>NC_044031.1:656031480-657431539 GCF_901765095.1 Microcaecilia unicolor | reverse complement strand
TCTCACCTGAACTTCATGTTCTGGGAAGGTCAATTCCCAATGGACAAGGTTAACATAATGCTCACACCAATCCCAAAAGACATCAAGAAAAACACCAAAGATATCTCAAACTAGAGGCCAGTAGCATCCATACCACTAATAACAAAAATAATGGAAGGCACTGTGGCCAACCAACTAACCAACTACATCAACAAATTTCCTATAATACACAAATCCCAATCAGGCTTTAGGACCCACCACAGCACAGAAACAGTGATGATTACACTTCTGGCTAAATTCAAATAGGAGATTTCAATAGGAAAAAACATCCTCCTTCTTCAGTTTGACATGTCTAGTGCATTCGACATGGTTGATCACCAAATCCTACATAGAATACTTGACAAATTCAGAATCAGAGGGAAGGTACTTGCATGGTTCATGGGTTTGCTGACCACCAGATCTTACCAAGTGAAGTCAACTCAGAAATTTCACCCCCGCGGAATGCAGAGTTCCCCGAGGCTCACCACTCTCTCCAATACTATTCAACCTAATGATGGTATCCCTAGCCAGATCTCTATCCAAACAAGGCCTCAACCACATTGCCGATGATGTATCCGTCTTTATTTACCTTCAAGAAGGACTTACTGTATCTGAAATCACATCCAGAATCACGAACAGCATAGACATCATGGAATCCTAGGCAGTAGCCTTCAAGCTGAAACTAAACAGGGTAAAGGCACACTGCCTGATACTCTCATCCTCTCACAATACCAAATGCTTTAAATCAGTCAATGCCATGGGTTCCCCTCTCCCAGTAGCAGATAAACTGAAAATGCTAGGAATCACTATAGATCACAACCTACCCCTTGACTACCAAGCAGCAGATGCTACAAAGAAAATGTTCCACACAATATGGAAACTCAAACATATAAAACACTACTTTCCAAGAACTGCATTCCAAAACCTTCTCCGATCCATGGTACTTGCCCACGCTGACTACTGCAATGGAATTTATGCAGCGTGTAAGAAACAAATCTTAAAGAAACTACAAACAGCTCAAACTACAGCAGCAAGACTCATATTCAGAAAAAAATGATTCAAAAGTGCTAGACCTCTTCTCAAAAAATAACACTGTCTACCTATCAAAGCACGTATAGCCTTCAAGATCTGTGCCCTTGTCTACAGAATAATCTTCGGCCTCTCGCTGAGCTTTATGACCTGCTTAATAGACCTACCAATCCGCAACACAACCAGGGGCAAGAGATCCTACCTAACCTTCTACTTCCCTAGATGTCAAGCCTTAAAATACAAATCTACATATGCTACCAGCTTCCCATACGTCTGCACCAAACTCTGGAACACACTACCGAAAGACTTAAAGTTCATGAAAATTACCTCCTATTTTGAAAACACTTGAAAGCCCACTTATTCAGAAAATTCCTTTCCGATGACCTCCACATAGTAAAGCAGACCAAAAGAAACATCCCAAAATCACAAAAATGGACAGAACTGATCTAATCCTCCATCACCTTAAACGGCAGTACTACAAGTAATTAGACTGACAAAAGTTAAATGTAAACCATACTGTAACCTAGTAACTATAAGAGAATGGTATACCTCACTGGTCCTTCATAAATGTAACTTTTCTATTTTTAGATAACTGTAAGCCACATTGAACCGATGATTAGGTTCGAAAATGTGGGGTACAAGTGCAGACAATGCATAAATAAATAAAGACACCTCACCAACAAATTGAAGATTTCTCAAAAAATGTGATCTGTCTTTTATGTAGGACCTAGCACCAACTACCTGAGGTTTCAAAAAAAATTTTTATAAACTGGGACAATGGTTCCAATACAGTACCTCTCAAAGAAACTATGGGACATCCAGGAGGAGACTGTAATGTTTTATGAACTTTAGATACTGTGTAGAATATCAGCGTCTTAGGAGGTCTCACTTCAAAAACAGCCTCAGCTTTGGTCAAATAACCTTCCATGTAAATCTTTTGTGTCAAACTTAGGATTTCCTTTTGTAAAATGATTGTTGAGTTCTGATGCAAGAAACTGTAAAAAGATGAGTCTGAAATTGAACCACTCTTGTCTGCTGGTCTAATGACAAGCATGGATTGGTTGCTGATGATTGAATAGCTTGATGTTGGCCTTTGAACAGTTAATGAAACATTTATTCTGTGAGCATTGCTCCAAAATGTCTTAAATCCCATAATACCAGAGATTTAAACGTAGATATCAATGGGTCCACTGGACTCAGATGGATCCAATGAGATTTTGGCAATATCACAGATTGCTCATAAAGAGATATCCCTGAAAAATGAAATTTAATTTGTAAAGTGCAAAAATCTTTGCTAAATCAATTCTTGCCTGAAATTGGTTATCAAATGTGATAGGTACACAAGACAGGCCTCACTCCAAAATGGACTGTTGGACAGGTGTCACTTTAACTGAAGACAGATTCATTATGTTAGATTTCTTTGTTGATGCTGTGATGTGTTACTGAACCATTCCACTGGGTTGACCGTGGAGCCACCTGTTGGTAACCTCTGCACCTGCCACCTCTGTTGAACTTATATTTTTTAAAGTTGTTATTGTGACCTTTCCTATTCAAAGGGGGCCAACACAGCCACCAGTGGTAGTTCTACCTTGACCATGGGCCATTTCTGGTGGTACAGAAATTAATTCCATATTTTCTAGCACGGCGCTAACCCAGCAATAATTGGGCAGCACTGCGGTTAAGGACCCTGGCGCGTGGCTAAAACAGCCTCTGCTACCTCAGGGCCCTTTATACTACAGCTGGTAAAAGGACCTCTTAAGGGATTCCTTTCAATCTTTTAAATGTACTTTACATATTGTAAACCACCTTTATATGCCTTGTATTCCAGACAGTATATTAAGCCTGAATAAATGATAAATTATTTTTTTAAATCTGTTTTAGGATTTTTTGAACTTGTTCTGGATCATATGAATGAATATTGATTGCTTGCAGTTCCTGTTGATGTGAAAAGGAATATTTTGTATTTTTCTCAATAAAGTTATTGTTTGTGATATCATTTTAGGAAACTTCAGGCTGCTGCCTTTTGGGAGATAAGAACGCTGACACACCATTTTCTAACAAGCACCTGTGCCTAGGAAATTGTTTGCAAATTACAGTAACAACAGAGTCCTCAGAAGCGGTTGGTAAATGAAACTCACTGAATTGGGCATTTCATTTTAGGGGGAGACTTGCTTGGCCATTTGGAAATTATGCAATTGGCCAAATTAACCTGAAATGAAGCTTCCATGTTTACAAGTTTCCTTTGTGCCTCTGGTAGAATAACAGCTGGTGTAATTTGCTGCCAATATTCAAACTTGCATTGCACACCTGTGCCATGATAGTGCTCTTGCAGGTTTAGATCCAGCTCTCTGGAAAGATGCCAGATATAGCAGCTGGAGCTGGATTGGCATAGATACCAACTTACCCAGTTGAAGCCAGGAGATCTTGCTGTTAAATGTACAGTCCAAAGCTGTATGCCCTTTACAAGTTTTGATCTCACCCATTGAATTAAGTACTGGCAGTCCCATAGTCCCAGAATGTCCCTGAACCTCCAGCCTAGAACAGAGTACATCAGCCTCTGTAGGCCCCCAGACAAACACTGTTTGGGAATGGTTTTTGGTTATGGTGTCTGTACAGATGCACACATAGAGATGAGGTCGTAGCAAGCTTTGCAAAGATATTACAATATGTGGAGACTTGAATAGCAGCTTGTGATGTATGGATTGTTTTATGCTGTGGACAATTCATCTGGTGTACAAACATTTGTGTTTGTGGCCTTCCCTATCAGCCACACAGTAAGGCACCATTCATCTCTAGGTATGTAGACTAGAGTACATAACCAGCTTGGAGACAGTTTATGTGAACTTGCTATTTCATGCCACCTGTCTGCAAAGCATATGATCATTTGAAGCTTCCCAAAAGGTAGCCAACTTTGGGGAAGGCTGTGAAAACACATGTGGAAGTAGGGATGGGTAAGAGGGTTGAAAGCCTAGATGCCGCACTGTCTCTTTGTAGCTCTAATCTCATACCTGTGTATAGTTTGTAACCATTTGCCCCATCACTTTTGACCGAGGCTGCTGGGGAGATGGTTCATGATTCAGTGTGATAAAGCATCAGCCTGCTACTCATCGACACCTATGTACATTTGGCTAGGATGTATGCTTTTGTTACAATAAATTCCCCTCTTTCATATCACAACTATATGGCCTCATTTCTATTAGTGATCAGGCCAGCCATCAGAAGTGGTCATATGGATCTTCATCTCTTTCTCATTGTGGTTGGACCTCTGCAACATAACAAGGACAGACATAAGAAACAATGTTTGCACATATTTCTCAAACTGTTGCCAAATATGCAGCTGAAGCTATACATGCACAGACCCTCATTTTCACTAACCTGTTTACAATGACCTCTCCGCATCAGGGTCTGCCTAATATCCAACAGTAAAAAATAGTCAATCCCAAAGAAAGGTATATCAGATGCCTAGAGAAATACACAATCCTGTAATAATTTATTAGAAAAGGTAACAAAAGAGAGTTCAGTATAGACTGAACCAACAGCCAAGCTTGAATTTCAATTAGTTTAGCCGCAAAACGGTTCACTTAAAAGCTCTATACATCATAGATACTCCCTATATTTGTAACCCTTAATTTATTTGAATATATCCAAATCTTATTTTATTTATTTCTTAAATTTTCTATTTAATAATGTTAAACCAGGAGTGTGAAAACATTCAATAGGCATCCGTATACACAAAAATCCCCAAATCCGTTGACTAAAAGCTTATATCCAAAAATGTATAATAAATAGCATCCATACACTATACAAAAAGCACCAGAATTAAAGGAGCAGAAAGGAGCAAACTTATCTTAATTCAAATTCTGTCGCTATTGCAGTGACTGTTCCAACCATCCAAATGGAGGATCTGTTGTTAATGCAGTACTGACATCTCTGAAGAAGAATTTTGAAACAGGGATTACTTAATTACAACCCTGAATATACTGACTGTCTCACAGCAATTCGAGAATTGGCCAAAAACAACAAACTTTGTCTAAACCCAAATAAAATAGAACTCCTGGTGAATTTGCGGAACGACCTACCGGTGGAAGTGGTGTAGACAAAAACAGTATCTGAATTCAAGAGAGCTTGGGACAAGTACATAGGATCTCTAAAGGAGTGCTAGTGAGAGTAGATAGCATGGTTCGACAGACTGGATAGGCTAGATGGTCTTTACTTACATTTTTCTCTGTTTCTAACACAAGTGATTACATACCTGACATTAAAATCCCTTTTGGGAGCTATAAAATCCCCCTTAAATCACAGGTCAGGAACCTTAAAGTACAGTGACTGTGGGCAGCAAACCCTTAGATGAGAAAGCTGTGTCTTATGTCCCTGCAGACATAATTTTATCTAAATTGTATATTATGGGTACTACTATTACTACTACTTATTATTTCTATAGTGCTAGTTATGAACTATGAAATATGAACCATGATTAAGACCTGTAAAAGCTTAGGCTCAACAGAGCATATAGGCTGAAAGGCCTGTCTCTTAGTTGACCTCTTTACTGAATCAGAGCTCATGGTCTGCTAGCACCTAAGTAAACACTATAAACTTAGTTGTCCACCCTAGAGTGGAGTCAAAAGGGGTAAAAGCTATAAATTGTGAGGCCCAGAAACTTATGATCTGATAAGACATTCCTATGTGCAAACGGGCCTTGGAAAGGTGCAATTATGGATGAACAGAAGAATGTGAGATTTAGTGACGTGGGATAGATGGTGTGAATAGAAGACAGAATGATTTCTCAGGAAGATAAGTGCTAAAGCCTTGCTTAACACAAAAGATATACAAACAGCTGTATCAGAGCATTACGTTGAGGAGATGCAGAGTTAGACCACATGTTTGGGTCCCCTGTGCTCCCCATGAGAAACTAGCATTTGTAATGTACTTTCTCTTGGTGAGAATAAAGAATTGCTTCTCTCATGGGATGCGACCTTTTTAGTCTTTTGTCTCCCTGGGTTGTGGGTGGTTGGTGAGTACTAATTTAGGAGGTGATACAAGCAGCCTTATTTTAATTAAAAACAAAATTTCAAAAATATACTTAGTGACAATATTACATTTGCTAAGGAATGCTTCTTAGGCAATCCTTCACAGTCAATAGTTTCCAAAATAGGCATCTACTTACCTTTCCTACCTAGATGACCGGTTATAAAATAACCCTTCACATGTTGCCGGTACTCACATACAGTACGTGCCTACTTAGGTTCCATATTGAAAATTTACTCTTTCCGACAGCGTCTCCTGCTCATGTCAGTGAAAACATAACTGCAAAAATCTCATGAGCAGGAGATGCTGTCGGAAAGAAAAGAGAGCGTTTACCAGCCGGCTGGAGAAGATTAAAGAAACCAGCTAAGTATACTATATAGGGGATTGAGGAAAGAGTGTGGTTAGCAGAATTAGTAAATTAATGAGTGCATTTGGATGTGGGATAAATAAACAGTTCTGTTAAGACAGAAAGACATTTTGATGTAAGATGTATAGTATGTGTTGACATAGGACAGCCAATGCATGGATAGATCATTATTTTGTCAGGCTTGGGGTTTTTTTCTCGTGAAGAGTTTTCCCAGCATGGTTGAAATTGTGATAATTGGATATGAAAGGCCTATGATAAGAATAACCCCACAAAATCCCTGTAATCCTTTTATTAAGGTTCTGTTTCACCAGTTGGTGATAGACCAGGGGTGTTGAGGTCAGTTTGGTAAATTAATAACATGGATTAAATATTGGAGGTCCTGGTCAACATATCGGATAATCCTTGGGAGTGAGATATTATAGATTATAGTAGACCAAGGAACCCAATTAAAGGAAAAATAGAGAGGTATATATGTATGATGAAATTTATATAAGGAAAAGCATTATAGCAAGTAGAGCAGATCCCAATGAACCTGTGCAAAAGTGCTAAGTGGCGATATTTTGCTAGTAAGTGGTGGTGATGATGATGTGAGCAGGAGATAGGATCGTGCTGTGAAAGCGATGTGCTGAGAAAGAAAGATGATGAATGACACATGCAATTTGGTAGAAATGTGAATAAAGTTTTAAAAAGCGAAGTGAAAAAGACTATATTATTTTGTGCTACAAGTGAATATTACGTTCGAAAAGACCATTGGTATAAAATTGTGGCTGGGTCGTGAATAAGACAAATCTGATCAGCAGTGTTGAAAACAGCTGATGGACAGTGAACGCCTTTGAACGAAAAAAGTGCACAAAAACCAAGGAATGTGACGTAGGATAAGTACATAAGTAATGCCACACTGGGAAAAGACCAAGAGTCCATCGAGCCCAGCATCCTGTCCACGACAGCGGCCAATCCAGGCCAAGGGCACCTGGTAAGCTTCCCAAACATACAAACATTCTATACATGTTATTCCTGGAATTGTGGATTTTTCTCAAATCCATTTAGTAGCGGTTTATGGACTTGTCCTTTAGTAAACCGTCTAACCCCTTTTTAAACTCTACCAAGCTAACCGCCTTCATCACGTTCTCCGGCAACGAATTCCAGAGTTTAATTAGGCGTTGGGTGAAGAAAAATGTTCTCCGATTTGTTTTAAATTTACTACACTGTAGTTTCATCGCATGCCCCCTAGTCCTAGTATTTTTGGAAAGCATGAACAGATGCTTCACATCCACCAGCTCCACTCCACTCATTATTTTATATACCTCTATCATGTCTCCCCTCAGCTGTCTCTTCTCCAAGTTGAAAAGCCCTAGCCTCTTTAGTCTTTCTTCATAGGGAAGTCGTCCCATCCCCGCTATCATTTTAGTTGCCCTTCGCGGCACCTTTTCCAATTCCACTATATCTTTCTTGAGATGCGTCGACCAGAATTGGACACAATACTCAAGGTGCGGTCGCACCATGGAGCGATATAACGGCATTATAACATCCTCACACCTGTTTTCCATACCTTTCTTAATAATACCCAACATTCTATTCGTTTCCGAGCAGCAGCAGCACACTGAGCAGAAGGTTTCAGTGTATTATCGACGACGACACCCAGATCCCTTTCTTGGTCCGTAACTCCTAACGTGGAACCGTGCATGACGTAGCTATAATTCTGGTTCTTTTTTCCCACATACATCACCTTGCACTTGCTCACATTAAACGTCATCTAACATTTAGCTGCCAAGTCTCCCAGTCTCGTAAGGTCCTTCTGCAATTTTTCACAATCCTGTCGCGAGTTAACTACTTTGAATAACTTTGTGTCATCAGCAAATTTAATTACCTCGCTCATTATTCCCATCTCTAAATCATTTATAAATATATTAAAAAGCAGTGGTCCTAGCACAGACCCCCGAGGAACCCCACTAACTACCCTTCTCCATTGTGAATACTGCCCATTTAACCCCACTCTCTGTTTCCTATCCTTCAACCAGTTTTTAATCCACAATAGGACTTTTCCTCCTATCCCATGACCCTCCAATTTCCTCTGTAGCCTTTCATGAGGTACCTTGTCAAACGCCTTTTGAAAATCCAGATACACAATATCAACCGGCTCCCCTTTGTCCACATGTTTTTTTACTCCTTCAAAGAATTGAAGTAAATTGGTCAGGCAAGATTTCCCCACACAAAAGCTGTGCTGGCTTGGTCTCAGTAATCCATGTCCTCGGATGTGCTCTGTAATTTTGTTTTTAATAATAGCCTCTACCATTTTCCCTGGCACCGATATCAGACTCACCGGTCTATAATTTCCCAGATCTCCCCTGGAACCTTTTTTAAAAATCGACGTTACATTGGCCACCCTCCAAACTTCCGGTACCACGCTTGATTTTAAGGATAAATTGCATATCACTAACAGTAGCTCCGCAAGCTCATTTTTCAGTTCTATCAATACTCTAAGATGAATACCATCTGGTCCAGGAGATTTGCTACTCTTCAGTTTGCTGAACTGCCCCATTACGTCCTCCAGGTTTACAATGAAGTCAGTACATTTCTCCGACTCGTCCGCTTGAAATATCATTTCCAACACCGGTACACACCAAGTGCTAAGATTGTATAATGAATTTTCAAAAAAATATATATATCATACTACATCCGATAGAGCATGGCAGGACAAGTCAACAATCAAAAATATATAATGTGCCTTGGAGTCCGTGGCGTATAGTACATTAGCATATGTGACGTAGCTGAGATGAATGGTGGTTGTTAGTGTAGATGCTGATGCGCGCCAAAAATTAAATTACCACAAGAGCCACGTGGTAGCCAGGCGGTAACTCCATTTTGGCACATGTTGGGCTCGCGTAGATTCTTAAGTGGTTTAGTAAAAGGGCCCCTAAACCGGCTATGTTTTGTCCGGCCACATGTACCCAAATATTCAATGCTGAAGCCTGGATATGGCCCAGCACTGAATATCTGGGCACCTGATGGTGGTCAACAAATGTTGAGTGCCGCAAGCTAAATATCTACTCCTAAATTCTTAAATTTAGGAGAATAAAAGGTGGGTGGCAACAGGGATGAATTTAGGGCAGGGAAAAAAAGTTAGGAGCTTAGCACCAGGTTCATAAATTAGGCTCATAAATCTAGGCAAATGAATGGCAGGGTTACGTTTTTGAGCATAACTTTTAAGCTCCTCGATTAAGAAGAATGTTCCACTCAAAACTTAAGACTCCTAAGTTTGGCTGAAAATAGGGCACAAATTTAGGAACGTAAGTGCATAAATTAAGAGCACTGTTCCCTCCAAGCTAAGCAGGAATCCTCCAACTGCATTGTTGGAAGTGGAGGGCGGTGCTTCAATATTGGGTTTTTGAATGCAAGGGACAGGCAGGTTCCCTGAAGTCCTAAGGAGCTTGCCTGTCCCTCACTATTGAAAATGTGATAGTGAAACAGCACTCACACACACACACACAGACACACACACTGGCAGGAGTGGAGGTGGAAGAGTCCCGCTCATCTTAGAGGGAACAGTAATAAATAGCTCAGCTTTTTTTGAATATCAGGCCAATCAGTCTTATACAAAACTTCTGCGTTAATCATACTTTACTGCCCAATTTAAAAAAACACACATCTGCAATCACTAGGTTTAAAAAATAAGGAAGAATCAAGATGTTTATCAGCATAAGAACATAAGAATAGACATACTGGGTCAGACCAATGATCCACCTAACCCAGTATCTTGCTTCCACCAGTGGCCAATCCAGGTCAAAAGTACCTGGCAGAAACCCAATTAGTAGCAACATTCCATGCTACCAATCCCGGTGCAAGCAGTGGCTTCCCCCTGCCCATCTCAATAAAAGACTGTGGATTTTTCCCCCACAAGGTTGTCCAAACCTTTTTTAAACCCTGATACGCTAACTGCTGTTACCACATCCTCCAGCACTAAGTTTCAGAGTCTACTATTCTTTGAGTGAAAAAATATTTCCTCCTATTTGATTTTAAAGTATTTCCATGTAGTCCCCTAGTCTTTGTATTTTTTTGAAAGCATGAAAAATCGATTCATTTCCACCCGTTCTATACCACTCAGGAATTTTTAGACCTCAATCATATCTCCCCTCAGCTGTCTCTTTTCCAAGCTGAAGAGCTCTAACCTCTTTTGCCTTTCCTCATATGGTAGGAGTTCCATCCACTTTATCATTTTGGTCGCTCTTCTTTGCACCTTGTCTAATTCCGCTGTATGTTTTTTGAGATATGGCAACCAGAATTGAACACAGTACTTAAGATGAGATCACACCATGGAGTGATACTAAGGCATTATAATATTCTAGGTTTATTTTGCATCCCTTTCCTAATAATTCCTAGCATCTTGTTTGCATTTTTGGCCCCTGCCACACACTGGGCAGAAGATTTATTTATTTATTTATTTTATTGCATTTGTATCCCACATTTTCCCACCTCTTTGCAGACTCAATGTGGCTTACAATAGATCATGAGTAGTGGCAACATTTATGAAAGTATACATTTAGCTTACAGGAGGGTCTTGATAACATGATAATGAAAAAAAAAACATACTAGTAACATAACAAACATATATCGCAAGGCATTTTTGGATATTTGTATAAGAGTTCACATCTGTTGGTCTTTATGGTATGCCTTGCTAAAGAGATGAGTCTTCAGTAGTTTGCGGAAGTTAGTTAGTTCATAGAGCGTTTTTAAGTTCCGCTGCAGCGCGTTTCAGAATTGTGTATTTCAGTGTATTGTCTACAATGACACCTAGATCTTTTACTTGAGTGCTGACTCCTAAGGTGGATCCTAGCATCAAGTAATTGTGATTCGGATTGTTCTTCCCAATATGCATCACTTTGCATTTGTCCACATTAAATTTCATCTGCCATTTGGATGCACAGTTTTCCGGTTTCCTAAGGTCTTCCTGCAATTTCTCACAATCTGCATGTCTTTTGAGAACTTTAAAAGTTTTCTACTGGATTCTATATATCGTGTCTAGTGTTCTGTGTTGAAATCTAAGCATATTCCACAACAACACACGTAATCTAATTGGTTTTAACAAGCCAATCAGTGTTTTTAACAGCACTTAAGCAATAATGAGCACTAATAGGCAATAATTAAAATTTATGTGCATAACTCATTAAGCATATTCTGTAATGAACGCCGCCTAAATTCTAAAGCGTGCAGTTCAAAAGGGGCATGGCCATGGGCAGGGAAATGGGTGTTTGGTGAGCATTCCCAAATTTATGAACGTTGTTATAGAATATGGTCCAGTATGTATAAATCTACACTCCTGGATTTACACCACATTTTCGCTGGTGTAAATGGAGGCATGTAGTTTTAGGTGCTGGAATATCAAGTAAGCATATTCTATATACTGTGCCTAAATTTTATAGAATAACTTAGGCGTGGATTTTTAAGCGCCATATATAGAATTTGGCCCTTTGTGTCATCTGCAAATTTAATCACCTCACTCGTCATTCCATTTTCCACATCATTTATAAATGTGTTAAATAGCACCGGTCCCTGTACAGATCCCTGTGGCACTCCACTATTCACCCTCCTCCATTAAGAAAAATGACCATTTAACCCTACCCTTGGTTTTCTGACCAGTAACCAATTCCTAATCCACAGAAGGACATTGCCTCCTATCCCATGACTTTTTAATTTTCTCAGGAGTCTCTCATGAGGTACTTGTCAAAAGTTGTCTGAAAATCCAGATACACATCAACTGGCTCACCTTTATCCATATGTTTATTCACACCTTCAAAGAAATGAAGCAAATTGGTGAGGCAAGACTCCCCTTGGCTGAACCCATGCTGACTCTGTCCCATTAAACCATGTTTGTCTGTATGTTCCATTATTTTATTCTTTATAATAGTTTCCCCAGTACTGAAGTCAGGCTTACTGGTCTGTAATTTCCTGGATCACCCCTGGAACCCTTTTTAAAGACTGGCATTACATTAACTACCCTCCAATCTTCAGGTAATTTTGGATAATTTTAATGACAGACTACAGATCACTAACAACAGATCAGCAGTTTCCCATTTAAGGTCTTTCAGTACTCTGGGTGTATGCCGGTCCAGGTGATTTATCACTCTTTAACTTGTCAATTTGGCTCAGTACATCTTCCAGGTTCTCCGAGATTTCTTTCAGTTCCTCCACATCATCACCTTTGAAAACCATTTTCAGTACAGGTAACATGGTAACATAGTGGTAGATCTCTTACATCCACCTCCATAAAGACCGAAGCAAAGAATTCATTCAATCTCTCCGCTATGGCCTTGTCCTCCCTGAGTGCCCCTTTTGCTCCTTCATGATCTAACGGTCTCCACAGATACCCTCACAGGTTTTCTGCTTCTGATGTACCTGAAAAAGGTGTTACTATTAGTTTTTGTCTCCAAAGCAAGTTCTTCTTCGTATTCTCTTCTAGCGTTCTTGATCAGTACTTTGCATCTAGCTTGACACTGATTATGTTGCTTTTTATTTTCTTCATTTGGATTTATCTAATGGTCTAGCTTCCTTTGACCTTGAGCACAGACCTCAATCAGCCTATGCCTTGTGTTTCTCAGAGCAAAGTCAGGTGTTTGAAGATTTGAATTCCCATTGCTTAGTCACCCATTATTTATGTATTCAGCTTATTTGCTGGTTTCAGGTGTAGCCAGAGGGCTAAACTCACATATGACCAATGGTCATGAGCTCATCACAGGTTGTTTACCACTGCTTAGACAGCATGAACATCACTTTTCTTTCTTGTGTGACGTTATTTTAGTCATCTTAATTCCTTCACATTTTGTTAAATGATTTATTAGCAAATGACATATGACACATTTGTAACCAAAATGTAAATGTTGGTAAACAAAGGAATACAGTAGAATAATTGACACCTGCATAAGGCATTGAGTGATACAGCACAAGAACATGATTAATTTTTGACTTTGTCATTCTGTTGCTACATCTGAATTTATATTTTTCCTCTAAATGTTTATGAGCACAACTTAAAAACTGCAGATAAAGCTAACGTAGGACAAATCAGCTGCACAAGTTGAGAAGTGGAGGAGTGGCCTAGTGGTTAGGGTGGTGGACTTTGGTCCTGGGGAACTGAGGAACTGAGTTCAATTCCCACTTCAGGCACAGGCAGCGCCTTGTGACTCTGGGCAAGTCACTTAACCCTCCATTGCCCCAGGTACAAATAAGTACCTGTATACAATATGTAAGCTACATTGAGCCTGCCATGAGTGGGAAAGCGCAGGGTACAAATGTAAGAAAAAAAGGTTTCCAAGAAATGTATTTTGGATGAAAAAACATCAATATATTCTTAAAAATCATATGGATGGCATACAGTACATTCACATATTCTCTTTTCTACAGATAAAAATGGGGAAAAATTGCTCTAGCCTGGCTTAAAATAATCTGTTTTACTTCCGCAGCAAATTTATTTGCATAGCATAGTGATTATGTGGCTCATCATAATAACGAGAACAGCAAACTCCTGCTAGGGGTAGCTAGTCTGGAGCAGATAAACAGGGGGGTATAGTTGTCAATGTGTCTGCTGTTAAGACATGTTATTTTACCACTAACGAGCTATTTTAGAATAGGTCCCATTTTATGCAATAAAACCTAGTTAACCATAAAATAGCATTGATACCCCCCCCCCCCCCCCCCCCCAATAATGGAAGATGCTGAGCAGCAACAAGAAGATTTGGGGAATTCCTGCTCTATCAGTTGCAAAAGAATGTGGTAAAAGCAGTTTAGCTTAGCAGTGTTTAATAAAGGTTTGGATAATTTCCTAAA
This sequence comes from Microcaecilia unicolor, assembly GCF_901765095.1. Lineage (NCBI taxonomy): Eukaryota > Metazoa > Chordata > Amphibia > Gymnophiona > Siphonopidae > Microcaecilia > Microcaecilia unicolor. Next base: position 657,417,285 of record NC_044031.1, on the reverse strand, counting down.
AGAAAAGTCAGTAAGCCATTATTAAGATGGTCTTGGGAAAACACACTGTTTATTTCTAGGATAAGCAGCATAAAATCTGTCATACTGTTTTGGGATCTTGCCAGGTACTTGTGACCTGGATTGGCCACTGTTGGAAACAGGATACTGGGCTTGATGGACCTTTGGTGTGTCCCAATCTTACTATGATAATACATTCATGGGTGTGCAATATCTCCCAAATCCTATATGGCGCCTTAAGTTGTGTGCGCTAATTTGGCCGCACAGCCAAATTGCATGTACTACTTTGAGCCTGCAATCAGCGGGAAAATGTGGGATATAAATGTAATAATAAATTAATTAATTAACAAGCCAATCAGCACCAATAATTGGTATAACCAATTAACAGCACTAATTGGATTTAATTAGAATTTATGCGCACAACTTTCTAGGCATATTCTATAATGTGGTGCGCATAAATTCTAATGTGCACAGTTGAAAAGGGGACATGGCCATAGGCTAAAATGGGCAGGTTGTGAGCATTTCAAAAAAACTATCCTGCTTATAATCGAAAGAGAAAAACGCCTATATTGTGACCCAAATCGGGAGATAGACGTTTATCTCCCAAAAACGAATAAAGCAGTATAATCAAAAGCCGAATTTGGACGTTTTCAACTGCACTCCGTCGCGGATGCGGACAACGTTGATGGGGGCATGGTGAAGGCGGAACTGGGGCGTGGTTATCTGCCGATCAGAGATGGGCGCCTTTCGCCGATAATGGAAAAAAAATATGCGTTTTTAGCGAGAATTTAGGGCACTTTTCCTGGACCCTGTTTTTCCACGAATAAGGCCCCAAAAAGTGCCCTAAATGACCAGATGACCACTGGAGGGAATCGGGGATGACCTCCCCTGACTCCCCCAGTGGTCACGAACCCCCTCCCACCACAAAATATGCCGTTTCACAACTTTTTATTTTCACCCTCAAATGTCATACCCACCTCCCTGGCAGCAGTATGCAGGTCACTGGAGCAGTGGACTTCAGGCAGGTGGACCCAGGCTCATCCCCCCCCCCCCCCACCTGTTACACTTGTGCTGGTAAATGGGAGCCCTCCAAACCGCCCCCCAAACCCACTGTACCCACGTGTAGGTGCCCCCCTTCACCCCTTAGGGCTATAGTAATGGTGTAGACTTGTGGGCAGTGGGTTTTGAGGGGGATTTTGGGGGCTCAACACCCAAGGGAAGGGTGCTATGCACCTGGGAGCTGTTTTACCTTTTTTTTTTTTTTGTAAAAGTGCCCCCTAGGGTGCCCGGTTGGTGTCCTGGCATGTGAGGTGGACAGGTGCAGTACGAATCCTGGCCCCTCTCACGAATAAATGTCTTGGAGTTATTCGTTTTTGAGCTGGGCGTTTTCGGTTTCCATTATCGCTGAAAAACAAAAACGCCCAGCTCAAAAAAAGATAAACGTCCATGTTTTTTCGAAAATACGATTCAGTCCGCCCCTTCACGGACCCGTTCTCGGAGATAAACGCCCATGGAGATAGGCGTTTCTGTTCGATTATGCCCCTCCATGTGTACTATTATAGAATACACGCGATCTGCGCCTAACTTAGGCACAGGTATTTAGGCCTGGTTTTAGGTGGCCTAAAAGGGTGTGCTTAAATTTTAGTCATAAGAACGACATGTGAGCGTTTTTTATAAACTACATCTAACTGGAAAAGGATGAGTAACATCAGAAATAAAGAGAAGAAGAATGGATTACATACCAGAGCGTAGAACATATGAAACTGCTGTGTAAGAACAACAGCCACATAAAAGGGAGAATGAAGCAAAAATGAAACGGATTAAAAACAAAACTTAAATGTTAAAAGTATAAAACTTGAATCATATGCATGGAATAACTTCTAACCACCTTAAACCATATGAACGCAGATTAACCTTGCTTAAAAAGTCACCTTGAATTCTCCTGAAGATGGATATAAGATAAGAAATATACTTTCAATTAAAAAAGGAGAGCCCAATCCGTGAGGGGCAGTGTGCAAGTTCAAATGATAAAACATGGGACTAAAAATACACATCCACTAAAAGTACAAGTGCCGTGCTACGCCAAGCGGTATTAAAAGTACACTGAGACTTTCCCACCAAAACAGTGAAAACTGTAAATGAAAAGACAGAGGAACTTATTCGTATGGATTCTACTAAGCTCGTGCCATGACACAATTTCAGAACCAAAATAAATAGGAAAAGGCCCAGAAGGGGCTGTTTAAAAAGGCTCCAAAGCAAATGCTCTGCTGACTAATCAATTGCTTTTGGTTTTACTGCATTTATTCACATATTGCACACCCATGAATTTATTATCATACATTTTGTATATGTATTTTTTAATTATTTATATTATGTTATTTATTGTTATATTTCTGTAATATATGGTATGGGATTTGCGTTACAAGATGTATGAGAGACTTGCTGACCTGAACATGTATACCCTGGAGGAAAGGAGAAACAGGGGTGATATGATACAGACGTTCAAATATTTGAAAGTTATTAATCCTCAAACAAACCTTTTCCATAGATGGGAAGGCGGTAGGACATGAAATGAGATTGAAGGGGGGCAGACTCAAGAAAAATGTCAGGAAGCATTCTTTCACGGAGAGAGTGGTGGATACTTGGAATGCCCTCCCGCGGGAGGTGGTGGAGATGAAAACGGTAACGGAATTCAAAAATGCTAGGGATAAACATAAAGGAATCCTGTTCAGAAGGAATGGATCCTCAGAAGCTTAGCGGAGATTGGGTGGCAGAGCCGGTAATGGGAGGTGGGGCTAGTGGTTGGGAGGTGGGGCTAGTGCTGGGCAGACTTCTACGGTCTGTGCCCTGAAAATGACAGATACAAATCAAGGTCAGGTATACACATAAAGTAGCACATATGAGTTTATCTTGTTGGGCAGACTGGATGGACCATGCGGGTCTTTCTCTGCCATCATCTACTATGTTACTATGTAAGGGCTCCTGATGAAGGCATAGGCCGAAACACGGACAATGTTGAGTCCATGCTACAATGGAGCCTGTTATTTCCTTTGTTTGATGTGCTGTCTTCAAGAAACAATACTGTGTCATACAATACTTATTTATTCCATCCTGCTCATCGCATTGGTCATTCCCACTCTAAGATTTGGTGTGTTCTGATCTCTGTGGGTTTGATTGGCTTCCCCTTTTTTTGTCAGTCTTTTCTAAAATACATGCACAAATGAATGTGCCCCTGAACTTTGGAACCAGCTCCCTACTGATATCTAAGCAAAAAAATTGAACAAATTATTTAAAATTAAAATTGAAAAGCAGGGGCATAGCCAGACTTCCAATTTTGGGTGGGCCTGAGCCCAAAGTGGGTGGGCACAGGAACCCCACCCCTGGTCTAATATCTCACCCTCCTCTCCTCTGCAGGTGTTTTGGTTTCTCTCAATTCCCCCCTTCCCAGCCCCTCCATGCCTTTTAAATCTTTCAGTTCTACACTGGCAGCGAGCAGCAACTCATACCCGCACCGAGCCTTCCCACAGACGCAACTTCCTGCTCCTGCTTAGGCAGAATCAGGTCAGAGGGAAGACTCAGGGCTGATGCAAGCAGTGGATATGAGTCTCAGCTCACTGCCGGCAAAGAACTGACATTTTAAAAGGTAAGGAGTTGGGGTGGAATTGAGAGACCCCAGAACACCTGAGGGGGAGAGATGCCGGGAATCTTCAGCTGGCAGGGCTTAGGGAGCCACACCAGCCAATGTCAGAGATGCGCCACTGCTTGGTGGGCCTGAGCCCAAAGTGGGTGGGCCTATGCTGCTGTTCAAAACATATTTTTTCAGGCAAGCATTTGGGTTGTTGTAGCCCAGGTCTTTGGAATGTCCATTAGACTCCTGCTGAGAATTCTGGATATGTGTATTTGCATGTGTGAGCTTTCCTTTTTGAAACAGAATTCTTTTCTGAACATTTTTTTTTTCATTGTACACCATCTGGACCTTTATGTGATAGGTGGCATATCGAGCTTAACAAATTGTAATTGTAAGAGGGAGCAAACATTTTACAATTGTCAATGTGCAAAACATCAATGGGTGCAACATGGAAACATACATGTGTAAGTCATGGCCGCCAAGAGAGGGAGGGGCAAGATTCCCCGGACCCGGCCTCCAAGGAGGGCCCAGCGATGGGGTCTGTCTCTCTCCTGTTCCTGTGTATCAGGACCCAGGTGATTGTGTTAACACGATAACCCGGGTCCCGGTGCACAGGAGCAGGAGACTGAAGACCAAGGGAGGTGCAGACGCAGGAAGATATGGTAAGGGGACTGGGCAGGTGTCTGAGTGGGAGGGGCAGGGGGCAGCAGGCAGTGGCTGCGGCCCGAGTAGGGGGGCAGCAGTGGCCCTTCCCTGATCCCGGCTTTGTCTCTCAGCGGCCATGGTGTAAGTGTCAGCATTTACATGTATATGCCGGTATTTTAGAACATTCACATGTAAGTGCCGACAAATAGTGTCTGCCATTTAGAAACCTACATGCTAAGGGCAGCCAATTAAATAGAAAGGCTACAATTATGCAGCAAAAGCATTTATGGGGGAGGGTGACAAAAAATATAGGGGGCAGCTCAGCTCCCCAATCCCTCCAAAACCTAGATGTGCCTGAGGGCAGCTGTCAATCCGGATATTGATCTTGATGGACACAGGCATGTTTTCTCCTTCTACCCACAACACACCCAGATCATGTCCCCTTGCCATATGCACATATTGTAGATTTACACGGGTAAATGCTAACTTTCTATAATTGGATTTTTTTTTACATGTATTCAATATTCATATATAAATACCAGTATGCATCACAGATAAGGATTCTAAAATAACTGACAAATTGGAGCTCATTTTCAAAGCACTTAGACTTACAAAGTTCCACAGGTTACTATGGAACTCATTTTCAAAAGAGAAAAACATCCAAAAAGTGGCATAAATTTGCATTTGGACGTTTTTCTCACAAAAACGTCCAAATTGGAATTTTCAAAACCAATATTTAGACATTTTTCTATGAAGTCTGTCAGATGTGAGTTCAAATCAAAGGGTGGGGGGGGGGGTTGTTAGAAGTGTGTTAAGGGTGGAATCTGAGCGTTGCTAAAACTTGGACGTTTTTCAGCCATAATGGAACAAAACAAAACTGTCCAGGACTAAAACTAAGATGGTTAACTTAGCGGGGTTTAAAAAGGATTGGCCACTGTTGGAAACAGGATGCTGGGCTTGATGGACCTCTGATCTATTGCAGCATGGCAATGCTTATCTTACAGTATGTTATAAATAAAAGACAGCAGATCATGGGGGTTAAAAATAAAACTATCCAAAATGTATTCATTACCCATAAAATAATAAATACATAAATGTCGCCTTCGGCACCTAACCACTATACCTCTATTCAGGAAATCTAGACTGCCCCAACTTGACATTTCGACATGTATACCCTGGAGGAAAGGAGGAACAGGGGTGATATGATACAGACGTTCAAATATTTGAAAGGTATTAATCCGCAAACAAACCTTTTCCGGAGATGGGAAGGCGGTAGAACGAGAGGGCATGAAATGAGATTGAAGGGGGGCAGACTCAAGAAGAATGTCAGGAAGTATTTTTTCACGGAGAGGGTGGTGGACATAGGCGTAGTTTGACTGTTTCATTTGGGGGGGCAAAGAATGGGCGGAGCATATTAGCATATCATTTGCATATATAAATATGCAAATGAATATGCTAATATGGAGGAAGGAAATGAAATTTACAGGCAAAATATCACAGATGCACATTTCAAAAAGCTGACACATTTCAATTAATAAATTATGAATAAAATACTTTTATTTACCTTTGTTGTCTGATCATTTAGTTTTTCTATTCGCTTTGATCCCAGTGTCTTCTGTTTTATGCAGTGTCTTCTTTCCAGTAGGCTTCCCTCTGCTCCCCACCCTCCCAGTCCCATCCATCTCTTGCTCCTTCCCTCTGCTCCCCAACCCTCCCAGTTCCATTCATCTTCTGTTCCTTCCCTCTGCTCACCATCCCTCCGTCCCATCCATCTTCTGCTCCTTCCCTCTGCTGTGCCTGACCTCTCCCAATCCCATCCATCTCCTGGTCCATCCCTCTGCTCCCCACCCCTCGCAGTCCCATCCATCTCTTGCTCCTTCCCTCTGCTTCCCACCCCTCCCAGTCCCATTCATCTCCTGCTCCTTCCCTCTGCTTCCCACCCCTCCCAGTCCCATTCATCTCCTGCTCCTTTCCTCTGCTTCCCACCCCTCCCAGTCCCATTCATCTCCTGCTCCTTTCCTCTGCTTCCCACCCCTCCCAGTCCCATTCATCTCCTGCTCCTTCCCACCCCTCCCAGTCCCATCCATCTCCTGCTCCTTCCCTCTGCTTCCCACCCCTCCCAGTCCCATTCATTTCTTGCTCCTTCCCTCTGCTTCCCACCCCTCCCAGTCCCATTCATCTCCTGCTCCTTTCCTCTGCTTCCCACCCCTCCCAGTCCCATTCATTTCCTGCTCCTTTCCTCTGCTTCCCACCCCTCCCAGTCCCATTCATTTCCTGCTCCTTCCCTCTGCTTCCCACCCCTCCCAGTCCCATTCATTTCTTGCTCCTTCCCTCTGCTTCCTACCCCTCCCAGTCCCATCCATCTCTTGCTCCTTCCCTCTGCTTCCCACCCCTCCCAGTCCCATTCATTTCTTGCTCCTTCCCTCTGCTTCCCACCCCTCCCAGTCCCATTCATCTCCTGCTCCTTTGCTCTGCTTCCCACCCCTCCCAGTCATCTCCTGCTCCTTCCCTCTGCTTCCCACCCCTCCCAGTCCCATTCATCTCCTGCTCCTTTGCTCTGCTTCCCACCCCTCCCAGTCCCATTCATCTCTTGCTCCTTCCCTCTGCTTCCCACCCCTCCCAGTCCCATTCATCTCCTGCTCCTTTCCTCTGCTTCCCACCCCTCCCAGTCCCATTCATTTCCTGCTCCTTTCCTCTGCTTCCCACCCCTCCCAGTCCCATTCATTTCCTGCTCCTTCCCTCTGCTTCCCACCCCTCCCAGTCCCATTCATTTCCTGCTCCTTCCCTCTGCTTCCTACCCCTCCCAGTCCCATCCATCTCTTGCTCCTTCCCTCTGCTTCCCACCCCTCCCAGTCCCATCCCTCCCAGTCCCATTCATTTCTTGCTCCTTCCCTCTGCTTCCCACCCCTCCCAGTCCCATTCATCTCCTGCTCCTTTGCTCTGCTTCCCACCCCTCCCAGTCCCATTCATCTCCTGCTCCTTCCCTCTGCTTCCCACCCCTCCCAGTCCCATTCATCTCCTGCTCCTTTCCTCTGCTTCCCACCCCTCCCAGTCCCATTCATTTCCTGCTCCTTCCCTCTGCTTCCCACCCCTCCCAGTCCCATCCATCTCTTGCTCCTTCCCTCTGTTTCCCACCCCTCCCAGTCCCATTCATTTCTTGCTCCTTCCCTCTGCTTCCCACCCCTCCCACCCCTCCCAGTCCCATTCATCTCCTGCTCCTTTGCTCTGCTTCCCACCCCTCCCAGTCCCATTCATCTCCTGCTCCTTCCCTCTGCTTCCCACCCCTCCCAGTCCCATTCATCTCCTGCTCCTTCCCTCTGCTTCCCACCCCTCCCAGTCCCATTCATCTCCTGCTCCTTCCCTCTGCTTCCCACCCCTCCCAGTCCCATCCATCTTCCCTCTGCTCCCCCCCCCCCCGAGGTCCAAGATGGTGACTCCGTTTACCCCCTCTCTTCCTCCCTCCCTCCGGTGCAGGCAACAGTCTTCAGCTTTTTCAGCGTTCCTGGCAGCGGTAGCGTTGTACACGCTGCCTTCGGTCTGCCCCGGAAGCCTTCTCTTCAAGTTCCTGTTCCCACCTATGCGGGAACAGGAACTTGAAGAGAAGGCTTCGGGGCAGAGCCAAAGGCAGCGTGTACAACGCTACCGCTGCCAGGAACGCTGGAAGACTGCTGCCTGCGCCGGAGGGAGGGAGGAAGAGAGAGAGGTAGACGGACACGCTCCTTTCGGTCCGCTTGGCTTCCCTGCCCTCTCTGTCTGCGTCCCGCCCGAAAGGAAATGACGTCAGAGGAAGGCGGGACGCAGATAGAGAGGGCAGGGAAGCCAAGCGGACCGAGAGGAGCGCGTGCCTGCATGTGGTTTTTTTTTTTTTAAACTAATGGTGCGGCGGCGCCTCGCGTCGTTTGGGGGGGCATTGCCCCCCCTCGCCCCCCCCCCAGTCTACGCCTATGGTGGTGGATGCTTGGAATGCCTTCCCACGGGAAGTGGTGGAGATGAAAATGGTAACGGAATTAAAAAATGCGTGGGATAAACACAAAGGAATCCTGTTCAGAAGGAAGGGATCCTCAGGAGCTTAGCCTAGCATGGGTGGCAGAGCTGGTGGTTGGCAGACTTATACGGTCTGTGCCGGGGCTTGTGGTTGGGCGGCAGGGATAGTGCTGGGCAGACTTATACTATCTGTGCCAGAGCCGGTGGTGGGAGGCAGGGATAGTGCTGGGCAGACTAATACGGTCTGTGCCAGAGCCGGTGGTGGGAGGCGGGGCTGGTGGTTGGGCGGCGGGGATAGTGCTGGGCAGACTTATACGGTCTGTGCCAGAGCCGGTGGTGGGAGGCAGGGATAGTGCTGGGCAGACTTATACGGTCTGTGCTGGGGCTGGTGGTTGGGAGGCGGGACTAGTGCTGGGCAGACTTATACGGTCTGTGCCAGAGCTGGTGGTGGGAGGCGGGACTGGTAGTTGGGAGGTGGGGATAGTGCTGGGCAGACTTATAGTGTCTGTGCCAGAGCTGGTGGTTGGGAGGCGGGGATAGGGCTGGCCGGACTTATATGGTCTGTGCACTGAAGAGGATAGTACAAATAAAAAAGTAGCACATATGAATTTATCTTCTTGGGCAGACTGGATGGACCGTGCAGGTCTTTTTCTGCCGTCATCTACTATGTTACTATGTTACTATGTTTTAAGCTAGACTTTATAACGAATAAGGCACAAAAAGGTGCCCTAAATGACCACTGGAGGGAATCAAGGATGACAGTGATTACTAACCCCCTCCCCCCACCCCCAACAATGTGATTAAAAACATTACTTGCCAGTCTCAGATGTTAAACTCAGGTCCAATAGAACAGCATGCAGGTTCCTGGAGTAGTGTAGCGATGGGTGCAGTGCACTGCAGACAGATGAACCCAGGCCCATACCTCCCCCTACCTGTTACACTTGTGGAGGAAACTGTGAGCCCTCCAAAACTCACCAGAAACCCACTACCCACATATAGATGCCCCCTTCACCCATAAGGGCTATTACAATGGTGTACAGTTGGGGGTAGTGGGTTTTGAGAGGCTCAGCATACAAGATAAGGGAGCAATGGTGAAATGTGTACCTGGGAACATTTTATGAAGTCCACTGCAGTGCCCCCTAGGGTGCACTATTGTTTTCCTGGGATGTCTGGGGGACCAGTCTACTAAAAATGCTGGCTCCTCCTACATCCCAATGGCATGATTTTGTGTGTTTTGCACTTGGCCATTTTTTTTTAAATGAACCAAAAAATAAAATGTCCAAATCACAAAACCTTGTGCAAAATAGTATTTTCAAATAAAGATAGACAACATTCTTTTTTTTGAAAATGACTTTCTTTCCTATTCGGATTTTGGATGTTTTGCACTAGACGTCATTTCAAAAATGCCCCTCTATGTAACGTGGAGGGGCATAATCGAACGTCACCGGCCAAATAGATCACCGGCGAGCTACGTTGGCGGCGGCGCTACAGCTGGCCGGAACCGTATTATCAAAAAAGATGGCCGGCCATCTTTTTTTCGATAATACGGTTTAGCCTGGCCAAATGCCGTGGAGTTCGCCGGGTTTGTTTTTCAGCGATAATGGAAAGTTATGTCGGCCATCTCAAACCCCGGCCAAATTCAAGGCATTTGGCCGTGGGAGGAGCCAGCATTTTTAGTGCACTGGGCCCCCTGACATGCCAGGACACCAACCAGCCACCCTAGGGGTCACTGCGGTGGACTTCAGAAAAGCTCCCACGTGCATAGCTCCCTTACTTTGGGAGCTGAGCCCCCCAAACCCACTACCCACAAATGTACTGCACCCACTAAAATTGCTCCAGGGACCTGCCTACAGCCTCTAGGACTTATTGCTGCTGTATAACTTTGGCACACCAGTTCACACCTGAAGACTAATCTCTCTGAAAAAGTCCTTTCTTGAAATAACCACGTTTACTCACAGTTAACTGCAGATCAGAGGTTGTGCCCTACTGGCAAAGAGTCCCCTGGTACTAAGATTAGCAATAGGTCAGAGCTGGCACAATGGTGTACAATGCCCTCTTTCAGCAGCATTCAAGGTAAGAACTACGTTCTCTAACCTGGGTAACACAGGAAAGGGAACTAAAACTGCCTTACAAAAATGGCCACTACCGCATGGACTACAACAGGAAACAAAACAGGGCACACTCTGACCCAGTTAGCAGGGGGGAAAAGTACCATGGGAGTAGAGCCCAGTACCCTACACCCACCACAATGCATTGCTAATGTGACTCTGCAGGGCACCTAACAGAAAAGGTGTCACACTCACCCGAGAGCCACATCGCAACCAGGGAAAGGCTGTCAGAGGATACAACACATTCTGCTGTCATGGAGGTGGGTACGGCATTTGAGGCTGGCATACAGGCTGGCAAAAAAGGTTTTTAGTTTTATTTTTTTAGTATGGAAGGGGGTTGGTGACCACTGGGGGAGTATGGGGAGGTCATCCCCCATTCCCTCCAGTGGTCATCTGGTCAGTTGGGGCACCTTTTTGAGGCTTGGTCGTGAAAATAAAAGGACCAAGTAAAGCCGGCGAAATACTGCTTAATGCCGCTTTTTTTTTTTTCATTATCGGTGAAAGCCGGCCATCTGGTAGCCACGCCCATGCCTGCCCATGTCCCGCCTTCGCTAATCTACTGACACGCCCCCTTGAACTTTCGCCGGCGAAGCTACGGGAAAGCGGTGATGCTGTCAAAAATGCCACTTTCGATTATACCGATTTCGATGCTTTTAAAAATCGCCGGCCATCTCCCGATTTGTGTCGGAAGATGGCCGGCGATCACTTTCGATTATAAGCTGGTTAGTAAGTCTAAGTGCTTTGAAAATACATGTCTCTCATGCTCTGTTTTCCTTAAACTCTTCATGCATTTTTACAGCAAGCAATCTGGGACAAGAACCTTTAAAAACTGCAGAATACCAAAATTATTTATATGACTATTTCTTGAAGAAAACTATAGCAAACATAGCCAAAAGAAGAGCAGAAAAAATAAGAACATTCTGAAAAAAAAAGATCAAGAAGTTTGCAGAACTGACTAAAATTTTCAAATGTTTAAGGACTGTTCATTATTCATGTAATCTTCCAGTGGCACACTGGCATCCATACAGATGGTGTGACAAAGAGAGGGAACCAAATACAGAAAAAGACCAAACAAAAAAAAAACAACACAAAGGGCCTTTAAAAGCAGCATAAGTCACAACAGATGGTAAAATCACATGCCCCATGTGGCAACACACCATCCCTTGAAGCTTATGTAAGATATCATAAAACTCAGCTGCATTAGTTGATTATTTAATTCATTTCTATAAGTCATAGGAGTATAAGATTTTCCCTGCAGGGTCAGCATCCTCTCTCTTACAATGGCTAATCTGGGCCATGAGTATTTAGTAGGCTCCCAAAGAGTAGATCTGTTCCTTGGTGCTCACAATCAGTTGCTTTCCCATTACTACGTGGCTAATAATTGTTTCGATTTGATCTCTTGTTCCATCAGTTAAACTTATTATTCTATTTTGTTTACATTAATAATCATTGTAGACAATTACACTTCCTCAGCTTCTCCTCCCCGCTTAACATTCCCCAATTTAAACCATTTCAAACTCTGCCAAATATAGAAATTGCTCAAGAATACCCCTGGCATAATCAGATTAATCCCTTGGTAATGAAAAGAGCTGTTTTGTTTGCTGAAAACTAAAAGTATTAAAAAAAGCACCCATTAAATTCAACATGGAGAATTCTAATCTGTATAATTCCTTCTTTGATTTATTACACATTCCTTTTACAGAAAGCAGTGGAAAAATCCAGCAGTTTCCATGGCATTGATGACCGGACCCTGCATCCCTGTGCTTCTAATAGGTGTAGTTTAAAATTCTCTCTGGTCAACTTTTAGGAGCAGCAGACAGTATTTAAATTATTAAGTATCTTAGGCACCTCTACAAATATAATCAGTGGTATTAAATATAGGTGTAATACAGTCAGCGCCACTGCTGCTATACATTTAGTTAAGGTCTGCTATTTGACAGGCCTTTTCAAGGCGTATAGATTATTTGGTAAGCAATTGAATATCACTGATATCCAGATAATTTTGCTAGTTCACCCTCACTCTGCCCATCCTCTGTCTCTTTATTACATGGATAGTGTTGGGGTCTCTAGAGGGATTTTCAACCTGACATTATCTATATCTACTACTACTACTACTACTATTATTACTAACCATTTCTATAGCGCAACTAGATGTAGGCACTTTCTCTGTCCCTAGTAGGCTCACAATCTAAGTTTCTTGTACCTGGGACAATGGAGGGTTAAGTGACTTGCCTAAGATCACACGCGGCTGCAGTGGGAATCAAACCCAGTTCATTAAAAATCTACAGATAGTGGAGTTATGTGTTCATCAGCTGGCAATGAATCTATACAGCGTAAGCCTATTTGACTAAGGGCTCATTTTCGAAAGAGAAAAACATCTAGAAAGTGATATAAAGCAGCATTTGTACGTTTTTCTCACAAAAACGCCCAAATCAGTATTTTTGAAACCTATTCAGATGTTTTCTGTGCTGTTCTTCTGCAGTGCATCCAGATCTCAAGGGGGGCTTGTTGGGGGTGTGTTAAGGGTGGGATTTGGGCATTCCTAAGACTTGGACTTTTTTTCAGCCATAATGGGACAAAACAAAACCGTCCAGCAATAAAACTAAGATGTTTTGAGCTAGACCTGCTTTTATAATGAATAAGGAACAAAAAGGAGCCCTAAGTGACCAGATGACCTCTGGAGGGAATCAGGGGTGACCCCTAATACCCCCCCCCAGTGGTCACTGACTCCCTCCCACCCCCAACAAATGTGAATAAAAATATGATGTACCAGCCTCTATGATGGCCTCAGATGTTAAAGTCAGGTCTATTAGAGCAGCATACAGTCCCTGGAATAGTGTAGTGGTCAGTGCAGTGCACTATGGAGTGAAGGACTCAGGTCCCTATCTCCCTCTACCTGTCACACTTGTGGTGGAAACTGTGATCCCTTCCAAAATCACCAAAACCCCACTGTACCCATGTACAGGTGCCCACTCCATCCATAGTGGTGTACAGTGGGGGGTAGTGGGTTTTGGATGGGTTTTGGAGGGCTCAGGGGACAGGGTAAGGGAGCAAAGGTGAGATGTATACCTGGGAGCATTTTTGAAGTGCACAGAAGTGCCCTCTAGTGTGCCCAATGCTCTCCTAGGATGTCTGGGGGACCAGTCTACTAAAAATGTTGGCTCATCCTATATCCCAATGGCATGAATCTCTACATTTTGCACTTATTCAGTAGGGTTGTTTTTTTTTTTTTTTCAAAAATGGACCAAAACACAAATGCCCAAGGCACAAAACCTTGTCAAAACAGTATTTTTGAAAAAGAAAAAAAAAAGATAGATGTTTTTCTTTTTCGAAAATGACCATCCTTCCTATTCGGATTTTGGACATCTTGTGCAAAATTTCCAAAGTCGGACTTTGATGTCATATCGAAAATGGCTCTCCACAAGTAGTAGAAAAGTTAATGAAAAGAGGTTAGAAAGCACCTGCATAAAATATATATACACGACTTCAGTTGTACTACAGAAAAGCAGTGTATAAAGTCCATTACTCTCTTTACCCTTTACCCTTCAAAATCTACAAGAAATTGCAGAAAGAGGAAGACAAGCAACAATACCTGGAAAAGCTAAGGGAAGCTGATAAAGTAGTCAAGAAAGCAAAGATGTAAATGGAATAAAAAAAAAAAAAACAACAACATAAGATGGGGAGGACAAGCCTTGTTTTAGATATATTAGTGATAGGAGGAAGTGCAAAAATGGTATTGTAAGACTTACGAATGAAGGGGAGGAATATGAAGAAGCTGATAAGGATACTTGGGAATTCCTTGACAAATAATTCTGTTCTCCGTTCACAGATGGGCTAGGATTAAGACTGCAGAAGACAAAAGCTAATAGGAGTAAATGTGTGGTAAACCTTGACCAATTAAGAGTAGTAAATCACCTGGATCAGATGGCATGCAGCCTGGGGTACTGAAAGAACTCAAACAAGAAATTGCTGATCTGCTGTTACTGCTATGTAACCTGTTGTTAAAATTGTCTGGGAGGATCATGTGATGTAGTGAGGGGAATAGAATGTGTGCTTTTCCTCTCCAGGGACTCCACTCACCCAACTCGAGAATTTCGCCGACTGAGACATAGCTAGAGTGAATCATTGAGCCTCAAAGCTATAAGAACCTGTATGGACAAATATAGTTGAGCCATAAGCGGGGAGATGACAGGTAAAGGGCAAAAAATCAGCGAATGAGAAATTGCAAGTGGCGGAGGCAAAGATGGAGGACGGACAGCTGGCATCCACAGAGTTTACAGCGCAACAGCTAACCCAGATCACCTCTGTGGTAGGTCAAGCTCTCGAACCTAAATTTCAGCAACTTTCTGGACAGATAACCAACTGGAAGCACTGTTGGCTGAAACAACAAGAAGGGCAGGAGAGCTGGAAAGGCGGGTGTCGGCATTGGAGGACTCGGCCCCTGCAACGACAGCAACCATAGAGAAGCTTACACAGCAACTGCGGGATCAAACCAGGAAACCTGATTTGGAAAATAGATCTCAGCATAGCAACCTTCGTTTAGTATGGCTACCAGAGACAATCGCTGAGAGGTTGCTGCCTACAGAGCTGAAACGCTGGTTGTCCGGAGAATTGGCACTTTCAGATAGCAAAGGCCCATTATGCCTGAAAAGAGCACACAGAGTGGGCCAGCCCCAGGAAGACAAACGGAAATCGTGCATGGTGGTGAAAAAGGTTCAATTATATTCAGAAACTTGAAATTTTGAAAGACGCCCTGACATATGCTAGAGTACAAAAGATTTTTCAGGATTACTCTGCCTCAGTTCAGGAGAGGCGGTGGAAATTTTCACCACTATGTTCCAACTTGGTTGTGAAGGGAGTGCGCTTTGTTCTCCAATACCCGGCAACTTTGAAAATATTGATGGATGGTGCATGACACTCCTTTAAGTCACTGGAATGAGCAGAGGCAGCTTTGGCTGTCAGGGGAGAATTCAAGGACACTAGGAGGGGCATAATTGAATGAAAACGCCTATCTCCATGGGCGTTTATCTCCGAGAACGGGTCCGTGAAGGGGCGGACCCAACCGTATTTTTGAAAAAAATAGACGCCCATATGTTATTCGCTAATTTGTGAGCTGGGCGTTTTTGTTATTCAGTGATAATGGAAAATGAAAGCGCCCAGCTCAAAAACGAATACATCCAAGGCATTTGTTCGTGGGAGGGGCCATGATTCGTAGTGCACTAGTCCCCCTCACATGCCAGAACACCAACCGGGCACCCTAGGGGGCACTTTTACAAAACAAAAAAAAAAGGTAAAAGAGCTCCCAGGTGCATAGCACCCTTCCCTTGTGTGTTGAGCCTCCCAAATCCCCCTCAAAACCCACTGCCCACAAGTCTACACCATTACTATAGCCCTAAGGGGTGAAGGGGGGCACCTACATGTGGGTACAGTGGGTTTGGGGGGGTTGGACAACTAACGCATTAAGCAGCACAATTGTAACAGGTAGGGGGGGGATGGGCCTGGGTCCACCTGCCTGAAGTCCACTGCACCCCCTAATAAGTGCTCCAGTAACCTGCATACTGCTGCCAGGGAGGTGGGTATGACATTTGAGGGTGAAAATAAAAAGTTGTGAAACGTCATATTTTGTGCTGGGAGGGGGTTTGTGACCACTGGGGAAGTCAGGGGAGGTCATCCCCGATTCCCTCCAGTGGTCATCTGGTCATTTAGGGCACTTTTTGGGGCCTTATTCGTGGAAAAACAGGGTCCAGGAAAAGTGCCCTAAATTCTCGCTGAAATCGCATATTTTTCTTCCATTATCGGCGAAAGGGCGCCCATCTCTGTTCGCCCGATAACCACGCCCCAGTTCCGCCTTCGACACGCCTTCGACACGCCCCCGTCAACTTTGTCCGCATCTGCGACGGAGTGCAGTTGAAAGCGTCCAAATTCGGCTTTTGATTATACCGCGTTATTCGTTTTTGTGAGATAAACGCCCATCTCCCGATTTAGGTCGGAACTTGGGCGTTTTTCTCGTTCGATTATAAGCAGGTAAGTGACTGATATATGGTATTCAGCAATATGGAAGATGATAAGGCAGTATCCTGCTAGTTTGCGTTAGTAAGACGCAATGTAACAATGTGAAACTCAGTCATTATCAGGTCCCATGGCAGTTGGTTAATTATGTTTACGTGCCAGGGGGAATGGGGTCACCTTTGCACAAATATGTGATCCCTAGACCTTCGTTACATTTTGTGACGCAGGCAGAATTTGGGGTTCTGTCAGTGGGGAGGGAGTTGGGGATGGGGATTCCGTAGTTAGTAGAGGTCCAAAAGAAGTTTTCACAAATATAGAGCGAGCCCATATAGGAGTTGAAGAGATTTCAGATCATAAGTACATAAGTAATGCCATACTGGGAAAAAGACCAAGGGTCCATCGAGCCCAGCATCCTGTCCACGACAGCAGCCAATCCAGGCCATGGGCACCTGGCAAGCTTCCCAAACGTACAAACATTTTATACATGTTATTCCCAGAATTGTGGATTTTTCCTAAGTCCATTTAGTAGTGGTTTATGGACTTGTTCTTTAGAAAACCATCTAACCCATTTTTTAACATTGCCAAGCTAACCGCCTTCACCACGTTCTCCGGCAACGAACTCCAGAGTTTAATTATGCGTTGGGTGAAGAAAAATTTTCTCCGATTTGTTTTAAATTTACTACACTGTAGTTTCATCGCATACCCCCTAGTCCTAGTATTTTTGGAAAGCGTGAACAGACGCTTCACATCCATCTGTTCCACTCATTATTTTATATACCTCCATCATGTCTCCCCTCAGCCGTCTCTTCTCCAAGCTGAAAAGCCCTAGCCTCCTTAGTCTTTCTTCATAGGGAAATCGTCCCATTCCTGCTATCATTTTAGTCGCCCTTCGTTGCACCTTTTCCAATTCTACTATATCTTTCTTGAGATGCGGCGACCAGAATTGAACACAATACTCAAGGTGCGGTCACACCATGGAGCGATACAAAGGCATTATAACATCCTCACACCTGTTTTCCATACCTTTCCTAATAATACCCAACATTCTATTCACTTTCCTAGACAAAGCAGCACACTGAGCAGGTTTCAGTGTATTATCGACGACGACACCCAGATCCCTTTCTTGGTCCGTTAACTCCTAACGTGGAACCTTGCATGACGTAGCTATAATTCGGGTTCTTTTTTCCCCACATGCATCACCTTGCACTTGCTCACATTAAACGTCATCTGCCATTTAGCCGCCAAGTCTCCCAGTCTCATAAGGTCCTTCTGTAATTTTTCACAATCCTGTCGCGAGTTAACGACCTTGAATAACTTTGTATCATCAGCAAATTTAATTACCTCGCTAGTTACTCCCATCTCTAAATCATTTATAAATATATTAAAAAGCAGCGGTCCTAGCATAGACCCATGAGGAACCCCACTAACTACCCTTCTCCATTGTGAATACTGCCCATTTAACCCCACTCTCTGTTTCCTATCCTTCAACCAGTTTTTAATCCATAATAGGACATTTCCTCCTATCCCATGACCCTCCAATTTCCTCTGTAGCCTTTCATGAGGTACCTTGTCAAATGCCTTTTGAAAATCCAGATACACAATATCAACTGGCTCCCCTTTGTCCATGTTTGTTTACTCCTTCAAAGAAATGAAGTAAATTGGTGAGGCAAGATTTCCCCACACAAAAGCCGTGCTGACTCGGTCTCAGTAATCCATGTCCTTGGATGTGCTCTGTAATTTTGTTTTTGATAATAGCCTCTACCATGTTCCCCAATACCAATGTCAGACTCACCGGTCTATAATTTACCAGATCTCCCCTGGAACCTTTTTTAAAAATCGGCGTTACATTGGCCACCCTCCAATCTTCCGTTACCACGCTCAATTTTAAGGATAAATTGCATATCACTTACAGTTTTTCAGTTCTATCAGTACTCTAGGATGAATACCATCTGGTCCAGGAGATTTGCCACTTTTCAGTTTGCTGAACTGCCCCATTACATCCTCCAGGTTTACCGTGAAGTCAATAAGTTTCTCCGAATTGTCCACTTGAAATACCATTTCCGACACCAGTATCCCACCCAAATCTTCCTCGGTGAAGACCGAAGCAAAGAATTTATTCAATCTGTCCGCTACGTCTTTATCTTCCTTGATCGCCCCTTTTACCCCTCAGTCATCCAGCGGCCCAACCAATTCTTTTGCTGGCTTCCTGCTTTTAATATATCAAAAACAATTTTTGCTATGTTTTTTTGCCTCTAATGCTATCTTTTTTTCGTAATCCCTCTTGGCCTTCTTTATCTGCGCCTTGCATTTGCTTTGACACTCCTTATGCTGCTTCTTGTTATTTTCAGACGGTTCCTTCTTCCATTTTCTGAAGGCATTTTTTTTAGCCCTAATAGCTTCCTTCACCTTACTTTTCAACCATGCCGGCTGTCTTTTGGACTTCCGTCTTTCTTTTCTAATTCGCAGAATATGTTTGGCCTGGGCCTCCAGGATGATATTTTTGAACAGCGTCTATGCCTGTTGTACAGTTTCACCCTCTCAGTTCCCCTCCCTAAGTTTTTTTTTTCACCGTTCTTCTCATTTTATCATAGTCTCCTTTTTTAAAGTTAAACGCTAATGTATTTGACTTTCTGTGTATAGTTACTTCAAGGTTGATATCAAAACTGATCATATTATGATCACTGTTATCCAGCGGCCCCAGTACCATAACGTCCCTCACCAGATCATGTGCTCCACTAAGGACCAAGTCTAGAATTTTTCCTTCCCTCCCCGGCTCCTGCACCAGCTGCTCCATAAAGCTGTTCTTGATTTCATCAAGGAATTGTACTTCTCTAGCGTGTCCCGATGTTACATTTACCCAGCCTATATTTGAATAATTGAAGTCACCCATTATTATCACATTGCCCATTTTGTTTGCGTCTCTGATTTCTTTTATCATTTCTGCGTCTACCTGCTCATCCTGGCGAGGTGGACGGTAGTACACTCCTATCACCGTCCTTTCCCTTTTATACATGGAATTTCAACCCACAGTGATTCAAAGGTGTGATTTGTGTTCTGCTAAATTTGTAATCTATCTGAGTCAAGGCTCTCAATAATATACAATGCTACCCCTCCAGCAGTCCGGTCCACCCTATCACTACGATATACTTTGTATCCCGGTATGACAGTGTCCCACTGGTTATCCTCCTTCCACCAGGTCTCAGTAATGCCTATTATATCCAATTTTTCATTTAGTGCAATATATTCCAACTCTCCCATCTTATTTCTTAGACTCCTAGCATTTGCATATAGACATTTCAGAGTATGTTTGTTGTTCCTATTTGCATGATGCTTAGTACTTGACACTATTGATTTGCCATCTTTTGTCTGATCTTTAGTTGTTTTTAAGGGCACCTAGCCTACCACGGTGCTCCAGTCTGGATAGATATGGACCCAGACTTTCTTTCAGGAACTTGGTGGTTGGAGGTTTCCATCCTATCTCTTCCGAGACGCGGAGTTTAAAGACTTTTTGTGTAAAAAATGGGAAGTGATCATGCTGAATAATCAACAACACAAGGATACTCCTTTATTGTTTTGGCCTACAGGGAAGGCGGCCCTTAGAGGGGACATTATTGCATACATAAGTGCGAGGAACAAAAGACTTGAAGGGGAGGGGGCCGTCCTGCAGCTTGAAGGGGATTGGGACATGGAACTCGAAGGGCAGGGGAGGGGGGTCCTGCAGCTCGAAGGGGAGGGGGGCCTAGAACTCGGAGGAGACGGAGGGAGGCAGGGAGGGAGAGAGGGAGGTAGGGAGGGGGGCGTAGAACCTTGCTAGCACCCATTTCATTCCTCTATGAAACTGGCCTCTTTTACTGGTATCTTGATAGATAGATAGATAGATAGATAGATAGATAGATAGATAGATAGATAGATAGATAGATAGATAGATAGATAGATAGATAGATAGATAGATAGATAGATATCTTGGTGATAATCTATATTTTTGTAGTGCACAAATATATAGTTGTTAAGGGCCAAAAAGAGGTACACTCATTCCCCTATAAACGTGTCCAGAATAATTGCTATTTAGTAATTTTCTGCCACTTTAAGTACCTTAGCCTACAGTTTGTGCCAGGTACTTGTGACCTGAAATGTCACTGTTGGAAGCAGGATATTGGGCAAGGTGGACCATTGGTCTGACCCAGTATGGCTATTCTTATGTTCTTAATTATCAGAAGACTGTGTTCATAAGGAGCTACTAAACTAAAGGTGGACAAAGTGATGGGGCTAGAGGGGAATATCTGAGAGCACCAAAGAAAATTAGGGAAGTTCCAGTGGCTCCACTCTCTGACCTTTTCAATGCTTCTTTAGAATCTGGAATGGTCCTGGAGGACTGGAAAAGGGTGGATGTGGTCCTTCTCCACAAAAGCAGAAGAAAGGAAGAGGTTGGGAACTACAGGCTGGTTAATATGATTTCTGTGGTGAGTAAATTAATGGAAACACACCTAAAACAGAGGATAGTGCAGCTTCTGAAATCCAATGGATTGCTGGATCCTAGGTGGCATGGTTCTACAAAGGTAGGTCTTATCAGATGAACCCAATTGATTTCTTTGACTGGATGACCAGAGTGTTGGATTAAGGGAGAATGTTGGGTATGGTGTACTTAGATTTCAGCAATGCTGTTGAAATGATTCTGCATAGGCAACTTATAAATAAACTGAGTTTTCTTAGTATAGACCCTAAAATAACCAGGTTAGAAACTGGTTAAGTGGGAGGTGACAGAGGGTATTGGTAAATGGTGTTCACTCCAAGGATAAGGGTACTATCAGTGGTGTGCCGTGGAGGGGGATAATCGAACGGGGGTGCCCATCTCTAAGGATGGCCCTGTAAAGGGGTGGGGCAACCCATATTATCGAAACAAGATAATACGGTCGGGGACCCCAAATCATGAAATTTAGGTCAACCTTAGAGATGGTCATCCCCGGCTTTCGACGATAATGGAAAGCGAGGACGCCCATCTCAGAAACAACTAAATCCAAGCCCATTTGGTCGTGGAAGGAGCCAGCATTCGTAGTGCACTGGTCCCACTAACTGAATGGAAAAAGCCCTTCCCTTACCGATCCGGAAAGGAATGGGCATGCATGAAGGAAATTGCATGCAAATGAGCTGCTCGCTGTTAGCTCATTTGTACACGATTTCCTTCCTAAGGAGGGGAAGCGATGGCAGTTGAGGATGTCCTTCCCTGCAACGGCAGTTGAGGACGTCCTTCCCTATGACAGCAGTTGAGGACAGTTGACGGCAGTTGAGGACGTCCTTCCCTGTGACGGCAGTTGAGGATGTCCTTCCCTGTGACGGCAGTTGAGGACATCCAAAATGTGGATGTTTCTGTGAGAAGGATGTTCATGCCTTTGCCATGCCTTTGCCATGCCTCTGACACCCTCTTTATTTATTTATTTGGATTTTGGATCATAAGTTTCAGCAGTGGGATTTAGACCACCTCTAGATTGCAAGACCAGTGCTCTAACCACTAGGCCACTCCTCCACTCTACTCCACTCCCTTGAAATTTGGCCATGCGAGACCCGAGGCAGCATGGCTTCACTAGTGGCAGGTTGTGTCAGACGAATCTGACTGTCTTCTTCAACTGGGTGACCAAACAGTTGGATGTGGGAGGGGCGCTTGATGTGGTATACTTGGATTTCAGCAAAGCCTTTGACACGGTTCCGCACAGGCAACTGATAAATAAATTGAGTGCCCTCGGTGCGGGACCTAGAGTAACTGATTGGGTAAAAAATTATTTTTTGTTTTTGTTACATTTGTACTCCGCACTTTCCCACTCATGGCAGGCTCAATGCGGCTTACATGGGGCAATGGAGGGTTAAGTAACTTGCCCAGAGTCACAAGGAGCTGCCTGTGCTGGGAATTGAACTCAGTTCCTCTGTTCCCCAGGACCAAAGTCCACCACCCTAACCACTAGGCCACTCCTCCACTCCTAAAAAATTGGTTGAATGGTAGGAGACAGAGGGTGGTGGTAAATGGAACTTGCTCTGAAGAAAAGGAGGTTGTCAGTGGAGTACCGCAGAGATCGGTCCTAGGGCCGGCTCTTTTTATCGTCTTTGTGAGCAATATTGCGGAAGGGCTGTCTGGTAAGGTTTGCCTCTTTGCGCATGATACTAAACTCTGCAACAGGGTGGACACCCTGGAGGGTGTGAATGACATGAGGAAGGACCTAGCGAAGCTAGAGGAATGGATCGATATTTGGCAACTAAGGTTTAATCCCAAAAAATGCAGGGCCATGCACTTAGGTCACAAAAATCCGAGGGAACGGTACAGTATAGGGGGTGTAGTGCTTCAGTGTGCGAAGGAAGAGCGGGACTTGGGGGTGATTGTGTCTGACGACCTTAAAGCTTTCAAACAGGTAGAAAAAGTGACGGCCAAGCCAGAAGGATGCTTGGGTGCATAAAGAGAGGCATGACCAGCAGGAAAAAGGAGGTGATAGTGCCGTTGTATAAGTCTCTGGTGAGGCCTCATTTGGAGTACTGCGTGCAGTTCTGGAGACTGCACCTATGGAAAGATATAAACAGGATGGAATCGGTTCAGAGGGCGGCTACGAAATTAGTAAGCGGTCTTGAATGCAAAAATTATAGAGACAGGCTTATGAACCTCAACATGTATACGCTGGAAGAGAGGAGGGAGAGAGGAGACATGATAGAAACGTTTAAATAACTCAAGGGCATTTATGTACAGGAAGAGAGCCTTTTTCAAATGAAGGACAGCTCTGGAATGCGGGGGGGCATATGACAAAGATAAGAGCGAATAGGCTTAGCCAGTAACCTAAGGAAGTTTTATTTCACAGAAAGGGTGATGGAGGCATGGAATGGCCTCCCGGTGGAGGGGTGGAGTCGAGGACTGTTCCAGAATTTAAAAAGGCATGGGATAAGCATGTGGGATTGCTTAGGAACAGGAAGAATTAGGGGTTACAGAGGATGGGCAGACTGGATGGGTCATATGGCCTTTATCTGCCGTGTTGTTTCTATGTTTCTATATGTGACAAAACATACATCTTTCATTGATAACATGCTGAAGTCAAGCAAAACTTTATAGAAATAGCAACTCACATTCCTAAGCAACCCCAACAGAAACAAAACCCCTCCTAATCCCTTCCAAACCCCTGCTGTATCCACAAATTAGGTCACAAGGCGGAAATGAGTGAGCATCCATTCCACCCCACTATCCACCAGGCTCTCCTGGTAAGCTGGGGATTGGGTCTGGGGAAAGGTGAAGGGTGGAGGACTTGCAGCCAAATCATCTTTTTTTGCAGGCCTTGGGCCTCGGGATGGGATGAAGGGGGGGGGGGGGGCTTTCAAGGTTCTGACAACCACTGTGGTGTGTGCTGTAGTAGTGGGATGGGGGCTCACCTATGTAATGTGCACTGATGTTGGGGTGGGGAGGGCTCACCTATGCAATCAAGAGGAGGGCCTGCCTATGGGGGGGAGCAGTCAATACTATGTTCGGTGCCCTTGGCAAAGGCAGCAGCTATTTTAGAAAGCTGCTCCAATGTGTATGTGGAGAGGGAAAATACATTTTTTTCCCACATCCAAATTTCTAAAATAGCTGTTCCCTCTGGACATGAAAGGGCTTGAACTTGCAGCCGTACTCCTATTTTACAAGAAGCTTGTATTTGGCAGAGCCTCTTGCGAAATAGTATGGGAATTTCACAGGCCATGACTTGGATGTTCGAATAAAGGGTAAAGAGGTAAAAGTGTCGTGGATTTGATATACCACCTTTCTGTTGTACATCCAAAGTAGTCTATATGTAGCTACTGCACTTTCTCTGCCCTAGTGGGTTTTTGTACCTGAATTCCCCTCTGCACATCCTTTCTAAGATGCCATTTCAAAATGTACTCAGCATCATTTAAAACAAATTCCTTTCAGTCAATTTTTAAAATTTTTTTAGTTTAAACATTTTCTTTTCTGCAGCTGTTACAGAGAGCAAATACCAATTCATTTGATTACCTAATTTCAGCATAATCATAACAGCCTGTTCATTTTTTCCCACTCTAGTTCTTTGTCCTCCTCGCAACCTAACAATAACCTTTTTTACTCTTTTGTCCCTCCACATTTACATTCACAGTCAACTAATCAACTAAACAATAGTGGCCTAAATTTCCTGCTCTCCATTGTCTTTTAGGGGCCCTTTTAATAAGGCGTGGTGGCCTAATGCTGGCCTACCGTGAGCAATAACTGCACTACTGTGAGATGCTCTGAGGCATCCCATGGTAGTTTCCCACTCAGTGTGCGCTAATCCTGCACTGGAAAATATTTTTTATTTTCCAGCACAGGAAACGTGCCCATGGGTGGAGAGTAGGCTCGCCTGCATTAATCGGGTAGCATGGGGCACATTACCCAATTAGTGCAGGAATAATGTGTGAACCCTTACCACCTCCGAAATAGGTGGCAGAAAGGGCTCCCGTGGTAATGGCCACATGCTAATATGGAAATTAGCGCATGACCATTGCAAAAAAATATGGCAAGGTGGCCATTTTACTGCCATGCTAAAAGTGGCCGCAGTACTTGAAAACCCACATACTGACAAGCGCCGGCCACTTTTTAACGTGGCTTGTAAAAGAATCCCCCTAGTCTTTTAAGGTCAAGATTATCATTTTGAGCATTGCAAAGTTAGCCCCAGATAAAGAATTTCTTCCACCATACCCGTAAGTCATTATCAGTTTATCAGTTATTTGTTGGAAGGAGGTCCTGGAAGCCCCACCATGTCTCACTGTGCAGATCAAGAAATGAAGAGCTTTCAATGTTTCCCCTACACTTCTTCTGAACCTATGGAAGTTAGCTTGTGAAAATATGAAAGTCACAAATTAGCTCTAACTGGTTCCTGTTGCTCATGATGCCACAATGAAGATTAGTCTAAAAGGGGCTGTGTAGATATAGAATGGCAAACAAGTGCATAAATATGGGTGTTCTAGTCATTTACACGCATATCAGCTGCCTAATTTCCTTCACAGAATAGGCCCCAATTTGGTGCCTTCTTGGCATCTAATAATAGGTACTATTTTACAAAACTGCCCTGCACAAGCACATGTATTTAATATTTGGATTTTGCTCACATCTTTTTTAGTAGTAGCTCAAGATGAGTTACATTCAGGTATACACTGGGTATTTTCTCTGTCCCTGGAAGGACAATCTAAGTTTGTACCTGAGGTAATGGAGAATTAAGTGACAAATCAAGAGGAGCAGAAGTGGGATTTGAACCAGGCACCCTTGGATGTCAAGGATATGTGCTCTAACCACTAGGCCATTCCTCCATTCCATATGGATTGACAAATCAAATTTCATCCACTCCATGGAAGTCAGTAGCATATTTATACTAGGTTTATAGTTTATTTTTATTTGCTATACTGCTGTAACTGACTAGGCAGAGCAGAGCATTGTACATACTACAAAATTCAGAAAAGGAAAAGAACTCAATTTTTAGACAGGAATGCAATACATTCACACAAAGAGAAGGACGATGGAGGGAACTAAAGAAAGGAGGGGATAGAGGGAAAGGGGTAATAAAACCTTGATATGTTGGGGGGGGGGGGAGGGGGAAGCTGGTGGTCTCTACCTGTCTGTCATTCCAAAAGCCTGTTTGAAAAGCTATGTCTTAAGCTCAGATTTCAAGTTTTTGAAGGAGAGATTATTACTGTCTGGTCAATTCAAGATGTGCAAACCTAGGGCTTGGGAGAACTAGATGATGGTCATTTACAGAACAAAGAACTTTAGCTGGTGAGTAAAGAATCATGAGGCAAGAAAGATAATCAGGAGAACCTACTCGGAAGGCTATGAACATCAATGTCATTACTTTATGGAGAATATATTGATGGACCAATAAACAGTGGTGTTGTTTGAGCAGAGGTGTGGTATGATCGTAATGACAGGAATGAGACAGCAGATAGAGGCAGTATTCTGAAAGGTGTGTAATTTCTTTAATGTTGTGTGTGGTAGGCCTGTGTAGATGATATTACAGTAATCAAGTCAGGATGAGTTAATAAAACTGATTTTGAAGTCAGAGAGGTGACAAATCACTCATAGTTGACGAAAAAAAACAGGAAATAAACTTTGGACAAATGTGAGACTTGTGGCAAAAAAGATAAGGAGGAATCGAGGATTACACCTTAGTAATGAAAGATTGTCACTGGGGTGATTGGTGCTCCAAAAAGCTGAATGGGAGAAGAAGGGGGTGATAAAGTACCTAAAACCAACAGGCACACTATCACCCCCTTCTTCTCCCATTCAGCTTTTTGGAGCACCAATCACGCCAGTGACAAGCTTGCATTACTTAGGTGTAATCCTCGATTCCTCCTTATCTTTTCTGCCATAAGTCTCACATTTGTCAAAGTTAGTTTCCTGTTTTACGTATGCATCCCCTGTGAGATCTGGCCCCCACCCATACCTTAAAATCTGCTCTGTTCCAGTCTTCACCCAGGCAGCATTCATAGGCTGCCTGTGGCCTGCACCGGGATTTCATCCCCTGAACCAACCTGCCTCTTCTAAGGAAAAATTAGTTTATTACCTGATAATTTTCTTTCCATTAGTCCCAACAGATCAATCCAGAGACTAGTGGGTTATGTCCCCCTACCAGCAGGTGGAGATAGAGAGAACTTCAGATTCTTGGTATATGTAGACCTGTGCAGCCAGCTTAGTCTCAGTATTGTCGATACCCAAGCAGCTAAAGAAGAAAAAAACAATCCAATATTAACTTCCACTCCTGCCTTTACAGAACCCTTGCAGGCTCTTCCTCTACCGCAACCGCGAGAGGGAAACCCCCTAATTGGGAATTGCCATTGTGAAAGTACTCCATCCTCCATAGCTTACTGTGAACTCTCAGCGGTCCCTGCGAAAAAGACCAAACCTCGAAAGTCATGCCCTCTGAAATCAAGGGAAATTATATAAAGAAGAGAAAACATGCAAACAAACCACAGCAAAGGGCGGGCTTCTGGACTGATCTGTTGGGACTAATGGAAAGAAAATTATCAGGTAATAAACTAATTTTTCCTTCCACAGCGTCCCACAGATCAATCCAGAGACGAGTGGGATGTACCAAAGCAGTCCCAAGTGTAGGAAGGGATTTCCAAATAGACAAAGATCCCAGAAAAACATACACGCTTCAACCTCCAAAACAGAGGTCAGATCAGATATCAACTCCAAGAGGACTCACCAACACCAGACAAAATGAAAGAAATAAAAGCAATGCCCCAGAACTTGCCAACAAGGACTGGACTCCTAAAACAGAACAACTCGAACATCAAAAGCCTGAGGCAAAGCAAAACTCGGCAAGAAGGGGAAGAAAACCCCCCAATTCCTGACAGAATATAAATCTGCCAGTCGTAACCCCCAACGACGGAGCGAAGCGACTCTGGATCTGAGAAACTGCGTCCAAAATGCAGCGAAGGAACTGAGCCCTACATAAATGACAGGACTGAAGGAAGAAGCGAGCTGTGCCCAACCTGCAGCAAAAGTGCAGCGTATCACATGGAGCAAGAATACTCCGATAACGTACAAAAAATGGAGCCGTGCCACAACTACCGTGATGACACTGTGCCCAACATGCAGTGATGAAGCAGAACTTCAAAGCTGCTAAGAAACTGTGTGCAACAAGCAGCGAAAGAACCGCGTCCAACAAGCCGTGATACAGCTATGCCCAACCAACAAAGATGGTGCCGTGCTCACCATACAACAAAGTCCCCTCGTGCAGCCTACAGCGCTGGAATCTCGCTAAGTATATCTAGATGGAGTAGATCTCCAGTGTGCCCAACAGACAGCGATAGCTCCTTACTAAACATACAGCGCTGGAGCTGTGCTCAAGCGCCAAGCAACACCCTTGCGCAACCCACTGCGATGCATCTATATTCCAGAAGCAGCGATGGAGCTGCGCTCCACATGCAGCGAAGGAGCTGCGCTCCACATTCAGTGAAGGAACTGCACTCCACATGCAGCGAAGGAGCCGCGCTCAACCTGCAGCGAAGGAGCTGCGCTCAACATGCAGCGAAGGAGCTGTGCCCAACATGCTGTGATGGATAGCTGTGCTCAACATGCTGCGATGGAGTACTGTGCTCAACATGCTGCGATGGATTGCTGTGCTCACCATGCTGCAATAGAGCTGTGCTGAACAAAAGGAGATCAAGTTGTGCTTAGCCTGCGGCAATGAAGCTGAGCTTAACACACGGAAATGCCACAAAGCAGCTACACCCAACATGCGGCAACGGAGCTGCACTAAATATGCGGCGAAGGAGCTACGCTAATCCTGCAGCGATGGAGCTGCACTCAACATGCAGTGAAGGAGCTGTGCTCCAGATGTGGTGAAGAAACTGTGCTCCAGATGCTGTGAAGGAGCTGAGCTCCACAGAAGCTAAGAACATGCAGTGAGGAAACTGCGCTCAACCTGCAGTGATGCAGCTGTGGTCAACATGCTGCGAAGGAGCCGCACACACCACGCCGTGACGTAGCTGTTCTCAACCAGCAAAATACATAGATCCAGGGGAATAGCCACCAAATAAGGTGCTGCCCAAAGGCGAATAGACAAGAGCCCAACTTGTGGAAATGTAACCCTGGCGCTGCACTCCCCGGACCCAGAGGGACTAAACATAAAGGAAGCCCCCTGCCCAGAGACGCCATGGGCCTCCACTGGTCACCGAGACACAAAAAACGCCCTCCTAGGCAACCGAATCCGACCACAGCCAAAGAAGAAAATAAACCTCCTGAAGGAGGAAGGGAAGTGTCAGGGAGCTGTAACCCTCAGACCAAAGTGAGGAAAAATAGCCATACGGTGAAGAGTCACGGAGGTAGAATTCCAGATACCAGCCAAAGGTTGAGCATCTGGATATTCTCAGGCCAGGACCTCAGAACTACCATCCTGCCTGGCCTGTACATCCAGGTGGAAAACTAAAGCCCTTAATACAGGGTGGAAAAGTCAGGAACCCCTCAATCACATCCCCCTGAAAAAGGCAGGAATTAACTGCTCCAACAGCAAAGGAAAAAACTGACACTCACCTCAACAGTAAAGAAAAAAATAGAGCCCCAAAGGAAAGAATTACCAATCACCGTGGTGTTAGAGCTGAACAGCCCTTATTCCTTCCGCTCTGCTTTAGTTCCTTTTTCTTCTCTCTCTTTTTTTTTACGGCAGGAGTTGCAAAGATAATCAGCATCTGAGCGCCCAGGAGAGTTACCAAGCTTAGCGACAGGAAAGGGGTAGGGGAGGGACCTGGCACCACCAGGTGTACCCCTTACTGGCCCAACCTGGCCACGAACCCCTAGCTCAACTAATCCTGAGGGAACAGGCTAGGAGCAAATCTCAATTCAGAGAACTGCACAGGATATGTCCATCCACCTGCTGAGATAGAGAGAATACTGAGACTAAGCTGGCTGCACAGGTCTACATATACCAAGAATCTGAAGTTCTCTCTATCTCCACTTGTTGGTAGGGGGACATAACCCACTCGTCTCTGGATTGATCTGTGGGGTGCTATGGAATGCAACTTCCTGATTTGTGAAGGGCGGGATGGTTCAGTGAAGAAGTCCCAGTGCAGACCTCAGGCATCAGGTATCCGATTCCACACACACAAACAAACCTCTCCAGACACCTACAGAAGGACAAACATGTATTCACTCACACACAGAGAGACACTGACCCACACATACAGAAGCAGCTCTATAATAAGTTTATTTTCCAAATGCTGTAAGCCTATCCTATATAATAATTCTAACCTCCAACGTTCTATGCGTCTTGCTGTCTATGTTCGTGACTTCTTCGGAGTTGGTCTACTAGGTTTCGTAGCACAGGCTGACGTCAGCAAACGCATTGTGACATCAACATCAGAACCCGGGGTAAAAAAAAAAACCATGCTTCACAGCTGATCCACCCCCCCACCCCAAACTGCCATACAGCTTGACAGCAACACAAAAAAAAAGGCTCGAGCCTGCCTGATGCGCTCAACAGCCGCCCTCCCGAAACACCTGGGGGGTGCAGCATGACAACCCCCCTTGGCGCATTCACTCAAGCCCTCCCCCCTCGGCGCATCAACCCCCCCCAAGTGCATTCTTGCCTGCTGTGTGCACGCCGCTGGGGGGGTGTCGGTTCCGTTGGTTCCCTGCTCCCTCTGCCCCGGAACAGGAAGTAACCGAAGCAGGGAACCAGCGGAGCTAACACCCCCCCCCCCCCCCAGCGGCATGCACCCGGGGCGGACCGCCCCCACTGCCCTGCCCTTGCTATACTAGATTAAGGAAGGATGGAAAGAAAGGAAATATGCTTGCTCAGGGAGAGAAGGTAGATAGTAGACATGGTGGGAGTAGGGTGACAGAAGGGAGATGCTGAATTGGGATGGGGAAGAGAGAGGGAGGGAGGGAAGAGAGAGGGAGAGAGAGAGGGAGGGGGGCCCTGAAATTGGGTGGGAGGGAGGGGACGACCCTGAAACTCAGAGGGAGGGGACGACCCTGGAACGGAGGGAGGGAGGGGATGACGCTGGCACTCGAAGAGAGGGAGGGAGGGAGGGGGGGTACAACCCTGGAACTGGGAGGGAGGGGGGGGCCCTGGCACACACTCTCATTCTCACACACACACTCTCTCACAGACACACTCGCACCCAGTCTCACTTTCTCTCTGTCACACACACACACTCGCACATTCACTCTCTCTCTCTCACAGTCACTCTCACACACACTCTCTCAAATATACACACTCCAAGGAAAACCTTGCTAGCGCCCGTTTCATTTGTGTCAGAAACGGGCCTTTTTTACTAGTTTCTATATAAAATACCTTTTCCACACCATACCTGTTGGTTGTATTATTGTGCAACAAACCCCACTGCCTCTGAGAAGTGAACCTGGGCCAAAGAAAATAAACAAAGAATAAGAATAAAACAAAGATTACAATGTGGTCTTGACTTCTCAGCAAACTGGGAGCACCATTGAGAATCAGCCTTTGGGATCTTACGTGGAGCTGGAAACAATGCACAACTCTGGCTCTTGAAACCCTCTGAATTCCACAGTGTCAAAGACCCAAATGTGTACCAGGCCTCTGTTCAGAGGAACAATGACTTGGGGATGTTGCCAGTTGACTCAGGGAGAATACAGTGCCAACTGCTATATCAGTTCTTCCCAGGATAAAACTGGAGGATATATCTGGCTTCAGTAATGTTTCTGAGACAGTTGCTGGCTTGATGACAGTTCTTATGCCTGTGGCCATTATTCCACCAAATGTGGCAAGATCATCTGGACCGCTTCCATGCTGGAAAAGAAAATAACTTTAGGAGGTATATGGAGCATAGTAACTTGAATGGAATCAGCATTGTTGTACTCAGTTCCTCAGCTATGTGACTATTCTAAGTTGTATGATCAGGACACACAGGTGTCGCTACAGGGGTGCAAATCCCTCCCCCCCCCCCCCCCCCCCCCCCCACACACACACTGAAAGCTATGAATGCAAATGCTGTCAAGGTCCTGCAGCTCCCTCTCTTTCTCCCTTAGCATTGGCAGCGATTCAGATAGGCTGCCTACAGCTGACCGGGAAACCTTCTTTCTGCTGCATCCAACCTCTCTCTGATGCCACTTCCTATTTCAGCCTGGGTGGAATATGGCACAAAAAAGGCTTTGGCGTCAGGTACAGGCAACCTGTAGGAATCACTGCCATTAATAGCGGAGAGAGAGAGGGAGGGGGATTCAGGACCATGGGAGCCTCCTCAGCCACCAGCATGCAGTCTCCTCCATTCGATGTGGGACCTGTTGCAGTGAGGGAAGGGAGAGCGGAGATGCTGCACATAAAAGGGAAGAGAAAGGGGGAGAAATGCAACACATGGATGGAAGGAGAGGGAGAGGGGCTAAATGCTGTACAGGAAGGAAGAGGAGGGAAAGAGAGAAATGCAACACATGGGTGGAAGGAGAGGGATAGGGGCTAAATGGTCAGGAAGCTAAGGAAGAGGGGGACATGCTGCACATAGATGGAAAAGATGGGAGATGGGAAAAATGCTGTACATGAAAGGGAAGGGAGAAGAGGAAATGCTGTACATGGAGGAAAGGGAAGGAAGAGAGGGAAATATGCAAGGATGGAAGGGAAGGGAAGAGAAGGGAGAGGGAAGAAATGCGCATGGATGAAAAGAAAGGGTGGAAATGGAGGTAATGTGGTCAAAGAGAGGTATTAGGAGATGGAGTAGATGGTAAGACAGAATGGCCTAGAGACAAGGGAAGGAAGGAGGAATGGAGCTGGGGATGAGATTGCTGGAGAGGAGATGAGAAAAGTCAGTAGGTAGATAAGAGATGAAAAGAAGGTGATTAAGTACTAGAGGGTGAGAGAAAGGGAGAATGAGGGGTAAAAATCATACATGGGTGAATATAGAAGTAGAGAAAAGTGAAAAAAGAAACAAATAAAGAAAGATCAGTGCCAGATTGATGTAGAGAAGAAAAAGGAAGAAGGAGAAGAGAAGAGAAAAGAAATGGAAAGGCAAATCTGGTAAAAATTTAGAAGACCAACACAAATAATGGAACAGACTGGGATCAACCTAGTTAGGAAAGTGCCCAGACATCAAAAGTAGAAAAGAAAAAATATTTGTATTTAATACTTTTAAAGAACTGTTTATAGAGTCTGGCTTACTTGGGGGGGGGGGGGGGGGGGGTCTCCATTTCAGTTTTTATTCACATTTTTTGTGGTCCCCTCTTTTGTAACTGTCATAGCTGTGGCTGTGGCTGTGGCCGTCTCCCCCCCCCCCCCCCCCCCAACTCACCTCTTTCCAGTGATCTGGCTCTGCAGCTTTTCCTGATTGCCTTTTTCCTGCATTGATGCTTTTGCTGCCTGTTTCCCTGTTATCCAAGCCTCACTCTAGTGTTTCTGCATCCATGCCTCGCTCCAGTCTATTCAAGCCTCATTCCAAGTCGTGACATCATTAGCAAAGTTCTTATAATGCACCTTGGGACTTTCATGCTTTGCTTTCGCGATAGGTCTTTTAACCTTCTCTTTGTGTTCCTTGCATGGCTCTAGTTCCTGGTCCAGTTTTGTCTTGTCAAGTTCCTGCTTGGTCCCTGAAGCTTTGATCCTGTATGTTTCTTGTTCCTGCCTACCCTTATTTTATCATCCTCACTTTAATATTCCCTTATCTCTTGTTTGTCCTGTTTGTCTGTCCTAATTAGATTGTAAGCTCTGTCGAGTAGGGACCGTCTCTTCATGTTCAAGTGTACAGCGCTGTGTACGTCTAGTAGCGCTATAGAAATGATAAGTAGTAGCAGTCTAGTTCCTGTGAGTCTTGTCCTTGAAGCTTTACTCCTGGGCAGTCCTTTTTCTGCCTAATTGTGTTTCTATGAGTCTTGTACCTGAAAGCTAAGCTGGTGTATGCATGTAGTTGCATTTTAACCACAAAGCAGCATTTGGACATTTTGCTTGCTAAAACATTTAAGTCACCATTTTCAAAACCCATTTTCTAAATGTTTTGCTATGCAGTTTGTCAGCAGTGCAGTCAAATCACAAGGGGCATGTCAGGGATGTACTGGGGGCAGGATCTGGGCATTCAAAAGACTTTGAAGTTTTTCTGCCATATGAAACAAAACAAAAATGTCTGGGCTACAATTTAAATGTTTAGGTCTAGACCTGGTTTTATCACAACCAAGTCAAAACAAAAGATGCCCTAAATGACCAGATGACCACTAGAGGGATTAAGGCATCATCCTCCCTTATTCCCCCAGTGGTCACTGACCCCCTCCCACCCTCCAAAGATGTGAAAAAAACAGTACATACCAGCCTCTATGACAGCTTCAGATGTTATAGCCAGTCCTATTAGAGCAGCAAACAGGTCTCTGGAGTACCCTAGTAGTCAGTTCTTAGAGTTCTGGGTGTCCATCCAAATAGTGAGCCCTTGGGCCGTCATTGGCTCCGAACCAAGAAGGCAGGAGAACTATGTGGATGGCAGACAGAGCTACCACCAGCCCAAACTGGATACTAGATTTCCAGCAGCAGAACCACAGATCAGGAGATAGGGACAGTGGAGTGGTGGACTAGGTCATAGAAACTAGCAGCAGAAAACTGGAATTCAGGAGTGACCTGCAGAAGACTGGAACTCAAGAACGAGCAGCAGATGGGATCTCAGGAACAGCTACTGAAGACTGGTGTCACGGAACCTGGGATGGTGAGCCCTTGGGCTGCAGCCAGGCTGCAGCAGACAAGTCCTCTGGGGAGGCGCAGAGCAGAGGCAAACCAGGCACTGAATACAAACAAGATACCAGACATGGCAAATAGACAGAGCACACTCAAGACAAGGTGAAACCAGAGGCTGGCTAAAGCAAAAACCAGGAACGGAACTTTAAAAAAGCAGGAACCAGGAACAAAGGAAGGACATTCATATGGGCCGCAAGGCCGAACTGGAACCCACCTGTAACAGAATCCAAGCATACGGGCAGCAAAGTCGAACTGGAACCCACTCATACCAGAGGGAAGGGAAAAGAAACAGAATGGAATCTCTTCAGCAAGTACTACTCAAGCAGTGCACACACACTGCACTAAACAGAGCCACAAACAAGGGGTCAAAAGATCCTTTAGAACAGGCACATAGAAGCTGAAGGGGAAAGGACAACCCCACTTAGACTCACATGGTAGAAACCACAAGTAAAAGATAAGAAAACAGGGAGGCAGCACAGGGTTGTGCTTAGAACCACAGCTATAAACGAATAGTCCTAACCAAGTCAAACAGAAATCACAGTAGCACATATGAGTTTATCTTGTTGGGCAGACTGGATGAACCGTACAGGTCTTTCTCTGCCGTCATCTACTATGTTACACAGAGAGGTAGCTCAGGCCTGTGCTAGTAGTCCCAGCTAAACAAAAGAGCTGTCCACTCGTGCCACACAGAGAAGCAGCTCAGAGCTGAGCTAGCAGTCACAGCTAAACAGAAGAACCACCTACTCTACTACTACTACTTATCATTTCTATAGCGCTAGTAGACGTACGTAGCACTGTACACTTGAACATGAAGAGACAGTCCCTGCTCGACAGAGCTTACAATCTAATTAGGACAGACAAACAGGACAAACAAGAGATAAGGGAATATTAAAGTGAGGATGATAAAATAAGGGTACTTAAACAAGTGAATAAAGGTTAGGAGTTAAAAGCAGCCCTTTAGCCTAGATTTGAAGACGGCCAGAGATGGAGCTTGATGTACCAGGAAGTCTATTCCAGGCATATGGTGCAGCAAGATAAAAGGAACGGAGTCTGGAGTTAGCGGTAGAGGAGAAGGGTGCAGATAAGAGAGATTTACCCAGTGAACAGAGTTCCCGGGGAGGAGTGTAGGGAGAGATAAGAGTGGAGAGGTACTGAGGAACTGCAGAGTGAATGCACTTGTAAGTCAATAAGAGGAGTTTGAACTGTATGCGGATAGGGAGCCAGTGAAGTGACTTGAGGAGACGGCTAATATGGCATAGCGACACTGGCAGACTATAAGTCATGCAGCAGAATTTTGAACAGATTGAAGAGGAGAGAGATGGCTAATTGGGAGACCTGTGAGAAGCAAGTTGTAATAGTCTAAGCGAGAGGTGATAAGAGTGTGGATAAGGGTTGCTCAGAAAGGAAAGGGTGAATTTTGGTGATATTATAGAGAAAGAAATTACAGGTTTTAGCAGTCTGCTGAATATGTGCAGAGAAGGAGAGTTGAAGATGACCCTAATGTTACGAGCTGATGAGACAGAGAGGATGAGGGTGTTATCCACAGAAACAGATAATAGGGGAAGAGGAGAGGTTGGTTTAGGGGGAAAGATAAGAAGCTCACTCTTGGTCATGTTTGGTTTCAGATGGCGGTGAGATAGACCCACTGACCACACAAAGATTCAGCAAATAGCTATTTTTGAAACAAAAAGATAAACGTTTTTCTGCTTCAAAAACTGCTATATTTGCCACTCAAATTCAGAACATTTTGAGCAAAAAGTCCAAAGTCAGATTTAAATGTCATATCAAAAAGGCCCCTCCACATGTCTTTATAAAATAGCCTCAAAAACATGTACACTTGACCCTCCAGCCTAAGACAACCTGTTATAAAATTACCTTTGTTATGATTTGAAGATCTTTTATAAGTTCTTACTGGGTAGCAGGGTACTTCCTAGAGATTACTTACAATATCAGCTGCAGACTGATTTTTATCAATGCTGATCTTTAGTTTCTATGAACCTCATGGGACTTTACCACTTCTCAATCACAGATGTAGAGGCTAAAATGTATGTGCACTTTCTAGAAACAATTATCTGTACATTTAAGATGTAATTTGCACTCTGCATTTCTTCCGTAAAAGATTTTCAAGAAATCTTTGCAAAGTTCTGCCCAGTAACAACTTATTTATGATATCTAAAATTTCAGCAGGCTGATTTGTCATGGCCACTTTTAAATCAGCTGGCCTTAAACGTTACAGCTGTTGACTTCAACATGATCTTATCAACAAGTTGCAAAGTGCCAAAGAATGCCATTTTGAAGTGGATGGTGAGTTGGCAAGAAGCAGGCAGGTCACATTCCTCCTTCTGCCAGTTTCCTGGTCTGGGAAAGAGGAGGTCATGGTTCGGAAGGGGAAGGGGCTAGAAAGGAGGGACTGCTAGATCACGGTGTTGGGATACCATGCAGGGAAGAAGGTAGTAGGCAGATAGACATTATATCGATACTCCAAATTTACCAATCCCAACATTAAATATAGTAACATAGTAGATGATGGCAGAAAAAGACCTGCACGGTGCATCCAGTCTGCCCAACAAGATAAACTCATATGTGCTATTTTTTGTGTATACCTTACCTTGATTTGTACCTGTCCTTTTCAGGGTGCAGACCGTATAAGTCTGCCCAGCACTATCCCCGCCTCCCAACCACCATCCCCGCCTCCCACCACCGGTTCTGGCATAGACCGTATAAGTCTGCCCAGCACTATCCCCACCTCCCAACCACCAGTCCCGCCTCCCACCTCCGGCTCTGCCACAGACCGTATACGTCTGCCCAGCACCATCCCCGCCTCCTGCCACCAGCTCTGCCACCCAGTCTCGGCTAAGCTCCTTAGGATCCAACTCTTCCCAGGGCTTGAGAGGAGAAAGAAGTTGTTGCTGATCTAAGAGTCGCTTCTCTGATTTGTCACAGATTACCTTATCTACTAATAGTGAACTTGGTGGTTTTATGTGAGTGTTTAGAGCACTTCCTGTTGCCCTACACATATGACTGAAGAGTCTTTTAACTGCAGAACACAGTTTTGCTGAAAAATATCATGTTCTAAAAAGTGTATATACATAAAATATGATACAGACGTTCAAATATTTGAAAGGTATTAGTCCGCAAACGAACCTTTTCCGGAGATGGGAAGGCGGTAGAACTAGAGGACATGAAATGAGATTGAAGGGGGGCAGACTCAAGAAAAATGTCTGGAAGTATTTTTTCACCGAAAGAGTAGTGGATGCTTGGAATGCCCTCCCGCGGGAGGTGGTGGAGATGAAAACGGTAACGGAATTCAAACATGCGTGGGATAAACATAAAGGAATCCTGTTCAGAAGGAATGGATCCTCAGAAGCTTAGCGGAGATTGGGTGGCAGAGCTGGTGGTGGGAGGCGGGGCTGGTGGTTGGGAGGCGGGGCTAGTGCTGGGCAGACTTCTACGGTCTGTGCCCTGAAAATGACAGATACAAATCAAGGTAAGGTATACACAAATAGTAGCACATATGGGTTTGTCTTGTTGGGCAGACTGGAAGGACCGTGCAGGTCTTTTTCTGCCATCATCATTCACGGCACACTGCATTAGTACTATCAGCAATGCTACTAAGATTCTGAGGCTTTCCCCTTGCTGTGAGTTCAGAGAAGAAGAGGAAGTGTGCACTGAGGACTCCCTTCCCAGGATCAAGTGGAAAGAGAAGGTGGGATGGTCCCAGGGATCCCTTCTTCAGAGTCTGTGAGTAGACAGGAATCAGCATGAGTCAGGGAGAAAAGAGAAGTCATACAGGTCCCTAGACTGGTCTCCATGAATTTTTGTGGATTGCCATTTGTATGTTGCTAATTTTGGGCTGCTCCCTACAATGTGCACGAAGGAACCTTTTCTATTATGACTCCAATGAATTTCCCTTCATATTTATGAGGCTGTGTGTATGTGTATGTATATTAACATATTGTCCTCCACGCCTCTTCAGAAGTAGTATTAATTAAATAGGCACCCTCTCTTTTCCCCTTGGTTGGTCAGGCTACTATATCAATATGATTTATCTGAGATAAATGAGTCATAGAAAAGTTTACTTGGTTTTTACTTTTGCAACTTAAGCAATATTTTTATCAGGAGGTTGAAACCCAAATTATCTATATAGAAGATGTCCTTAGACAACATGTGATGTCATGGCTTCAGTGTTTGAAACACTCATTTTTATCTGTAGCCCCACCTAGAAATCAGATGAAGGAGCACAAACCAAGTCTGAAAATGAACATAGGTTATTTGTCACAAGTACTGTCCCAAAGTATTCTGATTTTTGTTCATTAAGGGAACTACAGGTTACATGTAACAAACCCACCAACAGGAAAGCAGTAAGAACAGAAAAAATGTTTAAAAAAATGAAAATGTTGTTGTGTATGTACTTGATGTAAACTTCTTAGGTTTTAAGCGGGTTATACATTTAAAAAAACAAACATCAGTATCTACTATTCACACGGAAATATAACGATCACTTCTTAGACCTACACCAAAACAAAATCAAGTTTACTGTCTCAGTGCAAATCATATGGTCAGTCATGCCACCTATTGGTAAACGTAAAATATGATTAAAATACATTGTAATAGAAGTACTTACTTAGGTTCTGAAAGTCATAAGGAACTGAAGATACACAGCTGAAAGAATTGTATATTTCTGTAAAAATCTGTACGGTGTCCATAAACAGCTGTGTGAAATCTATAGGCAGTGCATTGTAAAGTAATGGTTTGACTCATGAGAAGCTGCAGCATTTCAGATTCTTGCTGATCTTCTTCCAGTCTCTATTGCACTCACCAAACAAGACTACTATGTCCATCTGACAAACTCTCTTGCCTCCAAACTTCACCATCTTTTTTGCCACACTCAACTTCCTTCTCAAAGTGTCTCCCCGTATCTCAAAAAAGATATAGCGGAATTAGAAAAGATTCAAAGAAGAGCGACCAAAATGATAAAGGGGATGGAACTCCTCTCGTATGAGGAAAGGCTAGAGAGGTTAGGGCTCTTCAGCTTGGAATAGAGACAGATGAGGGGAGATATGATTGAGATCTACAAAGTCCTGAGTGGTGTAGAACGAATAGAAGTAAATCGATTTTTTACTGGTTCCAAAAGACTAGGGGACACTCGAGGAAGCTACATGGAAATACTTTTAAAACAAATAGAAGGAAATATTTTTTCACTCAATGAATAATTAAGCTTTGGAACTCTTTTCCAGAGGATGTGGTAACAGTGGTTAGTGTATCTGGGTTTTAAAAAGGTTTGGACAAGTTCCTGGAGGAAAAGTCCATAGTCTACTATTGAGACAGATGTGGGGAAGCAACTGTTTGAGAAAAAATGATTAAAAAATGATTGCAGTAAATGCTAGAGTGAAAAGTGTAACCTAATACTGAAATATGCAACACTCTAGTCAAAAATATTAATGTTACTTGTGCTTGTGATGTGCTATGGAGAAAAAGCCCTCAGAAACCGAAGGCCACTGGCCTAAGGTTTTGAACGTTGTTATAAGCTGTGAACTTGAGCGTGTGTTATACATTCAAGTTCACAGCTTATCACAACGTTCAAAACCTTAGGCCAGTGGCCTTCGGCTTCTGAGGGATTTTTCTCCATAGCACATCACAAGCACAAGTAACATTAATATTTTTGGCTAGAGTGTTGCATATTTCAGTATGAAGCAACTGCTTGCCCTGGAATTTGTAGCATGGAATGTTGCCATGATTTGGGTTTCTGCCAGATACTTGTGACCTGGCTTGGTCACTGTTGGAAATAGGATACTGGGCAAGATGGACCATTGGTTTGACCCAGTATGGCTACTTTAATGTTCTTATGTTCCCAGCCTCCTATTTTCTTTCATCTACTCTCCATTACCACATTTCTACCTCTATACTCACTATTCTCCTCTCATTCATCTCCTTGACACCCCCGTTTTGACCTCTCCCACATGGTTCCAACATTTCCAGAATCCCCCCTCCTCTCTCTCTATTCTTGTAACCCACCCCACTCTCATTGCCTGACATCTCCCTGTCCCTTTCCCTCCAAACCCTAGAATCTTCCTGCCCCACTTCTCTTCTTTCTTGCCCCCCCCCCCCCCGGCCATGGATCCATCTCTCCTCCTCTCATTGCCCACCCTCATGGTCCCAACATTACCCCCTCTCTTTTCTGTTTTCTTCTTCCCACCCACCCCCCTTGATGCAGCATCTCTTTCCTCTCTCCATCCCGTTGTTCAGAATATCTCCCTCTTTTCCATCTCCAGACCTCTAGACCCAACATTTCTCCCTCTCTTCCCTCCCTCCCTTCCATCCCCAGGTCCAGCTTCTCTCTCTTTCTTCCAGGCTGCCCTCCCATCCATCGTCTCTCCTTCTCTCCCCACCCCCAGATCCACTATCTCTCCCTTTCTCTTCCCAACTATCTTTCTATCCAGTATATCTCCCTCCCTCCCCACCACTCTCAGGTCCATCATTTCTCCTTTTTCTCTTCCCAATTGCCCTCCCATCCCATATCTCTGTCTCCCCCCCCCCCCCACACACACCATCCCCAGGTCCGCCATCTCTTCCTTTTTCTTCTTAATTGTCCTCCCATCCCATCTCTCTCTCTCCCTCCCACACTCCCCACCACCCCGGGTCCACCATCTCTCCCTATCTCTTCCCTCTCTCCATCCCATTGTCCAGCATCTCCCTCTTTCTCCCTCTCCTCTGTTTATGGGTCCATCATTTCTTCCCATTTACCTCCCTACACCCTGGTCCAGCATTTCTCCCTTGCTTTGAGCCCTGTGAGGGGTCGGAAAGGAGTCTAGTTCTGGTAGTGCCGAAACAGGGATGGGGGAGAAGTTTTCCCTTTAGATGCAA
Source organism: Microcaecilia unicolor (assembly GCF_901765095.1). Lineage (NCBI taxonomy): Eukaryota > Metazoa > Chordata > Amphibia > Gymnophiona > Siphonopidae > Microcaecilia > Microcaecilia unicolor. The sequence continues at coordinate 657,375,883 of NC_044031.1, read as the reverse complement.
TGACTCTCCTTCACTAATTCCTTCTAGACAAAAAGTTCCCCCTCTAGTGGCCAAAGCGCCAGTGAAACCACTAGTTAGGGGAAGAAACTACCATCCCCAGAAACCATTGAGACACCAGCAGGACTCTCAGGAAATGGAGGGAGGAGTGAATGATTGGGAAATGAGTTCTGATCAGGGAATCAGCAGCAGCTGAGGGAACCCAGGGCAGAGGAAGACATGGAATGGGATAAAGAGGAAGTCGGGGAAGAGGGGGAGGAGGAGTGCATGGAGGTCTCAGGTCTTGCTCAGACTCCAGCAGGAAATGTAAAGGGTTTTATTGCGTCAGTATGGCCTAAACTGTGGACAGTTGGAGAACAGAAAATAATACAGTGGGGAAGGAACTGGTAGAGAAAGCTAACCCATTAACTATCTGAGGATAGAAGATAGTGCCTTTGAGGGTTATGCTACAATTGGGAACAAGGCAAAGATTTATGGCTTTGTGGTATTCTGAATTAAGATTGAACTGTGTTGAGAAGGTGAATGTGAAAACCTGAACTGAATCTTTCATTGTTGGTGATGAAACTAAGTGAAGACTAAGGCTGTATTGAAGAAAAAGGTTCTGAGAAAATAAAACCTGTGTTTTCAAGAAACTATGAGAATACTGAGTTTTTGTGTGACCTTGCCGTGAGCAGGAAAAAGGCTCAGGCCAGCTGGAGAGCGGCCAGACTGGGACGATTACCAGACAGAGGAGAGGTGGTTTGGATCACATACCCTGGAAGGAGACAGCTAAGCTAAGCAGGGTTAGCCCTGGCCCCCATGTGGAAGGAGGATCCTGGTTACAGCCCCGTCCCCCAGTTTACTTTTAAACAGCTGCTCCAGGGCCCCCCCATGGGCCACCATGTCTTCCCCTTCTCTCCATCCCCTTCTGACATCTCCCTCACCTTCCTGGTCTACCTTTAAAATGCATTGTTCATTGCAGAAGTTGGCCTGGATGGCAGTGATTCTGATATGCTGCCTGTGTCCTCCTTGGTTCTTTCCCTCTGACACAACTTCCTGATTCCACCTAGGCAGACTGCTGTAGAGGGAAAGCACCGAGGAGGCCATGGGCAGCATATCAGAATCGCTGGCACGCCAACGACCCCCTGTGAAAAACAATGCATTTTAAAGGTAGACCGAGAAGGTGAGGGAGATGTCGGATGGGGGTGGAGAGAAGGAGAAGACATGCCAGCCCACAGGGGGTCCCCTGGAGCTGTGGGGCCCTGGGCAGCTATCCTGTTTGCCCCCCACTAATGCTGGCCCTGAACATGGTTTACATACAGATAAAGCTTTATAAAATTACTCCACTAAGAAAACTCAGGCCATCTTCAGAAAGAGCTCTAAAAACTAGAGAAAAAAAGTTTTAATTTCATATGTTAAGCAATAGGTAGCCAATAAAGGCCCCAAAGCTTGGGAGTAATATGATCATGAAGGGCATTGTCTGTCAATAGATGAGTGGCAGAATTTGGAATTATCTCTAGAGATTTCAACAAACGAGAATGTAAACCAAAACAGGCCATATTATAGTAGTCTATATCATTGAGAACAGTGGACTGCAAAAGAGAATGAAAATAATTCAGATGTAAAAGATATTTTAACCTGCAAATAACCCAAGTTTATATAAGACACAGGCTTAGACAAGAATCAAACTTAATCCCCAAATTCTTAACAACTGACAATAATGGAAGCAAGAATTTCCTAACCGACAAAGTGTAGGTCTGTGGGAAATGGGGAAAGGTAAGTTCAAAGAATTTCAGTTTTGGATACGTTGAAGACTAGATTGTTTTCCACCAACCAGTGCCAAACAATTATTCATTGGCAAAGAATTCCCCAGTACCAAACAATTATTAATCAGCAAAGAATTTCCAGACATAAATTTGAATGACAGCAAGAACTGAACATCCCCTGTGTAGATTCAAAACTGAAAAGCACTGGTTCTCTACATTCTAGTCAAAGGTTAGAAACATATATTACATATCAGAAACAAAGCAGACTTCTCAAGAACCCCAGATGAAAAAGGAAACTATGATGACTCATCATCATTCATAACAACATTTTGGACCCTGTCCAACAGATATGACTGGTACCATGCCAAAACTAGGTCCAAAGTACACAAGGATTAAAAGCATATTTCTTTAAATTAGCTTTTAAGGAGTAGATGTGGAGGGTGGTAGAGGTGGGGGGAACAGTTGTTCTGGTGAGGCCTGCTGCAAGCTTATTGTTCATTTTTCTGTAGTTTTTCCATCCAATTATATTGTTGTGTGCTTTGTACCCTTTGATATTTTTCATGAAGGGTAGTATAGCAAACATTTTAATAATCATAAAAGGAGTGCATGTATTAGCAAATCAAAGGCAGAAAATATACTGAATAGAACGAGAAAAACCATTTCTTTCCCACCATTTCTATAGAGCTACTAGATGTACGCAGTGCAGTACAATAAACAAGTATGAGGCAGTCCCAGCTTGACAGAGTTTACAATCTATTCGCAAAAGACAACCAGGCCAAATAAGGGATTAGGGAATTACGTATTGTTGGAATAATTAAAACAGACATGGATAATGAACAGGTGAGGCTTTTAGCCAAGATTTGAATGTGGCCAGAGACAGAGTTTGATGTACTGACTCAGGAAGTGTATTCCAGGCATATGGCAGTGGCGTTCCGACGCTGGCTGACACCCAGGGCGGATCGCTGATGCGCCCCCCCCCCCCCCCGGGTGCAGCGTGACACCCCCCCCCCCCCCCGGTGAAATGACCCCCCCCCCCGGGTGCACTCCGCTGGGGGAGGGGGGCCGCGGCGCGCAGCGCGCGCCTGTCGCCTCCGAGTTCGCATGCGTTCACTACTCCCTCTGCCCCGGAACAGGAAGTAACCTGTTTCGGGGCAGAGGGAGCAGTGAACACATGCGAACTCGGAGACAGGGCGACAGGCGCGCGCCACAGCACACACCCCCAGCGGCGTGCACCCGGGGCGGACCGCCCCCACCTTGGTACGCCACTGGCATATGGTGCAACAACACAAAAGGAACAGAGTCTGGAGTTAGCAGTGGAGGAGGAGAAGGGTCCAGACAAGAGAGACTTACTCGATGAGTGGAGTTCCAGGGGAGGGGTTTTGGGAGAGATAAGAGTGAAGAGATACTGAGGAGCTGCAGAATGAATGCAATTGTAAGTCAATAAGAGGAGTTTGACATGTATGTTGAAACAGATAGGGAAACAGTGAAGTGACTTAAGGAAAGCACTAATGTGAGCATGGTGACACTGGTGGAATATAAGTTGTACAGCAGAATTCTGAACAGATTGAAGGGGAGAGTGATGATTTATTGGGAGGCCTGTGAGACGCAAGTTGCTGTAATCTAAGAGTGAGGTGATAAGAGTGTGGATAAGTATTTTGGTGGTGTGTTCATAAATGAAGGGACAAATATTTGGTGATGTTATAGAGAAAGAAATGACAGGTTATAGTGGTCTATTGGATATGTGCAGAGAAAGAGAGAGGAGTCAAAGATTACCCCAAGGTTACAAGCAGATGAGACAGGGAAGATGAGGTTTATCCACAGAAACAGACAAAGGAGGATGAGGAAAGGTGAGTTTAGGAGGAAAGATAAGAAGCTCAGCCTTAGCCATGTTCAGTATCAGATGGCTATGAGACATCCAGGCAGCAATGTCAGACAAGCAGGCTGATACTTGGGCCTGGATTCTTGTCAACATTTCTGGTGTGGAGAGGTAGATCTGGGAGTCATCAGCATAAAGATGATACCGAAAACCATGGGAGGAGATCAGAACACCAAGGGAATAAATAGAGAAAATCAGAGGTCCCAAGACAGAGCCCTGAGGTACACCAACTGATAGTGGGAAAGCAGTGGAGGAGGATCCACCAGAGTATGCACTACAAGTGTGATGGAAGAGATAATAAGAAAACCAAGTCAGAGCAGAGCCATGAAATCCAAGTGAAGACAGCATATCAAGGAGTAAGTGGTGATCAACAGTGTCAAAAACAGCAGATATATCAAGAAGAATGAGAATACTACTACTACTACTATTTATCATTTCTATAGCGCTACAAGGCATACGCAGCGCTGTACAACATACACAAAAAGACATAGAATAGAGGTCCTTGGATATGGCCAGGAACAGATCACTAGAGACTTTAGCAAGGGCTGTTTCTGTTGAATGTAGAGGGTGGAAGCTTGATAAGTACATAAGTATTGCCATACTGGGAAAGACCAAAGGTCCATCGAGCCCAGCATCCTGTTTCCAACAGTGGCCAATCCAGGTCACAGATACCCGGCAAGATCCCTAAAATGTACAAAACATTTTATACTGCTTATCCCAGAAATAGTGGATTTTCCCCGAGTCCATTTAATAACGGTCTATGGACTTTTCCTTTAGGAAGCAGTCCAAACCTGTTTTAAACTCCACTAAGCTAACCGCCTTTACCACATTCTCTGGCAACGAATTCCAGAGTTTAATTACACGTTGAGTGAAGAAACATTTTCTCCGATTCGTTTTAAACTTACTACATTGTAGCTTCATCGCATGCCCCCTAGTCCTAGTATTTTTGGAAAGCGTGAACAGACGCTTCACATCTACCCGTTCAACTCCACTCATTATTTTATAGACCTCTATCATATCTCCCCTCAGCCACCTTTTCTCCAAGCTGAAGAGCCCTAGCCGCTTTAGCCTTTCCTCATAGGGAAGTCGTCCCATCCCCTTATCATTTTCGTCCTTCCATCCCCTTTATCATTTTCGTCGCCCTTCTCTGCACCTTTTCTAATTCCACTATATCTTTTTTGAGATGCGGCGACCAAAATTGAACACAATATTCGAGGTGCGGTCGCACCATGGAACGATACAAAGGCATTATAACATCCTCATTTTTGTTTTCCATTCCTTTCCTAATAATACCTAACATTCTCTTTGCTTTTTTAGCCGCAGCAGCACACTGAGCAGAAGGTTTCAACATATCATCAACGACAACACCTAGACCCCTTTCTTGGTCCGTGACTCCTAACGTGGAACCTTGCATGACATAGCTATAATTCGGGTTCCTCTTTCCCACATGCATCAATTTGCACTTGCTCACATTAAACGTCATCTGCCATTTAGACGCCCAGTCTCCCAGTCTCATAAGGTCTGCTTGTAATTTTTCACAATCCTCCCACGATTTAACGACTTTGAATAACTTTGTGTCATCAGCAAATTTAATTACCTCCAAATAAGTTAAAAAGCAGCGGTCCCAGCACAGAGCCCTGGGGAACCCCACTAACTACCCTTCTCCATTGAGAATACTGACCATTTAACCCTACTCTCTGTTTTCTATCTTTTAACCAGTTTTTAATCCACAAGAGAACACTACGTCCTATCCCATGACTCTTCAATTTCCTCTGGAATCTTTCATGAGGTACCTTGTCAAACGCCTTCTGAAAATCCAGATACACAATATCAACCGGCTCACCTTTCTCCACATGTTTGTTCACCCCTTCAAAGAAATGTAGTAGATTGGTGAGGCAAGATTTCCCTTCACTAAATCCATGTTGACTTTGTCTCATTAATCCATGCTTTTGAATATGCTCTGTAATTTTGTTCTTAATAATAGTCTCTACCATTTTGCCCGGCCAGTCTATAATTTCCCGGATCTCCTCTGGAACCTTTTTAAAAAATTGGCGTTACATTGGCCACCCTCCAATCTTCCTGTACCACGCTCAATTTTAAGGATAAATTACATATTTCTAACAATAGCTCCACAAGCTCATTTTTCAGTTCTATCAGTACTCTGGGATGAATACCATCCGGTCCGGGAGATTTGCTACTCTTCAGTTTGTAGAACTGCCTCATTACATTCTCCAGTTTTACAGAGAATTCATTAAGTTTCTCTGACTCGTCAGCTTCAAATACCATTTCCGGCACCGGTATCCCACCCAAATCTTCCTCGGTGAAGACCGAAGCAAAGAATTCATTTAATCTCTCTGCTACGGCTTTGTCTTCCCTGATTGCCCCTTTTACTCCTTGGTCATCTAGCGGTTCAACTGATTCTTTTGCCGGCTTCCTGCTTTTAATATACCAAAAGAAATTTTTACTATGTGTTTTTGCCTCCAACGCAATCTTTTTTTCGAAGTCCCTCTTAGCTTTCCTTATCAGCACTTTGCATTTGACTTGACATTCCTTACGCCATTTCTTATTATTTTCAGTCAGTTCCTGCTTCCATTTTCTGAAGGATTTTCTTTTAGCTCTAATAGCTTCCTTCACCTCACTATTTAACCATGCCGGCTGTCGTTTGGTCTTCCGTCCTCCTTTTTTAATACGCAGAATATATTTGGCCTGGGCTTCCAGGATGGTGTTTTTGAACAGCATCTACGCCTGGTGTAAATTTTTGACCCTCGCAGTCGCTCCTCTAAGTTTTCTTTTCACCGTTCTTCTCATTTTATCATAGTCTCCTTTTTGAAAGTTAAACGCTAACGTATTTGATTTCCTATGTATACTTGCTTCAAAGCTAATATCAAATCCAATCATATTATGATCACTGTTATCAAGCGGCCCCAGCACCATTACCTCCCACACCAGATCATGCGTTCCACTAAGGACTAGGTCTAGAATTTTTCCTTCTCTCGTCGGTTCCTGTACCAGCTGCTCCATAAAGCTGTCCTTGATTGTAGAGGATCAAGTATAGCTTAAGATTAAAGAAAGTCAAGACAGCGCAGTGAACAGCTTGTTCAAGTAGCTTGGATAAGAAAGGGAGGAGGGAGATGGGACGATAGTTGGAAGGGTAGGTAGGGTCCAATGAAGGCTTTTTGAGGAGTGGTGCAACCATATGATGTTTGAAGCCATCAGGAACAGTTGCAGTGGAAAGTGAAACATTGAGGATATGACAGAAGCGATGACAGTATGAGAGATAGTACTGAGCAAATGGGTGGGAATGGGGTCAGAGGAACAGGTAGTGAGTTTCGAGGAGGAAAGAAGATGTGCAGTTTCTTCTTCAGTGATTTTAGAAAAGGAAGAAAAGGTGGCAGGGCTTGAAGAAAGAATGAGAGAATGGAGTTGAGGAAGGAGAGGTGGAGGTGACTTAGTTAAGAACTCAAGGTTAATCTTGTGAACCTTGTGTAACGGGATATTCAGCAGAGTAAATCTGCCTGAATTCTTACTGTTGTTCCCTAAAAGTCCATTTGGTGTCAGTGTTCTCACTGCTGGCTGTGGTAGTAAGGAGAGATCAGCCAGCCAATAGGAGAGAGATGCCTGCAAGTTATTCCAGCACTGTTCCTGAGGCCCATTCTAATTGTGGCCTTTTGCTGAACTCTATATCCTGCACCTGCTAGAAATGGCTCCAGCTAGTCTACAGAAAGTTCCAGTATAGGAAATCTCTGGAACTAACAGTTTAGAAGGTGCTGAAAGTTGGCAGAAGCCTGGGAAGGCCATGCCATATTCAGAGAGAAGGTTCTAGTGGTAGTGGCACACTCCCTCTGAGTATTTAGGCCCACTCCCTGCTATCCCATTTTGTCTTAGGTCTATCTCCCACCTCTGACCTTGCATCTACAGGGAGGTCCATTCACATATGCCTGAAGCAGCAACCTAACATAAATAATCAGCCAGTTCATTCCTTCACAGGTTGGCAATTAAAGCACTTTCTAGAGGAGCAAGGATTCAAGATGGATCAGGAACAAGAAACAGAACTAAAACAGTTACTGCCTTGTTTTAGTGGACAGGAATGGGGAACCTGTCCACCCCTACCAAATCCTAAAAAAGAAAGGAGCAGAAGGTCAATTTGTGTTTCTGCTACAACAACCAAGGTGTCCTTTTCCATCTATACAGGGATGAAGGGTATAACAATTTACCATTTATTACCATCTTGTCTACTAGAGCCACCTGCCAACAACTGGAGTTTGGGAAAACTGTAAGGGGCACTTTTTCAAAGGCACGGATAGCACCGGAGTAGCACCTGGCGGTAATTCTAAGTTTGGAACACACCAAATCCTGCAGTAGAAAATAATTTTCTACTACAGGGGGCAGTCCCAGCGGTAACCAGCAGCGTGCCCACGTTGGAACGTGCTGCATGGTAGCGTGTGAGCCCTTACCGCTAGGTCAATGGATGTCATTAAGGGCTCAGGCCGTAAATAGGCAAACAGTCATTTTAATATTAGCGCACACTCATTTCCTGGCCCATTAAAAAATTGCCCTTTTCCCATCCGCGGTAAAAAAAATGGCCCAGTACGCACCTAAAAGATGCACCCACACTACTTCAGGCCACTTTTTACCACGGCTATGTAAAAGGACCCTAACAAGCTCATTTTCAAAGCACTTAGCCTCCCAAAGTGCCATAGAAACCTATGGAACTTAGCCTCCCAAAGTGCTTTGAAAATATGCCTCTTAGTGAATAATAACTGAGCACTGATATATGTTTATCAATATGAACAGCAGATATCCTAAACTGTGTACTTGATGAGAAGGTTTAACTATCTAAGGGAATTTAACTATCTAAGGGAATTAAAGTAACCATTAATTGTATTTTCATCTATGTTTGGAGAGAGGAGGAAAGAACTGTAAATAGTTACTACTTGATCAGTGAAGATAAAGTGTACTGTGCCTAAATCATTTAAAGGACAGTAAAGTTTGGTTCAGACAGAAAGACTATGTGGCGTGAATTATGGAGTAAAAGTCTTGTGCAGCTTGCTGCGGCCTCCCCGGATAAACCCAGGTCCCACCCTTGGTCCCAAACCAACAAATTTGGTGTGTGCCCCTTCCATCCAGCTTCCCGAGCTTACACAGGGCAGTCGCCTAGGTGTGCAGACAAGGGGGTTACACTTGCCATGGAAGTACTCAGCCATAGTATAAGGAGAAAGTGAAGGGGGGAGGGGTTGGAGGTGAAGACACTTTGAGGAGAGAGTTCAGTGTGGCAAAGAGACGGCGAGGGTTAAAGCCACGAGAACTTGTCAAATGGATATAGTAGACTTGTTTGGCAAGTGAAAGAGCAGACTGGAAGGACATCAGCAAGACTCTGAAATTAATTTAATTAGCTTAGACACAACATTTTAGTCAAAGGCGTTCAGCAGATCAGACACAGGAACATAGGTAGCAGATTCTGGTATGCCTCACAGAATGAGAGGAATAAGAGTGTCCAGAGCAGAAGAGAAGATAGTATTTAGGAAGAGACAGCCTCATTCACAGACTTGGATAACATAGCGGATGAGAAGATTGATAAAACAGTGGTGGAGAGCGTGTAAGGGTCGATAGCCTGAAGATTCCTAAATATATTGGTGGAGATTGGACACAACTGTGGCGGAGGGTGATTAAATGTGAAAATTATCAGATGATGGTCAGAGATGGGAAGAACTGAGGTGGATAAATTGGAGAGTAAACAACTGCAGAGGAATACAAGATCAAGGCAATGGCCATTCTGGTGAGTAGGAGTAATGAAGTATTGCTGAAAACTGAATGAGGATGTTAAAGCAAGAAACTTAGAAGCATAAGAGTCAAAGGTGTCATTAGCAGGAATGTTAAAATCCATACGAATGAGGGAATGAGATGAAAGTTCGAGAAAGGAAGGAAAGCCAGGAGTCAATGAGAAAAGAAGAAAGGGACTTATCTGGGGGTTGATAAATGACTGCCACCTGGAGAGGTAGTAAAGTGAATAGATAGATGGAGTGGACTTCAAAAGAAGAAAAACAGTTAGACTGAGGTGGAACAAGAGGGTGAAATCTACAAGAAAGTAGCAGCCCAATACCACCTCTGCAGCCACCGAGCAAGGTATATGGGAGAAAAAGCAACCTCCACGACATGACACAGGGCAGCAACTGAAGCAGAGTCTTCAGGGCAAAGCCAAGTCTCAATTAGAGCAAGCAGATGAAGAGTGCAAGAGATAAAGAGATCATGGATGTAGGCAAATTGTTAGAGACAGAGCAGCCATTCCACAGGGCACATGAGAAAGGCAGAGAAGAAGGGGAAAGGAGAGGAACAGAACAGGAATAGAAATAAGATTGGAGACATTGTGGTGTGACCTGCACAGGTAGGGTGAGAGTTGATTTGGAGGACCAGGATTGGGATTGATATCCCCAGCAGAGAGCATAAGAAGGAGAAAGAGACAGCAACAAAGATGAGATGCATTCAGACAGAATGGAAATGGTTGGTTGAATGAAAGGAAGAAAATGTTGAAGCTTAAGAGGTGAGAAGAAGATAAAAGACAAAAGGAATGGTGAGATGATGAGAGCAGAAAGTAGGCAATGTGGGCTTGAGGCATGCAGCGATTTGAGATGAGGAAAGAGACTTGGAAAAGTTAGTTTCAAGAAGAGAAATTATAGTTGAACCATTGGAAATAGGAGAAAGGAAAATAAAAACCCCTGAAAATAAAATGTCTTTCATGCCATCAGGCACATGGCACAGGTGGCTAACGGGAATCCTGGGCAGTAGGAGCAGAGGCCCTGAGGGGATCAGGGTGGACCAAGGACTCACCCCAGAGAATGCTGGGAGGAATATGCAGATGAGCTGCAAGACTTCCTCAGCACCTGGTAGGCAGTAGGAGGTAGCGCTGGGAGGCAGGAGCGAAGACCCTGAGTGGATCGGGGTGGACCTGGGAGTCACCCCACAGATTGCTGGGATGAATATTCAGATGGTTCCAAGACTTCCTTATATGGATAGATGATGAACCAATACCACATTCCTGAACAGTATGTAGTCTGTGGATGAACAGGTCACAAATTAGCTTGTTGCATTTGATTAGAGCTTATCTCTCAGAATCTGATCCAAGAACACTTATGTAAACAGTAATTATTTTGTAGTTAAAACTATTGCAATCTGGTCTATCTGGGTATTTCCTCAGAAATATTTATCTAGATTACAATTGATTCAAATCTCTGTAGCTAAAACTATAAGGCCAAGAAAAGTAATAAAACATCTCCCATTCTCAAATATTTACACTGACTCATTTCAATGTGATTTGGATTGATAGGATAATTTGGGGTAGTGGGCCAGTTTATGTGGACTTTTTAGGTTTATGAACATTCTTAGGCAGTCTGACCCCTAGTGGTAGTACTGTAAGATTAGGTTGCAGTGGCCATTTTGGATCCCAGGGCTGTAAAAAGAGGAAAACATGGACATCACTCCTAACCCCAATAGATACCATGGACCCCAGGGTAGGGGGATCTGCTGGGGAGAGGCATCAGGGATTTGTTGTTGCCGGAGGGAGGAGGCAGGTGAAGGGTTCTTCATGCTGGGAGATGCGGGGGGGGGGGGGGATTGGATGCTTTGGGAGTGGGTTGGCTGTTGAAGTGGGGTGGGGGGTCAGGGAAGGAATCGGTTGTTTGTGTTGTCATTGAAAGGGATTGAAGATTGGGGGGGAGGATGTGATCCAAAGATGGCTCAGACTTCGGCATTTACAGGTGTGAGAATCAGAGAAGCCACAGAGCCCAGAATGCAGGGGGGAAGAGAGAAAAGCCAGAGTGGAAAAACTACAGATCCCAGAATGCATTGCAGGAGGGGAGGAGGCAGGAGCGTAGAGAACACAGATTTCAGACTGCCTGGAAGAATAGGAGAGAGGAGGACAAACGAGTACCTGAGCCACAGGAGAGGAAAAGAGAGGGGGCTGATTGGGAGATGGAATCAGCTGAGGAGAGAGTGGAACACCTGAGGGAGGGGGTGGAGAATGAGGGGATGGAATGCGAGGAGTTGGAGCAGGTAGGAGGAGAAGGGGTGGAAGAGGAAATGGAGGTGGGAGAGGAAGTGGCTGGAGAAGAAGAGTGACTTCTAGAGGAGCCCAAAAGTATCAAGAAAAGAATAATAGTCAGGAGAGATCCGGCGGGTGGATGTCAAGAGGTAAAGTGTTGACAAATGAGGGTGGTGGATCTTTAAGGCCTGGCTAAGCCGTGCTGTGTAAAAAGCCTAGCTAAGCTGAACTGTTTGAGGCCTTGCTGAAGAGGGCGGTGTTTGAAAGCTGGGCTAGCTGAACTTTGGAGAGAAAGCCTGGCTAAGCTGGGCTGTGTTTAAAGCCTAGCTAAGTTGAACTATTTTGAGGCCTTGCTGAAGAGGGCGGTGGGGGGAAAGCCTGGCTAGCTGAACTGTGTTGGAAGTCCGGCTAGCAGAACTGTGTTTAAAGCCTGACTAGCTGAACTTTGTTGGAAAGCCTGGCTAGTCGAACTGTGTTTGAAGCTCGGCTAGCAGAACTGTGTTTAAAGCCTGACTAGCTGAACTTTGTTGGAAAGCCTGGCTAGTCGAACTGTGTTTGAAGCCCGGCTAGCATAACTGTGTTTGAAAGCTGGGCTAGCTGAACTTTGGAGAGAAAGCCTGGCTAAGCTGGGCTGTGTTTAAAGCCTGACTAGCTGAACTTTGTTTAAAAGACTGGCAAGCTGAACTGTGTTGCCCCGCCTTGCTAGCGGAACTGTGTGGCAGTGAGAGCGAACTGCACGGACGAGTGTGGAGACGGAAGCAGACAGCACGGATAAGGGGGAGAGACAATTACGCGGCCGAGAGGAGCGGCTGACATAGGAAATATTTAAGATAGACAGGAAGAACATGTTAAATTTGTTCAGTTGAATGTAATATAGCATAATATATAAACATGAAAAGAAATCTGGGGGAATATTACAACATTAGCATTTTTAAGAGCAAGACTCAATAAACATTTTTTCTTGGATGATGTGGATACGTACCATGCATCCTGCCAGGAGGATGGGGAGAGGGATTAAGTGACCTCTAGAAGCCCCTTGTTTCTCTGATTGTCAGCATACTACTGTGTAAACATAAAACCACTTACAGTGGTGGAAATAAGTATTTGATCCCTTGCTGATTTTGTAAGTTTGCCCACTGACAAAGACATGAGCAGCCCATAATTGAAGGGTAGGTTATTGGTAACAGTGAGAGATAGCACATCACAAATTAAATCCGGAAAATCACATTGTGGAAAGTATATGAATTTATTTGCATTCTGCAGAGGGAAATAAGTATTTAATCCCTCTGGCAAACAAGACCTAATACTTGGTGGCAAAACCCTTGTTGGCAAGCACAGCGGTCAGACGTCTTCTGTAGTTGATGATGAGGTTTGCACACATGTCAGGAGGAATTTGGTCCACTCCTCTTTGCAGATCATCTCTAAATCATTAAGAGTTCTGGGCTGTCGCTTGGCAACTCGCAGCTTCAGCTCCCTCCATAAGTTTTCAATGGGATTAAGGTCTGGTGACTGGCTAGGCCACTCCATGACCCTAATGTGCTTCTTCCTGAGCCACTCCTTTGTTGCCTTGGCTGTATGTTTTGGGTCATTGTCGTGCTGGAAGACCCAGCCACGACCCATTTTTAAGGCCCTGGCGGAGGGAAGGAGGTTGTCACTCAGAATTGTACGGTACATGGCCCCATCCATTCTCCCATTGATGCGGTGAAGTAGTCCTGTGCCCTTAGCAGAGAAACACCCCCAAAACATAACATTTCCACCTCCATGCTTGACAGTGGGGACGGTGTTCTTTGGGTCATAGGCAGCATTTCTCTTCCTCCAAACACGGCGAGTTGAGTTCATGCCAAAGAGCTCAATTTTTGTCTCATCTGACCACAGCACCTTCTCCCAATCACTCTCGGCATCATCCAGGTGTTCACTGGCAAACTTCAGACGGGCCGTCACATGTGCCTTCCGGAGCAGGGGGACCTTGCGGGCACTGCAGGATTGCAATCCGTTATGTCGTAATGTGTTACCAATGGTTTTCGTGGTGACAGTGGTCCCAGCTGCCTTGAGATCATTGACAAGTTCCCCCCTTGTAGTTGTAGGCTGATTTCTAACCTTCCTCATGATCAAGGATACCCCACGAGGTGAGATTTTGCGTGGAGCCCCAGATCTTTGTCGATTGACAGTCATTTTGTACTTCTTCCATTTTCTTACTATGGCACCAACAGTTGTCTCCTTCTCGCCCAGCGTCTTACTGATGGTTTTGTAGCCCATTCCAGCCTTGTGCAGGTGTATGATCTTGTCCCTGACATCCTTAGACAGCTCCTTGCTCTTGGCCATTTTGTAGAGGTTAGAGTCTGACTGATTCACTGAGTCTGTGGACAGGTGTCTTTCATACAGGTGATCATTGCCGACAGCTGTCTGTCATGCAGGTAACGAGTTGATTTGGAGCATCTACCTGGTCTGTAGGGGCCAGATCTCTTACTGGTTGGTGGGGGATCAAATACTTATTTCCCTCTGCAGAATGCAAATAAATTCATATACTTTCCACAATGTGATTTTCCGGATTTAATTTGTGATGTGCTATCTCTCACTGTTACCAATAACCTACCCTTCAATTATGGGCTGCTCATGTCTTTGTCAGTGGGCAAACTTACAAAATCAGCAAGGGATCAAATACTTATTTCCCCCACTGTATATGTTGCCTTGACCAATGCGACTGTGACCTTACACATTTCTCACACCTACCAGAAAACTAAGCCTCTCGTATGTAAAGTTAGGAAGCACTAGTCCAGACTAATGCCTAAAGTGAGATTTAAACTGTATACTGTGCACCCAGGGTTTAAGATTATAAAAACAAAATTTATATTTAAACAATTCTAATGTTTCTAAATAAACATTAAAAGTTTAAATCATTATTATTATAGTTACTCAAACAAGCATTATGTCTTTTCCAATTGTTTATGTGGCTTCTCCACCCTCCAGAATGCTCTGCAGATTCTTAGCCATTGCTGCAGTCACAGGTTGCTCAGTAACATCCTCTTTGTTTTCTACCGTTCCTGGGTTTTTCCTCAGGGGATTCAATAGGTTCACCACCAGTCTGTACTTTGTACTTACAGACAGAGCAAACATTCAGCATCATTAATCAAAAAAGGAACTGCAGACTCACTGACCCTGTATATCAGGTACAGTTCATTAGCGATCGTCTTCTTAGATGCAGAAGCCATTGTTTGGGGAGGTGCAAGCCCTTCGAGGGACATCAGAAAATATTGGTCTGCTCCTCAGTCCTGGGTTGCAGTGTTCTCTATTTCTGTTCCCGAATCTCATGAGGCTCTGGAAATGTATTTCAAGCCAGAAGTGCAGATCCACCTCATCTGCAACACCTCCATCCTCTCATGTACGCTTAGTGCAGTTTCCCTTCACAGCTATGCTAGTGCTCCTCGGTCCTGACTAGCATATAATCCTCAGTCTACTAGTGTCTAACATGTACATAAGACTGTGAACCTTTAGCCCATGTACAGATTACAGAATTAATGACAAAATAGAGAAGGCAGCTGACTTTCAGAAGCTTTAATGAAGTCAGGAGCAGCTGTGAGCTGAAGTATTTGTCTGAGAGGAGAAAAAAAAAAAGGTGAAAGAAGAACAGGAAGACAAAAGGGAAGATAGAGATGGACAGCCCAAGAAGGGAAAGGCACCGGAGAATGAAGAGAATGTAGATACAATATGAGAAAGTAACAGGGAAAATAAAAAGATCAGTTCAGGATCTCTCCTTCTCTGCTGTGCCCCTTCCTCCCCTTTGTGAGCATCTCCCCTCCCCCTCTCCCTTCCACCATGGCCAATATCTCACCTTCCCTTTTGTACCTCCCTTCCAGTTGCAGGGGCGTAGCTACAGCAGTGGCGTAGCCAGACCTGACATTTTGGGTGGGCCCAGAGCTAATATGGGTGGGCACTATATATATAAGTGAGAGTAGCATTTCTTGAGATACTCCTAAATAATGCCTTAACGTGCACTTGATGAAGGATTTCTAATAAACAGTCTGCCCAACAGCTGTCCAGCATCAATATAAACCACATACATACTCAAAGCCTATGTAGCAAACTTTAACACCACCAATTCTGAACACACAAATACTAATAACAGTACTTTTAAAAAGGCAGCAGTGAATATACACAACAGCATTACGCCTCTCACTGGAAAAGTCAGACTACTCAGACTGATATAGATCCCAACACAAACCACATGCCAGAAGAATCACTTTGGTCACATGCAGAACACAGACCAATCCTCATCAATTGCCCAGCATCAGCTCTGTCCTTCTCTACCCCTCCATTCCTCCCTGTAGCCCGACATCAGTCCTACCCTTCCCTTCCCTGCTCACCTCATCCTTTCTTATAACCTGGTATTAGCCCTACCCTTCCTTTCCTACCCCCCCCCCCCCCCCCAATCCATCCACATAGCCTGGCATCAGCCCTTCCTTTCTCTACACTACCCCCCATCTATCCATAAAACCTGGCATCAGCCCCACCCTACTCCCACCTCTCCCTGTAGCCTAGTGTCAGCCCTGTCCTACCCCCTACTCATCCCACCATTATGATGTTAAAAAAAAGCATTTACAAATTGTATTACCTGCAGTACTGGGCTAGGCTGAGAAAGAAAGGGAGAAATCAAACTGGGGTATACAAGTAAAGTATCACATACCATGTAAAATGAGTTTATCTTACTGGGCAGACTGGATGGACCCTACAGGTCTTTATCTGTCATCTTTAACTATGTCACTTTATAACACCAGGCTTCCCAAAGGCAGATTACAGAAACAATTAAGATGAACAGTTAAGATCAAGAAATAGAATATTCTCACTGAAACTTGTAGATAAATGAGCACAAAATACAAAGATTATCACTGCTATTTCTACCAGCTATAATAATTTTTAAGCTGTTTTACTGATGTTCAGTTTTTATTTTATATTTAACTCTAGATATAGGAAGGTTTCAAATAAATTAAAAAGCTGTTAAATAAGTAAGAAAACAAAATCCCACCTCCACCTTTTAAGGCACTGTCTAATGCCTATCCAAATGGAACTGTTTTAGGCTTTTTACAGATGGACTACACATTTATTTTGAAAATTCTTTTGCTAAAGTCCGTATAATGGACTAGATAGGAACACCCCATCTTCTGTTTTCTTCAACCTCCTTGTCCTGTCCTGTGTTGTGTTGGGGACGGGTTGGGTGATAGCTCCTACAAGTGCCGCAGAGGTGGAACTCAGCAACCTACAAAGTCAGCGACCCACAGCACACACAACATGTGCTGTGGGAACGGTCCCTTACCTTACCTCTACTGCAGCCATGGCGCCAGCCCAGCAGTCAAAGAAGAACAGGTCACAGGAGTCAGCTTTCCACAACCAACCATGGTCAAGCGCTGCTGCCGCCGAACAGCTGGGCTGCAGCAGCGAGTGCAGCCTGCAACACACACCAGACCCCCCCCCCCCCCACCCGTGCTGCCGGTGCATGCACTGCTTGAAGCCAAGAGAAGGAGCAGAACGTCGTCAAGAGAGCTCATCCCAGCCGCAGCGGCCTTGTGTGGTAAGCTACTTTACTACTACAATGGCTGCGGCTGAGCTCTCTGGACGACGTTCTGCTCCTTCTCTTGGCTTCAAGCAGTGCAGGCACCGGCAGCACAGGGGGCAGGCGGCTGAGTGGGCTGAAAGCGGCAAGCAGGTGCCGCCGGCGCCGCCAACCATCCGCAGCAAAGCAAGGCACGAATCCGATCCAGCCAACTGGCACCACATGCGCTGCAGGAACTAAACTGGCGATGAATGCGCATAGGCGCCTTTTTTTCCATCCCCCCCCCTAGCCAGAGGCGTAGCCAGGTTTTCATCGCAGGGGGAGCATACTTTTATAAAATAGGCGCCAGTTGGTGTCAGCTAGACAGTAGTGTCTGTGTTGTTGCTCAGGGGCTGTAGCAGGCACTGATTAATACAAGATGTCTCTGTTGTGTCCTGCCTACAAGGAAACAGTAAGTTACATCAGTAGGCAGGACGCAGAAGAGGTCCCTGGACTGGCCAGAGCAGGCAACCTGTCTTCTTAACTTCAAATAAAAATATTCAAATCGTGACCATCACCTCAGGAATAGCACACCCAGTCCTTCCACTGCTAGACACCTTGTTTAAATCAAGATGGGCTTTTGTTTGTGTGGTGACTCTACAGGATGTGAAGAACACTAGTCTTGAACATTTTTATTTTGGTGGCCCTTGCCCCAGAGCCTCAAATAGGGCTAGACACTTTGGGCCCTGTTTACTAAACAGCATTATCATTTTTAACGCGCGTTAACCATGTATGTGCCTACAATATCCCTATAGCGAGCGCACTAAGTGTAGGTGCTCTAAAAACACTAACGCACCTTAGTAAACAGGCCCCTTTGTGAAATAACACAAACCTCTGCAAAAAGACACCCAAAACCTATACTGAAAACTTACCACATCATAACAGCCCTAACCCACTTATGAAAAGACGGTGATATAAATATTACAGTAGGTCCTAGAGAAGTGTTTCCCTAGGTGGTCCTGGAGTACCCCCTTGCCGTTCAGGTTTTCAGGTTATCCACAATGAATCTGCATGAAAAAGATTTGCATTTAATGGAGGCAGTATATACAAATCAATGTCACGCATATTTATTGTGGATATCCTGAAAACCTGACTGGCAAGGGGGTACTTCAGAACTGCCCTAGAACACCAAACTTACCACTCCATTACAGACTGAACCCACCTATGAAAAGACAGTGCTATATATATTACACTAGGCTCTGGAGCACCAATATTGGGAAACTGTTGGGAAACTGGAACAAGCTGCACTGTTACACATTCCTACACAGATACTACATGCTAGCAGAATCCTTCACCTCAGTCACAGATGCAGAACATGGACAGACCCTCATGTATATAACATAAGAGTAGCTATACTGGGTCAGACCAACAGTCCATCTAGCCCAGTATTCCTTTTCCAACAGTGGCCAACCCAGGTCACAAGCACCTGGCAGAAACACAAATTGTGACAACATTCCTTGCTACCAATCTAATACAGAATATGGAGCCACCAAAACAAAACAACAAAAATTGAAATAGAGACCCTCCCCCCAATCTGCATCTGCCTAAGCACTATTCTATTAAGCGGGCACCCAAAAAGTCACACATACAACCCATGAGGGAGCATGGCCAAGGGAGGGGTCTTCCAATTATTTAGGCACAATGTTATAGAATACTGGGATTTAGCGCCCAACTTGTGCGTCAAGATTACACCAGGTTGCAGCTGGTATAAATCCTCATGCCCAAAGTTGGTCATGGGAATCCGCTCTAAACACTATTCTATAAAGAGCACTTAGCCTGGAGCACCCTTCATAGAATAGTTCTTAGTGCGGATTTTCTCCTGCCTCCTTGGTTCAGAGCCAACGATGGCCCAAGGGCTCACTATTTGGATGGACACCCAGAACTCTAACAGCTTGCGAAGGCCATGAGCTTGCCAGTCACTTGCCCTGCAGTTGTTGCAGTAACTCGCCCCCCAACTCCAACAGTTGTCTGGGGCAGTACTGACTTTGACCCAACTCATGGACACTATCCAGAATCTGGGAGCTACTCAAGCAGCGGCAGCACCATTCGTTGGGGTCCCAGCCCCAGCAGTCACCCCAATGGCACATGGATTTGTCTCACCCCACCTCCTTGATTTGATGGCAACCCTAAGGCCTGCCAGGAATTCTTGAATCAATGCCAAATCATGTTTGAACTACAAGCTAGAGACTGAGTGTCCCACTGAACCTAGTCCTTACTCATCCCCCCTCCTCCGCTTGCCCTCTCAACTATGATCTTTGTTCAAAGATTTCCAACCACACTTGACCTCTCCCACAGTAGCATAGGGAGAACTGCAAGGCCTGCAGTATTTCTGAGTATGATGGCAGCAGCAGGTTGTGAGTGAGTAAAGTGACTTAGTGGTTACAATAGTGGCTTCAGAACCAGGAAAGTTCAGCAAGTCATTTTTATCAAACCAAGGGTGGACCACCCAAAAGAGTGAGGTTAAAGGCCGAGAAACTAGGTTAGAGATTATGGAGTCCTTTTACAAAGTTGTGATAGAAAGTGGCCTACACGCGCCTTTACGTGGGTCTTTCCTATACGCTAAGACCATTTACACCACTGCCAGAAAATGGCCAATTTTACATTTTAATGGCCATGCGCTAATGTTGCCAGTAGCGTGCGACAATTACCACAAATTAGCACATGAGCCCTTACCAGTAAGGGTTCATGCATAATCCTGCGCTGATCAATGAACAGTAATGTAGATGTGCTGATTAGCGCAGAAACGCCCTCTCTCTGCCCCCAGACACAATCCTTCCCAGAAAAATGTAAAAATATTTTCCTATAGCTTGAGCTAGCTTCTATTGCTCCTACCCCCAGTGCCTTCTAGTTGACTGGATCCTTGTTGAGTGGAGCTGACAGCACAGGCTCACTTACACAGGGGAAGAGATTGGTGAGTTGTAGATAAGAGATTTTAAACTCTGGCAAATGTCAAGATGCATTAGCTATCCTTCTAGCTTCTAGAAATTAATGCAAACATCTGTAGATTCATGAAAAAGCCAGACAGTTGGTGATCCTTGCCTCCTGAGTCCTGAGAACATCTGACTGGGGCCCCCTAAAATTTGAACCCTAGGCATGTACCTGACTTGCCTGATTTAATCCAACCCAGCCTACAGCAACATCTATCAGTTGACAGTATACATAGCAATTATTAATCATTTATCATTTTTTGAGACTTGATATGCCACCATATCAAAACAGGTCAAGGCGGGTTACATATTCAAACCAAACAAGGAACAGAAAACTGATGGGAAATTACAAAGAGAACAAAAGATAAAAGAACCCCCAAACCCCATGCAAACAGAGACAAACAGAATCCCAAGCACCCCACTGCTGTGCTTAACACAAGGAACCATAGACCTTAAAAAACAAAAAGATCTTGAGCAACACTTTAAACCTCTGATAAGATTCCCTTAGAAAGCAGCAAGAGGGAAAGAAAGGCCATTCCAGAGTAGTGGAGGAGTGGCCTAGTGGTTAGGGTGGTGGACTCTGGTCCTGGGGAACTGAGGAACTGAGTTCAATTTCCACTTCAGGCACAGGCAGCTCCTTGTGACTCTGGGCAAGTCACTTAACCCTCCATTGCCCCAGGTACAAATAAGTACCTGTATATAATATGTAAGCTGCATTGAGCCTGCCATGAGTGGGAAAGTGTGGGGTGCAAATGTAATAAAAAAAATGTACTTGTCCAAGTAGCTACTAGATGATCCAAAACCTTGAGCCTTTTACAACACTAAAACGCATCCAACATATATTAAAATAAAACATAAAAATGAACACTCCCTAATCTAATAGAGCATATCGCTCCTAACTTCAGAAAGCCTCCCCCTCAACTCATCCATCCTTCCCAAATTCCTGCCTCCATAACCATGTTTTAACCTCCTTGCAGAAGTCTAGGATGTCTGTTGGTAGAAGTTTGGTGAAGGGGTCAGGTGGGGGGGGGGGGGGGGGGAGGAGTGATGGCTAGGTGTAAAAATGAGGATACCATCAGTACTTTTAAGATGACCCCTGGGAGCACTGGGTCATCCATTCCCCAGGAGTTGCCATTATGTTTCCACTAATAACATAGCTTGCAAAGTAAACCACAAGCTGTGTTATTAAATTTACATAATAATGAGGTGTGTTGCATGTGTTTGCACCTCGTTATTATGCTGCTCACATTGTAGTATATTTACATGCATTAAGGGCAAGCAACTCACGATTTTTGCCATTTAACACACGTAAAATGGCAGAAAACCTGCATTAATCCTTTAACACATCAGTAACAATCCCTCGTAATGGAAAAAAAAGAAAAGCTCCTCCTTCCCTGCTCCTCTTTGTTTCTAGTGTTACTGCGCCTGTTTCACTGTCTGCTCTGCCTGGCTATGCCAAGCTCTGTTGCTACCTGGTCTGCTCTTTTGGTTCAGTGCCACTGCTCTGCTGTATTGTAGTGGCATTCTAGCTGCTGCAGTTTGACATAGTCAGCCGCCCTGCTGCACTCTTTTTTGCACTGGTGTGTTCTGTCTCTGAAAATAATATTTAAAAATAAAAAAAAACCAGAAAAGAATATTTTCTCTCTCTCGCATTAGTGCTTTCACTATCCTGGGCTCTTCATGCCCTGATTTTGGAGTCGTGGAGGTGCATAATCGAATGGGGCGCTCAAGTTTTCATGAGGGCGTCCTCGCAGGACGGCCCCCTAAAAGGGCGGGGCAACTCGTATTATCGAAACAAGATGGGCGTCCATCTTTCGTTTTGATAATACGGTCGGGGCACCCACTGGCACCCACAGAACTGGCTCCTATGTATATGACTGTGAAATGCTGCTCATAAAATGCCCCCTGTGCATAAAAGTTCACACGATGAAGAGAATGTATTCACTTGGATGTAACTCTGGTGTAGGCATGTTTGGGGGTGAATTTTGGGTGGATCACGGGTAGAGTATAATGTACCCATTATAGCCATGATTTACACATAAGTTTGAAATATGCAGGCCTAATGTAAACCCACTGGCTACCCATATAAGGGAATAAAAATAGAGGGAAACCAAAGTACAAAATGAAAGGCAATAACAAAAAAAGCACCAAGGGCCTCCAGGACTGGGATAGCAAACAGATCTTTATATCTTGATTAACTGTACAAAGAACTTGCTTTTAGTTTAGCCACCCATTTATTTATCCCAGCTGACTCTGTACCACCCATCTTGTCCCCATCTATATATCTGCATTTGGCCCCTCAGCTATAGGGTAAGCTGCACTGTAGAAAAGCATTATCATCATAGCAATGTTATTTGAATGTTCTAATGCTTGCTTATTAGATGTTTCAGTAGTATTATGCTTGCATCGTAGTTTATTTCTGTTATTTGAATTTCAGTGCTGTTAAATGTGTATATTTTTTTATCCTGTTTCATGGCAGTCTTATTATTAGGTTTCAATTTTCTGTTTTCAAGTTTCCTCTTTCATTGTATTTATATTTATACTTGTACATTTTACTATTGTTATGCTGTTAAGAGAATTATAAGTTGGTCCATTTCCCACTTTCCCCTCATACTCTATTAATTGCGTGGGATTCTGTTGTCCATCCACCCAGGTGGATTTTCCTTTCTAAATGTTCTGAAGGCAACACATATCCACTATTTGAATACCTTATAGCAAGGCATTCCCATAATCCAGATGACTAAAGAGCAATTTGTGACCCTGAATTCGCAAGGCCCCACAAACCAGAAGAGGAGGGATACACTGAATATTCTTAAGAACTGTTTTTGTTTTGTAATGCTATTTTTTGTTAGTTTAAACTCGGTTTGTGATTATGTAATATTTTGTTTTCATTTAGTGGTTGTATTCTATATTTTTTAATTTGTTTTTAAATTTTTATTGTAAACCGCTTTGATACTTTATTGTATTAAGCAGTATATCAAATGAATAAATCAAATCAAATATATGCCAGCGTGCCGCTTAAGTGTTATTCTGCAAATATGTGCAGAGGGTGTACATGGGGGCAGAGAATGGGTGAGACCAGTGGCGTTCCTAGGGTGGCTGACACCTGGGGTGGATCGCCGATGCGCCCCCTCCCCGGGTGTAGCGCGACCCCCCACCCCCGGCGAAAGGCCACCTCCACCCCCCCCCCCCCGGCGAAAGGGCACACCTCCCCGCAGCGAAAGGACACCCCCCCCCCCGGTGCATTTTTACCTGCTGGGGGGGAGGGTGCCGCGCACCTGTCGGCTTCGCTCATTCCATGCTCCCTCTGCCCCAGAACAGGAAGTAACCTGTTCCGGGGCAGAGGGAGCACGGAACGAGCGGAGCCGACAGGTGCCCGGCACCCCCCCCCCCCCCCCCCAGCGGCGTGCACCTGGGGCGGACCGCCCCCACCGCCCCCCCCTTGGTACGCCACTGGGTGAGACATGGGTGGGGCTCCCAGTTACACATCTACCTGCCACACTTAGGTGCTCACACCAGCTCTATGGCTGGCGTATCTCGTTAGGCATATTAATACCTGGCTATGCTAATATTCTATAAAGGAATATAGGCACCTATGATTCTTTAGGCTCCTACCTCATGCCCTCTAGATGCCTAATTCTTGGTGCCCTGATGTATAATTGCCCCCATAGGAGGAATTCTATATATGGTGCCTACAAACCCACATGGAAAACATTTTTGCCTAAGCACATTCTATAAGTGGCACCTAGATTTAGGCATGGTATATAGAATACATTGATATCCCAGTGCATAAAACTACGCATGTCCATTTACACCAATGAAAATGTGGCATAGATTTAGGCACAGACGGCCATATTGCGGGGGTGTTTTACTAAAGATTAGCTCGAGTTATCTGCAGCAGGTCCCATAGGAATAAAATGGGCCCTGCTGCAGACAACGCGAGCTAATCTTTAGTATAAGACCTCCTATAAAACTACACGTGCAAATTTTGGAATGCCCACAAAACACCCATTTTCCCACCCATAACCATACCCCTTTTTAGGAGCAGTGCGTCCCTTTTTAGAAGCAATGTGTTTAGAATACGCTTAGGGAGTTGTGCACATAAATTCTAATTATTACCAATTAGTACTCATGGAGGCATATTTTCAAAGCACTTTGGGAGGCTAAGTTCCATAGGTTTCTATGGAACTTTGGGAGGCTAAGTGCTTTGAAAATGAGCCTCATAGTAACATAGTAGATGACGGCAGAAAAAGACCTGCACGGTCCATCCAGTCTGCCCAACAAGATAACTCATATTTGCTGCTTTTTGTGTATACCCTACTTTGATTTGTACCTGTGCTCTTCAGGGCACAGACCGTATAAGTCTGCCCAGCACTATCCCCACCTCCCAACCACCAGCCCCTCCTCCCAACCACCGGATCTGGCACAGACCGTATAAGTCTGCCCAGTACTATCCTCACCTCCCAACCACCAGCCCTGCCTCCCACCACCGGCTCTGGCACAGACCGTATAAGTCTGCCCAGCACTAGTACTCATTATTGCTTGTTAAGTGCTGTCATCAACGCTACTTAGCTTGTTAAGCCAATTAAATTACATGCACTGTTATAGAATCCGACTGGATAGCGCGGATCTCTAGGCACGCTATATAGAATCCAGGGGATAGTGGTTAATATCATTACTATATGGATAATTTATGGTTCCTCTTAACCTGGGTAAATCATCCTTGCTAGGCCCTCACTTCGCCCCAGTACTACACAGATAGTGGCAAAGCATTAGAGAGAATTTTCAACAGCACTATACAGATAATGTTACTGAAAATTCATGGTTAGGGGACTTACAGTTTAGCAGTTGTTTCTAAACATATAAGTCCTTTTGATTTTTAATTCCATGTTTTTAGTAGTTTTCTGAAGACCAACAGGCTAGAAGCTAATCTGATGTTAAATGGCAGGGAGTTTCAAAAGGTTGACCGGATCTCAGAAAGGTTGTCTCTCTGGTACTTATGAGGCACAAGTCCTTAGGCACTAGAACAACTTGGCAAGTTATGGTAGAGGGCAGGGCATGAAAGTATGGGGTGGGGGAAGCTGGAAGCTGAGAGAGTTTTACAAAGCTTCTGACAGCCTTGAAGACAAGGACTAGGGTTTTTAACTTGGCTTAACAGAGTATCAAAACCCAGAGCAGAGTTTAACACTGGGGGCAGGGAGCAAAATAGACAACTGCCCTGGTCCCTACATAATACAGAGCCCTTAGGTAAAATCATAAGTTTTTGCAGGCATCTTGCTTTCACTGACCACCAGTCCTAAACTTCAAATTGCAACTGTGTGTGACTGGCTGGCTGGCACACACAGGCCGTGCTACAGTTACAGTTAGTTGATTTATAGCCCATTAATACCATTAACTGAGTTGACAGCAAGTTACACTACCAAACTACAATTTCACAATTAACAAACAATCAAAGATGACATCATAATTGTAACGACTGTATCTCACTCCCTTGACACATATTTATGAAACAGCTAATGTGTGCCTTAATACAAGTGGAAAAAATAATCCATAAACTAGCTGCCTGCTAGGCAAATAAAGTAAACAGCTTCTTTGAAGTAATCCATCAAAGGCTAGGAAAAGAAAATGAAAATAAACTTCAGGTGTTGTCATATTGCCCTAATATCAAAAAGCATACAAGGGAGATCATATATTGAGGAATTTGACCAAATATAATCTTGAATAGTAGACAATCCAATTTAAAACAACACCCTACCTTCAATAGGAAGCCAATGTTACTTAATACATCAAAGGATGGGTTAGGGTGACTCTATGGGGCATATATGTTTCTCCCAGTTCAGCACTGTTCTATCTGCTTGATGGGATCATAGATGAAGCAGTGAGAACACCACAACTTGCAGGTCTCTAATGAAGTGCAGTGCTGACTGGCCTGCAGCCATCTCCTCCTTTCGGGTGATTGTATACAGACAGCATTGCCTCTCCTGTGGCCTGCCTCCTTCCTTGACCCTGGCATTTCCTGTTCAGAGACAAGTCACAGACAGCACTACCTCTCCTATGGCCTGTCTCTTTCCTTAATTACTTTCTGTTCAGAGGCAGGTGACAGGGTCTCTGTATACAGACAACATTGCCTCTCCGTTGGCCTGCCTCTTTCCTTGATTCCTGGCTCAGCACTTCCTGTTCAGAAGTAGGCTACGGGAGAGGCAGTGTTGCCTACACATGATCAGATTCCCCTGTCTTCTGCTGAACATCAAGAAATGAAAGAGCTGATGGAAGTGAAGGGAGAAGAAGATGGAATAGAAAGGGCTGAAGGAAAAGGTAGAAAAAGACAAGGGAGGAAAGGGAGGAGGAGAAGAGGGAGACTTGAAGAAGGTGGGGTGAAAAGACATGAAGGTTTTGTAAAGGGTTGGAAAAAAAATAAAAAAAATAAGAGTGTGTCCCCTTTAAAAGGGGTTTTACCTGGGTGTGTGTGCTGAGGGTTAGAGCTAGGGAGAGGGTTCTAAAGTGACATCACTGGGAGAACAGCTGAGCAAGCTGGCCTGATTGCCTTGGCAACGGCTTGCTGGGCAGTTGGGAGGTGAGTTTGACGCTGAGCAGACGTGTGCTAGTGATATGCTCAGCTGTCATACAAAAATCTGTGTTAGGACAGATTTGAAGTGTTATAAAGCCTGTATGTGAGTGTGAGGAATGTAATTGAAAGTAATTACTTAATTTTAAAAGCCTGTCGCGATTTTAGGGGCTTTAGGGAAATGATTGATGGCTGCTTGAAAAGTCTTGGTGTTGGAATTGAAGTAGCACAATAAATCCTGCTAGGATATTAAAGTTATAATGTGCTAAAAAGCTGGTCCATCTGATAAGGTGTTTCCAGTTAATATTTTTGTAACAGTGCTGGTTGCAGTACACTTTAAAATTCTATTAAATCTGATTGATTTTAAGAAGAGTTTGGAAAGTGAAAAGCTGCACTGAATGTTAAAATACATGACTAATTGAAGGAAAAGACTAATTGCACTGCATTCTGATGGCAGTGCAAGCTGATGTCAAAATAATTTCCAGGGATTGAGAAGTCTGGTGTTGAAATATAATTTAATATACTCACATATTAAATATTCTACTGAAAGAAGCTATGGGAGGGAAAGTATAGGGACCCAGAATTATCCGTTTCTTTGGCTGGGGTAGCTAGCTAGGAAAAAAAAACATAATTCTCCCTGCAAGCGGATAAGGGGGTTATGTACCAATGCCAATAGCTAGGGTATAGGGTTTGTATTTTTTGAGTTTATTAAAGTATAGTATAGTAGGTATCCAAGTTCCAGGTTCCTGCTCCCTGGCAGCGTTGAACCAAAGTACTGGCAACATCAAAGCAACAAGTGCACCAACGTTAAAGAAAGACCAAAGTTAACACTATACAAGAAAGGTCTACAAAACAGCTAAGTACAAACATCTACAGTGGTTCAGAGACTAAAAATACTTACCTGAAAGTAGAGAAGTATGTTCATATCCAAGTGGAGGAGGTTTGATCCTTAAAGAGAAAAATTGAGATAAAGAATCAATTTCTTCACTAAGATTTTCCGGTTAAAGTAAATTTTGAAGAATAGAGAACATAAACAACTGTACTACTTATCTGACTTGTTTTGTGAAAGATGTCAGTAGATGGGAGTCTATTTATTGAAGGTGTACACATTTTCTGAAAATTAGAAAAAATGTTGAGAAAAAATGTTGCAGGTTATAAATGTCTACTGTTTGTTCTGAAGGGAAAACAAATCTTTTACATTTGATATTTTAATACAATTGAACAGCTGTTTTATTAATGAAATTATTACAATTATATATTGAATTTTTAAAGAAACACTTTGCACAATAAATTATGTTAATTTCAAGTCTAGTGTGCAATATTGTCATCGTTGGTAAAATTTGAACCATCACCAAGGGAAATTCATTTATTAACATCTTGAATTGCACACTATACCAAATATAGAATTTCCTTATTTTTCTCTGTGTTTCCTCAATTGGTGAGTGTTGAGTGTGGGGCCTTTACACCGTGATTACATACTCTTACCATCTGCTCTAAACCTCACCCATAGGGGATCTACAGTTTACAAAAGGGAAAGATAAAGGAAAGATGAAAGATGGAGGAGACAAAAAGTGAGGGAAGGTGGAACGATGCATGTTTTGAGTGAAAGAGGAGCAGATGAGTAGTAGCATGTGCGAGATTTGGAAAGGAATGAGGTATGTGTGAGGAAGATAAATGTATATGTGAAAGGAGGAGTGGGCAAGAGAAGCATGATAAATGATCATTAAGCAGGATAAACAAAAGTGAAAAATAAAATACCTGATAGAAAAGAAATGGGATGTGATAATAGGACCAGCAAGGGGTAACAGGATGAACCATATGAAGGAAAGTCTGACAGAAAGATTGGGGAAGAAAAGAAGGAAAAATTAAAACCAGAAGGAAGAGGAAATGCAAAACAATGGAAAATTAATAAAGAAAGATAAACAGAGAAGTACGATGTATAAATTAAAGCATGAATAAACATGAAATTATGGTGGAGAAACAAAGGATGTAGATGAGAATAAAAGAGCAAGAAATTCCAAAGGTTTGAAAACATTTTATTGAGAAAACAAAATTATGCTGTATTAGAGGTGCCAGCTAGTGTGGCCCTAGGGCTGTCTAGATCCTGTAAAAGAGAATTTTTGGGACCACTTTTATAACTGTATGTTGGGAGAAAATGAATGTACCTTTTACCCTTTTGTCATTTCTTTAGTATAATATGATGAGTTCCTTTCTGTCTCTTTAATTGGTATTGTAAACTGCTTTGTTAATTACATTTTTTTGTTATTGAAATTTTCATATGCTATTATAAGAGTAATAGAACAGGAAAAAAAAAAGAAAATAAAAATTAGTTATACAACAAAAGAAAAAGCAAATTTCACATTAACAAAGTCCACATTATGGAAACCATCTAATCAACCACGAGCGTATCAGATTAACAAATTGTAATACAAAGCATTGGACAGATTATAATACCATTCTAAATAAACTCCTATCTAGCATCATAGCCTTAAACAGTTATTACATAACATTATTTTGTGGAAGAGGTTTACCACAAAGAAAAGATTCCAAGTAAGTGGAATCCAAAAGAACATGCTTCACATTTTATATGTGACCAGGCATTTGCAGGGAAATGTTAAAAGAAAGTAGCCCCCTTGGCTAAAGTTCTAGACTTAAGCCTTAGGAACTCTCTATGTCTCGACTAAGTTTGCCTAGTCACATCTGGAAATATACTGCTGGCGTGTGACATCATATGAGTGATCCTTGGCTGCCTCTTAGCCACCACCCTTCTGCTCTAGTTAATGACATTTTCTGTGTGCAGATCACATAAAATTCAATGGCAGGCCACAAATTGCCAACCCCTGCTTTAGAACATGAGTTTATATATGTACGGTAGTTCCAGTTTCTTATCTTTAGAGGACAGTTAGGTCCATATGCTGTTAGACTATTTTTCTGTTTCTGGAACTCCAAGCCAGTTGCTATGCCTTTGTCTTTTGCCTTCATTTTTATTTGTCTTAGGTTAATTGTCATTACTGGCTGATGCCTTACAGGCCAAGCATTCTTATTAGCTAATATATTAGTTTTTGACTTGTACTGCTACAAATCTTTTATTTCAGAGAGTTGGATAAGCTACTTAGGTGTAGAATGAACTCGAATGCTGTTTCGGATGACTAATATGAACCTTCTTTTATGATCTTGATGACCAAGCAAAATATTATGGCTTTCTATCAGGTGGATATTATTATTATTAGCATTTGTATAGTGCTACCAGACGTACACAGCACTGAACACCTGACACAGAGAGACACTCCCTGCTCAATAGAGCTTACGATCTAAAAAATCCTTTGAACCTTACATTACCAAGCAGCATAACTTTAAATATTTATTTATTTGTAGCATTTATACCCCGCTCTTTCCCGCTCAATAGCAGGTTCAGTGCGGCTTACAAAGTATGGGTACAAAAGTATCACGGAACCTAGGGCTAGGTTTACTAAGCAACGCTATGGACGCATTAGCGTTTTTAATGCGCTTAAATGGTGTATGTGCGTTAAACGCTAATGCGCCCATAGAAATGTATAGGCGCATTAGCGTTTAACGTACCTTAAATTTACAGGCATGTTAAAAATGCTAACGCACCTTAGTAAACATACCCCCTAGGGTTTTAGATTATTTGTTATCTTTCGAAGCCCAGATGAATCAAGTCTGGAAGAAGTCTTTTTTGCGCTTACGTCAATTAAGGCTGATCAGTCGGGTTTCTTTTTCAGAGTTCTTACTTTGCCCTTCTGGTTCAGATGTTAGCCTTATCCAACTTGCAGTTTGTATAGCAACTTATTATTCAATCCAACATACAGTGAGTTACAACAATCTAAGTTGTCCAGATTATTTTTTTGCCTAAGAAAATGGGAAAGTACATCTGGTTATATTAAAGGACTTTACTGGCTTCATGTACATGAATGGGTTATTTTAAAAGCTGTATGTTTAGTATTTCAGATATTATATGGTAATATTTCCATTTTATCAATTCAGTTTTTTTTCTCACTGTTTTTATTTGTCAACTCGAGTTCAGGATAGTCTGCAATTGAAATTTCCTGTATTTGATATTTGGTTTAAACGTCAGCTTGGTTCTCTGTTTTCTTATCAAGCTTTTGCAATTTGGAATAATTTACCAAATATAGGGCCCTGTTTACTAAGCCATGTTATAGGCACGTTAGCATTGTTAATGTGCGTTAACTGTGTACGCAGCTACAATATCCCTATAGGCGCCTACATTGTTAGTGCGCGCGTTAATTGTAAGTGCGTTAAAAAGGCTAACGCGCCTTAGTAAACAGGGCCCATAATTTGATTAGATCAAAATTATATACTATTACGCAAGAGGTTGAAAATGTTTCTATTTGGTAATTATGCTGATTAATTTTTGTATTTTAGTATAATTGACTTTTAATTCCTCCCTTTTTTGGCTCAGCTGCTTCTATGTACACCACCTGGAACCTCCTGCTGAGCTACAGCGGTATATAAGATACAGATTAGATTAGATCACATATGATCACATCCAAGGCCCACTCCTCTTTCATGCACAAAAGTGCACAGATTTTCATAGCTGCAGGCCTTAAGCCTTTAGTGAAGATATACAGCAAAGGCTTGCAGATGTATCTTGCAGTAATGGAAATCTCTTGAGTATAAGGTGAAAGAAACTAAGGGCCCTGTTTACAAGCCATGCTATAGGCACGCTAGCGTTTTTAGTGTGTGCTAAAAGTTAGCATGTGCTAACGATAGAGACACCCTTAGGAATATATAGGTGTCTCTAGCATTTAGCACATGTTAAAAACGCTAGCACACCTTAGTAAATAGGGCCCTAAAACGTCTAAACCACTCTTCACATCTTGGAGGTATTAAAGTGGCCATCCTAGAAAGCAGATTTTTCTTCACAAGAAATGCTTCACCAACAGCAGAGCTGAAGGGTTTTCTATCATGACCAAAGGAGATTTAACCAGAAAAAAGAGCAACACTGGGCCTTCAAGACTAGGACAACAGGAGTACTTTATTAACAGGTGACCCGACACGGGCCGTGTTTCGGTGCCAAAAGGACACCTGCCTCAGGGGTCAGAATATTAATATGGTAGCGTATGAGTGATGAAGCTCAAATGCCTTAATAAAATAAAGTGTCTCACAAAATATCCGCTGTAGCACGAAAAACGCTGGCTCTGTGCACCAAAAATTGTTAAGGCGTTTGAGCTTCATCACTCATACGCTACCATATTAATATTCTGACCCCTGAGGCAGACGTCCTTTTGGCACCGAAACACGGCCCGTGTCGGGTCACCTGTTAATAAAGTACTCCTGTTGTCCTAGTCTTGAAGGCCCAGTGTTGCTCTTTTTTCTGGATACTTTGGTTGTAATGCTGTTTTGCCCTCTCTGTTTGTACTGTACTCAAAGGAGATTTAAAAAATAAAAGGGGATCCATCAACAAAATGGATGCTCAGGGCCCAAATGGATGCTCAACAACCCATTTTTATCCCATTGCAACAAAGATTTTGACTGACATTTCACTCAAAACAGGACAAACTGGTACCAACATTCAAATATCATCAGCATACGAAAACAAATATTTATCCTTACCTAAGGTAATACATGAGAGAGAACACAAACAGATTAAAAAGAATTGGAGACAAAGGAGAGCTATAATGCATTCCACAGGTAGACCTCCAAGGACACAACCTCTTTTCCAAACAGTATATGATCAATTCAACAAGAAAGCCCAGAACCAATTCAGCACAGAGCCAGCCAGTCTTTAACCACTCAATCTAATTTGAAGTAATTCATGGTCCACAGAATCAAACGCTGCTGAAAGATTGTATTGAAGCAGAACAATCTGCTTACCCCTACTTAAATACTCTTTAACAACAGGAGGGATAACCAGTAGGAGGACTTCCGTATTGTGTTGGGATAAAAAAACAAATGTGATAATCTTAAGGTGGTCAAACAGGTAGAAAAGGCAACAACAAAAGCTAGAAGGATGCTTGGGTGTATAGGGAGAGGAACAGCCAGTAGCAAAAAGGTGATAATGCCCCTGTACGAGACTCTGGAGAGACCTCATTTAGAATATTACATATAATTCTGGAGACCACACCTTCAAAAAGATATAAACAGGATGGAGTCTAGAATAAGGAAGCATGGATGAAGGTGAAGGGGGATAGATTCAGAAGTAAACTGCGGAAATACGTCTTTACAGAAAAGGTGGTGAATTCATGAAATGGCCTCCCGGTGGAAGTGGTAGATATGAAAACAGTGTCTGAATTCAAGAGAGCTTGGGACAAGTACATAGGATGTCTAAGGGAGTAAAAGAGAGAGTAGATGGCATGGATAGGAAGACCGGGTAGGCCATATGGTCTTTATCTGCCTACATTTTTCTCTGTTTCTATGTTAATTAAAATCAATGTTATATTTTATGAAGTAAATTTTGGAAACTGGGTTAAATATTTCAGTAAGGCTAGTTAGAGGATTTAAAAGCCTTATTAAGATAGTTTCAGAAATAGAGTTTCTTATTGATTGAACAGAGAAAGTGGTAGGAACATTTTGCAAGGGATGGAAAACTGTAAAACCAGGGGCATGATAAGAAGCTGCAAAGAAATGGACGCAAAAGTACATCAGTAGATATTTATTCATGAAGAGGATGGTGGATACCTGGAACGACCTCCTGGGGAAGATGGTGCAAACAAAATGCTAATAGAATTGAAAAAGGTATGGGATATACACAGATGATAAAAACCAAGTATTGAGTCCTTTAGCTCAACATATCAGTGAAATAGTTTTTGCACTAGTAAGAAGATATGGGAGGTAACTTGCATGGAGCGGCTTAACTGTAAAGAGTGGAGAAGTTAATTGGTCTTTATCTGATGCAATTTTGTATGTTATGAAAGCCAAAAACATCCTGAAGAAAGCTGGCAATATCCTGTCTGAAAGCAGAGGTTTCCTCAGGAAGTGTTTCTAAATGGGTTAGTTTTGCTTATTCCATGGCAGAAATGAGCCTCACTCGTATGGCCAAGTAGGCTGGGAAAGGTTTCCCTGTCTGAGCATCCTGACTGCATGGCTTTATATGGAGCAAGACAAACCTGCTGAAAAATGTTTGTTTCCCAGCTAAGAAACAGGAATCTAAAACCACGGAAGCTAAAATGATGAAATATTTTGACACCTATCTGACAGGACTTAACAAAGATCAGGATTTCCTATCATTTTATAAACCTTAAAATTATACTGCTTTGTCACCCTCTGATCACCCATCCATCTCTCCCTGTTTCTCCCCCCCCCCCCCCCCCCCACCTGTCCACATGAGACTGTCATTGGAATGTTTTTGTTTCACTTATATATTCTATTTGCCATCATTTGTTCATTTCTGAATGGAAGAGTGATGTGGTAGCCATGTTAGTCCACTTTTAAAGGTAATAAGTAGAAATAAAACAAAATATAGAAAAGAAAATAAGATGATACCTTTTTCTTGTGTATTGCACTAATGTAATACATTTTTTGATTAGCTTTCAAAGGTAACCCTTCTTCAGATCAGAAAGAAGAAGGTTTACCTTCGAAAGCAATGTATTAAGTTAGTCCAATATCATCTTACTTTCTTTTCTATGCTGTGTTTTATTTCTGTTTATTACTTGATCGGAAGAAGAATGCATTGCCTTTGAAAGATAATCACAAACTGTATTAACTGCATCCAATAAAAAAGGTATCATCTTATTTTCTTTTGTTTTAAATTTCTATTTATTACCTTTAAATGTGGATTAATACAGCTACTACTTCACTTTATCTTGAATGCTATGAGAATTAACAAGCTTTCTATCTGATTATTTGCATTTTTCCCTATGCTTGATGTAAAGACAGATAACCCAGTATGACAGAACAGTGGGATTCTTTTACTAAGGTGCACCGAAAAATGGCCTGCACTGGTGTAGACGTGTGTATTCATTGCGTGCAGGTCCATTTTTCAGCGCACCTGCAAAAAAGGTCCTTTTTTTGGCCAAAAATGGACGTGTGGCAAAATGAAAATTGGCGCGCATCCATTTTGGGCCTGAGACCTTACCACCACCCATTGACTTAGAGGTAAGGTTTCACTTGTTAACTGGGCAGTAATCGTCAATGCACATACAATGCCGATTAGCGCTGCGTGCTGGAAAATAGAAAATATTTTCTGACGCACGTAGCAGACGCGCGTCAAAAATGTAATTACTGCCTGGGCCACGTGGTAGTTGGGCAGTAGTTCAAAATTGACGTGTGTAGGACGAGTGTACGCGGCTTAGTATAAGGGCTCCAGTGTGTTTTAAATCTGTAAACTGCCTAAATTAATTCTGAAGTGCATTTTTCTAGTTTGGCCAGCAGGTAGTGTATGTTTTATGTTAAAACTGTTATAGAAAAGTCAATGCTCTCTTTTAGTTTTACTCAGTGAAGAAGTGAATCTACAGTACTGTGAGCAGTATACTTTTAAAACTTGTTGACTAGGCTCTGATGGGTCCAGGAGCTCCTTTTTTTTTTATTTGTACTGCTTTTTTCCCCAGTTTCAGCCCGGGGGGGGGAAGGGGAAGAGAGAGAGAGAGAGAGAGAGAGAGCTCTTTGCTGAAGCCCTGCAAAAACAGTTATATTTGATAACTGGTGAGCAGCTATATGTCCTGATCTCCCCAGGTACTTTTTAGGTAGTAAACAAATGTTTAGTTAGTGTTATATTTGTCTATATTCATCGATCCAAGATGGCAATGTAGAGAGACGCTCTACCAGATGCCTCCAAAATCTCTCAGTATCTAAGCTAAAGGGAATCCTTGTACCCGCCGAGAGATGGGAAAAAGGAGAGGGAAAGTTCGGGACTTACCCTCAACCCCGGCTGGATCACAATCCCAGCAGCAACCGACGCTTGAGAAATTCAGAGTAACGACGGGACACTCTGCTGCTTCTTCCCCGAAAATCGGAGCCGACCTGTTACGTTCAGCCGACAGTGCAGATGGGGTTTCTTTGAGCCCCGTCGTGCATGCGGCTCCACCACAGCTGGGAAGTGGAAACAAAGGAGTGGAGCCTGTTGCCCACACATCTGAAGAGGTTGAGAGGAGTATACAGAGAGGGAGCACGCCTTTGTCAGAAGAATCGGTGGAGAGTGTACTGTTAGGAAATACTATTTCAAATTTTCCCCTTAAAATAACTGATACTTTAAGCCAAGCACTCAAAGCTCCCCTCCCGGAGGATCCTGTGGGTTCGATAAGTAAACCAGCCATAGTGACGATGGAGTCACTCTGGGACTTAACCTACACTTTGCATTCTTCCTTACAATCAATGATTTTGAAAAATACTATAGAAATTAAGACTTTATCTGAAGCAGTCCTAATCCAAGAACAAATAAATACTCATTTTTCAGAGATGAAACGAATTGAGGAAAGTTTAAGTAAGTTAGAGACTTTAGCCCAAAGCTCAACTAAAGAAAGGAGTTTTATTTCCCGGAAAATGGAATACCTGGAAAATCAGTCAAGGAGGAGTAATTTGAGGTAGACTAATTTTCCAAGGTCACCATTGATTTCACCAATAGAAATGTTTAAAAAATATTTAGTTGAAGTCCTGGGGACTATCAAGAGATTTACTGCCTCCTTTGGTGAGAGTACAATATTTTCAGCTTAATGCTCAGGTGGATAATGTGATTTCTAAAGCACAAATGGGAGACAATATGAATTTAACATCTTTCCTCGAATCATCATTGGAAGTCATTACTCAGAGAACTACTGCAGTAGTAATATTTGCTCTGGAAATGGACAGAGATGCTGTTTTGAGACTTTTCTTTAGAAATGTAGATTCAAATTTTTTAGGATCAAAAACCAGAATATACCCGGATTTGTCAAAAGAGACACAGAAATGACGCAAGGCCTTTTTGGCATTACATCAGAGAACTGTTACTGTAGGAGCTAATTTTGTACTTAAATTGCCTTGCTTATGTTGAATATTATTTCAGTCTAAGAATTTTCAATTTTTTGAACCTAAGCAATTAGAAGAATTTTTGA
Organism: Microcaecilia unicolor; assembly: GCF_901765095.1. Lineage (NCBI taxonomy): Eukaryota > Metazoa > Chordata > Amphibia > Gymnophiona > Siphonopidae > Microcaecilia > Microcaecilia unicolor. The sequence continues at coordinate 657,339,147 of NC_044031.1, read as the reverse complement.
TTTTGAAGGAAACAATGAATGTAAATATAGTAGTATGAGTAACAGATTCCACACTGTTTTAGATAACTTGGGAAAAGAAATTGGGTCAGGAGCGTATCCCTTAATTTTTATTTATTACATCAATTTAAATTTCCTTTCTTGGATCTGTAATTTCTGATTTTACTTAAAGGTCGATAGAAAAAAATATTGATTTCTACTTATGAAAATAAGGATTATTTTTTTGTATAAATTTATTACAATTGCTATATTATCTCTTTGAGTGTATAATATATAAAATTAATAAAGATATAAAAAAAATTGTTGACTAGGCTCTGATTGGTCCAGGAGCTCCTTTTTATTTTTAATTGTACTGGTTTCCCCCCCCCCCCCCCCCGTTTCAGCCCGGGGGGTGGGGAGAGAGAGAGAGAGAGCTCTTTGCTGAAGCCCTGCAAAAACAGTTATATTTGATAACTGGTGAGCAGCTATATGTCCTGATCTCCCCAGGTACTTTTTAGGAAGTAAACAAATGTTTAGTTAGTGTTATAATTGTCTATATTTCAGTTACCTGTTGTTGTTTACTATTCACACATTTTTTTGTTCACTGTTCAGTTCTAACAATAAACTTTTTCAGTTTGTTGACTCTGCCTGTCTGGACTGATAAAGAATCCTGGTGGTTTGTGTGTTGAATCTGTGAGTTCTTTTTGGGAGTGTGGCCTCAGTAACCTAGAAATCACTGGGGATAATTTGAGAGTGGGATACTCTCCCAGAGGTGGTTGTGACCCAGTTGGTAGGAGGAGAGTGCTAGTGTAGAGCACAAGTGGTGGGTGGCTAGGCGTTTCGTGACACCCAGTATTTGGAATTTTTATGTTTAAAACTTTGTTATTTTGAAACTATCATTTTGTTTTATTGAAACTTAAGATTCTTGTTCTCTTTTCTTGTCTGGAATCCCATAGGCATCAGCTTTTGGAGATTTTTATTCTTCCTCGTGCCTTGTCATCACTGTTCCCTCTAAGCTGAGTGGGAGCTCTCCAATTACATTACTACCAGTAGAAGGTAATGTTTCAATATTATGTTTTCAATCACTAGGTACAGGCAAGTTCCCTGGAGTACTGCAGAACTTGCTTGTCCCCAGAGCCAAGAGACACAGCCAGGCCTGGTGCAGGACTGCCTCCCTTCACCTGGGCCACCAACATGACACATGCCCACCTCCCCCACGCACACTTGGCCCACCCCCAACACTCAGGCTGCTGCCGCCACCCCTTACCTTCCTGTATTACTCTGTTCCTCCCTTGGTCTATCATCTCCTGCTCTTGTGTGCCAGGACCCAAGTTATCGTGTTAACACAATCATCCAGGTGCTGGCACACAGGTGCAGGAGAGAGACAAACCCAGAAGCAAGCAGGCAGGCAAGAAGAAGCTTCTGTAGTTCTGCTCCCTCATGCCAGAACCACCCTTGGAGGCCAGGCCTGGGGAATCTTGTCCCCCGCCTTTCGGCAGCCCTGCCTGTTCCTCTGCCTGTCGCTATTGAAAATGAGATAGCGAAACAGCATCCCACACTGGCAGGACTGTAGATGGAGGACTCCTGCTCAGCTTACAGGGAACAGTGCATACCATCCGCTGACTACCACTAGAGGTTATGTTATCCCCCCACTGCTCAACTCAGACAGGCAAGATTCATTGGTTAATAGTTTAATTATTAAGAAAGAACTGCATGAAGACTGTAGGAAAATTAACATGGCCAGCCCAACCATTAGAAAAGACTAGACAATGACCTAAGGCAGCAAATTTGAGGGCAGGGTGCATCAAAGAGTAGCTGCAGTCAAAGCAAAATAGTAGGTCCTGACAGCCACACAATGGGCCAAATTCTGCAAATGGCATCCAAAATCTAGATGTATCAGAAAAAAATTGCTTAACACTATTCTATATAATGTGCCTAAAGTAAGGTGCAGTGAAGGCCGGGGAATGCACCTATATTTAGGCATAGCCATTTACGCCACAGAAAACCTGGTGTAAATACCCGGGCCTAAATGTAGGAATATTCCACTGAATTCTAAAACAATGCGTGTAAATTTGAGTAACGCCCCCAACATGCCCATACTCTTCCCATGGCCGCACCCCCTTATACAAGTTAGAATTTACACACATCTCTTTTTAGAATATGCCTAAACAGAAGCAGGTGTAAATTCCAATTATTGCCAATTAGTGATGTAATTGGTTGTAATCGGCCAATTATCATCTCTGATTGGCTTGCTACTCAATTAAGTGGAGTACGTAAATTGGCCAAATGTCTAGTTGAATACATGCTACACGCTGTGCCTCATACAGAATCCGAGGGAAACCGAACAAATCACCTGCATCTGCATTTACCTGCAGGAAGGGTGGGAATTTGTCACAGCCCATTTACTGGCTGGGGTAGTGTTGGGGTGATCATGATTGCTGAGGAGGTCAAAGGGCCTAAAGATTAATTGTGGGTGGGGGGAAGGATGGCAGGTGCAAGGCTGAAGGTTTATCTAGGGTATCTAACATACTCGACCCTGAGAATTAAGGGCAACATTTTAAAGGATTTCCCCATTTTGCTACTGAATCAGTAAAGCTTCCTTCCATTCTCTATCTACAGGAAAAGACCTTGATATGTCAGTGTGTGTGTGTGTGGGGGGGGGGGGGGGGGGGGGGGGGGAAGGAAAGAGTACTGCATTTGATTATTGGTGCAGATTTACCTCAACACAGAGAAGAGTCGCACCACTCTCAGTAGAGCTTCTGCAGATAGGAACCCAACTACACCAGTTCAGCTATGTATGAGAATGTCAGTCAACCACTGAAACTGAAGAGGAAGTGAGAGCAGTACAGTGATTCCTGGGAGTCCCTCAGTTCTGTTCATCTTCCGGAAGTAAAGATGCGGTTTAGCTAAAAGAAATGCTGATCTTGCTCTTAAGAAATCCTTGCTGCAGGGGTCTGATTTACAAGGTATTTTTAACCAGTTCTCTTTTTACTTCTTAGGCAGATGTACTGGCTACTGAGAAAGATGGGCTTGTTCATTCCCACAGTCCTCTACACCATTTTATTTTTTCTAGGAAATTTGTGCTGTAAAGGGGGGGGGGGGGGGCAGACTCAAGAAAAATGTCAGGAAGTATTTTTTCACGGAGAGAGTGGTGGATACTTGGAATGCCCTCCCGTGGGAGGTGGTGGAGATGAAAATGGTAACGGAATTCAAAAATGCGTGGGACAAACATAAAGGAATCCTGTTCAGAAGGAATGGATCCACAGAAGCTTAGCGGAGATTGGGTGGCAGAGCCAGTGGGGGTGGGGCTAGTGGTTTGGAGGCAGGGCTAGTGCTGGGCAGACTTCTACGGTCTGTGCCGTGAAAATGGCAGATACAAATCAAGGTCAGGTATACACAAAAATTGGCACATATGAGTTTATCTTGTTGGGCAGACTGGATGGACCGTGCAGGTCTTTTTCTGCCATCATCTACTATGCCTTGATATGGTTCCTTTCTTCCCTGCTATTCTTGGAAGGATCAGGTTGTACACTGGTGATTTTAAGACGCCGTATTTATTGTTTTTGGAGCAAAGTTGTGCACCTAAAATCCATGGTTTAGTATATTCTGCAGCGTTTTTATTTATTTTATTTATTTAACACATTTATACCCCACATTTCACCACTAGTCGCAGGCTCAATGTGGCTTACACAATACCGCAGGGCAGACTGCAGTTCAGTAAAATACAGTTAAACAATGTAAAGTAAGGTAGTGATCGTATAGGTATTGTATAAAACAACAAAGATAATAAGAGATAATAAAAGATCAATAAGGTCCAAAACTTTTGCTGTGACAAAAAAAACAGTGACGAGTCTGGAGAATAAGCCTTCTGGAATAAGGATGTCTTCAGTAATTTCCTGAAATTTAGATGGTTCTGAGTTGATTTTAAAAATTTGGGCAATGCATTCCATAGCTGTGTGCCAATGCAGGAGAAGCTAGATGCATAGGTAGATTGTAGTAGATTCAATGTCCTTAAATAAAATAATAAAACTTGACAAAGGGTAGCAAATTAATACTGTCATGTAATCAACATGCTGTAATAAGGAATAACAAGCCTAGCTTGAAGTGTCTATATGCAAATGCTAGGAGCCTAAGACATAAGATGGGAGAATTGGAATATATTGCACTGAATGAAGAAATAAACATAATAGGCATCTCTGAGACCTGGTGGAAGGAGGATAACCAGTGGGACACTGTCATACCAGGGTACAAATTATATCATAGGGTGGACCGGAATGGGGGAGGAGTAGCACTGTATATTAACGAGAGCCTTGAATCAAATAGATTGAAAATTCTGCAGGAAACAAAAGACCTCTTGGAATCATTGTGGATCGAAATTCCATTTGGTTCCAACTGACTTTCTTCTGGACCTTATACATATCACTTTATCAGAAAATTATTTCACATGGGATCGTAAATATTACTTTCAGAAAACGGGGGTTTCTATGGGAGCGGCTTGCTCGACGACCATCGCTAACCTATTTATGGAAGCTTTTGAGACCAAATGGATTTATACGTCAACGTTATTTACCCACGCAGTATGCTGGTGGCGTTATATCGATGATATTTTTATGGTGTGGAGAGGTACCACGCCACAATTAGCAGAATTCATCGATTATTTGAATGGTTGTCATAGCACAATTAAATTTGAATCAAAACATAGTTCTCCAGCCATTGCTTTTCTTGACGTATGGATCAATACAGACCAAGGACAATTTGAAACGTTGGTATTCACTAAACCTACAGATAGAAATACCACATTGTAATATCATAGTATGCATCCGCATCACTGCAGAACTAATATACCATTCGCCCAGTTTCTCAGATATAGGAGAATTTGTTCCTCCAGGTCTGGATACCAACATCATGCTAAGAATCTGCAATCAAAGTTGATTGAGACAGGATACCCTAATAAAATGGTGACTATTAGATTGTAAGCTCTTTGAGCAGGGACTGTCTTTCTTCTATGTTTGTGCAGCGCTGCGTACACCTTGTAGCGCTATAGAAATGCTAAATAGTAGTAGTAGTAGTACTACAGCTAGAAAGATAGCTCTAAACAATCATAACATAGTAACGTAGTAGATGACGGCAGAAAAAGACCTGCACGGTCCATCTAGTCTGCCCAACAAGACAAACATATGTGTAAACCTTACCTTGATTTGTACCTGCCTTGTTCAGGGCACAGACCGTACAAGTCTGCGCAGCAGTACTTCCCGCCTCCCAACCACCAGTCCCACCTCCCACCACCGGCCCCGGCACAGACAGTACAAGTCTGCCCTCCACCATCCTCGCCTCCCAACCACCAACCCCTCTTCCCCCCACCTGCTCCGCCACCCAATTTCGGCTAAGCTTCTGAGGATCCATTCCTTCTGCACAGGACTCCTTTATGCATATCCCACGCATGTTTGAATTCCGTTACCGTTTTCATCTCCACCACCTCCCGCGGGAGGGCATTCCAAGCATCCACCACCCTCTCCGTGAAAAAATACTTCCTGACATCTTTCCTGAGGCTGCCCCCCTTCAATCTCATTTCATGTCCTCTCGTTCTACTGCCTTCCCATCTCTGGAAAAGATTTGTTTGCGGATTAATACCTTTCAAATATTTGAACGTCTGTATCATATCACCCCTGTTCCTCCTTTCCTCCAGGGTATACATGTTCAGGTCAGCAAGTCCCTCCTCATATGTCTTGGAACGCAAATCCCGTACCATTCTCGTAGCTTTTCTTTGCACCGCTTCCATTTTTTAACATCCTTCGCAAGGTACGGCCTCCAAAACTGAACACAATACTCCAGGTGGGGCCTGACCAATGACTTGTACAGGGGCATCAACACTTCCTTTCTTCTGCTGATCACACCTCTCTCTATACAGCCTAGCAACCTTCTCGCTACAGCCACCGCCTTGTCACACTGTTTCGTCGCCTTCAGATCCTCGGATACTATCACCCCAAGATCCCTGTCCCCCTCAGTACCTATCATACTCTCACGGCCTAACACATAAGTCTCTCTTGGGTTTCTACTCCCTAAGTGCATCACTTTGCATTTCTTCGCATTGAATTTTAATTGCCAAACCTTAGACCATTCTTCTAGCTTCCTCAGATCCTTTTTCATGCTTTCCACTCCCTCCCGGGTGTCCACTCTGTTGCAAATCTTAGTATCATCCGCAAATAGGCAAGCTTTACCTTCTAACCCTACGGCAATGTCACTCACAAATATATTGAACAGAATCGGCCCCAGCACCAATCCCTGAGGCACTCCACTACTCACCTTTCCCTCCTCCGAGCGAACTCCATTTACCACCACCCTCTGTCGTCTGTCCATCAACCAGTTCCTAATCCAGTTCACCACTTCGGGACCTATCTTCAGCCCATCGAGTTTATTTAAGAGCCTCCTGTGGGGAACCGTGTCAAAAGCTTTGCTAAAATCCAAGTAGATTACGTCTATAGCACGTCGATGATTTAATTCTCCAGTTACCCAATCAAAGAATTCAATGAGATTCGTTTGGCACGATTTCCCTCTGGTAAAACCATGTTGTCTCGGATCTTGCAACTTATTGGCTTCCAGGAAATTCACTATCCTTTCCTTCAGCATGGCTTCCATTACTTTTCCAATAACCGAAGTGAGGCTTACCGGCCTGTAGTTTCCAGCTTCTTCCCTATCACCACTTTTGTGAAGAGGGACCACATCCGCTGTTCTCCAATCCCTCGGAACCTCTCCTGTCTCCAAGGATTTATTAAACAAATCTTGAAGAGGACCCGCCAGAACCTTGCTGAGCTCCCTCAATATTCTGGGGTGGATGCCGTCCGGTCCCATGGCTTTGTCCACCTTTAGCTTTCCAAGTTGTTGATACACACTCTCTTCCGTGAACGGTGCTCTATCCACTCCATTCTCAGGTGTACATTTGCCAGTCCCTCTCGGTCCTTCTCCAGGATTTTCTTCAGTGAAAACAGAACAAAAGTATCTATTTAGCAAATTGGCTAAATAAAATGGCTGCTGCATCCACAATTAGACTCTGATGATAGAGACGAAGTGTAGACCTTTGTCACCAAATATAATTCTCACTCAAACAGAATGACAAAAATTAAGAAACATTTGCCATTGTTACAAGTTCATCCTTGTTTCCAACATCTCAGGATCCTATTTGCTTTTCAAAGAAATCGCAACCTTAATGATACATTATGTCTGGCAGACACGTGGAATCGCACAAGTCCAATTAATGCCAATGAGGGCTACCATAAAGCTTGTGGTAATTGCTCCGTGTGTGATATTATGATAGAGTCAAATGTATTTACAGACGCACGCACAAACAAGATCTATCCTTTGTCTGCTAAAACTACTTGTACATCAGAGAATGTCATATATAAGTTGTCCATGCAAATTATACTATGTAGGGCAAATATCTTGCCCCTTGAAGACACATTTAATTGAACATAGACATTGTTTGCTATCGGAAAAAACACATGAACCCATGGTATTGCACTGCTTGAGAAAACAACACAAATTTTCCGAATTAAAATGTATCATCTTGGAAGAGATAAAAATGACAGAACGAAGAGGAGACATGAGGCAGTTACTACGACAAAAAGAACAATGATGGATTGTACATTACAATCAGTGATATTGAAAGGTTTAAATGTTTCCATCGAATGGAAAGCCTTTCTTTAACAGATTTACATAAACGATTGGAAGACGCGTCAGTACACGTCACATGCCGAGTATATAATCTGGACTTTTGAGGAAGAAGCAGTTTGCCATTTTGCAGAAACGTGACTACTAGGAGTAGTTATGTTCTTGGATGTATTTATAAAAGGAGATTTCCCTGAAGCAGCCTTTTATTGGCAAAACAGGGTTCCCTGTTGGGAGACAGAGAAACAGCACGAACAGATCGAGAAACCACATTAGTGTCTCAACCCTTAGGTGTTTGAAAAGGTGGATGGGTATTGATATGATGAAGATAAATTTGGTGGAGTTTTTTTGGAAGACATGATTAATGAGGTACTCTCTCTATTCAAAAAGGTGTGTCCTTTAAAAGAGGTATCTCCGATAATACTGAGGTCTTTTTTTCTCCACAACATTTTTCATTGTTAATTACCACATTTTTCTTTGAATACCTTTTTCATAATTGTAGAATTATTAGCTAAATCTGATTTTAATTACCCCCATATAGACTGGGTTAATGTAACATCAGGGCACGCTAGGGAGGTAAACTTCCTTGATGAAATCAAAGACAGCTTTATGCAGCAGCTGGTACAGGAGCCGACAAGAGAAGAAAAATGTTACAATTAAGGTTACAGTTCTAATATGATATTTAAGATTAGGGGGAATTACTCAGAGCATGTGCATGTGCTGTATTTAATAAATATGGGAAAATTATATTTTTTTGATTCTACTGTTCTGTTCTCCACCAATTACCTATAAGGTAATAAGATTTACAATTGCAAGAATAAGGGGGAATTAAATATTATATTTGTTGAATTACATTAACCTGCACTGCAAGGTTTAGAAACATGTGCTCAGAACATAAGAGACCATATAGTCAACTTTAAAAAGGTTTATTTACAATACAGGTAATGCAATAATGTTGCAAGCGAGAGGTAGTTTTTTTTAAGGGATCTTGGTTACAGGAGAAATTTGCAACAAGATAACAGATCTAAATCATAAGTTAACTTACAAAGTCCTTGTTACAGAATTGTTGAAGCTGAGAGAGAGTGAAGAAGGAATCCTCTCTGCTGAGGATGTCTTTTCTTGCAAAGCTGTGGTTGTTGCCTGGAGAATTCTTGTCAGGGTGTGTGTGTGAAGTTCAGCAGAGAGAAGCAGGTCCCAAGAGCAGCTTTCAAAGAAGTAAACATAGGAAGTCAAATAATATGTTAGCGTTTAACTTTAAAAAAAAAGGAGGCTATGATAAAATGAGAAGAACGGTAAAAAAAAAACTTAGAGGAGTGACTGAGAGGGTAAGAAACCTACAACAGGCGTGGATGCTGTTCAAAACCACCATCCTGGAGGCCCAGGCCAAACATATTCCATGTATCAGAAAAGGAGGACGGAAGACAAAACGACAGCCGACATGGTTAAAAAGTGAGGTAAAGGAGGCTATTGGAGCTAAAAAGGAATCCTTCAGAAAATGGAAGAAGGAACTGACTGAAGAAAATAAGAAGCGGCATAAGGAATGTCAAGTCAGATGAAAAGCGCTGATAAGAAAGACAAAGAGGGAATTTGAAAGAAAGATAGTTTTCGCCTCTATAACTGATAGTAAAAAATTTTTTAGATACATTAAAAGCAGGAAGCCGGCAAAAGAATCGGTTGGCCCGCTGAATGACCGGGGTGTAAAAGGGGCGATCAGGGAAGACAAAGAAATAGCAGAAAAAATTAAATGAGTTCTTTGCTTCGGCCTTCACCGAGGAAGATTTGGATGGGATATTGGTGCTGGACAAGGTATTCAAGGCTGATGAGTCGGAGAAACTTAATGAAATATCTGTAAACCTGGAAGACGTAATGGAGCAGTTCGGCAAACTGAAGAGTAGCAAATCTCCTGGTCCGGATGGTATTCATTCAAGGGTACTGATAGAACTAAAAAATGAGCTGGCGGAGCTACTGTTAGAGATATGCAATTTATCTTTAAAATCAAGCGTGGTTCCGGAAGTTTGGAGGGTGGCCAATGTAATGCCAATATTTAAAAAGGGTTCCAGAGAAGATGCGGGAAATTATAGACCGATGAGTCTGACGTCGGTGCCGGGCAAAATGGTAGAGACTATTATAAAGAACAAAATTACAGAGCACATTCAAAAGCACGGACTAATGAGACAAAGTCAACATAGATTTAGTGAAGGGAAGTCTTGCCTCATCAATCTACTACATTTCTTTGAAGGGGTGAACAAACATGTGGATAAAGATGAACCGGTTGATATTGTGTATCTGGATTTTCAGAAGGCATTTGACAAAGTACCTCATGAAAGACTCCAGAGGAAATTGGAGAGTCATGGGATAGGAGGTAGGGTTCTATTGTGGATTAAAAATTGGTTAACAGATAGAAAACAAAGAGTAGGGTTAAATGGTCAGTATTCTCAATGGACAAGGATAGTTAGTGGGGTTCCCCAGGGTCTGTGCTGGGACCTCTGCTTTTTAACATATTTATAAATGACCTAGAGATGGGACTAACTAGTGAGGTAATTAAATTTGCTGATGACACAAAGTTATTCAAAATCGTTAAATCGCGGGAGGATTGTGAAAAATTACAAGAGGACCTTACGAGACTGGGAGTCCGGGCATTCAAATGGCAGATGACGTTTAATGTGAGCAAGTGCAAAGTGATGCATGTGGGAAAGAGGAACCCAAACTATAACTACGTCATGCAAGGTTCCGCGTTAGGAGTCACGGACTGAGAAAGGGATCTAGGTGTCATTGATGTTACGTTGAAATCTTCTGCTCAATGTGCTGCTGCGGCTAGGACAGGGGTAGGCAACTCCGGTCCTCAAGAGCCGCAGGCAGGTCAGGTTTTCAGGATATCCACAATGAATAGGCAGGAGATAGATTTGCAAGCACTGCCTCCTTGGTATGCAAATCTATCTCCTGCCTATTCATTGTGGATATCCTGAAAACCTGACCTGCCTGCGGCTCTCGAGGACTGGAATTGCCTACCAGGGGGCTAGGAAAGCAAATAGAATGCTGGGTATTATTAGGAAAGGGATGGAAAACAAAAATGAGGATATTATTATGCCAAGGTATCGCTCCATGGTGCGACCGCACCTCGAGTATTGGGTTCAATTCTGGTCGCTGCACCTCAAAAAAGATATAGTGGAATTGGAAAAGGTGCAGAGAAGGGCGACAAAGATGATTCAGGGATGGGACGACTTCCCTATGAGGAAAGGCTGAAGAGGCTGGAGCTCTTCAGCTTGGAGAGAATGCGGCTGAGGGGAGATATGATAGAGGTCTATAAGATAATGAGTGGAATGGAACGGGTTGATGTGGAACATCTGTTTACGCTTTCCAAAAATACTAGGACAAGGGGGCATGCGATGAAGCTGCAGTGTAGTAAATTTAAAACGAATCGGAGGAAGGTTTTCTTCACTCAACGCGTGGTTAGACGGCTTCCTGGAGGAAAAGGACATAGAATGTTATTGAATGGACATAGAAATAATCCACTATTTCTGGGATGGGTGGGACAAAATGCTTGTTCTTTTGGCCGCTGTCAGAGACAGGGTGCTGGGCTCGATGGACCCTTGGTTTGTCCCAGCATGGCGATGCTTATGTCTTATGCTCTTGTCAAGACTTATCTTTTCGTATTTCTGGTACGGTCCTTGATTAGTTCACCTTTTTCTTGAAGATTGCTCCTTCTCTGTTTCGTTGTCTGGTGCTTGCTCCCAGTCTTACTCTCTACATTGTGGTATTCCTCAGGGTTCTTTACTTCCTGCTATGCTTTTTAATATTTTCTTAGCTCCTTTAGCTACCCTAATTCAGTCATTTTTTAATTAGATTTTATAACTACGCAGGTGATATCTTCCTAGTTTCACATCATCGCTCCTCAAATCCTGATTTTTCCCTTCTCCAGTCATGTCTGCCTGCAATTTCATCCTGACTGACATCAAATCATCTTGTGTTAAACTCTTCAAAATCTGTTGCTCTCTGGATCTCTAGAGGCTCTTCCCGTCTTATTGATGTCCCGTCTGTTTCTGGCACTCCTCTGGTTTTGGTAGATTTGCTCAAGTATCTTGAAGTTGCCTTTGACTCTCAACTTTCCTTTGTTTCTCATATTTTTTCTACTGTGAAGTATTGTTTCTTTTTGTTGCACCAGATTAGATCTATCCGTGACTACCTTGATGATTCTTCATGTGCTACCCTTTTTTCATCTCTAGTCACTTCTCTTCTAGATTATAAGTACATAAGTATTGCCATACTGGGACAGACCGAAGGTCCATCAAGCCCAGCATCCTGTTTCCAAAAGTGGCCAATCCAGGTCACAAATACCTGCCAAGATCCCAAATAAGTACAATGCATTTTATACTGCTTATCCTAGAAATAAACAGTGGATTTTCCCCAAGTCCATTTTAATGATGGTCTATGAACTTTTCCTTTAGGAAGCCATCCAAACCTTTTTTAAACCCAGCTAATCTAACTGCTTTTACTACATTCTCTGGCAACAAAATTCCAGAGTTCAATTACATGTTGAGTGAAGAAATATTTCTCCAATTCATTGTAAATTTACTACTTTGTAGCTTCATTGTGTGCCCCTAGTCCTAGCCACTTTAGCCTTTCCTTATAGGGAAGTCGCCACATCCCCTTTATCATTTTCATAGCCTTTTTCTGTACCTTATCTAATTCCACCATATCTTTTTTTACATGCGGTGACCAGAATTGAACACAACATTCGAGATGCACTTGCACCATGGAGCAATACAAAGTCGTTACAACGTCCTCATTTTTGTTTTCCATTCCTTTCCTAATAATACCCAATATTCTATTTGCTTTCTTAGCCACGGCCACACACTGAGCAGAGGGTTTCAACATATCATCGATGATGCCTAGATCCCTTTCTTGGTCAGTGACTACTAATGTGGAACCTTGCATTTTGTAGCTATAGTTCGGGTTCCTCTTTCCCATATGCATCACTTTGCACTTGCTCACATTAAACTTCATATGCCATTTCAATGCCCAGTCTACCAGTCTCATAAGGTCCTTTTGTAATTTTTCACAATCCTCTTGTGATTTAACATATTTGAATAACTTTGTGTCATCAGCAAATTTAATTATCTTACTAGTTACTCCCATCTCTAGATCATTTAAAAATATATTAAAAAGCAGCATCCCAGCACAGAACCCTGGGGATCCCTATGATCTACCCTTTTCCATTGAGAATACTGACCATTTAACCCAACTGTTTTCTATCTTTTAACCAGTTTTTAATCCACAATAGGACACTACCTCCTATCCCATGACTCTCCAATTTCCCCTGGAGTCTTTCATGAGGTACTTTGTCAAATGCCTTTTGAAAATCCAGATACACAATATTGAACAACTTACCTTTATCCATATGTTTATCCACCCTTCAAAGAAATGTAATAGATTGGTGAGGCAAGATTTCCCTTCACTAAATCCATGCTGGCTTTGTCTCATTAATCCATGCTTTTGAATATGCTCTGTAATTTTGTTCTTTATAATAGTCTCTACCATTTTGCCCTGCACCGACATCAGCCTCACTCATCTATAATTTCCCGGATCTCCTCTGGAACCTTTTTAAAAAATTGGCATTACATTGGCCACCCTCTAATCTTCTGGTACCATGCTTGATTTTAAAGATAAATTACATATTACTAATTGTTCCGCAAGTTCATTTTTCAATTCTCTCAGTACTCTGAGATGAATACCACCTGGTCCAGGAGATTTGCTACTCTTCAATTTGTCAAATTGAGCAATTACATCTTCCAGGTTTATAGAGATTTCATTCAGTTTCTCCAATTTGTTAGCTTTGAATACTATTTCTGGCACTGGAATCTCTACCAAATCTTCCTCGGTGAAGACCAAAGCAAAGAATTCATTTAATCTCTCCTCTACACCTATAGTAAGGTGGAATACTTTGGAACATGTATCAGCGGAGTGTACTGTATAGTCTCTATCCTCTAGGTAGGATTGAAACCAGCAATAAATGGTGTTGGTAATACTGATGGAGTGCAAGCAAGAAAGTAGAATAGCGTGATCAATAAGGTCAAAAACAGCCGATAGATCTGGGGGAAAGAAGAAGAACAGAGTGAGATTTATCAAGAAAGCAAAGCAAGGAGAATGGAGAGCACTGTGCACTGCTAGACAGCAGAGTAATAAGGGATACTAATGGTGACATAGGCAGAAAGGTGGGATTAAGCTGGAGACAGTGGCCATTGCTATTGTGGCAATCCTAGGGTGAAACTGGACACAAACAGCATTGTTACGGTGATATAGGCAGAGAGGCGGGATCGAGCTGGAGACAGTGGCTGCCACTATCGCAGCGGTCCTAGGATGAGACTTGACGCAAACAGCTTTGTTACCTGGAAAACAGTGCAGGTAAAGCATAAACCATTCAAAGTAATCCAAAGCAAGGAGAATTCCATTCTTGCTCCTATCGGCGGTCAATGTAAAGATCGCAGCAATGGAATGACGGTGTTGCACTGAGATTTATGAAAAATTATTCTAGCAACAGCAACAACTGAATCCTACTCAAAGCATCTTTAGTGAAACTTATATAAAGATTATAGTAATCAATTTTAGACAAGATTAAAGTATGTACAACCTTCTGTAGGTCGTCAGAAGATAAATACGGTCGAATCCGCCTAATAAATCGAAGTTTGCCAAAAACCAAAGAAACTAAGGGATCCTTTTACTAAGGTGTGCTAACAAATTTAGCATGTATTAACAATTAGCACGCACTAAATAAGACACCCATAGGTATATAATGGTCATCATTATTTAGTATGCACTAAATCCATTAGCACACCTTAGTAAAAGGATCTCTAAAAGTATTTTTTTCTTTTAACAGTCCAGGTTAGCACAGAGTCAATCCATACTCCTAAACTATATACTACTGTTTGAAGCTTGTTTGTTTTCCATCTAATATGGGATTGAAATTCAGTTAAAGTAAGTGTGAACTCATCCAATTAGAAATTCTTGTAAAACAATAACTAATGTGTTCATAAAGGTAAAACCAAATTAAACACAGTGGGTGATAATTGTGAACTCTGTATGAAGCCACAGCTGGGAAACCATGAAAAAGAACTTTGCCCATTCCTAATCACTTTATGTCTTCTGTTTCTCAAAAAGGCAGTAAACCATGTCAAAACTTTCCCTGAAATCCAAGAGTTTAGTTTAGATAGAAGAAGGTCATGATCAATGATATCAAATGCCACTGAGAGATCAAGTTGCATTAGGATTGCTGAACGTCCAGCATTCAGTAATCCTCTATGCTCTGTGACAAGAAAAAGTAGACTGGTCTCCATGCTGAAAACTGAAGCCAGTTTGTCTATAGTCCAACAAATCAATATTGTTGAGGTCCTGAAGATGTTCAGCCACATTAGCTTCCGCTACTTTCACAAGAAAAGGAATATTTTATTTTATTTTTGTTACATTTGTACCCCGCGCTTTCCCACTCATGGCAGGCTCAATGCGGCTTACATATTGTATACAGGTACTTATTTGTACCTGGGGCAATGGAGTATTTGCTATTGGGTGATAATTTGAACATAAGATACTGTGTTTAGCTCAGTGCTTCTCAACCCAGTCCTTTGGACACGCTTAACCAGGATTTCAGGATACCCACAATGAATATGCATGAGACAGATTGTGAGCCCCCCTAGGCATGCACTGCTTTCGTTGTATGCAAATCTAATTTTTTTTCTACCTGCGACAATGGAGGGTTAAGTGACTTGCCCAAGATCACAAGGAGCTGCAGTGGGAACTGAACCCAGGTTGCCAGGATCAAAGCCCACTGCACTAACCATGAGGTTACTCCTCCACTTATATATACTGTTATTTATCAACATTTGCTTCATCAGACCAGAAATAAGGAGGGTTACTTTTGAAAGCTAATCAAAAAATGTATTAAGGTAGTCCAATAAAAAAGGCATCATCTTATTTCCTTTTCTATGTTTTATATTTTATTTTATTTCTGTCGAGCTTTTTTGGATCCTGGTGTGGGCAGCATCATATTCTGTGGCCTTATCCAGTAGCAGCTCCTCCTCTGTAATCTGGTTTTATAATCATTTCACATTTATCAATGTCATCTCATGCCTTTTAAGCAGTCTTCCTATTCAAAAATCCAATTTTCTCCATTTTGTTTACTTATTCCTACCTTATTAGCAAATCTTTTATAAATCTACAGTTGATTTTATTCTTCTTCTAAGGACCAAGTAATTACTGTTTTAAACAACGCTCATCTCCTGTCCTACCCATTTCTTATTCTTTCAATTCCTTTGCTTTTTCTGATAATTAAGCCTTTCTTATTCTTTTCAACCCGATAAACGTTGAAAAGAATTATACATAAAAGGTTTAAGAGTGTTTGTTTGTCTGGGGGCAAAATAACTCTCCAAAAATTTAATGGAACAAGAGCCACTTCCATGGAGGTAGAAATATAGACACACGAGACACTGCACATAGGGGTCCCTTTTACTAAGCTGTGGCAAAAGGGGGCCTACGCTGGTGTCAGTGCGTGTTTTTGATATTCACTGAGGCCCCCTTTTACCGTAGCGGGTAAAAGGCTGGGTTGTTTTTTTTTTAAAGAAATGGCTGTGTGGTAAGTCAAGTACTTATCGTGCGGCCATTTTGGGGGGACACTTACCGCCACCCATTGAGGTGGTGATAAGGGCTCCCAAGCTAACCCAGTGAGAACCGGGCAGCGTGTGGCAGTGCCCAATTACCACCGGATAAATACCAGCACTACAAAAATAAAAATATTTTTCTAGCACTAGAAATGGTGCACACTGGGGGTGGGAACTACCACCAGGCTGCTGCGGTAGCCCAGCGATACTTCTAGATTAGCGAGCAGTAAGCCTGCATTGGGCTTACCGCCACTTAGACCCCCATGGTACTTGCTGTTGCTACAAATCTTATTGACTACGCAAGCCCAGCAAAAAGTTCCAAGGCAGTTTACAGTCAAAGCTTAACAATACAATCATTGGGAATTACAATTTAAGAATCATATGTACATGTAATTTATAAATCTTAACATTTTCCAATTAAAAACGTGTTAAAAAGAAAAGATTTTAGTTTTTTACAAAAAATATAGAGAATGATAATGAAGCCACTTCAAAAGCTTCAAAATATAATGGCAAATCAAAGACTCCTTTTCATGCCAACAGAGTCCCAAATTGAAAACTTAAAGCCCACCTCTTTACCACTGCTTTTGATTCCTAACCACTACTCACTTGCCCTGTCCTTTTTATCCTCACCTCTTTATTCCCTTACCCTTATTGTTCTGTCTGTTTACCTGCCTTATCTATATTGTAAGCTCTTTGAGCAGGGACTGTCTTTTTGTGTATGGTGTACAGCGTTGCATATGCCTTGTAGCGCTATAGAAATGATAAGTAGTAGTAGTAGTTAATAAAAATCCATTTAATAATATCCAAACTATACCTAGTTTCTGAAAGCCTGAGGATGTATCTGTCATACTGCAAAATGAAGAACGCAATGAGATGCCAAAGCCTTGTGCAATATGTACATACCTAAAGGCAATGTCATTGGTTTATTGACTCTTCCTTGATTGTCTCACTGATCACATTCTTACAGTACTTGTTACAAAACTCATAATAAACCATAATTACCATTGCAAAGCTAGTTTGGAAATGCTTTGCATGACATTACCTGTATTTGCAAAAACTGTTTCAAATCCTGGTGAACACCAGGAAATAGAATTGTACAAAGGCTTATAAGATCCTGAGCTCCATGCATGCCAAAAAACGAAAGGCCCTGTTTACTAAGCCGCATTAGCATCTTTAGTACTACTACTACTTATAATTTCTATACCGCTAGTAGACGTACGCAGCACTGTGCACTTGAATATGAAGAGACAGTCCCTGCTCGACAGAGCTTACAATCTAATTAGGACAGACAAACAGGACAAACAAGAGATAAGGGAATATTAAAGTGAGGATGATAAAATAAGGGTTCTGAACAAGAGAGTAAGGGTTAGGAGTTAAAAGCAGAATCAAAAAGGTGGGATTTAGCTTAGATTTGAAGATGGCCAGAAATGGAGCTTGACGTACCAGCTCAGGAAGTCTATTCCAGGCATATGGTGCAGCAAGATAAAAGGAACGGGGTCTGGAGTTAGCAGTGGAGGAGAAGGGTGCAGATAAGAGAGATTTACCCAGTGAATGGAGTTTTTAACACACATTAACCATGTACGCGCCAGGGGCATAGCTACGGGTGGGCCTGGATGGGCCCAGGCCCACCCAATTTAGCCTCAGGCCCACCCAGAGTCTGAGTCCATCCGTATCTTCGAATCCTCGCCCGCAGCAACGAACTGGCGGGCGGGGCGCCAGTGCGCTGCTCTCCAGTAGTAAAAGCAGCAAGCCGGCAGGTTCGAGTCCGTCCTTCACTTTCCTGCCCTCTCTGCGTCCTGCCCGCCCGAAAGGAAATGACATCAGAGGAAGGCGGGACGCAGCGAGGGAAAGGAAGCGAAGGACGGACTCGAACCTGCCGGCTTGCTGCTTTTACTACTGGAGAGTAGCGCCCCGCCCGCCATTTCGGGAGTGGAGTGCAAGTGAGCCAGCCTATCAAGTCCACTATAAGGAAGCCTTCCCTCTGCTGCGTCTCCCCCCCCCCCCCAAATATGATGTAATTTCTTGGGAGATCCTTTGTATTTAAAAGTTTGAAGTGCTCCCATTACTTCATGGGGGTGGGGGTGGAAAGAGAGAAACTTGTTGGGCATGGGAGTGGAATGGAGGGGAGGGTGAAAAGGAGAGATGCTGCTTGGGGGGTGGGTTTAGGAGAGAGGGAAAATTGTTAGGCGGGGGGGCTGGAGAGAGGGAAACTTGTTGGAAATGGGGGCTGGAGATAGGGAAGCTTATTGGGCATGGAAGTGGAGGGGGGTTTGGAGAGAGGGAAAATTGTTGGGCATGGAAGTGGAGGGGAGGAAGAAAATGAGAGATGCTGCATGGGGGTGTGTAGGAAACAGGGAAAATTGTTGGGCATGGGAGTGGAGGGGAAGGAGAGATGCTGCACAGGGAGTGAAGGAGAGAGGGAAAATTGTTGGGCCTGGGAGGTAAGGGAGAGATGCTGCATGGGCAGGTAGAAGAGAGGGATCATTATTGGACATGGGGGGGGGAGAGAGGGAGAGATGCTGCAAGGAGTGGGGAGAGAGTGGGATAATTGTTGAATGTAGGGTGGGGAGGGCAGGAGAAATGCTGCACAGGAGGGGTGAAGGATAAGGGAAGAAGAAATGTTGGACTGGGAAGGGAGGGAGAGATGCTGCACAAGGGAAAGAGGGATGAAGGAGAAATATTGGACATGGTGGTGGAGAGGAGGAAGAGATGGAGAGATGCTGCATGGGGGGAGAGATGTTAGACTTGGGATGCAAGGGTAAGAGAGAGAGAGAAATAGAGAAAGAAAGAGAGAGCGAGAGATGGTGGTCAATGGAAAAGAGGGAAAAGGAAAAAGAGGGAACAATGTAGAACATGAGGGTGGAGGAGAGGGAAGGAGAGATGCTGCACGGAAGGGGAGAAGAAGGAGGGAGATGTTGGATCCAGGGGTAGAAAGGAGTGAGGGAGAAATGCTGGACTATGGGTGGGAGGGAAGAGAGGGAAAATGCTGGCTCCCAGGTGAGGAGACAAGAGGAAAGAGAGAAGGAACAGGAAGATGCTGGGAGGGGGTAGAGGGTGGGGGGAAGAGAAAGAGGATGCAGATGCTGGGCTAAAAGGGTTGGAAGGAGGGAGACACTGGGATGGTGGTACCATGTGAGAGAGGCCAAGGGGGTGGTAAAGAAATTAATGAAAGGAGGATAGTGATTACAGGGAGTAGAAATATGATAACAGAGAGTAGGTTGAAGATGGAAGGGAATGGAAGGTTGGGGAAGGAGTGAGATGAGGAATAGGAGAGCTAGTGGGTGAAAGAAGGAGATGGAAATCTGATAGGTATCTGAAAAGTAAAAAGAAGGAAAAGGGTTAGAAAGAGGGTAAAATCTGAGTGGACAAAGAGCAGGAAAGAAAAAAATTGGAAATATCAATATGTCAAAGGCAAGTGTAGTGAGAGAATGGGATGAGAGTGGAGAAAAGACAAATGAACAGCAGCTGCTTGAAGGAGAATGAACAGAAAGACAGGAAAGTGGAAAAGAGAAACTGAAACCAACATGATGGGGGAAAAAATGACCAGACTACAAAGGTAGAAAAGGCATTTTATTTTTAATTTACTAACTGAAGCAGGGGCGTAGCTACGGGTGGGCCTGGCTGGGCCCAGGCCCACCCAATTTCAGCCCAGCGCCAGTGCCAGCCCCAGCTCCCATTGCTGGCCACTGCTGCTTTTCCTGTTGAGCAGCAGGGCCAGCGCTACAAAAAAAGAAGCGCTAACGCTAAGGACAAAAAATGTTTAAAAAAAAAAAGCGCGGCACTGGCAGGCACTGTCTAGGCAGCCTTGAGGCATTGGCTGCTGTCTCGCAGGCTCCTCCCGTCTCCTACGTCACTGCCCCTGGAGCGACGCAGGAGCAGTAACTTAAGAGACGGGAAGAGCCTGCGAGCCAGCAGCCAATGCCTCAAGGCTGCCTAGACAGTGCATACCGGTGCCGCACTTTTTTTTTTTTTTAACATTTTTTGTCCTTAGCGTTAGCGCTTCTTTTTGTAGCGCCGGCCCTGCTGCTCAACAGGAAAAGCAGCAGTGGCCGGCAATGGGAGCTGGGGCTGGCGCTGGCATGCAGGGCGGACCTCGAGGAAAAGAGAAAAGAGGGAAAACATGGAAGGATGGGGAGAAAGAGGGAAAACAGATGGAAGGGTGGCAGAGAAAGAGGGAAAACATGGAAGGATGGGGAGAAAGAGGGAAAACAGATGGAAGGATGGGGAGAAAAGAGGGAAAACAGATGGAAGGATGGCAGAGAATGAGGGAAAACATGGAAGGATGGGGAGAAAGAGGGAAAACATGGAAGGATGGGGAGAAAAGAGGGAAAACAGATGGAAGGATGGTAGAGAAAGAGGGAAAACAGATGGAAGGATGGGGAGAGAAAGAGGGAAAATGGATGGATGGGGAGAGAGACTCTGGATGGAAGAATGGGGAGAGAAAGAGGGGAGATGGATGAAAGGATGCAGAGAGAAAGGGGAGAGACTGGAAGGATGTGGAGAGAGAAGGGACACTGAACAGAAAAGGGTACAGAGATACAGAGACACTGGTTAGAAAGAGGGAGAGAGAGACATTAGATGGAAGAATCAGGAGAGAGGGTAGATGGATGGAAGGATGGGGAGAGAAAGAGGGAAGACGCTGGATGGAAGGGTAGGGAGAAAGAGGTGACACTGGACGGAAGGATGCAGAAAGAAAGAGGGGAGACTACTGGAAGGATGGGGAGAGAGAGGGGAGACTGGAAGGATGGGGAGAGAAAGAGGAGAGCTGCTGGATGGAAAAGGGGAGTAGTGAAAGACCTGGAGAATAAGAGGAAGGGGCATGGGGAGAACAAGGGTGAGAAAAAGATGAAAAGCCATAAGTAGATGAAGGAAATTAAAGAATGGATAGTAAGAATGATTAAATCAGGACAGAGAGAGAGAGAGGCAGAAAAATATTGAAGAAAGCAAATAAAAAGGAGAGAAAAATGACAAATGGCCAGGAAAACCTGGCAGAAGTTCCCGATTTTCAAAAATGATTTATTAACAGCATTATAGAACATTCTGCAGCATGATTGGAGCACTAAAATATACTGTAATCACTCAACTATACTGTAAAATAAGACCAATACAGAACTGTAACAACACAATCAGAAAGAGTACATACTGTACTGTATACCTAGTAGCAGTACAATTGGTAAACAAATTATAAAGTGTTTTGTAAAATTTTGTGATTGTTTGTTTCTCATTCTCTTCCACGCAGCAAGGTCACACCAGCATCTCAATAACATTACATCAATAGCTGTCACTTCCTCTTGTTGTTACACATATGCTAGTGCAACCTCAATTGACTTGAATCCTTCACTATGACTGACTTTTACAATTGAATGTTCAGCCTCACTTGAGATGTCTTCATCGTCATCATCTCCATTCTCATTCCCCATAGCAATCACATCATTCCTCAGTTAGCTCTTCTTGCTCATCTGCCTGCAGCCATTCTTGTATGTCATCTTGACAAGCATTCCTACAGCCCAGTATTTCCTGTTACAAAGGAAGGAGACCTTCAGCTGCTCCGTGTTCAATGTCATGTCCTTGTTCATTTTCATTCTCAGGAATTAACTTTCTCCATGATTTTTCTTGGGTTGGAGGTTTGATTTCACCCCATGACTGACTGATCCAGTAGATAACATCTTTGATATTCACTTTCTTTAAAACTTCAATCATTCCTTTCCCTTCATCCAGTGCACAAAAGACGCTTATGGTGATATTTTTTCTTTAAGGTTTCCAGTACGCCCTGGTCCATTGGCTGGTACATGATGTGATATCGGGAGGCAGAAAAACCACACTAATGTCAGCACTTCTCAGTTCAGCCTTGTCAGGATGAGATGGTGCATTATCCAACTACTACTATTATTATTTATTGCATTTGTATCCCACATTATCCCACCTATTTGCAGGCTCAATGTGGCTTACATTGTTTTGTTATGACATTGTCATTCCAGAATATCAGATACAGTTAGTAGTGTGCAGAGATTAAATAGGGAAGAGAGAGGAAGTGATTAGGCGGGTGATTGTAGAAGTGGATTTTCATAGCTGGTTGGGTTGGGAAATTGGATCAGTGAAGCTATTGGTTCTCATTGTAGGCCTTGTTAAAGAAGTATGTCTTCAGAGATTTGCGAAAGTTATTTGTTTCGACAATTGATTTCAGGTATGTGGGTAGAGCATTCCATATCTGCGTGCTCGTGTAAGAGAAGGTAGTGGCATGCATCAGCTTGTATTTTAGTCCTTTACAGCTGGGGAAGTGCAAATTGAGAAATTTGCGGGATGTTCTTGTGGTGTTTCTGGGAGGTAGGTCCACTAGGTTCAGCATGTAGATCGGGGCGTCTGCGTGAATGATTTTGTGTACTATCATACATATCTTGAACGCAATGCGTTCCTTCAGTGGGAGCCAGTGCAGTTTCTCTCTTAGGGGTTTTGCACTTTCATATTTAGTTTTTCCAAATATGAGTCTGGCTGCAGTATTCTGGGCTGTTTGGAGTTTTTTTAGTCTGTTCTTTGCAGCCCACATATAGTGCGTTGCAGTAATCCAGATGGCTTATTACCATTGACTGTACCAGGGTGCGGAAGCTGTATCTCGGGAAGTATGGTTTTACTCTTGAGTTTCCACATGGTGTGGAACATCTTTTTCGTCGTGTTTTTCACGTGGGTATCGAGAGTGAGGTTTCAATCAATAGTAACTCCGAGAATTTTCAGGTTTTGTGAGACTGGAAGAGAACAGTATGGTGTGATTATGGTAGAGAAGTTTTTTGTGTTATGTTGGGAGGTGAGTACCAGACATTGTGTCTTTTCTGTGTTAAGTTTTAGCTGGAATGCATCCGCCCAGGTGTGCATGATTTGGAGGCTTTGGTTGATCTCGTTGGTGATTTCATTTAGATCATGTTTGAACAGGATGTAGATTGTGACATCGTCTGCATATATGTAAGGATTGAGGTTTTCATTGGCTAGAAGTTTGGCTAACGGTGTCATCATTAGGTTGAATAAGGTTGGTGAGAGGGGGGATCCTTGGGGTACTCCACAATAGTACTACTACTATTAATCATTTCTTTAGTGCTACTAGACGTACATAGCGCTGTACACATTAGATGCAGGTACTTTCTCTGTCGCTAGAGGGCTCACAATCTAAGATTTTGTACCTGGGACAATGGAGGGTTAAGTGACTTGTACAAGGTCACAAAGAGCTGCAGTGGGAATTGAACCCAGGTTGCCAGGATCAAAGTCTGATGCACTAGAGAATGACACGGGGACCCAAGGTAACCGCAGAGATGGGGACAAAGCCCACGGGGACGGGACAGAGACAGAGAGGATGGGGACAAAGTCTGTCACTTTCTACTTTGAAGCTTGTTAATGAACTGGACTGATATTTATGTTTCATTAATGCAGATGACAATATTTTTATTTTTTGGAAAAACAAGCAAACATGCTGGGCACAGCTAGCAAAATTTGCATGGGGAATCCTGTACATCCTGATACCAGCACATCTTCTAAGAAGACAACTTCTATTGCAGGAGGGACTGTGGAAGACAGGAGAGATAGACTTAATCCTGAGATTGTTGATGACTTCTTATTCATCCACAGATTTAAAAAATCATAACAGCGCTTCATAGGGCATATTTCTCCCCTCTAGGGCATATAGAACAGGTTGTATTTTGTACCCCTGGACATTTTGACAGGGTGGATTAGAATTCCTTGGGGTAATAGAAGTCAGCTATTGTTGGGGTTGGAAGGATAGAGGGTGGTTGTGGTGGGAGGGTTAATACAGCTGCTCATTGTTATTGTTTTCTATTTGTAATTTATACACATCAGTTGCATAGCATATTGTTCCTTTTATACTTTAATAAAAATTTAAATATAAAATAAGCGTTCGAGGCTTCTGCAGATGAGAACAGAGCCCACGGGGATGGAGCCCAATTTTTGTCCCCGTGTCATTCTCTACGCTGCATTAACCATTAGGCTCCTCCACCCCCACTCCACTCCACTCCACGAGGAGTGGAGTGGAGGAGTGGCCTAACGGTTACTGCTACCAATCAAATAGTTTTAAATCATACCAGTCTATTCATACAACATCACTTTCACAAAATGATAGGTACTTAGCTAATGCAAAATTATAACCAGTACTCCTTTAAATTAATATAAAGGAAATGCCCTCAGATTATTCTGAGACGAAACCCTGTGATCAGGAGATTTTTGTTTCATGAAGGGGCATCGATATGAGAGTTTGTGAGAGAAAAAAAACTCCGTTTGGAGGGCTTGAAAAAGTTATTCTGACACACAGTGCACAATAAGATAAGTGATTTTTCAGTACTCCTTTCTATGTATATAGTTGTACTTTATTGTATCATTGCTTATATTATGAATGATGATTTTGTTTTGGACACTAACCCCCCTGTTTACTAAAGCATAAGTGCATAAGTAATGCCACACTGGGAAAAGACCAAGGGTCCATCAAGCCCAGCATCCTGTCCATGACAGCGGTCAATCCAGGCCAAGGGCACCTGGCAAGCTTCCCAAACGTACAAACATTCTATACATGTTATTCCTGGAATTGTGGATTTTTCCCAAGTCCATTTAGTAGTGGTTTATGGACTTGTCCTTTAGGAAACCGTCTAACCACTTTTTAAACTCTGCCAAGCTAACCACCTTCACCACATTCTCCGGCAACGAATTCCAGAGTTTAATTATGCGTTGGGTGAAGACAAATTTTCTCAGATTTGTTTTAAATTTACTACACTGTAGTTTCATTGCATGCCCCCTAGTCCTATATTTTTGGAAAGCGTGAACAGACGCTTCAAATCCACCTGTTCCACTCCACTCATTATTTTATATACCTCTATCATGTCTCCCCTCAGCCATCTCTTCTCCAAGCTGAAAAGCCCTAGCTTACCTCGAATTATCAGCAGCAGGGCCTATTTTATTCCTATGACCCTGCTGCAGATAACTTGAGCTAAGCTTTGGTAAACAACCCTCTATCACTGTTTATTGAATTTTGCTGTGGTGGTTGGAAGTGACCCAGTAATGTAGATTTCCATTTATATTCACCTTTGAGGTGTCCCCTGGATATTATGGGGCTCATTTTCAAAGGGAAAAAAACATCCAAAAAGTGGCATAAATCTGCATTTGGACATTTTTCTCGCAAAAATGGTCCAAATTAGTATTTCCTGCAGCATTTTCAGTCTATTTGATTCAAAGCCTTCCTTAATGCTACCCCTCCACCAATTTGATCCACTCTATCAGTACGATATAATTTGTACCCTGGTGGTCTCAGAGATGTCTATTATATCTAATTCTTCATTTAATGCAATATATTCTAAATCTCCCATCTTATTTCTTAGGCTCTTGGCATTTGCATACAGACATTTCAAGCTATGTTTGTTGTTCCTAGTTACGTCTTGCTCAGCAGTTGACAGTGTAAATTTGCAATCTTTTGTCTGCTTTTTCTTTAAAGACACCTGGTCTACTATGGTCTCTTGTAACCTCAATACTCTATCTTCCCTGTTTTGGTGATATCTTTAAAGATACTTTGTTCTGAACCATGCTCTTTTGAATGACTGTCAGCCTTCTCCCAGGTTCTAGTTTAAAAGCTGTTCTATCTCCTTTTTAAATGCTGATGCCAGAGGCCTGGTCCCACCCTGGTTAAGGTGGAGCCCATCCTTCTGGAATAGGCTTCCCCTTCTCCAGAATGTTGCTTAGTTCCTTACAAATCTAAAACCCTCCTCCCTGCTCCATTGCCTCATCCATGACACTGAAGCTCTGCTTTTCTTGGGCCCCTAGCATGGAATGGGGAGCAATTCATAAAATGCTACCCTAGAGGATTTGAGCTTTCTATCTAAGGCCTAACTTAGGCTTCCAGAACCTCTCTTCCACATTTTTCTATGTCATTGGTACCCACATGTACTAAGACAGCCAGCTCCTCCCCAGCACTATCTAAAATCCTATCTGACGCGCGAGGTCCACCACCTTCATACCAAGCAGGCCAGGCGATCCTCACATACACCAGCCACCCAGTTATCTACATGCCTAATAATCAAATCATCAACTACAGCAGCCGTCCTAACCCTCCCCTCCTAGGCAGAAACTCCTAGAGACATATCCTCAGTACGAGAGGATATTGCATGCCCTGGTGGGCTGGTCCTGGCTACAAGATTACTTCCAGCTGCACCAGGGTGATGCTGTCCTTTTAGAAGAACACTGGACTTCTCTATAATATCCCTGTAGGTCTCCTCTATGTACCTCTCTGTCTCCCTCAGCTCCTCCAAGTCTGCTACTCTAGCCTCACACATATAACCTCTCACCAACTGGGAGATAATTATACATGTGACACAATGCAAAAGCCTGGATAGCATGCCTCTCAATGCTGGACTGCTGTCTGCATCTTAGTATTATAGAGTTGATTAAACCTTCTTAAGATACTAGGGATGTCAGATGAATATAAAGAGTCTTAAGATTATATGGTGTAATATGTAAAGTGTTTGTTCCTCAGAAACTAATTAAATGTAATTAAAACTCTTCAACTCTCCTCTTGTTGTCCTAATTATATGAAGAATTGAGCTAGGATTGGGTGGAAGCTGGGGAGGATGGATGGGAATAAGGACCAAACTAGGCCCTTCTGTGCCTTCTAGAGTGTATGTGTTAATTCTGTGGCAGAAAATTCAAGTTTTAAAACTATGAGGAAAAGGGTATGGGGACTAGCTAATAAAGTTTGCTTTTTTTTTTTTTTAAATTCTGCGTTTATCAATATCCTACAATTCCTCTTTTAAAACCAATCTTTACGTTACCAAGCACAGAACAAAATAATGTCACTTACCCAGAGAAATGTCCTCTTCTCTAAGAACTTCTCAGAAAGAACTTCCTTCTGTACTATGCCGGAAAACGGAAAGACAAGACACTTCTTAACAGCGAAGCAATGATATCACTGAGGGTCTATTGGATATGCCAGATGGTTAGATTAACTAAGGTCAGGTAATCTGTACTATTTAAAATTAGGGCCGAATAATACAGTTTGTCAGCATTCTATGTTCATCCTTGTGTTTATTTGGGAAAATCTCAAGTATGATCTCAAGTATGGTGTTGACAGCTCAATTTCAGAGGGAGGGGATATTGGTTTATGTCAGTACTGTAGATGGACACACCAAGAGAAAAAGGTGTGATTTAGCTGGTTGCTGAAATTTGTGGTAAGCGCCTAACTCAAAGCTGGCTATACTGGGGGCGTTCCAGGGGTGGAATCAGTAGTTGGCCTCTTAAGTGCTGATATTCAGCCCTCAAGCAGCAAGGTTTAGTGCGTAAATAGGACCACATAAAAGTCTGTCCTATCTTTATGTGCTAACACATGGCCATTTAAATACTGAATAATGATTTGTACGGCTGTGGGGCTCAATAAAAAAAAAATGTCCAAAAAATGTCATAAGGTACCAGAAGAATGTTTTTCTCTAAAAAAAAATATCCAAGTTGCAATTTTTGACACTCCGATATTAGACATTATGCTCCACAGTTTGTCCAAATTTCAAAGGGGCGTATTGAAGGCATGTTTTGGGTGGGACAGATAGATTAGCTGTTTTTCTGCAATAATGGAACAAAATGAAAACATCTAGGGTCAAAATTAAGATGTTTTTGTCTAGACCTGTTTTAATCACAACTAAGTGACCTAAATGATCACTGGAGGGATAACAGGGGTACAAAAGGAGTGGGAAATAGACCAGGCTGACCAGAAACAAACAAGGAGACTTCAATCATTGATAAACAGTTTATTGGTGAAGACTGGCACAGTACCCTGTTTTGGCTGTTAGCCGGCATCAGGAGTCTAGTTAACAATAAAGCATAATAAGATGCTAAAGCAAACATAAATAGGCACTAAGATATATTCAACATTTTTAAAAACATTCAAAATAAGATATAAGATCATCTTTCAAACAAATCAATTTTAATAAATCCATTAAAAAGATAGTACATTAAAAAAAACAAAATAAAACAAAAGACTGACCTTTAGATAAAGTACGCAAAACCATCAAATGGTCTGTAAACGTTGATGTAAGAAGTTGAAAAACTATGGTTTAAAGGAAACAGATATATCCATTGAAGAACATATATATTATACAACGTGTACATGTCTATATAGTGGTACTCTATTAAAAAAAATAGAACACAATACAGTAATAAACATAAAAGGAATGTGTTCATTAAAAAATCAAATATACTATATCTATTTCGTATCAAATGATAGATGAAAAAAGGTTATTGTATAATGCCTTAAAGCAAATTCAACTTTGGAAATCAATGCACATCTGGCTGGGGTGCCTCCAGGACCAGGTTTGGGAACCACTGGATTAAGGCATAACCTCTCTTATTCCATCAGTGGTCATTGACCCCAGGGTTGCCAACTCCATGGTTTTCCCACAGAACTGGGCAGGATTTTTGTGCTGGCTGGGTTGGTTTTGTTTTTTTGAGCGGCTGCTGTGCTGGTTCCTTCTTCTGGCTCACTCTACCATCACCCTATTGGTCAAATTTGGAGCTGGAATGAGGCTTGGTTCATCTCAAGTTTCATTCCGGCTCCAAATTTGACCAAAAGGAGGGCAAGGTGCATGATGAGGTCATCACTCTGGAGGAGGAGTGTGCAAGACAAAGCATCTGGAGGAGGAGGAGCGAGGCAGAGAGCACTACAGCAGCAGGTGATGCAGAGACAGAACAGAGCAGTGCCATTACAGCAAAAGACAGCAGCCATGTAGGTAGAGGACTCAAAGAGGCGGCAGAGGTAGTGTGATATTTAATTATAAGCAAATGGTCAATGATTTTTTAGGTTTATTAAATACTTGAAAACAAAGGCCCGTTTCTGAGCGCAATGAAACAGGCGCTAGCAAGGGTTTCATGGCTGAAGTGGCTCGTCGCGGTTTTACCTGGTTCGTGGCGTGCAGCGCTGCTGTTTCCGTTGTAGCTCTGTGTAGGTGGCGGTTTTCGTGCCCTGCCCTCGACGTCATCGCGTTTTGACGCGAAGGCAGAGCAGAGCTACAGTGTGGAAATCCAGAGTTTGTGGCCTGAGTAGATCGTTGGAGGTGAGAATCTGCTCCGCCCTCAACGTCATAACGTTTGACACGAGGGCGGGGCCCACAGACTGTGATTTTCGTGGCTTCAGAGCTTCGAACATACGAACTGGCTTCAGTGACGTCAGCAGACAATAGAACGTTGAGGGTGTTTTATATATATAGATTTGTAAGAGAAATTTGCATGCACTTCCTCCACTGCATGCAAATTTCTCTCATGAATATTCATTGTGGATATCCTGAAAACCTGATTGGGGGAGCCTCCATGACAGGTTTGGAAAACACAGACAAGCCTGTGAATATGTTATGGTATTTTGGGTTTTTTTTTCTATGGGGCTACTGCCTGCTAGTGCTCTGAGTGAGGGGATATCCTCAACCTCCTCACTGACCAGAGTTTTCAGGGGGGGCCTCTTATCTCTCACCTTAGGCAGCAGATTGCCTTAAGCTGGCCCTGGGGGTAAACGCTACCTGTGAGGGGGCCAAGACGAAAAAGGTTATCACTGGAGAGGAGTTCTGCCTCTGGGGGGAGGAGGGTTTAAAAAAAGTATTGCCTGTTTTGGAAGCAGTGGGAAGATTAAAGAAGCAAAAGTGCTGCCTGTTTTGTTTTGTTTTTTTTTGGGGGGGGGGGCAAAGAAAACTACTGTCTGTCTGGGAAAAAGGTGATTTGTTTTTTCAGTTCACTGACCATAGTAGCAGGGAGTGAATTAGAATCCTGATGAATCAGATCCTGCCATGGCCCTAGTGCTCATCTCCCAATCTGTGTCTAATTATATTACAAGTTTTTTTAATACTGTACATTTAAAACTACATTAGCAAATGTGAAAGCTTTGGACCACAAGGATCAACCAAATTTGAAAGTGTGCCCTGAAATAATAATAGGTTGAAAAGTACTGTTCTAGATGGCACTGCAGCTGGGATATTCCAGTCAACATCTAGCAAATGAAATTATTATTATTTATTATTAATATTTGTATAGCGCTACCAGACGCATGCAGCGCTGAACACCTGTCACAGAGAGACAGTCCCTGCTCGATAGAGCTTACAATCTAAAAATACAGACAGACAAGAAATTAAGGGCGAGGAAAGTACTGGGTGAGAAGGAACAAGGATAGGGGAATTGAGTAGTGGTTAGGAGCCAAAAGCAGTGGTGAAAAGGTGGGTTTTCAGCATAGATTTGAAAACAGGTAGAGATGGAGCTAGGTGTACAGGCTCAGGAAGTCCATTCCAGGCATAAGGTGCCACGAGGGAAAAGGAACGAAGCCTGGAATTAGCAGTGGAGGAGAAGAGGGACGACAAGAGAGATTTGTCCAGTGAGCGGAGTTTACGGGGAGGAATGTAGGGAGAGATGAGAGAGAAGAGGTAATGGGGGGGGGCTGCAGAATGGATGCATTTAAAGGTCAGTAAGAGAAGTTTGAACTGTGCGCGGAAGCGGACAGGGAGCTAGTGAAGTGACTTGAGGAGTGGACTAGTTTGGGTAAAACGATTTTGGCAGAAAATAAGTCGTGCTGCAGAATTTTGGACAGACTGGAGAGGAGATGGCTGAGCGGAAGACCAGTGAGAAGCAAATTGCAATAATCCAAGCGAGGGGTGACAAGGGTTTGGATAAGGGTACTGGTAGCGTATTCAGAGAGGAAGGGGTGAATTTTGCTAATGTTGTAGACAAAGAAGCGATAGGTTTTGGCCGTCTGCTGGATGTTAGCAGAAAAGGAGAGGGAGGAATCAAAGATGACTCCTAGGTTGCGAGCAGATGAGGGTGCCATCTACTGAAATAGAGAATGAGGGGAGGGGCGAGGTGGGCTTGGGGGGAAAGACAATAAGCTCAGTTTTGGCCATGTTCAGTTTCAGGTGGTGGTGTGACAGCCAGGCAGCTATGTCGGTCAAACAGGCTGAAACTTCTTCCCTGGGTTCTTTGATCTCATCTCACGGTTTCCAGTACCATCTTTATGCCGATGACACTCAGCTCTACCTCTCCACACCTGACATTACTGCTGAAACCCAGGCCAAAGTTTCAGCCTGTTTGACCGACATAGCTGCCTGGCTGTCACACCACCACCTGAAACTGAACATGGCCAAAACTGAGCTTATTGTCTTTCCCCCCAAGCCCACCTCGCCCCTCCCCTCATTCTCTATTTCAGTAGAATAAGTGTAAATGAAAAAAAGAAGGGGGCCAAGGACAGATCCCTGAGGAACTCCAACTGAGAGTGGGACAGGGGTGGAGGATGATCCACCAGAATATACTCTGAAGGTACGGTGAGAGAGATAAGAGGAGAACCAGGAAAGAACAGAGCCATGAAATCCAAACAAGGACAGTGTGGCAAGAAGAAGACTATGATCGACAGTGTCAAAAGCAGCGGATAGATCGAGCAGGATAAGGATGGAGTAATGGCCTTTGGATTTGGCAAGGAATAGATCATTACAGACTTTAGTGAGCACTGTTTCAGTCGAATGTAGAGGGCGAAAGCCGGATTGAA
This sequence comes from Microcaecilia unicolor, assembly GCF_901765095.1. NCBI lineage: Eukaryota > Metazoa > Chordata > Amphibia > Gymnophiona > Siphonopidae > Microcaecilia > Microcaecilia unicolor. The sequence goes on along the minus strand of NC_044031.1, from coordinate 657,307,326 downwards.
GCGGATCAAGGATGGCATGAGAGGAGAGAAAAATCAAGGCAGCGACTGTGAACGGCACACTCAAGTAACTTGGAGAGGAAGGGTGCCTTATCAATAGCACTTCTTCATTCCTAGCAATACTGTGGATGTTTGCAATTAAATCTGTTTCGTCTGTCTGTTCCATTCCCTTTTTCCAGATTAACCTACAGTGCCTCCTCTTTACCTTGTAGGCCTTGCAGTTCTATTGCTTTGATATTACACTGTAGACCCCACATAACACGGCTTGATATATCATGAATCACTTATAACTTGGTCAAAGGTTGGACCTGGTTTGTATTCTTTCCAGCTCAAAAGAAGTTAGAAAGAATTACATAGAAGGGGGTATAGAAATTTGTCTATCCATCCATTTGTCTATCTGAAGACAACATAACTAATAATTTAACAGGTTGAGATTTGGCAATGTGGGAGGAAAAACGGTGGGCCAAATCATTTCAGGGGTTCCAGAGAAATAAGCTCCCCTTTAAAAAAAAAAAAAAAAGACCCAATACATTTCTACAAGAGAACAAATTCCAACTTTTGCAACATAAAATTGTACATAAACTGAAAAACCCCCCCAGCTAGTTCTCCTCTTTAAATTTGCTTCTCCCTATTCTCTACTGTCGTAACCTCCCTAAACTGCCCCCCTAAATTACATCCCTGTAACTGCTCCACCCACAAAACTACACCTACTAAAGCTATCCCATCACCAACTATCCCCGCAAATAGCCCAGGCACCTCCAACTATTTATTGCCCCATCTCCCTCCTCCCTTTCCTATCCAAGATACTTGAACGTGCTGTTCACCGCCGTTGCCTTGACTTTCTTTCATCTCAAGCTATTCTTGATCCACTTCAATCTGGCTTTCGCCCCCTTTGTTCAACTGAAACAACGCTTGCTAAAGTCTCCAAACGATCTGTTCCTGGTCAGATCCAAAGGTCTCTGTTCTATACTCATCCATCTCGATCTATCTGCTGCTTTTGACACTGTTGATCACAACCTACTCCTTGATACGCTGTCCTCACTTGGATTTCAGGGCTCTGTTCTTTTCTGGTTTTCTTTCTTCCACACATTGAATCCAGGGCTAAACCACAATCCACCATCATTGGCATAGACACTGTACTTTTTAGGTTTTTTTACCACCATCCTAATGTTCATACTTATCTCATCGAAAGATTGGAATGATAAAAGACCAAGGCCGCGCACGTATGAGAAAAGCAATTCATTTATTGACTTACCAATAGACAGAATTAATATAAATTTTTCTCATAGGAGTACAGTTCTGCTTATACAAAAGCATTGGCTGAAAACTGTCTCAAACATTTACTAATCATGAAGCTACTTATATACTGTTTCTATTTTACCTAGTATATACAAAGCCCTTTCATGAGAGATTACTTAGTTCCCTTAGCTCATCATCTATTTCTCTTGTGTTGTACAGCCAGAAACTCCCTGCTATTCTGTCAATTACCTCATGTTCTGTTTCCTAAACTCCTGAGCACATACCATTCTAACTACAGTCTTGTCTGTCAGTTTGGTCAGTCTTCACCTTTAACAACATCCCTTGACCCATAACCGTGTTGCTACTTCTTCAACACTTCCTTCCCAAACCCTTTTTTAATGACCTCTTCCCAAAAAAATTAACTTTTACCACAGAAACAGTGCCTTTGATATCCAGCTGAAGAAATCATTCAAACAATGCACTGATTTACCACGTAAAAGGCTGCAGACTGATTTTAAAAAGCTGTGTATCCTTCCTTTATTGTCTGACAGGTATCACCCATTAATGAAACTGAATTTCAGTTTTATAACCCAGCAGAACCCTGATTGCTCTGGCTTATGCCTACGTTTCCTTCAAAAACGCTCCAATAATTGTTGGTACATAAATTTCTCTATGACTTTATCCAAGAACAAGAACTGAGACACTGGTCAATATGATGCCAAATCATCACAATCTGCCTCCCCACCCTTTGCTTCATGAGAGGTCTGACTACTGACTGCTTCAAAGTTTCAAGGATATGACCCTGACTTAGGGAGATATTTTAAATTTATTGTAGTACAGGGCGGGCCTACAGGGCAGGCCCACCCAGTCTCCACAACTCTTAGAAGCCCAGAAAAGATTGAGTCCCTTAAAGGCTCTGTCAAAGCTTTAAAATTCAGCAGCCCATCCTTTGCATCTTCATCCTCCTGATGTCCCTTGCTATTTTCTGATTATTTGTCCTCATGAAACCTTTGATGGATTTTTTACATCTTATTTGGAAAATAGGTGCTAAATCTGACCTCTCCTAGTTCCAAAATAATAATAATAATCACTGTTACCACAAATCCAAACAAGTCTGCCCGCTCTATCTGTAACAAACTTTCCTACATCCATGACCTCTTTATCTCTCGTACTCTCCATCTGCTTGCCCTAACTGAAACTTGGCTTTACGCTGAAGACTCTGCTTCAGTCGTGGCCCTATGCCATGGAGGTTATCTTTTCTCCCATACTCCTCGCCCAGTTGCTCGCGGAGGTGGTGTAGGGCTACTATTTTCACCCTCTTGTAGATTTCAACCTCTACTTCTATCTCAGTCTCACTGTTTTTCTTCCTTCGAAGTCCATTCCATCCATTTGCTCCTCTGCCTCTCAGAATAGCAGTCATTTATCGACCCCATGATAAGTCCCTTTCTTCCTTTCTCACTGACTTTGATGCTTGGCTTTCCTTCTTTCTTGAACCTTCATCTCCTTCCCTCATTCTTGGGGATTTTAACATTCATGCTAATGATCCCTCTGACTCTTATGCTTCTCAGTTTCTTGCTTTAACATCCTCTTTCAATCTTCAACTGTGCTCCACTGCCCCCACTCACCAGAATGGCCACTGTCATGATCTTATCCTCCTCTTAAACTGCTCAATCTCCAGTTTCTGTGCCTCAACTCTTCCCCTCTCTGATCATCATGATAACTTCCACTCTTAAACACCCTCCTCCCCAGTCTCGTCCAATCTTAACTAATATATTTAGGAATCTCCAGGCTATTTGGTCTTTCTACTCTGTCCTCCAATGTTTCAAATCTCTTCTCTACCACTATGTTACCCAAGTCTGTCACTGAGGCTGTCTATTCCTATAATACTATTCTCTCCTCTGGTCTGGATACTCTCGCTCCTCCCATTCCCCGTTCTGTAAAACATACCAAACCCCAGCCTTGGCTGATCTCTAGAATCCGCTACCTACATTCCTGTGCCCGCTCTGCCGAACGCCTTTGGCTGAAATCCCGTGCCCATGCTGACTTCATACATTTCAAATTCTTGCTGACCTCCTTCCAGTCTGCTCTTTTACTTGCCAAACAGGACTATTACATCCAGTTGACAAATTCTCTTGGCTCAAACCCTCGACGTCTCTTTGCCACACTGAACTCTCTCCTCAAAGTGCCTTCACTTTCCCCCCAGACTCTGGCTGAGTACTTTCATGATAAGGTTCACAAGATTAAACTTGAATTCTCAACCAGGTCACCTCCACCTCTCCTTCCCTTAGTCCATTCTCTCAACCCTCCAACCCCTGCCTCCTTTTCTGAAATCACTGAAGAGGAAACTACACATCTTATTTCCTCCTCAAAACTAACTACCTGTTCATCTGATCCTATTCCCACTCATCTACTTAACACTCTCTCTCCTACTGTCATCCCTTTTATCTATCATATCCTCAATCTTTCACTTTCCACTGCGACTGTTCCTGATGCCTTCAAAAATGCTATAGTCACACCACTCCTTAAAAAACCTTCATTGGACCCTACCTGTCCTTCCAACTATTGCCCCATCTCCCTCCTCCATTTCCTATTCAAGATACTTGAACATGCTGTTCACCGCCGTTGCCTTGACTTTCTTTCATCTCAAGTTATTCTTGATCCACTTCAATCTGGCTTTCGCCCCCTTCATTCAACTGAAACAGCGCTTGCTAAAGTCTCCAATGATCTGTTCCTGGCCAGATCCAAAGGTCTCTATTCTATCCTCATCCTTCTCGATCTATCTGCTGCTTTTGACACTGTTGATCACAGCCTACTCCTTGCTACACTGTCCTCACTTGGATTTCAGGGCTCTGTTCTTTCCTGGTTTTCTTCTTATCTCTCCTAGTGTACCTTTAGTGTATACTCTAGTGGATCCTCCTCTACTTCTATCCCACTGTCAGTTGGTGTACCTCAGGGACCTGTCCTGGGACCTCTTCTTTTCTCCATCTATACTTCTTCCATTGGTACTCTGATCTCATCCCATGGTTTTCAGTATCATCTTTACATCGATGACTCCCAGATCTACCTCTCCACATCAGAAATCTCAGCCAAAATCCAGGCCAAAGCATCAGCCTGCCTGTCTGACATTGCTGCCTGGATGTCTCAGTGCCATCTGAAACTAAACATGACCAAGACTGAGTTTCTCATAGCAAGCAGAAGTGAATTTATGGTTCAATATTTGCTGAATCAATTTATTTGGAATCTATGACCTAATTGTACCCCTAACACAGTCTGAGGGCAAAATGTGACCACACTGGGGTTTTGTTTGGATTTGTGGCAATACTTTTGATTTTTTGTTTCTGATATCCATATTTTCATAGTGCCAGATGCATTGCATAAGTTTTTTTCGAAACATAAAACAATTGAGGTCTGTCTCCAGCTGTAGTCAACTTATCAACTATAAAGATGAAATTTCTCTTACCTGATATTTCCTTTCCTCGAGTCCTGTCCATACAAATGGGATGCACTCCCCAATGAGTAGATGGAGGCAGAAAACACAGACTTTTAGTGACATAATTGTTAGAATAAGGATTAATGCAGTCCTGGAGCTTGTCAGTATATTTTTGTCACAGTTTATGGTAAATCCATTCCAAAACACACAATTAACAAGAATGGAACCAAGAACTAAAAACAGAGAAACACTGGTGGCGGAGAAAGTCTCAAGTTCTATCAGACGACATGCAGACAAAATGAAGAGACCAAAGCTCCCTGAAGCATAAGGGATTTCAACTTGCAATCTTTCTGCGAGGGCCCTGGACTGATCTAGGAGGACAAAAGGAAAGGAAATTATCAAGAACAAAATGCACCATCCTTAACTTCTGCATTGCTTCTGCCTGAAGACCCCTGACTACAGACCTTTTAGGAGCATCTAGGGTCACATGGAGGGGGGGGGGGGTGATTAAGGCCTCCAGCACTGGGCAGCTTGGTGACTGTAGAGCAGCAACATGAAGCTACAGACATTCTGCCAAGTGCTGCTGCAGATAGGTCTCGGTTACAGGTAAGCTCATTGGGAGGAACTACGGCGGCTCCATCTTTGCCAGATTCAGTGCAGATCCTCCCCACTTCTGAAGGCGCACGACAGAATGATGGAAATGACTTTGTTCCCTTTGATTAAACCAGCATTGATAACACTGGAATAGATATGGATGGCATTGGACTATATGAGGTATGTGGAGGCTTGGCCTCCTCTACTACGCAGAACTCAGCTGATATTCAAAAGCTGGAGCAGGTTACTGTTCAGAACACTGCTAAACTAGATGAGCTGACTGTCTAAATGCACAACTGAAACAGCGTCAGTACTTCAAGATAAGATGATTCTTCAGCCGATAATTGAAAATTTTGATAACAATATACGGCAATTAAATCTGGGACTTTTGAATATTCCTTACTTGTTAACAGCTATACCTAAAGAGTTATTTTAGCAATTTCTGAAGAAATGTTTTAAATACACTGACCCTGATTTATTGCAATTGCATAAATTCTATTCTATTCCTGATATAGAAGCACAAGATCCACCTCAGGGATCCATGGTGGATATATCATCTGATAGTTTGAAGTTGACATATATTCTAGAGAGATATATACAGGAGGTCACAGCAATATTCACCCATTTAGTCTCTTGTTTTTTTTCTCAGCATAGAGAAGCTTTGCATTTGTTATTTTTTTGTTCTTCTAAATCTAATATTTGGGTGGTAAGATTTCTATTGTTCCTGATGTATCTAAATGAACAAAAACTAGAAGAAATACACTTCTGAATTATCAACAAGTTTTGGCATTAGGATCAAAATTTCAACTTTGATATCCCTGTAAATGTGTAATTTCTTTACAAAATAATACTTATGGTTTTATGACACATCACAATTACTAAGCCACACTGTAGGCGTGCTAGCGTTATTAATGCGGGCTATCGCTAGACATCCATAGATTCCTATGGGTGTCTCTAGCGTTACCGCATGCTAAAAACGCCAGCACACCTTAGTAAACAGGGCCTTTAGTGTTTTTTCTTTAAGCAAGAGGTATTATCAAAGTAGAAGTATCAGATCCTCCATTACCATACCAGCTTCTTTGTTCAGTTCTTTGACTCCTCTTAACGTGGTCTAATTTTAATGAAACATCAGCGGTGGCTTTTCTTTTTTATTTATATATACATATTCCTTGTAATATTTACTTGATGCTCACTATTTTTCTGTTCAGAGATGTTTCTTTGATTGTTATAAGGAAAGTCATCAAAGTAAAAAAAACAAACAATAAAAAAAAAACACTTATGCATGATTTTGACTACCATGTTTTGTTTTATGATACATGAACTGCATTCTTTTTAAATAACATTTACAGCTATGAATTAAGCTAACCGATTAAAGAGTCCACACAGAAGAGTTAATGAAGAATGCTAAGTTTCCTAGATGTATGCTATAGAACAGGCAGAGGTACAGAGTGGAGGGGATTTTAATTTTGTATTATGCTTCAGATTCTCTTAGAATTATCTGTACTTGCAGTGCAAAATTTCTGATGTAAAAACCAATATACAAATACACTCACACACTCATACATTTTTAAACTAGACTCAATGAGAAAACACCTACAGCTGTTAGCACATTTCTGTTCCCACCACAAACAAAGTACCCAACTGGCACTAATACAAATCATGTTAAACAAATTCACATGGCAACTAAAGCAAAATTTTTCTCATTTGACTTTTATTTAGTTCTTTAAAAATATATAGTGTTGATTAGCATTTCATGAGTCCTTCTGTGCTTTTTGACCACAAAAACATTGGAAGTGCAGAAGACACTTCTATGAAGACAATGTTTTTGGAATGTTATTCTACTGAAGTATAATGGTTTCATGTTCCTGTAGCATCTATTGTGAAACAGAACTGGATCTGTATATAAAAGGAGCTAAGTTCTTGGAAAGAGTTTATTTGCTTATTGTGAGGAGTCTATATGAGTCTATTGCTCTTCATATTTTTATGCTAATATATTGTAAAACTTAGAAGAAAAACTTCTCATCAGCACAAGTTCTACCATACTACATTTCTATTAGCCACTACAAGGCTTAATCTCAGCATTTCAGAAAAGATGTCAAGAATAGATAACTACATGAATGACATAATGAATACAGATGGATAGAGAATTTCACTATGGTGATAAAGAGAGCTTTGAATGATACTATACTACGTAAATGGAATACTTTACCACAGGAAATGAGTGATTCATTCTTGCTGTGCAAATGGAGTATTAAGACCTGTTTTGTTTTTCCTCAAACTATGCTTTGATAATTTGTAAGGAACCATCATGGAGGATGTTTATGAAATTAAGTTTAAATGCTTTGAGTTTATTTATTTGCCTTTAATCAGGACAGTGGACTTGCTGTGAAGATGTGGTTTGATGTTACATTGTCAACAGCTTTGATATATATACTGATAGAAATAAAAAATGATCTTACTACTGAAAAATGAATTTGCAGAACTATTGTTAGTACTATGCAATTTATCTTTAAATTCAAGCATGGTAAACCTGCCGTAGTGACCTTAGAGTCACTGTGGGACCTAACTTCTGCGACCCAATCTGCTCTACAATCTTTAATTGTGAAAAACATGGAAACAATTAAAGTTCTTTCAGAGACTGTGTTAAACCAAATACAGACTTCTGAACTCCAAGCTTCCGAGGTTAAGAAATTGTCTGAGAAAATGGAGAAAGTGGACTTGGTGGAACAAACCTTAATCAAAGACAAGAACTTTACCTTAAGACGCCTTGAGTACTTAGAAAATCAATCTAAGAGACTTACCTTGCGGTATATAAATTTTCCTAAATCTCCTTTGGTTGTGCCAATTCAAATGGCTAGAAAATACTTAATGGAAATTCTGGGAACGTCAGAGAGTTCACTGCCACCTATAACACGAGCTTATTATATTCAAGCAGATGTGAAAACATCAGAAGAATTACCTGTACAAGGTGCAATGAATCTCACTACATTCCTAGAATCTTCTCTTGAGGTTATAACTCAGAGGACCACTTTATTGGTCACATATGCTTTGGAAATTGATAGAGACGCAGTGCTCAAACTTTCCCCGAGACATTTGGATTCTCTGTTTATGAGTTCAAAAGTTAGAGTTTTTCCTGACTTGTCCAGGGAAACTCAGAAGAGACGTAGGATGTTTTTATTATTACGTCCAAGGGTGATAGCAATTGGTGCAGATTTCCTTCTGAGGTTCCCCTGTATATGTAGAATAAAATTTCAATCCAAACAATATCAATTTTTTGACCCAAAACAGTTGGAGGATTTCTTAAAGAGCAGAGAAGAAATCAATGTACAAGTTTAGTCACATATGTAACACTGTATGGCAGATTGGAGTTAACCAATCAGGAATTAAGCAGCTTATTTGATTTATTATTTGTGAAATTTGCTTAAGTATAAAGATTTTCCCTTTTCCTTGGATCAGTTTCCTATTTTTGTGGAAGATAGGTAACACATTATTGTGCTTTTGAATGTATCATTACTTTGTTGAAAGATTCTGTTTTAGTGTATTATCACTCATAAATGTATATGATTGTTAAAAATTAATAAAAGAGAAGTTACAAAAAAAATCAAGCATGGTATCGGAAGATTGAAGGTTGGTCAATGTAACGCCGATTTTTAAAAAGGTTCCAGAGGTGACTGGGAAATTATAGACCAGTGAGCCTGACGTCGGTGCTGGGCACCATAGTAGAGACTATTATAAAGAAGAAAATAACAGAACATATTCAAAAGCATGGATTAATGAGACAAAGCCAACATAGATTTAGTGAAAGGAAATCTTGCCTCACCAATCTACTACATTTCTTTGAAGAGGTGAACGAACATGGGGATAAAGGTGAGCCAGTTGACAAAGTACCTCATGAAAGACTCAGAGGAAATTGGAGAGTCGTGGGATAGGAGGTAGTGTTCTATTGTGGATTAAAAACTGGTTAAAAGATAGAAAACAGAAAGTAGGGTAAAATGGTCAATATTCTCAATGGAGAAGGGTAGATAGTGGGGTTCCTCAGGGGTCTGTGCTGGGACTGTTGCTTTTTAACATATTTATAAATGATCTAGAGATGGGAGTAACTAATGAGAATTAAATTTGCTGACACAAAGTTCTTCAAAGTTATTAAATCGCACGAGGATTGTGAAAAATTACAAAAGGACCATATGAGACTGGGTGTCTAAATGGCAGATGACATTTAATGTTAGCAAGTACAAAGTGAGGCATGTGGGAAGGAGGAACCCGAACTATAGCTACGTGATGCAAGGTTCCACATTAGGAGTCTCTGACCAGGAAAGGGATCTAGACGTCATCGCTGATGATATGTTGACACCCTCTGCTCAGTGTGTGGTGGCAGCAGCTAAGAACGCAAATAGAATGTTACATATTATTAGGAAAGGAATGGAAAACAAAAATGAGGATGTTATAATGACTTTATATTGCTCCATGGTGCGACCGCAACTCCAATATTGTGTGCAATTCTGGTAAAAAAATATATATACTAGATATAGAAAAGATACAAAGAAGGGCAACGAAAATGATAAAGGGGAAGGGATGACTTCCCTATGAGGCAAGGCTAAAGTGGCTAGGGCTTGGAGAAAAGACATCTGAGGGGAGATATGATAGCTGTCTATAAAATAATGAGTGGAGTGGAACGGGTAGATGTGAATCGCTTGTTTATTCTTTTCAAAAATACTAGGACTAGGGGGCACGCAATGAAGCTACATGTAGTAAATTTAAAACAAATCAGAGAAAATATTTCTTCACTCAACGTGTAATTAAACTCTGGAATTCGTTGCCAGAGAATGTAGTAAAAGCAGTTAGCTTAGCGGGGTTTAAAAAAAGGTTTGAATAGCTTCCTAAAAGTCTATAAACCATTATTAAAATGGACTTGGGGAAAATCCACTGCTTATTTCTAGGATAAGCAGCATAAAATGTATTGTACTGTTTTGGGATCTTGCCAGGTACTTGTAACCTGGATTGGCCACTGTTAGAAACAGGATTCTGAGCTTGATGGACCTTCGGTGTGTCCCAGTATGGCAATACTTATGTACGTAAGTACAAATTTTATAAAACAAAATGTTATTGCAATTATTGTTACAAAGTAAAATAGATGGCATATTAAAATTTGTAAAGAATATATTACTAATGACTCAAAAAAGTATACTAGAAGATAGTAAACCCCAGATATTTTAGGAAGTCTGAGTAGCTTAAGGGCCATAAGAATGGTTTGCTGGACATGGAAAAGTTTAAACTTGAAGGACAAATAAAATGTGTGAAATAAGCTTTTGGATGTAACCCAGTATTGATCTGATGCCATGTTTCTACTATCTGAGGGTGGTGTTTTTATATTTTTATTATAAGAATTGTTTATAAAGAAGACCAACACAACTAGTCAATCACGCTATACAACCTTTATGAATTTTGATGTTCCAGAAAAGCCAAAATAATGTAGCTCTGGCCATATCAGATACAGCTGCTGTGAAGGTGACAAACAAAACCACAACCAGGCTTATCTTTCTCCTCACAGAATGGAGCTGTGACGAACACAGGCTCCACCCTTCTATCTCAAGGCTTTGGCAGGAAATGTGCTCTCAGTTTTGCAACCGATGACACACAGATAAGAGACCACCAACCTACAATGCAAAGACAAAAGAGGTGAAGCCTTTCTAGGGGCAAAAAAAAGTGTTATGAACCTACCTAGCTTTCTGACAAACTTCTTGTGTGTTAAATGTAAATGATTCATGGGGAAATGTCTAGGTTAGATTTTTTTAAGGTATAAAAGACAGGAAAAGAAAGTTGTTTTTGTCTCTCCATGCATGCAACATAATTTCCATGCAAAGGTAGAGGATTTCTTTTTTCATGCAGTTAATCACCAACATCAAAGTAAACTTAGCAGGAGCATGGTCATCTAAAGAGATTTTCTGACTTAAACCTCAAGCTCAATGGAAGGAACCACTGGTCTGTTTTTAGACAATGACCTATAATAAAAGGTTTTTCAATAAACAAGCATAAACAAACACAGTAGACTATGCATAAATAAAATAGAACCTTCTCAACATTCCTGAGTTCTCAATTTAATAGTGCAACTTATTTCTTTTAGAACATTATTCTCACAGTGTCTTCTGCTGGGTTAAAGAAAAGATGTGAGTCTTCTAAGTCATTATTGAATCATGGCACTTAGTACCTCCTGCTTGAAGAGGCTGGGACTGCAGGAGCTGTAAGGACCCCTAATGCCAATGGTCAGGCTCCATAAACTTCAGTACCTTCTGATAAAGGCGGCGATACAAAAAAAAACAGTCAAGGAAACATGGAAGCATGCAAGAGAAAGCTTTTACATGCAACTCCAGACAAGTTGTTTTTTTGATTTATCAATTTCCCATATCAGATCTGTAATCAATTCCACACATGGGTTGCAAAAATCTTTAGTTATGTCAATATAAAAATGTCATAGTTGATAGGAAAGAACAAGAAAGCAACATATGTTCGATAGAACAGAGGCTTTCATCTGAAATATTTCAACCTCACTACTGCCCTCTGTTTAATGGACAAAGCATTACGACTGAAATACTTGGAAACAAGGGGCAGGGCAAGGCAAGTTTTGGATTTACCAGGATAAAAGGTTTTTTTTTTTTTTAACTGTCCACATTCCATGCAGTTAAAAGTACACATACTATTTTACAGTGGGTGTACTTTTTACCCACACTGTACAAAGCTGATCCCAGCAGTTCAGTTGGATCAGGGGGGAGGCAAAAATATTTGCAATTTTGCTTTTTTAAAATTATGCATGCAATTTTAAATGGGGAAAAAAAGTACCTGTAAGGAAAGCAGGTGCAAATTTCTGCAAACACTTTCTTATTGGACAAGTGTGAAGAAACAAGTGTTTTAAGGTTGTAAAATATATTGGATATTTTCCTGCATTAATTATGTCCTGAAGTGTATTCTCCTATTTGGCCAGCAGGTGGTGTTTCTTTGCTGTAAAGCTGTTACAGAAAAATGAATGTTCTTTTCTTTAGTTTTGGCACACAAACAGGAAGCAAGAAGCAGTATACTTTTATAACTTTTCCTGGGCTCTGATTGGCCCAGGAGCTCATTTTCATTTGAAGAGTATGGCTTTTGCTCCAGTCTTAGCCAGGAATAAGAGAGAGACAGATCTCTTTGCTAAGGCCTGTAAACAGTTACATTTTGATAACATGTGAGCAGCTATATGTCCTGATCTCCCCTGGTACTTTCTAGAAAGTAAACAAAGGTTTAGTTAGTTTTCTAATTGATCCATTTTTCAGTTACTTGTTACTGTTTGCTGATTGTACTTTTTCTGTCCACTGTTCAACATTTTTATGAAAACAAACAACCATTTGTTCACCCTGTCTGGACTGATAAAGAATCCTGATGGTTTGTGTGTTGGGTCTGTGAGTGCTTTCTGGGAACTGTGGGACCACTGGGAGTGTGGCCTCCAGTAACCTAGAAATTTGAGAGCGGGAGACTCACCCAGAGGCAGTTGTGACCCAGTCAGTGGAAGGAGGGTGCTAGTGTAGAGCACAAGTGGTAGGTGCAGGCAGACCTGGAAGTGGCCACGGGGTAATCGCAGGTGGGTGGATAGGCATTTCGTGACAAGAAGTTTCAAAAAGTATATTCATATTTTCCCTGTGAGAACTGGTAAAAAAAAAAAAAAGTCCACAGATACATGTACAAGTGCCTGCAGACTTGGCCCACTACGCAGGTATATGTGGGAAAAGGTAACTGAAATCTCCAGAAACAAGAAATGAGGACTTAATGAAATCTGTTGGAACAAACAATTTATAGTGGAACAGCTCAAACTCCATCCTTTTATGTGAAAAAAATAAAAAAAGCTACAGAAGTTCAAACACGTAACCTTTTCAGACTGCTTATGGACCCTTGAGATGAAAACAAATCAGCCATTCTCAACATTTTGGATCTGCTACTTTAGTCACCTTTTCCCAGAGATGGTCACATATATGAAAACTGTTCCAAAATACAGTCTAAACTTTATAAATGATACAGGAGCCTGGAGCTAGAATGACGTGTTCTCTCTTTATAATTCTTATTGAGACCTCATTCTAGGAGAAGCTATTTCTGCCGAGATTGTAAGCTTCCTAGGTCCATCCAGTCCGCATAATTCCTTTAAGAACCTCCTAATAAAACAGAAGATTGAAGATAATTCAGACAGTGACATCTGTTGGAATAAGCTGGGACTATAGTAGCTGGCACATACAACTCCCCAAATTTCTACATCACCCGCTGCTGTAGAAGAGACAAGTCACAAGATCTCAGCATTTCCTACAGCTAGAGTTTTTAAAGCACTCCTTAGTCCATACAATCTTCAGCATCAGATAACTTTGAGGTTCCCAAACCCAATTTCACATTAGCTGTGGCAAAAGCTCTACTGTGGCATACATAAGTTTGCTCTATCCAAAGAGCTATCCCCACATACTTTTCCAAAAGGACTCTTCCACTGACTGGGCAAACTCAACAATTTATTTAAAAATATATATATATTTGCCATATAGCTTAACAGTCTGTCCTATTATCATACACAATCCAATACTATGCTAATAATATTAGTTATATGAAACATCTGCTAACCAACCATGATTGGTTGCTGAGCTGCAGGTTTAAGAAGGGTAGAATGAGATGTTGAAGATGTCTTCCTTTACCTTCCCAACTCCCCAGTAAAGTGTATTCATATGAAGGTAAGAAGGTGCAGGCAGGATTAGAAGATGAATAAGTAGTACTATTGCATTGACATAACAGACACTTGAGCATTCCAATCCAGTACTGTTATGGGAGGTTTGATGCCAGTGCTCTGTATTTCCATCTACCTTTCTACACCATGATGTGAAACACATTTGCTCCATCCTACATCAGCTCCTCTCCAGAACCTCTTTCACCTTCTCCACGATAGTCCAGACTTCTGCCATGGCACCATAGCCTAAAGAGAAGACATGGCCATGTTATCATCTCTGTTTACGGGCCACAGATGGTGGCCACAAGGTGAAAGTGAATCTACAGAGAAGACTCATGTTGCTAGAGTCTGAGAACATTTTTTAGGTATTGGGGGGGGGGGGTTGCAAAAATGCCCTCCCCCCCCCAACTCCCTGATTCTTTGAGGACAAAAAGTTGAACAAACCATAGCCCCAGTAGCCCACCCCCTTCTCCTGTTATGAAGAAAACAAAATACCCTGATAGAAACTCAAAACTACATAATAATTTTGCATATTTTCCAAAATCAAGCTGAATATAAAATCTTTCATTACATGAAGCACTCTATAATAATTTGAATTTATATACTGTCTTTAGTCTGAGCAGAATAGAAACATACTTTGCCATTTTTAAAACTTAAACAATTACGTTCAACATCCTGTGGGTTAGATGGCCTAGCATCAGTCAGTTGCTAACCTTGAATAATCACAAGATAGGTTAACTGCTGCTTCTCTCATAGATTTTTTGCAAGGCTGAGTTGTATTAGATCCCCTTGTTTGGTACTAATTTTGGTTACTAGCATTTGTAGCACCTTGATTACCAAGCAGAACCATCAGAGATAAAATAATGCGATAGGCCCAGAATTTCTTGCAACTTACAGCTCAGTGTTCTAACCATTAGACCAGTTAACAGTAAATGTTTTTGGAGCCCCCAGGTGCTATTAAATAATAAACTCTTTAAATTGATAAGCTGATGAATATCAGTGTCAGTAGGATTTTCTTTAGGTTCAACTGAAAGCTTTGCCAGTTGTGTGCTTGGGCAAACACACTACAGTATGGACAACGCTACACTGGCCTACACTTTTTTTCTTGACCTGTATGAGAACAAGAATACCCACTCTTGCCCTGAATGCCGTTTGTCCAGTTTTCTGTCTTGAAAAGATTAAGCTCTGTTAAGCAGAGAATGTCTCTTACATGTTTCTGTACAATGCTGTATACATTTAGTAGAACTATAGAAATAAGTAATAGTAGTAGTAGTGTAATATCCAGGGGACAGTGTGAGAGAAGACTAGATAACAATGACACATTAACACTAAGTGTTTCCTATCGAAGTGAGCTTAGGCGAGATTGGGTGGCAGAGCCGGTGGTTGGGAGGGGGGGATAGTGCTGGGCAGACTTATACGGTCTGTGCCAGAGCCGGTGGTGGGAGGGGGGGCTGGTGGTTGGGAGGCGGGGATAGTGCTGGGCAGACTTACACGGTCTGTGCCAGAGCCGGTGGTGGGAGGTGGGGATAGTGCTGGGCAGACTTATACAGTCTGTGCCAGAACCGGTGGTGGGAGGGGGGGCTGGTGGTTGGGAGGCGGGGATAGTGCTGGGCAGACTTACACGGTCTGTGCCAGAGCCGGTGGTGGGAGGCGGGGATAGTGCTGGGCAGACTTATACGGTCTGTGCCAGAACCGGTGGTGGGAGGCAGGGCTGGTGGTTGGGAGGCGGGGATAGTGCTGGGCAGACTTATACGGTCTGTGCCAGAGCCGGTGGTGGGAGGCGGGACTGGTGGTTGGGAGGCGGGGTTAGTGCTGGGCAGACTTACACGGTCTGTGCCCTGAAAAGGACAGGTACAAGTCAAGGTAAGGTATACATAAAAAGTAGCACATATGAGTTTATCTTGTTGGGCAGACTGGATGGACCGTGCAGGTCTTTTTCTGCCGTCATCTACTATGCTACTATGTTATTAAGTTCAGTTCAAAAGAACAGTCACTTCTGACTGACCTTCATCCCCACACACTAATCTCTTCTGGACGCAAGGGATCTCAGTGTAGCCAAAGTCCTTTAGCTTTGCCACCTGCTGGGAAGTAATTGGATGCTCCCACATGGCAGTGTTCATTGCTGGGCAAAACAGTACAGGCCTTCTTAAATCCCAAGCACGAACAACACAAGTCTGAAAAAAGAAAGGACATAAGACAGGAAGTTAGCTCTGATGCATGCAACCTGTGTTACCTAACTTGAGTTGCTTAGCCTGTTTGCTGCTTGGACTCTAATAAGGTCTTTGCTGCTGTTATTCTAGTCGTTTTGGCTTATTCGTGCTGACGTAGGGAGAGAGAAAGAAAAAAAAAAGGACAGTTGGCTAGAAAGGCACTGACAGGCAGATGGTCAAAAGCCCCACGCGGTTCCAAACAGCGCTCTAAACTATTAGACCTATGATCAGAGATAATGCATGCAAATTTAAGCAGCGCAATTATCTCTGATCATGGGGTAGAAGTTCCTAAATTCCTCAATTACATTGTGTGCACAATTTTGAGCATCATATATAGAATCCAGGGATAAGATCAGACTTGGATACGGTAAGTACAGAGAAATGTGCATATGGGGGGGGGGGGGGGGGGGGGGGAGTCGTCATTTTTAGCTTACACTGTCAGTAAGTGGATATACACACATTCTACCAATTTTTATATACTAAGATTCTGAGTTTTTGAAAGCTCGTATTATTTAGCCAGTCTCATTAATATGAATCAATTTTAATCCAGGGCTAGTCTGATCCTCATTGGGACACCCTGGGGTCCAGACTAACAAATGTGATGTATGAAAGATGCATGGAGAGTGAAGTACGGATAAGAACGTAGTATGTCCACAATTGAAACTGCATATATTTTATTTAAAAAAGGACATTTCAGAAATAAGGACATAAAAAGGCATTTGAGTACAAGCCAGCAACAGAGAAAATAAAAGGAAAAATTGATATTGCAGCAGTGTGGGAATTATGGAGGAGTAGCCTAGTGGTTAGAGCACCAGTCTTGCAATCCAGAGCTGGCCGGTTCAAATCCCACTGCTGCTCCTTGTGATCTTGGACAAGTCACTTGACCCTCCATTGCCTCAGTTACAAAATTAGATTGTGAGCCCTCCTGGGACAGAGAAATACCCAGTGTACCTGAATGTTGAGGTACTACTGAAAAAGGTGTGAGCAAAAATCCAAATAAAAAATATTTCACCATCTAAGTTCTAAAGGAAATAGGAGTTCACTGCATATAGCGTATTCATGGAAATATATAGTGACATTATTAACATGGCCTTGGGGAAAATCCATTACTTATTTCTAGGATGAGCACCATAAAATGTATTCTACTGTTTTGGGATCTTGCCAGCTACTTATGACCTGGGTTGGCCACTGTTGGAAACAGGATCCTGGGGCTTGACAGACCTTTGGTCTGTCCCAGTATGGAAAATGCTTATGTTCTTATGACTGCTCAGTTTTCACAGTAGGAATTCACAATGTACAATGATGGTTATACTGAAGGCCTCTGGTAAGTCGTAACAGTTGCGCTACTGGGTCAGATCAAAGGTCCATTTAGCCCTGTATCTTTTTTTTCCCCAACAGTGGCCACTCAGGGATAAGCAGTGGCTTTCCCCAATCTACTTTAAAAGTTTACAGACTTTTCCTCCAGCACTTAAATGTGCTACTATTCAACTTCATGGCGTATCCCCTCATGAAAGTCTCTGTAGTTTTTGAAAGAGTAAACAATCACTTTGCAAGTACCTGTTTCCATTTCATTCAGGATTTTATAGACCTCTATCATCATTCCTCACTTGTCTCAACTCTAAGCTGAATAGCCCTAACCTTTTTAGCCTTTCCTTGTATAAGAGTCATTCCATTCCCTTAATCATTTTGGGTCACCCTTCTTCCATTCCCTTAATCATTTTGGGTCACCCTTCTTTGTATCTTCCCCAGTTACATCTTTTTTGAGATGCTGTGACCAGAACTGCACACAATACTCAATGTACAGTCTCACCATAGGGCTACACAAGAAGTATGATGATATTTTATTTTCTAATCCTTTCTTAATTCCTAACATCCTGTTTGCTTTATTTGGCTGCTGCCACACACTGAGCAGGAAATTTTACTGTATTGTCTATGGCGACACCTAAATCCTTTTCCTTGGCGGGGACACCTAATGTTGAACCTAACATCAAGTAGCTATAATTTGGGTTATTACTCTCAATGCACATCACTTTGCACTAGTACACATTAAATTCCATCTGCCATTTGGATATCCAATCTTCCAGCCTCCCAAGGTCCAGACAGTTTTGTGCCATCGTTACCATTTCCAGATCATTTATAAATACGTTAAAAAGCACCAGCACAGATCCTTCTTGCACTCCATTTTCTGTTCAGTGTGTGGCGATGGCCAAAAAAGCTAACAATGATAGGAGTTATTAGGAAAGGAATAGAAAAATAAGAGAGATATGATAGAGGTCTACAAAATCCTGAGTGCAGTGGAATGGGTAAATGTGAATTGTTTACTTTCAAAGATTACAGCCGTGCCAAGTTATATAGTAATATTTTTAAAACAAATGAGAAAATATTTTTCACTCAATGCATAGTTAAGCTCTGGAACTTGTTGCTAGAAGACATTGTAAAAGCAGACACTGTAGCTAGGTTTAAAAAAAAGGTTGGAGAAATTTCTGGAGATAAAGTTCATAAGGAGACCCGGGGAAGCTACTGCTTATATCTGGGAGGTCAGTGGCATAGAATGTTGCTACTCCTTGGGATTCTGCCAGGTACTCGTGACCTGGATTGGCCACAGCTGGAAACAGGATACTGGCCTAGATGGACCATTGGTCTGATACAGTATAGCTTTGCTTGTGTCCTTACGTGTACTCATAACACTAGGATTCCTCTTTTCTTTCACCATGTATCCCGCTTCGATCTCTTAATCACCTGTGGTATAAAACAAGATGGAAGAGCTTCCAATCCAGTTAATACTGGTCATGTTTAGATGTTTAGTTTCAGATGGCGCTGAGACATCCAGGCAGCAATGTCAGACAGGCAGGCTGATACTTTGGCCTAGATTTCGGCTGAGATTTCTGGCGTGGAGAGCTAGATCTGGGAGTCATCAGCGTAAAGATGATACTGAAAACCATGGGATGAGATCAGGGTACCAAGGGAAGAAGTGTAGATGGAGAAAAGAAGAGGTCCCAGAACAGATCCCTGAGGTACACCAACTGACAGTGGGATAGAAGTAGAGGAGGATCCAAAGGTACGCCAGGAGAGATAAGAAGAAAACCAGGAAAGAACAGAGCCCTGAAATCCAAGTGAGGACAGCGTATCAAGGAGTAGGCTGTGATCAACAGTGTCAAAAGCAGCAGACAGATCAAGAAGGATGAGGATAGAATAGAGACCTTTGGATCTGGCCAGGAACAGATCATTGGAGACTTTAGCTAGCGCTGTTTCAGTTGAATGAAGGGGGCGAAAGCCAGATTGAATTGGATCAAGGATAGCTTGAGATGAAAGAAAGTCAAGGCAACAGAGGTGAACAGCACATTCAAGTATCTTGGATAGGAAAGGGAGGAGGGAGATGGGGCGATAGTTGGAAGGACAGGTAGGGTCCAATGAAGGTTTTTTTTTTTTTAATTTATAGAAGTCTTTATTGAGCATTGTTAATACAAACAAAGCATACTCAGCTCAGCACAATGCAAAACTGGAACAATTGTATTCAACATAACACAGAGTACGCATTAATAAAAAGCACTAAATAAGTATCAATGCTATAACAATTATCTACTGTACTTCAAACTTTTTCAATTTTATGATGATAGATCCCCCCCTACCCTAACTACCCCCAATGAAGGTTTTTTTAAGGACTGGTGTGACTACGGTATGTTTCAAGGCATCAGGAACAGTCGCAGTGGACAGTGAAAGATTGAGGATATGACAGATAAAAGGGATGACAGTAGGAGAGATAGTGTTAAGTAGATGGGTGGGAATAGGATCAGAGGAACAGGTAGTTAGTTTCGAGGAGGAAAGAAGATGTGTTGTTTCCTCTTCAGTGATTTCAGAAAAGGAGGCAGGGGTTTGAGGGTTGAGAGAATGGACTCCTCTGATCACCATCTTATAACTTTCACACTTAAATCTCCTCCCTCCCAGTCCCGTCCTATCTTATCTATCTAGGAATCTTCACGATATTGACCCTTCATCTCTATCCTCCATATTTCAAACCTCCTCTCTACTGTGGCACCATCCACGTCTCTCGATGAGGCTGTTTCTTCTTACAACAATACTCTATCCTCTGCCTTAGACACTCTTGCACCTTTGATGACCCGCCCTGTAAGGCGTACAAATCCCCAACCTTGGCTGAATTCTAATATCCGCTACCTACTTTCCTGTACCCGCTCCGCCGAACGCCTCTGGCGGAAATCTCGGGCCCTTGCTGATTTCTTACACTTTAAGTTCATGCTGACCTCCTTCCAATCTGCTCTTTTACGTGCCAAACAGGATTATTATATCCAACTGACCAACTCTCTTGGCTCTAATCCTCGACTTCTCTTCACCACATTGAACTCTCTCCTCAAGGTGCCCCCTCCCCCAACTCCCCCTTCATTATCTCCTCAGACCCTTGCTGAATTCTTTCACAACAAGGTTCAAAAGATAAACCTTGCTTTCTCTACCTCACCACCTCTCCCTCCACTAGTCCGTTCCCCTCTCTCTCCTTCCCCTCATTCCCTTTCCTGAAGTTACTATTGAGGAAACTACACTTCTCCTTTCTTTCTCAAAATGTACCACCTGTTCCTCTGATCTCATTCCCACCCACCTTCTTAATGCCATCTCTCCTGCTCTTATTCCTTTTATCTGTCACATTCTCAACCTCTCACTTTCCACTGCGACTGTCCCTGCTGCCTTTAAACATGCTGTGGTCACACCTCTCCTTAAGAAGCCTTCACTCGACCCTACTTGTCCCTCTAATTACCGACCCATCTCCCTCCTTCCTTTTCTCTCCAAATTACTTGAGCGTGTTCACCGCCGCTGCCTTGAGTTTCTCTCCTCACATGCTATTCTTGACCCACTACAATCTGGTTTTCGCCCTCTCCACTCAACCGAAACTGCGCTTACTAAAGTCTCCAATGACCTATTACTGGCTAAATCCAGAGGTCAATATTCCATCCACATTCTTCTTGATCTTTCCACGGCTTTTGACACTGTCGATCACAGCATACTTCTCGATACCCTGTCCTCACTTGGATTCCAGGGCTCTGCCCTTTCCTGGTTCTCTTCCTACCTCTCCCTCCGCACCTTTAGTGTTCACTCTGGTGGATCCTCTTCTACTTCTATCCCTCTGCCTGTCAGCGTACCTCAGGGTTCTGTTCTTGGTCCCCTCCTCTTTTCTATCTACACTTCTTCCCTTGGTTCATTACTCTCATCCCATGGCTTTTCCTACCATCTCTATGCTGATGACTTCCAAATCTACCTTTCTACCCCTGATATCTCACCTTGCATCCAAACCAAAGTTTCAGCGTGCTTCTCTGACATTGCTGTCTGGATGTCTCAACACCACCTGAAATTAAATATGACCAAAACCGAGCTTCTCATTTTCCCCCCCAAACCCACCTCCCCGTTCCCCCCGTTTTCTATTTCTGTTGATGGCTCTCTTATTCTCCCTGTCTCCTCAGCTCGAAACCTTGGGGTCATCTTTGACTCTTCTCTCTCCTTCTCTGCTCATATCCAGCAGATTGCCAAGACCTGTCGTTTCTTTCTTTACAACATCCGTAAAATCCGCCCCTTTCTTTCCGAGCACTCTACCAAAACCCTCACCCACACCCTTGTCACCTCTCGTTTAGACTACTGCAATCTGCTTCTTGCTGGCCTCCTACTTAGTCACCCCTCTTCAGTCGGTTAAAACTCTGCTGCCTGTCTCGTCCTCCGCCAGGGTCGCTTTACTCATACTACTCCTCTCCTCAAGACCCTTCACTGGCTCCCTATCCGTTTTCGCATCCTGTTCAAACTTCTTCTACTAACCTATAAATGTACTCACTCTGCTGCTCCCCAGTATCTCTCCACACTCATCCTTCCCTACACCCCTTCCCGTACACTCTGCTCCATGGATAAATCCTTCTTATCTGTTCCCTTCTCCACTACTGCCAACTCCAGACTTCGCGCCTTCTGTCTCGCTGCACCCTACGCCTGGAATAAACTTCCTGAGCCCCTACGTCTTGCCCCATCCTTGGCCACCTTTAAATCTAGACTGAAAGCCCATCTCTTTAACATTGCTTTTGACTCGTAACCACTTGTAACCACTCGCCTCCACCTACCCTCCTCTCTTCCTTCCCGTTCACATTAATTGATTTGATTTGCTTACTTTATTTATTTTTTGTCTATTAGATTGTAAGCTCTTTGAGCAGGGACTGTCTTTCTTCTATGTTTGTGCAGCGCTGCGTACGCCTTGTAGCGCTATAGAAATGCTAAATAGTAGTAGTAGTAGTAGTAGGTGGAGGTGACCTGGTTGAGAATTCAAGTTTAATCTTGTGAACCTTATCATGAAAATACTCAGCCAGAGTCTGGGGGGAAAGTGAAGGGGGTGGGGGGGGTTGCAGGTGAAGGCACTTTGAGGAGAGAGTTCAGTGTGGCAAAGAGACGTTGAGGGTTTGAGCCAAGAGAATTTGTCAACTGGATGTAATAGTCCTGTTTGGCAAGTAAAAGAGCAGACTGGAAGGAGGTCAGCAAGAATTTGAAATGTATGAAGTCAGTATGGGCACGGGATTTCAGCCAAAGGCGTTCAGCAGAGCGGGCACAGGAACGTAGGTAGCGGATTCTAGAGGTCAGCCAAGGCTGGCGCTTGGTATGTTTTACAGAACGGGGAATGGGAGGCGCGAGAGTATCCAGAGCAGAGGAGAAAATAGTATTATAGGAAGAGACAGCCTCATTGACAGACTTGGATAACATAGTGGTAGAGAAGAGATTTTGAAACATTGGAGGACAGGGTAGAAGGGTCAATAGCCTGAAGATTCCTAAATGTATTGGTTAAGATTGGACGGGACTGGGGAGGAGGGTGTTTAAGTGTGAAAGTTATCAGATGATGGTCAGAGGGGAAGAGTTGAGGCACAGAAACTGGAGAGTGAGCAGTTTGAGAAGAGGATAAGATCAAGGCAGTGGCCATTCTGGTGAGTGGGGGCAGTGGAGCACAGTTGAAGATTGAAAGAGGATGTTAAAGCAAGAATTTAGCATAAACATGACCAAGACTGAGCTTCTTATCTTTCCCCCTAAACCAACCTCTCCTCCTCCCCCATTCTCTATTTCTGTGGATAACACTCTCATCCTTCCTGTCTCATCAGCTCGTAACCTTGGGGTCATCTTCAACTCCTCCCTCTCCTTCTCTGCACATATTCAGCAGACTGCTAAAACCTGTCATTTCTTTCTCTATAATGTCACCAAAATTCACCCTTTCCTTTCTGAGCACACTACCAGAACCCTCATCCACACTCTCACCACCTCTCTCTTAGACTATTGCAACTTGCTTCCCCCAGGTCTCCCACTTAGCTATCTCTCTCCTCTTCAATCTGTTCAAAATTCTGCTGCACGACTAATATTCTGCCAGTGTTGTTATGCTCATATTAGCCCTCTCCTCAAGTCACTTCACTGGCTTCCTATCTGTTTCCGCATACAGTTCAAACTCCTCTTATTGACCTGTAAGTGCATTCACTCTGCAGCTCCTCAGTACCTCTCCACTCTCATCGACTTCTTGTCCTTTAGAAAAATGCTGAAAGCTCATCTCTTTAAGCAAGCCTACCCAAATGCCCCAACCTAATCTCGCTAACTTCCACCCCCAATTCTGTTCTGACTTAAATACCAACCTCCCATCCTTCTCCTCTTTCCATCTCTCCTTAATTTTATCCCTTCTTACCCTTTCTCCCAAATTACACTATCCTATCCTGTCTACCCTCTTTTATCCTAGTCATATATTATCTAGCTCAACTTATCATACACTACTAAGCCCAACTTTACATTGTTTTACTATTTCAAATTACTATGTAAGCCGCATTGAGCCTGCATTATGTGGGAAAGTGCGGGTACAAATGTAATAATAATAATAATAATCTCTCCCTACATTCCTCCCAGGGAACTCCATTCACTGAGTAAATCTCTCTTATCTGCACCCTTCTCCTCCACCGCTAACTCCAGACTCCGTTCCTTTATCTTGCTGCACCATATGCCTGGAATAGACTTCCTGAGCCGGTACGTCAAGCTCCATCTCTGGTCGTCTTCAAATCTAAGCAAAAAGCCCACCTTTTTGATCCTGCTTTTAAATCCTAAACCTTATTCACTTATTCAGAACCCTTATTTTATCATCCTCACTTTAATATTCCCTTATCTCTTGTTTGTCCTGTTTGTCTGTCCTAATTAGATTGCAAGTTCTGTCGAGCAGGGACTGTCTCTTCAAGGGACTGGTGGTTGGGAGGCGGGAAATACTGCTGGGCAGGCTTATATGGTCTGTGCCCTGAAAAGGACAGGTACAAATTCAAGGTAAGGTATACACATATGAGTTTGTCTTGGGCAGACTGGATGGACCATGCAGGTCTTTTTCTGCCGTCATCTACTATGTTACTATGTTCAAGTGTACAGCGCTGCGTACATCTAGTAGCATTATAGAAATGATAAGTAGTAGTAACAATACTGGATGTTGACATTGAGAAGTACATAATTTCAAAGAAGGTGAATGATGGTAGTCAGATAGCTGGTGAACCAGGGAAGGATGACTACAAAATATTGTTTAACCCTAGTCCAGATGTAAAAAGGAGAGTGGCAATCATATCATCATGCAAATGTCTCAACACTGTGACAAATTTCAGTGAGGGTTGTTCAGCTGTAGATGCACCTACCAAAGGGCACTGTCCTCAGCAAAGAACCCCAAAGACTATAATGTATCCACCACCTTTGTGCAGGTTTTTGGCTGAAGGCCTCTGGGTATCATGGCTCTGCCTCATCACCAATCCTCTATTCCCAAGACTTCAAATATTATATTAAGGTACAGACTGGTTCAGTAGTATGCAAAACATGATACCCAGGGCTACATGCGATGTGGAGTAGCAGCCTAGTGGTTAGTGCCATGGACTTTGATCCCAGGGAACTGGGTTCAATTCTCACTGCAGCTCCTTGTGACTCTGGGCAAGTCACTTAACCCTCCATTGCCCAGGTACAAAATAAGTACCTGTATAGTGTATGTAAACCGCTTTGATTGTAACCACAGAAAGGCGGTATATCAAGTCCCATCCTCTTTCCCACTACATCCCTTTTGTCTTCAAAACTGCTGAAGCTTCATCCTTCCTCCATCTGATTCATTGTTAAGGATTTCATGGATTGCTCTTTTGTCTGTAAACACTCTGAACTTACCGCCATAACAGACACTATCAGGAGCATATGCTCCAGATGACATTGCTCTCAGGGTCACAGAATTACACAATCTTCTGTGCCACAAGGCAACTATCCTTGAAAAGCAACATTTCCTCTGCTCAGTAAAGGCTATACGTCTATGAAGTCCCCAGACTGGGATCTACAGCACAATATATAACTGCAGCGTAATGCTAAAATAATACAGGGGCTCATTTTCAAAACACTTAGGCATACATAAGTTGCCATGTATATCTAAGTGATGTGAAAATGAGTCTCACAATAACTCAATCTAATTATACCAAAAACAAGTTACCACTAACCATCCTAACGGTCAGGTTTTACTGACTTATCAATAATGAGATCCAAACAGCTTAGATTTAAGAGATTTTAAGCTGAAAATTTTCCTAAATTTAAGACAAGTTATTCAGTGTAGGTACGCGGCGGTACTGGCAAAAAGGAAATCGCATCCCTCCTTTCCACCATGATGAAAGCCTCTCCAGGATCATAAGTGCGGGTTCCAGATGGATGGAGGAAAGGGGATCAAAGATGAACTTAGTGTGAGGGAGGGATAGGGTATGTCATGCAGGATCTTCATGTATCAGGCAGTAAGAGAAATGGGATTTTGGTTCAAAGACAGAGGGGGGGGGGAGAAAATCAAGGATGTGGCATAGGAACAGCACTTAGATTTAGGATAATGCACCTGGTTTGAGCCATTTTAATTGGGCACCTAGTACTGAATATTAGTGCTAGCCACTTAAATTTCTTCCCCAATATACCACCACCTAAATTCCCCACCCATTTTTTTTTAGCTTCCATTTTTTTTACCACACTCCTCTACTTTTAGCTTCCTGAATTTAGGCACTTAAAATTAAAGTGTAAACATGGGGAATTTTCACTTAGAAGATCTATATGCTTAACTTCCATTATAGGAACCTGGATCTTTTGAACATCTAACTCATTGTGTCTGGTAATTGTTACATTACCTTTTATTAATTCTAAACCCTCATAATTACTCCCTCTTGCTCATACCCATCTCAGTTGCATCATTCAAACCCCTCCCTTCAAAAAATGTAAGCTGAATTTTCCTTTAAAAATACAAAACACAAAATAATGCCACAGAGATTTATTATCTGTAGTTTGAAAGCCAAGACATCTGTCCTCTTCCAGTCTCACAGAATTCTGCCCTGTATTGAACAGCTAAAAATAATAAAATAAAGCCAGTCTGGTTTGTAAATTTCTTTTCAGGCTTTTTGGTACAGTTTATTTTCCACAGACTTCAGGGAATTGTGCCAGGCCCTAGTGTATTATTAACCTTTAGTCTAAGTAACCTCCTGCTACCTATGCAGTAATTACATTTTATCGTAATTTGTCCTTCTTTACTTCTAAATCCCCTCATGTCCCGTTATTTGATCCCTCCCTTTGCTTCTGTGAAAGAGTTGCAAAGTAACTTCAGCTCCTCTGTGGCCTCACCTTCCACCACCACATACAATGAGCACAGCTAATTAAGCCCACCACCGAGTTATAACTAAAGTCTGGTGTTCCTTATATTCTGCATCATGAAGAAACAGCCATGTGTCACATTCCTTACTTCACCCTAGCTGCTTGCTTACTTTCCTTTAGAGGTGGATGTTCCTGTAGCTATTTCCAATCTGCTCTCACTTTGCATAATGCCATTTATTATGAAACATGGTGTGTGGTTTTAAATTCTCACAAGTTGACAAACTGACACCATACCATGTGCTTCTCAATTAGGGTTGCCAACTAGAATCAGATTTGCCCGATAGGATTGATCCAGTCCTGGGCTTACCCCAAATGCATACAGGGATTTGTAGCCTTGCTTTTCTTTCTTAGGAAATCAGAACTACAAGTCTCTGCATGCATTTGGGATAAGCCCAGGACTGGATCAACCCTGTTAGGCGAATCTGGATCTAGTTGGCAACCCTACTCTCAAGAGGAGTTGTACAGTATTGGAGGCAAAAGGAACATTGGGAAGCTAGCAGTCAGGGTAGAAGGTGAGGGTAAGGATGGGGAATACCATTGGTAATAGGCAGGAAGCCAACAAAATCAGGGGTGAGGAAAATAGTAACATAGTAGATGACAGCAGAGGAAGACCTGCACGGTCCATCCAGTCTGCCCAACAAGATAACTCATAAGTGCTACTTTTTGTGTATACCTGACCTTGATTAGTATCTGCCATTTTCACAGCCCAGACTGTAGAAGTCTGCCCAGCACTAGCCACGCCTCCCAACCACCAGCCCCCCCCCCCCCCCACCAGCTCTGCCACCCAATCTCCGCTAAGCTTCTGAGGATCTTAGTGGCAGAGCGGCGGGGGTGGGGGGCTGGTGGTTGGGAGGCGTGGCTAGTGCTGGGCATACTTCAACAGTCTGATAATACAGCAGGAGGTTGATGCCTATGGAATTGGATGAGAGAAAGGAGTCAGATGATGTCTGCAGAGGTTGTAAGGCAGTGGTTCCCAAACCTGGTCCTGGAGGCACCCCAGCCAGTCAGGTTTTCAGGATACCCACAATGAATATTCTTGAGAGATTTGCATGCACTACCTCCACTGCATGCAAATCTCCCTCATGCATATTCATTGTGGATATCCTGAAAACTTGACTGGCTGGGGTGCCTCCAGGACCAAGTTTGGGAACCACTGCTGTAAGGGAGTGCATGATAGGGTGGAAAATGAGGTAAGTTTGTTGGAGATTGCTGCTTGCTAGGGCAGGGGTTGTAGATAAGCAAATCAATGTCCATGGAGTGGGATGATGGGGAGGGTAACGGGGCTGGAGAGATGCAGCCACTGGTGTTTATCTGGCAATGGAAAAATTTGCTGACAGTTGGAGCAGAGAAGGCTAGCAACTGAACAAAGGGGGCAACAACAGTTCATGCAGGTTACAAGAGCAGGGGCTTCATTTCTGGGGCACAAGAGCCAGGGCTGAAGGGGTATTGTGCTTTAGCCAGTCTGAGGGAAAGACAATAGCAAATATTGAGGACTTGGAGCCAGTCTTAGCTCAACTCACCAGGAGCGTAGCCACGGGTGGGCCTAGGCCCACCCAGTTTGGGTTCAGGCCCACCCAGCAGTGGAGGCAGCGGAGCAGAGGGAGCAGGCTGAGCTCCGTTCCTGCATCTGCCTCCCTCTCCCAGACGCTGCCTACCGCCGCCACGATCGCAGGATCTACCTCCCTCCGTCTGAGCACTCATCAGCAGCTGCGCCGGTAGCGAATCATACACGCTGCCTCCTTCTAACCCGGAAGCGTCTTCTCTGCCGCGTTCCGCCCCCATTATCAGAACTTCCTGTTTCTGCTGGGGCTGGACGCGGCAGAGAAGACGCTTCCGGGTTAGGAGGCAGCTTGTATGATTCTCTACCGGCGCTGCACTGCTGCTGATGAGTGCTGAGAGACAGAGGGAGGTAGATCCTGCGATCATGGTGGCGGTAGGCAGCGTCTGGGAGAGGGAGGCAGATGCAGGAACGGAGCTCAGCCTGCTTCCACTGTACATTTTTGGGGGGAGAAGAGGGCGGGAGGGAATTGCAGGGGAGAGAGGAGAATCGCTGATGGCTGGAGGGGGGGGGACAGTGGAGAAAATAGAATTGCTGGGTATGGATGGATAGAGGAGGGCAGAGGCAAGAACAGAATTGCTGGGTATGGATGGATAGAGGGGGGCAGGGGCAAGAACAGAAATGCTGGGTATGAATGGATAGGGGCAGGGCAGAGATGAGAATTGTTGGGTATGGATGGATGGAGGGGAGAGGAGAGTTGCTGGACATGGGTTGATGGAGGGGAGGGCAGGGGAGAGGGGGGTTGCTGGACATGGATGGATGGAGGGAAGGGCAGGGGAGAGGAGGGTTCCTGGACATGGATGGATGGAGGGAAGGGCAGGGGAGAGGAGGGTTCCTGGACATGGATGGATGGAGGGAAGGGCAGGGGAGAGGAGGGTTCCTGGACATGGATGGATGGAGGGAAGGGCAGGGGAGAGGAGGGTTCCTGGACATGGATGGATGGAGGGAAGGGCAGGGGAGAGGAGGGTTGCTGGACATGGATGGAGGAGAGGGAAGGGAGAGAGAAGAAATGCTGGACATGGATGGAGAGGATGGAAGAGTGAGGAAGGAGAATAGATGAGATGAGGGAAAAGGAAGAGAGGAGAAAAACTGCACATGGATGAAGAAAATAGGCAGAAGCTAGATCCACTGGACAGTCGTCTGCAGAGGACCCAGCTTTTACTTACGGATGTAGGGCAAGAAATGAAGAAGAAAGGCGGAAAGTAAAGAAATAAATGGAAAGGAAGCCCTGGAAATGGAGTTAAGAGGACAGATAGCAGCAGAATCGGATACTGGGCCAGCATGATCAGAAAAACAGTCACCAGACAACAAAGGTAGAAAAAAATCATTTTATTTTCATTTTAGTGTTTGGAATATGTCCACTTTGAGAATCAGGTGCTCAACATTAAAAGTTTATATTTAATTTACTTATTTATGGCATTTTATCCCACAATAAACATGAATTAGATTGGAACCTGGGATCATTTAATTTTTTTTTCCTGGAGAGAGTAATGCATTGCCTCCCACCCCCCCCCCACCCCCCGGCTCTCTCCCCAGCTATAGCCAGCTGTGCAATTTTGAGGGGAGGTGCACAGGTGGACCGGGGAGAGAGCCTGTTGTTAAACATTTACCAGCACACCACTGTCTAGTGCCCACCCATCCAACCTGTTGGCCCACCCAAAAATTGACTTCTGGCTACGCCACTGCAACTCACATCAAAAAAAGAACACACTAGAAAAAAATAATGTTACAGAAGTCTTGCTTTGTGTTGTATTTTTCAGAAGGAAAAGCATCTGCCCCATAATCTGCACGCTCAGTACACAGGTGTCTTTCAATCATCAGCATAAAACCTTCTATAAAACATGAAACGCTAATGTCTTATTGTTCACTTTTTCAAATGTTATAGTCCATGAATTAGTTAATGCAGTGGCAAATGTTTCTCAGTGAACACACTGCTGCTTCATGAACTTTCAGTGGATCTCTATACTTTCTCAATCACTTCTGTGTTCACTGTGAACAGTCAGCCACCATAAGCATGGCTTGTGGAACAATTCCAAGATGTTAAACTGTTTTCACTAATTCATGGTTTATAACATTTGAAAAAGTAAATAGTAAGATGTTTTACTGAAGTTTTTTATGCCGATGATTGAAAGACACCTGTGCACTGAGTGCAAATTGTGTGTGTGGGGGGGGGGGGGGGCAAGGCATTTCCTTACTAAAAAAAATACAACAGTAAGTAGATGTCTATAACAATTTTGTTTTGTGTATATATATATATTTTTTGTTACATTTGTACCCCGCGCTTCCCCACTCATGGCAGGCTCAATGCGGCTTACATGGGGCAATGGAGGGTTACGTGACTTGCCCAGAGTCACAAGGAGCTGCCTGTGCCTGAAGTGGGAATCGAAATCAGTTCCTCAGTTCCCCAGGACCAAAGTCCACCACCCTAACCACTAGGCCACTCCTCCACTCAATATATATATATATATATATATATATATATATATATATATATATATATATATATGATGCAGGAATTACCACTATTGTTAGCAGAATCTGTGGTACTTCAGGAGTCAAATACCACACACCAGAATAAGAGAAAAGTCTTCTTTATTTGCCAGCAAACAAAGTAGAACATCAGCGCTAACCCTCTCCTTCTCTTGGCTCTTGTCTCTTTCTTAAGCAGCTTCTGTTCTCATTTATATATGGTTCTAAACCCCTCTAGCCCCTACCTTCTCACCAGATGGTAAGGAATAGATTGATTACCCTGTCTTGAACTAATTATCTCTACACATTACTTACAATATCAGTTACACAGGTTTCAAATATTTCCTAAACTGACCTACGACCTGGGCCTCTCAAACTAGACAATGCGGCACCTATCTCCTGCATTTTATTATTATTAAATTCTCAGATTCTATTATTTAGCAATCCCTGATTCTAATTCACACTTATGGACATCAGTAATTGTAACCCCTCGGGGCATTCATTAAGGGGCCAGTCCTACACTTAGCTATAATCAATCAAGGAAAAGAGTTGACTTTTCCTGACCTCTTTCACCTTTAGCTTCATACACAGAACTAGCTAGGAATGTGGATAATTGAAACCAGATGACCTCTTAAACTGCAGAAAATATCACTTGAAAAGTCAGACAAAGATGTAAACACTGAATTGAAAAGATATTTTACAGGGAGAAATAGAACTTATTAATTAAAAGAAAGTATTAAAAATTAAACAGAATAAAACATATTTTAAAATAAGCAGAGATCAGAATTCCTTATAAGACAGAATCTAAATTATCAAGAATTTATTTAAAATCTAAACTATCTCCTATTTCCAGGACTGCCTCATATATATACAGTGGGGGAAATAAGTATTTGATCCCTTGCTGATTTTGTAAGTTTGCCCACTGACAAAGACATGAGCAGCCCATAATTGAAGGGTAGGTTATTGGTAACAGTGAGAGATAGCACATCACAAATTAAATCCGGAAAATCACATTGTGGAAAGTATATGAATTTATTTGCATTCTGCAGAGGGAAATAAGTATTTGATCCCCCACCAACCAGTAAGAGATCTGGCCCCTACAGACCAGGTAGATGCTCCAAATCAACTCGTTACCTGCATGACAGACAGCTGTCGGCAATGGTCACCTGTATGAAAGACACCTGTCCACAGACTCAGTGAATCAGTCAGACTCTAACCTCTACAAAATGGCCAAGAGCAAGGAGCTGTCTAAGGATGTCAGGGACAAGATCATACACCTGCACAAGGCTGGAATGGGCTACAAAACCATCAGTAAGACGCTGGGCGAGAAGGAGACAACTGTTGGTGCCATAGTAAGAAAATGGAAGAAGTACAAAATGACTGTCAATCGACAAAGATCTGGGGCTCCACGCAAAATCTCACCTCGTGGGGTATCCTTGATCATGAGGAAGGTTAGAAATCAGCCTACAACTACAAGGGGGGAACTTGTCAATGATCTCAAGGCAGCTGGGACCACTGTCACCACGAAAACCATTGGTAACACATTACGACATAACGGATTGCAATCCTGCAGTGCCCGCAAGGTCCCCCTGCTCCGGAAGGCACATGTGACGGCCCGTCTGAAGTTTGCCAGTGAACACCTGGATGATGCCGAGAGTGATTGGGAGAAGGTGCTGTGGTCAGATGAGACAAAAATTGAGCTCTTTGGCATGAACTCAACTCGCCGTGTTTGGAGGAAGAGAAATGCTGCCTATGACCCAAAGAACACCGTCCCCACTGTCAAGCATGGAGGCGGAAATGTTATGTTTTGGGGGTGTTTCTCTGCTAAGGGCACAGGACTACTTCACCGCATCAATGGGAGAATGGATGGGGCCATGTACCGTACAATTCTGAGTGACAACCTCCTTCCCTCCGCCAGGGCCTTAAAAATGGGTCGTGGCTGGGTCTTCCAGCACGACAATGACCCAAAACATACAGCCAAGGCAACAAAGGAGTGGCTCAGGAAGAAGCACATTAGGGTCATGGAGTGGCCTAGCCAGTCACCAGACCTTAATCCCATTGAAAACTTATGGAGGGAGCTGAAGCTGCGAGTTGCCAAGCGACAGCCCAGAACTCTTAATGATTTAGAGATGATCTGCAAAGAGGAGTGGACCAAAATTCCTCCTGACATGTGTGCAAACCTCATCATCAACTACAGAAGACGTCTGACCGCTGTGCTTGCCAACAAGGGTTTTGCCACCAAGTATTAGGTCTTGTTTGCCAGAGGGATCAAATACTTATTTCCCTCTGCAGAATGCAAATAAATTCATATACTTTCCACAATGTGATTTTCCGGATTTAATTTGTGATGTGCTATCTCTCACTGTTACCAATAACCTACCCTTCAATTATGGGCTGCTCATGTCTTTGTCAGTGGGCAAACTTACAAAATCAGCAAGGGATCAAATACTTATTTCCCCCACTGTATATATATATATTTTTTTTTTTATGTGATTTGAAGTCTGGAGTACAGAACAGAAAGCAAAGTCACTTGCCTGTAACAGAGGTTCTCCACAGACAGCTGGCGAATGCAGCTACACTCCATGATGACATCACCCAGGAAGTCTGTTCCAGAACTCTTAGCCCAGAGAAACCTTCCTTTGAGCCTATACAGAGGTTCACACACTGCCACACCATCTCTCCCCCTCTTAGTCTGTTTCGTAGCAAGTTGTTACAGATGTTACTTTTTTATTTTTGTCTTATTCATTTTCTTCTATTTTACTTTTTGTTTTGTAGGTTAGAAGGCAATGGGAGTGTAGCTGCATTCCCCCACCACTGTCAATACAAAACCCCTGTTACAGGTAAGCAACTTTGCTTTCTTTGCAGACAAGGAGTAGGCACACAATGGCGATTCTAGAGCTAAAGATGTTGTGTGAGGTTATTAGTGGGCTGCAGATGCACAAGTGAAGGAATATTGCCCATTGAACGTCTGGGAAAGTTAGTAAGCAAAAAGGCTGCAAAATTGCAGATTGTCCAAGGTTGTTTTCTGTGGCACAAATATGTCCAGAAAACCATGTTGATGCTTTACAGATGTTATCAAGGGAAGTTGCTCTGAAGCTCGCAATGGAAGCTACTTTGGCTTGAAGCTGCAGAACTCTATCCTCCCCCAGTGGTTGGAGATTCGCTTGAATATAGCAAAACAAAATGCATTCAGAGATGCAGGTAAAGGGCATGTGCTTAGAAGCGGTCTTACATAAGTTCTCACCTGCAATCAAGCGTAAGAAGAAAGGCCTTTACTTATGAGGATGAGGTCTCACAAAGAAACCTGGAAGAATAAAAGACTGGTTTAGGTGTAAATTAAACACAACTTTAGGCATGAATTCAGGATGCGCTTGAAGCACAACCCTGTTGTGGTAGTATTGTGTTTATGGACGAAAGCACAACAGAGCCTGCAGCTCACTTACACGTCTCACTGTTGTAATGGCCACTAAAAAAAAAACAATTTGCCAAATAAGGTGAGTGAAGGAGTACTTAGTGGTTCAAAAGGACTCTCCATTAGTCCAGCAAGAACTATACTAAGGTCCCGGGGTAAGGGAGAATTCTTTAGAGGAGGTTGAGTGTTCATGAGTCCTTTCATGAATCTAGAGATCAGGGCTGCCGAGAGGGGGGGACAAAAGTCCCCGGGCCCTGCCCTCCATCGCTCCACCACAGTTCGGACCCGCCCTCGCCTGACGTAACGTCCGCGAGGGCGAGGCACGGAAGGAAGGAGAGGTCTGCCCTGCTGCTGCTTGCTGCGAAGGTGGTGAAAGGTGGCGTTTAAGGTTAGTTCAGGGCCCGGCCCAGTAGTGGGTGGAGGGGGGCCCGGCGACGACGATGACTTCGGGTGGGGGGCCCGGGGGCGGCCTTGTCCCGGGCCCGGATCTGGCTCTCGGTGGCCCTGCTAGAGATTAATGGATATGTGGAGAGGAATTTTTCTTTGACCTAGTTAGTGGTAGGCCAAAACAGCTGACAGAGAGATGACCTGAAGATGTCTTGAATCCCGAGTTTGACAGCTAAAGGAGGTAGGACTGATGTTTGGGTTCTTATGGATGTGTTCTCTTCGCATGTCTGTGTTTGACATTGAAGAAGTCTGGCATATGGTTGATTCCGAGATTGTGGATAAAACTGCTGAAAATACTGGCAATGGTAAGGTATTTTAAACTGCATCTGTTGACCCTTAGAGTACAGGGCTTTTGTTGTCTGTCAGTTGAGATGGAAGCTCTCTGACTATAGAGTAGTGGACCTTTATTTGAAAAATGGCATCTTATCTCCAAAGAAAGAGACCATTCTCCTAAGCAGAGAGCATCTGCTAGAAAATCACGTCACCGCTGCTGATGCAGACATGTTGAAGATGTTGTATGTCAATCATATAAGGCAACAAGTGGATTCCTGCAAGTTTAAATGAAGTTGCACCAGCTGATTTTGGTGGGAGGACATCAGCAACTTAATGAACTAGACCTGTTTGCCTAACAGGAGTGGAAGAGTAGCCTAATGGTTACTGCAGTGGGCCTTGATTCTGGCGACCTGGGTTCGATTCTCACTGCAGCTCCTTATGAACTTGGGCAAGTCACCTAACCCTCCATTGCCCCAGATACAAAAACTTAGATTGTGAGTTCTCTAGGGACAAAGAAAGTACCTGCATTTAATGTGTACAGCGCTGCATACATCTAGTAGCACTATAGATTGGTAGTAGTAGTACTAACTCATTTGGGGTTATAGTGGAATATAAGGCCCAGATAAACTTGGCTAACAGACTATATGTAAAAAATAAAATACCAAAAAGCAACTAGTCTGTTACTTACAGTACTCAATTTTGATTAATGGAGGAGGAAAAACTTCAGTAAAATAGCTCTACCATTCTGATATTTTATTTATTTATTATATTTGTATCCCGCGCTTTCCCTTGCTACTTCAAATCATTAACATAACATGCTGGTAATGCAGAATTAGCAGCACTGTCTTGAGGTTCAGCTCAGCACTTGATACTTTATATTTATGTTCTAGATGTCTCCACATGGGTGGGGGGGGGGGGAGGAGAGTTTTCCATATGGAGTTGTATATCTTGAAGGACCTGGTGACTGGTGCTTCTGTTATTTCCTTAGGAGTGCTACAGGATTGGAGGATTGAGTGAAAGCCCTTCTTACTTCCAGAAATCTGAGTGGATCCCAGGGAAAATGCTTTAGATATCTCCTGCAAGAATTTAAAGTAAGAGCATTTGTCCTCCTGAGGGCAATAGTTGGTGTTCAGAGCTTCAAAAGACTGACCCAACGGTACTAACTGCCATTGGTGGGCACAAGAGGGGATGTAAAGTGAGTGGATGTCTTCTAATAATGGAGTGATTGCCAAGGATCTGGGGACCCAGCTGGCTTGTGATGGTGATTGCTGAATGATGGTGTCTTGGCCCACACCACTTGTCTATGGTGGAGGCTGCGAGGGAGGGGGTGGTCAGATGACATTCCTATAAGATGGCTATACTATCCCTTACAAATCACTTCAGGAGTTGTATAAGAATCAGGAGAGCTGACTGGAGAATTGGTAAGCAGTGCTACAGTGCCTCTGGCAATGTAGTAGAAGATTTGCCACTATAATGGATTTTACACCATCCTCCGGCCATAGCAGAGCTGCTGGACCTAGGGGGTTCAAGTTGGAAGTGCAGTGGCCATAGTCTGACAAGCAGGCTTTTTTTATTTTTAGTTTCAGTTTTAATAATAATCACTGCCTTTTTTCCCTTTGGTTATTTTTTTCTTATTTTCTGTGGTATTCTGAGGGACATAGAAGCCAACCTTTCAAAATGATTCGGGGTGCTGAATTTTTCTTTTTTTTTTAACAGGTGGTGCATTCTCCCCTCCCCCCTCTCCCGTCCCCCCCCATCCCCATGTCCCCCCTCCACCTCCCTCCGAGTTCCAGGACCCCTCCCTCCCAGTTCCAGGACCCCCTCCCTCCCCTCTCTCTCTCTCCTTTCTCTCCCCCCCTCCCTCCCAGTCCCACAGGGTCCCCCCCCCTACGTTCCACAGGGTTGTCCCCTCCCCCTCCCTCCATGTTCCACAGGTCCCCCCCCCCCCCCCCGCTCCCTCCGAGTTCCAGGGTCGTCGTCCCTCCCTTCGAGTTCCAGGCACCTCCCTCTGAATTTTAAAAGTCATCTTGACTTACCTCGTCGGGGTTACGGCGGACGGCAGCAGAGGTAAAAAGTGTGCAGGCTTGGCGCTTACTTCAATTTTCCATACACGCTTTTTACCTCTGCTGTGGCCGCCGTAACCCCGACGAGATAAGTCAAGATGACTTTTAAAATTCGGAGGGAGGTGCCTGGAACTCGAAGGGGGGGGGGCAACCCTGGAACTCGGAGGGAGGGAGAGAACGAACTTCCGGTGGGTGAAATATTGGGGGTGCTCGAGCACCCATAAGTACATAAGTAATGCCATACTGGGAAAAGACCAAGGGTCCATCGAGCCCAGCATCTTGTCCACGACAGCGGCCAATCCAGGCCAAGGGCACCTGGCAAGCTTCCCAAACGTACAAACATTCTATACATGTTATTCCTGGAATTTTGGATTTTTCCAAGTCCATTTAGTAGCGGTTTATGGACTTGTCCTTTAGGAAACCATCCAACCCCTTTTTAAACTCTGCTAAGCTAACCGCCTTCACCACATTTTCCGGCAATGAATTCCAGAGTTTAATTACACGTTGGGTGAAGAAAAAATTTCTCCGATTTGTTTTAAATTTACTACACTGTAGTTTCATCGCATGCCCCCTAGTCATAGTATTTTTGGAAAGCGTGAACAGACGCTTCACATCCACCTGTTCCACTCCACTCATTATTTTATATACCTCTATCATGTCTCCCCTCAGCCGTCTCTTCTCCAAGCTGAATAGCCCTAGCCTCCTTAGTCTTTCTTCATAGGGAAGTCGTCCCATCCCCGCTATCATTTTAGTCGCCCTTCGCTGCACCTTTTCCAATTCCACTATATCTTTCTTGAGATGCGGCGACCAGAATTGAACACAATACTCATGGTGCGGTCGCACCATGGAGCGATACAACGGCATTATAACATCCTCACACCTGTTTTCCATACCTTTCCTAATAATACCCAACATTCTATTCGCTTTCCTAGCCGCAGCAGCACACTGAGCAGAAGGTTTCAGTGTGTTATCGACGACGACACCCAGATCCCTTTCTTGGTCCGTAACTCCTAACGTGGAACCTTGCATGACGTAGCTATAATTCGGGTTCTTTTTTCCCACATGCATCACCTTGCACTTGCTCACATTAAACGTCATCTGCCATTTAGCCGCCCATGTCTCCCAGTCTCGTAAGGTCCTCTTGTAATTTTTCACAATCCTGTGCGAGTTAACGACTTTGAATAACTTTGTGTCATCAGCAAATTTAATTACCTCGCTAGTTACTCCCATCTCTAAATCATTTATAAATATATTAAAAAGCAGCGGTCCTAGCACAGACCCCTGAGGAACCCCACTAACTACCCTTCTCCATTGTGAATACTGCCCATTTAACCCCACTCTCTGTTTCCTATCCTTCAACCAGTTTTTAATCCACAATAGGACATTTCCTCCTATCCCATGACCCTCCAATTTCCTCTGTAGCCTTTCATGAGGTACCTTGTCAAACGCCTTTTGAAAATCCAGATACACAATATCAACCGGCTCCCCTTTGTCCACATGTTTGTTTACTCCTTCAAAGAATTGAAGTAAATTGGTCAGGCAAGATTTCCCCACACAAAAGCCGTGCTGACTCGGTCTCAGTAATCCATGTCCTCGGATGTGCTCTGTAATTTTGTTTTTAATAGTAGCCTCTACAGCACCCGCGGAGTCGGCGCCTATGTGGAGGGACAGTGGGTCTGCCCAAGTTGACAGGCTGAATAGACTGGAGGAGGAAGGAGCAATATGACAGCACAGGAATCCCCACACAGGCTCAGAAAAATCAAAGAAAGCTTTCACTGAGCTAAAGCTGAGCTTCCGCACACAGGCTCGGTCAGTGATGTCACTATGGAATGTGCCTGTGTGGAACTGGAAAAAAATTATCTGTTAGAAATATACTTGTAGCTCCAATTATAGACTAGAATATGCCACTAACTAACCTATATGATCCTTTGCTGAATGTGCATTACCTCACCATCATAAACGTGAATAGAAGGGTATACTGTTTTTTTGACACAGAGACCTTTAGGAAAGGTAAACATTTAAGTCATTTGTATCTTGACTTGTGAGCAATTTATAACTCTAATATATAATGGGTAATCTGATGGTCAAGGGGTGAAGGAAACTATCACAGAGGCTATAAACCATATGTATGTAGTCATTAGTAAACTAACCTATGCTCCTAGGTTGCAAGGTTCCGCGTTAGGAGTTACGGATCAAGAAAGGGATCTGGGTGTCGTCGTCGATGATACGCTGAAACCTTCTGCTCAGTGTGCTGCTGCGGCTAGGAAAGCGAATAGAATGTTGGGTGTTATTAGGAAGGGTATGGAGTCCAGGTGTGCGGATGTTATAATGCCGTTGTATCGCTCCATGGTGCGACCGCACCTGGAGTATTGTGTTCAGTACTGGTCTCCGTATCTCAAAAAAGATATAGTAGAATTGGAAAAGGTACAGCGAAGGGCGACGAAAATGATAGTGGGGATGGGACGACTTTCCTATGAAGAGAGGCTGAGAAGGCTATGGCTTTTCAGCTTGGAGAAGAGACGGCTGAGGGGAGATATGATAGAAGTGTATAAAATAATGAGTGGAATGGATCGGGTGGATGTGAAGCGACTGTTCACGCTATCCAAAAATACTAGGACTAGAGGGCATGAGTTGAAGCTACAGTGTGGTAAATTTAAAACGAATCGGAGAAAATTTTTCTTCACCCAACGTGTAATTAGACTCTGGAATTCGTTGCCGGAGAACGTGGTACGGGCGGTTAGCTTGACGGAGTTTAAAAAGGGGTTAGATAGATTCCTAAAGGACAAGTCCATAGACCGCTATTAAATGGACTTGGAAAAATTCCGCATTTTTAGGTATAACTTGTCTGGAATGTTTTTACGTTTGGGGAGCGTGCCAGGTGCCCTTGACCTGGATTGGCCACTGTCGGTGACAGGATGCTGGGCTAGATGGACCTTTGGTCTTTCCCAGTATGGCACTACTTATGTACTTATGTACTTAATAATTAATCTTTTTATGTACTTTTTGATCCCTTGTGTTCAAGATACCAAATTCCCTATATAAGAAGCTGGCCTCTGTCCAGAAGTTAGAACATACTTTGTCTATCCTTAGATTTGGTATGTCCTCATATATCGATATATTAATAAACAATTGTTAAATTGAGAACAGGCTAATTTTGGGTTGTTTTTTTTTAATTAAGTTCTACACCTACAGCCCCTCTTTTTTCTGTTGCTCCTAGTCCTGCTCCTCCATTTCCTTTTTATCTACAAATTAAGTGTCCTGAGAATAAAAGTAACTGGAGGGAAGAGACGGAGGAAGAAAGGATGACAGACTGAAGGAAAAACAAAAGGTGGTGAAAGTCAGGAAGGGAAAAAGGTAGCCTAACAGTTAGTGCAATGGGCTTTGGTCCTGGAAAACCGGATTTGATTCCCACTGCAGCTTCTTGTGACTCTAGGCTAGAGAATGACACAGGGACAAAGTTTGGCCCCGTCCCCGTGGGGTCTGTCTCCATCCCCACCCTGTCCCCGCAGGTTCTGTCCCAGTCCCATCCACGATTCTCTCTCATGAGCTCTGTCCTCATCTGCAGAAGCCTCAAACAAGTATGATTTTATATTTAAATTTTTTTATTAAAGTATAAAAAGGAATATGCTGTGCAGCTATTGTGTATAAATTACAAACAGAAAGCAATAACAACAGCGAGCAGCTATAATAACCCTCCTCACCACCACCCTCTACCCTTCCAACCCCAATAGCTGATTTCTATTACCCCAAGGAATCCTAATCCATGTTAAAATGTCCAGGGGTACAAAATACAATCCGTTCTGTATGCCCTATGAAGCACTGTTATGGTTTTTTTAATCTGGATAAATAAGTCATCAACAATCTCAGGATTCAGTCTACCTCTCCTGTCTTCCACAGTCCTTCCTGCAATAGAAGATATCTTAGAAGATGTGCTGATAGTAGGATGTACAGGATCCCCCATGCAAATTTTGCTAGTTGTGGCCAGCATGTTTGTTCGTTTTTCCAAAAAATCTAAATATCGTCGTCTGCATCAAACATAACAGTCCAGTTCATTAACAGGTTTCAAAGTAGAAAATGACACAGGGACAAAGTTTGTCCCCGTTCCCATGGGCTCTGTCCCCATCCCCGCCCTCCCCCCCTCTAAACTCTGGCCCCATCCCCATCCCCACAGTTACTGCAGGTCCCTGTCCCCGTGTCATTCTCTACTCTAGACAAGTCACTTAAACTTCCATTGCTCCAGGTACAAAATAAGTACCTGTATGTAATATGTAAACCACTTTGATTGTAACTACAGAAAGGCGGTATATCAAGTCCTATCCCCAGACAGAACAAAACAATGAGGAACCCATGGAAAGGGAGAGTGAAATATGAAGAAAGGGAGTGGAGAAAATGGATAAGTAAAGCAAAAGAAAAACAAAATAGAGAAGGAAAGAAAAAAAATGTAGCTATTATGACTCAAGCACAAAGATTTTAAAAAAAATCTGTCATTTAATATTTTAAAGCTAGGCTAGGCTTTTTTATACACATCAATATAAAGAACACCACCGTTTATAAAGATAGTTGCAACCATGATCATTCTATTATCTTGAAAAGCCCTTTATCCAGAATTTCTGCTCCTGCCTCTCCACTCATATTCCTCTGGTTCTGACCTTCCCAACCACCTTTCTCTTATCAGCTCCTCCAGCTGCCAAGGTGCTCTATAAATTAATCTACAGAGCATGCTGTGGTTCAAACAGCTGATGTGAACTATGACCCATGTAGCAGAAGAAGCAGGATTGGAGATCTATTTTCATAATGAATATTTTTACACAGAACCTGCATATGTAATTTATACATACACGTTTTTTCCCCTAATACTCAGACACTGCTGCCTTTCCCCACAGAGCTCAGTATGTGGTCACCACAGGTAAAAGTAAAGAGCAGCTACCACAAAGGAATTGTAATTTAGCCTCAAATACAAAAACAAAAATCAAGCTGATGCATTCAGCTAACACATGGTTGCTGGTCTGTAAAACTTATGTAGGAGCAGTGGCCCTTTAAACAGATTATAGTTTTAGCACAGTTTCTGTGGTGATCCCCTATAATGGACTTGGGGAAAACCCACTGCTTATTTCTCCCATTAAGTGAAGAAATATTTTCTCCGATTCGTTTTAAATTTACTACTTTGGAGCTTCATTGCGTGCCCCCTAGTCCTTGCATTTTTGGAAAGAGTAAACAAGTGATTCACATCTACCCATTCCATTATAATGTCCTCATTTTTGTTTTCCATTCCTTTTCTAATAATACCTAACATTCTATTTGCTTTCTTAGCCGCCGCCACACACTGAGCAGAGGGTTTCAACGTATCATCAACGATGATGCGTAGATCCCTTTCCTGCTCGGTGACTCCTAATGTGGAATGTTTCATTACATAACTATAGTTTGGGTTCCTCTTTCCCACGTTATCACTTTGCACTTGCTCACATTAAACGTCATCTGCCATTAAGACGCCCAGGTCCTCTTGTAATTTTTCACAATCCTCGTGCGATTTAACAATTTTCAATAACTTTGTGTCGTCAGCAAATTTAATTATCTCACTAGTTAATCCCATTTCTAGATCATTTATAAATATGTTAAAAAGAAGTGCGGTCCCAGCACAGACCCCTGGGGAACCCCACTATCTACCCTTCTCCATTGAAAATACTGACCATTTAACCTTACTCCCTGTTTTCTATCTTTTAACCAGTTTTTAATCCATAGTAGGACACTATTCCATGACTCTCCAATTTCCTCTGGCGCCTTTCATGAAGTACTTTGTCAAACACCTTTTGAAAATCCAGATACACAATATCAATCGGCTCACCTTTATCCACATGTTCGTTCACCCCTTCAAAGAAATGTAATAGATTGGTGAGACAAGATTTCCCTTCACCAAATCCATGTTGGCTTTGTCTCATTAATCCATATTTTTGAATATGCTCTGTAATTTTGTTCTTTATAACAGTCTCTACCATTTTGCCCTGCACCAACGTCAGCCTCACTGGTCTATAATTTCCCAGATCTCCTCTAGAACCTTTTTTTTTTTAAAAATTGGCATTACTTTGGCCACCCTCTAATCTTCCAGTACCATGCTTGATTTTAAAGATAAATTACATATTACTAACAATAACTACTTTTTTATTATTATTACCAGCTATTTTTGATTATCTTAGAGATATATTTTCTTTTTGGAGTGGGACATTTCGTATTGAATTCTATATCCATGCCCACACTTCTCCCAGGGCTGTGCCCCATTTTTTAACTATACCTAAAAAGAAGTTCATGTAAATTCCATTTATTGCCAATTAGTGATAATTGGCTGTTATCAACTAATTATCACTGATTGGCTCATTACTCAATTAAGCAGCATGTGTAAATTGGACGC
Organism: Microcaecilia unicolor; assembly: GCF_901765095.1. Lineage (NCBI taxonomy): Eukaryota > Metazoa > Chordata > Amphibia > Gymnophiona > Siphonopidae > Microcaecilia > Microcaecilia unicolor. Next base: position 657,263,829 of record NC_044031.1, on the reverse strand, counting down.
ACACTACTCGCCGCACCTAACTAAACACTGAAAAAACCCACTGCCTCATCCTCTCATCTCAACACAATAAGAACAAACCCACAACTTTAAATGCCTCAGACTACACCCTCCCTATCTCAGACAGCCTGAAAATACTCGGCGTTACAATTGACCAGAACCTTACACTCGAGAGCCACGTGAACGCCACAGTTAATGTTCCACTCAATGTGGAAACTAAAACGCATGAAACCATTCTTCCCGAGGGAATTATTCCGCAACTTAATACAATCAATGGTATTAAGCCATGCAGACTATTGCAATGGAATTTATGCGGAATGCAAAGAACAACTCACAAAGAAACTCCAAACCGCTCAAAACACTGCAGCTAGGCTGATATTTGGTAAGACTCGGTTTGAAAGTGCTAAACCCCTCCGAGAAAAACTGCATTGGCTCCCAATCAAAGAACGTATAGCCTTCAAAATTTGCATCCTGGTCCATAAAATTATCTACGGCAAAGCCCCAGGATATATGACAGACCTCATAGACCTACCAACTAGAAACACATCTGGATCATCACGAACCTATCTAAACCTCCATTACCCAAATTGCAAAGGTCTCAAATACAAATCAACTTATGCATTCAGCTTCTCCTACATAAGCACACAACTGTGGAACACACTCCCAAAAGCTGTGAAAACAACCTACGACCATCTAAACTTCAGGAAATTACTAAAAACCACCCTGTTCAAAAAGACATACCCTACCGACCCAACATAAAATGCCTGAACTTTGCAACACAGCAAAACCACAGCTCGTTATGGACATTACCTAACCCTTCCTCTCTTCGATCCCAATCGTGCCTGAAACACAACCTTACTCGACCACAACACCACATTGTACCTGCTTCTCCACCGGTCCTGGCGAACACCACCACACTGAGCCTGCAAATAGGTGGGAAAATATGGGGTACAAATGCAACAAATAAATAAATAAAGAAATAATATAGAACACAGAGGATAGTGTCATGAAATGGTACATTTCCCCTTCTTCTATTTGCAAACTCACGCATGTCTGCTCAAGATTGAGGTGTGAAAAGACATAGTAAAGTGGATCTTGTTAGTGTGACAAGAGGCTGTATGAGGAAAGCCTGTGCTTCTGTGTGTGACACATGTGCACATGTCTGTGTCTCTGTGTGCATACCAAACGTGTTGGAGACTCCCCAATAAGCACTATTTTTGGGGTAAAAATAAGCCTAAAAAAAGAGAGACTACAAAATATGTAAGGTCTAGTAACAGATACTTTCTAGCAGAAAACGGGTTCCCAACAAGAATAGAGCATTTAATTGTTCAGTGTACTAACCCTGCGCAAATATACTTCACCTCAGAAGATATACTGTCAGGAGCTTTTCCCATGTGCACAAACTGGCAGAAATCCCTTGATGAAGTAAGCCCTAAGTGTGCCAGAAGATAATGGAAAATAATTACAAAGCACTGTATTATAAATCTGGCTACTATCCAATGTACTTTAATATGAACTTAAACCAGTGCCCAAAAATGGAAGAAAGGGTGGGGTGTACAGGTAAAATCACAGGGCTAAGAGCCAGGACTACTGGGTTTCCGTCCAAGCTGCTATCAACTTGCCCTGTGATTCCAAGAAATTAATTTTGTCTGATGACTCAGTCTATCTTGGCATTAAAGTGACATTTATTCTTACCTGATAATTTCTGTTCCTTCAGTCCTGCTAGGCCAGTCCAGACTATCGAGTTACGTCCCCTTCACTAGCAGATCGAGCCAGAGATCCCAAATTGTAGTATCAGTATAACAGGTGGTGAAGCCAGGACTCTCTCAGTATGGCAATACCAAAGTTATCGGTAATAGACAAAACAATGAAAATATTTTGCAAAACAAATCTCAATTGCTCTTCCAGGAAACCCCTGCAGAGCTTGAAACTATTTACAATTTAGTGGGCAGGTGTGGAACCCAAGGACATTCCAAATCCCTCGGCCTTCCAGGGTGGGTCGTGGACTGATTTAGCAGGACTCAAAGAAAGGAAGTCAGGTAAGAGTAAATTTTACTTTCTTTATTAACCTGCTAGACCAGCTCAGACTACCGAGACATACTACAATCTTATCCCTCAGGGTGGGAGGAAGAAAAGGCTCTCTCTAAGATGGCCCTACCAAAATTCATGTCCCCTCTGGCCCAAGCATCAACTTTATGTGTAACAAATAAAAGTAGCAACAACCAGTTCGCCATCCCACAAATATCCTCTAAGTCACTGAACACTCACTGAATGAGAATGGAGACCTTGTGGGGCTACTTTATAGTTTAGAACGTAAGCCGCTTCAACTACTGCCTTAATCCAATGCACCAGCAACAGAGGCTGCTAACCCCTTATGTAGGCCACTAAAAAGTACAAACAATCAGATTTCCAACAGGAATTAGTGACTTCCAGATAACGAACTAAAACCCTGCAAACATCTAATTTATGCTAAGCTTTATCAGATTGCCCTTTGGAAAACCTTTACATGAAAGAAGGGAAATTTCATGATTCATATGAAACAGATTCTACCTTGGTTGGAAAGGTATGCAGTAAGTAACCACCTGGATAATTCCCACTCACCAACTGCTCTCGACAACTGCCATCTAGGTCAAACTGCCACCTGTAGAATCCCCCCCCCCCCCCCCCAGTAAATTCCCACCCCAAATTATATATTCTTACATTTTTCGTGGCTCAATCAGGCTATCCTGGCAAGTTTTGCTCTGTATGTACGTTTTGAGGGCATGAACACGTAGCACCTCATCGCTACAGCAATCTTTTTTAAAGCTCGTACTGAATATGCACAGCGTTTCTTGCTATACACTTTTTGGCAGTACCGTGTTTCAAGGTAAGACACTTTCTATATTCTTCCATATCAGCAGGGGACTTTCTGGTCACTCATTGTTCCAATGTTTCCTTTCTGGGTTGTGGTATAAGGTACGAGTCATTTGTCGTTATCTTGTGCTCTTTTTTTATACCTGAACATTCCCCGGGGGTGTTTTAGTTTTTTAGTCTTTGATCATCCTTTGATGTCCAGTAATAATGCATTTTTTCAAATATTAAAGTTGCCTTAGTTAATTATGGGGCTCATTTTCAAAGCACCTAGACTTACAAGGTTCCATATGTTACTATGCAACTTTGTAAGTCTAAATGCTTTGAAAATAGGCCTCCACGTCTTATTTTTGGTTATCTGTATATTTTTATATCACTACTGTTTCATATGTTTAGTAAAAGATTTGCTGGCATTAGGTAGTATTCTTTTTTCCTTAGATATACAGTGTGTAGAAGTATATTTGGCAGTATAAATGTTATGGAGGGGAATTGTCCTTGCTGGAGAGGTGGCAATTGGTTAAGGGGAAATTGACCTAGGTGGCAATTATCCAGAGGATAACTGGTGGGTAGAACTGTCCAGTGGGAACTCACTTACAACCGTTAGAAAGGATGAAACTGTACCAACGGAAACAGAATCCACAGAAAAGGAAAGATAAGGAATCTCTATAGGAAAGAACCTGCAACTCCAAAAATTCTTCTAGACAAAACAGGTAGCAACTAGAAAAATCATCTTGAGAGATAGATCCTTTCAGGAAGCTCAATAGAAAACCTGAAAAAGAGGCCTCACCAAGGCTAACAGTCCTAAACTCAGATCCCACTGAGGTAAGACCACTTGGACAGGAGGACAAATAAGCTTCACTGCTCATAAAATGCACATCTGGTTGGGTTGTTATGGAGAATTTACCGATCTTGCCTGCAAAATAAAGAGTGCCACCATTTGTACATCACACAAATTAGGAGCCAAATCTCACTCCAATTCCTTCTGCAAAAGAGGCAGAATAGAAGACAAAGCCATTCTCTAAAACGAGTAAGTTGCAAATTGAACACTAGAGTTCAAAACTTTCCAAACCTTCACATAAGCCAAGGAGATAGATGACATGCAGGCTTTCAGCATAGTAGCAGTGACAGAGGCCAAAAGCCCCTTCTTTTTCAGAGGACACCTTTCTTCAATGACCAAGCCATAAGCCAAAAGGGATCTGGATCTTCTATGAGCACCAGACCCTGATGAAGGCAGCCCAGTGCTCTCAGTAACAGTACCAGAGTGCCTACTAGGAAATGCACCAAACCTGCATACCAAAGACAACCAGGCTAATCCAGAACTATGAGAAATTACCAGAAATTGATACTTCAGTATCCTGACCCCCCCCCCCCCCCCCCACACACACACACACACCCAAGCAATGAGTACCCAAAGGAGTAAGACATACAAATACTAAAGTTCCATTCAGGGCTGCATTGGCACATCTAGTCTGACCACTCCAACTCTTTCCTGCAACTAAGAAGAGGACACTTCCACCACATTGCCATAAAGTTGAAAACTGGAGTTGCCCACTGTCCCACTACCAAGAGAAAAGCTGCTAGATAAAGCGCCAACTCTCTTATGTCCAACAGATATTTGCTGAGGAAGTATGCTTGAACATTATTCACTCCAGTCGAAATTGCTAAGAGATGAGCCTCTGCCCAAGTACAAAGCTCACTGATCTCCAAAGACACTAGCACACTCCTTGTTCTCCAATTTCCACATACAGTACCCATTGTAGTGCTGTTAGACAATACTCTCACCACTTTCCTCACCAAAAAGAGGTAGAAAAGACTATTATTCTCACCTACAAATGACTGATAGGCCGCAAAGTTTCTTGGCTTTATCATCTCCCATGAATTGCCATCCCTAGGAAATGAGCTCCCCAACCCTGCAGACTGGAGTCTACTATCAACTACTATCCAGTCTGGAGGTTCCACAGTGACACCCATCAACAGATGTTGTGGGAAAGATCACCAAGCCTGCTGGCTCTTGAGGATTTGCCAGAAGGGAAAAATAAGTCTTAAATTTGAGATTGTGGAGACCACTTCAAGAGCTAGGCATGTTGAAGTGGCTTCATATAAGCTCTTGGCCATGGCACATGGACCCAAGGAGCTGAAGATAATCCCAATTCTGCCTTTCACACTTTCCTACTCCATTCGTTTTTTTCCCACAAACTGCCCTATCACAATAATTACACCCCCACACCTGCTCCTTCTCAGACAAAGAACGACCTACATAACTGGTGCCATCTCCAAACTGCCCTTACTACCCATCCCAAAAATTATCCCCTACCACTTCACCTCACATTCTGCCCCACAACCACAAAAACACCTCATATAACTGCCCAATTGTCTTATCACTCTGTAAATTGCTCAACTAAAAAAAAAAAAAAAAAACAACTACCCACCCACAACAACCCTATAATTGTGAAAAATTACAGAAGGACCTTACGAGACTGGGAGACTGGGTGGCTAAATGGCAGATGACGTTCAATGTGAGCAAGTGCAAGGTGATGCATGTGGGAAAAAAAGAACCCAAATTATAGCTACGTCATGCAAGGTTCCACGTTAGGAGTTACGGACCAAGAAAGGGATCTGGGTGTCGTCGATAATACACTGAAACCTTCTGCTCAGTGTGCTGCTGCGGCTAGGAAAGCGAATAGAATGTTGGATATTATTAGGAAAGGTATGGAAAACAGGTGTGAGGATGTTATAATGCCGTTGTCTCGCTCCATGGTGCGACCGCACCTTGAGTATTGTGTTCAATTCTAGTCGCCGCATCTCAAGAAAGATATAGTAGAAGAATTGGAAAAGGTGCAGCAAAGGGCGACTAAATATGGGATGACTTCCCTATGAAGAAAGACTAAGGAGGCTAGGGGCTTTTCAGCTTGAAGAAGAGATGGCTGAGGAGAGACATGATAGAGGTATATAAAATAATGGGTGGAGTGGAACAGGTGGATGTGAAGCATCTGTTCACAGCTTTCCCAAAATACTAGGACTAGGGGGCATGCGATGAAACTACAGTGTAGTAAATTTAAAACAAATTGGAGAAAATATTTCTTCACCCAACGCATAAACTATGGAATTCGTTGCCGGAGAACGTGGTGAAGGCGGTTAATTTGGCAGAGTTTAAAAAGGGGTTAGACAGTTTCCTAAAAGGACAAGTCCATAAACCACTACTAAATGGACTTGGGAAAAATCCACAATTCCTGGAATAACATGTATAGAATGTTTGTACATTTGGGAAGCTTGCCAGGTGCCCTTGGCCTGGACTGGCCGCTGTCATGGACAGGATGCTGAGCTCGATGGACCCTTGGTCTTTTCTCAGTGTGGCAATACTTATGTATATCGCTTCATGGTGCAATCACATCTTCAGTATGGCGTTCAGTTCTGGTCGCCATATTGCAAAAGATATAGCGGAATTTAAAAAGGTTCAAAGAAGAGTGACCAAAATAATAAAGGGGATGGAATGCCTCTCGTACGAGGAAAGGCTAAAGAGGTTAGGGCTCTTCAGCTTGCAAAAGAGACGGATGAGGTCTACAAAATCCTGAGTGGTGTAGAATGAGTAGAAATAAATCGAGTTTTTACTCGTTTCAAAAGTGCAAAGACTTGGGGACACTTGAGGATGAAGCATGGAAATACTTTTAAAACAAATAGGAGGAAATATTTTTTCACTTAACAAATAGTTAAGCTCTGGAACTTTTTGCAGGAGGATGTGGTAATATCAGTTAGCGTAACTGGGTTTAAAAAAGGTTTGGACAAGCTCCTGGAGGAAAAGTCCATAGTCTACTATTGAGACAGACATGGGGAAGCAACTGCTTGCCCTGTGATTTGTAGCATGGAATGTTGCCACGATTTGGGTTTCTGCCAGGTACTTGTGACCTGGCATGGCCACTGCTGGAAACAGGATACTGGACTAGATGGACCATTTGTCTGACCCAGTATAGCTACTCAAAAAAACAAAAATTATGTTCACAAAAACTGTCCGTACCTCCATAAAAATACTTCTCATGCTCTAACCACCTGCAAACTGCACCATCCCTAAAAACTAACCCCTGCAACTGCTCCACTACCTTACAATGACCACCACCAAAAGCTACCTCTTGCAACTGCCCCACTAAACACAAATTAGTGCTACTTCCAAAAGCAACACCTCTGCAACTGCATCCCCCACCTCACAAATTTTCACACTACCCCTATTAAACCTCCACAAATCCATTGTATAGAGAGCACATCACAGAGGGGTTGGAAAGAATTCCATAAACCGTACTCTACATGCTTTCCCTACTTGTTGAGTTTAACATGAATTTATACTATTGCTGATAGTCACAGAAGAGAGAGTCCAGAACTGGAAAGACACGCCTACAAGGGCTAAACCTTCCCCCTTCCTCTCCTACCCTAAAGGCGGCTGAAACTCACTGACAGGGCAGAGATTAAAGCTGACATTGCTGCTCTTCCGTGGACAAGCAGAATATTTGGTCCTCGTGAACACTATACAAATTCACTAGCAAGCTATTAAAGTATTCAATAAGTGAGGCTTTGCATAGTATAAAATCTACTTATTGTGTTCCTATTGTTAAATATGTTTGGTTTTATGTTTATTTTATGTACTGTAAACTGTTTCAATTTGCATGCATGAGAAGCGGTATAGCAAACCTAATAAACAATACATGATACTGTTGTGATACTGTTAACTGACTAGAAGTTCAATCTAAAATTGTCAGAAGGGCTTGGAGATCTCATGGATATTGCAATCAGTCATTCACATGCTTCCTTATTTCGGTAGTTATTTTTTCAACTGCACAAACAGAAATAAATAAAAACAACAGTAGCTATTTTATAGTTTTGTTTTTTTTTTAACACAAAATTTACAGACACAGTCCACCATACATTTAGAAAAGGAGAGGCAACAGCAGTGTAGCCTGTGCATTCCTCCTCATTCAGACATCCTGAATCAGCTCAATTTTAACTAGACGAAAAAAAAAAATGATTACTACATTTGTACCCCGCGCTTTCCCACTCAAAGCAGGTTCAATGCGGCTTACACAGTAATATGGATTACAGGATTTTGATAAGAAAATAAAAAGTTAAATATAACAGAATACACCAGATTCCCTGGTGTAGTGCTTAAAATCAAGATTATATAGCTATTCAAATAATAAGTATAAGGAGACATCTAGCCTTATGGTCCTATTCTATGAAGAAGGGGTACGGGTGATAACACTGACCACAACATTCAAAGTCAGAACAAAAATTATGCATATATGAAGGAACCTAGAAGTTCAGAGGGCTAAAGGCAGACAAACAAAAAAAAATCCATTAGTTGACATCACCATTTGCTGTCTTACAGTTCCTCTCAAGTCACGCCAGGAAACCATGGTTTGAGCAATATTGCTGACCAAATCAGAAAATGTATTAATCCTTGCAATTTAGCTCTACCTCTGCACAGCTCACCAACTGACACACTCCCTGACCACCTTCCTGTTTATCTACAGTGGTGGAAATAAGTATTTGATCCCTTGCTGATTTTGTAAGTTTGCCCACTGACAAAGACATGAGCAGCCCATAATTGAAGGGTAGGTTATTGGTAACAGTGAGAGATAGCACATCACAAATTAAATCCGGAAAATCACATTGTGGAAAGTATATGAATTTATTTGCATTCTGCAGAGGGAAATAAGTATTTGATCCCCCACCAACCAGTAAGAGATCTGGCCCCTACAGACCAGGTAGATGCTCCAAATCAACTCGTTACCTGCATGACAGACAGCTGTCGGCAATGGTCACCTGTATGAAAGACACCTGTCCACAGACTCAGTGAATCAGTCAGACTCTAACCTCTACAAAATGGCCAAGAGCAAGGAGCTGTCTAAGGATGTCAGGGACAAGATCATACACCTGCACAAGGCTGGAATGGGCTACAAAACCATCAGTAAGACGCTGGGCGAGAAGGAGACAACTGTTGGTGCCATAGTAAGAAAATGGAAGAAGTACAAAATGACTGTCAATCGACAAAGATCTGGGGCTCCACGCAAAATCTCACCTCGTGGGGTATCCTTGATCATGAGGAAGGTTAGAAATCAGCCTACAACTACAAGGGGGGAACTTGTCAATGATCTCAAGGCAGCTGGGACCACTGTCACCACGAAAACCATTGGTAACACATTACGACATAACGGATTGCAATCCTGCAGTGCCCGCAAGGTCCCCCTGCTCCGGAAGGCACATGTGACGGCCCGTCTGAAGTTTGCCAGTGAACACCTGGATGATGCCGAGAGTGATTGGGAGAAGGTGCTGTGGTCAGATGAGACAAAAATTGAGCTCTTTGGCATGAACTCAACTCGCCGTGTTTGGAGGAAGAGAAATGCTGCCTATGACCCAAAGAACACCGTCCCCACTGTCAAGCATGGAGGTGGAAATGTTATGTTTTGGGGGTGTTTCTCTGCTAAGGGCACAGGACTACTTCACCGCATCAATGGGAGAATGGATGGGGCCATGTACCGTACAATTCTGAGTGACAACCTCCTTCCCTCCGCCAGGGCCTTAAAAATGGGTCGTGGCTGGGTCTTCCAGCACGACAATGACCCAAAACATACAGCCAAGGCAACAAAGGAGTGGCTCAGGAAGAAGCACATTAGGGTCATGGAGTGGCCTAGCCAGTCACCAGACCTTAATCCCATTGAAAACTTATGGAGGGAGCTGAAGCTGCGAGTTGCCAAGCGACAGCCCAGAACTCTTAATGATTTAGAGATGATCTGCAAAGAGGAGTGGACCAAAATTCCTCCTGACATGTGTGCAAACCTCATCATCAACTACAGAAGACGTCTGACCGCTGTGCTTGCCAACAAGGGTTTTGCCACCAAGTATTAGGTCTTGTTTGCCAGAGGGATTAAATACTTATTTCCCTCTGCAGAATGCAAATAAATTCATATACTTTCCACAATGTGATTTTCCGGATTTAATTTGTGATGTGCTATCTCTCACTGTTACCAATAACCTACCCTTCAATTATGGGCTGCTCATGTCTTTGTCAGTGGGCAAACTTACAAAATCAGCAAGGGATCAAATACTTATTTTCACCACTGTAACTCTTGAGAATTCACTTCTCTTTACAAACTCCTTTTGTAGCATAAAGCCCTTTATCCTTGCCCTATCCCCCTATTCGTTTATTGTTCCTTCCCATTGGGCTACTCATTTTATCCTTCAGTCTCAGTGATTACTTTTACCCTGACAACACACAGCTCTTCAGCTCTCTTAATTCACACAGCAAGCTTACATTCTTGTTTTCTTCAAGATAAAAGTATGGTTTCTTCACATTTACAGTGGCGTAGTTTCACTAAGATTGACAAAATACTTGACCTGGAGGAAAACTGCAATTATAATTCAGTACTCACTTTCTCCCTTCTTGACTGTAACCTCACACCTACCACCTAGGTCAGTAAGTTTTAGGTAGTCCTTAATCTACAGTTATGCTACATATAGAAGCCAACAGAATTTCGGCTTTGATTTCAGCACTGATACCAGCCCAAAATATGGATTTGGCCTTGTTTTGGTTTCGGCCAAAAATGCCGGTGCATTTTCAGTTGAAACTGAATCTGTGCTGTGAAGCAAATAGCCCCCACTTCCTCCCCACCTCTGACACAAGGAGCTCCTCTCCAGAAACCACATGAAGACCTCCCCCTCCTCAGGCCTACCATATCATTGATGGTCTAGTGGCTAGTCAGGGCAGGGAGTGATCGCCAGTCTCACAAGACTGCCATGGGAGGTCCCAGCAGCCATTTTGAGACTGCTCCAGCCCCTGCCAGCTCCAATCTCCAATCGCTGTTAGCCATCTAGACTCCAATCTCAAAATTGTTGCTGGGCATCCTAAGATAGCAGAGGACAAGGTAGTCATTTTAGTAGCCCCCACCCCCCCCAAAAAAAAAAAAACCTGTATCAAAGCTCTAACTGCAGAAAAATAGGTAGGAAACATTATGTCGCCAAAGCCGTCACCCCCATTACCACGTGCTCATTCAGCCAGCCTTATGGGTTTCAGCATCCAAGATGCCTGCAGGTTGAATTCCTCAGGAAACAAATGGAAAAACAGGGAGGAAGTGGCAAAACTGAAAAGCATTCATGACAATGTGTTCTCAATAGGGGGAACTATTCTGGCCACTGGTGACAGAAGAAACACACAAACAGCAAAAATGATAATGAAAAATCCCAAAACAATGGTGCGGTGCAATATTGCCACAGGGATCGGTACTGGGACTGGTGCTATTTAACATATTTATAAATGATATGGAAATCAGAACGAGCAAAGTGATTAAATTTGCAGATGACAAAACTATTCAAGGTTGTTAAAACATGTGTGGACCGTGAAATATTACGGGAAGACCTTAGGAAATTGGAAGACCGGGCATCCAAATGGCAGATGAAATTTGGTGTACACAAATGCAAGGCGATGCACATTGGAAAGAATAATCTGAATCATAGTTACCTGATGCTAGGGTCCACTTTTTAGTGTCAGCACTCAAGAAAAAGAGCTAGGTGTGGTTGTAGATAATACGCTGAAATCTTCTGCTCAGTGTGCCAAAATGAGGGACATGAACATCCGTATGGCAGCAGAGGAAGATCCACATTATAAAATGGACAAAGACTTTGGGGTGAAGATAAGTGAAACAGAGGAAAGTACAAAAGGAAAGCAAGTTAGAATCTTGTGGGGAGTAGAAGGGTGAAAAAAGAAGGGAAAAACTAAAGATATGCTGCAAAATGAAATATTTGAAAAATCCTAGATGGGATCAGTTCAGGATTGTAGAAAGGCTTGGATGAAGAGACATGTTTCAAGATTGCTTTTGAAATTTTGGAAGGAGAATTCAGTCCCAAGCAACCGGGGAAGGGCGTGCCATGAGAGTGGCAATAACACTAAATCAAGCGTTTTTTAAAGATATGATGAAGACTCAAGATCAATAAGGATAAAATATGAATTGCTTAACAAATATTTCTGTTCTGTGTTCACAGGTGAAAGGCCAGAAGCGGAACCTGAGAAAACATAGGATTTATTAATATTTACTGCCTTTGACAAAGTTCACCAAAGGCAGTATACAGGACATAGGCAATAAGCGATTAAAGTAGTAAAGCCCCTCCCCCCCAACAAAAATTTCAAACAAACACACGTTACGGCAAAGTATGCTACTTGCAATGTCAACACAATGCACATTAAAATGTCTTAATATACAGCACAGGGCTAAGCAGAAGACAGACATGTAGAGGGGCATTTTAGAAAGGACGTCCAACTCAGAATGTGGATGTCCCAGTCAGTAAGACACAAATCAACGTCCATCTCACACGTATTTTAGAACTAGATATAGCCTGTTCTACAATACATGCGAGATGGACGTTCATGTAGACCATTGCAGGACATGGATATCCATCTTACAAACTGAAACGTCTAAAATTATGAACGGGACAAAATGAGGGACATGGACATCCGTATGGCAGCAGAGGAAGATCCACATTATAAAATGGCCACACAGACATCTCATGTTGAGGAATAGCTTAATGGTTAAAGCAATCAGTTCAAATCCCACTGCAGATTTTTGTACTTATGTTTTTGTTTTGTTTTTTTTTAAGTGTGAGCACTCTAGATACAAAAAAATACCAACTGACTTCCTTTGAGCAATTCTCTACTGAATGGAGGTAATCAGAGCACCTTTCTATAACACTATTCTATCACTCACAAAATGATTTCATGGAGGTTATCGCAAACACCTGCACTCACAATGACAACCTGTGTTAGATCAGCACGATACAACAACTTTCCTGAATCAATGGGATGAGGAGAGTCGTACAACACTGGACAAAACAGCACCAGAGAAGCTGAAAAGTCACCACAGGAGAACAATTCACTCATGGTTCAACCAGGAACTATCACAAATGAAAAAAGCATGCAGGAGAAAGGAAATGGATTTGCAACAAATCTAATGAAAGCAGATCACAATGGCACAACATGATACAAAAATACAAATCTGAAATCAAGAAAACCAAAGTTAAATATTATGAAGACAAAGTTGGGGGGTAACCAACTGAATTAAAAAAAAAAAAAAAAAAAAACTTTTCAGGCTAGTAAATGGCCTGCTGGACACACAAGATCCGACAACAAACAGACAATATCCCTCGGCCCAAGAGCTGGCCAACTACTTCAAACCGAAATCTCCAATATCAAAAGAGGTCTCCCCACATCCATGAACACCACAGAAGAATACCTCGACATAACAAATAACACGGATGGCCCCACACCAACAGAGAACACGGACAACCTTCACACATCCCACCACCAACTTGGCCAAAAATCTTGTGGAAAAAATACATCAAATCACAATGTCTACTTGACATCTACCCAAATTTCCTGCTAAAGAATGCCCTAATACATTCATACACTGCCTAATGAAACACATCACCTCCATGCTCAACCAGGGTCAATTCCCAAAGGAAAAAGGAGGATTTATCCTAACCCCCATCCCAAAATATAAAATCATGTGGGATGTTATATCCCACTACTGGCCTGTAGCTTCCATCCTCCTACTCACCAAGGTATTGGAGGACATAGCTGCTAACCAACTCACAGAATATACGACACAGCTCTCAATCAAGATTCCGTCCAAACCACAGCACAGAAACCATACCAACATCACTGGTGTCAGACTTAAGAAAGGTGATTAGAACAGGTCGCAGGGCCATGATCCTCCAATTCCACATGTCTTCAGCATTTGACCTGGTAGACCATGGGCTGCTACTAAACATGCTAGACAACATAGGAATAGGTGACAAGGCCCTATCCTGGTTTGAAGGGATTCCTGAGCAGCAGATCCTACAAAGTGAAGGTGCCAGGATCCCTATCAATGGAATGGATCCCAGAATGTGGAGTGCCCAGGGCTCCCCCCTCTCTCGATCACTTTTCAACATTCTGATGCCCCCCCCCCCCCCCCCGGGCCACAGACTAGAAGCATATGACTTTAAAACATACATCTACATGGACGATGTACCCATATGCATCCCCTTTTCAGATGACACCATGGATGCAAAAAGAGAAATCAAGCACGCACTTGACCTGATGGAAACCTCGGCCACAACCTTCAAACTGAAAAATCAATAGAGAGAAAATGAAGTTCATGGCAATAACCAACCCTTACAAACCAATAACAAATAACAAAATTCAAACAGACCAAACGGAATACACACTAGAAACAAATGTCAAAGTACTAAGAATACTGATAGACCAACACCTGACACTAGAACCACAAGCGTCCCACTTTATTTATTTATAACATTTATACCCCGCATTTTCCCACCCATTGGCAGGCTCAGTGTGGCTAACATCAGTCCGTATAGGCAATCGCCAATCCGGAAAACAAACAAAGTATGGTAAGGTGAATAGGAAGGATAGTAATTACAAGGGAAAAGAGGGAAGGGTAATAGAGTCCATGAGGTCCATAAATTAGTCATGTTCTAGGAATTATGGATTTAGGATGGATCCATTAGGGTAAGCCTTTCCAAAAAAGCTGGTCCTAAGAGATTTTCTGAAACACAGATGATCATGAATGGTCTTCACAGATTTAGGTAATGCATTCCATAGTTGAGTGCTAATAAACTAAAAGGTGGAAGCGTAGGTGGATTTATATTTGAGACCATTACAGGTAGGATGATGTAGATTTAAATATGAACGAGATGATCTGCAAGAATTCCTAGATGGCAGATTGATAAGGGTATCCATGTAAACTGGGGCTTCACCATAAAGAATTTTATGGACCAGGGTGCAAATTTTAAAAGTGATTCGTTCCTTTACTGGGAGCCAGTGTAGTTTCTCACGGAGGGGTCTAGAACTATCAAATTTTGATTTTCCATAAATTAATCTGGCTGTTGTATTCTGGGTGGTTTGGAATTTCTTTAGAAGAAGTTCTTTGCATCCTGCATATATTCCGTTACAGTAGTCTAGGTGGCTTAATACCAGTGATTGAACTAGGTTACTTTGTACCATACCTTGTAAGCCGCACTGAACCTGCTGTCGAGCGGGAAAGAGCGGGGTATAAATGCCATAAATAAATAAAAAATACTCCTCTGGGGAAATAAGGTTTTATCCATTTTAGTTTCCATAGGGAGAAGAATATTTTCTTTGTGGTGGAGTTTGTTTGATCCACGAGTGTTAAGTTACGATCCACAATTACACCAAGTACTTTTAGACTCTCAGAGACCGGAAGGGTAAGATCAGGAGTGATTAAGGTTGTGGGTTTGAAATTATTATACGGAGAAGAGAGGATAAGGCAATGAGTTTTCTCAGTAATAAGTTTTAATTTAAATGAATTTGCCCAAGTGACCATGGTACGTAATCCAAGCTTAATTTTATTGGAGATTTCAGATAAATCATTTCTGAAAGGAATGTAGATAGTGACGTCATCGGCATAGATGAAAGGGTTAAAACCAAGCTTGGACAGGGACTTGGCCAAAAGAATCAGCATTATGTTGAAGAGTGTAGAGGAAAGAGGCGAGCCTTGAGGGACGCCACATTCAGCTTTCCATGGCGGTGATAAGATTGAGTTGGATTTAACTTGGTAGGTTCTGGAGGTTAAGAAGCCCTTCAACCATCTTAATACACTTCTGCCAGTCCCAAAGTAATCAAGAAGTTTTAGAAGGATTTTATGGTTCACCATATCAAAAGCATTTGACATGTCGAATTGTAGGAGAAGAATACTTTTTCCTAAAGCTATTTCTTGTTTGAAGTTGAACAAGAGCATGATGAGCACAGTTTCAGTGCTATGGAGTGGGCGGAATCCCGACTGTGATTCATGTAGAATGGAGAATTTATCCAGATATTCATTGAGCTGTTTGTTCACAATGCTTTCCATTAATTTTACAAAAAGTGGAATAGATGCAATTGGACGATAGTTAGTGGAGATCATTACTTTTTTTTCTTGGACTCTTTGGCTAGTGGGGTAAGCAAGATGTTTCCATGGTCTTCAGGGAAGAAACCATTTTCAAGCATGAAGTTTAGATGTTGTGTAAGGTCAGCAATAAAGCAGTCAGGGGCACATTTAAATAGTTAGGGCATATATCCAATTTGCAACAAGTACTGGAAAATCTGTGGATCTCCTGGGCAACAAAATCAATGGTTAGGGTGATAAACCCGACAGTGTTCTGTCTGCTGGGTGCTCTCCCTGATCAGGGTCCAGGCCGCTGATGAAATTATCAAAGTCTGAATTGCACTGAGGGAGTGAATTCCGTAGTTTTGTTATTTTTTCCTTGAAGAATTTGGCAAGATTAACAGCAGATGGGATATCAATATTGGTAGAGGTAAGTGTTGTAGTGTCTTAATTTGTTGACGAAAAAATAGAGTTTCTTCAAGTCTTTGTAGTTTGGACCTATTTTGGTTTTGTAATAGTGTTTTTTTGGACTGTAATTGCATACTTGTATTTTCTTTGTGATTGTTTCCAGGCATTGAGATTATGTTCATTTTTTTGTTTCCTCCAAGCCCGCTCAAGTCTTCTGGAAAGGGTTCTGAGTTTCTTAAGGTCACCATTGAACCATGGCATCACATCATGTCTTTTTGATGTTCTTGTTCTAACTGGAGCTAGGGCGTCTAATATGCTTCTGCATCTTTCATCCCAATTCGAGAGGAAGTGTATGGAATCTGTTCGCACAGACCACTCATTTGCGTAAATCGATTGCCAAAATGTCTTAGCGTCAATATGTCCTCTTGTACTGTAGGTTGTTTGGTCGCTAGTGCAATGTAGACCTTTTTTCCCCGCCATGAAAGGGTACAGTTTATCTTAAAGTGATCAAACCAAGGAGTTTCAGACCAGTTAATATAAGTTAATTGTAGATTGAGGTCGGTGGCCAATTTATATGAGAGTAGATCAAGCGCGTGACCTTTGGAATGGGTAGCTTGCTGATTCGAACATGTGAGATCCGAAGAAATAAGAAAGTCCAAACAGTCACACGTATTGGGAGATTTTGAATTTTCTAGGTGGAGGTTTATGTCACCTAGTATGAGAACATTGGGACTGGACATGCATGTGTTAGAGATGAAATCCGTGAAGGATGGCTGGCTATCATTCCAGTTGCCAGGTGGTCTGTAAAACAAGATACAGTTTAGGTGACCATGTATTGATTTATTGTGGATTCTGAAAGAGGCGATTTCAAGATGGGATGTGATGAATTCTGCGATGGTTTCAATGATGAAACTGGAACGATAAATGAGACCAATTCCTCCCCCTCTTTTTCCTTTCCTTGGCCAGTGGATAAGTTTAAAACCCGGGCATAAACCCAGTAAGATAGGATCAGTTTGACTATGAATCCAGGTTTCAGTGATGAAGATAAAGTCAAGGTTGTCTGACGTAATCCAGTCTGAGATAATGGTAGTTTTATTAACAACAGATCTGGTGTTAGTGTAGCCCACTAGGATATTTTGGTAGGAAGCCTCAAGGTTAGGTGAGCAATAGATTTTTCTAAGTTGATGCGCATTAGTAGGTAGATAATTGTGGTGACCATTCTTTCCATTTTATAGATGCTGGACACGATTAGTTGTTCTGGATTTGTAGAGGTAATTGTTGGTAAGGTGGGGACCGGGATATCTAGGTAACCTATAATGATTTTGTATAATGGGAATAACATTGAAGCCTGTGGGTGAGACTGAAGATGTTAGTTGGCTAGGAGAAAGAGAGCAAGATGCTAGGAGAAATTTGGTTATATACATAATGGGGAATAGAATGAGGCTCCACAGCACCGCAACCAGGTCGCCATAGACCACAATGATCGGGTCCTGAGAGTAGGATAGAGAGTGATAGGTGAAGCAATGATAGGGAGTATATTATTAGGAGAGCTTTGACAACTTTTGCACTAGTGTTAATTCATCAATTGATGTAAAGAACTCAGCCTGATGGTAAGAAGTGACAACCTAGGTGTAGTATAGCCAGACAATTGCGGTAGATGCTTTGGTGATAAAAGAGTACTTAAACTCCAGGCAGGTTACTTGTAGATCGTTTGTTTTACATCATTGACTATAGGATCTCAGGTCCAGCTGTTTGGTCTGTGTGAAGGATAGATACAGTAGGGCCCTGTCCAAAAGCTTCCTTGATCGGCCCCTCACTTGCTCTCCTCAACGTCTGTTCCGGCCCCCCGATCAGCTGGTGTGGTGCTCCGCTCCTCCCACGCCGGTCAGTTTCACACGCAATGATCAGGTGAGTGGGAAGAGGTGCAGAAAGTGATCAGAGCTCAGGTGGCGCTCTGCAATTAGAGATAGGCGATGTAGGTGAAGATCAAGGCCCACCAGCACAACTGAGCGGCATTCAATGTAGGTGGAGTTCGGAGGCCTCAACGGACTGGCTAAAACTCCGCAAGTCGATAAAATCTGCTAATCACCAGGGTCGGGCTGACCAGCAACACATTGGATTCCCCGCAACACTCCAGACCCAGCAAGGTGAGCAAGTGCTGGTTCAAACTTCGCGTCACCTGTCACTGCACCCTCAATACGATTGGACCGATCAGCAGTCGGTCCGCGGCAATGTCGGCAATGGGAAGGTCGGGTGGTCTCCAAAGACAGCCGGTCAACAGCCCAGCAGATTCCCCACGGCACCCCGAACCGAGCAAGGCGCAGACCCAGCTAAAAACGGGCCAATTCACAGCCAAATGTCAGTCGATCACAACGAGGTCTCCATTTTCAAACCATTTTAAACCATTTTCAAGCATGAAGTTTAGATGTTGTGTAAGGCCAGCAATAAAGCAGTCAGGGGCGCATTTAAATAAGTAGTTAGGGCATATATCCAATTTGCAACAAGTACTGGAAAATCTGTGGATCTCCTGGGCAACAGAATCAATGGTTAGGGGTGAGAAGCCTGACATCAAAAGTTTTCAGATCCCTCTAGAAATTATGAAGAATAAGAGCATTCTAGTCCAAAGCCTTGTCTTCTCCCAGATAGACTACTGGGATGCAGTCTATGTGTAATGCAGAGAATGCATACACAAAAAAATACAAACAGGACAAAACACCTCCGCATGCCTGATATGCAGCACATCAAAATATGACCACGCTACGCCACTGCTGCAATACCTACACTGGCTACAAATAAAAGCAAGAGTGATCTTCAAAATTTGCACCCTCGTGCAGTAATGTGCTGGTAAACTTAACAGGCTCTCTCCCCGGTCCACCTCTGCGCCCCCCAAAATTGCACAGCTGGCTATAGCCGGGGGGGGGGGGGGGGGGGGCAATGCATTACTCTCTCCAGGAAAAAAAAATTAAATGATCCCAGGTTCCAATCTAATTCATGTTTAATATGGGATAAAATGCCATAAATAAGTTAATAAATATAAACTTTTAACATTCAGCACCTGATTCTCAAAGCGGACATATTCCTAACACTATAATGAAAATAAAATTATTTGTTTCTACCTTTGTTGTCTGGTGACTGTTTCTCTGATCATGCTGGCCCAGTATCTGATTCTGCTGCTCTCTATCTGTTCCCTTGATTCCGTTTCCAGGGCTTCCTTTCCATTTATTTCTTTTCTTTCCTCCTCTCTTCTTCATTTCTGGTCCTCCGCAGACTTGACTGTGCAGTGGATCCAGCTTCTGCCTATTTTCTCCATCCATGTGCAGTTTCTCTCCTCACTTCCTTTTCCCTCATCTAATCTCCTTCCTCTATCTTCCCTCCATGTCCAGCATTTCTTCTCTCTCCCTTCCCTCTCCTCCATCCATGTCCAGAATTTCTTGCCCTCCCCTCCATCCATGTCCTGAAACTCTCCTCTCTCCCCTGCCCCCCTCTATCCATCCATACCCAGCAATTCTCTCCCCTGACCCCCTCTACCCATCCATGCCCAGCAATTCTCTCCCCTGCCCCCCTCTACCCATCCATGCCCAGCAATTCTCTCCCCTGCCTCCCTCTATCCATCCATGCCCAGCGATTCTCCTCCCCCCTGCCCTCCCCTCCCGTTCCCATCCATGTCCAGCGATTTTCCGTCACCACCATCCTCCCCTCCTGCTCCCATCCATCTTTTTCTATTACCTCCGTCGAAGCGCCGCGTTATTTAAAGCCCTGCTGCCCGTCTCTAGCCTTCCCTGCTTGCTTCGTGATGAGTTCGTTCCCTCAGTCCCGCAGGTAATAGAAAAAGACAGATGGGAGCGGGAGGGGAGGGTGGGGGCGAAGTACATCGCTGGACATGTTTGAGAGCGGGAGGGGAGGTAAGCATGGCCTGTGATGGCGCCCTCCTGCCATGCTTACCTCGTGTAATGGAGCCGGCTCGCCCCGAAGAACTTCCGGCTCGCAAGAGCTGTCAAAATTTAACAAGCAGCTCTTGCGAGCCGATGCCAGCACACCACTGCCCTCATGTACCAGATCATATATGGCATTTCGCCAAACTATAGGATGTCACTAGTTGAACTACCATAACCTACTCTCAAGGAAAAACAGAGACTACCTCATCATACATCAACCTAGCTGTAAAGGAGTGACCTATAAAGCAGTCCACACTGCAAACTTCCCATATAACGCCACCAGATGGTGGAACACATTGCCAAAGGACACACGACACCACCTATGAAAGCTTTCACAAAAACATAGTAACATAGTAGATGACGGCAAAAAAAAAAAAAGACCTGCACGGTCCATCCAGTCTACCCAACAAGATAACTCATATTTGCTACTTTTTGTGTATACCCTACTTTGATTTGTACCTGTGCTCTTCAGAGCACAGACCGTATAAGTCTGCCGAGCACTATCCACGCCTCCCAACCACCAACCCCGCCTCCCAACCACCGGCTCTGGCACAGACCATATAAGTCTGCCCAGCACTATCCTCGCCTCCCAACCACCAGCTCTGGCACAGACCGTACAAGTCTGCCCAGCACTATCCCCGCCTCCCAACCACCAGTCCCGCTTCCCACCACCGGCTCTGGCACAGACCTACTACTACTACTTAGCATTTCTATAGCGCTGCCAGGGTTACGCAGCGCTTAGACCGTATAAGTCTGCCCAGCACTATCCCCGCCTCCCAACCACCAGCCCCGCCTCCCGATCTTGACTAAGCTCCTGAGGATCCATTCCTTCAGCACAGGATTCCTTTATGCTTATCCCACGCATGTTTGAATTCCGTTACCGTTTTCATTTCCACCACCTCCCGCGGGAGGGCATTCCAAGCATCCACTACTCTCTCCGTGAAAAAATACTTCCTGACATTTTTCTTAAGTCTGCCCCCCTTCAATCTCATTTCATGTCCTCTCGTTCTACCATCTTCCCATCTCTGGAAAAGGTTCGTTTGCGGATTAATACCTTTCAAATATTTGAACGTCTGTATCATATCACCCCTGTTTCTCCTTTCCTCCAGAGTATACATGTTTAGTTCAGCAAGTCTCTCCTCATACGTCTTGTAACGCAAATCCAATGCCATTCTCGTAGCTTTTCTTTGCACCGCTTCAATTCTTTTTACACCCTTAACAAGATACGGCCTCCAAAACTGAACACAATACTCCAGGTGGGGCCTCACCAACTACTTATACAGGGGCATCAACACCCCCTTTCTTCTGCTGGTCACACCTCTCTCTATACAGCCTAACAACCTTCTAGCTACGGCCACCGCCTTGTCACACTGTTTCGTCGCCTTCAAATCCTCAGATACTATCACCCCAAGATCCCTCTCTCCGCCCGTACCTATCAGACTCTCCCCGCCTAACACATACGTCTCCCGTGGATTTCTATTCCCTAAGTGCATCACTTTGCATTTCTTCGCATTGAATTTTAATTGCCAAACCTTAGACCATTCTTCTAGCTTCCTCAGATCCTTTTTCATGTTTTCCACTCCCTCCCAGGTGTCCACTCTGTTACAGATCTTAGTATCATCCGCAAATAGGCAAACTTTACCTTCTAACCCTTCGGCAATGTCACTCACAAATATATTGAACAGAATCGGCCCCAGCACCGATCCCTGAGGCACTCCACTACTCACCTTTCCCTCCTCCGAGCGAATTCCATTCACCACCACCCTCTGGCGTCTGTCCGTCAACCAGTTCCTAATCCAGTTCACCACTTCAGGTCCTATCTTCAGCCCATCCAGTTTATTTAAGAGCCTCCTGTGGGGAACTGTGTCAAAAGCTTTGCTGAAATCTAAGTAGATTACGTCCATAGCTCGTCCCTGATTCAATTCTCCTGTCACCCAATCAAAGAACTCAATGAGATTCGTTTGGCACGATTTCCCTTTGGTAAAACCATGTTGTCTCGGATCTTGCAACTTATTGGCTTCCAGGAAATTCACTATCCTTTCCTTTAGCATCGCTTCCATTACTTTTCCAATAACCAAAGTGAGGCTTACCGGCCTGTAGTTTCCAGCTTCTTCCCTATCACCACTTTTGTGAAGAGGGACCACATCTGCCGTTCTCCAATCCCTCGGAACCTTTCCCGTCTGCAAGGATATATTAAACAAATCTTTAAGAGGACCCGCTAAAACCTCTCTGAGCTGCCTCAATACCCTGGGTGGATCCCGTCCGGTCCCATGGCTTTGTCCACCTTTAGCTTTTCAAGTTGTTGATACACACTTTCTTCTGTGAACGGTGCTCTATCCACTTCATTCTCATTTGTACTATTTCCAGTCCATCGCGGTCCTTCTCCAGGATTTTCTTCTGTGAAAACAGAACAAAAGTATCTATTTAGCAAATTTGCTTTTTCTTCATCATTTTCCACGTAGCGGTTTGCAGTATCTTTTAGTCTCACAATTCCCTTTTTAGTCATTCCCCTTTCACTAACATACCTGAAGAAATTTTTGTCACCCCTCCTTACATTTCTAGCCATTTGTTCTTCCGCTTGCGCTTTTGCCAGTCGTATCTCTCTCTTGGCTTCTTTCAGTTTCATCCGGTATTCTTCCATGTGTTTCTTTTCTTGAGTTTTTCTGTATTTCTGGAACGCCAACTCTTTAGCTTTATTTTCTCAACCACTTGCTTGGAGAACCATATCGGTTTCCTTTTTCTCTTGCTTTTATTTACTTTCCTTACATAAAGGTTCATGGCCCTGTTTATAGCTTCTTTCAGCCTGGACCACTGTCCTTCCACTTCTCGTACTTCCTCCCAGCCCATCATCTCCTTCCTCAGGTATTCCCCCATTTTACTAAAGTCAGCACGCTTGAAATCCAGGACTTTGAGTTTTGAGTGGCCGCTCTCCACTTTAGCTGTTATATCAAACCAAACCGTTTGATGGTCACTGCTGTCCAGGTGGGCACCCACTCGGATATTTGACACGCTATCCCCATTTGTGAGCACCAGATCCAGTGTCGCTCCCTCCCTCATGGGTTCCATCACCATTTGTCTGAGCAAAACACTTTGGAAAGCATCCACGATCCCTCTACTTCTTTCCGATTCCGCAGACGGAATCTTCCAATCTACATCTGGCAGATTGAAAATTCTGAACATAAAAATTGTGATAATCGATGCAACCTAGCAGCACATCAAATATACCCAGACCAATCACACTACCATTTTATCTCTTTATCTCTCTTCTCCACTCATGCACCCCTGACCTGTTATTGGTACATCTGAATTGTACATCCGACTTCTGTTTGTACATCTGCATTTGTAAACCCGACTGACTTATCTGTACATCCAACTTCCATTTGTAATTCTGACTGAACTCAATGTAAGCCACATAGAACTGAGTCCAATAAATTAAAGTAACTTGGTCTTGACAGATACCAGGTTTAGATATGAACGTCTATCTTTTTAGACCTGGGTATCCCTTACACTTCTATGATCGAAGTTAAACATCCATATTTTGGACCCACCCAAAACACACCCAGACCATGCCCCCTTGCCATACGGATGTATTGCAGTGTTAGATGTCCTTATCCTGCCTTTAGAAAATTGGAATATGGATGTCCATGTAACATGGACGTCTAAATGTCAGTTTTCAGACATCCAAAACAAGAACAGAGCTTCTAAAATAACCACCGTAGATAGATAGGATAGCGTGACAGAAGCTTAGACAGAAGATAAGCGTGACTAAGTTAAGGACTACTTGCATATGGAATTAGAAGAGGTATGTGTGTCTTAAGCAGGTCCTGCTGCAGTTAGAGGAGCTGATGTTAGTCCTCATGTGGCTTACTAGCTAATTAGTTACTTTTAACATTAAGGGCTTGGGAGAAGAGCCAGGCCCATTTCCTGAAGAAGAGAGTATCTTATTTATTGGGATCTTTCAACCACCTTTTTTCACCCAAGGCATGGTGGAAAACAAATAGAGGATACAGAACCAATAAACACAAACACACAATAAGACCAAACTCAACAAGGACAAGAAATAGGTAAAAGACAACAATAATTAATCAAATTACAAACAAGCAGTGGAACACAAAAGGAGCAAGGCCTTTGACACTATTCCACATCAATAACTTATAAATAAATTAAACACCATTGGTATGGACCCTAAACTGACCAACTGGTTTTGAAACTGATTGAGTGGGAGGCAAAAAGAGGTCAGTAGTAAATAAAGTGTGGTGTCAGGATTGGAGCATTATCAGTGTTGTATTACCTTGCATTATGCAGTTTATATTCCACCTTTAACCATTGCAAATAATGAACCTACCTAGGCCTTTCCAAAGCCAGGCCCAGAGACCTGAAGCTGTCAGACCTAATAATTATGGCCTCTGTGTGACCCAGAGGCTCATGAGCTCTGGTGACAGGCTTGCAGAAAGAAGAACATGAAGCAACTGTCCCTGCAAGAAGTTTACTAAAAAATGTGGTTTAGGGGCTTTTTCTGTTATCAGGTCTGGAACATAGATAAATGGTTGCTGGCGAAATGGACCATGCTAATCAGTATGATGTTGCTTTAGCCCTGTCCAATAATCTTGATCAAGTGTGGCCGAAACTAATAACTATCTACATTGTGGTTGAAACTAATACTAGAGAAATGTTTGAGCTGCGTAATGGTAGAAGTCTATAAAAAATGATAGAGGGGAAGACATAATTAGAGAAGTACTCAGAGATAGCACTCCTGTGCAGCTTTGTTGTAACTCTCTCATGAGAAAAGAAACATAGTTTGTTTTC
This sequence comes from Microcaecilia unicolor, assembly GCF_901765095.1. Taxonomy (NCBI): domain Eukaryota; kingdom Metazoa; phylum Chordata; class Amphibia; order Gymnophiona; family Siphonopidae; genus Microcaecilia; species Microcaecilia unicolor. The sequence continues at coordinate 657,238,916 of NC_044031.1, read as the reverse complement.
TTGCTTGGTAAGTTTTAAGTGCCTTATGAAAATTTATATAGGATGATATTTTTTGAATCTGAACAGGGATACCATTCCATATTTTAGCACTTTGATAGGTGAATGAACGTTCCCAAATAGATATGTATTTTACATTTTTTCATTGAAGGAAAATCAAGAGAATCTTTGAGTGCTTCTCAAATATGACCTATTAAGGAATTCTAGAAGTCACATTATATTATCCAGACCCAGTCCATAAAAACATTTAAAAACCAAACAGGCTAAGTAAATATGCAATTCTACATTAAGCCAATGCTTATTTATGTTTGATTTGATGCAGACTACAATATTTTTATTTTTTGGAAAAACAAGCAAACATGCTGGCCACAGCTAGCAAAATTTGCATGGGGGATCCTGTACATCCTGCTACCAGCACATCTTCTAAGAAGACATCTTCTGTTACAGGAAGGACTGTGGAAGGCAGGAGAGCTAGACTGAATCCTGAAATTGTTGATGACTTATTAATCCACAGATTTTAAAAAAATCATAGCAGTGCTTCATTGGGCATATTTCTCCCCTCTAGGGTATACAGAATGGGTTGTATTTTGTACCCCTGAACATTTTAACAGGGTGGATTAGGATTCCTTGCGGTAGTAGAAGTCAGATATTATTAGAGTTGGAAGGGTAGAGGGTGGTGGTGGAAGCGTTTATTATAGCTGCTCATTGTTATTATTGTTCTCTATTTGTAATTTAGACAACAGTTGCACAGCATATTGTTCCTTTTTATACTTTAATAAACAGATTTAAATATAAAATCATAAGTGTTCGAGGCTTCTGCAGATGAGAACAGAGCCCATGGGGCCGGGGCCGGGATGGAGACAGGGCCAGATTTTATCCCCGTGTCATTCTCTAGTGGATACTAAAATGCTCAAGTGGTCTTCATAAAGCATATGGAGATATACTTAAAGATCTCAATATGTACACTTTGGATGAAAGCTGAGAAAGGGAAGATATGACAAACATTTAAATACAGCCATGGTATAATGCACAGGAGGCAGGCCTCTTTCTTTTGAAAGTAAGTTCTGGAAAAAGGGGTTATATAGGGTAAGGGTGAAAGGGGGTAGATGAAATAATCTAGTGAAATATTCCTCTACAGAAATGGTAGTGGATGTGTGGAAGAGCCTCCAGTGGAGGTGGTGGAGACAAAGACTATTGTATCCAAATTCTTAAAAAGCATAGGACAAGCACAGAAGATCTCCAAGGGTGGGGAAAGGATTTTAGATTTAGTAGTTACTATGGATGGGCAGAGTATATTGGCCATATGATCCTTACCTACTGCCATTTTCTCTGTTTCTATACCTTATGTTTTCACCAGTTCTCAAATCTTGTCTCCTCTCATCTGTTCCAACACACAGGAGCTCCACCACCACACAGACTTTCAAACTTCAGTTTAACATCTCCCTCTTTGTTTTCAAATTTCTCCAAGACTGTCTTCTCTTTCACTCTTAACTTTATATTTACCACTTCTAGTTTGTGTTTTCTCTCTATGCCAAACCTTACTCTATGGCTCCAACCATTTTTTTTTGCTAGTATTTTTTTTATCTCATTCAACCTCCCTAATATCCATCTCACAGCTCACCATTTCAGAACCGTATCTTGCCTAAATACAATACAACAGTGACATATATACCTTTTTGTACAATGTATTGGGCATCAATTCCCTCCCAAATCATGCAGCTTGCAACTTCAGCTAATTTCTGTCTTACTGCATTGTTTACATAGAATGTAACACACTACCTGAATGTTATGGAACACAGCATCTTATAACAAGTCCAAAGTTTCTTTTACAGGAGATTGTAGCCATCATTTTGCCACAGGAATTTCTCCAAGACCCAGGTCTTATCATTGATTTGTCTAGTAACCTCAACACATCTTCGCTTTCAAACTGTGTATACATTCTTAGTGTCCTTGTGATGTAGAGTCAGTGGCACCAACTCTGTCAGGGAGGGGAAGTGCGCTCCTTGCTGTAGATCAGCATGACCTCGAATTCACAGCTTTCAGCAGAAAGTACAGAAAGATGCAGCACTCAGGCATTTTAAGTTTGAGCTGATCAACAGTGAGAGACTTGGACGAAGTTGAACTAGGACATTCAGAAGTAAAAGACAATAGCATACACAAACAATGTACATTCATTAGGCCAGATTCAGCTAACGTCACCCATAGTTAGTGCTAAGTAACAATTTCATAAATGGTGCCTAAGCTACCTTTAAAGAACAGTGCTTCAACTCTAGAAGCGAGAACTTACACCTGTTGAAACCTGGTGTAAGTCCTCGCACCCAACTGATGGCAGTTAGACATGGAAATCCAAGTTTTCTATAATATGGTGCCTAATTCCTGGGAATATCCCTGATCCGCCAATGCCCCTCCCGTTGCCACGCCCCCTTGAGTTGAACGCTATGAAATTTAAGCACAGATGTGACAATAGTTTGCACACGCATCTGCAATCCACACCCAAATTTGTGTGCTCAGCTTTGGGTGACCTTTACAGAATCTGGGGATTACGAATCATAAAACATATCTCAAGTTATGTGAAATAAGCAGGTACAGTCACTGTACTGTAAGCTGTGTGAATGGGTCTTATTGTATTTTACTGCAAATTACCAAAGTCAAACTAGAGACCATAGGCGGTCGGTGGCCCAACTGTTTGGGGAGGCTAAAGGGGGTGGAGTTAGGGATGGGGCCAGGGGTGGAGCTTAAATCCATAATTGTCTGATAACACACAGGAAAAAAATAAATAAAAATAAAAGTCACAATACTTTTATTAAATTTAGATATTAAATATGTATCATATGTCAAAGAATAAAGTGATTGCTCAAAGCATATACTAACCATAATCGCTCAACTGCAAAACACTATGCATATCTTTGTGGAAAAACACACTCAGAACTTTACTGTACCAAAAATATTACACTGGGCAGAAACTAATACACCATTAGGGGCTTATAGCCCATTTAGTTATGTTTAAACAAAAGAGATCTGCATTAAAAAATATATTTATTTTTATTTTGACCTATAAAACCACTTGTCCCTGAAACATGCCTAAAAACAGAATAATCCAGTTGTGTATCTAAAATGCTAATTCCTACAAATGAGATGACATTAAAATGTGATTCCATGTGCCCCAGCTTTAGCCTTGTTACGATCAACAATCAAGAACAACCTGGATGCAGCAGCTCAAAAGTTTGTTTGTTTTGTTTGGGCTGAAGGCAGTGAGGATGTCATGCTGGGGAAACACATTAACCAAATTGGCTTCCTTGTTTACTTACTGGGCTACAAAGGCTCACTTCCACTCATTTTGGGAGTCTTGCATCTTTCTCCCTGTTTCTTCTGCTGCCTGCTGTCTCCCCCGTCGTCATTTTTACTGCACTGAAGAGTTCTGCCTCGGCACCGGCAATTCAGAGACTCAGAGTCAGCCTTCTGCCAGCGTCGGGGCTTCTCCTCAGGGGCGTCCAGGACTCTAACGTAACTTCCTCTTTTCTGCAGAGCTGGGAGGGAGTGAGACATGCCTGAAGAGAAAGCCCCGATGCTGGCAGAAGGCTGACTCTGAATTGCCGGTGCCGAGGCAGAACTCTTCAGTGCAGTAAAAATGACGATGGAGACGGCGGGCAGCAGAAGAAACACAAGATGGTCAGGGTTGGGCTGGGGAGGCTTAGCCTCCCCAAGCCTCTTATACGGGGCGCCTATGCTAGAGACCATTTTATAACCATAGGGGTATTGGACAACAGGGAAGAGAGATAAAGGACAGGAAGGGAGAAAGGAAGATAGGCCTTTAATCAGTGGCACAGCCACAGAGGAGGGGAGGGACTTAGAGAACTGGGTCTCCTCCAAAGCTGCAGTACCTGTTCAATGGCTGGTGGGGTAACTCAAGATCCGCCAGCCAAAGAAATATGCTGCCTGAGCCACCACTTTCCTCCACATACTGCCTCAGGAGCGAGGAAGTCAGCGGGCTGCCTCCAACTACCAATGCTTGCCCTCCCCAAGCATGCTCAGTTTGTGCATGAACTGAGCATGTTCGGGGAGTGTTGGCATCAGCAGCTGGAGACACCCCACCGGCTTCCTCGCTCCTGAGGCAACACAAAGAGGAGGGGGGCTGCTTTGGATTTCTTCAACTGGTACGGTTTTGGCATCCCCACCGGCAAAGACATGATATCTAATGTGGCAGGGGGAAGGGGGGAAAGGAAATGGGTGTGCCCCCCCATGGACTACTAGCTATACCCCACCGTTAATTGCAATTAAAATTTTTAAATCAAAATTCAGCCCTAAAACATAAGCATACTAAATTTAAAAATAATCCAAATAAAGCACATATTAAATGCTTGGACAAGTCTGTATATAAGAAGAAAAAAAAAAGTGTGTTTATGTGCATGAGGATCAGCAATCCATTCCTATAAAAAAAGCTGCGGTGCCACTAAGTGTAGGAGAAAAACTAAATTGGTGGCACTACTCAGAAAACATTACCACACACCAATATTGGTGGTGTTACATACACTAGCAGTCCCAGTAAAGCAGTCCACAGTTACTGAAAAGAACTAAAAGAAAAGATGGTTGAGCTAAATTCCAACAGAAGTATTGTTTTGATTGTTTTTAGTACTACACCCCCAAGCAGCCCTTGTTAGGGCGAAACGTGGACTACATTGGGCGATTGTTTCAATAAAGATTTTTATCTTGTGACCATCTTTCCACCCACTGTTTGTATTAATTTCAGAGGAAGTAGTTTTCTTTTATGGATGCTGGGCTTGAAGGACCTTCGGTCTGTCCCAGTATAGCAATACTTATGTACAATTACATTTTTTCCTTACTGATGTTTTCCTTGATTTTTTAGTTTATTTTTATAATAGTGCACTAATACCATTGATACAGAGTTAATAAAATAATAAATGGAATTTGTTTTCCTGTGTAACTGTTTCTTTTAGTATGTATGGGTAAATTTTTCATCTTTTCTCAATTCATTGTTTGAAATTTCAATTAAAAGGAAAGAAGAATATAGCTGTGAAGTTTTAGAATATTAAAGGACCCTTTTACTAAAGCTTAGTGCTTGCTAACAAGAATTAGCGTGTGCTAAATGCTAAGAAGCCCACAGGTATAACATGGGCTTCTTAGCATTTAAACAGAAAACAATAGGGATGCATGAGTAGCCTTCCAATCCAACCAGAGACGTAGATAATGTAGATAATAATTTATTGATGAATATCTGTAAATATGCTAGTAGACTCAATTATGGTTTTCTTGCACAACTCAGTAGCGTTAGCATTGCCAATTGGTTGCGAGGTCCATAATAGGACAGTTTCGCAGCCATTGAACATGAGGTGCTTGTTTTTTGACAAATTGTGAAAAAGCAGCACAAGATACATCACTCCTAAGGCAGACGCTGCATGCAGAAACATGGGTCCGTATTGAATCTATTTGCACATTCACAGATATTCATCAATAAAATATAATCTACACTATCTACATCTCTGTGGTTGGACTGGAAGGTTACTTGTGCATCCCTCTGTTTCCTGTTTGGACTTTATATGTAGGGTTGCATTTCCTTTTTCAATGTGCATTTCTTACCATTTAGCCAGCACTGCGCTAATTCCATTAGAGTGCTAAGCTTTAGTAAAATGGCTCCTAGGTGAAAAGTGAGCGGAGGATCAATGACAATTAGGAAAGAGCCACATGAACAGCAGTTTTAAATCTTGGAGTGATTATTACAGCCCGCCACTTAAAAAAGCACTACCTTGTTCATTTAAAAGTGTATCATTTGCAAGCTCTTGGCTGAAGCTGTTCTCTTCTGTCGATTTCTAACTTTTAATTATCTATATAGCAACCTCTGCTGCTCCTTGGAGGCATGTCAATATATCTTCATGTATAAAGCACAGAGCTGTGAAACACCTGGAGACTACCAGATAAATCCCACTTGCATCAGTCTGTGAAACTGAGAAAATCCCAGAAGTCCCCAGCTTAACCACTAGAATAAAATCAGTAAAATATAGACCTTGAGGTTGCCTGTGTATGCTAGTACACTCAGCAGAGTGAAAAAGGCTTCAAAACCTCAGGCTGCATTATTTCCTGATCCTGTTTGTGTAACTACAGAAAAACACCACTGCCACATCCCACCTTTTTTTTTTCTTAGTGGGGAGGATGAATTTCTTTTTCTCACCTGACAAACAAGGAAGCCATGAAAGGTAACTTGCTCTTTAACAGTGCACAGCCCATAAATACTAATTGACAAATAAGATTTCTGCTGATTACTGACCAAATGAGAGCTATTTATCTAAACACTCTCATAATGCAAAAATATCCCTACAGGAAGTAGGCTTGAATGAGTCACTGTAATGCAAGTATAAACCAAAAAGTAAAGTAGAAAAACTGGATATTTTGCTAATAGTCTAAGCTTGAATTTTTCACAAAAAATGAATCACTCAAATTGATCTACTACAAAATGTGAAAAATCTCCATAGCTAAAATAATAATAATAATGATTTAAGCGAAAGAATTGAAAGATCTAGCTCATACTTGGCATAAAGCATGCTAGGCAAGGTTCAGGACTGGGAAGACAAGGAAGATATGACTCATGTGCCAATGATATTAACAATTTTGCAGAAAATTGATTAAACCAACTGTTCTGTAATAAAAAGCCAAGTTGCATATAGGATATTTGAAAATTTTTTTTTTTTTAAAAAGCATGGTAACAGAGAAAGCTGCACAGGCAGAGAGTCGAGGAATATGAATAAGAGACAAATCAGATGTGTGGGTATACCATAAAACAAAACCACAGAAAGAAGAGAAGGAAAGAGGCTTTGTGAGACAGTGAAACACTCACCAAAAGGTTATCACAAATACCGTTGGATATTTTTGCCAGGGTATTTGCATCCAGAGGAGCCAGCAGCAGCAGATCAGCCCAGCGTCTCAGCTCAATGTGTAGGACTGGGTCAGTCCTCTGCTTCCACACCTACAAACAAAGCATAGTTTCCTTATCCAGTATGCTGCAGCACTTCAGTAATGAGGTTTCCCCACAAGTACATGGGCTCTGTAGTAGTAACTAAACTCAAATAAGGCTCTTTAGCATAAACTAAGAAAACAAATCTCATGACTTTTTTGACAAAATGTATCCATTGGGACTGGAAAGCACTGCACTCACCTAGAGCAGTGGTATCAACAGATGTTATCCACTGCACTCAAACAGAGCTTGCTAGTATCACAACAGTCGATAGGGATTTTATTTGGAGAGTGGTCTTAAAACTTGGGTCTTATTTCTAAAATATGTAGATGCAAAGAAGTATAAATCCCTCTGAATCTTGATAATCATATGGCTCCCTGTAACAATCAAATCCATTTGTATGATCACAACTGGATGGCCATATGGCCACCTGCTGATGAAAATGGTAGCTATTGGTCACTGGGTAACTGTCATATCACAATGAAGTATGGCTGACAGTTATCTGTTGCATAAATAAACCTTGCTCATGTAGCACTGGACATCAATAGGGCACAGGGAGTAAATATGAAGAAAGTCTTACTTGGCCCAGTAGGTCCTCCTTTCTACTTTTAATTTCAGCTCACTCTAAACCAGTATTGGAATTCCTTTATTTCACAATATTTGGAGATTCTTTTCCCTAAACATGGGTTGCCAACCCAGTCCTCGGGACACATCAAGCCAGTCGGGTTTTCAGGATATCCACAATGAATATGCATTAGATAAATCTGCATACAATGGAGGTAGGGTATGCAAATCTCTCATGCATATTCATTGTGGATATCCTGAAAACACGACTGGCTAGGTGTCTCCCAAGAGCTGGGTTGAGAACCCCTGCTCTAGACCCAGTCACTGTTCCTAGTCCTGAGGCTGGCAGCTGTGCATCTAGACTCCTTCTGAAATCCAGTATCACAGGCTCAGAATCGAGACACCAACTGCTGATTAATGCTGGTCTCTTCTATTTAGTACTGCATGGAGAACGTCATGGTAACATAAAACCATGAGAAATCTATTGGGCCAGCACAAGGTTATTATAGTCGAACTAAAGAGTAAATTTAAATACACATATTCTGTTCTGGTGGGTTAACTACCCACGAATGCTCAAGAGTTTTAAAATCTTGCTCAATTAAGGTGGCTACCTAAATATAATAAAGACAAACATGTTTAAAGCTCCAAATGACAGAGGTGAGAGCTTGATGAAATGGCAACCCTCGGATTCGCATTCCTCACAGCACTGGGATGATGTAGTTCTGCTGCATGGATGGAGAGATGGCAGAGTTGCAGCATGAATGCACTGACTCAAGGATATCTGCATTTCCAAATCTGAATGCATGGGAATTGTATTAACTTACAGTAGTTAGCTCCCTGCCCACAGGGCCTTACAATCTAAGGGGACTACTTACAACCCAGTGGTAAAAGTGGGCATTTGTGTGTTATATTTTACTATTGATAGGGGCCTGAAGGGTGCCATTTTGCATAAGGGAACTGCTGAGGCAGGAGTGATTGGGGGTCATTCCTGCATCCCACTAAACTCTAGGGATCACACTACATTTTTTAAAACAGACAGGGGACAATTATTTTAACTTTCTGGTTGAAAAATATCCTGCATTAAGCTGCATTACTAGTAAACACTGCACATCACTGCCATAACACAGCTTAGTAAATAAGGCCCTAAGTCTGTACCTAAACCAATGGAGGATGATGTGATTTGCCCAAGGTCACATGGAATGTCAGTGGAAGAACCATGATTTGAACCTTGCTGTCTCTTCACCTGGTGCTGGAAAATGGAGCTACTGACCTGCCATTCATCAGAGTCACTATATAAAGGAACTGGGATCTCCTGGGCATTATAGAAATGCTTTGCCGACTCAGTTGTTACCACTCGCACATCTACCTAGCAAAGTTAGCAAGAAGACAGAGATACAATTAAAATTACTGCTGCTTCCCTCCTTTATTCTGAACACCTCCACACCAGTCCCATGCACACTGATATCATGCATTTGCTAGGTCATTTCCTCCTGTTACTAAATACTTCAAACAATATGGGTCATCATTCACAAGGTTTCACATATGAAACTGTATCACATTCATTGGTGCCAACATCTGGCTATACATCTCTATATATATTATAAACCACAAGCGCCTGACAGCTAGCAAAAACAAGAACGGACCAAAAATGGGGGAGGGGGAGACACAGGAGCAAAGACAGGCGCACAACTGTGACACCACCACCAAGAACACACATGCCCTTTAGCAGAGGTTTCAAGATTGATTTGAGGCACAGTTAAGTCCTAAAACTTCAATACTGTATAGCTGCATAACCTGATCCTCTTATCTTCATTTATCCCTTTGTGACACCAATTGTATTTCTTCTCTGTTACGGCGATGCCATAACAGATCTCTGTAAGCCACATTATGCCTGCAAATAAGTGGGAAAATGTGGGATACAAATGCAATAAATAATATTATTGTTTCTTTCCATCATCCTTTTATCTGAAATGATGCAGAATTATTCTAAGCCTTGAAAAAAAAATCCTAGGGAAAACACCTATTTAGTCTTTCTTAATTGCAGACGTGCTATTTCATAGGAAAATCTGACTGATATTTCTATTTCTACCTTCATTTGCATTATGCAAATAAACCGCTGGCAGAGATGCCAAAGTTGTGACCACCATCACTTACAAGAAGCTATGTGCTGAACCTGGGAACAAGAAAGTCCAAGAATATCGGGCATAAGTAGAAAGACATAAAAAGCCAGAATCTCCTCCCTAAATGCCACTGGGCACTGCCCTGCATGTACTCTACAACAGGAGAGCAGTCGGCATAAACCCAAACAATTCTATTCTTTAAATACAAAGTTTATTTTGCTGCATAACTTTCACTAAAGAGTAATACTGCCACCTACTGAGCAAAAATAATCCATAAGCTATACCTACATAGGGGTACTGTAAATTAATAATTATTTGTATTATATATAGTAACATATTAGATGACAGCAGACATAGACCAAAATGGTCAATCCAGTCTGCTACCTAAAGTGGTTAGGTTGTAACTGTGGCCGTGTGTGGATTTTCTTCCCCTCCCCCACCACCTTTATTTAGGTTTATAATTGCTGCTCTGTGCAGGTTACAGTCTTCTTCCCCTGCCCAGTACTATAATTTGGAGCTGTAATTGTCATTCCTATGCCAATTATCCCCTATCCATTTCCTTTAGAGTTGTAATTATTGCTGCATACAAGTTACAACCCCCACAATCCCTTCTTTTACAGATGTAAATCTGCTACATACAGGTTACCCTCCCCCCCACTTCCCTGGCCATACTACTAAGTGCAAAATCATTTTGCTGCTGTTTTGAACTGAAGACCTTAACACTGGTTTCCCGTCTCTTTCAGGATCCTCAATGTATATCTCACTCTCTCGAATTTCTTCACAGTTTGTGTCCACTACCTTTTCAGGGAAGATATTCTACTACTGAAAAGGTGTGAGCAAAATCCAAATAAAAATAAAAATCACTCTTTCCGTGAAAAAGTTTTTTCTGAAATTCCCAATTCAATTTAGGTCTTATATACCGCTAATATCCCCTTATTTAGGATTCAGTGTGGTTTACAATATCAGTGGAACAAAAGGTACAGATTTATAGGTACGATATTGGATGAATACATTCTTAATCAGGCTCAGTGCGGTTTACAACATAAAATGGAACAAACGTTACAGATTTGTAGGTAGGACATTGGATGAATACATACTTATTGGTTAGCTGTAGTGTTATAGAGCAATATAAGGTATGGTTATAGTCTATGTTGAAATTGAATGTTCCTGATTTCGTTAGGGGATCGATGAATAGTATTATGTTGTAGTTTTTGGGAAGAAGGTGTTTTTTAGCTTTCCCCAGAAGCAGAGGTAGTTATTCTTCGCACTGATAGAGTGAGTTCCATACTGAGATTCCTGCCACAGAGAAGAACTAGTTAAAGATCTTATGCGATCGTATTCCCTTGTTAAACGGTGAAGCTAGGATCAGTTGTTTTAGTCTGCTGGAGTGAACAATCCAGATAGCTGAGATGTTAATCAGGAGCACAGAGGTAGCGCCTTGAAGTAGCTGGAAGACTAGGCAGGCAATTTTAAACTTAATTCTTTCAGCTATTGGTAACTAGTGTAGTTTAATGAGGTAAGGTGAAGCAATGGTGAATCTATTTAGTTTGAAAATAAGCCTTGCCGCTGTGTTCTGTGTTTTTTTTTATGCGTGTGTTCTTAATGCCAGTGAATAGGGCATTGTAATAGTCCAGGTGTGGTAGGATTAGCATTTGTACCAGGAACATGAAGGCTTTTTAAATCAAGAGAGTGCCCTGACTAGATGAAACTGCCTCATTTTAAAAACATTGTTTTCTTCCAAAGTTGGGTGATGTGGGGTGTGAGTGATAGGGAGGAATCCAGGAAGACCAAGAACTCTGGCTTCTGATTCAGCTGGGAAGGTGATGATGTTGGGTAATGTTATTAAGGTAGGAACCTCAACTCCTTGATTCCGGAACCAGATAATCTTCGTCCTTTGGGTGTTCAGTTTTAGTTTGTTAGTGAGGGGCCAGATCTAAATGGTGTGCATCCTGATCGTTGCTGGTTGAGTTGGATCAGGGTGTGAAGAAGTCAGGGGTAGAAGGAGCATGATGTTGTCCGCGTATGATAACAGTTCTCCTGAGCCTAGGTGTATAGAACTAAGGGAGGACATGAAGTTAAACAAGATAGGGGAGAGCGGGGACCCTTGAGGAACCCCACATTTTGGAATCCAGTATTTGGAGAGGATTTTGTTTTGTTTCACTGAGTAACTTCGGTCGGAGAGGCATTCACTGAACCATTTGAGGATGGTCCCGTTATTCCAATCTGATTCAGATGTTCCAGCAGCTTTGCGTGATCCACTACTTCGAATGCTGCTGAGATATCGAACTGAAAAGAACTTGCTCCCCCTTGCTTAGATATTGTTTGACGTACGTTGTTAATACTAAGAGAAGGGTTTCAGTGCTATGTGCTGGTCTGAATTGGGACTGGTGTAATGTGGAGAATGTGTCCAGATATTTGGAGATTAGTTTACTGATATATGTTTCAAGCATTTTTGTGAAGCATGGTATTACTTGCAACTGGGCGATAATTTGCTGAAGAGGCAGTGTCTAATCCTGAACCGTTTAAGAATGGAGTGAGAACGATTTTGCCCATATCTGAGGGAAGAGAGCTAGAGTCTAGTAACTCGTTAAGGCAATCTGTTAGCCATTAAATCACCTCTGTTGGGGTGGTTTGGAACAAGAATTCCCGACAATGGTCTAGGGAGCAGTGTGAGCGTTAGCATTTTAGTAGTAGTGGTTTTACGTCTTCAGCTGAAAGTGGTTGGAAGGATTCCCATAGTTGGTTTGCTTTGATTCCCAATTTGAATCTTGGGTGGAGGTGACTCCCGAGTCACAGTCTTTTGAGTTTATTGGATTGTTTCGCTAGGTCAGCTCTAATTTGATCGACCTCGTTTTCAAAGTAGTCAGCTAGAGCTCGAGCAGAGGGGCATGTTTGTTGTTCTTTATCAGGAAAGTGGATAGAAGTTAGGCTCCTAACTAGGGTGAACAGTTTTTTTTTTATTGTCAAGGGTGTCCTGGCACACTAGAGTGCTGCAGTATTTTCGCTTGGAGTCAGTTTGTAATGACGAAAGGAGAGTTTCCATTTGGATGTGTCATCAGGCGCTTTGCTTTCTCCCCATTTCTTTTCGAGGTGTCTGCATTTTTGTTTTAGTTGTGATAACTCTTCTGAGAACCAGGGTGCTTTTCTAGTAGTTTTAACCATTTTGGAAGTGATTGGTGCTATTTTAAGACTGTAGTGACTTTGGTGTCCCAGACCGTTTTTACGGATTCTTGCGTGAGGTTATCAAGGGTGAGGGAGTTTTTTAGTCGTTCCAGAAACTGAATAAAATCCAGTTGGACGTGGTCAGACCAAGGTATAGGATTCCATGTAGAGGATCCAATCAGGTTGGTGGATAAGAAGCAGAGGCGTAGCCAGGTTTTGATCTCAGGGGGAGCAGACTTTTATAAAATAGGCGCCAGTTGGTGTCAGCTAGACAGCAGTGTTTGTGTTGTTGCTCAAGGGCTGTAACGGGCAATGATTAATACAGGCTGTCTCTGTTGCGTCCTGCCTACAAGGAAACAGTAAGTTACATCAGGAGGCAGGATGCAGAAGAGGTCCCTGGACTGGCCAGAGCAGGCAACCTGTCTTAACTTCAAATAAAACTATTCAAATTGAGACCATCACCTTGGGAACAGCACACCCAGTCCTTCCACTGCTAGACACCATGTTTAAATCAAGATGGTCTTTTGTTTGTGTGGTGACTCTACAGGATGTGAAGAACACTAGTCTGAAGCATTTTTATTTTGGGTGACAAGGGCTACCAAAGATGGCCCTTGCCCAAGAGCCTACTTTCAAATAGGGCTAGACACTTTGTGAAATAACACAAACCACTGCAAAAGGACACCCAAAACCTATACTGAAAACTTACCACACCATAACAGCCCTAACCCACCTATGAAAAGGCAGTGCTATAAATATTACAGTGGGACCTAGAGAAGTGTTTCCATAAGTGGTCCAGGAGTATCCCCTTGCCATTCAGGTTTTCAGGCTATCCACAATGAATCTGCAGGAAAAACATTTGCATGTAATGGAGGCAGTATATGCAAATCAATGTCATGCATATTTATTGTGGATATCCTGAAAAACCTGACTGACAAGGGGGTACTCCAGGACTGCCCTAGAACACAAAATGTACCACACCATAACAGCCCTAACCCACCTATCAGACGACAGTGCTATATATAGTACACTGGGCTCTGGAGCACCAATATACCTACTATTGGGAAACTGGAACAAGCTGCACCGTTACACATTCCTACACAGATGGTGTAAGGATGGTGAAAGGATAGGACTCTGAGTTCAACCTACTCAGTTTTAAGTTAGCAATGTAAGACAGCAGGGCCTTCTATGCATAAAGAAATCATCCCCTTCCAGCTAGTTTCAGCTATCAGGTAAAAACCAACATTATAACTGATAGCATCATTCAACAAATTCTTTTGTGTGGGACTCCAGAGTGAAATCTGGATTCTCAACAAGATCAGATATAATCTCAGCAAAACTCTGCACCTTCTATTCTGTATTACAAACTCCATATCCCCCCCCCCCCCCCCAAAAAAAAAAAATAGAGTGAAGCGGAGATGACAACAAATCATACAAATGTATTCAAATCCTGATTTTGTAAATGATGCCTACACATCCATAGAGGCCTGCAGTCAGTCTGCCTCTCTTTTACACATCCTACCTGCCCTCAGCCAACATGCCTATGGAACAATTAAACTATTTAAAGATCCTTCAAGAGGTAGTGTCTCACGATTTAGGCTCTAAAACCTTTGTGATCTTTTGGTGCCACCTCAGTAAGGCCAACTCACAATCTCTCCACTCAAACACTATACACAAACTTGTGCAAAAACACACTGAGAACCTTGCCAAACTCCAAGGACAGGATGAGCTATAACATTATGCGTGAAACGGCAGCACTGCAAATATTATACCGGGCACTAATACACCAATACACTACCTAGTGAAAAAAACAAAACAAAAAGGACTGCAAATACTACATGCTAACAGAATACTGCACCTTGATCACACATGAAAAAAACAGAACACAACAGATATGACACAAGGAACTGGAATTGAAACTTAAATGCAAAATATCACAGATAGCTTTTATGTTTAAACAGTTTTTATTAGCATTTAGCATATTAATCACACAATACATTTCGCTGGACTAAATCATCAACGAATTATGCTATATAAGCCAATACAATTCTGAACAGTAACTTCAAACTTTTAATTTCCCCCCCCCCCCCCCCCTTTCCCCTCAGCTTCCCCCTCCCGCCCCACCTCCCAATCCTTTGGTAATCATACATCCGAATAATCTATAGACTCAGTACCCATTTAGTACCTCCTATACCCCCTCTGGGCTTGGGCTCTGATAGCCCAGGGGTACCTCCCTCCCCTTCCCTGCGTGTCAACCTTAACTGGGGGACGGTTTTGTAGGGAGTATCACTCCCCATATCAGGGTTACAGCAAATTAAGAAGCAGACTTCGTCCTTGCGGGCTTAGTTCCTGTATGTAATGATCCCAGATCCTTACAAAACTCTTTTTCCGTTTCGGAGATCCCTTTGCTTCCCTGGCTTCCCAAGTGGCCAACTCGTGCACTTGGTTTCTCCAATGCCAGTAAGCCAGCGGGTCTGATGAGATCCAATTTTGTAAAATATTTTTTCTAGCCACCAAACATACTTTGCGACACCATATTCTATCCACCCCCCCCCCCCCCAGCCTGTGTTTGGAATGCTGTTTGTGTATCTAGCACGTAATGATCCCAGGTTCCATCCATGGGTTTCTTTACTATAAAAGACATAAATCTCTGGATCTCTCCCCAAAAAGCTTTTACTCTTGGACATCCCCAAAAGGCATGATATAAAGTGTGGGGTATGTGATCACATTTAACACACTTCTCCTCCCTTGTGCCGCCTATGTGTCCCCGTTGTCGTCCAGACATGTAGGCCCTCACCACCACTCTGAATCCACATTCTCTAAGTCTCTCATCTATAGTGAGGGCCGGAATATGTGCCAATGTTGCCCCAATGTCCCATCCCGCTACGGTGGCTCCCGATTCCTTTTCCCATTTTTGTATTATATAGTTTAAGTTATGTGGTGGGGTTCGCTTCTGCAACATTTTATATATGTTTGATACTGTCACACCCGTCACCTCCATGGGTTGGAAAAATGTCCGTACTTTACCCCCTAGTTTCCTCCGTAAGTCTGATTGGTGCAAGGCTAAGATTTAGTGTTTGGCTTGTGCATAAGCGAATCGGTCTCCCCATGCAGTCCCAATCTTTGCCTGTAATTCCTCAAACGGGATAATAGACGCTGCGGCTCCTAATAAATGCTCCACTCTTGTAATTCCTAGTTGTTCCCATCTGAGAAATACCAAATTACTTTGACCTGGTTCAAAATTTGGGCTCCCCCTAAATGATAAGAGCTCTGATGTTGTGGCACTCCCTCCCAACCTTTTAATCATCATCCTCCATGCCGCCTTCAGCGGTTGAAGCAAAGAACAACGTTTGAAGTGGGCCGGGAGCTGGCCTTGTTTTAGATGCAGCAAAGTGACCATGTCATAGGGGGCGAAATATTCTTCTTCTATATCTAGCGGTGTAAATATATTAGTCTGGCCAACCCAGTCTCCTATATGCCTTAATAGGCATGCCTGATTATATCCGGCTAGATTTGGCAATCCTAGTCCTCTATGACCCCATCCTCCCAATAATAACGGAGTTTGCATTTTAGGTTTCTTTTGTGCCCAGCAAAACCTACTAAATACTCTCATGACTTTAGTCAAATCTCTCTTCAGTACACGCAGGGGGAGCGTCTGCATGAGATATAACCATCTCGGGAGTATTACCATTCTAATTAGATTTATCCTGCCTCTCAGCGTCAATGGGAGACCTTCCCATTTCTCTAACTGGCGTTTAGTCTCATCCACCATGGTGTTTATATTAATCTCATATAAATTCTCTAATTCCATGGTCAATCTGATTCCTAAATATTTAAATGATTTGTCTGCCCATCCCAAGGGAAAATCCTGATTCCATAGCTGCCTGACTATTAGTGACGAAGCCAGTGCTTCCGATTTTGCCAGATTCAACTTAAGGCCTGCATAATCTCCATATTCCTTCAGGATTTCCATTAACGCTGAGAGGGATGCCCATGGTTCCGTAATCATAACTAGGAGGTCATCTGCAAAGGCCGCTATTTTGAATACTGAACGTCCCATTTGCATCCCCTTTACCAACAGATTGTCTATTATCTCTCGAATCAACGGGTCAAGAGTCAAGACAAACAGCATCGGGGACAAGGGGCACCCCTGTCGAGTTCCCCGTTGTATCAAGGACTCCTCCGATTCCACCCCATTGACTCTTATTTTTGCCTTCGGCCTATGATACAGGGTCCGTACTGCCGCCATAAACCGGCCGCTAAACCCATATTTTTCCAGCGTCGCGAACAGGAACGCCCAGTGTACTCTGTCAAAAGCCTTTTCAGCATCAAAACTAATAAGTAAAGACTGGGCGTTCCTGCGCCTCTGCATTTCCAAGGCCGCTATGATTTTCCTGAGGTTTTTAGCTATTACTCTGCCTGCTACGAAGCCCACTTGTGCCTCATGTATTAACTTTGGCAGCACTCTTTTCATATGGTTTGCCATTATTTTTGCCAACAGTTTAAAATCCACATTTAGAAGGGAAATCGGACGGTATGACTCCAGATTTAATAGGTCTCTCCCCGGTTTTGGTAGCACCACTATTTGCGCCAGAGCCAGACCATCCGGTGATTGCTCCATATCTATCATTCTATTAAAATAATTGGTCAGGGTCGGGGCAATGCTCTCTCCTAATATTTTATAGAATTCTATTCTTAGCCCATCCAGGCCTGGTGCTTTTTGCCGTTTCCCTTGTGCTATCCCCAGCAACACTTCCTCCACCTCAATCGGCTTGTTCAGTTTGTCTCTGTCCTGTTGACTGAGGGATGGCAAGCTTAAATTATCTAAATACATAGACTCTGGTAGTCCTTGGTCTTCTGGTTTCGCGTAGAGTTTACCATAAAATGCGGCGAAAGTTTGGCAGATTTGCTCCGTCTTACTCTCTATCTTTCCCTTTTCTCCCCATATTTGGAGTATTTGCCTTTTACTGCCCCGTGGGTTAGCCAGTCTAGCCATCAGGCGCCCTGCCTTATTGCCGAATCTATGTAACTGATACTTATAGTACAACTGGGATTTAGATGGCCGCTGATGTAGTAGCACGTTGAGTGCTGTCTGTGTTTCTAAGAATTTGCTGCGGTGGGCGTCTGTTTGTCTCTGTCCATATGCTTTCTGGGCTTGACAAACTAATGCACTCAAACGCAAAATTTCCCTGTTTCGGGCTTTCTTCACATGGTGATAATAACTAATTATTTCACCACGGAGTACTGCCTTTGCTGCATCCCAAAACAAAACCAGGTCTCCTATATGTTGTGTGTTCAGGGTCATATAATATTCCCATCATTCCTTTAATTTCTCTCTGAATGTCCCATCGTTAAACAACTCTAGTGGAAACTGCCAAGAGCCATCCTTAGATCCCGTATCTCCCATGTTCCACTCTATATATACCCATGCATGGTCTGATATCGTGTAAGGCCCTATATTTACTTCTTTTATCCCTCCAAACATGGCTTCTGATGTGAGTATGTAGTCTATTCTAGCTTGAGATGTATGCGCCCGTGCATGGTGGGTATAATCCCGCTCACCAGGATGTAGGACTCTCCATATATCTACTAAGTCCAACATCTGTCCCAGTCGCTTCAGGCCCTTATTGGACGCCGTGTTATCACTTCTCTGCCCCTTGGAGCTGTCTATTGAGGGATCCCACACCGTGTTAAAATCTCCTCCTACTAGTGTGTAAGTCTTGGAGTGCTGGAGAAGGTGGGCTATTACTTGATTGTAAAATTGCTTATCATATTGGTTGGGTGCATACAAGTTACAAATTAGGATCGTTTGACCCGCCATCTCCACCTCCACCAACAGATATCTGCCCTTTGGATCTCCTTTAAGAAGTCGGACTGCCGCTGCCACCTCTTTTCTAATTAACACCGCCACCCCTCCTTTCTTCCCCTGTGCTCCTGCCGAAATACATTCCTCCACCCACTACGTCTTTAACTTAGTGTGTTCTTCTTGGCTAAGGTGCGTTTCTTGCAGCAAAGCGATGTCTATTTTATGTCTCTGCAAGTGCTGCAATATTTTTGTTCTTTTAATCGGTGAGCTGATGCCTCCCACATTCCAGGTGACACATCTAACCATAATCCGCAGATGAATTGTATCGTGTCTGCCTCTCTACAAAACCAATTTTTCCTCCCAGAAGGGCATCCCAGCCTATGCCCCTCCATTCCTGCCATCGCTCATTATTCAGCTCTTGCCCTCGATCCCCTCTTTTCCCCAGTACATTGGTTGACCGTCTACCCCCCTCTAATTCCCTCCTTTCCCCCTCATTTGCCTGTTCCCTCCCTCTTCCCATCTCATATCCCATTCCCCCAGACTTGTGTCCCTCAATAGGGAACCAATCACTTTTGAAGCCTCTAGTCCTCCCCCCCTGCATTGGTCAGAACATTAACATCATAACCCTGTATAACAGTTCTTTACATTTACCATCATTAAAATAGTACCTTTTAGAAAAGGAAAAGAAAGATGAAAGAAAAAGAAAAAATGGGGAACCCCCTATACGACCTCTCATTACATTAACCAAGACTCGTTTAGTATGTTTTGAAAGACCCCTTATTTGCACTTCATCCATACAAGTATTGCTTTTGCTTTCAGCCATTCACTCCTCCAGACCCAACCCCAACTATATCTCCCTCTATTATCCCCAGCAACTACAAACAGATGAAGGAAAAATAGAAAAAATAACATGTCTTAAACAATTCTTCTCTCACGTCTGGAGATGCTGCACTTGCTTCTTCTCCAGGTCTTCTCTTTCTAACTAGAGTTTGCAGCGTCCAAGTCCCTCAAACTTGGAGATCTAAACTGACATTTAACTTCCCCAAACAGTACTTGCATGTGCTGATCAGTTTCTGTTTAAGATGGGGAAGCAGTGCTGGTTCCGGTCACCTCTCCCTTCTCCAGCCGCTGTAGGAATTCCTTCGCCTCCTCCACCGACTCGTAGGAATGGGTTTCCCCCGTTGTGGGTGACTCTCAATCGCGCTGGATATAATAGCGCGAAGCAGACCTTCAAGTTAAATAATTGGGAGCAGATTGAGGAAAAGGAACGTCTTTTCTCTGCTACACCCACCGAGTAGTCTTGAAAGCAAAGAATCCTCTTCTGCTTGTACTACAGGGTGTTCTCGTTCCTCGCGGCTTGCAGGATCATCTGTTTGTGGGCGAAATTTAACACCTTCAAGATTATAACTCGTGGTTTAGTAGCTTGATCTCGACGTACGCCTAGTCGATGGGCTCGTTCCACTCTTAGGGGTCCGATGGTGTCCGGAAATTTTACTCTCGCATTGAGCCAGCGCTCTAAAATCCCCACCAGATCTCTGCCTCCGATGGCCTCGGGAAACCCCACCAATCGTAAATTGTTTCTTCGGGACCGGTTTTCAAGGTCCTCAATTTTTTGTTCCATCGCTTCTATTTGTTCCCGGAGTTGTTTCTGTCCGACTTCCACTTCTGTGACCCGATCTTCCACTTCACTTGTTCGGGTCTGGAACGCCACACATTCCCGCGTCAAGTCCTCCATGCGGGTTTGTAATTTCTCTAATTTAGAGTCTATGGGTGATAGTCTTCTTTCCAGAAGCTCTTCCAGTACCATGGTCATTTCAGCCGTTATTTCAGCGACCCACGTGGATGAGACCGAGGAGCCAATCATGCTGGGTGAGGCCGCCATCTTTGGATCCGCTGATTTCTGTCGCAAGCGTTCCTTGGCGTTTGCTTTTGTTGTCATTTCTATACCCGGCTCCCGCAAACTATTGCCAGGCCTTCAATCTCCCTTCCGATGCTGTTTAGATTCGTTTTTTAGGGTTTTAAATGGCCCGAATCTTAAGGGGGGCGAAGATCGAGGTCGGAGAGCGCTTTACATGCGTCCTCTCTCCAGCATGGCGTCACGTGATCTCCACAGATAGCTTTTAAAGCTGACATATTCCAATTAATAAATTCTGAATAAAATACTTTTTTCTACCTTTGTTGTCTGAGCATTTAGTTACTCTATTCGCTTTGGTCCCATTGTCTTCTGTTTTATGCAGTGTCTTCTTTCCATTTGATATTTTTTCCCTCACCATGTCCACCATCCTCCTGTGTCCTTATGCGTCCTTTCTACCACCTGCAGCCCTGTCCCTATCCTTCCTCCAGTTTCAGCATCTGCCCTCAAAATGTTCCAATCCAGCCCTTAAATTCAGCAGTTTCCCATCTGTCTTTGTCTTGCCTTGGCCTGCATTTCCCTCTCTTTTTTTCCCTATCCCCTGCTGTGATCAGTATTGCCCCTCTGTGTCACTAAGTCCCCTCCCCATCCAGTGGTGCACCTTTGTGTCCTTATCCCTTTCCCTCCATATCTCACATCTCTTGTTTCCCTGTCACTCTCCTCTCTCTTCCCTTCTTCCCCCACCCTGGGGCCAGGATGTCTCCCTCTTTCATTCCACTCCCCTCCCCCACAGTTCAGTATGTCTCCTTCCTAGGTCTCCAGGGTCTTTTCCCCCTTTCCTTACCTAGTCAGTCAGCCAATCAGTCTTTCCCTTGCTCCCACCCTCCAAGCTGATCCAGCATTTATGTATCCCTCTGCCTCTCCCTCCAGCACCTCTTCCTGTCCATCTCTCCCTCTCCCCTTCCAGCAGAGCTGGACTTAGTTCTTCCTCCCTTTCGCCTGCATTTTCTCGCTTTATCTCTCCTCCCCCCCCCCCCCCCCCCCCCGTGGTTCCAGAGTCTCTCCCTCCGACCCTCCTACTCCCCGTGGTCTGATGGTGCTTGCTAAGCTGCCTCAATCGCTGCTGGCAAGGGCACTGCAGCATTGAAAGATGCTGCCTCGATCTTCCGTGTGATGTGTTCTGTCTTCTCTTATGCAATTTCCTGTTCCGCGTGGGCAGGACACGTCACAAGGAAGATCGAGGCACAGAGGCAGCTCCTTTCAATCGCTCCTGTGCCTCTCCAGCAGCGATTGAGATAGGTTAGCAAGCACCGTCAGACCGCGGGGAGCTGGAGGGAGGAAAATTGGCAATAGGTAGATGGAGGTCATTCTTGCCGTTGGGGAGGCGGGACGGGGTGGCCGTGGCTGGAGCCGCGTCATAGGTTATGCACTGCTGCTGCATGCTGGTCCTCTCTCTGACGCACACTCTTCATGCTAGAGGGGGTGGGACTAAGGCCGGCGGCAGAGAGAGAGGAGGAGCTTTTCAGCCTTGCAACGCGCAGGATGAGTGCAAGGCTCCGCGGAAGAACTGGTGCACACTGCTTTTCCATGGACAAGAATTTATCCCGATGATGCAGATAAAAGTAGCACTCGTTTGGGCCCCCCCAAAAAAACTACGCCCATGCACAGAAAGCTTCAGGGAAGGAGGAAGCAGAAAGAAATATTGCAACGAGGCGCATAGGCGCCATTTTTTCAAATTAGCTGTTTAGGGGAGCGACCACTCCCCCTGCGCCCCACCTAGCTACACTTCTGATAAGAAGTAAGGAAATCTAAGGTGTGGCCTTGCTCATGGGTTAGACCTATCCCATGATTAGTGAGTTCAGTTGATCTCAAGAATGATTTGAAGTTATGAAAATTGTTGACTCCGTCATTCTCTAGGTATACGTTTAGATCTCCCAGGTCGACTATTCTGGGAAATTGGGCCATTGCAGATGAAATGACCTCCAATATGGTAGATTCGGACTTGGACCAAGCTCCTTGTGGACGATAAATCAGAAAAGAGCCATCTGATTAGCTACTTTGGAATGGTCGTGGAGTTTACATAGCACGTATTCCAGCTCTGGGAACATCCCTGTGGAAACTAAGGATATGCGCAGAAAGCTTTTATATACGAGTGCTAGGCCTCCTCCTTTTTTATTAAGTCTTGGAGAATGGAGGATGTTGTATCCAGTTGGGTATAGCCAGTGGTGTGCTGTAGCCAGCTCGCAAGAGCCGGTTGTTAAATTCAGGCAGGGCTCCCTGCTATTGCCTTTATGCATGGCCACAATCTGTTTGCCTCTCCTCCCCCAAGCCACAGGGCCCCAGCACATACCTGAAGCCACCCTAGTGGTCTAATGGATTCTTCAGAGCATGAAAAATCCCCCATCTTTCCTGCCAACTGCCAGCGCTGACCTTCTTGCTGCAGCATCATTTTTAAAAAATGGCTGCCCAGACTTATAAGTACATACATAAGTACATAAGTAGTGCCATACTGGGAAAGACCAAAGGTCCATCTAGCCCAGCATCCTGTCACCGACAGTGGCCAATCCAGGTCAAGGGCACCTGGCACGCTCCCCAAACGTAAAAACATTTCAGACAAGTTATACCTAAAAATGCGGAATTTTTCCAAGTCCATTTAATAGCGGTCTATGGACTTGTCCTTTAGGAATCTATCTAACCCCTTTTTAAACTCCGTCAAGCTAACCGCCCGTACCACGTTCTCCGGCAACGAATTCCAGAGTCTAATTACACGTTGGGTGAAGAAAAATTTTCTCCGATTCGTTTTAAATTTACCACACTGTAGCTTCAACTCATGCCCTCTAGTCCTAGTATTTTTGGATAGCGTGAACAGTCGCTTCACATCCACCCGATCCATTCCACTCATTATTTTATACACTTCTATCATATCTCCCCTCAGCCGTCTCTTCTCCAAGCTGAAAAGCCCTAGCCTTCTCAGCCTCTCTTCATAGGAAGTCTTGCAAGGCCGCAGTTGTAAGTCTCGGCAGCCATTTTAAAGAAGCAGCAGCAGCAGCAACAGGGTCAGCGCTGGCACCGGGCAGGAAAGACTGGGGATCTTTTCTGCCCCAAAGAATCCACTAGACCACCAGAGTGGCTTCAGGTATGTGCCAGGAGGGCACCCTGCGGCTCGGGGAGGAGGTCTGGAATAGGTAGGTAGGTGGGGGAGGATACTACGCAGCCGGATCCCTGTGCACTCAAGCTGCTGTATCCACGTTGTCTTTCTTTATTGTTGGTGGAATTTTTACTTAATCTCACTTAGATTTTGTATATTTAGTGCTGGAAAAGTACCAGTTGGCAACAGCTGTGACTGATTATAAGTCATACACATGTGCAAACAATGAAACCATTCACGGGGTTAATAGGGCATAGATCAAGGGGTCAGAACGTCTGAGAACCAGGAAAGAAAATAGCTGACATTCGCAGATGTGGCAATGATTGATTGATTCAAGAAATTAGACACAGAAACTAGTATATAAGATGTATATAAGAAACTGAAAAGCAAGCAAAGCCTCACTTTTATCTTGATTTGTATTCTTCTAAGTATTCACTTTGCTTCCTGTATAATGTTCTTATACAGCCTCGGCCCAAGGGAGGGTCGTTGAAATAAATCTTTTTCTCTACTATGTGTTTGTGAATTGTTTACAAAGAAAGTCAGATCTAACAATTTTCAAATATGCTGGCTTGTGCATACCGATTGTACACAGAGGAAGTATAATAAGTTGAATAGTAATTTGTTATAAATCATAATCAGTGTGTTATTTGGAGGGGCTGGTTAAAGGAACACCCTAGTACTATTATAATTTTATATTAATGCAGAGATTTTTTTTTCCTCTGGTAAAGGGCCACTAAACAGATATCATGTTATACGAATCAGGTGCTCAACATTCAGAGTTTCTATCTAGTTACTTATGTATATAATGACCTTACTAGGCCCTGTCAAATACTGGTTCAGAGGCCTGAAGCTGTCAGCCTGACCTAAAAATCATGCCCTCTGTGTAACCCAGAGGCTCACGAGCTCATGTGACAAGGCTTGCTGACAGGCTTGCAGAAAAGATAATATGAAGCAGCTTTCCATGCAAGGTGTTTACTAAAGAATGTAGTTTAGGGGCTTTTTCTGTTATCAGAGCTGGAACATAGATAAATGATTGCTGGTGAAATGGAACATGCTGCTTAGCATGATGTTGCTTTAGCTTTGTCTGATAATCACGATCAAGGTGGTCGAAACTAATGATTATCTACAGTGTGGTCAAAACTAATGCTAACAAACTGCTAGAGCTGTATAATTTTAGAAGAGTATAAAAGGTGATAAATGACAGGACAAAATTAGAGAACTACTCAGAGATAGCACCCATATTGGCAGCTTTGTTGTAACTCTCTCATGAGAAAAGAAACAAGTCTGTATTCTTGCTTGGTAAGTGATCAAGGGAATATTTTCTCATCTCTGCGTGGCTTTCAGAACCCGGAAGCGGGCCATGGGGGCTGCATTAGTGGCGTCTATTCCAATAATATAGGTGCGATTAATTTCCTTATACACTCCTTTAAATGTAAGGATCACTGGATTACATTTCCCTAACTCACAGGTAGCGCGTTTAACAAATGGCTCATGCAGTTTGATCTGGTTTCTTAGGGCATAGTTCCATGTCATGAGCGAAAAGTCAGGCCAAGCAGGTGTTCCAGTATACCACCATATTTCTATATCCCATTTGTTACAAGGGTGATTGAACCAATTTGGGTACATACTCGGGTAAGTGCACAGGTACACAGCGAATGCCGAATAATGCCTTTGCCATATCAAATTCCCACAGTGGGCAACGCAATGAAGATACATACCTGTAGCAGGTATTCTCTGAGGACAGCAGGCTGAATATTGTCACTGATGGGTCGTCGTCCGCGACGGCCCAGGAGACTGGCAACCATTGCAAAGCAAAAACAAAGAGTCTTCTGGAACGCTGCGTCGCACATGTGCAAACGGCTTCCCACCCGCGACGCGAGCGTGCCCTACTCAGTTGAGTAAAAAGCAAAATAGAGAACTGGAACAACTCCAAAGGGGAGGAGGGAGGGTTTGTGAGAATATTCAGCCTGCTGTCCTCAGAGAATACCTGCTACAGGTATGTATCTTCATTTTCTCACGGAGGACAAGCAGGCTGAATATTCTCACTGATGGAGTATCCCTAGCCCCCAGGCTCACTGAAAACAATGAAAATTGGTCAATTGGGCCTCGCAACGGCGAGGACATAACATAGATTGACCTAAAAAGAAACACAACTAAGTGAGAGTTCAGCCTGGAACAGAACAGAAATGAGCCTAGGAGGGTGGAGTTGGATTCTAAACCCCGAACAGATTCTGCAGCACCGACTGCCCAAACCGACTGTCGTGTCGGGTATTCTGCTGAAGGCAGTAGTGAGAAGTGAATGTGTGGACTGACGACCACGTTGCAGCCTTGCAAATCTCTTCAATGGAGGTTGACTTCAAGTAAGCTACTGATGCAGCCATAGCTCTAACATTATGAGTCATGACATGGCCCTCCAGTCAGCCCAGCTTGGGCGTAAGTGAAGGAAATGCAATCTGTAGCCAATTAGAGATGGTGCGTTTTCCGATGGTGACCCCCACCCTTTGGGATTAAAAGAAACAAACAGCTGAGTGGACTATCTATAGGGCTTTGCCCACTCCACGTAAAAGGCCAATGCTCTCTTACAGTCCAAGGTGTGCAACTTGTCTTCACCAGGGCGGGTATGAGGACGGGGAAAAAATGTTGTCAAGACAATTGACTGGTTCAGATGGAACTCCGACACCACCTTCGGCAAGAACTTAGGGTGAGTACGGAGGACTACTCTATTATGATGAAACTTTATATAAGGTGCATGCACTACCAGGGCTTGGAGCTCACTGACTCTACGAACCGAAGTAACAGCCACCAAGAAAATGACCTTCCAGATCAAGTACTTCAGATGGCAGGAATTCAGTGGCTCAAAAGGAGCTTTCATCAGCTGGGTGAGAACGACGTTGAGATCCCAGGACACTGGTGGAGGTTTGACTGGGGGCTTTGACAAAAGCAAACCTCTCATGAAATGAACTACTAAAGGCTGTCCAGAGATAGGCTGACCTTCTACACATTGATGATAAGCACTAATTGTACTAAGGTGAACCCTTACGGAGTTGGTCTTGAGACCAGACTCTGATAAGTGCAGAAGGTATTCAAGCAGGGTCCCTGTAGGACAAGAAAAGGGATCTAGGGCCTTGCTGTCACACCAGACAGCAAACCTCCTCCATTTGAAAGAGTAACACTTTTTCGTGGAATCTTTCCTGGAAGCAAGCAAGACTCGGGAGACACCCTCTGAAAGACCCAGGGAGGCAACTTCTAAGCTCTCAACATCCAGGCCACGAGAGCCAGAGACTAGAGCTTGGGATGTAGAAGCGACCCCTTGTTCTGGGTGATGAGGGTCGGAAAACATTCCAATCTCCACGGTTCTTTGGAGGACAACTCTAGAAGAAGAGGGAACCATATCTGACGGGGCCAAAAAGGCGCAATCAGAATCATGGTTCCATGGTCCTTCTTGAGTTTCAGCAAAGTCTTTCCTACTAGAGGTATGGGAGGATACGCATACAGAAGGCCTGTCTCCCAATGAAGGAGAAAGGTATCCGACGCTAGTCTGTCATGGGCCTGAAGTCTGGAACAGAATTGAGGGACTTTGTGATTGATATGAGTGGCAAAAAGATCCACCGAGGGGGTGCCCCACTCTCGGAAGATCTTGTGGACAACATTCATGTTCAGAGACTACTCGTGAGGTTGTATGATCCTGCTCAACCTGTCGGCCAGAGTGTCTTTTACGCCTGCCAGATACGTGGCCTGGAGAAGCATGCCATGATGGTGCGCCCAAAGCCACATCTTCATGGCTTCCTGACACAGAGGGCAAGATCCGGTGCCCCCCTGCTTGCTGGTGTAATACATTGCAACCTGATTGTCTGTCTGAATTAAAATGATTTGATTGGATAGTTGATCTCTGAAAGCCTTGAGAGCATTCCAGATCACTTGTAATTTCAGGAGGTTGATCTGAAGATCCTTTTCCTGAAAGGACCAAGCTCTTTGAGTGCGAAGTCCATCTACATGGGCTCCCCACCCTAGGAGGGATGCATCCGTCACAGCACTTTCTGCAGCTGAGGAATTTGGAATGGACGTCCGAAGGTCAGATTGGATCGAATGGTCCACCACTGAAGGGATCTGCAAAACTCGGTGGAGAGATGGAGTACATCCTCTAGATCCCCTGTGGCCTGGCACCACTGGGAAGTTAGGGTCCACTGAGCTGATCTCATATGTAGACATGCCATGGGAGTCACATGAACTGTGGAAGCCATGTGCCCTAAAAGTCTCAACATCTGCCGAGCTGTGATCCGTTGAGACGCTCGAGCCAAGGACACTAGGGCCAGGAGATTGTCTGCCCTTGCCTGGGGGAGATAAGCTCGAGACGTCCGTGTGTCCAACAGAGCGCCAATGAACTCCAATTTCTGTACCGGGACAAGGTGGGACTTGGAATAATTGATTACAAACCCTGCATGGACTATAGAGCCCCTGCCTCCGGGGTGCTCTTCACCAGGCAAGCGTCGAGATAAGGAAACACATGCACTCCCAGTCTGCGTAGCGATGCTGCAACAACTGCCACTTTCTGAAGACTCTGGGCGCAGATGCAAGGCAAAAGGGCAGCACACAGTACTGAAAGTGCCGAGTTCCCAACCGAAATCAAAGATACTTCCTGTGAGCTGGGAGTATCGAGATGTGAGTATAGGCATCCTTTAAGTCCAGAGAGCATAGCCAATCGTTTTCCTGAATCATTGGGAAGAAGGGTGCCCAGAGAAACCATCCTGAACTTTTCTCGGACTAGGAATTTGTTCAGGGCCCTTAGGTCTACACACCAATATTCCCCCTCATTTTCTATAGGGCACAATTTTTTGTAAATAAGCAGTGGGGCAATCCCACTTCCTTCCCCACAAGCTGTTTTACTGTAGTGCCACAACGTACTGCTGCCACCAGCCCATCAAGGACCCATGCTGTTTCTTTCTCCTTTGCTCTTCCATATTTTTTCTGTTCCTTGCCATCTGTTATTTTTATCTAGCTTTTCTCATACTACTACTACTTAACATTTCTAGAGCGCTACTAGGGTTACGCAGCGCTGTACAAATTAACAAATTAACAAATCAGGATGGTCCCTGCTCAAGAGAGCTTACAATCTAAAGGACAAAATGTCAAGTTGGGGCAGTTACAGATTCCTGGGAAGAGGTGTAGTGATTAGGTGCCGAAGGCGACATTGAAGAGGTGGGTTTTGAGCAACGATTTGAAGATGGGTAGGGAGGGGGCCTGACGTATGGGCTCGGGGAGTTTGTTCCAAGCATGGGGTGAGGCGAGGTAGAAGGGGCGAAGCCTAGAGTTGGCGGTGGTGGAGAAGGGTACTGAAAGGAGGGATTTGTCTTGAGAGCGGAGGTTACGGGTAGGGACATAAGGGGAGATGAGGGTGGAGAGGTAAGGAGGGGCTGCAGATCGAGTGCATTTGTAGGTGAGTAGAAGAAGCTTGAACTGTATGCGGTATCTGATTGGAAGCCAGTGAAGAGACTTGAGGAGAGGGGTGATATGAGTATGTCGGTTAAGGCGGAAGATAAGACGTGCGGCAGAGTTCTGGATGGACTGAAGGGGGGATAGATGGCTAAGTGGGAGGCCGGTGAAGAGTAGGTTGCAGTAGTCAAGGCGAGAGGTAATGAGAGAGTGCATGAGGATTCGGGTGGTGTGCTCGGAGAGGAAGGGGCGAATTTTGCTAATGTTATAGAGGAAGAAGCGACAGGTCTTGGCTATCTGCTGGATATGCGCAGAGAAGGAGAGGGAGGAGTCGAAGATGACACCGAGGTTGCGGGCAGATGAGACGGGGACGATGAGGGTGTTATCAACTGAGATAGAGAGTGAAGGGAGAGGAGAAGTGGGTTTGGGTGGGAAAACAATAAGTTCAGTCTTGGCCATGTTTAGTTTCAAGTGGCGGTTGGACATCCAGGCAGCAATTTCGGATAAGCAGGCCAGTACTTTGGCCTGGGTTTCCGCAGTGATTTCTGGTGTGGAGAGATAAAGCTGGGTGTCGTCGGCATAAAGATGATAGTGGAAACCATGAGAGGAGATCAGGGAGCCTAAGGAAGAGGTGTAGATTGAAAAAAGAAGGGGCCCAAGGACAGATCCCTGAGGAACTCCAACAGAGAGCGGGATAGGGGAGGAGGATGAACCATGGGAGTGTACTCTGAAGGTACGATGGGAGAGATAAGAGGAGAACCAGGAGAGGACAGAGCCCTGGAACCCAAAGGAGGACAGTGTGTCAAGAAGTAGGTTGTGATTGACAGTGTCAAAAGCGGCAGATAGGTCGAGGAGGATGAGGATTGAGTAGTGACCTTTGGATTTGGCGAGGAACAGGTCATTACAGACTTTAGAGAGTGCTGTTTCTGTCGAGTGTAGGGGGCGAAAGCCGGATTGAAGCGGATCGAGGATAGCATGAGAGGAGAGAAAATCAATGCAGCGGCTGTGAATGGCGCGTTCAAGTATCTTGGAGAGGAAGGGTAGGAGGGAAATGGGGCGGTAGTTGGAGGGACAGGTAGGGTCAAGTGATGGTTTTTTGAGGAGTGGTGTGACCACAGCATGCTTGAAGGTGTCCGGGACAGTTGCAGTGGAGAGAGAGAGGTTGAGGATATGGCAGATGGTGGGGGTGATAGTAGGAGTGATGGTATTAAGTAGGTTGGTGGGGATGGGGTCAGAGGAACAGGTGGTGGATTTCGAGGAGGAGAGGAGATGGGCGGTTTCCTCTTCGGTGATGGCAGGAAAAGAGGAGGAGGAGGCTTGGGTAGGTTGGTTGAGAGAGTGGGTTATCGGATGAAGAGGAGGAGAAGGTTTAGTGGTGAATTCGAGGTTGATCTTCTGGACCTTGTCACGGAAGTAGTCGGCCAGAGATTGAGGAGAGAGTGAGGGGGGAGTGGGAGCGGAGGGCACTTTGAGGAGGGAGTTGAGGCTGGCGAAGAGACGACGAGGGTTAAAGCTGAGGGAATTAGTCAATTTGGTGTAATAGTCCTGTTTAGCGATGAAAAGGGAGGATTGGAAGGAGGATAGCATGAATTTGAAGTGAATGAAGTCAGTATGGGCGCGAGATTTCCTCCAGAGGCGTTCAGCCGAACGGGCACAGGAGCGAAGGTATCGGGTGCAAGGGGTCAGCCAGGGCTGGGGATTGGTACGCCTTGTGGGACGGGAGATGGACGGTGCAAGGGTATCTAGAGCAGAGGAGAGAGTGGCATTGTAAATGGAGACGGCTTTGTCAACAGATTTGGAAGACATGATGAAAGGGAGGAGAGGGGAGATACTAGAGGATAAGGTGGGGGGTCAACAGCCTGGAGGTTTCTGGACGTAGTAGTTAGTGTGGGGCGAGATTGAGGGGGAGGGTGCTGGAGTGTGAATGTGATTAGGTGATGGTCAGAGAGAGGAAGAGCTGAAACGCAGAAAGTGGGGGGTGAGCTAGTAGAAGAGAGGACGAGATCAAGACAGTGGCCAGATTTATGAGTAGGGGTGGTGGGGCTCAGTTGGAGGTTGAAGGAGGAGGTAAAAGCGAGGAACTGAGAAACATATGAGTCGGATGGGTTATCAGTGTGAATGTTGAAGTCCCCAAGAATGAGGGATGGGGATGAGGGCTCGAGAAAAACAGTGAGCCAGGCATCGAAGTTGGTGAGGAAGGAAGGGAGGGACTTATCAGGGGGGCGGTAAATGACTGCAACTCTGAGTGGTAGTGGGTGGAATAGACGGATGGAGTGAACCTCAAAGGATGAGAAGCAGTGAGACTGAGGTAGGTGGAGAGGTTGAAAACTGCAAGAGGGCGAAAGTAGTAGCCCGACGACGCCACCGTGGCCAACTGGGCGGGGCGAATGGGAGAAAAGATAACCTCCCTGGCATAGGGCTGCGATTGAGGCAGTGTTGTCAGGGGTGAGCCAGGTTTCAGTTAGGGCGAGCAGTTGAAGGGAATGGCAGATGAAGAGATCGTGGGTGAAGGGAAGTTTGTTGCAGATCGATTGGGCGTTCCAGAGGGCGCACGAGAAGGGGAGGGAGGAGGGGGGGAGGAGGGGAATAGAGATGAGATTGGAGCTATCGCGGGAGCGTTTGCATAGATGAGATGAGGACGAGGACAGGTGGGGGGGACCTGGGTTGGGATTGATGTCTCCCGCGGATAACAGGAGAAGGAGCAAGAGAGTGCGGAGAAGGGTGGGAGAGGAAGGGCGAAGAAGGCGACGAAGACGGGATGCGCTTAGGAGGAAAGGGGAAGGGTTCATGGCAGGAAGGAGGTGTTAAAGCTTGAGAGCCAAGAAGGAGGAGGAAGACAGTAGGGATGGTGAGGTGGGTAGGAAGGGTAATGCAGTAGTGAAGAAGACGGGGGAGGACAGGGATGGGTAGTGAGATCATGAGGTAGATAGCGGTGGGAGGGGGAAAAGATTAGGGAGGGACAGGGCAAGGAATAGGATGTGAATGGGGGCCATGAGTAGCGGCTGAGGTGTTCACAGGGCAGGTAGGTGAGCTGGGAAACAGGCAGGTGAGGTGATCAGTCGGGCAGGGGAGTGATGAACTGGTAGGAAGGTGGGTAGGGCAGGCAGTCAGGAGCAGGCTAGATCAGGTAGTTTGGATCAGCTGGTAGGAAGGTGGGCAGGGCAGGCAGTCAGGAGCAGGCTAGATCAGGTAGTTTGGATCAGGCTGAATCAGGCAGTATGGGGCAAGCTGGCTGGGGCAGACGGACTGGAACAGGCTGAGATAGGCAGTCTGGAGCAGGCTGGATCAGGTAGTCTGGAGCAGGCTGAATCAGATGTACCGGAGCAAGCAGGGAGAAGCTGGTTCAGGCAGGCTGGGGCAGGTGTATTGGAACAAGCACGGAGAGCTGGTTCAGGCGGATTGGTGCACGGTGGAGTAGATGTACTGGAGCGGGCAGGCTGGAGCAGGTGTACCGGAGCAGGTAGGCTGGAGCAGATGGGCTGGAAAAAGCAAGGAGAAGCTGGACAGGCGGACTGGAACACAGGAGCAGGCAGGGGAAGCTGGATCGGCGGACTGGAACAAGCTGGGATCATGCAGACTGGAACGAGCATAGAGCAGGCGGAGCAAGCGGACTAGAGCACGCTAGAGCATTTGGACTGGTACAAGCAGGTTGGAGCAGACGGATTGAAACAGGCTGGGAAGGACGGACTGGATAAAGCTGGGTTGGTTAGTTCTCATATCTTTCAGTTCTCTAACCCCTCCACTATTTTCCTCTCTTCTAGCTTTTCTCATTCCTTTTGTCTCCCATCCCACAATTCCCACCCCTTCCACCTCCTTTCCCTATTCCTCCTTATGCCTGTATTCTCCTCATCATTTACCACCAACAGTTCTAACAATTCTCTCTTCAGTGTCTGTCCTATTGTTTCTTCACCCCTGTAAATATGGGACCCCGGACCACATGCTGGACATGACCTGGGGCCATATAGGAAGCTGAATAATAGCTTGGTTATCTGTGTGGAGCTAGGCCTCATTAGGTCAAAGGGACAAATGAAAAAGTCTTGCAATTGTCATTTACAGAAAATACTGTTATGATTTACTGGAACAGCTCTAGTGACAGTTGTTCTGTTAATAGAACCATGTGACATGAGAAAAGGAAACGGTGTCAGTTGAAGGCAGTTTTAATAAGGAACTGAAATATGAATTTATGAGAATGGGTTATAAACTCTGCACAGTTTTAGGGGAATATGGAAGTAGACAAACAGATAAACAGAACCTGTGGTTTTAGGATGAAAATGAGAATGACACTGAATAATCAGAAATAAGGTGATTTACTGTAAATTGTTAAATTAAGTGCATTGAAAACATAGAAACTGAGAACTAATAAATAGAAATACAGATGATCGAAAGAAGAAGTTTTAAAAGCAACTTTGGAGAAGAAAGAAAAGGCGGGCTTAACTACGTAATCATAATAGGCTTTAATTTAAGAAGGAATATATAAAAGTAACAGATGTCAGCTTTAGAAAACAGAGATGTATTACTGAGAATTCACGTCCATGAGAAAAAGCCTGAAGCCTGTTTACTCTGATTAGACTTGATTTGCAGTAGTCCTAATCTGAAATAACCATTGTATTCTTGATTGGTAAGTTGTTAATAAAAGATCTGCTTCTCATATTTTATTTAATTTATTTATTGCATTTGTATCCCACATTTTCCCACCTCTTTGCAGGCTCAATGTAGCTTACAATTACATCATGATTAGTGGATATTTTAGAAAATAGACATTTAGTATTGCATAAGGATCTTGGGTAACATGATAATGATAAAGCATGATAGTAGTATAATAAGCAAATATTGTAAGGCAATTCTGGATATATGTGTAGAAGTTCACATTTGTTGATCTTCCGAGTCTGTCTCTCCTTCTTTATAATAGACTGAAGACATTCTATGTACAGCAGTGGTGGACACTGTTATGTGCTTATATTACCAATGAAATTAATCTCGGCTTGCATACCATGAATTCATGGGCAAATACATTCCTGCTCAAACTCAATGCAGAAAAAACACACTGCCTCATCCTCTCATCTCGCTACAATTCAAACATTCCCATGAACCTAACCACCCCAGACTATACTCTCCCTATTTCAGAGAATTTGAAAATCCTCGGTGTCACAACTGACAGGAACCTTACATTTGAGAGCCAAATTAACTCTACAATTAAAAAAATGTTCCACTCAAAGTGGAAACTTAAACAAGAGAAACCATTCTTTCCAAGGGCAATATTCTTCAATTTGGTTCAATCGATGGTCCTAAGCCATGCAGACTACTGCAACGGAATCTATGCTGGATGCAAAGAAAACCTTATAAAAAAACTTCAGACAGCTCAAAACATGGCAGCCAGGCTTGTATTTGGAAGACTGCGATTCGATAGTGCCAAACCTCTTCGTGAAAAATTACATTGGCTACCAATCAAAGAACGTATTACTTTCAAAATTTGTACCTTGGTCCATAAAATTATATATGGTGATGCCCCAGGATATATGTCTAACCTCATCAACCTGCCAACTAGAAACTCAATCAGATCATCACGTTCTTATTTAAATCTCCGCTACCCTAATTGCAAAGGTCTCAAGTATAAATCAATTCATGGATCCAGCTTCTCATTTATAGGTACAAGACTCTGGAATGTTCTCCCAAAAACCATGAGATCTACGTACGACCACCTCAATTTCCGGAAATTACTAAAGACCTACCTGTTCGGAAGAGCATATCCTACTGACCAAACTTAATTACCTAAATCCAGCAACACAAAGATATCCAAACTTGTATTGAACTTTATGATTGTTATATAGCTTCACTCTCTATGATTCCCCGATGTGTCTGTTCATATCTATTTCATTGTAAATAACTTCACTCTATATTTGTTTCTTTACCGTAGGTGGCTATCACCTCATGGCACTATGTAAGCCACATTGAGCCTGCAAATAGGTGGGAAAATGTGGGGTACAAATGTAACAAATAAATATGTATTTATGGGTGAGGGAGAGCAGATAGACTGGAGTCCGTAATCAATACACCCCTCTTCCCCACCATTCACCTTCCTGTATCCTCTCCCCTTCTTCCTTCCCCAGGATACATCCCTTGCATCTTCTACTGCTTCCCCTTCTTCTTTCCCAGTATATGTTCCCTGCCTCTTCTACTGCTTCCTCTATAGCCTCTCTCCTTGTTTTCCCATCTGCTAGCATCTGTCTCCTGCTTCAAATCTCTAAAGAAAAAAACAAATATTTTTCCTCCTATATTAATACAAAAATATAAGAAATTTATTTATTGACCTTCAAATCACCACATTGGCAGAGTATTACTGTAAAGACATGGAATACAGCTTTCAATTTCCTAATATAGTTATAATTCCTCAGGTGACACCACAGTTAAATATTTCAGTCCCTCTTGCCATTTCACGGTTTTCTTGTTTTTATACACCTTTTCAAATCCTAAAATTGTGAAAGCAGTTTCTGCCAGGGATTATTTTTTACCTGTACATCTTTTGCATAGCACTTGCTGCTACTTGAGATAAATGTTGATTAGCAACAAGCTAAAACATTAAAGTAACTTGCCTCACTACCTCCAGAGATCCAAACTATGTTGAAGCACTGTGGCCCCATTTGCGTTGACAGAAGACAACCACGTCAAACTGCACCCCCCCCCCCCTTGCACACTAAATTTCTAAGTGTGGGGGAACGAGTGACTGTAAGCAGGGGAACCTGAAGCAATAGGCCCTGACCTCTAATCTCTACTGAGCTGGCTTGTACGAACAATGATGTGTATTATTACTTTTCAGAGTAGAACTTATAAAAAAGAACAACTAAACAGTATTGCTTTCATAATGGTTGCTATATAGTAGTTTGCTACTGGATTTAACTTATTTCTAGGATAAGCAGCATAAAATGTATTGTACTTTATTGGGATCTTGCCAGGTACTTGTGACCTGAATTAGCCAATGTTAGAAACAGGATGCTGGGCTCGATGGACCTTCGGTCTGTCCCAGTATGGCCATACTTATGTACTTTTCTCAGTAGCTCATGGCAAGTTACATTTAGGTATAGTACAGTGGTGGAAATAAGTATTTGATCCCTTGCTGATTTTGTAAGTTTGCCCACTGACAAAGACATGAGCAGCCCATAATTGAAGGGTAGGTTATTGGTAACAGTGAGAGATAGCACATCACAAATTAAATCCGGAAAATCACATTGTGGAAAGTATATGAATTTATTTGCATTCTGCAGAGGGAAATAAGTATTTGATCCCCCACCAACCAGTAAGAGATCTGGCCCCTACAGACCAGGTAGATGCTCCAAATCAACTCGTTACCTGCATGACAGACAGCTGTCGGCAATGGTCACCTGTATGAAAGACACCTGTCCACAGACTCAGTGAATCAGTCAGACTCTAACCTCTACAAAATGGCCAAGAGCAAGGAGCTGTCTAAGGATGTCAGGGACAAGATCATACACCTGCACAAGGCTGGAATGGGCTACAAAACCATCAGTAAGACGCTGGGCGAGAAGGAGACAACTGTTGGTGCCATAGTAAGAAAATGGAAGAAGTACAAAATGACTGTCAATCGACAAAGATCTGGGGCTCCACGCAAAATCTCACCTCGTGGGGTATCCTTGATCATGAGGAAGGTTAGAAATCAGCCTACAACTACAAGGGGGGAACTTGTCAATGATCTCAAGGCAGCTGGGACCACTGTCACCACGAAAACCATTGGTAACACATTACGACATAACGGATTGCAATCCTGCAGTGCCCGCAAGGTCCCCCTGCTCCGGAAGGCACATGTGACGGCCCGTCTGAAGTTTGCCAGTGAACACCTGGATGATGCCGAGAGTGATTGGGAGAAGGTGCTGTGGTCAGATGAGACAAAAATTGAGCTCTTTGGCATGAACTCAACTCGCCGTGTTTGGAGGAAGAGAAATGCTGCCTATGACCCAAAGAACACCGTCCCCACTGTCAAGCATGGAGGTGGAAATGTTATGTTTTGGGGGTGTTTCTCTGCTAAGGGCACAGGACTACTTCACTGCATCAATGGGAGAATGGATGGGGCCATGTACCGTACAATTCTGAGTGACAACCTCCTTCCCTCCGCCAGGGCCTTAAAAATGGGTCGTGGCTGGGTCTTCCAGCATGACAATGACCCAAAACATACAGCCAAGGCAACAAAGGAGTGGCTCAGGAAGAAGCACATTAGGGTCATGGAGTGGCCTAGCCAGTCACCAGACCTTAATCCCATTGAAAACTTATGGAGGGAGCTGAAGCTGCGAGTTGCCAAGCGACAGCCCAGAACTCTTAATGATTTAGAGATGATCTGCAAAGAGGAGTGGACCAAAATTCCTCCTGACATGTGTGCAAACCTCATCATCAACTACAGAAGACGTCTGACCGCTGTGCTTGCCAACAAGGGTTTTGCCACCAAGTATTAGGTCTTGTTTGCCAGAGGGATTAAATACTTATTTCCCTCTGCAGAATGCAAATAAATTCATATACTTTCCACAATGTGATTTTCCGGATTTAATTTGTGATGTGCTATCTCTCACTGTTACCAATAACCTACCCTTCAATTATGGGCTGCTCATGTCTTTGTCAGTGGGCAAACTTACAAAATCAGCAAGGGATCAAATACTTATTTCCACCACTGTAGGTATTGGGACTTACAGTCTAAGTTTGTGCCTGAGGCAATTGAGGGTTAAGTTACTTATCCAAGATCACAGAGAGCAGCAGGTCAAGAACCACTGCTTCTCCAAACATTAGGCTACTCCTCCACAAGAATGTACTCAAATTTCTCCTGAGAAAGGTAACAATGGGAATAGAAGTTTCCTCTTTTAAGGTAAGAAAGATGGCAGCTACAACTAGGATGAAGCTCTAATGAGAATTCAGCTGATGACCCCTGCTTTAAACATAGCCTGGTTGCTATATGTACAGCCTTCTAGTGGTAGAACCAGCACAATCAATACCTGCTACATTAGTATAGTAGCATTCCTTGGTTTCAATGTAAAATACATTCCTTTCAAATCTTAATGGTGACATCTAATGGTTATATTATCAAACTTTGCTTTTTTTTTTTAACCAATGGAATATTTGGGAACTGCAGAGTAGTTTTCTGCTGTGTGGTTGGTTGGGAGGGAGGGAGAATGAAGGGTAAGGAAGTTATACTGGCAGTAGGGAAAGTGTAGGTGCTGTTACTGAGATCACACAAACACACAGAATTCCACACATGCAAAGAGGTTGGAAAGAATCAATGCACCGAGTTCCTTCACATATTTTCCTCACTAGTAAAACATGCTTTTAAATCTTAAACGCTGGTTCTTCTCTATTTTAGCTTTCTTAACTTTATCCACGTTCACTGTAATATACAAATTCCCTGAAATCTCTTATTTGTTTTCACTAGTTTTGACTACAGTGGAAGTTCCATGGAGCAGAAATTGCCTTTTAAACGTGTGTACTGCACAGCATATATCTAGTAGCCCCCCCCCCCCCCCCAAAAAAAAAATGCCTGAAGCTGTTTGCATACACTCACCCCAGGAATTTCCAATAGACTAGAAACGAGAAGGGGCAGCTTCAGAGCAGCCACGCTCCCAGTGACACCCACTAGGACATGGAAGCTTTTCAGTGGTTTTGAAGGGCTATGCGAACTACCCACAGTGGCCAGTGACTCCCGTGTAGGCACGCCTCCACCCTGTCTTGCAACTTCTGCCTCCATCCTACACTCTTCCAGCATTCACATCTTTAAAAGAAAGAAAACAGATGTCAGAGCAATGCACTGGATGAGAGGAAACCCCCTAATCCTTGGTCCAACCAGTTTTCCGCTCACTGTCCAAGAAATACTATCACACGCATGGCTGGCCTGACACTCTGACCACCACAAATCCTGTCATCTCCTTCTCCTCCCTCCCTCGTCCTGCCTTTAAACTAACTTGTCTTTGAGGTCTGGTACTGGAAGCCAAACAGAGACGCCGGCGCGTTCCGCCTCCTCTAACGTTACTTCCTGTGTTTTTGACAGCGCGGACGCAGCGAGCTCAGCAAAAGCAGGAATCCTGATGCTACGATCATTACACCTCCTTGGTTGCAGCAAAGTGGTAGGGCGTCGGTGGTCAAGCGTCAGCCTTTTCTGGTTTGCCTCTCACCGTGCTTGGAAACGTTGATACCAAGGAGGTTTAATGACAGGAGATGGCATGAGCTTGTCTGGCCCATTAGCTGATCTCAAGCCAGTGAGCGGAGCTTGCCGCCATATTGGTTATCCAAAACAACTTGTGATGGTTATATTGTTTTCTTATGATGACTGATATTTCTACTCAAATCCCCGGGATCTTCCGGATCTGTTAAGTACTACCTTAAGAATAGAGTGCTTCTTTGTTTTGAGGGCCACCTCTGCTTACAGTATACCGCGATCAGCAGCAATAACCCAGTGCTACCTTCTCTATTCCTCTCCTTCCGGGTTCTCCGTGGTCGAAGTTTAAAGAGTGGAAGTGAGCCTATCTAGTCCACTGTAAGCAAGGAAGTTAATTTGGTTAATCGCTGTTTCCCCTTCCTCACGCAGCCGTCATTGCCATACACTCAAAACAAAGCAAGCAAACCTATGAGCTGCTGCATCCACATTGTCGTTCTTTATTGTTGGTCCATCTGTAACAAGTCTAAAGCTGTTCCAGTTGGATAGGCAGTACCTTAAAAGGTGGAGGAGAAAAGAAATAACAATTAAATATCACTAAAACAGCATCAAAAATTATTGGTAGAAACAGCAATTATAAACTCTGTAGTTTGTGCTCATTTTTCTTTACTGTTCTTCTATACAATACAAATAGCCACATTTCAGTGAGGATATCCTGTTTCCTGATGGGTTCATCTTAACTGTTGCAATCTGCCTTGGGAATCCTGGTGTTATAACATAGTAACATAGTGTGCCGAAGGAATGGATCCTCAGGAGCTTAGTCAAGATCGGGAGGCAGGGCTGGTGGTTGGGAGGCGGGGATAGTGCTGGGCAGACTTATACAGTCTGTGCCAGAGCCGGTGG
Source organism: Microcaecilia unicolor (assembly GCF_901765095.1). Classification (NCBI taxonomy): domain Eukaryota; kingdom Metazoa; phylum Chordata; class Amphibia; order Gymnophiona; family Siphonopidae; genus Microcaecilia; species Microcaecilia unicolor. The sequence continues at coordinate 657,198,832 of NC_044031.1, read as the reverse complement.
TGGGCAGCGGGACTGGTGGTTGGGAGGTGAGGATAGTGCTGGGCAGACTTATACGGTCTGTGCCAGAGCCGGTGGTTGGGAGGAGGGGCTGGTGGGAGGCGGGGATAGTGCTGGGCAGACTTATACGGTCTGTGCCCTGAAGAGCACAGGTACAAATCAAAGTAGGGTATACACAAAAAGCAGCAAATATGAGTTATCTTGTTGGGCAGACTGGATGGACCGTGCAGGTCTTTTTCTGCCGTCATCTACTATGTTACTATGATGGCATAAAAAGACCTGCATGGTCCATCCAGTCTGCCCAACAAGATAAACTCATATGTGCTACTTTTTGTGTATACCTTACCTTGATTTGTATCTGTCATTTTCAGGGCACAGACCGTATAAGTCTGCCCAGCACTATCCCTGCCTCCCAACCACCGGCTCTGGGACAGACCGTATAAGTCTGCCCAGCAATATCCTCGCCTCCCAACCACCAGCCCCGCCTCCCACCACCGGCTCTGCCACCTAATCTCAGCTAAGCTTCTGAGGATCCATTCCCTTGGAACAGGATTCCTTTATGTTTATCCCATGCATGTTTGAATTCCGTTACCGTTTTCCTCTCCACCACCTCCCGTGGGAGAGCATTCCAAGCATCCACCACTCTCTCCATGAAAAAATACTTCCTGACATTTTTCTTGAGTCTGCCCCCCTTCAATCTCGTATCGTGCCCTCTAGTTGTACCGCCTTCCCATCTCCGGAAAAGGTTCGTTTGCGGATTAATACCTATGCATGAGAATTCCAGGCATGCTGCTCAGAGCCAGAAACAAGAAGCAGGGAGTGGTGGTAGTCCATTTATTTGGCTGGTGGGGCTCAGCATCCCTGCCAGAAAGATGATGGAATATCTTGAAACTAAATGGAAGTAGAATTAAACTCTCCTTTCATTGGGGCTGATGGAATCACATCTTTATATGTTTTGTAGAAGTTTACCTTTTAGATACACAAATTGATTATTCTGTTTTGAACATGTTTCAGGGGCAAGTGGTTTTATAAGCCAAAAAATAAATATTTTGTTTCATGTAAATCTCTTTTGTTTAAACATAAATGGGCTATAAGCCCCTAATGCAGCCCGTTGGTTTTCTTATATTTTGTTCTTATGATACTGTGCCAAATCTGAAAACTCTTATCTCTATCTGGTTGATAATACAAGGCGCTCATTGTGAACACTATCAACCCTAAAAGGTTGTTTTGTGGCTGTACACTGTGATAAAGTCACACCCAGGATAGTTGGGTTAAGGCAGTGTCAGTTTGAAATACAAGTCCCAGAAGGCATTGTAGGCAAGGAGCCAGGGGCTGAGATGAGGAACCTGGACTGGACTGGACTCCTAACTGCAATAGGGGAAGACATGGGTGTAAGCTGGCAGGACGTGTAGATTGGCTGCCACTAGGGGGAAAGAGAGATAGGAAACCCTATGTGCAGGAGCTCATCATTAGTCTAATGCTTAACTCAGCTGGTATGGGTGTGGGGGAAGATAATGGAAGGAGAATAATTGGTTGTGAAAGCAGAAGCCAGGGATTGATTAGGCAGGTGGGAAGGAGTCCCACAAGAGAGAAGCAGTTGCAGTCTGAAAACCCTTGGGTAAGAGAGGTCATTAAAGTTTTGAACTCTTCTGAAGGTAAAGAGAGTAGAAGGTAGAAACTGCTGCTTTGTGATTTAACTGTGATGATGAACTGAAAGAACTGCTTCTATTTGGAATTGAACTACTGTTTGTTGTGCACTGGATAAAGAGCCCAGACTGGAGCTGACTGTGAGCCTGTATTGAATCCTGGTATGTGCTGATAGCCTACTGCTTAAAGGGGACTATTTGCCACACACTCTCAGGTGGCTTATATGTGCTTAAGATTGAAGGTGAAGGTTGCTGTTGGAACTGTGTATCAGGTCTACTAGAAACCTGCATGGAATAAAGTCTTTAAGATTGAAGTTGCGGGTGGACATTTATTTCTTGACTGTACCAGGAGCCTGTGGCTGGAGAAGATTGATCTATCCTTTGGCTGCACTTAGAGGAACCTGGTTACAACATGAGGAATTGTGATATTGAATAAATAAGTGTATGTTTGTGTCCCTAGTCATGCATCCTAAGTTTATATAATCCTTTCAAGAAAGCCAGTTAATCATTTAACTTATTAGTGGAACATAACCAAAGAGGCATGGTATGGTCGCACTTTCAATATGGTAATACTAGGGCCCAGCTAAGGAACTATTTTGAGTTAGTCTTCACTGGACTAAACTTGCTTTCTTTGTGCCATCACTATCTAGCAGATAGGCAGTGTCTTAAAATGTGGAGGATAAAGGATTTTTTTTCACATTTATATCAGACATTATCCCAAACAAAGTCGGGTTCAATGTGGCTTACATTTGAAAATACACTGAGATAGGGTTACCATATTTTGTCCACTCAAAAAGAGGACACATGTCCCGTCCCCCTGTCACATATTCCCCTCCCCTCCCCCCGGGTCACCTCCCCTCCCCTTACTATATACTTCCCTGGAGGTCTAGTGACCTCTTCGGGGCAGGAAAGAGCCCCCTTTTTCCTGCCCGGAGCTCTGTCCTTGCTCTGCATCCTGTTGCTGTGACGGTCTCGGGATTCAAAATGGCCGAGAGTTGAAGTCTAGCAAGTCCGCTTCAACTCTCGGTGGCCATTTTGAATCCCAAGACCGTCAGAGCAACAGGATGCAGGGCAAGGGCAGCGCTCCAGGTAGGAAAGAGGGGGCTCTTTCCTGCCCTGAAGAGGTCACTAGACCACCAGGGCAGTAGATAATAAGTAAGGGGAGGCTAGGATAGGCCTGCCACCCGCCCACCCGTTTGTCCAGAAATCCGGACAAACGGGCGGACTGGCAAAACCAGACCGGACACCCGGACATGTCCTCAAAAAGAGGACAGGTCTGGGTAAATCCGGACATGGTAACCCTAGGTTGAGGGACATAACCCACAAGTCTCTGGATTGATCTGTGGGACGCAATGGAAAGCAGTGTTGCTTTCTGTGACAGTATGTCGTTTTGATTGCTTGTTAGCATGTTCATTTTGGGATGATATGTTAGCAAAAGAACTCATTACAATAAACACTTGTACATTTTAATGGTGTTTGTGTTGTCTACCATTAAAATTGTATAGAATTGATTCAATTATTTAATGATCAGTTGATGTGCTCTTTTAGCAGAGAATCTTTCAAAAGCCACAGGCTACATTAACTCCAGATATTCCAATGCTGGGCCATGTCCGGGCACCAGTACTGAATATCTAGGTATGTGCAGTCACTTGGAAGTTAACCAGGCACTGGCCAATAATCAGATCTGTGCCCAGTTAGCTCAGCAGATGAAGTTAGAACAGCCTTGTTGTTGTCCTAACTTTATTTATCCACTTAGCTGGTTAGCAAACTTACCCCCCTATTTACTCAGCTGCACTAGCGGCTACGGCGTGGCAACGCAAATACTGCCCATTGAAAGTGAATAGGCTGTGTCGGAATTAGCACACAAGCAGCCTCTAGCATGGCTTAGTAAACAGGGGGGCTTAATATTACCATTAACCAATTAAATTCCATCGCCACCCCAGCACTAACTACTAGACAGTGGCAATATTAAACAGGAGTGGACTATCAGCTTAAGTGCCAGTGTGTCACAGAATATTACCAGATGTCAGCTCAGCAGAGAAACTCTTTCGAATATCAAGCCCTATGTTTTTAAATTTGTGTTTATTATGAATGCTCCTTGGTATATGGAGTAACATGAAAAAGTTCTATTAGCATCAAATTTGAGACTTTGGAACTCAGGATGGGGGAAGGGGACTGTGTCAAATTTTTTCTAGTAACATATTTTTAAAAATACAATTATGAGGAAATCATGATTTTTGAGAACAGATAGGATATACCCACCCCTTAGAAAAACTTTCTCTAGTCCTCCACATACTATGCACCCCCATGCTCCCTCCTTACATCCCTTCATGAACTAAGAGGAACAAGTCTCCCAAAATAGGTTAATTTCTTGAAATGTGTTCACTGTTCACATATAAAAGGCAATGCAACGTACAGGCAAAAGGAGGCCACTCCCCTTCCCCATATCAACCCACATCCCTGTGCCCCGAGACTCCCGCTTCCCTTTCTCACATCCACCCATGCACCAGACTCCTGCTCTCCTTCCCAGTCCTGGTCTCAGTTCCAGTTTCTCTCCACCCTTTCCTCTTCTGCGAGTCCAACCGCAGCTTCCCCGTTCGCCCCTCAGTCACCAAACAATCACTTCGCCTCTGGTAACGTTTCAAATTAGAACGTTATCCGAACAGACCAATCACAGCATTCGTATGCGTTATCGACACCCCCATTGGATAAATGCTACTTAAGGTCAAAAAGAAGGATGAGAAAAGAACCGGCAAAGGATTTCTGGGTAATGAAGATCATTAGTTGTGAACAAGGAAGGAAGTTTAGTAACAGGAGGCAGCATGATCCTATCTGGCGGCTGGTCCATTATCTGGGCTGAAGGCAATGGGCGGAGCTTGCCGGCATATTGGCCAGCGGAGGAACAATTGTTGTTGCTAGTGAAAACTGTGAGGTTTATACTCCGCCCGCTTCCCGCTTGTCCAGAAATCCGGACAAACGGGTGGGCGGCCAAAACCCCCCGGATGCCCCGGACATGTCCTCAAAAAGAGAACATGGATTTGTCTGAAACATTTAACAAAGTTGAGATCAGCATATATACCCAACTGGACATTTAAAAGTTTGTCCTTTAATGATACCACATGTTCAGAAATCATAGCCATAAGTATAGGCAGTTATTCAAAGATTATCACATACACACACCAGAACAGGCATCCATCACATTGCAAAAGTAAACAACAACTTCTACAGAGTACATCCAAAATTTAATTTTTATTTCCTTATTTCCATCTTCCAAAATTCCAGACAGCAGATGTACAGATCAGCAGGACCATAGGCGGTCGGTGGCCCAACTGTTTGGGGAGGCTAAAGGGGGAGGGGTCAAGGGTGGTGCTTACGTCCATAATTATCTGACAACACAGGAAAAAAAAAGTAAAATAGTCACAAGTAATACCTCTTATTAAATTTAGATATTATGTATCATATGTTAAAGTATAAAGTGGTTGCTCAAACTGTCTGCGACCTTGATAGGTGAACAGTATAGTAGGAAGGAAAGTACATTTGTACAGAATAGGCAGCCAGAATTTTTGGATGACACAAAAGCACCAGTGCCAAGGTCCAATTTCCAGAGTGCAGAGATACCAAGGGTGTCCCATCCCAAATGTGAAAAGTACTACCCTAATTTGTGAGATTCAAAGTTAGCAAGTGAAAGTTGAGCTAAATCAAGTCCAAGTTCTAATATTGGGCATATTGAAATAAGTAGTATATTGAAAAGTAATACAAAACCTTAATGTCACTTAGGACCTATAAAGCAAATTGACTGTACCATAAGAACATAAGAATAACCATACTGAATCAGACCAATGGTCCATCTAGCTTAGTATCCCATTTCCAGTAGTGGCCAATCCAAGTCACAAGTACCTGGCAGAAACCCAAATAGCAGCAACATTCCATGATACCAATCCCAGGGCAAGCAGTGGCTTCCCTCTATGTCTATCTCAATAACAGACTATGGATTTTTCCTTTAGGAACTTGTCTATAATAGCACTAACTTCCACGAGTCTCACAGAAAGGGCTTACCCTATTAAAAGGCAGCACCAAACACATTTCAATAGATCATCAATACACCTATTGGGAAATCTGAACAAGTGAGATTAGTATGAATCCATCTTATTCAGACATTCAGTGCTAACACTATACCTGGTTTTATTCACATACAAACATAAACAAGCCCTCACCACGTAAAGAATAGGTAACCCCATGACTTTTGGAATCAAGATGGCACCGGTAACGGTTGTTGGATCCCGGAGCTCCTAAGATTTGACAGCGTTCGCGAGAGAGAAATTCTTACCCTGACTTCTAGATGGGGAAAAGAAAGGGAAAAATGCTGGCACCTACCTCCTCTGTACCGGCGCTACCCCCAGCTTCTCATCAAACGATGCTTGAAAACTTTGGAATCGGGACCCTGGCTGTGCAGGCTTCTACCTTGACGGGCTCGCTCCAGTCCGGAGCAGAGCGCAGCGTAGAGGGCGCAATGTTGAGCCCTCATTCTCTCACCTCTCCCCCACAACCCGGAAGTGTAGCAGAATCGACGGGTCCACAACAGTTGGAATTGCTCTTTGTGGAAGGAGGTCCCTCGAGTACTTCTACTCCGGGGAAGGAGATAACAACTCAGGGACAAACGCTGGTCGGGTTCCCTGTCTCCCACGGAGTCACTTCAGAGAGCTGTGGAGGAATGAAAAGACCAACTCAGATGACGATGCCTATGCTTTGGGACGCAATCCAGGAGGTAAAAAACACTTTACTTCATATGAATACTTCCATAAATGGCAAAATTGTGGAACTGAAGCAAAACAGTCAGAGCATATCTATAAAAGTTCAAGAACAGAATGAAAAAATGTCTAAAATGGAGACTGAGTTTAAACAATTACAGGATTTAACAGTGACCTTGGTAAAAGAAAAGGAAACTCAGGAAAGAAAGATGGAGTATTTGGAGAATAACGGGAGGAAAAATAACCTGAGGATATTGAACTTTCCTAAATCTCCTTTAGTACCATCAATTGATATGCTTAGAAAATATTTTGTAGATATATTGGGAATCCCTGTAGAGGGAGTTCCCCCTATTAAAAGGGCCCAATATATCTCTGGAATAGTGAGATCCTCAGAACAACAACCTCAGGCTGCCTCAAATCTTAACTTGACAGAATTTCTTGAGAACTCCCTGGAAGTGATCACCGAAAGAACAACTTTAATAGTGACATTCGCTCTTGAACTAGATAGAAATAATATTTTCAGGCTGTACTTTCGCCATTTAAATGATTGTTTCTTGGGTCAGAAAATTCAAATTTTTCCTGACATGGCAAGGAGCACACAGAAAAGGAGAAAGGAATTTCTATTGTATAAATCTAAAGTTATTAATTTAGGTGCAACTTTTCTGTTAAAGTTTCCTTGTAAATGCTACGTAACTTTTGAATTAGTTAATTATATATTTTTCTCTCCCTCGAAACTGTTAGAATTTATTGTAATGAAGGAAGCTGTTAAGCCCAAGGAATTGCCTCCCTAAATGAGAACGCTGTTACGTTGGCTGTAGAATCTCTGCATTAACCCAACCGTTAATAACTTAATTTATAGCTACAGTGGGGGAAATAAGTATTTGATCCCTTGCTGATTTTGTAAGTTTGCCCACTGACAAAGACATGAGCAGCCCATAATTGAAGGGTAGGTTATTGGTAACAGTGAGAGATAGCACATCACAAATTAAATCCGGAAAATCACATTGTGGAAAGTATATGAATTTATTTGCATTCTGCAGAGGGAAATAAGTATTTGATCCCCCACCAACCAGTAAGAGATCTGGCCCCTACAGACCAGGTAGATGCTCCAAATCAACTCGTTACCTGCATGACAGACAGCTGTCGGCAATGGTCACCTGTATGAAAGACACCTGTCCACAGACTCAGTGAATCAGTCAGACTCTAACCTCTACAAAATGGCCAAGAGCAAGGAGCTGTCTAAGGATGTCAGGGACAAGATCATACACCTGCACAAGGCTGGAATGGGCTACAAAACCATCAGTAAGACGCTGGGCGAGAAGGAGACAACTGTTGGTGCCATAGTAAGAAAATGGAAGAAGTACAAAATGACTGTCAATCGACAAAGATCTGGGGCTCCACGCAAAATCTCACCTCGTGGGGTATCCTTGATCATGAGGAAGGTTAGAAATCAGCCTACAACTACAAGGGGGGGAACTTGTCAATGATCTCAAGGCAGCTGGGACCACTGTCACCACGAAAACCATTGGTAACACATTACGACATAACGGATTGCAATCCTGCAGTGCCCGCAAGGTCCCCCTGCTCCGGAAGGCACATGTGACGGCCCGTCTGAAGTTTGCCAGTGAACACCTGGATGATGCCGAGAGTGATTGGGAGAAGGTGCTGTGGTCAGATGAGACAAAAATTGAGCTCTTTGGCATGAACTCAACTCGCCGTGTTTGGAGGAAGAGAAATGCTGCCTATGACCCAAAGAACACCGTCCCCACTGTCAAGCATGGAGGTGGAAATGTTATGTTTTGGGGGTGTTTCTCTGCTAAGGGCACAGGACTACTTCACCGCATCAATGGGAGAATGGATGGGGCCATGTACCGTACAATTCTGAGTGACAACCTCCTTCCCTCCGCCAGGGCCTTAAAAATGGGTCGTGGCTGGGTCTTCCAGCACGACAATGACCCAAAACATACAGCCAAGGCAACAAAGGAGTGGCTCAGGAAGAAGCACATTAGGGTCATGGAGTGGCCTAGCCAGTCACCAGACCTTAATCCCATTGAAAACTTATGGAGGGAGCTGAAGCTGCGAGTTGCCAAGCGACAGCCCAGAACTCTTAATGATTTAGAGATGATCTGCAAAGAGGAGTGGACCAAAATTCCTCCTGACATGTGTGCAAACCTCATCATCAACTACAGAAGACGTCTGACCGCTGTGCTTGCCAACAAGGGTTTTGCCACCAAGTATTAGGTCTTGTTTGCCAGAGGGATTAAATACTTATTTCCCTCTGCAGAATGCAAATAAATTCATATACTTTCCACAATGTGATTTTCCGGATTTAATTTGTGATGTGCTATCTCTCACTGTTACCAATAACCTACCCTTCAATTATGGGCTGCTCATGTCTTTGTCAGTGGGCAAACTTACAAAATCAGCAAGGGATCAAATACTTATTTCCCCCACTGTATGTTATTTTTTTTTTCTTTTTCCTTTATTTTATTGCCTAGTATCTTGATTCAAACAGATTGTGGACAAAATTTAAAAGTTTATCTTCTATTTTAAGCCAGGAATGGCTATAAGTAGTTCTTTTTTTTTTCAGCTGTTTGCATTTTCTGATATTTCCTCATTTATGTCATTGTATGTAAATGAAATACTTATAAATAAAGAATTAAAAAAAAAAAGAATAGGTAACCCCAAATTAAAATAGAAATATGTGGACAAATGTAACTGAAACACCAATATACCAGATTCTGCATACAGTGCAACACCCGAGAAATAAAAACTGTGATGCATGTTCTTCTGTACTTGCCAAAATATAAAGATAACAGATTGAAAATTTAAAAACGGACACATTCCACTCACTAAATTAAAAATGACTAAATATTTGAAACAAAAATGTATAATAAGGTGATACCTTTTTATTGAACTAATTATAATAATTTTTTTGACTAGCTTTTTGGAGTTTACTAACCTGAGGATGGAGTTTTAGACCACTGAAGCAAGTCAAAAAATATGTTTAGTCCAATAAAGGGTTGTCTTCTTTTACATTTTTTTTTTATTTGTTAACCTTTTAAAGTGGACTAACATGGCTACTTCATTCTACATTAAAAATAACTTTACCTTTGCTGTTTGGCATCTAATTTTTCTAATTGTGCAGGTTGCAGTCTCTGGTTACTGCCTTTCTATCTTTTTAACTCTTTCTATATCTCCTTTCCATTTATCATTTTTCTCTCTTTGCATGTCTTCTTCACATCTTCCACTACATCTATCCCAGACACTGATATTTTCTTTTCTGCTTTCTTCCATTTTTCTGCCTCTCTGACCACTCAGACTTCATTTTCCCTGCTTCCATCTCTTTCCCTCACCCAGGGTGTGTGTGTGTCTCAACCCTCCCCCCCCCCCCCCCCAACATCCACAATCTCATCTTTTTCTCTCCCTCCCACCCCACCATCCAAGATTTTGTGTGTGTGTCTCCCCACCTGCTATAATCTCCTCTCTGTTTCTCTCCCTCCATCCAACTTTCTCCCTCCTCCATGCCATGCAGCATCTCTTCTCTCTCTTCCCTTGCCCCAGGCACCCAGGATCTCCTCTCTCTCTCTCCCATCTCACATACTATCCAAGATCTCTTCTCTTTCTTTCTTTCTGTCTTTCTTTCTTTCTTTCTCTCTCTCTCCCTCCCCCCCCCCTATCCAGCATTGCTCCTCCCTCTCTCTTCTTCACTCAACTACTCTTCATCTCAGCCTGTCTTCTTCCACCATGCAGTATTCCCTGTTTTTCTTTCCACTATCTAGCTATGCTTCTCTGTCTCTTCCCCCCCCCCCCCAATATCCAGATTTGCTCCTCTGTCTCTTCTCTCCCTCCAATATCTAGCTTTGCCCAACTGCCTCTTCTCCCCCAAAATATCCAGGCTTGCTCCTCTGTCTGACCCCCCAAATATCCAGCATTGTGCCTCTTTCTCTTCCCTCCCCCTCCTTCTCATCCTCTCTTTCCTATCTCCAGCATTACCGTCTCTCTCTTTTTTTTTCTTCTACCAGCCACAGAAAGGAAAAGAAGCTGCCTTTCTTCCAGACCTGCTGCCTCTCCGATTCAGTGGCCGTCGGTGGACAGACACTGTGCGCGGGGCCATGGAGCTCTGCACATTGCTGACAGTTGTTCTGGTCCCAGCCCCTATGATGCAGCATCCTGTTCAGGCAGGATTCCAGGAAGCGACGTGCAGAGCTTTATGGCCAATGAGGTTGTTTATGGCCCACTCTGTTTGTTGACAGCCGCTAAATCGGGGAACAGAGAGTCAGGTGGGGGGGGGGGGGTAGTGGGGAGGGGAAGCTCCAGTTTATATTTCATGCTTCTGCTAGATTGGGGAGCACAAAGCAGCACTCCAAAAGAGGAGAGGAAGGTTGCATTTGGGCTGGGGAGGCTTAGCCTCCCCAAGTCTCTTATACGGGGCGCCTATGAGCAGGACCCAAAGCACTCAAAAACAAGTAAAGCCAGAAACACAGTTTATACCTAATTGTTCAACCACCCTTAGGATTCACCTTTGGGTTTAAAAAGTAAACCATGTGTATGTAAGGTCTGGATAAACTAATTAAAACAATCAAAGTTTAAAGCAAATGCCCATACAGTGGGGGAAATAAGTATTTGATCCCTTGCTGATTTTGTAAGTTTGCCCACTGACAAAGACATGAGCAGCCCATAATTGAAGGGTAGGTTATTGGTAACAGTGAGAGATAGCACATCACAAATTAAATCCGGAAAATCACATTGTGGAAAGTATATGAATTTATTTGCATTCTGCAGAGGGAAATAAGTATTTGATCCCCCACCAACCAGTAAGAGATCTGGCCCCTACAGACCAGGTAGATGCTCCAAATCAACTCGTTACCTGCATGACAGACAGCTGTCGGCAATGGTCACCTGTATGAAAGACACCTGTCCACAGACTCAGTGAATCAGTCAGACTCTAACCTCTACAAAATGGCCAAGAGCAAGGAGCTGTCTAAGGATGTCAGGGACAAGATCATACACCTGCACAAGGCTGGAATGGGCTACAAAACCATCAGTAAGACGCTGGGCGAGAAGGAGACAACTGTTGGTGCCATAGTAAGAAAATGGAAGAAGTACAAAATGACTGTCAATCGACAAAGATCTGGGGCTCCACGCAAAATCTCACCTCGTGGGGTATCCTTGATCATGAGGAAGGTTAGAAATCAGCCTACAACTACAAGGGGGGAACTTGTCAATGATCTCAAGGCAGCTGGGACCACTGTCACCACGAAAACCATTGATAACACATTACGACATAACGGATTGCAATCCTGTAGTGCCCGCAAGGTCCCCCTGCTCCGGAAGGCACATGTGACGGCCCGTCTGAAGTTTGCCAGTGAACACCTGGATGATGCCGAGAGTGATTGGGAGAAGGTGCTGTGGTCAGATGAGACAAAAATTGAGCTCTTTGGCATGAACTCAACTCGCCGTGTTTGGAGGAAGAGAAATGCTGCCTATGACCCAAAGAACACCGTCCCCACTGTCAAGCATGGAGGTGGAAATGTTATGTTTTGGGGGTGTTTCTCTGCTAAGGGCACAGGACTACTTCACCGCATCAATGGGAGAATGGATGGGGCCATGTACCGTACAATTCTGAGTGACAACCTCCTTCCCTCCGCCAGGGCCTTAAAAATGGGTCGTGGCTGGGTCTTCCAGCACGACAATGACCCAAAACATACAGCCAAGGCAACAAAGGAGTGGCTCAGGAAGAAGCACATTAGGGTCATGGAGTGGCCTAGCCAGTCACCAGACCTTAATCCCATTGAAAACTTATGGAGGGAGCTGAAGCTGCGAGTTGCCAAGCGACAGCCCAGAACTCTTAATGATTTAGAGATGATCTGCAAAGAGGAGTGGACCAAAATTCCTCCTGACATGTGTGCAAACCTCATCATCAACTACAGAAGACGTCTGACCGCTGTGCTTGCCAACAAGGGTTTTGCCACCAAGTATTAGGTCTTGTTTGCCAGAGGGATTAAATACTTATTTCCCTCTGCAGAATGCAAATAAATTCATATACTTTCCACAATGTGATTTTCCGGATTTAATTTGTGATGTGCTATCTCTCACTGTTACCAATAACCTACCCTTCAATTATGGGCTGCTCATGTCTTTGTCAGTGGGCAAACTTACAAAATCAGCAAGGGATCAAATACTTATTTCCCCCACTGTATGTAATATGTGGAAGCAATGATGAAACAATCATAGAATATTCACATAGCAGGCAGCCTGAGCCAACAGATTTATTTTCCACTGAACATAATTAACTTTTTGTATGAACTTGGCAGCTAATAGTGTGCTGAACTGGACAATGTTGGCACATTTAGACCGACTCTGGACTGCATGAAGGTAGTGCTGTCCTCATTATTCAATATCTGTCTTTTAAATAATAGTAATAAAAATATCAAGTGCATTTTTATAATATATCTCTCCAATAAAAAAGCAAGCTATGCTCTCCAAAGTGCAGTGATACTGCACTATATTGCAGAGGAAAAGGCTTCAGATGCTCCACATTCACTTTTGATTACATCAATGTGAATACACAAAATGAATTAGCGAGATCGTAGGGGTTTTGAAAAAACACTGGAAGATCATACAGACACACCCCAATTTTTTACAAACATCAGCTAAGAATTGCATATGTGCATGGCCAAAATTTGCAGGATACACTACAATATAAAACCTCTTATTCCCGAGGGAGATTGCCTCTGGGCCATAAAGACTATGATAATTGTAAATTTTCACAACTGATGAGCCTTATTAATTTTTTTCATCAATCCATTCGATTAATAAGAAATACCAATTGAGATATAGTACAGATTGCAGTAGTATGTATGTTTGTTTACACTTTCTAGCAATAATAGAACCAGGGGACACAAGATGAAATTAGAATGTGGTAGGTTTAAAACGAATCGAAGAAAGTTTTTCTTCAGCGCATAGTTAGACTCTGGAACTCATTGTCGGAGAAGGTAGTGATGGCAACTGGCCTTGCTGAGTTTAAAGGGGGTCTGGATAGATTCCTGAAGGAGAAGTCCATTGATCGTTATTAAATTTTGGGTTTTTGCCAGGTTCTTGGGGCCTGGATTGGCCGCTGTCAGAGACGGAGTGCTGGGCTTGATGGACCTTGGGTCTTTTCCCAGCGTGGCGGTGCTTATGTCTATGTTTTAATGTGTACCTGCAGAAAACTTTATGTAGGAAAAACCACCAGAACACGGAAACAGTTGAGTGATCACAAACATAATATAAAATACCAGAGACTAGAAGCACCTTTGGTCGCTCATAGCATAGAAACTACACACACATTTTGGGATTATAAATGTTTTATAATTGATCATATTCCAGCATCTATTCGTGGTGGAGATAGGGATCGTAAACTTATTCAAACTGAGTAGCGTTGGATACATAGATTAAATACCATAACTCCTAATGGACTGAACAGCAGGATTGAGTGGAAAGCTTTTTTGTGAGAATAAAAGCAATTATTCTAGGTTAAGAACAGTTGAGAACAGACAATAGATCAAATGAGATGGTCCCTTTTTAAGTCTGAGATAGGGCAATGATTGGATGCGCTTGACGGCGTCCGTTTAAAAAACGGAGCACCATCTTGTTAGTAACAGTCCTTGTAGAAATTTGACTGGGCATAACATAAGGTACGAGTAGAGAATAAGATGTAAAAGCTTTTCCATATAATTTCACTTCTCTCCGTTTGGTAAAGTTATTCTGTTACACTTTCTTATAGGGTACTCGAGAAATAAGGGGTAACGCTCCTAAAGAAGCACTGGCGAAACAGGGGCTCACTGTAGAGCGTACCCAACAGTCTACGCTAGTATAAGATAAGTACCTTATGTTTAGAATTGAACATTTATTGGGAGAAAATATTACAAAATACATTTAATAAGAATTTTAAAAATTAAAAGTTAAAATCAAGAGGTTTTTTTCGGCTTATGAAGAAGCTCACCAGAAGTTCACATTTCAGTGATTGGTTTTCAAGTTGTGGATTCTGGACAGCGAAGCCTTCACATTGATGTAATCAAAAGTGAATGCGGAGCATCTGAAGCCTTTTCCTCTGCACCTATAGTGCAGTATCACTGCACTTGGGACAGCATAGCTTGCTTTTTTATTGATTAGAATTGTATTATTTAGCAAGCACCACATGAAGATTGAATTATAATATATCTTTGCAATCCACAAGACAAAAGGAGCAAGTTTCCTGCCATCTTTTTCTTTTGATTTAGGCACAGGAAAAAAAAGATTTAAAATGCTCCCAGGTTTCAACCTAATTCATATTTAATGTGGGGTATAAATGTCATAAATAGAAACTCTGAATACTGAGCACCTGATTCTCATAATATGATGTCTGTTTTAGTGGGTCTTTACCAGGAGAAAAAAATCTCTGCACAAATATAACACGTGCTAGGGTGTCCCTATAACTAGCTCCTCCAAATGACACACTGATTATGATTTATAACAAATTACTACTCTTGTTAAGACTCTCATAGACTTATTACTGTAAAGTCATGATATCTTAAGAGTATAACCTTGGCACACCAATCACACCTGAAGTCTCTCTTATTTTTCTGAAGTCTCTTTTATTGAATAAATCACAGATAATTTACTCACAATCAGATGTTCAAAAGTGCTACTCCAGGGAACAGAGACTCCTTAATCTGAGAGCTGTTGGAGGTGGAGATCTGAGGAGAGGTAGATTTATTGCAGGGGAGAAAGATAGTTGAACAGATAGAAGTGGTTCAAAGCTGGGTGACTGGAATGTGCGATATCTCATTAGGGAGGAGATATTTTCAAGGTAAAAAACCAAGTTCGTTGCAGGGAGTTTCAGCAGGAGAGAGCTGTCTAGAATAAGATGGTGCATGCTCCATGTCTCTAGCAAGATGGTGGAATGCCTCATGGTTGAAGGGACAAAGGGGTGTTGAGCCTCACACAGGCTCAGGGAGGAGCAGATAGAGACCAATGGGGACAGAGCCTGCCATCGGATAGCAAGGGGTGGTCCTAGAGGACGACTCTCGATTGGAGGGAAAGGTCATACCTGGCTGACCTCTCAGGACAAAGATAGTAAGACTGAACAGGAAACAATAGCAGGTAGACACAGGAGCCAAGCTTGGCTGAGAGAGAAAAGAAGTCTGGGCAGCCTCACAGCCAGTGGTAACCGTTCTTATTCATACAGATAAGTGTGGTTGCATTCTCTGTGAACTACATTACACACAATGCCTTGCTCACATATCTTTGCAGAGGAAACTACAACAGTGAAGGTCCTTAGAAATGAGAATAACAATAGAAGCATTACACACATTTTAGAATCACCTTATCTAACATGCACCCCAGAAATTCTTGATGTAAACAGTGCGTTTTCCAAAACCAGTTGGTTGTAGTCGGGCCAGTCTTGGAATTACACAGCAGAACTCCTGGAATGATGTAGGAATAACTAACCACGTCTCCCGTTCTCAAAGGACGGGAGAGGAAAATTAAACTAAATTCTGAATTTCTTCCCAAGTTTCATATGAAACAATATAACCAAACAGTTTATTTTCTTTGCAACAAGTTAACTCTTTTATTTAGGAACAAGTTTTCTTCTTCTTAACAGATAAGGCAACAATTAAATATTTCGCAACAATCAAACAACCTTTAACTACATATCATAGATACACTGCCTATTTAAATAACTCTTAAATTTTTGTTTTTTTTTTCACTGTAGGAACCTGGTCTCCAGAAAAGTAAATTATCAGATAAGTATTTTTTTCCAGTATTAACAAACTTGTGTTTTGTAAACAATTTTTACCCTCTTGGTGTTTAAGAACTTGACTCTTTGTGTTTCTTTTCCTCTTCTATTACAGGTACCTGTCCCACCTCTCACATAGGATCAAGGTAAGTATATATTTTGTTTTTTTTCTCCTATTACTACTTTCCTATTACTCTGTTCTTTTCTTATTGTGATTTCCCAGTCTCCTCTCCAACCTTCACCCAAGTCACTTAGCTGATACGTGTTCCGTTGCGGGTTTTCTTCCTTGCGCTGGGGCCCTTGATGTCATCCAGAGTCTTTGCCGATCACCAACCGGTTCTTGAGTCTCTTCTTCCTAAACCTGACTCTTAATAAAAATAAAAGAAGGCAAAACCCTTTGCTCCTTATCTCTTCTTGTGGCTCTGGGGAAATGGTTTACTGTGGCCAACTTCACTAATTAAAAACAAAATAATTCCAAGTTTCCCTTTCCTTTGGGCCTACCCTAAGTTTTAATTACTGTCCCTAAGCTAAACAGAGTGTTGGGTAGCACCCCAAAGGCAGCAGCTGTTCAACTCAGTACATTCAAACCTCCACATTCAAGCTTTTATTTTCATTTGAAGAAAACTTTATTTCTATAGTAACCCTTCCCTACTTCACCCCAGAACTCCCAATTTTCCCTTCAATTAATATCTTAACTCTAGAACCCACTCCAAATATGAACCCCCATGCTCAGATAATTGTACCCCCAAAACCCCTCCTAACAGTATTTCTCCTCCACTTCTATCACAATTCACTCATCAACTCCAAACTCCCACTTTCAAACCACCTCTTCACCTTAAATACCCTTTCTCTTTCTCACACTCAGCACAACGCTTCCGCTCTCTTCAGCTGCCCAACTCACTCTGCTAACTGCCCACTCACCCGTTGCCTCGGTTACCCAGCCGTAGCTTGCGTTCCAAGATCCCTCCAGCCAATCCCTGCCCATTTTTACCATTCCAATTTCCACTGCTGACCAGCGGAATTCTGACCAGCAGTGCTAAATCTCCATCTTAATCCCATAGAAAATAATGGAAAAATTTTATAAATAAATAAAAACCCAATTACACTTTAACCAAATTATCCCAAAACTTCACTACACACTAAACCTCTAATTCCCTACCTAATTGTGATTTCAAAATTTAAATTTAACCCCGTTACACCTTATAAACTAGTGCAAGGCTGTCAGAGGACAGAACAACTCTATCTATGAAAAGTTATTCCATTATTATACTTCCTCTGTGTACATCCGTATGCTGCACAAGCCAGCATGTATGAAAATATAAGTGAGATTAAATACAAATGCTACCAACAATAAAGAGCGACAACATAGATGCAGCAGTTCATAGATTTGCTTAGTTTTGAGAGTACGGCGATGACAGCAGCGTGGGGAGAGGGAAACTGAGGCTGACCTAATTGGTTTCAAAGTTTTGACATCACTTGGTCTCCTGTCTATTAAACCTCCTTGGTAATAGACAGGAGATGAAGTGACATCAACACGTTGAAATCAGTTAGGTTAATCTCTGTTTCCACTGCCCCGCGCAGTTGTCATCCAGAACACTCATATCAAAGCAAGCAAACCTTTGAGCTGCTGCATCCTCATTCTTTATTGTTGGTGACATCTTTATTTAATCTCACCTATATTTTTAAATATGCTGGCTTGTTCAGCATACGGATGTACACAGAGGAAGTATTGGTTTCATCAGTTAGAGTATTAATTTGTTCTACATTTTTATTTAGGATTTATTTACCACCTTTTTGAAGGAATTCACTCAAGATGATGTACAGTAAGAATAAATCAACATGAGCAATAGACAATTACAGCAGTAAAAATATTCAAATAATACACAAAGTATGGCATTGTGGACTACTTACAATGTCAACACAATACAATTAGAACATTTTAATTGACAGTGAAGGGTATAAGCAAAGATGGAACATATAGATAGGTAAGAAAGTAAGGTGACTCATTTAAAGAAATTTGAACATGAGGTAAGAGAGATGGTTAACATATAGATAGGTAAGAGAAAATAAGGTGACTAATTTAACAAAAGGTGCACATGAGGTCAGAGAGATGGTTAAATGTTATCTCAGGTAGGAGTGGAATAACATGTCCTGCTGCAGTATGTGCAGCCTGTGTTACTCCCTGTGTGTGTGTGTGTGTGTGTGAGTGAGACTAACAAGTTAGTTACCTTTTCCATTAAAGACCTAGTTGAAGAGCCAAGCTTTCACCTGCTTCCTGAAGTAGCTATAGTCTTGCATTAAGCGGAGCCTTTAAGGCAGTGCATTCCAGAGTGTGGGGGCTACTCCGGAGAAGGCTTGCTTGTGGGTATCACATTGTGTAATGTCTTTTGGAGAGGGTGTGGTTAGTGATAGTCCTTGAGATGACCTTAGTGTCCTTGGAGGTGTGTAGAGGTCATCCTATTCTTCAGGTACTTGGGGCCATTTTCTTTAAGCGCCTTGAAGATCAGACAAAAAGTTTTAAATTTAGCCCTGTATTGCATGGGTAGTGTAGAAAACTGAGGTTACTTGCCTTTGGGAAAAAAACAGGTCAAGGCTTACTTTTTGATAAATAGGCCTTGATAAGAGAAATCCAAACGCCTGTCTGACACAAAGTTTACAGCAGATTGCAGTAACACAAGTTGTGGCAGCCTGAGGCAGTTACTGAAACTGGGCACTGATGAAAGAATTGGCAAAGAAAGTGCAAGACACCAGGTGGACAGGCCAAAATGAGAAGTTTGTGGTTAAAGTTTTATGTAAATGATAGAAATCAGTGGGTCAGGTGCAGAGTTGTATGGATGTGGCAATATGGTGGTAACAGATGTTTTGGAGAAAAGCAGAACCAGTTAACTCCACAGGAAGATGACTTAAATTTCCAGTAAGAGCTAGTGTATTGTAGACCTTTCCAGTAAATACTGACCAACTTATTACCATAACCAATCAGTGTTAACTATTAGCATAGATCCAATAAGGTGTGATTACTGTCATATTATCTGTATCCTGATAGGACATATAAAAATGAGTGTACTTTCTACTTCAAGCCAGAGAGCCAGCTACAGAGCTGCTCTCCCATGAGAAACCAATCTATTGCATCTGAAGTGGCAAGTAATCCAATTGCTTTCTCGTGAGTAACTTTGAGTCTTTTATATCTACTAATTGGCTTTGAGTGGTAAAATATAACATTAAAGACTCAGACCCAGAAAACACCTATGTGTAGCTGGGGTACTATATTCCAATAATCAATTGATTGTATATGTCTCTTGTACATTCTTTAGAGTCTCAGATATATAGGTAATTGGAAAAATGTGGGATACAAATGCAACAAATAAATAAATAGCAATATTCTGTACTCCTAGTGAGATATCACTGATCAGTTAATTGTACAAATACATGATGAGATATTTAATAAAGAGCAAACTGATGCAGCCTTGGTGGTTTATTTCTTCCTAAGTATTAGTGGGTGGTCCACTATATTGGGAGGGGTAAATTCACCTAAACAAAAACAGTAGCCAATGAAGGTTTTGCAAAAGTGGTGTGATGTGGTCACGTCACTTCCAATCTTCTATGAGTCTTGCTGCAGAATTCTGAATCAATTAGAGCTGATGCAGGCCCTTTGTAGTCAGACCCATTGTATAATGCATTGCAGTAATCCAGTGTTGATGTTATCATGGCATGCACAACTGGGATAAGATTTACCTTCTCGATGTAAGGAGAGAGGCAGCGTAGTTGTCGCAAATAGTAGAAGCAGCTCTTGAGGGTTGCTTGGATTTGGGGAATCAGAATAAGTGTTGAATCTAACTGTATTCCAAGGTTCCTGACTTGTGATTTGAGGGGAGTTCGTACTTCACAAAAGAGATTTTGATGTCAGGTATGTATCCACTTGGGTTAGGGATCCAGAGATGTTCGGTTTTACTTGGGTTCAGGCAAAGTTTGTTGTGTTTAGCCCATTCTTGAATTGATGCTAGGCAGGTAATCAGTTTATTCAGGGCTGTAGGTAAGTCAGGTTCAGTGGGTATGTAGAACTGAGTGTCCATTGACCGAATCAGCTCAGCTAGTGGCTTGAGGTAGATACTGAACTGAATAGGTCCCAGTATCAATCCTTCTGGTACCCCGCATGTCAGTGCCCATGGTAGCAATGAGTTGCTGCCAAATATTGATTGTTGCCTGTCTGATAGATAGTATCTGAACCAGCCAAGTACTATTCCATTAATACTTGTTTCTGTCAGTCATGCTAGCATGATATCATGATCCACAGTGTCAAAAGTTGTTGAGAAATCTAGCAGTACTAACACTGAGGTGAATCCCCTGTCTCGGTTTCTATGAAGATCTAGTAGGGATACAAGGACCGTTTCTGTTCCATACACTTTGTTCTATAAGTTTTCCTAGAAATGGGATGTTGGATGCTGGCTGGTAACTTTCAGGTTTGTCCTGGTGAAGGTTGTTTTTCTTTAGCAAAGGGTGAACCACTGCCCTTTCTAATGCTGTTGGTAGTTGCCCATTAGAAAGGGAGGTGTTCACAATTTTTGTGGCACATTCTATGAGGTCCACTTGCCTGCTGCTTTATCTTTGATGGGCAGGGGTCGAGGGAGCAGATACTTGGTCGAAGGTCTCTTAGGATTTTGTCAGGGCTCTCCTCTGTCACTGGGTTAAAAGTGTCCCATCTGTTTCTGGCAGGAGGGGGCGAATTTGTGCACCCCTGGTTAACTGGTTGGGGACTGGTTGTGTTTGCCTGTAAATCCTTGCAGAGACTTTTAATTTTGTTGGCAAAGTATGCAACAAAATCGTTGCAGTTCAGTTTAGACTGGGCAGGCTGGTTCTGTTGTGGGCTGTGGGGGTTGCAATAGGCTGTTTACTATAATGAACAACTACTTGGTTGAACTGGCAGCCTGTGCAATGCTTTGAGAGAAATATGATGCACTTAGGGCATAGAAATCCACGGGAGACGTATGTGTTAGGCGGGGAGAGTCTGATAGGTACGGACGAGGAGAGGGATCTTGGGGTGATAGTATCTGAGGATTTGAAGGTGACAAAACAGTGTGACAAGGCGGTGGCCGTAGCTAGAAGGTTGTTAGGCTGTATAGAGAGAGGTGTGACCAGCAGAAGAAAGGGGGTGTTGATGCCCCTGTATAAATCGTTGGTGAGGCCCCACCTAGAGTATTGTGTTCAGTTTTGGAGGCCGTATCTTGCTAAGAATGTAAAAAGAATTGAAGCGGTGCAAAGAAAAGCTACAAGAATGCGAAGGCGGTAGAACGAGAGGACATGAAATGAGATTGAAGGGGGGCAGATTCAAGAAAAATGTCAGGAAGTATTTTTTCACAGAGAGTAGTGGATGCTTGGAATGCCCTCCCGCGGGGAGGTAGTGGAAATGAAAACGGTAACGGAATTCAAACATGCGTGGGATAAACATAAAGGAATCCTGTTCAGAAGGAATGGATCCTAAGGAGCTTAGCTGAGATTGGGTGGCAGAGCCGGTGGCGGCAGGCGGGGATGGTGCTGGGCAGACTTATATGGTCTGTGCCAGAGCTGGTGGTGGGAGGCGGGACTGGTGGTTGGGAGGCGGGGATAGTGCTGGGCAGACTTATACAGTCTGGGCCCTGAAAAGGACAGGTACAAATCAAGGTAAGGTATGCACAAAAAGTAGCACATATGAGTTTATCTTGTTGGGCAGACTGGATGGACCGTGCAGGTCTTTTTCTGCCGTCATCTACTATGTTACTATATTGTTTTTTGGTGGTGGTTAAGGCTTTAGATACTTCGTCATGTGCTTCCTATAGTTTAGCCTGTCTTCATTCAGGCGAGATTTACACCATCTCCTTTCCAGTTTCCATCCTTCGCATTTAAGGATCTGAAGCTCTGGAGAAAACCAAGGTGAGCGTTTGTGAATGGGGCATAAGACCTTATTTAATGGTGCTGTTTTCTGTAAGGTCTTGGCTAAGTGTGTATTCCAAATGTCAACCTGTTCTGACACTGTTGTCTTTTCATCCACCTGTGGATAGTCCTCTAGGAAATTCTCAATCGTCAGCTATATTTTGTTTTTTGTCTATGATCTCTTTCCAAACTCTGGGAGGTGCTATTTGTTTCAGGTAGTCACTTTGGGAAAATTTAATTAGAAAATGATCTGACCATGATAGGGGTGTTATTTCAATACTGTTATCCCAGAATTCTGGGATGTCAACCCCTTTGTAGAATACCCGGTCTAGTATGTGACCCTTTCGTGGGTTGGAGAACTGATCACCTGTGTAAATCCTAGTGCTGTCATCATGTCCAGAAAGGCAGCTGTGGTGGAATCTGGGGTTTTGATGTGTAGATTGAAATCGCCCATGATCACCATCCTAGGGTAATTCAGGGTCACTTGAGTAATCAGGTCTAGGAATTCTTGCCAGATAATGTGTTATGAGGTTGCTCAGTATACCATGAGCAGCCAGATTGGTTTCTCCTCTTCAAGTTAGATTAAAAGAGATTCTTATTCATGTAACTGGGGGATGGAGATTCTGCACAATTTGTATCACGAATCAAGACTGCTATCCCTCCACCCCTTATTACTGGTCTTCGTTGATGTTGGATGTTGAAACCTGTTGGGCATAGTTCAGCCAGTGGTAAATCTCCACTTTCATCTAGCCAGGTTTCACTTATTCCTAGGATGTCAAGATGCTGCTCATGTCAGTGGCGTAGCCAGACAGCCAGTTTTGGGTGGGCCTGAGCCCAAAGTGGGTGGACACAAAATTTTCTCTCTTCCACCCTACCTCCACCTCAAAATATAGATACTTTAGCTAATGAGGATCCTCAAGCGCAGTCAGCTGAAGACTTTCTCTGAAGGTGACCAGAACTCTCTTTTACCAAGCTTGGCAGGCAGTAGCAATGACCCTAAGCCACTGATGCCAACACCCCACACATGCTTAGCTGTCGATGGCTCAAGGATGCTGTTGCCAGAGCTTGGTAGAAGGGAGTTCTGGTCGCCTTTGGAGGAGGTCCTTAGCTGGGGATGTCTGGGAATCCTCACCAGCTATACAGCAAGGGTTAGGACTGGTGTTAGAAGTGCTTGGGCCCAGGTCAGAAAATAAAGGAGGGCTCCCCTCCTCGATTCCCTCTCCTCTTTGCCTCCTCTCCAATTTCCCACCCGCCATTACTATCACACCAACAGACCCTCACCAAATACAGAACAAGGGATCACAAATTAGAAATAAAAATATTTAGACAAAAATTGAAAAGGAACCCCAAGAAGTTAAACATAGCATTACTGCAACACTGGAGACATAAAACAGAGATGCATTTCCTTTTCTACAAAACACAACACAAAGACATTTGCTATGCATTTTCCAAAAGCTAACACATTCCATTTAAAACATTCAAAATAAAATGCTTTGTTTCTACCTTTGTTCTGGACATTTTATTTTTCCATCTTGCTGGTTCCAATTTCTCTTTTCTGCTTTCCTCTCTGTCTGCTAATTCTTCTTCAAGCAGCTGCAGTCCATTTGTCTTTTCTCCTCTCTCCTGTCTGTTCCCTCACTATTCCTGCCTCTGACATATTGATCATTCCTTTGTAGCTCTTTTCTGCCTCTCTCTCACCCTTCTTAGTCTCCTTTTTACTTTTCAACTACCTATCAAATTTCCATCTTCTTCTTTCACCCACTAGCTCTCCCATTCCCCATCTTACTCCTCCCCATCTCTACTTTCTCTTATCTTTAATCTACTTCTCATTACCACATTTCTACCCTCTGTAATCACTATCTCTCATTCATTTCCTTGCCACCCCCTCCTCCCCCTCTTGGCCTCTCCCACAGGGTTCCACATTCCCATCGTCTTCCTCCCTCCACTCTTCTAACCAGCATCTGATCCCCTCCCTACCCTGGTAGCCTTATATTTTCCTGCCCATTCTCTCTTCATTCCTGTCCTCCCCCCTCACCACCTACTATGTACCTCTCTCCCTCTCATCCTGTCCTCTCCCCCATGGCCCAGCATTCCCCCCCTCACCACCTATTGTGTACCTCTCTCTCCCTCTCATCCACCCCCATGTCTATCTCCCCCTCTCATTCCCACTGTCCACCATCTCTCTCTCTCCCTCTTCTTTGTGTTCTGGGTCCAACATCTCTCTCCCCTTCCAATTCAGCATCCCTCCCTTCCTCCCCTCTACCATCATGTCCAACATTTCTCTCTCCCTCTCTCTTGTGTTCTGGTCCAACATCTCTCTCCCCTTCCCATGCAGCATCTCTCCCTTCCTCCCCTCTACCATAATTTCTAACATTTCTCCCTCCTCTCCACCCCTATGTTCAAAGTTCTCCCCCTCTCAACACCTATCCCCTATACAGCATGTCTCCCTCCCCTCCACCTCATATGCAGCCAAGACTTCTCCCTTCCTCACCCCGCCACCCCTTTGCTGCATCTCTCCCTTCTTCCCTGTGCAGCATCTCCCCCACCCACCATGCCTCATCTTTCTATCTTCCCTCCCCCATGCTGTAATGGTATCAGTTTATTATTGAAATATGTAGCATGATATTTTGCTGGATCATAAATAGCAATACAAACATACAGCTTTAAAAATACAGTTTTAAACTACAGCAGAGAAAATAGTTTCATTTCAAGCCCCTCTCTCCCCCTCCCTTTTTCCTGGGGACTTTTGATAGCAGGGATAGTCAATTACAAACACTTAACAAAGACAAAAGAGATATATATAGCTTCCTCTGCCCTCCCACCTAACAAAAGCTTGACTAAGGTGGGTACCTGAATGCTCCATCCAGACATCTCCGAAAACCAAAGACCCAAGAGACAGAAAGTCTGGAGACCCCATTGAAAACAAAGAACTCAGAGGAAAAGCATAAAAAAAACATTTGCCAGTCATCAGAGGTATACCTGCCCCTCCCATCATCTATCAGACAAATGGACGCCAGGACATCTGCAGAAAGGAGAGACTTATAATGTGACCATGTGAACAGACTACAATAACCATAATGCCTTGCAAAATATCCAGGACATGCACACACGATGCTTCTCTAACATTATAAAAGGCCTGGAAACAGCCCAGCTCACTCTCTTGGGACCTGCCTCCTCTTGGGACCTGCTGCTCTCTTTGGGGTCTGCTGATGCCTTGCTCCTGACCATGTGCTCATCAATCAGCTGGACCACAGCATGCTTGTAACAAGGACTGTAAGTTAACCTACCTGTTACTTTGTTCTATTTTATGCACAAATTCTCTGTTCTAAGATCCTTTTAAAAGCTATCTCTCGTTTGTAACCTTATTTATATGATTGCATTAATCATATTGTAACTTAATAAACCTTTCTGAAGCTAAAAATATAGTCTCTTTGTGTTCTGAGTATATGGTATCTGTTAAGGTTAATCTTGCAGTACAGAATACTGCATTGCAACAGAGATATATATAATTTATTGCAATTATCACCTTTGGTGATTGGTGGAGAAATTAATATCCTAAAACTTATAAATACAGCGCCTGCTCTTAAATTATAAACAGTAGCGAGTGCTCTAGAGCTCTTTCCCCCAAGTAAATCATCTCTTGTAACAATGCCACATCTTTTCCCCATCATCCATTCCCCCGTGCAGCAACTTTCACCCCATCTTCCCTCCTTGCAGGCCCACCCAGCAGCGATTCCGGTCGCAGGCTCGGCTCGCAGCAATTCCCACACGCTGCCGCTCAACAATCTCCTTGCAGCTACTAAGCGCTAACCCGGAAGTCTCTCCTCTGCAGTAGCTGCAAGGAGATTGTTGAGTGGCAGCTGGCAGGCAGCGTGTGGGAATTGCTGCGAGCCGAGCCTGCGACCAGAATCGCTGTGCAGGAAGGAACACTGCTGCTGGGCGGGCCTGACCCCAAATTGGGTGGCCCAGGCCCGCCCGTGGCTACACCCCTGGCTCATGTATGACATCATGTATTGCTGAAGATTTCTTTGCAGCTGATCTGGCATTCACCAGTCCTATAGTACCCAAGGGTGGTCTGGGGGTGCTGGAGGTAGCTTTGGTGTGACAATGAGGTGATCTTTTTAGTACTGTTATGTAGGTCTTTGACCTCTTGTACTTTTGTCTTCTGTTTGGTTTGTGGAGATAGTGAATGATACATACCTGTAGCAGGTGTTCTCCGAGGACAGCAGGCTGATTGTTCTCACGACTGGGTGACGTCTGCGGCAGCCCCCACCAACCGGAAAAGGCTTCGCGGGACGGTCGGCACGCAGGGCACGCGCACCGCGCATGCGCGGCCGTCTTCCCGCCCGTGCGCGACCGCTCCCGCCAGTTGAATGACAAGCAATAAAATATGAAACACAACTCCAAAGGGGAGGAGGGAGGGTAGGTGAGAACAATCAGCCTGCTGTCCTCGGAGAACACCTGCTACAGGTATGTATCATTCACTTTCTCAGAGGACAAGCAGGCTGCTTGTTCTCACGACTGGGGTATCCCTAGCTCTCAGGCTCACTCAAAACAAGAACCCAGGTCAATTGAACCTCGCAACGGCGAGGGTACAACAGAAAATTGACCTACGAAGAACAACTAACTAAGAGTGCAGCCTGACCAGAATAAATTCGGGTCCTGGAGGGTGGAGTTGGATTTACACCCCAAACAGATTCTGCAGCACCGACTGCCCGAACCGACTGTCGCGTCGGGTATCCTGCTGGAGGCAGTAATGTGATGTGAATGTGTGGACAGATGACCACGTCGCAGCCTTGCAAATCTCTTCAATAGTGGCTGACTTCAAGTGGGCCACTGACGCTGCCATGGCTCTGACACTATGAGCCGTGACATGACCCTCAAGAGCCAGCCCAGCCTGGGCGTAAGTGAAGGAAATGCAATCTGCTAGCCAATTGGAGATGGTGCGTTTCCCGACAGCGACCCCTAGCCTGTTAGGGTCGAAAGAAACAAACAATTGGGCGGACTGTCTGTGGGGCTGTGTCCGCTCCAAGTAGAAGGCCAATGCTCTCTTGCAGTCTAATGTGTGCAACTGACGTTCAGCAGGGCGGGTATGCGGCCTGGGGAAGAATGTTGGCAAGACAATTGACTGGTTAAGATGGAACTCCGACACCACCTTCGGCAGGAACTTTGGGTGGGTGCGGAGCACTACTCTGTTGTGATGAAATTTGGTATACGGAGCATGAGCTACCAGGGCTTGAAGCTCACTGACCCTACGAGCTGAAGTAACTGCCACCAAGAAAATGACCTTCCAGGTCAAGTGCTTCAGATGGCAGGAATTCAGTGGCTCAAAAGGAGGTTTCATCAGCTGGGTGAGGACGACGTTGAGATCCCATGACACTGTAGGAGGCTTGATAGGGGGCTTTGACAAAAGCAAGCCTCTCATGAATCGAATGACTAAAGGCTCTCCAGAGATGGCTTTTCCTTCCACACGATAATGGTAAGCACTAATCGCACTAAGGTGATTCCTTACTGAGTTGGTCTTGAGGCCAGACTCTGATAAGTGCAGAAGGTATTCAAGCAGGTTCTGTGCAGGGCAAGAACGAGGTTCTAGGGCCTTGCTCTCACACCAAACGACAAACCTCCTCCACTTGAAAAAGTAACTCTTTTTAGTGGAATCCTTCCTAGAGGCAAGCAAGACCCGGGAGACACCCTCAGACAGACCCAACGCAGCGAAGTCTACGCCCTCAACATCCAGGCCGTGAGAGCCAGGGATTGAAGGTTGGGGTGCAGCAACGCTCCGTCGTTCTGCGAAATGAGAGTCGGAAAACACTCCAATCTCCACGGTTCTTCTGAGGACAACTCCAGAAGAAGAGGGAACCAGATCTGACGGGGCCAAAAGGGCGCTATCAGAATCATGGTGCCGCGGTCTTGCTTGAGCTTCAGTAAGGTCTTCCCCACCAAAGGTATGGGAGGATAAGCATACAGGAGGCCGGTCCCCCAATGAAGGAGAAAGGCATCTGACGCTAGCCTGCCGTGTGTCTGAAGTCTGGAACAGAACAGAGGCAGCTTGTGGTTGGTCTGAGAGGCGAAAAGATCCACCGAGGGGGTGCCCCACTCTCGGAAGATCTTGCATACCACTCTGGAATGGAGCGACCACTCGTGCGGTTGCATGACTCTGCTCAGTCTGTCGGCCAGACTGTTGTTTACGCCTGCCAGGTACGTGGCTTGGAGGAGCATGCCGAACCGGCACGCCCAACGCCACATCCCGACGGCCTCCTGACACAGGGGGCAAGATCCGGTGCCCCCCTGCTTGTTGACGTAATACATTGCAACCTGATTGTCTGTCCGAATTTGGATAATTTGGTAGGACAGCCGATCTCTGAAAGCCTTCAGTGCGTTCCAGATCGCTCGGAGCTCCAGGAGGTTGATCTGCAGATCCTTTTCCTGGAGGGACCACAGACCCTGGGTGTGAAGCCCATCGACATGAGCTCCCCACCCCAGGTGAGATGCATCCGTCGTCAGCACTTTCGTGGGCTGCGGAATTTGGAATGGACGTCCCAGGGTCAAATTGGTCCGGATGGTCCACCAGAGCAGTGAAGTGCGGCAACTGGTGGAGAGGCGGATGACATCTTCTAGATCCCCGGTGGCTTGAAACCACTGGGAAGCTAGGGTCCATTGAGCAGATCTCATGTGAAGATGAGCCATGGGAGTCACATGAACTGTGGAGGCCATATGACCCAGAAGTCTCAACATCTGCCGAGCTGTGACCTGCTGAGACGCTCTGGTCTGCGAAGCCAGGGCCAGGAGATCGGTGGCCCTCGCTTCGGGAAGGTAGGCCTGAGCCGTCTGAGTATTCAGCAGAGCTCCTATGAATTCCAGAGACTGTGTTGGCTGGAGATGGGACTTTGGGTAATTTATCACAAACCCCAGCAGCTCCAGAAGTCGAGTAGTGCACTGCATAGACCGGAGGGCTCCCGCCTCCGAGGTGTTCTTGACCAGCCAATCGTCGAGATATGGGAACACGTGCACTCCCAGCTTGCGTAGGTAGGCCGCTACCACCACGAGGCACTTGGTAAACACTCGTGGGGCAGAGGCGAGCCCAAAGGGCAGCACACAATACTGAAAGTGCCGTGCGCCCAGGCGGAATCTGAGATACTGTCTGTGAGCTGGCAGTATCGGTATGTGAGTATATGCGTCCTTTAAATCCAGGGAACATAGCCAATCGTTTTTCTGAATCATTAGCAGAAGGGTGCCCAAGGAAAGCATCCTGAACTTTTCTTTGACCAGGAATTTGTTCAGGCCTCTCAGGTCTAGGATGGGACGCATCCCCCCTGTTTTCTTTTCCACAAGGAAGTACCTGGAATAGAATCCCTGCCCTTCCTGCCCGGGTGGTACGGGCTTGACCGCATTGGCGCTGAGAAGGGCGGAGAGTTCCTCTGCAAGTACCTGCTTGTGATGGGAGCTGAAAGATTGAGCTCCCGGAGGACAATTTGGTGGCAGGGAGGCCAAATTCAGGGCGTATCCGCACCGCACTATTTGGAGAACCCACTGGTCGGAGGTTATGAGAGGCCACCTTTGGTGAAAAAAACTTAACCTCCCCCTGACCGGCAGATCGTCCGGTATGGACACTTTGAGGGCGGCTATGTTCCCATGGATCCAGTCAAAAGCCCGTCCCCGGCTTTTGCTGTGGAGGCGCAGGGGGCTGCTTAGGCGCACGCTGTTGACGGGAACGAGCGCGCTGGGGCTGTCCCTGTGCCTGACGAGGCCTTCGGGCCGGCTGGTTGTACCTACGCTTTGCAAAAGAATAGGGCACAGCCTGCCGGGCCCGGGAAAAACGTCCACCTGCTGAGGTGGATGCTGAAGGCGCCCGGTGGGAGAGCTTGTCGAGAGCGGTTTCCCGCTGATGCAGTTGGTCCACCAGCTGCTCGACCTTCTCACCAAAAATGTTATCCCCCCGGCAAGGGACGTCGGCCAGTCTCTGCTGGGTGCGGTTGTCCAGGTCAGAGGCACGCAGCCATGAGAGCCTGCGCATCACTATACCTTGGGCCGCAGCACGAGATGCCACGTCACAGGTGTCATAGATACCCCTGGACAGGAACTTTCTGCACGCCTTCAGCTGCCTGACCACCTCCTGATAAGGCCTGGACTGCTCCGGCGGGAGCTTATCGACCAGGTCCGCCAGTTGTTGCACATTAGTCCGCATGTAGATGCTCATATAGAGCAGGTATGACTGGATGCGGGTCACGAGCATGGAGGATTGGTAGGCCTTCCTCCCAAACGAGTCCAGAGTGCGAGACTCCCGCCCCGGGGGCGCCGAGGCGGTATCCCTCGAACTCCGTGCCCTCTTGAGAGCAGAATCCACGACCGCCGAGTCATGGGGCAATTGGGGCCGCATTAACTCTGGGTCAGAGTGGATCCTGTACTGGGACTCTGCTTTCTTGGCAATGGTGGGGTTAGTTAACGGTCGCACCCAGTTCCAAAGCAGTGTCTCCTTGAGGACATTGTGCAGCGGTACCGTGGAGGACTCTCTAGGTGGTGATGGATAGTCGAGGACCTCGAGCATCTCGGCCCTCGGCTCTTCCACAGAGACCACGGGAAAGGGAATGCTAATAGACATATCCCGCACAAAGGAGGCAAAGGAGAGACTCTCAGGAGGTGAGAGCTTCCTCTCCGGTGAAGGCGTGGGGTCCGAGGGAAGGCCCGTAGACTCCTCTGAGGAGAAATATCTAGGGTCCTCCTCTTCCCCCCACGAGGCCTCATCCTCGGTATCGGACATAAGCTCGTGTAGCTGAGTCCTGAACCGGGCCCGGCTCGACGTCGAGGCACCGAGGTCTCGGTGTCGTCGAGCGGTGGACTCCCGCGCCGGCGGGGACGGAGCTCCCTCCATCGACGGGGACTCCACCTGCGTGGCGGTCGAGACCGGCGCCGGTGTCGACGGCCCCGGCGCCGGGCTAGAGCTCGCCGGCGCCACAGACATCGGCGCCGAGGGCGCAAGCACCCCCGGCACCGGCACAGCCTGGCGCATCAGCCCTTCCAGGATCCCCGGAAGGATGGCTCTGAGGCACTCGTCCAGGCCCGCTGCCGGGAAAGGTGGTGGGGCCGGTAAGGGTGTCGGTGCCAGAAGCTGATGGGGGCCAGGAGACGGCACCGAGGTGCCGGAACCCTGACGCGTCGGTACCTCCACAACCGACGGGGACCTCTCCTCTCGACGATGACGCTTCGGCGTCGCCTCCTCTCCGATGTCCGGATGTACCGAGGGCGACCGGTGACGACGCTTCTTGTTTTTCTTTCGATGCGCGTCACCGGCGCCGGGAGGTATGGAGGAGGAGGAGGACGATCCCCCTCGGTCCCGAGGAGCCGGGTCAGACAGGGTTCGGTCCCATGGGCCACGGGCTGAGGGAGTGACCGGGGCCGACTGCCCACGCGGCCGCTCACCTCTACCCTCGCCAGCGGACCGGCGGGCCGACGGGACCTGTTCTCCTGGGGTCGATGCCATCGGTGCCGATGTCTCGGGCATCGATACCGGTACCGAAGGACCGGGCGTCGATACCGATGCCGTCGAGGTCGACGTCGAGGGGCCGGCGCAAGTTCCAAAAAGACGGTCCCGCAGAACTTGCCTCGCAACCTGAGTCCGTTTCCGGAGACCGAGACACAGGGAACACGACTTGATATTGTGCTCCGGCCCGAGGCACTGGAGGCACCAAGCGTGGGTGTCGGTCTGCGAGATCGGCCGGCCGCAGCGACCACACTTTTTAAATCCACTCGGGACCTTCGAGGACATCGACGGAAAAATCGCGTCGGCGAAATCAAAGTCGTCAATGATGGCTGAAATCACACCTCGAAAAAAGAAAACGACCGTGCGGCCACTAGGCCGCAACGCGGCGTCCCCGCTGGAAACGAGGGAAAAAAGGGAGCGCGTGCTCCACACGCTCAGGGTTTTTGTTTTTTTTTTTTTTTTAAAAAGAAACCGGCGGTAACAAAAAACTAAGAGAAAAAAGCAACGATCCGCGTAAACGCGATCGAAAATCCGGCGGCTGAAAACAGAGAGAGCGGCAAAGCACAACTCTCTCCAGACGCGGAAAAAAAGGAACTGGCGGGAGCGGTCGCGCACGGGCGGGAAGACGGCCGCGCATGCGCGGTGGGCGTGCCCTGCGTGCCGACCGTCCCGCGAAGCCTTTTCCGGTTGGTGGGGGCTGCCGCGGACGTCACCCAGTCGTGAGAACAAGCAGCCTGCTTGTCCTCGGAGAATATAGTTTCCTCTCCCACACAAATCATTGTGTCATTTGGAGGGGCTGGCTATAGGAACTCCCTGTATTCATGCAGAGGTGTTTCACCTAGTAAAGGGCCACCAAAACAGATATGATATTATGAAAATCAAGTGGTTAACAATCAGAATTACTATTAATAAGTACAATTTAAAAAAAACATTAATTAGGTTGAAACTGGGAGCATGAAACTTTTTTTTTTCCTGTGCCTACATCAAAAGAAAAAGATGGTATATGGGAACTTGCTCCTTTTTGTTTTGTGGAATGCAGTGGTATATTATAAAAATGCACTTGTTTTTTTCTATTACTACTATTTCACAAATATGTATTGAATAATGAGGTAGGGGCTTCCTTCATACAGAAGTTCTGTCCAGAGGCAGTCTAAATGTGCTAACATTGTCCAGTTCAGCACACTATTACTACTACTACTTATAATTTCTATAGTGCTACTAGATGTATGAGCTCTGTACATCTGTTAGCCGCCAAGTTCATAAAAAGCTAATTATGTTCAATGGAAAATAAATCTGTTGGCTCAGGCTGCTTGCTATGTGAATACATCACTGTTTCTTTATTGATACCAAGTATTACATAATAAGGGTATTTGCTGTAAACTTTATTTTAATTCATTTGTCCAGTCCTTATATGCACATAGTTTTGCTTTTTGAATCCTAAGGGTGATTGAACAATTAGGTATAAACTGTGTTGTTGTTGTTGTTGTTTTTTTTTTTTTGGACTGCTTTGGGTCCTGCTGATTGTACATCTGCTGCCTGGAATTTTGGTAATCTCAACTTTGTTAAATGTTTCAGACATATCCATGTACTTGCTCCCATGATATAAATGAATTCTATTATTCTGTTTCACTTTATTTTCAAATGTAAGCCACATTGAACTGAGTTTGCTTGGGATAATGTGGGGTATAAATGTAAAAAAAAAAAATCCTTTTTCCTCCACCTTTTAAGACACTGCCTATCCAGCTGGATGGTAATGGCACAATAAAAGCTTTGGGTCCAGTGAAGGCTAATTCAAAATAAACTGTTCTTTAGCTGAGCCCTAGTATTCCCATATTGAAAATGTGACCATACCATGCCTCTGTGGTTATGTTCCACTAGTAAGTTAAAATATTAACTGTCTATCTTGAAAGGATTATATAATCTTTGGATGCATGACTAGGGACACAAACATACACTTATTTATTCAATATCACAGTTCTTCATGTACAGCGTTTTAGGGTGGACAGTATTCACAATGAGCTCCTTTTATTACCAACTAGATAGAAGAGAGAAGAATTTTCAGTTTTGGCACAGTATTTATTTATTGCATTTGTATCCCACATTTTCCCACCTCTTTGCAGGCACAATGTGGCTTACAATACATCATGAATAGTGGAAATATATTAGAAAATCTCGTCTCTATTCCCCTCCTCCCCCCCTCTTCCCTCCCCTTCTCATGTGCCTTGTGGAATGCCCACTCGGTCTGCAACAAACTGCCCTTCACCCACGATCTCTTCATCTCTCGCTCCCGTCAACTGCTTGCCCTAACTGAAACCTGGCTCTCCCCTGACGACTCTGCCTCAGTCGCGGCCCTTTGTCATGGAGGTTCTCTCTTCTCCCACACTCCCAGCCCAGATGGCCGTGGTGGAGGTGTCGGACTACTTCTCTCGCCCTCCTGTAGTTTTCAACCCCTCCTCCTACCGCAGTCTCACTGCTTCTCGTCCTTTGAAGCTCACTCCATCCGGCTATTCTACCCATTACCACTCAGATTTGCAGTCATCTACCGCCCCCCCGATAAGCCCCTCTCTTCATTCCTTACTGACTTCGACGCTTGGCTCACCGTCTTTCTTGATCCCGCATCTCCATCCTTCATTCTTGGTGATTTTAACATTCACGTTGACAACCCATCCAACTCCTACGCTTCTAAATTCCTCACTCTGATATCCTCCTTTAACCTCCGACTATGCTCTACCACCCCTACCCACGGTGATGGCCATTGTCTCGACCTCGTTCTCTTCTCTTCCTACTCACCTTTCAATTTCTGCACCTCAGTCCTTCCTATCTCAGATCATCACCTAATCACCCTCACACTTCATCACCCTCCCCCTCAACCTTGCCCAACTATAACCACAGCCTTCAGGAATCTCCAAGCTGTCGACCCCCCCTACCCTGTCCTCTCACATCTCCAATCTCTTCCCCTCCATTTCGTCTTCTGAATCTGTCGACACGGCTGTCTCTACCTACAATGAAACTCTCTCCACTGCTCTGGATACCCTAGCACCATCGGTCTCTCGCCCCACTAAGCGCATTAATCCTCAGCCCTGGTTAACCCCTTGCATCCGTTACCTTCGCTCCTGCACCCGATCTGCTGAACGACTCTGGAGGAAATCTCGCACCCTGTCAGAATTCACCCATTACAAATTCATGCTATCCTCCTTCCAGTCCTCCCTATTCCTTGCCAAACAGGAATATTATTCCCAATTAACCAGTTCTCTTGGCTCCAACCCTCGTCGCCTCTTCGCCACCCTCAACTCCCTACTTAAAGTGCCCTCTGCTCCCACCCCCCCCCCCTCACTCTCTCCTCAAACACTAGCTGACTACTTCCGCGATAAAGTGCAGAAGATAAACCTTGAACTCACTTCCAAGCCTTCTCCTCCTTGTGACTTCTTAACCCACTCCCTCAACCAACCTAACCTGGCCTCCTTCTCCTCCTTCCCTGAGATCACCGAAGAGGAAACTACTCGCCTTCTTTCTTCCTCTAAGTGCACCACCTGTTCCTCTGACCCCATTCCCACCAATCTCCTTACCAACATCTCCCCTACAGTTAACCCCTCAATCTGTCACATCAACCTCTCTCTCTCCACTGCTACTGTCCCTGACACCTTCAAGCACGCTGTAGTCACACCACTTCTCAAAAAAACATCACTTGACCCCACCAGTCCCTCCAATTACCGCCCCATCTCCCTTCTACCCTTCGTCTCCAAATTACTTGAACGCGCTGTCCACAGCCGCTGCCTTGATTTCCTCTCCTCTCAAGCCGTCCTTGACCCGCTTCAATCCGGCTTTCGCCCACTACACTCGACAGAAACAGCTCTCTCCAAAGTCTGCAATGACCTGTTCCTGGCCAAATCCAAAGGTCACTATTCCATCCTCATCCTCCTCGACCTATCTGCCGCCTTCGACACCGTCAATCATAATTTACTTCTTGACACACTGTCCTCATTCGGGTTCCAGGGCTCCGTCCTCTCCTGGTTCTCCTCGTATCTTTCCCAACGCACCTTCAGAGTATTTTCTAATGGCTCTTCTTCCACCCCCATCCCGCTCTCTGTTGGGGTTCCTCAAGGATCTGTCCTTGGACCACTTCTTTTCTCGATATACACCTCTTCCCTGGGTTCGCTGATCTCATCACATGGTTTCCAGTACCATCTCTATGCCGATGACACCCAGCTTTACCTCTCCACTCCCGACATCACAGTCGAAACCCAGGCCAAAGTTTCGGCCTGCCTCTCAGACATCGCTGCCTGGATGTCCAACCGGCATCTGAAATTGAACATGGCAAAGACTGAGCTCCTTGTCTTTCCACCCAAACCCTCCTCTCCTCTACCCCCACTTTCCGTCTCTGTTGACAATGCCCTCATCCTCCCCGTCTCTTCAGCCCGCAATCTCGGAGTCATTTTCGACTCCTCCCTCTCCTTCTCTGCCCATATCCAACAGACAGCCAAGACCTGTCGCTTCTTCCTCTATAATATTAGCAAAATTCGCCCATTCCTCTCTGAACAGACCACCCGAACCCTCGTCCACTCACTCGTTACCTCTCGTCTTGACTATTGCAACCTTCTCCTCACTGGTCTCCCGCTTAGCCACCTATCCCCCCTCCAATCTCATATCACCCCTCTCCTCAAGTCGCTTCACTGGCTCCTGATCCGCTACCGTATACAATTCAAGCTTCTCCTATTGACCTTCAAGTGCACTCAATCTGCAGCCCCCCATTACCTCTCTACCCTCCTCTCCCCGTATGTTCCCACCCGTAACCTCCGCTCTCAGGACAAATCACTCCTATCTGTACCCTTCTTCACCACCGCTAACTCCAGACTCCGCCCCTTCTGCCTCGCATCACCTTATGCCTGGAACAGACTTCCCGAGCCTATACGCCATGCGCCCTCCCTGCCCATTTTCAAGTCCTTACTTAAAGCCCATCTCTTCTCCCTTGCTTTTGGCGCATAACCACCTTCCCCATTCATGAGACCTACACTGTCTACTTAGTTTGTTACCTTTAGATTGTAAGCTCTCTTGAGCAGGGACTGTCCTCCCCATGTTTAAACTTGTACAGCGCTGCGTAACCCTGGCAGCGCTATAGAAATGCTAAGTAGTAGTAGTAATATTTAGTGTTATAGGAAGGTCTTGGTCAACATGATGGTAGTATTACAAGAAGATATTGTATGACAGTCCTGAATATCTGTGGAGGAGGAGGTGTGTGTATTCACATTAGTTGATCTTTGTGGTATGCCTTCTTAAAGAGATGGGTCTCCAGTAGTTTGCGGAAGCTCGTTATGTTATTACAAGAACAAAATATAAAAAATCAATGGACTGCATTAGGGGCTTATAGCCCACTTACAGGAGGATGATCAGAAGCAAACGCTGGAGCTAGAGGCTGTTAGCGCTATACCAGCGCCGGCATTTGCTACCGTCCCATGATCAGAGCCCTTGAGCACGTGAAACAATGTGCTCGAGGGCTCTGAACGCAACTAGCATGCAAATGCATGCTAAACAGGGCTAAACATATTTATCCCCAATGATCAGCGACCAGTGCGCTAAAGATTGGGTCGCTGGCCGCATAGGGTTTGCAGATCATTGGGGAGGAATGGTGAGCCTTGTACAGCATGCATTTGTATGCTTGCAGGCCCCCATTCCCAACAAGGCAAACCTGCCAGCGCCAGGGGGATGGAGGTACGGTGGACTTCCGGTCCCCCCCCCCAGGTTCAGGGAGGGCTGGAGATCCGGTGGGTCTCCAGTCCCCCCCTAACTCCCGTCAACATGTACACCCAGTCCCTGGTGGCCCAGTGGGTGACCAAACCCCCCCCCCCCCTCAGCAACAGGGGGGCTGGAGATCTGGTGGGTCTCCACCCCCCAACCCCCCAGGAAAGGGTCCCTGGTGGTCCAGTGATCAATCCGCCCCCCCCCCTCCCTAGTGAGTCGGAGGGAAGTAGCCTGCCTCCCTCCTCTTCCTTCGACGCTGCAAAATGGTGGTGCCCAGCCCTGCCCAGTGTATCCTGGGATGCGCTAGGCAGGACTACACACCATGTAAGGGAGAAACTTTTAAAAACCTTAAGGGCAAAGAATTTCAAGTCTTGGATGGAGTGTCCTGCTGCTGTCCAATGCGTAACTAAAGGTGCAGATGCCACATTTCTTCTGAGGGTACTGCGATGTTCAATGATGCGTGCCTTGACTAATCTTTTGGTCTTTTCAACATAAACAAGAGGACATGGGCACATAATGATATAGATGACGTTGTGAGAGTTGTAGTTGGAACTATGTCTCAAATTATATCTTTCTCCTATGCTGGGGTTGGTGAAACATGTGATCTCTAAGGTGTGTTTACACACACTACATTTTCCACACTTTGTGTCCAAGTGGAGTATCTTCAAAATCATCTGCTTGAATTTGTGGCACAGGACGGCACCAGGATCTCTTTGAGGTTCTTTGCACGTGAACAGGCTATGACTAAGCGCTTGTTTTTGAAACAGTCGTAGTTTTCCAAAATGTGTGTCTCCTGATGGAATTGTGTACGTGTCCTGCTAGGTGAGAAAACCTAAGTGTACAGACAATGTCAAGTGCGGGTCTGTCAGGCCTTGGAGATAGTAATTGGTCTCTACCTTCTGTAGCAGCTCTGGCATAACCGTCTTCTATGTGCTTCTTCGGATATCCTCTGTTTTCAAACCTGCAAGCTATTATGGTTGACTGAATTCTTCTAAATTCGAACAAATCCTCTTCAAACGTAGGAACTGACAAAATAAAAGTTGTTTCATGCAGATCTCTTGTTTATACTGTGCCAAAACTGAAAACTCTTATCTCTATCTGGTTGATAATAAATAGAGCTCATTGTGAACACAATCCACCCTATAAGGTTGTTTTGTAACTGTACACAAGGAATTGTGATACTGAATAAACAAGTGTATATTTATGTCCCTAGTCATGCATCCAAAATTTATATAATCCTTTCAAGAAATCCAGTTGTTTAACTTATTAGTAGAACATAACCACAGAGGCATAGTAAGGTCACATTTTCAATATGGTAATATTAGAGCCCAGCTAAGGAACAGGTTATTTTAAGTACATAAGTAATGCCACACTGGGAAAAGATCAAGGGTCCATCGAGCCCAGCATCCTGTCCACGACAGCGGCCAATCCAGGCCAAGGGCACCTGGCAAGCTTCCCAAACGTAGAAACATTCTATACATGTTATTTCTGGAATTGTGGATTTTTCCCAAGTCCATTTAGTAGTGGTTTATGGACTTGTCCTTTAGGAAACTAACCCCTTTTTAAACTCTGTCAAGCTAACCGCCTTCACCACGTTCTCCGGCAACGAATGCCAGAGTTCAATTACGTGTTGGGTGAAGAAAAATTTTCTCTGATTTGTTTTAAATTTACTACACTGTAGTTTCATCTTGTATTGCAATTCAAGAACAGATTGAAGGTCCATCAAGCCCAGCATCCTGTTTCCAACAGTAATCAATCCAGGTTACAAGTACCTGGCAAGATACCAAAACAGTACATTTTATACTGCTTATCCTAGAAATATGCAGTGGATTTTTCCCAAGTCCATTTTAATAACGGCTTATGAACTTTTCTTTTAGGAAGCTATCCAAACCTTTTTTTTAAACCCCACTAAGCTAACTGCTTTTACTTCATTCTCAAATGTTATATTCACCACATTTAAAATGGCTATTACTGGTTGTTGGATCTGAAATTGACATTGCTGGTAAATCCGCTGCGGAACGCAATCTGCAACCAGTGCTGATATTCCAGCTTGTGTAGTCTATATCTTAAAGAACCCCTCTAACCAATTTTATGTAGGGAAAACAATAAGAAAGCCACAGACTCAAGCGAGAAATTCATTGTAAATGTAAAGCATGAAGTACTGTGGAATATCACCTGAACAAAATCTTTGCATGTAATATTAAAGCAGTGGCTATGTTAGATAGTTGGGACTTTTACAGTTTAAAGCAAGAAATGTGTTTAAATTGTGAAGTATTCATTTATCTATTGAAAATGTTAAGTGTTTCGTTGTTTAAAATGTAATTGTATTTTCCAAAGTATTAGCAGTCATTTTATTTGAAATGGTTATTTGTTTTAAAGTCACTTTCCCTGTGCTGCCTTTTGAATAGTAGCATTCTTCTGCAGTTTAGAAGTGATTATGCAAACATGAGCAGTATGTATGTTTTTATTTGGAGACATACTATAACATCTCTAAAAAAAAGTGAGGCGCTATTTTGCATGTATAAGTTATGGAATGCTGGCACTTACATATGTGACTGTTACAATTACACATCCATTGCTAGTTGGGTGTCAACTAGTATTCTATAAACTTCATTAGCACATACAAAGCAAGGAGCCATTCACAGGTGTGTCCAACAATTACCTATGTAACTTATAGAATACTGTTATGTGCTAAGGTGACGCATTTAGGCACATGCATTTACAACTGCTGTTGCCATTGTGTAAGTGGATGCACCTAAATGCTGGCATATGTCAATTTTGGTGCGCAGATGCCTTTATAAAATTTGTGCTTAGCACTCCGCAACATGATGGCCTTTGTAGATTTACTCCCTTATTGAACTTGATTCCACAGCTCTTATAGCTTCAGCTGAAAGAATGTAGGCTCTGGTCCTCAGGATAACAGATTTGATGAGCCTGACAGCCAGAATGGTACCACTCTGGAAAGAGACAAGAAGCAGCAAGGATCACTTGACTTACCATGTTGAAAAGGAGGAAGTAGCCTAGTGTAGAGTTTCCCAAAACTCTCCTAGGGCCTTCCCCACCTAGTTGGGTTTTCAGAACATCCATACTAAATATTAGAGCTACATTGCAATAAAAATTTTAATAGCAATAAAAGGCATTCCCCCCTCCCCCTCACTACAACTCCTTGTGACTCCGAGCAATGAAGGCTTAAGTGACTTTGCCCAAGTCACAAGGAGCTACAGTAGGCCCACAACATACCTTTAATCGCACAATTAAAATGCAGACCTAAATAAAGAATAAAATGTCATGAAAAGATAAATACAAATTAAGGAATCTAAAACAGCATGCTGAATAGCTATAAACAGCCTTACTGCCTACTTCAGAAATGCAGCCCTATTAAATATGCATGAGATAAATCTGAATACAGTGGAAGCAGTGTATCCCAATCTCTCAATATTTAGTAAGGGGGTATCTCCTAATTGGTTATGGTGTTATCAGGACATGTTTGAAAAGTTCTGACCTAATGGTTAGACTAGAGCATGCCCTTCTTTAATAGCCTGAACCTCTATCGGGAAGATTGAATGTTTCAAAAGAGATTAGGGGAAGGAGGTTCTGTAAAGTGGAGGAGTGGCCTAGTGGTTAGGGTGGTGGACTTTGGTCCTGGGGAACTGAGGAACTGAGTTTGATTCCCGGCACAGGCAGCTCCTTGTGACTCTGGGCAAGTCACTTAACCCTCCATTGCCCCATATAAGCCGCATTGAGCCTGCCAGGAGTGGGAAAGCGCGGGGTACAAATGTAACAAAAAAAAAAAAAAGGAACTGAATGTGACGGACTCTGGGGGTTTGAAAAGGAAGCAAGCATGGAGTGGTTTGGGTTTTGTTAGATTTGTGGGTTTTCTTTTCCTAAGCAGCAGTCCCTTTAAGAAGGAAAATAAACAACAGCTCAAGAGGTGTTAACGTACAAAGTCACGTACAAAATTTAATAATGAGCTGCTTTGCATGTAGTGCATCTAATTTAATACTCATTTGAATCAGGTTTGCAAATACAATGCACAATTAATATGGACCATAGGGTTAACTTACACCAATTAATCTTTTAGTCATGCTACTGGCATCACATCTCAAAAGTAAGACCTCTGATCAACACAAGATTTTCAGGATGCCAACAATGGGCTTCCATTAACTTAAGGGTCCTTTTACTAAGGTGCGCCAAAAATTGGCCTGCGCTAGTATAGACGCGTGTATTGGATGCACGCAGGTCTACTTTTCAGCGCACCTGCAAAAAAAAAAAAAAAAAGGGCCCTTTTTTGGGGTGAAAATGGACGTGG
Source organism: Microcaecilia unicolor (assembly GCF_901765095.1). Classification (NCBI taxonomy): domain Eukaryota; kingdom Metazoa; phylum Chordata; class Amphibia; order Gymnophiona; family Siphonopidae; genus Microcaecilia; species Microcaecilia unicolor. Next base: position 657,157,251 of record NC_044031.1, on the reverse strand, counting down.
CAAAATAAAAATTAGCACGCATCCATTTTGGGCCTGAGACCTTACCACCACCTATTGACTTAGCGGTAAGATCTCCTGCATTAACCAGGCTGTAATCGTCAGCAAGCATACAATGCCGATTACTGCCCGGTTAGTGTCACGTGCAAGAAAATAAAATTATTTTCCTGCGCATATAGTGGACGCGTGTTAAAAAAAAAAAATGAAATTAATGGGCCACGTGGTAGCCGGGAAGTAGTTCCAAACTGACTCACGTGGGGCGTGTGTAGGTGCCTACACGGCTTAGTAAAACGGCCCCTTATTGTTGAAGTATAAGCCATCAAGACAACATGCTACCACACTACTGCATATTAATAATAGGAATTATATGGCTTATTCTTCCACTAATGATTGTCATGTTACAGAATACAAAAGTGATTGTTTTGTTGTCTTGCCCATATCTGTATACTCAGGGCTAATTTACACTATGATCTGGTTTCACTAGAAGATGCTACCATATAATCCATGGTATAATTTTGTCATATGGCTCCCATAACACACTTCCCCATTTTACTCAGGTGTTATGGGGGGGGGGGGGGGGGAGGAAAAAACACCCCACAACTCTTGATTATACATGATATCATTCATTTATTATTGTTCTCCCTTGTACATGGAATATCTTAAGATAACAGCTATTTCCTAGATCAGAACAATTGTGGGCTCATTAAAAAGAATGCATGTCAGAATAATTCATTTGTTACATGTTAAAATATCCTACAAACAATTAAACAATAATTCTCAACATGGCACCACTACCAGTTTGAACTAGTTACACATACGTGTTAATAAATAAATCTCTCCCTCTCATCATGCCTGAGTTGTGTTAGGTCAGATACATAATTTTCCTGTACAGAAGTATTTTCACTAACAGAAGACACTTTGGGCCCTGTTTACTAAGCCGCGCTAAGGGTGCACTAGTGGTTTTAACACGCGCTAAACGCTAAAGACACTCGTAAGAATATATGGGTGTGTCTAGCATTTAGCGTGGGCAAAAAACGGTAGCATGTCTTAGTAAACATGGCCCTATGTTATAGATGTTAAAAAGCAGCAGCAGGTTTTTTGTTTGTTTACTCTTCTGTTACTGCAAATTTTTTAATTTGAAGCAACAAGCAATGAATATTAAAAATAAATATTTAAAACATGTATCATTTTTTGTGCTTGTACCCAAGCAGAAGTCTGTAGTCAAGTTATTTTAGTTTGTAGAAAATTCTGACTGGCAGCCACAGCATTGTCTTTCCTCCTACATGGGTTTGATTATGGGTCATGCTTCTAAATGATCAGCTTACCAGATCACAACATATCAGACATTTTAAGCCAATCCAAATTTTATCCCACTGTATCTATGATTTTAAGAAAAGCAGTTCTTCAAATTCATAAATGCAGTGGGGAAATACCAACTGGTTCAGTTTATAGCCCCTTTTTAAAGTTAACCTTTTGTGTCCACTGTCGTGCTGTGTACAAAAAAAAAAAAATGCTGTGTGGGCAGTCTAAGGTCTGCTAAATTTACACGAGCTGTAGTGCAAATTGAAATAAGTACTGAAGTAAAGATGTGTACAAAGTATTAGTGTTTAGTGTCATAGAAAGAATTCAGTCTGATGTAACCCTGAATACAAACCAGAAAAGATTCAAGCAACAGCAGCCAAGCATTTATATCTTCTTTCTTCAGCCTTGAAGGCTGGGAATACAAGAGAAAAAGGTGAGGAAGAAAACCCAACGACGTGCTTACTGTTTGCTGGAATTCAGCCATTCACACTAAGTTGCGCCCCATCAAGAAATAGGATCAATAAACCCCATTTAGATATATTATCTGGACAGGAAACAGTCAAAGGTCAAACAATTGTGAAAGGAAAGAATTTGGAAGAGTTCTATCATGATCAACTGATATTCAGTCTGCCTGCATTTTAATGTAAGAACACAAGATGTCAGTGTATCAGTATTTTCAATAGTACACAGTGCACTTTGTTGAAGTCTGTATGCATGTGTTTCAACATATATTACTCAAAAATGAACAGTGGGCTGTAGCATCCATTTTATGACCGACTATAGTCTTGATAAACCCAAAATGAAAAATGTTCAAGATGACAAGTTGTAAAAACAGGATACAGGTTCACACTGACATTTCCAATATACATATATGTTTTTGCAAAGTTAGGATGAGTATGTACAAGAAACAATCACTGCCTTTCTAGAGCCTCTGATGCCTACAAGCTCCCCATCTATTAGGATTAAAAAAAAAAGGCACACTGTTCACTGCACTTGAACAATTTGTAAAAGAGTTTTATCAAAACAGATATTGTAATGGGTCATCATTTTTAATATATTTGTCCAGAATTCTCATCCCTTGTTTTGAGTTGTTTGGATAATTCATGCCACTGCATCTATACATACAACCATCCTATGCATGATGAAAATAAATTAACAAAAAAAAAAAAAAAGAACAAATTTGCCTGATCTACACCTTCCCCAAAACTTAAATGTAAACTATAGTTGCTAAAAGAGACATCTCCATCTATGGTTCGTAGGAGATGAACTGAGAGGGAAAGGGAAACTGGCACTCCCCACCCCCCCCCCCACCCCCCCCCCACCCCCCAAAAAAATGGCACACAGCAATTTGCATTTTACTACATCCTGAGTTTTCCTCTGTCCACGCATGCATCCTATGTCAGTACTAAACACAACAAGGGCTTTTGGAGTGTTTTGCCTTCTTCCTAATAGCCAGAAAGCTGAGAAGTTCAAATAGCAGCTCAGTCACTGCCCTAACTGTCACATTAAAGTGGGGTTGTATATTCCTGCAAGGTTACAATGCTTTACTGCTGTAGAGAGACCCATTATAAAATTTCTGCACCTCAAAGCCCACTTTTATTTTTTTTAAACTTAAATGTAATGACAACTGAGCTGCAGGCCTGTACCTGTAAACATGCAAGAGCTCACCTTGTTTCAGCTGCTATTCTAACAAGATCTGAGGGTGCTTGTTTCTTAGTGTGCATCTCTCATTCTCTCTTTCTTTCTTTCTCTCTCTCTCTCTATATATATATATATTGAATAGCCACCTGCAGACATCTACACTTGGCTTTTTGGGCTGGTACTTTCTCCTCCTTGTTTGGCTTGTCAACTCAATCAGAATTGGCTTCAGTTGGGCTACAGCACCAACAACCTTCATTTGCGACTACCCCAGCTTTTTAAAATCTATTTGATCATATGCACTCCCTCCACCCCTTGATTATCCAAACAGTTATACCTTGGCTTGAGACCACAGCCTGCTGCTCTTTCAGAAACAGCAACATGGTGCATCTTGAATCTGGTCACTAAGACTACAGATTTAGTGAACCTTAGTAAAAGAACCCCCTAAATGCTGTTGTCATGATTGCCGAGACTCCCTCCACCATCTGTGAATGCCATCATCACAGCATCCCCACCCCTGGAAGGTCGAAGCAGCAAAAGCTGAGCTCAGAAATCAAAATCCAGGTCTTCAATTGGGTAGTTATCAGGAAGTTGCATTTTCAGCCCTGACTTCCAAAAGAAGATCTCCAGCTATAAACCATCGGGGGGGAGGGGGGGGGGTTACCGCCCTGCAATAAAAGTTTATAAGATTACAGCAGCCTCTGCTGTGAAGGAACAGCACCTGTGGGGAAAACCCCATACAAAAGGGTTGAATCAAGCTCCAGTATTTGAAAAATACAAATGTGTTAAAAAAAAAAAAAAAAAAAAAAAAAGGTAGTTAAGTTACTGAAATTTCAAAATATCTCCCCAAAACTTGTCGTGAAAAATATTCCTTGCTTTAGCTTCAAGAATGCCTTTGAAGGCAAGTGACTGGCAGGTATCTCTACCATGCTATGGCATAAAGTGTTGCTGTATAGCAGCATGCCTGACATAGGTTTTGAGACTCACAAATGATCATATAATTACTACAGAATCTCTCACTTTTACACCAAGACCTAGTTAATAAAGTACAAACTACACCCTGTCAACATCACTCATATACAACATGTAGGTTATGTACAGTTCTAATACACAAAAAAATTCAATGTTTCAGAATTTGCTATGTTAATGCATTTTGTTTTAGTTATATGCAATCCATTTTCTACTGGCCCATACCACTTCAGTACCATTATCTTCATTTGGAACCAAAGCTATGTACATCTCAAAATTAGACGCACTGGAATGTTGGCTCTGTACATTCTAAACTGCAAACATTAAAACAAAGAAATTACTTTTAACAAAATTTGGATAAATACACATTTTCAAGTTTTTAACGTGCACACAGGAGAAACCCACTATACACGCAGGAGGTAATGCTTTACAGTGGGCACCAAGAATGCACATGAATAACCTGAATACTGGCATTTAGGCACAAATACCAATATAGTCCTGCTATGCACCATTCAGTAAAATGACACCTAAGTACGATGGCATATTAGTATGCTGGAAGGTTTCACATGTCATTTAGGTACAGAGAATCCTATAATCTACACACAGTCTTCTCATGATCATTTACACCAGATTAGGCTCCAAGCAGACACCTAAATGTAGATGCCCCCTTACAAAATTACCTTGTAGCACTTTCTTGCTCAGGATTTGAAATTGAAAAGACTGGTGATGCATTCTGGCGCACAGAATGATGCTGAACCATTCAAAAGAAGTATCACCTCAGAGATGGAATAAAATGTGCAACATAAGACATGGAGTTTCAGAACATGGAATGCGGAAATGAAGGAAAGAGCTTGGAATGTGAAATTCAAAAGATTGTTCTGGAATGTGATCACACTGTGAATCTGCACCAGATTTGAAAACAAGGTGATGTCTTATCACTGTATACGTGTTTATAGCAAAATTACGCATTATCAATACTGACTTTCTAACAGTACACTAATAAATATTCCAGTTACTGCACTGTGCATTAAAAGAAACTGAGAGGGGCAGCTGGAACTATCAGGAATAGATCTGCACTCCAGGCTGTATCCTGGTAACATGATTTTTAGGTGATCAACAGCACCACTTTTCCTGGGGACAATAGGTTTTCCTGAGTTTGGAATACTGGCCAAGAATAAACAAATGCTACCCCAATAAGGACAATAATGGTCTGAACAGCCAAGGAAGTTCACCATATTAGTTAAAACTGAAGAGCTGTTTCCTTTTTTTCTGTTGTTGTTGGTGAAGGGGCTGATTTGGTTACAACACACACCAATCACCACAGTAGCTGAAATCACTAGCACATACCATGTCACAAGGAAACACAACACAAATACTAGTGCACATCACAAGTGGCCTCAATACTAACTCCCAGTTTCTTCTGTTGCAATTTGCAGATATTCTTGAAAAATAAAAACCAAGTATAACATATCCCCTCTCTTTGAAATGTTGACCAAGCTTATGACTGCACAGGATTCCTCCTCTCCCCTTACTGCTTCCCACACTAGACTAGAGAATGTACATCACATCTGGTTAGAGTAGGTGTAATTAGGGGTGGCAGAATATTGAGCATCGGACTGTGTCATAGCCCCATGTGCTGCTCCCATTGCTGCATTCTGAGCTGCCTGTTGTACGTGGGGGTTCTTCCATGCCCCCGTGGTCCATTCTTCTTGTGCTTTGCTAAAGCTTCCGCCAGTGCCACGGTAGAATTTATGGACCTGAAATGTATTTAGGATGAAGAGAAAAACATGAGATTACATTCACTGCAAGAACATACCCCCATAATTCTCTAACAGGGAACCTAAATTTAAGTATCAAATGTGTGCTTAAATTTACAAAATACCAGAATTTATGCGACTGAATGTACACTTATGTGCATAAGAGCAAGCAGAGTGCTCAGTAGTATTCTACAAAGTAAAGTACACACACAAATGGCCTTAGAGGCCATTTCATGAAGCCGCACTAAAAGGTGGCTGGCGGTAGCTGTGGCATATGGTTTTCCCGTGAGCTCCGATCACCTCAGCGTGGCTGCAGAAAAGCCAATTTTACGTTTATGGCAATAATGGCTAGGTGCTAAGTTCAAAATTACTGCCTATTTAATAGGCAGTAAGGGATCACACGCTAACTCGGCGGTAGATAATAGAAAATGATTTTCTACTGTGGGAACCGGCACGCGCCAAAATCAGAATACTGCCGGGAGCCTGGAAGTGTCTGGCGGTAGTGCTGTTTTGGCGCACCCTAGCATGCCTTCATAAAAGTAAATAAGTACATAAGTATTGCCATACTGGGAAAGATCAAAGGTCCATCGAGCCCAGCATCCTGTTTCCAACAGTGGCCAATCCAGGTCACAAATACCCGGCAAGATCCCAAAAATGTACAAAACATTTTATACTGCTTATCCCAAAAATAGTGGATTTTCCCCAAGTCCATTTAATAACGGTCTATGGACTTTTCCTTTAGGAAGCCGTCCAAACCTTTTTTAAACTCCACTAAGCTAACCGCCTTTACCACATTCTCTGGCAACGAATTCCAGAGTTTAATTACACGTTGAGTGAAGAAAGATTTTCTCCGATTCGTTTTAAATTTACTACATTGTAGCTTCATCACATGCCCCCTACTCCTAATATTTTTGGAAAGCGTGAACAGACGCTTCACATCTCCCCGTTCAACTCCACTCATTTTATAGACCTCTATCATATCTCCCCTCAGCCGCCTTTTCTCCAAGCTGAAGAGCCCTAGCCCCTTTAGCCTTTCCTCATAGGGAAGTCGTCCCATCCCCTTTAAGGGCCCATTAGTGTGTAAATGCAAGGGGATGTTCACTGGGAGGGAGCATGGGTGGGTCTCCCACCTACACACATAGCTTACAAAACGTTACAAGCTAAAGTGCTGCATTTAGTTGCACACATTTATGTCAGCCATAGACCTGGCATAAGTGGACACACTTAAATGTAGACTTACACCAATATTCTAGATCATCATCTTGGGGCACAGTTACTGTTATAGAATTGGCAGCACTCAGTTATAAAATTGCTTCTTATAATGATCATCATCAAAAATAAATTACAAGCAGTGTATCCACAACCTGAGAACAGATGTCTACCACTGCACTCATCCATGTGTATTTCATTAAGGCAAGATTTTATTAAGACCTTAGGTCATGCATCAAAGTGCTAAACATTTCAAACTATCTAGGATAATGCGAGACATCAGTGAAACTTCATTTTCATGTGAAACAGGCCCTGGTGCCATTTTGGACACTTCGTAACACAGCCTCACCATTTCTGAACGAAGGCCACTGAGGGAACGCATTACGTTCAAGATCTGCACGATTGTACACAAAATCATTCACGCAGACGCCCCAATCTACATGCTAAAACTTGTGGACCTACCCCCAAGAAATGCCACAAGATCATCCTGCAAATTTCTCAACCTACACTTCCCCAGCTGTAAAGGACTAAAATACAAGCTGATGCATGCCACTACCTTCTCTTACATAAGCATGCAATTATGGAATGCATTGCCCACAGACCTAAGAACAATCGACGAAACAACTATCTTTCGCAAATCTCTGAAGACATATCTCTTCAACAAGGCCTACAATGAGAACCTATAGCCACACTAATCCACCTCACCAACCCAATCAGTTAAAGCTCACCTTCTATAATTACCCTAATCACTCCCTTCCTTCATCTCTGCACAAAACTAAATGTATCTGTTATCCTGTAATGACAATGTTAACAAAATTATGTAAGCCACATTGAGCCTGCAAATAGGTGGGAAAACGTGGGATATAAATAAATAAATAAAATACATATCTTTTGAAAGAAGAGAACAACATGATAGTGAGAAAGGCAAATGAACTGGATCATGCTTGATGCTATGCTAAATTGAGTCTAAATGCACTTTTAACAATTAGCTATGCTAATTACATTATGAACATAACACTGCTAATACTTTCGTCCACTGCTCTTTAACTGTATTTATATGATTCTAACTGGTAACTAATGTTAAAATAAACCCAATTAAGTACTGTTTAAAATTTTTCAAAGTTTGTCTACTGGATCCATAGCATCTTAATGTCTTAAGTACTGATCAGCAAGAATGCCCAACTTAAGAACATAAGAGTAGCCAAAGTGGGTCAGATCAATGGTCCACCTAGCCCAATATCCTGTTTCCAACAGTAATCAAGCATCACAAGTACCTGGCAGAAACCCCAATTGTGGCAATATTCCATGCTACAAATCCCAGGGCAAGCAGTTGCTTCCCCATGTCTGTCTCAATAGCAGACTATGGACTTTTCCTCCAGGAGCTTGTCCAAACCTTTTTTAAACCCAGATATGTTAACCGCTGTTATCACATCTACGGCAAAGAGTTCCAGAGCTTAACTATTCATTAAGTGAAAAAATATTTCCTATTTGTTTTAAAAGTATTTCCATGTAACTTCCTCGAGTGGCCCCAAGTCTTTGTACTTTTGGAACAAGTAAAAAAACTACTACTCGTTCTACACCACTCAGGATACTGTAGACCTCAATCATATTTCCTCTCATCTGTCTCTTTTCCAAGCTGAAGAGCCCTAACCTCTTTAGCCTTTCCTCATACAAGAGGAGTTCCATCCCCTTTATCATTTTGGTCACTCTTCTTTGAACCTTTTCTAATTCCACTATATCTTTTTTTGAGATATAGCGACCAGAAATGAATGTAATACTCAAGGTGCGGTTGCACCATGGAGCAATACAAAGGCATTACAGTATTTTCAGTCTTATTCACCATCCCTTTCCTAATAATTCTTAGCATCTAGTTTGCTTTTTTGGCCGCTGCCACACACTGACCAGAAGGTTTCAGCGTATTATCTACGACGACATCTAGATCTTTTTCTTGAGTGCTGACCCCCAAGCTGGACCCTACCATCAGGTAACTGATTATTCTTTCCTGTGTGTATCACCTTGCATTTGTCCTCATTAAATTTCATCTGCCATATGGATGCCCGGTCTTGCAATTTCCTAAGGTCTTCCTACAATATTTCTCAGTTTGCACGTGTTTTAACAACCTTGAACAGTTTTGTGTCATCTGCAGATTTAATCACCTCACTCGTCTTACCAATTTCCGTATCATTTATAAATACGTTAAATAGCACTGGTCCCAGTACCGATCCATGCGACACTCCATTCTCTTCCTTTGAGAGAAATGACCATTTAACCCTACCCTCCGTTTTCTGTCAAATAAGCAATTCCTAATTCACACCAGAACCTTGCCTCCTATCCCATGACTCTAATTTTCTAAGGAGTCTCTCGTGAGGAACTTTATCAAAAGTTTTCTGAAAATCTAGATACACTACAACCACTGGCTTACCTTTATCCGCACATTTATTCATGCTTTCAAAAAAATGAAGCAAATTGGTGAGGCAAGACTTCCCTTGGCTGAACCCATGATCACTCTCTCCCATTAAACCACGTTTGTCTATGTGTCCTGTAATTTTATTCTTTTTAATAGATTCCACTATTTTGCCTGACACTGACGTCAGGCTTACCGGTCTGTAATTTCCTGGATTACTCCAGAACCCTTTTTAAAAAACAGCATCACATTGGCCACCCTCCAATCTTCAGGTACTATGGACGATTTTATAGACAGTTTACATATTATTAACAGCAGATCAGCAATTTCATGCTTGAGTTCCTTGAGTACCCTTGGATGTTTGCCATCCAGTCCTGGTAAATTTACTACTCTTTAATTTGTCAGTTCGGCTCAATACATCTTCCAGGTTCACCGAGATTTCTCTCAGTTCCTCCACATCATCACCCTTGAAAACCATTTCCGGTAAAAGCAGATCTCTTACATCTTCTTCCATAAAAACCGAAGCAAAGAATTCATTCAGTTTCTCCGCTACGGCCTTATCCTCCCTGAGCGACGGAGTGGATGAGTAGCCTGACTCTGATCCTGGGGGACTTGGTTCGATTCCCACTGCAGCTCCTTGTGACTCTGGGCAAGTCACTTAACCCTCCATTGTCCCAGGTACAAATAAGTACCTGTATATAATATGTAAACCACTTTCAAAGTAGTTGGAAAAAAACCACAGAAAGGCGGTATATAAGTCCCATTCCCTTTCCCCTTTTGCTCCCTCATGATCTAAAGGTCCCACAGATTCTCTCACAGGCCTTTTGATTCTGATGTACCTGAAAAAGTTGTTATTGTGAGTTTTAGCCTCTTCAGCAAGTTTCTCTTCATATTCTCTTTTAGCCTTCTTTATTAATACTTTGCATGTGACTTGCCAGTGTTTATGTTGCTTCTTATTTTCGCCATTTGGGTCCCGTTTCCATTCTTTGAAGGACATCTTTCGGCTATAATAGCCTCTTTTACTTCACCTTTTAACCATGCTGGCTGTCATTTCCTCTTCTTTCCACCTTTGCAAATATGTGGAATGCATCTGGTCTGGGCTTCCAAGATTTTTTTTTTTAAATAGACAATGTCCACACCTGATTTAGTGTCTTAGCCTTAGTAGCCGACCCTTTTAGCTTCTTTTTAACCATTTTCCTCATTTTATTTTAGACACCCTTTCGAAAATTAAATGAAGCTACAGTAGATTTCCTTTGCGGGTTCATCCCAGATCGTAGCTCAAACTTGGATCATGTTAATACCACTGTTTCCCACAGGACCCAACACCGCAACCTCTCACACTATGCCCTGCACACCACGAAGGACCAGATCCCCTCTCGTCGGTTCCTAGACCAGTTGCTCCAAGAAGCAGTCTATTACATCTAGAAATTTTTATCTCCCTGGCACTCCATGATGTAACATTTATCCAGTCAATATTGGGTAACTGAATCACCGTTATAGTGTTGCCCAATTTGCCAACTTTCCTAATCTCTGTAAACATTTCTTCATCTAGTTAGGTTGATTCTGTCCCAGCAGACGGTAGTACAGTCCTACATAAATACTCCTTCCATTCACACATGTAATTTCTATCCATAATGATTCCACGCTGTTTTGAAAAGCTTATTTTATTTGACTCAATTCCCTCTATCATATAGCACAATCCTTCTTCCAGTTTGATCCTATCATTGCAATGCAATAATTGTAACCTGTTAACAATGTGTACTATTGTGCTGGGCAGACTTATACGGTCTGTGCCAGAGCCGGTGGTGGGAGACAGGGATAGTGCTGGGCAGACTTATACGGTCAGTGCCAGAGCCCGTGGTGGGAGGCGGGGATAGTGCTGGGCAGACTTATACGGTCTGTGCCAGAGCCGGTGGTTGGGAGGCGGGGATAGTGCTGGGCAGACTTATACGGTCTGTGCCCTGAAGAGCATAAGTACAAATCAAAGTAGGGTATACACAAAAAGTAGCACACATGAGTTGTCTTGTTGGGCAGACTGGATGGACCGTGCAGGTCTTTTTCTGCCGTCATCTACTATGTTACTATGTATTGATTGTCCTCTTTCCACAAGTCTACCATTGATTGTCCTCTTTCCACAAGTCTCTGAGATGCCTACTGTATCTACCTCATCATTTAGTGCTATATTCTCCCTCTTATTTTTTAGGCTTCTACTATTTGTATACAGGCACTTCAGATTGTGTTTTTTCCTTGGATCTAAAAGCTGCTTAAAGTTGAAGGGGATAATGTGCAACCTTCATCCTGCTTGTTCATTAAACACACCTGGCTTACTTTCAGCATTGCTGAAACCTCTATTGGGATTCCCTAAATGTCTTGTTTCAACAGTATCCTTAGAGAATACTCCACACCGAACCGTGCGCTCTTGGGCAACTGTCGGCCCCCCCCCCCCCCCTCTCCACTCTAGTTTAAAAGCTGCTCTGTCTCTCATTTTTTTTTAAGTTAGCGCCAGCAGCCTGGTTCCATCTCTGTCTGAAAGGATGGACTCCACCTTAACTGTCTCCCCCTTTCCCAGAATGTTGTCCAATTCCTAACAAATTTAAATCGTTCATCTTTGCACCATCGTCTCAACCACGCATTCACACTTTGAAGCTCTGCCAATCTTTTGGGTCCTGTGCGTGGAACAGGGAGCATTTCTGAAAATGCTACCCTGGAGGGACTGGACTCCAGCTTTCTACCTAAGAGCTTAAATTTGGCTTCCAGAACCTCTGTCCTACATTGTCCTATGTCACTGGTACCAACCCACATGTACCAAGACAGCCGGTTCCTCCCTAGCATTATCTAAGATTTTATCTAGGTGACATGTGAGGTCCGCCACCTTTGCGCCAGGTAGTCAAGTGACCAGGTGATCCTCATGTGTACCAGCCACCCTGCTATCTACATGCTTGATTGAATCACCAACTACAACAGCTGTCCTAACCCTTCCCACCTGGCAAGCCCGCCGAGAGACTAGGCCGGGCCCGGGGCAAGGCTGCCCCGCCTCCGCCCCCCTGCCGCTGCAGTCCGCGGTCTCATCTGCCTGCCTCCACGACTCTGGGCCCCCTTCATTCAAAGCGGCAGTCGCAGATCGCGTCTCTTCTGGCCTTCTCTCCCTGTGCCCCGCCCTCGTCTGATGTAACTTCCGGTTTCCGCGAGGGCGGGACACAGGGAGGGAAGGCCAGAAGAGACGCAATCTAAGACTGCCACTTTGAATGAAGGGGGCCCAGAGCCGATGAGGCAGGCAGGTGAGACCAGGGACTGCAGCGCCGGCGGCCTGACCCCAGGGCCAGGCCCCCCTTGGAGGCCCGGGCCATTTTGCCCCCCCCCCCCCCCCCCCCCGGCGGCCTTGCACCTGGGAAAAAGTTATTGGAAACACATCCTCAATGTGAAAGGATAGTGTATCCCCTAGTGGGCAGGTCCTGGCTACAGGGCACTTCCCTTCCCTACTCTCCCCAGAGTTTCTGAAGACAAAAGAAAACTTGTTAACAAAGACTAGAAGTTATAACCACTGAAACTGGGCACAAGTATTTTGGTCTCAGGCTTCTGTATTTTCTTCTATGGTTCTTTGCTGCTGAGGAGGATGAGTACATGCCAACCCTTCTTTCCTACTAATACTATTTTCCTCTTATTCATGAGGCATACACACATTCACTTCTAGTGAAGCCAGTTTTTTCACCTCCCAAGTGAATCAGCAGATTGGAAATTACCTTTGTAAGGGCAGCAAAGGAGAAGACTGCCACAACAGTGAACATGATGGTAGGGATCAGCATCACCACAGCAGAACCCACATTGGTTCCAAAGAAGGCGATTGTTGCAATCCAGCCGCTGAAAGCACAAAATGTGTTATGGTGATTGAAATGGAAGCTCAGAAACAGAGATTAGCAAGAACTGCTTTTATTTGTGCCAAAAATGCTATTTATTAAGACATCAATACAAACGCAAATCTTATACAAAACAACCCTGAAGCTTTTCCTTGCCCCTCCCCCCATCCACTGTAACAATGATATAGTCTTTATGATATATTCAGTCCTGAAGTATAATTCTACAGTCTTGTCACTGGTTGTGCTATCAATATTCAGGACTCCAAATATCACTCAAACTTCCAGAAGAGTTAACCCTGTTACTCTTTTCCTAACCTTTTAAAACTTCCTAATATATATAGTATTCCTTCCATCACACATTATTTCACTTCTCATCTTTTATAGTCTGGTTGTCTCACTGAATGGGATCAAAAACACAAACAGGAAGAAACCTCTATGCAAATCCAACAGGAACTACTGAAACCATGAAAGCAGGTTTTTTTTGCTTGCAATTTTCATGTACCGTACAGCTGGCTTACAGTGTTGGTACGCTGTGTTGCATTTCTGCACCAAGCACAGTTACTAACTGCTTCAGCTACTAGAGTTTTGATTGTGACCAGAGGCAGGTGGTTGTGTCTGCCGCAACACGGCCCATGTCGGGTCCACATTCTGGTGATTTCATTAAAGAAATTTTAATATTCACCTCCCTGGTTGGTTGTCATTTGCATCATCCTGAACTTCTCCTTGGTTCCTGTCTCACTGAACGATCAAGTTCAGTTAAACATTTTTATGCATTGATAGCCTGAACTTCTGAATACACACTTGCTGTCTGCTTTTCAACAAAAACAACTACTAATATACTCTTTTCACAACCTAAAGGTGAAATTAGGTTAGAATTGTTTTTTTCCTTGATTCCTGCTAGACCAGTTGGTTACGCTCTTCAACCATTACATGGAGACAGAAAACACACTTTCAATGGCCATAATCAGTATAAGAAGTGGTGCAGCCTTGTAAGTTGTTAACCAAACTTAGGCAATGGCATACTGATATTTCTATTGAGTATCTTTTTACCAAAACACAAAACAAAAGTTGGAAAAAAAACTGCTGCTTAATGATGTATGCAAATTATTGCTCACTTTACCTTTCCAGTTTCCTACAATAGTCTTACATAAATTTAATACTTTATTGGAAGGAAAGGACCTCAGTAGTCCCAGCACACTCATCAAATGTCCCACTTATAATTATAAAATCATTCAAAATAGTGCCTATATGACACTTTTATAATCATTGGTCAAAAACCTCCCATTTTTATGTCCATGCTCACCACTCTACTTATTAATAAGTACCAAACTTTATCATGTAAATTGTCCATTAAAAATCATTAAGAGGAACTGGGACATAATGCAGACCCCATCCTGTGTTAAGGATCAGTGTACATGCTGCTTTTTCAAGATCTCACAATTTAAAGGAATTGCCGAGCCCCGCAGTGTTTCCAGAGTCCACTACAGCTTTTCAGAGGGCTGGAATGTTTAAAGATGATGATGAAAGAACATCCAACGGACTCAAAGAGTTCACATCAGAAGTTTATTTCAAAAAAGTACTGGACTCCACACGAATCGTGTTTAGGCCGTAGAGGCATGCTTCAGGAGTCCCTGTAGTTTGCAAGTATTTAAAATTCTGAGAGTTCTAAAGCATTTTGCTGTGTACGTTAAGTTTATTGTTTCTGTGCATCTGAGTCGATTCCGACTGTGTACGTTCCTGTTTCACATCTATTGTTGGTTCACCATTCACAGATGCTTTAGAACTCAGAAATTTAAATATTTGCAAACTACAGTGAATCCTGAAGCAGGCCTCTACGGCCGAAACACGATTCATGTTGAGTCCAGTATTTTTTGAAATAAACTTCTGATGTGAACTCTGAGTCCATTGGATGTTCTTTCATCAACTTCGTTGTCTCCTCCGCTGTGGTTGCCTGCCTGCTTAGACCTGCGCGAGAGTATTGTGTTCTTCTTTGCGTGTCGATGGCATGTTTAAAGGCCATCATAAATGTGGAGGCTGAAAATCATGTTCCATGATGTTGCAGCTCGATACATTTATTAATCTGGTAAATGGTAAAAAGTATAAGTCGAGATCTTCTACAATATGCAAAATGGATTATGCAGTGTATGTGCTACAATGCATCTATAATAAATTATATGTGGGCAAGACCACTAGAAGCTTACATCTTCGTATTAATGAACATAAACCATATGTGTTAAGGAAGAAAATTGGAGCTCCTTTGGTCTCTCACTGCAACTCTTAGCAATATGGATTTGAATCATTCAAGTGCTTTGCTACTGAGGATATGCCCTATAACAAACGTGGTGGCGCTCGAGATAAAAAGTTATTCCAACAGGAACAGTGGTGGATAAATCAACTTCAACCTGTAGAACCTGTGGGTTTAAACTTTCATACTGAGTGGGCTGTTCTCTTGGGTTAAAATCCAGGATTGATTTTTTTTTGGCTGTCGTTTTGCGCATGTGAGTGGATGCGTCATGACATTTCTCCCGTTTGTTTCTGCACGATTGGCCCAAATGTAGTCAGCATTTTAAATTTAATTACCTGCCATTTTTGTCATTCTTTTACATGTAGAACAGCACAGAAAGTGAAAGCATCAATGAAGACTTGGTCACAGTGTTGCTGTGAATGTAAATATATTTATATCTACAGCTTATTTTTTAGTCATGGGTTTGATATAAAACCACTTTTTAGGAGCATGGATTCATAAATATTTGATGGGCAAGCACTTTGATCCCCTGAAGAAGCTGAATGTGAAACAGAGAGCCCTATCAAGAAAAAGTATTGAAGATAAGTGCTTCTTTGTTTTGTATAGTCACATTAAGGATTTTGAATTTATTATGGACAATTTACAAGATAAAGCATGAAGTTTGGCACTTCCGACCTGGCAAATTGTTTTCTGCAGGTTTCGGTTCACGAACAGCTGTCCCCCGTTTTCTGTGGTTATCAAAACCCTGAGGTAACCATGTCCTATTTTCTAAATTTTTGATTTTTTTCCAGGTTTCTGGCAGGGCAGGTGCAGTAATGATCGCAGAAGCAGACACATACGTACGCGCCAGTACAGGTCACCTGATTTACCGGCGTGTGTGTGAGTCTTCCAGCACCAGCAAGAAGATCCCCTTCCTGCCTCATACGGTGCACGCATCGCGTTTTGTTACAGCTGGTAAGGGCAGGAGGACCCAGAGATAGGAGTGCGTGCGTGTAAGAGAGAGCTCAGAACTAGAACTTGTTGCTGCTTGAGCTCTGCTCACTGCCATCCACTGCAGAATTTGTCAAAGGTCCAGTCCAACAGAGAGAGAGGCCAGGACTTGTGCGCAGCACCACTGCCTAAACTGCCAGGCTGCAGGTAGGCAGGTTCAGCCAACACAGAGCACAGGAAGATGCTTTCCGGTCCTGCTGCGCTCCTCTTCTGCAGATTGGAGACACAAGCTTGAAGCTGTAGACTACCCCCCCAACCCCCAATGACACCACTGTGACCATGGAGTTCAGCACAGCCAGCCCAAGTTGGAGAGACTGTGATCCTGAGGTGAGAAACTGAGACTTCTGGTGGTGGTGGGGGGGGGGGGGGGGGGGGGGGGGGGGAGGGAGGGAATTTTGTGTCCATTTTTTTTTGTCTCTGCAAATTTGGTACCCTACCCCACGGCACCCCTTGGTCCCAGAAGAGCAGACCTGCCAAGTCACACGCATTAAGCCCTATTCTCCAACATTGACACAATGCTTTCCCCTTTCCCTTGCGGTAAGGCAGCATTTCCCTTCCTGATGGCAACATTCACTCTCTCTGGCTCCCTCATTCCCCCCTCCCCAGGTTAAGTGTCTCGGGCAGTGGCAGCAGTGCTGAGAACAGGCAGTGTCTCTGTATCAGGGCTCATTAAACAACAGTAATATGAAATCAGAAGTACTGTATGTCTGCTCATTGTAGTGATTCAAAGAATCGCTTATTTTTTTGTAGACAATCCATTTTCACTGGAAGACACTACAGACTACAGCTATTTTTTTTTTAAACAGCATTAATTTGTGCATTAACTAGAAAAAAACATTTTTCAACATCATGTTATAGAACCAGTTAAAATTAAAAGACAGTAAATCCACTGTTGGAAACAGGATATTGGGCTACATGGACCATTAGTCTGACCCAGTAAGGCTATTCTCATGTTCTTAAGGTGAGCCACTTAAAGAACCAGGGGGAGAGCAAGTTTTCTCCTTTTCCTTTAATGCTCTGTAAATATGTAAGTTTCAAAAATGATAAAAAGAAATTTGTTCACATTCACACAACCAGACTCAACACCTTTTCTTTTGTTTCAGTTTCGGCCAAAAACGAAAACCACATTTTCAGTTGGCCTCTATTTGTTAATTAGTAGAGTGGTGAGCATAGACATAAAAATGGAAGGTTTTTGACCAAGGATTATATAGTGTACATATAGACACTATTTTGAATGATCTCATTATAACTGGAACATTTGAAGAGTGCCAGGACTACTGAGGTCCTTTCCTCCATTGTTGTAGAAAACTGGAAAGATAAAGTGAGCAATAATTTGCATACATCACTAAGCTGCAGTTTTTTCCAGCTTTTGTATTGTAAGCACGGTGGTTGAACTGGAAAATATTTCCAAATTTTTTCATATTTAGTGGTTTTTACCACAACACACATAACCAATACTAATGTGTTCATAGACAACCCTAAAATCCTCTGCAAGGAAAAATATGACAGAAGAAACCAAATTCTGAGCTACTGACAGATATAACCCAACACCTTAATCTTCCAGGGCAGGTCCTGGACTAGGCTAGCAGAAATCAAGTAAAGGAAATTAGCAAGTAAGAACAAATTTCACTTCTCTTTTCATCCTGCTAAACCACTCCAGATCTGTGGGATGTACCCAAACCTCAGGACACCGGGTGGAAGAGAAGGCCATCTTGAGAACTGCCCTCCCAAAGGCACCATCCTCCCTGACATGGACAACTAATGCAAAATTCTTAAAGGACTGCAAGTCATCATTGCGGCAGATCATAAGATGACGCAGGAGGCCTATACGACCAAAGATCTTGCCAAGGAACCTCTAAACAACAGAAGGGATTGATTTGCTTGAATCCTATTAAACAATGAGAAATATCCAGAGGAGCTGCCAGCAAAATCCCTTTCATTTCTCCTCTGAAACAGGGCAACGCCACTACCTGCACGTTGCATAAACTGAGGGCCAAACACCTGACTAGCTCACTGTGTAAAAAGGCCACAATGGAAGGGATATCAGCCTGCTGTGCCAACAGGGCTCACTCAACCTTTGTACAAAGACTTAAATGACAGACCCCCAAATAGACCAGTGAAGAGGAAGATCTACAGGCTTTCAGGAGAGGGCCAACCACAGCTGTCAAAAGACTTTTTCACATTAACTTATGCCTTTCAATGATATGCCATAAGGCAATGAGATCCAATTCCCCCATAGAAGAGGCTCTTGATGAGTCAGATCAAGAACAGACCTTGAGCCAATTGAAGGAGAAGCCCTCCCTGAAGCCTGACTCAACTGGCATATACCAGTCTGCGCAATCAGTACAGAATTATGAGAAAGACCAAGTGGGGAGGACCCACTATCCTGCCAAGAACCCAGCCTATGAATAGCTAAGGTGAGAATACATATGAGGGGTTTTCTGGGACCACAACTGAAGCACATCAAACTCAGCCTCTACAACTTCCCTTTGTGACTGAACAGCACCGTTGCCTTTGCCTCTTGACAAGTTGTCATTAAGATGAATCCTGGCCAGCCCCACTACCTCCTGGAAGACTTTGGGACTTAGCTTCCATTTGCTGGGATCTAGAAAATGCTAACTGCAAAAGTCTGCATTCATATTCTCTGCACTGGCCATGTGGAAAGCTGAGATTTCCTGATAGTGTCCTACTCATCAACAGAGAAAGACAATCTACAATGATGCAGTAATGGTTCAGGTAACCTCTCATTTGCTGCATACACCCTGCTGTGGCACTGTCAAACAGTACCTAGACTTTGTTTTCACTATGACTGAACGGGATTCCTCCAATGCTAAAGAACCCTAGCTTTCAGCCTGTTGATAGACCAGGCAGCTTCTTACCTTGATCAATAATTCCATCCAGCCAACCCCAACAATGAGCTTTCCAATTCAAATAATGGCACCTGTAGATACCCCTATCCAGGAGGGTTCCAAGTCCATTCCCATCAGATGATAACACAGAGACTGCCACCAAGACAGCCCCCTCCTAAGCAATGTCAACAGGACTAGCTGAATGTCATACTGCTGCGACTGGGGAACCCCCCTAGACAACTGAGCTTGATGTGAGTGATCTCTCACCCTGGGATCCAGCTCCAGGTATATTACCATGAACCCTTGATGCCGAACATGAACAAAAGGGTTGAAGCTGTAACAGAACTCTTATCATACAAGAGACCTACCTGGGAGATGAATTGCTCCCCCAGGAATTGAGACACAGAGGTGGAACCTGCTTATTATTTGCTCAAAGTACAATCCAACTAAAACCCTCTGGCACCCAGAGGACCCCAAGAGTGATCATCCTGGCATTCTCCTCAGATCAGCTAACTGTCCAAATCCATAATACATACAAAGGACATTACAGTTTTATTCCTTGTATTTAAAGATTAGGATGCTACTTTAGAACAAATGACTAGCTATTTAGAGACCTTTCAACATAAGCTGAAGTTGAACAAAGAAAAGACCAAATTTTTGCCGATAGCCCTGTTCAGTCATCCTTGGATTGATTGTATTTTTCATATAGAAAACAGTTATCAAGTTGAATCCATTACATGAATTCCTTGGTTAAAGAGTCTTTTCTTTTATTTAAAAAAACTGAGAAGCATTAGGAAACACTTTCAAAGTTTATTTTGGTAGTTCAAGCATTACTGCTATCTAAATAAGATTATAGCAACTCTATTTATGTAGGAAGTTCTAAAACTACCTTTTAAAAATCTACAAATCATTCAGAACACCAAAGTTAAGTTTATCTTTTCATTTCAAAAATATGAGCATGTGACACCATATCTTGCCCTTTTGCATCAGCTCCCAGTTGAGGCTAGGATTAAATTTAAAACATGTATGACTGTTTTTCATTTTTTTTTTAAATACGGTAGCTCTTCAGTATCTGATTGATCATTTGCAACCTTTAAGGAACACTAATTACAGACTACAAAATCAAGTCAAACTAAGTTTCCCAGCTATTAATAGGATACAGTCTTTTAAATTTGTCACTTCATTTCAATATCAAACCACATAAGTATGGAATGTGCTTTTTCTGTGTCTCTAAGATGGATACATGATTATTTAGATTTTAGAAAGGCTGTGAAAAAAACTGTCTGGTTTAGCGAGCTTTTGCCAAATTTACTCTGAATTTTTATTGGTGTTATCATTTTATAATGACCGGTTTTATATTGTTCATAATGTAATTGTTCCTGGACTGTTCCAGCTTCTGGATTTGTAATCTGCATTGAGCTGAGTAGGTACTATGCCGAATATAAGAATTGGAAAGAATGTATAAGGAAGTTCCTTATACTGTCCCCTCAGCAGGACCACCACCTGGAAGCTGTGGCAATCCAAAGGGGAGAGCACTTTATCAAAAGTTTAGCTTAGTTTAGTAAGTTTTGATATACCACCCTTCCCAAAATAAAAGCCAAATAAACAGGTGGGCTTTGAATAACAATTTAAACCAAGCATACGACTGTTCAGAGCAGAGATCGAGAGGGAGAGCATTCCAGAGCGTGAGAACTATACAAAAGAAGGCTGCATGATGTACAGACTCAAGACGAGAACAATAAACTGCAGGAATAGAAAGACAAGAAGTTAGGATGAGCACATACTACGGAGGGGGAATGTAAGGAGTAATCAGAGTAGACAGAAGTGATGACCCTTCTGGTGATTCTCCCACAGGAACATATGGAATTACACCTTGGACAGATCAAAAAATGAAAAAAAACTTGCCTGGCCGGAATGGAACAACACGGACCTTAAGGTTTTCATACAGAAACATAGCATGCCACAACCCAAGGTGACCCCTTTGAGGACTAGGTTGGGTTGGAAGGAACCCCCATTCCTGGGAATTACAGAGCAAAGTACCAACCTTGGCCTTCTCCGGGGCTCCAGAATAATTGCTCCCAACTGAAAACAATTCATAGCTTTGCCAACTGCCATCCTCTTCAGAGCTGAACCGCAAGGAAATGGCAAAATGCACCAAAAATGGGGCCTGCAAACACTAGGGTTTATCCCTGCTGAATCATGTCTGACTCACTCTGGGAGGGGGGGGGGGAGGAGAGAACCATGAGGTGACCTTCTTCCTGCTGTATCAAGGAGTACGCTGCTCCGCCTCACTGTGTTCCCTTAGGCCCACTCCCCACACCAGCCCTACCCCAAAAGGAGGGACCATTTATTTCAGGTCTTGCAGACACACAAATGAGATAATTATTCTTGCAGAGAAAGAGGGGATTAGTTACTTATTGATACTGAAGCGTTTTCACACTCACAAAAACTGATCAGCAATGTTCTTCCCCAAAGAATGTGCCCGATTCTCTGGAAACATCCAACGTCTTGCCCCACTGAGACTCTTCAATAACTTCTCAAGATCTTATCCAAAGGGAGCCGGCCCCTAAAAGGAAGTTTACTGAGACACTCTAACCACGGAGGCCACTAACCTATAGATAAATCAGATCAGACCAGACAGCATTTCAACCAACAGTGTAGCCCCATATGCCAGACAAACTGCTTCTGGGTTCAACAGAAAAGGGCTTGCACCCTCCAATTCGGCAAGCTCTTTAGAACCAAACCACCTTCCACCAGAATGGTGATCTTCATGGTTATTGCCAGCATCAGATTATCCATGCCAGAGAGACATAAAAAGGTGTTCCAGGTCCTCCTGAGTTAGCAGGTA
The DNA here is from genome assembly GCF_901765095.1 of Microcaecilia unicolor. Classification (NCBI taxonomy): domain Eukaryota; kingdom Metazoa; phylum Chordata; class Amphibia; order Gymnophiona; family Siphonopidae; genus Microcaecilia; species Microcaecilia unicolor. The sequence goes on along the minus strand of NC_044031.1, from coordinate 657,135,189 downwards.
CAGATATTCCCAAACCTTGCATCATTTGATATACAGCTTCTAGGAACTTCTGTTCTTAAGAGGATTATTTTCCCCAGCCTGCAAATGCTGCTCTCCCACCCCCCAATTCCGAAACCTCAGGAAGGACGCTACCTGGGATATCAAGGATGTCATTTCATCCTGCAAAACCAACAGAAGACTAACAATTCATCCTCCTCTAAAGGGCCCGGCACTCCTTCCTTGGGAGAGTATGGGGGGAGGGAGGAGGAGAACAGCCTTCCCATAGGAAAGAATTTCCCTTCTTTCTCACAGTTACTCCTTGCCTTTGAGAAGCCCGAGGATAAGCTCCCCCCCACGACTGCAGAAGGAACTGGATAACCTAGGTTCCTTAGACCCCCACATAGTGATGGTGGGCTTCCAAACCCCAACTTCCAGACTGCTACATGGCATAAGTAAAAGCCAAACCTGGCTGTAAGGTTCACAAAACTATGCAAGACAATTCTCCAAGTAGCCCAATCTGCTGCCCCAAAAGGGAGGAGTGCTGCTGCTGCAGTAACTTCAAAGAGCCCCCCTCAGGTTAGTCTGCAGTTCTGAGTATTTGTTTATGTTTATTAGAGCTTTGATATACCGCCTTCTCTTACAGAAGGGCAAGGCGGTGTACAACTTAAAATATAAAATAGTACAAGTACAGAAAGGAACTCCAAACAAGATAGTAAAGAATAAAACCATTCATACTTAATTTAAACATGAAAGATAGTGAAGGTAGTGGGGAAAGGGAAGGGTGGAAAAAGTAAAAACTACTGTGTCTTAGAATTTACACCTACGCACATGGAACCTAAGGAGAGATAAAACCAAATGCAGCTTAAAAGAAAATCTAGTCACTTCCCTGCACCCAGGTGTCACTGCCTAGTGCACCAAAGAGCTGGAGCAGGGCTTACATTGTGGCTCAATCAGGGCAAAGTTCTGCAGACCAGTCCTTAAGAGCCAAACCAGGCCTAGAGAGCTCAACCCTAAGGCCATACACCACGATCTGTATGTCAAGGAGCCAGAATTTTGCTGCACCAGTCCAAACTCAGCCATCTGGTGGAGACAGAAAATTCAGGCAAGTTCCAGGGCTGCACCATTTCTTACACTAGTGATGTCATCACATGTGCTGGTTGGAGAGCATAACCCACTAATTATCTGGGAAGACAAGGAATACAACCTCTACACCTCAAATCTTCCAAACTTATCACTATCCACTTACCAGACACCCCAGCCAGGGATCCCCACTGCTTGAATGATACTGATCACCATTTGTGCCATAAACGTGAAGAAGAAAGCCATGAAGTTGAAGGAGCTGTCCGTTCTGAATTCAAACAAGAACCCATGTCATCAACCTCAGCATCATCCCAGCCATCCTTTTTCCTATAATTCTCATCCCCAGTCCTCTCTGAGGCCCACCTTACTTTCAAAGGATAGTACCCAACTCACTGCTGAAAGGTACCCCAGAAGAACATAAAACTAAGAGAGAATGAAGACAAGTCTTTCCAAAACCAAAAAGGAGGAATCAGCACAAAAATCTACAGAGGAGTAGGGATTCTCTCTCATACCTCTCTATGAGACAGGGGCTCTCAGAATGAATCTAAGTGCAAGACACTTGAAACTGAAGAGCTTATTTCCAAAACTCATTAAGTATATACCAGAAACCAACAGCCTTCACAGAAGACACATGATGAGTAAAATTTGTAATAAAAGGCATTTATTTGTAAGGTACATGATATTTCAGTGAAAGAAATTTCTTATATTGATTAGAATTCTTGAAAATTAAAAAAAAAATCATCTACAAAACAGTTTTCTGCACTTAAGTTTTGGAACCAAGCTCTTCAATTACTGCCTCAGCCTTGTTCTTGCAATCTTTTATGTACATGAAATTGAGGAGAGCCTCTAGAATTAAGGAAATATATATATATATATATATATATATATATATATATATATATATATATATATATATATATATATATATATATATATATAATACTCCTAACTTACTGATTCCAGAAATCTGCTTTGATTACCTGTTTGCTGGTCAGAAAATAACATGTATTTTTACTTGAGAAACATAACTGATTTAAAATTTCATAGGTTTATTGCTTTCCCACACTTGTTCAAACATGGATGTTCAAGAGAGTTTATTTTCTTTCATGCTACCATCAATTGTAAGATTTGTGGAACTCTTCCTACTTCTAAAGGCTCATCTTAAAACATCAGATCCCAGATTCATAACTGAGATGTATGGAAAATAATCCACGAAGACCTCTGCCAGATACCACAGATTTGGTTGACAAAGCCTCAGTCTTGTAACCCTTTATTCTTTCCACACCTCTCAGATCTGAGGACAGAAGTCTGAAGGTGTTAGAGGATGTGTCTAAGACCCTGGAAGAATTCACAGGTAGCTTGAAACATCTCCCTTTCAGCCCAAGCGTCTCTTTATAGAGCCCTGAAGTTCCAACAACATTTTTAATAAGTTCAACAATACTAGATTGATAAGGAACACTAACTTAATATGCTATGAAGTAAGGCAAAGTGAAACCTCTACAAACTGGTTGTGCCCAAGACAGACAAAACATAATAATAATAAAAAAAAAAACAGACAAGGAGTGAAAGGAGAAAATGAGCAAGAAAAAGTGGCCCTTTTAGGTGCTAACGCAGCTTAAAATGGTATACTGCAGGACACACTCAGGCATCCTGTGGTAACTGCCAAATCAGCACACGCTAAAAAGGATTTTAATTGTTTTTCAGGGGGCATGTAGTAGGCGTTCCTGAGCTAATCAATTAACGTAGCTACATTATTGTGCACTAACTGGTTATTGTAGAAATTCTGCGTGAGCCATTACCGCCTGCAAAATGAGTGGCGGTAAGTGCGTGTGTGGTAAAAAAAAGTTTTGATGGCTGCACACTAATGCCAACATTAGTGCATGGCTATTTTTATAGCGGTGGTAAAAATGGCCTTAGCGTGCAGGAAAACGCCATGCAAAGACACATTAAGGCCACTTTGTCGCCCAGTTTTGTAAAATACAACACGACAAGTCTATTAACAGCAAGCGGACAGCTTAATACAAAAAATAGACAGGTAGTTCATTCTTGTCTTACTCTTGATTTGATAAGAGGGGGAGAAAAAGTCTCATGTCACAGGGACTGACGTATGATTGTCTGAATCTACACCCAATATATGGGTAACACCCTCTTGTGACTCACATAGTCATTGACAAAAACCCCTCCTTCCAAATATGTCTTGAGTTATTTTTTGTTTTTTTCAATTTTTCCTTTTAATTTTCTTTTGGTATTCGTCCAATTTAAAGTAACTCTTCAATTTATAGCCACTCTAGAAATGACAGGTAAAAGGCAATAGGCGTTAAACAAAAAAGTGGAATCACTTATCTGCATGCTCTGTCAGCTCATCAGACCCCGACAGGCACCCGTTTCGCAAATGCTTTCTCAAGGGATCTGAGCTGGTGCAGAACTGCCAAGAAAAACTGACAATGGAGTTCTGTATCAAGTGGTACAACACTGTGTTCAACACTTACACGAGTTTGAAGGACCTGATGTGTATGGCGATCGACCCTTTGCGATGTGGAGGTGGCATTAATAGGACACTATTGCAAAGAAAACTGTTCTGGACATATCTACAATCGGTAGAACCCATTGGTCTTAGCACAAGCATGCATTGGGGATTTTACATGTGAGCTAATTGATGTTGCCGCCGCCGAGCCGTCAGTTCCTTATCATCGAACTTCAGGCTAGCATGCTGATAAAAGATGCCACCGCCATAGTTTTTAAGACTATGGCGGCGCTTGGCAGGTCTGCACCAGCTCAGATCCCTTGAGAAAGCATTTGCATTTGGGGTCAGATGAGCTGACGGAGCATGCAGATAAAAGATTCCTCTTTTTTGTTTAACGCCTATTGCCTTCAATTTATAGTCACTCTAGGAATGGCAGGTAGAAGAGTTACTTTAAATTGAACGAATACCAAAAGAAAATTAAACGGAAATTTTGAAAAAAATAAAATAAAAAAATAACTCAAGACTGACATTTAAGCCTGATATTTGGAAGGAGGGGGGTTTTGTCAATGATTATATGAGTTACAAGAGGGCGTTACCCATATATTGGATGTAGATTCAGACAATCATATGTCAGTCCCTGTGACATTATGAGACTTTTTCTCCCCCTCTTATCAAATCAAGAGTAAGACAAGAGTGAACTACCTGTCTACAGTTTAGTAAAAGGCTCCCAAAGAAAAAACTAAAATTAGGAAAAGGACAGAGTTTGAAAAGGGGACAAGAAAACATTTAGTTTTATTCAGCTCTTTTCATACAAACAGTGCTTTTCAAACTTATTAGTAGAGAGAAGGCACACTACACTCATGAGAGAATGGAGAAAGAACAGGAAAAGCACAAGGAAAGGATCATGTGGTGTGTTCACGTCTCAAAAAGGCCTATATTATGGAAACAATATCTGAATCTGGGTGTTAAGCTTTTACATTTAGGTGCTAACTAATGTGTTTCCTGGCACCCCTACAAAGAGAGAGAGAGAGAAAGAGAGAGAGAGAGAGAGAGAGAGAGAAGGACAGCAGATGAAAAGAAAAGAAAAGAAAGACTATACAAGACACATAAGGGTCCTTTTACTAAGGTGCACCGACGGATTTAGCACACGCTAATAATTAGTATGCACTAAATGCCATGTTGATTCCTATAGGCTGCATGGAATTTAGCATGTGCTAATTGTTAGCGCACCTTAGTAAAGGGACCCTATAGATGGGGAAGAGAGAAAAACAAGGTATAGGGGAGAAGAGAGGAAAATCAGGAATGATCACTTACTTGAAGGCTTTGTAAATAGGTCTAAACCAGCAGACATAGGAGCAGGGCGTAAAGAGAATGAGCCAGAGAAAAGCCAGTCCAAAATTAACAGCTCCGCCTCCTCCAATTAGCCATGCCAGGCAGCCAATCAGATTCACTGCCAAGGTGATGCTGTTCACTGCAAACACATACACACAGACACACAGAGGGAGCAAAGTAGCAAACACAGCAGAGCCACACAAAAAGACTACCACTGCAATCTAATATGGACCTACAGCCTAGGTAGGCCGACACCCTTCAAAGGAAAAAGATGTGTGCCCTAAGCCAAACTAATACCACAGAATAAAAGCTTCTATTGAAGAATAAATGGAATGAAATCAGAGTTGGCTCAAGTCATGTCTGTATCTATGCCAATGTCTATAAATGGAACATCTCACCAACCACTCAACATTTTGCTTAGCAGCTTCAATAACTGATTTACTGCAATGCAAGTCTGTAAAAACATGTCTGATTCTTGGTCAAAAAAGGGGAAGTGGGAGAGAAAACAAGCAAAGTACATCAAGAAAAACATGAATGAAAGGTGTCCACCCAACCTCCTCTTCCAGGGACAGAGCACTCAGTTTTTCCACAAATTTTTATCTAGTCACAGACCCCGTTAGATGAGGTCTGTAAACCGGGTAAGGCCCTTCCTCAGTAAAGAGGAGTTACTGACCTGTAGCAGGTATTCTCCAAAAACAGCAGGAAAGGTATCCTTACACTTGGGCAACATCATCCTGAAGGAGCCCAATGTGGACACTGCTAAGCACATTATACCTTACTTAAAGAGACTTTTGGCAGCAATCTCACCGCACATGCACGAGTGCCTTCTTGTTCAACACACGAGCACAAGACCCTCGGTAACAAATCAGCTGTAAGAGAATTCAACTCCAAGAAGAAGTGGGAGGGACATAAAGATACAGTGGTGGAAATAAGTATTTGATCCCTTGCTGATTTTGTAAGTTTGCCCACTGACAAAGACATGAGCAGCCCATAATTGAAGGGTAGGTTATTGGTAACAGTGAGAGATAGCACATCACAAATTAAATCCGGAAAATCACATTGTGGAAAGTATATGAATTTATTTGCATTCTGCAGAGGGAAATAAGTATTTAATCCCTCTGGCAAACAAGACCTAATACTTGGTGGCAAAACCCTTGTTGGCAAGCACAGCGGTCAGACGTCTTCTGTAGTTGATGATGAGGTTTGCACACATGTCAGGAGGAATTTTGGTCCACTCCTCTTTGCAGATCATCTCTAAATCATTAAGAGTTCTGGGCTGTCGCTTGGCAACTCGCAGCTTCAGCTCCCTCCATAAGTTTTCAATGGGATTAAGGTCTGGTGACTGGCTAGGCCACTCCATGACCCTAATGTGCTTCTTCCTGAGCCACTCCTTTGTTGCCTTGGCTGTATGTTTTGGGTCATTGTCGTGCTGGAAGACCCAGCCACGACCCATTTTATGGCCCTGGCGGAGGGAAGGAGGTTGTCACTCAGAATTGTACGGTACATGGCCCCATCCATTCTTCCATTGATGCGGTGAAGTAGTCCTGTGCCCTTAGCAGAGAAACACCCCCAAACATAACATTTCCACCTCCATGCTTGACAGTGGGGACGGTGTTCTTTGGGTCATAGGCAGCATTTCTCTTCCTCCAAACACGGCGAGTTGAGTTCATGCCAAAGAGCTCAATTTTTGTCTCATCTGACCACAGCACCTTCTCCCAATCACTCTCGGCATCATCCAGGTGTTCACTGGCAAACTTCAGACGGGCCGTCACATGTGCCTTCCGGAGCAGGGGGACCTTGCGGGCACTGCAGGATTGCAATCCGTTATGTCGTAATGTGTTACCAATGGTTTTCGTGGTGACAGTGGTCCCAGCTGCCTTGAGATCATTGACAAGTTCCCCCCTTGTAGTTGTAGGCTGATTTCTAACCTTCCTCATGATCAAGGATACCCCACGAGGTGAGATTTTGCGTGGAGCCCCAGATCTTTGTCGATTGACAGTCATTTTGTACTTCTTCCATTTTCTTACTATGGCACCAACAGTTGTCTCCTTCTCGCCCAGCGTCTTACTGATGGTTTTGTAGCCCATTCCAGCCTTGTGCAGGTGTATGATCTTGTCCCTGACATCCTTAGACAGCTCCTTGCTCTTGGCCATTTTGTAGAGGTTAGAGTCTGACTGATTCACTGAGTCTGTGGACAGGTGTCTTTCATACAGGTGACCATTGCCGACAGCTGTCTGTCATGCAGGTAACGAGTTGATTTGGAGCATCTACCTGGTCTGTAGGGGCCAGATCTCTTACTGGTTGGTGGGGGATCAAATACTTATTTCCCTCTGCAGAATGCAAATAAATTCATATACTTTCCACAATGTGATTTTCCGGATTTAATTTGTGATGTGCTATCTCTCACTGTTACCAATAACCTACCCTTCAATTATGGGCTGCTCATGTCTTTGTCAGTGGGCAAACTTACAAAATCAGCAAGGGATCAAATACTTATTTCCACCACTGTACCTGTCCTTGAAAATACTTATTACAGATAAGTAATTTCACTTTCTCTGTGGACAGGAAGGACAGACAAGCAGGACAGATATATCCTTACAATTGGGAATCTCCAACTACAAGGCTCACCTAAAAAAAAAAAAACTCTAGGACAACAGTGTCTCGCAACGCCAAGACTAACCTGAATCCAATTATCATTAAACTATGTACAAACTGGGTGTGGAGGTTGAGCCTGAAATAGAAAAAAGGGCCTAGAAAGATGGAATTGGATTCTAGACACCAAACAAATTCTGCAGGTCTGTCTGGCCAATTCAACTGTCACATCAAGTATTCTACTCAAGGCAGTAATGAGATGTGAATGTGTGGACTGAAGACCACATTGAACTTGCATATCTCCTCAATGGAGGCTGACCTCAAGTGGGCTACCAACACAACCATGGCCATCAAGAGATGCAGTTTGCTAGCCAATTAGACAAAGTGTGCAAACAAAAAGCTGGGTGGACTGTCTATGGGTTTTAGTCCACTTCAAGGCTTGCTTGAAGTCCAAGGTGTACAAGTGCACTTATCACAAAGATGGCCATGCGGTTTGGGGAAGAATGTTGGCAGAATGTTTAAATGATGAAGATGAAACTCCTACACCACCTTAAGCTACTATAGGGCTTGGAGCTCACTGTCACTGCGAGCTGAAATAACCGCCACCAAAAACAAGACCTTCCAAATCAGGTACTTTTGATGACAGGAGTCAAGAGGCTCAAACGAGCTCTCATCAACTGGGTAAAGATGATGTTGAGACCCCATGACACAGTGGGAGGTTCGAGAGGGGAATTTGTCAACATCAAACCTCTCATGAATCGAATCCTAACAGAGCTGGTCTTTAAACCAGGCTCCAAAAGGTGTAGGAGGTATTCAAGCAGTTTTTGTTAGTACAAGCAACTGGATCTAGGGCCCTGCCCTCACACCAGATGGCAAAATTCCTCCACTTGTACATGCAACACCTCCTAGTGGAATCTCTCCTAGAAGTAGGAAGATTCTGGGAGACACCCTCAGGCAGATTCAAGGACTGAAATTCTATACTTTCAACACCCAGGCCTTGAGGACTAGGGTCTGGAGTTTAGAAGACACCCCTCGATCTGCGTGATGAGGGACGGAACATCCATGGTTCTTTGGAGGACAACTCCAGAAGTAGAGAGAACCAGATCTGCCTTAGCCAATAGAGCTCAATTAAGATCATAGTTTCTTGATCTTGCTCGAGTTTCAACAAAAGTCATCCCTATTAGAGGGATTGGAGGATACACATACAAGAGATCCCTCTCCCCAACGCAGGAGGAAGGCATCTGATGCTACCAATCCAAGAGCAAGCAGTAGCTTCCCCATTTCTGTCTCAATAGCAGATTATGGACTTTTCCTCCCGAAATTTGTCCAAACCTTTCTTAAACCCAGATATGCTAACCACTGTTACCACATCCTCCAGCAAAGAGTTCCAGAGCTTAACTATTCGTTGAGTGAAATAATATTTCCTCCTATTTGTTTTGTGTTTCCATGTAACTTTCCTTGAGGTTCCCCTAATCTTTGTACTTTTTAAAAGCATAATAAAAAATAAATCAATTCACTTCTACTCATTCTACACCACCCAGGATTTTATAGACCTCAATCATATCTCCCCCTCATCCGTCTCTTTTCCAAGCTCAAGAGCCCTAACCTCTTTAGCCTTTCCTCATACGAGAGGAGTTCCACCCCCTTTATCATTTTGGTCACTCTTCTTTGAGCCTTCTCTAATTCCTACTACTACTACTACTACTTACCATTTCTAGAGCGCTACTAGGGTTACGCAGCGCTGTACAAATTAACAATTAAGGACGGTCCCTGCTCGGAAGAGCTTACAATCTAAAGGACGAAATGTCAAGTTGGGGTAGATAAGTTTTCCTGAGAAGAGGTGTAGTGGTTAGGTGCCGAAGGCGACATTGAAGAGGTGGGCTTTGAGCATTGATTTGAAGATGGGTAGGGAGGGGGCACGGCGTATGGGCTCCGCTATATTTTTGTGATACGATGACCAGAACTGAATACAAATCCTCAAGGTGAGGTCGCACCATGGGGCAATACAGAGGCATTATACTATTTTTGGTCTTATTCACCATCCCTTTCCTAGTAATTCCTAGCATACCATTTGCTTTTTGGCCGCCGCCACACAGTGGGCAGAAGATTTCAGCGTACTATCAACGACGACACCTAGATCTTTTTCTTGGGTGCTAACCCCCCCCCCCCCCCCCCCCCCAAGATGGACCCTAGCATCACGTAACTATGATTCGGATTATTCTTTTCAATGTGCATCACTTTGCATTTCTCCACATTAAATTTCATCTGCCATATGGATGTCCAGTCTTCCAATTTCCTAAGGTCTTCCCGCAATTTTTCATAGTCCACATGTGTTTTAACAACCTTGAATAGTTTAGTGTCATCTGCAAATTTAATCATCTCACTCGTCATTCCGATTTCCAGATCATTTATAAATATGTTAAATAGAACCAGTCCCAGTACTGATTCCTGCGGCACTCCACTATTCACTCTTCCATTGAGAGAAATGGCCATTTAACCCTACCCTCCGTTTTCTGTCCAATAACCAATTCCTAATCCACACCAGAACCTTGCCTCCTATTCCATGACTCTTTAATTTTCTCAGGAGTCTCTCATGAGGAACTTTGTCAAAAGCTTTCTGAAAATCTAGATACACTACATCAACTGGCTCACCTTTATCCATGCCTTCAATGAAATGATGCAAACTGGTGAGGTAAGACCTCCCTTGGCTGAAAGCATGTTGACTCTGTCCCATTAAATCGTGTCCTCGGTGTCAGGTCTGATGCAGATCGGTCCTAGGGTTTGCTAGTAGCATCCAACTTTGAGGGAGGTGTAGACTTCCTTGATGCCAGTGAACTCCCAATGTCGGACAGTGCCCTGGCAGCCACCAGGGTCGGTGCTTCTGTTGTGGATGTTGACGGACCAGACTTTAAGGTTCCAAAAAGTTCCCTCTGGCAGGCCTATGTGCTTTCTGTGTTCTTTTCTGGATTTTTAAACAGAGAACACAGTTAGATGGGTCATGGTCTGGCCCCAAGCACCCCACACACCAATTGTGTAGGTCAGTGCTGAATATCACCCAACTGCATCTTTTGAAGCCACTGGGAGTCTTCTGGGGCATAGCAAAAAAACATAGCTAAATCAAAAGGCTCAATGGCGAGGCCAAAAAGGGGCTTACTTCAAATTCAGATGGTGCTCCGGCCTAAGAGGGCCTTGGGAGCCACAAAAAAATCAAGAAAACTTAAAAGAGCTGAAAACGCTATGAACAGTGAGAGAGACAAACAGCAAGGGAAGAAAATAACAAAATTAGAAAAATACCCACACAGGAAGGAACAAATATACAAGAAAAGACACCAAGGAGATCATCGAGATGTGACCTCCTTGCTCCACTGAAAAAACAAGATGAGACTGCTGCCAAAAGCCTCTTAAAGATAAAGTGTACTGGGCAGCGTTCACACCAGGCTCCATCGTGATGGCATCACCCAAGTGTAAGGAACATCTGTTCTGCTTGTCCTTGGAGAACACATGCATACAGTTCACCAACATCTGCAAAGCTCATAGCAAATCAGCTGAAAATTCTTTTACTTCCTTTTCTAGCTGCTAATATATTCAGTAACAGTTCCTCAGAAATCCTTAATCAATGTTTATTTTTACAATGCTCGTTTTACAATTAATCAATTATATTAAAACTATTATAAAACATTAATAGCAAAAAAGAAAGCACACTGCAATTAAGTTTGTGTTGCATTGAAAAGCTTTTCTTTCTGGAAATAATAATGTGATTTGGGAAGAGAGAGAAGTTTTGGCACATTTTATTCAGTTGCTCTGAAGACAGAGGTCCTGCTGCTGGCAGACAGGTAGGACATGAAATAATGAAGCCCAATATTATTCCTAAAAAAGAACAAGGAGAAGAAAGAAAATCCTGCCACGATAGCCTGTTCTACATTTTGAGGCCTGGAATCTTGTCCTCAATATTAGTAATGAATATTACCTTTCAAAATCCTACAGGAGACTTTGCCATTCAAAAACAGATAAATCAATGGAGAGGTATAAGACCAGAACAAGCTACCTTTACATGAAACTAAAACCTCATTCAGAAAGAGTTTACACTGACATCAGTATACTAAGGATACCAATAGCTACAAGACCTACAGCCTGCAACACAGCAGAGGCAGGCAAGAGCTTCATAACAGTCTGTCCTGCCTTCTCTCCCTATCCCCAGTATCAGCAGAAGAGAGAGAACTCACGCATCCAGAGGTAGTAGAGGCGCTTCGCCATTGTACGATGCTGATCAGGAATGTCAGCCTCAAAATCCTGATAGAAGCAGGGCTTCAAAGGAATGAACCTGGGCAACGGTGGGAAATTGTTCATTTTTTCTTTTCAAATGAAAAAGGAAAGAAAAAAAAAAAAAAAAAAAAAAAAGATTGAAACATTAGAACAAATTTAAAGCAGTGTAAGCAAGAACTTTTAATAATAGCATTCCGTCCTACCAGAGACTATAAACATTGCCTATTGTACATCCTCAGCCATGTAGGAGATTTGGGTTCAGCTCCAGGCTGGCTATGGATTCACAAGGCAATATTCACAGTCCCTGGAGGGGAGGGAGTCCCAATCATCACACAACAGTGACATTTTGAGGTCAGAGTCAGAATTTAAGTAGTGCTGTACTGTAGTCTCTGGCCAAGGTCTATGGTTACACCACTTGGGCTAAATGAGACAGGGAAGAAAGTTAAAAATGAGAAACTCCCTCACCCTTAGGTAGTTATGAATGAAGACTCATAATGTCATAGCCCCAGTAAATTCCAGTTTCAACTGAGCAAGAAGCATGAATAAAGGAGAAGGAAAATACTGGTAAAAAAAAAAAAAATTCTACAGCTGTTCCAACTCCACAGTCTCTGTTTCAGACATCCTAGTGAAGTGACTGACCCTAATCTAGGGAAGTAAATACAGTTCATGTGTAAGCACACCATGCTGTGTGAGATAATTCTTTTCTCTCTGTGTAAGAATAGACTACAGATTTGAGCATTGGACTGACAACCAGCAAAGCCTGGTTCAAATCCCACCGCTGCTCCTTGTGATCTTGGACAAGTCACTTAATCCTCCATTGCCTCAGGCACAAAATTAGACTGCAAGCCCTCCAATGACAAGGAAATGCCTACTGTACCCGAATGTAACACTCCTTGAGCTACTACTGAAAAGGGTGTGAACTAAATCCAAATAAATAAGTAATGTTGGAGTGACTGACCCTGATCTAGGGAAATATAAAATACACTTGTTTATAAGTCACTCTCACATATAGAGAGCATCCCTATTTTTTTATTTTAATTTTGTTACATTTGTACCCTGCGCTTTCCCACTCATGGCAGGCTCAATGAGGCAGGCAATGGAGGGTTAAGTGACTTGCCCAGAGTCACAAGGAGCTGCCTGTGCCGGGAATCGAACTCAGTTCCTCAGTTCCCCAGGACCAAAGTCCACCACCCTAACCACTAGGCCACTCCTCCACTCCTCCCCCCCTAATTATTACATCCATACAGGGCCAGTTTCAGTAAATGGCATTCAAAATTACGCACTGGGAAAATCTGCGCCAAGTGCTATTCTATAAAGGGCATTCCAGCTGAGCGTCTTTTATAGAATAGCGCTTAGTATGGATTCCTATGTTCAACTTTGGGCTGAGGACTTTGCTTGCTGAAACCAGGCGCACACAAGTTGGGTGCTCAACCCCAGTATTCTATAACACTGTGCCTAAAGTTCTGGAATGCCCCCGACCCACCCATGCCCTTCCCATGGTCCTTTTGGGTTGCATGCAAGACACTTTGGGGCTCATTTTCAAAGCACTTAGCCTTCCAAAGTTCTATAGGTTTCTATGGGACTTTGGAAGGCTAAGTGCTTTGAAAATATGCCTATTTGGGCACTCAATGTTATACAATAGCACCTAGGCAGAAAGGTATCTAAGTCCAAATTAGTGATTGGAGAAAATGTTAACTGTTTAATAATTTCAAGATTACTCCACTCCAGTTACTATAAAAGGATGGCAAGAGGGTGATAGGAACTGCAACAAATCAAACTATATGGAAGTTAGGCAATCACCTAATAACAAATTACTTATTTTTGTATCTATATCTACACATACACACATGCACCCTAGTTTGAACACCATGTTATTAGTGCAGTATCCTAGTTTAGCTGATGCCCAGGCAGTTGCCTAGGCATGGCATTGTATTCCCGTGTATTATATTATTTTAGCTAGCATCAGTATAATAGTAAACTGCATACTTTTTGTTAAAACCTGAATTGCATTCTAAGCTAAGTCAGAGTAAAAGCCAAATTCCTCACATTCCTTCCCATCTGATAAAGAGAGAGGCCCAACCTGAAAGCAGTTTTTCCCTGCATGGACTGGTGAGAAGACTCACCTTCTAGAAGGGTAATAATCCTAAAGTAAAAGCAACAATGAAGTGGGCTCAGAAAAAAAAGTGCCCCTAAATGACCCAGTCAAAGACAAGACCTGAATCCAATAGCAAATCTGTGGCAAGACTTAGACTACAGTCTGCAGATGATCCCCAGCCAACCTAAAAGAACTTTGGACTATTCTGACAAGAAGAATGAAAGAGGCAAAGCCTGCACCGTCCCCTTGTGCAAAGGTGATCAATACTTATCCTAATATCTTATGGCTGTTATTGCTACAAAAGGGGGGCTTCCACCAAGTATTGAGTTAAGGGGTGTGAAGACTTTTTGATTTGTTATTCTAAATTACTTTTTGAATATTTTTATATTATATTATTTCATACTAATAGTGTGGAGTATGCTGTGTAGCTCTATAAAACAAACTTTTATTTTAGTGCATTCTGAACTGTATGGTTTATTGGATTTAATATACCACCTTTCCTGCCAATGTTTTAAGATAGTAGATTGTGAAAAGTGTACAAGGGCATAAAGAATTCTGCAAGGCACTAAGTCTGGAAGCACGTCCCAACACTGAAATGAGGAGGACAATCCATCTGCACTTTATCTACACCTGGTATCACATCCTTTCTACTTGACGCAATTAACAAAGGTGAAGCGATGAAACAACTGCAGAAAAAAATTCAAAACAGCAGTATAAACATGACCTCCCTTAGGGTGCTACTACTTAACTGAGGACTCACAGAAAGTCTGCTATCACATCCCTGGCCTTATTTACTTGAAAAACAAATTGTCTCAGAGAGAGAGAGTATCTCAGTTCTAGTCTCCAGATTTTCCTCCAAGCCTGCCCCCATTTCAGGAGATACAGCAACACTATAAAAGACAGTCGGACCTTCTCACCTGCCATGGTGTTCCACAACTGTTAGAGAACAGGAAGAACTTGGAGCACGTCACACCTCCTCCAGATCAGAGAAGTCACAGCAATGCAGAGAAACTGAGGAAGGAATATGCAAACATTTATTACAGAATCCAGATTAAAAATACAACCTGCTATGGATTCTCAGTAGCAACTGAATGTGGTGACAGGACTGTTATAAAGCAGTGGAAAACTAAGTGAATTCTTATTTATAACACACACCAAAAAAAAACAGATATTTAAAAAAAAAAAAAAAAAAGGAAAATTTTGTACCCCCTCATTAGCTTTATCACCATTCCACCTAGGATGGGCCAGACTTATTGGCCATTACCCTCTCACCAGCAGAAGACAGAACATTCCTCCCTATAGATATGCTACCACTGGCTCACTTGCCTCAATTATGTGTTCTTCCCAAGCTGCAAAGTCATACTGATATACATGAAGGAAAAATCAGCATAGGGATGGGAAGAGGAAAGGGAGGAAAACTGAGCATTAACCCCCCCCCCCCCCCCCCCCCCCGGTCAATTCTCATTCTTTCACTCTCCTCCTCTCACTGATTGATCAGGAGGGGAAGAAAAATAGCAGTGGTACCAGTGCCTCAGATCAAGTCCTCCTCTTTTCCTGCCCAGAACGTGAGGGTTTTAACTGTGTAGAATACCACAGTGACTCATGCTCCAAATAAATATGAGATGGCCCACAGTACCAAATCTCTTCTTCTCTTCCTGCCAACTAACCAATGCACACAGAAAGATCAGAGGATGGGAAGCTCATGTGCACACACACAGGAGGCCAAATATGAGGTGCATACCTATGCATGCCTCACCTGGCCAGCTGCAAGCACCCAGGACCCCTCCCTGGTCTCTGGCAATTCCACAAGAGACCATTCAATTCTGCAGCAGAGGCTGAATTTTACGTCTCTCACCATGCTGTCAGAAAAGACCAAGACCCAAATATAATAAGAAAAATATTGTATGCTTCACCAAAACAAAAATTAGTTTCACACTTCAAAAAAAGCAATGAAGGGAATAATCTGCACAATGTATCAGTTACAACCCTAATCACTTTACAGGGCAGACAACATGGACCACGCTTGTCATCTGTCACTATTTACTAACTTCTCACTTTACTGATAACTGTTTCAGAACAAACCTTATTCAAGGACGTCGGTAAATAAATGAAAATGTAATATAACTAAGAAAGTCATAGAAAGCCAAGAAACCTATTTAACAAGTGGAGAAATTTTTCTTTCACACATTAGACCTAGGATGGTCCTTACCTACTCCTCCTCATTTCTACAAGACATATGCAGTACTGTACACACACAAACAACCAAAAGACAGTCCCTGATCGACAAAGTTTACAATCTATTCCAGACAAACAGAACAAATAAGGAATTAGGAAGTACATTTATTTTGGGATTGATTAAAATAGGTGAATAGGATGTTAAGATGTTATTCCTCTCAAGAACTTCAAAGATACCTAGCAATTACTGAACACTCCTCATTCCAAAGACTGCTTCAGCCAGCATCTCTGCACCTAGTCTGTGCATGGCAAGGTAACTCATAAAAGGCTAAATCTGTAAGCCAACAAAATTCTGCCAGAATACTTTAGATCCCTGAAACAGTAAGAATCTTATGGAAAATACACAAATCTTAGACAGCAAAGGCATCCATACAAATCCTTCTAATGAGTTACAGCGAGAAACTAAAGTCTGTTCTTAGGAAAGAAACCGTTTAACCTACTAACAAAAGAGCTTTGTTTTTGAAAGCTACATGTTGAAAACATTTCTTACATTAAGACTACGCAACCTTCCTACTTTCTCTGAAAGTATATTTACATGGCGGGGGTAAGAATTTCTCAGATATGCCTTGAACCCTTTGTAGCAAATTGTGTCACTGGTTCAAACTACCTTATGAATGTTACACCGAGCATGGCAGCCTCCAAGATAAAACTTGTAGATCACATATATTACTAACAGGACAGGTTTTCAAAGAAGTTTTACTACATCCTCTAAAACTGGACCAAATGGCAAGAAAATGAATGCGATTTACTGTTATATTTACATTTCATGAGACAAAGAGGGGCATTTTCAATATGACATCTAAATCAGACTATGGATGTTTTGCGCAAACAGCCATTTTTGAACCTGAATGTGCACGCCTATCAGCAGGTGAAGACTGAAAACTCCGACTATTGTGAGAGCCAATAACACCCCTGCTCAGCCTCAGACAGAATCAGTATTATCATAAGGTCAAAGTAGGAAAAAGGAAAACACTTGCGTCTGTGCAGTCGGCAAATTCCACAACAGTCACTTGAACATCGATTAGTACTGCAATTGGACACCACGACAGTGTCTCATGCACATTCCTGCAATCATTCTAATTCCCCTTCCCCCTCACCCTGCAGAAAAGACAAGTGTACGAATAAACTAAGCAGTTCACTTCTTCGAAAATATTATATAAAAGGGCGGGATCTGGACTGGTCCAGAGGGACTAAAGGAAAGCAAATTATCAGGTAAGACCCAATTTCTCCTTTAGCGTCCCTCTGGACTGGCCCAGAAAATGACTGATGGGAAGTAACAGAGCAGTACATTCACATGAAGGACTCGAGCAGCCCCACCAGCACCTGCTCACCAAAAATGGCTCCCTGACATGCCTGCACATCCAACTGGTAATAACAGGAAAAGGAATGCCGAGAAAACCATGTTGCCGCCTTACAGGTCTCCAACAGAGGGACGAGAGAACATTCAGCCCAAGAAGAGGCCTGACCACACACGGAATTTTATTTTTATTACATTTGTACCCCGCACTTTCCCTCTCATGGCAGGCTCAATGCGGCTTACATGGGGCAATGGAGGGTTAAGTGACTTGCCCAGAGACACAAGGAGCTGCCTCTGCCGGGAATCGAACTCAGTTCCTCAGTTCCCCAGGACCAAAGTCCATCACCCTAACCACTAGGCTCGTACACCATCTGGAATTGTTCTGCCCAAAAGAAGATAAGCAGAACCAATTGCTTCTTTAATCTACCATGCAATGGTAGCCTTAGAAACCACCAAATCTTTACGGCAGCTGCCTATCAGAACGCCGGAACTCCTCTGTCCTCTGCAAACACTGCCTGAGCATTCTCCTCACATCCAGCTTTTGAAGACGCTGCCCAAAATGGGCAAACTCACCAACTGATTCAAGTGGAAGGAAGGCAGGAACTGGGTGAAGCACCACTCTCTCTCTTGAAAACTCCAAAAAAGGAAGCCTGCACGAGAAGGCCTGCGACTCCAACAAATGCCTCGCCAAAGTCACGGCAATCAAAAAAGGGTATGATACATACCTGTAGCAGTTGTTCTCCGAGGACAGCAGGCTGATTGTTCTCACGACTGGGTTGACGTCCGCGGCAGTCCCCACCAACCGGAAGAAGCTTCGCGGGACGGTCGGCACGCAGGCCACGCCCACCGCGCATGCGCGGCCGCCTTCCCGCCCGTGCGCGACCGCTCCCGCCAGTTGAATGACAAGCAATAAAATATGAAACACAACTCCAAAGGGGAGGAGGGAGGGTAGGTGAGAACAATCAGCCTGCTGTCCTCGGAGAACAACTGCTACAGGTATGTATCATACCCTTTCTCCGAGGACAAGCAGGCTGCTTGTTCTCACGACTGGGGTATCCCTAGCTCTCAGGCTCACTCAAAACAATAACCCAGGTCAATTGAACCTCGCAACGGCGAGGGTACAACAGAAATTGACCTACGAAGAACAACTAACTGAGAGTGCAGCCTGACCAGAATAAATTCGGGTCCTGGAGGGTGGAGTTGGATTTACACCCCAAACAGATTCTGCAACACCGACTGCCCGAACCGACTGTCGCGTCGGGTATCCTGCTGGAGGCAGTAATGAGATGTGAATGTGTGGACAGATGACCACGTCGCAGCCTTGCAGATCTCTTCAATAGTGGCTGACTTCAAGTGGGCCACCGACGCTGCCATGGCTCTGACACTATGAGCCGTGACATGACCCTCAAGAGCCAGCCCAGCCTGGGCGTAAGTGAAGGAAATGCAATCTGCTAGCCAATTGGAGATGGTGCGTTTCCCGACAGCGACCCCTAGCCTGTTAGGGTCGAAAGAAATAAACAATTGGGCGGACTGTCTGTTGGGCTGTGTCCGCTCCAAGTAGAAGGCCAATGCTCTCTTGCAGTCCAATGTGTGCAACTGACGTTCAGCAGGGCGGGTATGCGGCCTGGGGAAGAATGTTGGCAAGACAATTGACTGGTTAAGATGGAACTCCGACACCACCTTCGGCAGGAACTTTGGGTGAGTGCGGAGCACTACTCTGTTGTGATGAAATTTTGTATATGGAGCATGAGCTACTAGGGCTTGAAGCTCACTGACCCTACGAGCTGAAGTAACTGCCACCAAGAAAATGACCTTCCAGGTCAAGTACTTCAGATGGCAGGTATTCAGTGGCTCAAAAGGAGGTTTCATCAGCTGGGTGAGGACGACGTTGAGATCCCATGACACAGTAGGAGGCTTGATAGGGGGCTTTGACAAAAGCAAGCCTCTCATGAATCGAACGACTAAAGGCTCTCCAGAGATGGCTTTACCTTCCACACGATAATGGTAAGCACTAATCGCACTAAGGTGATTCCTTACTGAGTTGGTCTTGAGGCCAGACTCTGATAAGTGCAGAAGGTATTCAAGCAGGTTCTGTGCAGGGCAAGAACGAGGTTCTAGGGCCTTGCTCTCACACCAAACGACAAACCTCCTCCACTTGAAAAAGTAACTCTTTTTAGTGGAATCCTTCCTAGAGGCAAGCAAGACCCGGGAGACACCCTCAGACAGACCCAACGCAGCGAAGTCTACGCCCTCAACATCCAGGCCGTGAGAGCCAGGGATTGAAGGTTGGGGTGCAGCAACGCTCCGTCGTTCTGCGAAATGAGAGTCGGAAAACACTCCAATCTCCACGGTTCTTCGGAGGACAACTCCAGAAGAAGAGGGAACCAGATCTGACGGGGCCAAAAGGGCGCTATCAGAATCATGGTGCCGCGGTCTTGCTTGAGCTTCAGTAAGGTCTTCCCCACCAAAGGTATGGGAGGATAAGCATACAGGAGGCCGGTCCCCCAATGAAGGAGAAAGGCATCTGACGCTAGCCTGCCGTGTGTCTGAAGTCTGGAACAGAACAGAGGCAGCTTGTGGTTGGTCTGAGAGGCGAAAAGATCCACCGAGGGGGTGCCCCACTCTCGGAAGATCTTGCGTACCACTCTGGAATGGAGCGACCACTCGTGCGGTTGCATGACTCTGCTCAGTCTGTCGGCCAGACTGTTGTTTACGCCTGCCAGGTACGTGGCTTGGAGAAGCATGCCGAACCGACACGCCCAACGCCACATACCGACGGCTTCCTGACCCAGGGGGCGAGATCCGGTGCCCCCCTGCTTGTTGACGTAATACATTGCAACCTGATTGTCTGTCCGAATTTGGATAATTTGGCAGGACAGCCGATCTCTGAAAGCCTTCAGTGCGTTCCAGATCGCTCGGAGCTCCAGGAGGTTGATCTGCAGATCCTTTTCCTGGAGGGACCACAGACCCTGGGTGTGAAGCCCATCGACATGGGCTCCCCACCCCAGGCGAGATGCATCCGTCGTCAGCACTTTCGTGGGCTGCGGAATTTGGAATGGACGTCCCAGGGTCAAATTGGTCCGTATGGTCCACCAGAGCAGTGAAGTGCGGCAACTGGTGGAGAGGCGGATGACATCCTCTAGATTCCCGGTGGCTTGGAACCACTGGGAAGCTAGGGTCCATTGAGCAGATCTCATGTGAAGACGAGCCATGGGATTCACATGAACTGTGGAGGCCATATGACCCAGAAGTCTCAACATCTGCCGAGCTGTGATCTGCTGAGACGCTCTGGTCTGCGAAGCCAGGGCCAAGAGATTGGTGGCCCTCGCTTCGGGAAGGTAGGCCTGAGCCGTCTGGGAATTCAGCAGCGCTCCTATGAATTCCAGAGACTGAGTTGGCTGGAGATGGGACTTTGGGTAATTTATCACAAACCCCAGCAGCTCCAGAAGCTGAATAGTGCACTGCATGGACCGGAGGGCTCCTGCCTCCGAGGTGTTCTTGACCAGCCAATCGTCGAGATATGGGAACACGTGCACTCCCAGCTTGCGTAGGTAGGCCGCTACCACCACGAGGCACTTTGTAAACACTCGTGGGGCAGAGGCGAGCCCAAAGGGCAGCACACAATACTGAAAGTGCCGTGCGCCCAGGCGGAATCTGAGATACTGTCTGTGAGCTGGCAGTATCGGGATGTGAGTGTATGCGTCCTTTAAATCCAGGGAACATAGCCAATCGTTTTTCTGAATCATTGGCAGAAGGGTGCCCAAGGAAAGCATCCTGAACTTTTCTTTGACCAGGAATTTGTTCAGGCCTCTCAGGTCTAGGATGGGACGCATCCCCCCTGTTTTCTTTTCCACAAGGAAGTACCTGGAATAGAATCCCTGCCCTTCCTGCCCGGGTGGTACGGGCTCGACCGCATTGGCGCTGAGAAGGGCGGAGAGTTCCTCTGCAAGTACCTGCTTGTGATGGGAGCTGAAAGACTGAGCTCCCGGAGGACAATTTGGAGGCAGGGAGGCCAAATTCAGGGCGTATCCGCACCGCACTATTTGGAGAACCCACTGGTCGGAGGTTATGAGAGGCCACCTTTGGTGAAAAAATCTTAACCTCCCTCCGACCGGCAGATCGTCCGGTACGGACACTTGTAGGGCGGCTATGTTCCCGTGGATCCAGTCAAAAGCCCGTCCCCGGCTTTTGCTGTGGAGGCGCAGGGGGCTGCTTAGGCGCACGCTGTTGACGAGAACGAGCGCGCTGGGGCTGTCCCTGTGCCTGACGAGGCCTTCGGGCCGGCTGGTTGTACCTACGCTTCGCAAAAGAATAGGGTGCAGCCTGCCGAGCCCGGGAAAAACGCCCGCCCGCGGGGGCGGGTGCTGAAGGCGCCCGGTGGGAGAGCTTGTCGAGAGCGGTTTCCCGCTGATGCAGTTGGTCAACCATCTGCTCGACCTTCTCGCCAAAAATATTATCCCCCCGGCAAGGGACGTCAGCCAGTCTCTGCTGGGTGCGGTTGTCCAGGTCAGAGGCACGCAGCCATGAGAGCCTGCGCATCACTATACCTTGGGCCGCAGCACGAGATGCCACGTCACAGGTGTCAAAAATCCCCCTGGACAGGAACTTTCTGCACGCCTTCAGCTGCCTGACCACCTCCTGATAAGGCCTGGACTGCTCCGGCGGGAGCTTATCGACCAGGTCCGCCAGCTGTTGCACATTGGTCCGCATGTGGATGCTCATATAGAGCAGGTAAGATTGGATGCGGGTCACGAGCATGGAGGATTGGTAGGCCTTCCTCCCAAATGAGTCCAGAGTGCGAGACTCCCGCCCCGGGGGCGCCGAGGCGGTATCCCTCGAACTCCGTGCCCTCTTGAGAGCAGAATCCACGACCGCTGAGTCATGGGGCAACTGGGGCCGCATGAGCTCTGGGTCAGAGTGGATCCTGTACTGGGACTCTGCTTTCTTGGGAATGGTGGGGTTAGTTAGTGGTCGCACCCAGTTCCGAAGCAGCGTCTCCTTCAGGACATTGTGCAGCGGTACCGTGGAGGACTCTCTAGGTGGTGATGGATAGTCGAGGACCTCGAGCATCTCGGCCCTCGGCTCTTCCACAGAGACCACGGGAAAGGGAATGCTTATAGACATATCCCGCACAAAGGAGGCAAAGGAGAGACTCTCAGGAGGTGAGAGCTTCCTCTCCGGTGACGGCGTGGGGTCCGAGGGAAGGCCCGTAGACTCCTCTGAGGAGAAATATCTCGGGTCCTCCTCTTCCCCCCACGAGTCCTCATCCTCGGTATCGGACATTAGCTCATGTAGCTGAGTCCGGTACCGGGCCCGGCTCGACGTCGAGGCACCAAGGTCTCGGTGTCGTCGAGCGGTGGACTCCCGCGCCGGCGGGGACGGAGCTCCCTCCATCGACGTCGACGGGGACTCCACCTGCGTGGCGGTCGAGACCGGCACCGCAAGCGGCGGCGGTGCCGACAGCCCCGGCGCCGGGCTAGAGCTCGCCGGCGCCACAGTCATCGGCGCCGGGGGCGCAAGCACCCCCGACGCCGGCACAGCCTGGCGCATCAGCCCTTCCAGGATCCCCGGAAGGATGGCTCTGAGGCACTCGTCCAGGCCCGCTGCCGGGAAAGGCGGTGGGGCCGGTAAGGGTGTCGGTGCCAGAAGCTGCTGGGGGCCAGGAGACGGCACCGAGGTGCCGGAACCCCGACGCGTCGGTACCTCCACCACCGACGGAGATCTCTCCTCTCTGCGATGACGCTTCGGCGTCGACTCCTCTTCAGGGTGCACCGAGGGCTCCCGGTGACGGCGCTTCTTATCTTTTTTCCGGTGCACGTCACCGGTGCCGGAGGGCATGGAGGAGGAGGAGGTCGATCCCCCTCGGTCTCGAGGTACCGGGTCCGACAGGGTTCGGTCCCGTGGCTCACGAGGTGAGGGAGTGACCGGGGCCGACTGCCCACGCGGCCTCTCAACCCCACTCTCACCGGCGGACCGGCGGGCCAACGGGACCTGTTCTCCTGGGGTCGCTGCCATCGGTGCCGATGTCTCGGGCATCGATACCGGTACCGAAGAACCGGCCTTCGATACCGATGCTGTCGAGGTCGACGTCGAGGGGCCGGCGCAAGTTCCAAAAAGACGGTCCCGCAGAACTTGCCTCGCAACCTGAGTCCGTTTCCGGAGACCGAGACACAAAGCGCACGACTTGAGATTGTGCTCCGGCCCGAGGCACTGGAGGCACCAAGCGTGGGTGTCGGTCTGCGAGATCGGCCGGCCGCAGCGACCACACTTTTTAAATCCACTCGGGACCTTCGAGGACATCGACGGAAAAATCGCGTCGGCGAAGTCAAAGTCGGCAATGGTGGCTAAAATCACACCACGAAAAAATCAACCGACCGAGCGGCCACTAGGCCGCAACGTGGCGTCCCCGCTAGAAAGCGAGGGAAAAGGGGGAGCGCGTGCTCCACACGCGCAAAAAGAAATTTCTTTTTTTTTTTTTTTTTTTTTAAACAATACAAACAAAAAACAGAGGGAACCGAACGGTCCAAGCGACGATCCGCGTAAACGCGGTCGAAAATCCGGCGGCTGAACAGAGAGAGAGGCAAACGCACCACTCTCTCAGTCGCGGGAAAAAAGTAACTGGCGGGAGCGGTCGCGCACGGGCGGGAAGGCGGCCGCGCATGCGCGGTGGGCGTGGCCTGCGTGCCGACCGTCCCGCGAAGCTTCTTCCGGTTGGTGGGGGCTGCCGCAGACGTCAACCCAGTCGTGAGAACAAGCAGCCTGCTTGTCCTCGGAGAACACAGTTTACAGAGTCAGATCCTTTAGGGAACAAGCAGACTGAGGCTCAAAGGGAGGACAGATAACAGCCGAGAGAACTAAGATCCCAGGAAGGAAAAGTGGCTCACCTTGGAGGCCGATGAAGATTGACAGCTCAGAGAAATCGTACCACATCTGGATGACTTGCCAAGGACTTTCCCCCGACTTGGCCTCTAAAACAAGAAAAAGCAGCAATCTGAACCTTAAGAGAAGCGAGGGTGAAACCTTTGTCAAAACCATCCTGAGGCATGCAAGGGCACCATGTCACGATAAGCGTACCAGACCTCAAAAATCCTCCGAGTCCTCACATACGCAAGCAAAGTAGATCAACGTAGAAAGCAAAGCATCATGACAATCACTGCTGCCAAATAACCTCTCTTTCTTAACTGAGTCCTTTCAAGAGCCAGGGAGTAAGACAAAACTGAGCAGGATCTGGGCATGGCTATCGCTCCCTACATAAGGAGGTCTATCGAATCGGGAAATCTCAGGGACGACCCTACCAACAGGTGCATCAAATCAACATACCACTGTCTTCTTGGACAATCTGAAGCCTCCAAAATAACCAGATCTATGTGAATCACCTGACCCAACAGAAGACAGGGAGGACAGACAAAGGAAAGCATTGATTCCTTCCAAGCTGCGATCCTTTCTGTGACTGAAGAACCTGGCCTTGGACAGCGTTGAACGAGACCCTTAGATAGTACAGAGTCTGTGTTGGCTCCAAGTGACTCTTGACAGTGGATTACAATAGTAGAGCTGTGAAATTATAAGTGAGTAAATTAGAATTTTGAGTGCTGAAGGATCTAGTAAGGAGCGAACAGATCGAATTAGATGAAATCTGTAAAGCGAATCGCAAGTAACCCAAGCAACATGAGGGCAGAAAGTGGTAACAATCTTAACCCCGAGAATATGGGTGGTCGGTTAAAAAAACTGGACCGTTGGAGAGGGTGATCAGTTGACATAAGGTTTTATCAAGGTCCTTTGTAAAAAGAAGTGCCTTGGATTTAGCGGAATTTAAGACAAGTCTGTTATTCTGAAACCATTTAGTGACTTGGGATAATTTATTGTTTAAGTTTGATATTTCTTGAGGATTTTTTTTATAGTTGATAGAGCAAAGAAGCTGTATATCATCTGCACAGATGTACAGTGTAAGATCTATGGATTGGGCCAAGGTGTGCAATACAGCAAGGAAGATATTAAATAAGGTGGGGGGCAAGACAGATCCCTGAGGAACACCCGACGGTGAAATATAAGGAGTAGAAGTAACAGCAAGACAGAGCAATGTGTAAGACCTGTCTGAGAGATATGGCTGGAACCATTTGTGGGCAGTGTCGACCAGACAGATGCTATGAAGGTGTTGGAGGAAAACAGAGTGATCAATGAGATCGAAAGCCGCAGAAAGGTCAAGGGACAGAATAAGAATACTTTTACAGTGCCGAGATGATAATGGATAAAGGCGGCGATACCAAGAGATGACAAAATCCAGTTTGGTTGGATGAAGAACATGTGTTGTGTTGATGAAGTCAGTTAGTTGTTGGTGATCCATAGTTTTGATAATTTTTGTCCCCAACTCTGTCCAAGGTAGTGGGCACACCGCCCACAGATGAATAAGCCTGTCGAGGGTATCACTGACCGCCTTTACCTTCATACGGGACCAATGGGGAGACACCAGAAAGGTGTTCAGCAGAAGATGAGCAAACCCCAAAGTGTAACTGCCACAAATAATTTTGAGAACCCACTGGTTCGAGGCGATCTGGGCCTACCTCCAATAAAAATCCCACAACCAAGCTCAACAACTATCTGAGGATGGGCCCCGACACCTTCACTGTGAGCCCCAAACCTGGGACTGAACCGCTGGACCAACGCCTCTGCCCCCATGCCTGACCCCCAAAAAGTACTGAGACCACTGGAAAAAAAATCTCTGCAAGCTAGCTAAACTCCCAGACCAAAAACGCAGAGGATCAAGCCCCTACCAGCCACAAAACCTCGGCCCAAAGTCCTAGGATGATCTTTAGGCAGTCTCTGCATCTTGGACTCCCCTAGACTCTTAATCTAACTCGTCACCAAACAATAAAGCATCCCAAAAGGGAAACTTATTGAGGCTGGTCTTAGAAGCTGCAACTGCTGACCAACCATGAAGCCACAGACTTAGCCGAGGCCCTAAGCAAATCATAAAGTGCATCCGCCAAGAAAGCAGAACCCATCCATAGTCTATCCAATACCCTCTCAGACCACCGAAAGCATGCCCGAGGTACCAATCCTCCACAGATGGCATCTTGAACCACTAAAGCCAAAAAATCAAAACTACGCTTCAGTAACATCTCCTTTCTGCAGCCATGAGGGTCTTTCAGAGCTCTGTACCCCCATCCATGGGTACCATAGTCTTCCTAATCACAGCAGAAACCACAGGACCTATGACCGGAGGTTTTAAACTAAGTCCCATCATGGTCAGGAATGGGTACAGTCGAATCATAGAACTAGCGCATCTGGGACATCCAACTGAGCCTGAACTATGTCCCAGATGTCTTGATGCACAAAGGAGCCACCAGGCACAGACGATCATGTTTGCTCCCCATTCAGATATTGAGTCATTCCAATCTACAGAGGAAACTGGAAACAGAATCCCCAGACAGAACTGAACTGAAACTGGGACCAATGAGTGTTTTGACTGCCTTATTCTAGTGCTCCAACTGCCTATTTCAGTGCATTTCAAGCCTCATTCTGAAGTCACCAGAGATTTTTACTACACTCCCATGGAATCCCATGGCAACTTCTTTGATCTCTGCAGGAATCTCATGAATTCCACGAGATTCCAGCAATTCCAATTCAGCTCTCAATTTCTGATTCCGATCAAGTGGCTAAATCCAGACAGCTGCAGCAGCGCACAGACACTCCCGCTCCTCCAGAATGCCACATAAGCAGAAATCTGCTCTCTTCCAGTTGTGTGAGGAGGTAGTGGGGAGTAACCTGGAATCACCAGGTGTACCCCAAGTCAGTCACCTCTACCGGTATGGCCATGGGCAGACCAGGGAAATTCCCTTAAAATGCTCCAGTCTTAAAGAATTCGGGGGATGTGAATCAGGATTTATACCTGGTTTCAGTAGGTGTAATGCATCCAAACTTGCACACAATCCCAGAACTATGCGCTATTCTATTAACCCTAGAACGCATATTGGGGGCCTTTTAGGCCCCCATGCTTACATTTTTGCTATTATCTGCAAAATTACTTTAGTTAGAATTTTGAAACTCAAGGTATTACTCAAGTATGTCATTGTTGATAATATCCAGTTGTTCATATAATTTTTTTTCATAGGCATTATGGTGTAACAATGCTTGTTTGGTGAAAACTACATCTGTACGAATTGGGGGCCTTTTAGGCCCCCGCTGTTTTTATCATGTTCTCAGAAGTGTTTGTGTCTCAAGTTACTTTATTTGTACTCAGTAATGCTGGTGGAGGGGCCAGGGTGTGGATAATAACATGTGAGGATGTCATGTGATTTTTGGAGGGAGTGATAAGGCCATGACATCACCTCAGGTCCTCTGAACACTGAGGACAGTATACACTGTGAGCTAATTGCTGAAGGACCTGTGATAAGATAAGCTGTTGAGAGGAAATCTGTTTCATTTTCTAACATCTAGTCAGCAATGGCACAGTCTTCCTCCAAGTGTCTGACTGACCAAGAGATTGAAGCGATTATGTTTCAAAGCGATGATGAAAGTGAACTATCTTTGTCTGATGAAGAATATCTGCCACCAGCTAATCAAACATCCTCATCCAGTGATTCTTCTGATGATGAAGAAGTGAATCTAGTGGATCCTCAAGAAGTGATAAGTAGAACATCCAAAACGAATGTTTTTTGGGACAGTAATCCTACATTAGTCGGACGTACTCCAATACACAATATTGTGAGACAGGCTCAAGGAGCTGTGGGAAGTCCCAGTTACTTTACCCCTAAAGATGTATTCTGTACTTATTTTTCTGACAATATTGCAGAAGAGGTCCTATTATGTTCAAACCTAGAAGGAAGACGTATCGCTTCAGCAAAAAATAAGTCCTGGAAAAATATCTCAAAAGAGGAACTTTATGCATATATTGGACTTTTCCTGCTGGCAGGGAGTCAAAAATCGTATGATGTCCCAATACGAGAATTATTTCTGGACCCACTTTCTGATCCACACTATAAGGCGACAATGTCAGTGGGCAGATATGAGGAAATTAGAAGGATCATTCGCTTTGATGATAAGCGAACTCGTGCAGCGAGGTTTGAAACAGACAAATTAGCCCCTATCAGTTATATCTGGAACATATTTATCAAAAATTGCACAAAACTTTACAATCCTAGTACTAATGTTACTGTAGATGAGCAACTTGTACCGTTCAGAGGACGCTGCAAATTCATACAATACATGCCCAGCAAGCCAGCCAAGTACAGTATAAAAATCTTCTGGATGTGTGATTCTGCAAATTATTATGGCATAAATGGCGTAATCTACTGTGGCAAAGAGGTTGGTGCACCAGTACAGAAGGATCTGGGGTCTGAAATAGTCAAAACTCTTGCTGTTCCAATATTCAATTCAGGTAGAAACATCACCATGGACAATTATTTCACCAATGTTGAACTAGGCAATTTTCTGCTTGCAAAAGCTATTACACTTGTTGGTACTATAAAGCAAAACAGACGAGAAATTCCAGCAGCACTCAAACACAATCGTCAGCGAGCACTTTATGAGAGTGTCTTTGGATTCAATAACAAAGCGACTTTGGTATCTTACAAGGCAAAGAAGGAGAAATCTGTAATTTTACTCAGTACCATGCATCACGATTGCAGTGTTGACAGCAATAACCAAAAATTGAAACCAGAAATCATCCTGCATTACAATGCAACAAAAGGAGGTGTAGATAAAATGGATGAGATGGTGGGAGAATATTCGTGTAAGAGGCAAACAAAACGATGGCCTGTAGTACTATTTTCAAATATGCTTGATGTAGCAGCCCTAAATTCATTCATTATTTATACAGAAACTCATCCTGAATTTCATGCACAGAGGAAGGACAGGAGACGCTTATTCTTGAAGGACCTTTGTCATGAACTTGTAATACCTCACATGATAGAGTGAAGCGACTTGAAATGCTTGCCAAAGAAAACTAAAGAAGCAATGAAACGGTGTGGCGTACAGTTTCAGATTACTCCAGAGCCAGGAGAAAGAAAACGAAAGCGTTGTTTCATGTGTCCAAGAAACATAGAGAGGAAAACTGAGCGATATTGTTCCACTTGTAAGGAAACTGTTTGCAAAGAACACTCTTCTGAAAAAATAACATGTCAGAATTGTTTGGAAGACTAATATAATAGAAAAGAAAGTTAGAATAAAAATGTAGCTGCAGCTAGTTTGCTATAGATTTCTATGCATTTTTTGTGTGTTTTCATGTCTTTGCGTGAAATTTGGGAAAAAAAAAGATTTTTTGGTGTTTTCTGTGAAAAATTATAATTAAAATGTTGTCCACTATTCATATTTTATTGAGCAATTTTGAAATAAACTTGTGAAAGTTATTTAAGTGTGTTTTTGTACATTATGTGCATGGGGGCCTAAAAGGCCCCCATGACGTTAATATGTATATTTTTAACGTCATGCGTTCTAGGGTTAAGGGCATTACTCCCAGAACAAACGTTATAGAATGCTGTTCAGCACCTACTTTTTTTTTTTTGGCACCAGAGTGCCATTTATAGAATTGTCACAGGTGTAGGGTGTTGTCCTGCCAATTCCCTGCATGCAGCTGAATTAAATTAAATGTAGATGTGTGGACAGGATGAAAAAATTCCTACATTAACTGCATAGAAAAGTTAGTAAAAAGCCCCCAAAGCACCACTATGATCTGAAAAGCTTCTTTTTACACTGAAAAAAGGTTATCTATGGCACAAAATACCACCATGCAATCTGTCAGCACATATCACATGTCTCTCTCTCTATAGAAACCCACAAGGGAAAGCCATTCAACATGCTCCTCTATGAATGCAAAAACGAAATGTAAAGATGGATGCTACAAGTTAAAAGAAAAAGAAAAAAAACACCACATGCACAAAGAAAATAAGGACAAAAATAAACCTCCAAACATAAGGTATAGAAAATCAGAATGACACTCCAAAGGAAGATCAGTTTCTTAATGGCCTCACAATCGGGGAACTTCAGAAGTATATACCTGATCTACTGGCGCATGCAAAGCATCTTTATTTATCTAGTTCGGAGTGAGCAACCTGCAGCCCATGAGAAACAAACAGTAAATGTCATTATCCAGAGTTTTGCAGATTTTAGAGGATGACAGAAACTGGATTTTTTCAGTTTGGGCCAAAACTAAATCTACATAGTAACATAGTAAATGATGGCAGATAAAGACCTGAACGGTCCAACCAGACTGCCCAACAAGATAAATTCATTTTACTGAGTTCGATTCCCGCTTCAGGCACAGGCAGCTCCTTGAGACTCTGGGCAAGTCATTTAACCCTCCATTGCCCCATGTAAGCCGCATTGAGCCTGCCATGAGTGGGAAAGCGCGGGGTACAAATGTAACAAAAAAGTTTATGTATACCCTAGTACCGTAAAAGTCTGCCTAGCACTGTTCCTGTACTAAAAGTTCTGAAGCTAACGTTGAAGCCCCTTAAAATTTACACTCCAGCCCCTCCATATCTATTCAGTCACGATCTGGGCACAGACCGTATAAGTCCACCCTGCACCGGTTTTATTCTCCAAAATATCAGTGTCGCCACCCAATCTCTGCTAAGATTCCATAGATCCATTCTTTCTAAACAGGATTCCTGTGTGTTTACCCCAAGCATGTTTGAATTCCATTACCATTTTCATCTCCACTACCTCTGTGGCCGAAATTCACTGCACAGTTTTGGCCAAAACCCAAGGTAAAAAAGAAATTGCATGACACCTGGAAGCCATTTTGACAGCGGAGCCAACATAGGCAGTGGTGATTGAAGGTCACTCCTACCCAACATAAGCCACCAGACCTTCTAAGGTAGGACCGCAGAGGGCCTATGGGTGGTAGGAGAGTAGTTTCAGCCAAAACATGGCTGAATTTTTGGGCTGGTTTTGGCCCATAGCCAAACTTCAATCAGTCTCTAATTTTAAATAATGTATTTCACAAATATTTTTCATAATAGCCATGCTAGCAGTTTGTTTCATTGTTTTTAGTTAAATTATTTATCACAGGTTTATGGCGCACTGTGCATTTCCAGTTTTGGTATTACAAAATGTACTGACATACATGTACCCCTCTGTGTCTATAGATTGCACACCCCTGTTCTAGGGCTATGAAGTGGATGCTGCGCTTTCACAGAAAAACATGGGACAACCACTACTCCTCAGTCAAGAATAATAATAAATAAATATTATTTCAAGATGGCAAAGACCATGATAGAACACTTTGAAAGACACCAAAGCGTTTTAATATTTTGGCTTCATATCAATTATCAGACACCGACCGTTTAGAATTGCAAAACTGCTGCCTCAAACAACGCACATTTGACTGTACTCACACTCTCACACAACGAGCATCCCTATCAAAACTCATTCGGGGATCGGGGGACCGGGCTCCTCATTCGGGAATCGGCCTCCCCTCCGAATGACCTGCCATCTCTCTCTCTCTCTTCCTCTCTCCTCCTTGGCCGCGATATTGCACCCTCTCCCTCAAACAACCCCTCCCTTTTGATCAAACTCATACCTGAGATCGCCCACTAACAATCCCACAGCTTTCCTTCTCCGGTGATGCCCCGTCCCCTATGATACAGTACTACACACACTACACAACTTCTCTCTCTCCCTCATCCCGCCGCCGGAAACAGGAAGTTGCGTAACTTGCGTCCGAGGAAAGCGCAGCATCCACCTTACGAAGAAATTGTGGGTGTGGTCAAAAGGAGTATCTTATTATGCAATATATTTGAGTACATGGCTCATAGTGTACCAGCGCTGGAAACTCATCATTACTGCTTGCTGATGTGATTGTAACGAAAAAGAGCTTATTTCCATGTGATATATTCAGCGCAGCCGCACTTGCTTTCTACCGGGGCTCATACAGCGAAGCTTATACCAAGGAGGAGATTTATATAACCAAGAGTTATCAATAGAAATCAAACAAACTAAAACATGGAAAACTCCTCTATAACCAAGGGCACACTGACAGTCACATCCACCTCCCAGCAGCATCAGAAGTCACCTGATCTATGGGCGCATGCGTGTGCTTGACGATCTCCAACTCTCCAAGTGCCACCAGATAGGTACGTTACTCGTGGAGGTTGGCACACACCCACGGCGCGCGCGCCGGTCGTTGGTCCCTTGCATCAGCTTGGGTACAGGAGTGCGGCTAGGTTGAGTGAGTTATTGAAGCGAGTACTGGGAGAAGTTATTATACGGTGCTGTTTACCACCAAAGCGGTGTTAATGCACCAGGAGTTATTTTATTCTTTTTTTTTTAATTTGCATTGGTTGGGTAGTTAAGGACAGCAGACTACAGACCAGCATAGGTTATACAGCATGAAATTAAGCTGCTTTGAATATAACTTAAGCTAGCTAAATAAGAGGTCTACCATATATGCATGAATGGTGACACAGTTACTGCATATATGGACTGCTAGTTTGATTTTTAAAAAAAGTATCACGTTATTGTTTTTATGTTTTAACATCTGTTTCCATGTTTTAAAATACACTAGCAGGCAATTCCACCACTTTATCCATGTATAATGAGTATAGCAATTTGAATGGAACCACTGAATATGAGCAGAAAGTGGTGCAGAAAGAAATAACTTATAAAATAATAATAGTAATAGTAAAATGAATTTATAAAGGGAAAGAAAGTGTCAGGTTCTGTTGGTGGTAGTTATTGTTCCTGCTCAGATTATACTTCTAGCCTGGTGCCAGGAGTCTGTGCTAACTGCAGTGTTTATAGCCTTAACGTGTTACGTGCATTAGGGGAATTAGCGCATACTAAAAGGCCATGGGCCCTGTTTACTAAGACACGCTGTAAGTGTGCAAACTTTTAGTGTGTGTGAATGCTAGAGACACCCATAGAAATATAATGGATGTCTCTATTGTTAGCGCACATTAAAAATGTAGCATGCCTACAGCACAGCTCAGTAAACGGGGCTCCATGTGCTAATTCCCTTAATGTGCCTTAAGACCATTTATTTATTTATATTTTGCTCACACCTTTTTCAGTAGTAGCTCAAGGTGAGTTACATTCAGGTACTCTGGATATTTCTCTGATCACAAGGAGCAGCAGTGGGATTTGAACCAGCTACCATAACAATTCTTTTTTTTCCCCCAATATTTTTATTGAGAACATGAACTGAGTTCGATTCCCACTTCAGGCACAGGCAGCTCCTTGTGACTCTGGGCAAGTCACTTAACCTTCCATTGCCCCAGGTACAAATAAGTACCTGTATATAATATGTAAGCCGCATTGAGCCTGCCATGAGTGGGAAAGCGCGGGGTACAAATGTAACAAAAATAAATAAAGCATATTGTTAAGCTATACACATATATCATAACTCGTACCCCTCCCTCCCCCCCTCTGTGTCCTCCCCTATCCCTATTACTTGAAACAAAGTTACATGGTCATATATAGTGCAACTTCAGCATTCTTTTATGTGGGAAATACTCCTTGCATTCAACCTTTATAGCAATGGTACCACCAGCCGTGGAGCATCCAAGTCAATCCCTGAGTGGGCTCTCCACTCTCTATATTTGTCCCAGAGTTTAATAAAATTGGGTCACTTGGCTATTCCGTATTGCTGTAAGTTTTGTCATCTGGTATAGATAGTCCATTTTGTGTACCACCTTTATCACTGGTGGCATATGCGGGCTCTTCTATGCTGAGGCCAGTATTATCTTGCCCACTATCAGGAAGGTTGTGGCCAGACAATGCAGGGTTATTGAGAGTCCCTGGGGCGAAAGTGCAATAGACAATGTTCCGCAGTGGCTGGGTATTCCTTTCCAAGCATTAGGCTGAGTTGCCAAAGCAGTACCTTCCAATATGTTTTATTTTTGGGCAGATGTCTCCCACCCCCTGACATTCTCTCCAGCAATACTGCGAAGTTTGCTTGAACATTTTAGCTAACACTATAATACTTCTTGATGAATTTCCCCCTTGGTTTTCTGGTGGTTCATTCTGGCACATGTATGTTTTCCTTAAGCAGTTGTACTATGCAATTTCTTAAATTTTCTTCCACCTTTCTCTTTTAAATTTTCTTTCTTTTTGTATATGATCTGCCGTGCTTGCATGAAGACTTCTATATTTTGATGTAGTAAAAAATGCAGTCAATTAGAGCGAGCACAAATTCAATATGTGGTTCAAACAAAGTAATGCAAACATTATTCAGGGAGAATTAGATTGAACCCTTACACATACAGAATACATTAGAGGCTGTGGAAGAGACTCCTTTATGAAGTATGTATTCTTCCCAATTAATATTTCAAAATTAATAAAGTGCCTTTGCTTATTTGGAAATACTAATTAGGTAGAATTCGTACTTCAGTAACATAATTAAATGAAATAACTACTGAAGGTTATGGGTACAGGTGGGGATGGAGGAGATTACTTGGGATGGGCAAAATTTCTATTTGGAAGGTGGGACGTGGGGGTGGGGAGTTTGAGAATGAGGGAGAGATGCTGTATTGGGGCTGAGATTTGGGTTTAGAGAGAGAGATACCAAATAGGAACAGAGGGGGAGGGGAGGGTGTGAGTTGAGTGTCTGCTTCTTCTGGATTGCCTCTCACAGTACTAGGAGGCCAATGCTCAAAGCTGGGCGCTAAAACCTTCAGTGGAAAAAAACATAGTACAACACAGAAATATAGCTAAGCAATGCTCAAGAGAACTCTTATGCAAATGATATGTACAGTTATCGGTGCTAATAAACCAAAAGCAATGAGATGATTATGCCTAGCACATGTGAACAAAGGGCTTGCAGTAAGTGTGGCTCTTCTGTGCATGCCTAGACAAACCTGGAAGTTGTATAAAAGGATGCCGCCACTTTTGTAGAGAACGCCAGACGAATTTCATATTTAATATAAACAGTTTACTCATTTGTTTAGTGTACAAGCTGATTACCATCAATAGGGGTAGTCAGGAAGCATTTCTATACTCAAAGCATATCTACACACACAAGCAATTTACAGCAAGCTTAAGGCAAATCAAAATTCTATACACAGACAAAGAAAAATTCAAAAATGCTTACTACCTCTTTGTTTCCCTCTAGTTTTATACCGGGCCTCTGACTAATTCTCTCATACAACATTCCTGTGCAAGTCTCTGAATACCACAAACTGTTAATCATGTGCAGAACATCTGCTTTCTATTACCCCCCTACCTTTTAGCCCACAGACTTTCTGGAGCCTGCCTTTGGCTAATGTGTTGCCACATTCTTTTCATGCCTCAGGAGGGTTAGTGTTAAAACAGCTTGTTGTAATCATGGAGCCTTCCACTCCGCATTTTTCATACTTTTATTCAACAAATCTTTCATACTTTTGTTCAACAAATCCTCCCTTTTGAGGCCTGGTATTCCAGGACTCAAACATCTGTTTTAGCTCCAGTCTGTTTCCTTACCTCCCTTCTAATTTCCTCCCCCCTTTGTTTGTGGCATTCAGTTTCTGCACGCTTTTTCAATATTTTTGGCTGACATATTAACGTTCTATTCATTGCTGATTTCAGTTATCATTATCATTTTAAAAGCATCCTGGCACATCTTTGCAAACATGCTAATACATGTTACACAGCATTAAACAGATTCAATTGTACTAGGGTACAAAATTTATATTTCTTTTGAATACAGACAGTGAGTTTCATCAAAGGGAAGTACACTGTCATTCTTATGTTTCATATAAGAACAATTATAAGGATAATGCCCAATTGCATTAGTTAATGTGGCATTAAAAATTACACAAATTAAAAGCATAACATTCATTAAATCAGTTGTTACAACATTCTGCGTGTAAGTGCACTTTATCAGGGGAATGTGTTCAGTTGTCATACTATTAATCAGACACCAACATGATGTCTGTGGGCACTTGTCCATAAGCAATATAAATAGTCTCATTTGTCCAATGAAGGTTTTCATCATCCCTTACACAGGTATTATTGGGATCACAGTCATGGTGCCCACTCAATTTTATCATTGTAGTCCCATTCATCATAGCTGGCAAGGACAAGGATGTGGGCACATATGATACAATCAGTCAAATTCAACATTTTGGCACTGTAACAAGTCTATTCTCATATGTGTTCATTGTCCATTAACAAACACCAACAGTCCAATACCATCATGTTTAGGGACATGATGTTTGTTTATTCTTTGTCCATTTCAATGTTATTAATTCGTCGAATATCTGCTAAATGTATCCAAGAAGTATGACCTTCCAGACGGGCAGCGGTCTGAGTAAGGGCCGTGATAGCAAAAGGTCCTACATACACAGGATCCTTCCATGTTTTATGTGTAAAGTTCTTTCGCAGTACTAGATCACCTACTTTAAAAGCACAAACATCATTAGTAGTCCCTGCCTGTGATGCTACATTTGTTCGGATCATATCACTTGTCAGGTTCAACATAGGTTGTAGCTTTTGCCAGTACTGAGCTGTGCTATCAGTACTTGCTGTCTGCATCGGGAAGAAATGACGTCCTGTCTGAATTTGGAATGGGGTCAATTTAGTACGCCCATTAGGTTGGGCCCTTATAACCATCAAAGCTAATGGTAACAAATCAAGCCAGGTATATGGTTTACCTGCTGTTTCCTTGTTTAAAGCCTTCAGTAATACTCTCAATTTAGTTTTTAAAATAACATTGTAGCGCTCCACCAACCCATTGGAGGTGGGGCGATACACTGATACTTTTCTGTGTGTTAAACCCATAATCGTTTCCATTTCTTTCAAAACACTGTTATTAAAATGTGTCCCGTTATCAGAAATTATTCTAGACGGACACCCATGTCTTGGCATAATATGAGTTACCAGGCATTGTACCACTTCATGTGCTGTCTCCCTTTTACATGGAAATGCTTCTATCCACCTTGAAAAAGCATCCACCCAAACTAACAAATATCTTTTTCCCTGCACTGGAACAATCATATCCGTGAAATCGATATACCATTCTTTTGCTGGGCCTTCTGGTATTGGAAGTGTCCCAGGTGATATTTTAGGACCTCGTTTAGGTATGTTAATATTGCATACCATGCAATTTTGCACAACCTGTTGAATCAGGTTATCAATTTTTAAAGTCCAAAATCTTTGCTCAAATTGTTGCCTCATTGTTTCTCTGTTCCAATGCATGGTTGCATGCCACCCAATCAATACCTTAATCGCCTGGCTCATTGGCATACAAGGTAATCCTTCTTCTGCATTAAACCATTCACTTCCCAATTTCATACATCCTCTCTTCAACCATTTTTCACTTTCCTGTCCCTCTGGCTGCCACATTTCAATCTTATCTACATTCGTAAGTGGCCCTTCCTGTGTCTGTCTAGTATTATACAAAATCTTTTCACTTTGCTTAACCACCTCCGTTGCTGCTGCATCAGCCATTGCATTACCTAGTGCCTCAAAGGTTGGCCTTTCAGTGTGGGCCGGGGTCCACACAACTGCAGTTTTTCTACCTTCACGTTCCCTTCTTGCCAAAATTTCAAACAGCAATTTCCAATATGTGTAATGTTGTAAATTTTTACCTGCACTGGTTATCATCCCCCTACGTTGCCATTTTAATATATGATACTGTAGTGAACTTGCAACGTAACCACTATCAGTATATATAGTGACATTTTGAGTCATATCAGTGTGTTGTAAGGCCGTAATAACGGCTAAAAGTTCAGCATGCTGTGCAGTCTGGTCAGGAGGGGTTTTATATTGTACTTGCATTATCTTTCTTAGATTCTTATCTACCTGCACGCAGGCAAAGCCTGCAACAGTCCTTTCACAAGCTCCATCTGTAAACCATATTAACCCATCAGATAAGGGTTCAAAAGTAAGACAGTGAAATGTAGGGATTTCTATAGTATCAATCTCAATCTCTTGATCAACAGGAAAAAGCAGATCTATCTTATTTCTCTGTTCTTTAGTTAATGGTATTATTCTTATATCTTGTCCTAAAAGTACTGCTTGATATTTTCCAAATCTAGTGGCTGTCAATGCCGTCTGGCTAGGGCTCAACAGCGTTTTAATCGTGTGGTTGGTATGTATTACAATAGGAACAAAAGGCATTTGTGCTCTCCATTTGCCTACTGCAGCCACTATAGCTGTCAGTAACTTTGGTATTTCTTTCATTCCCTTCTCCACATGATTAAAAGAGCCTGACAAAAAAGCTACTGGTGCATTTACTTCATTGTTTTGATTAATCATAGCTGCCCAACTATTTCCCATATCTTTTACCCACAAATGCACAGGTGATTGGATATCTATTACTGCTAACGGTCCTGGGGATAACAAATCCCTCACAATCTTAGCCAATACTGAGGCAGCCATGGGCAAAGAAAGTGTTAACTCTGAGAAATTATATACATAAAAAATGATATTAAAAGCTTGAAGTTTGAATTCTAACTTTTTACTTTGCAACTAAAGTGAAGGAATGCCAGATGGTTTAGATCTAGCTTGGCCAAGCTAAAGGTTAGAAAGGTCAGTGAGAAATGAAACTCTGTCCTTTGTGAATTGCCAATGCTAGCTGGCACATCTGTATACTATTAAATCTTGAGGGGATATTATTATGAATGAACAAAGGAATGAGCCAGACATATGACATATTGTAGTTTAAAGATTAGGCAGAAATACTGTTTAGAGAGAGGCAATAGATTAGAATTTAGAAGTTCTTGGTATGTAGAATATGTCTTATAAGGATGCTTACTTTAGAATATGCTGTATTCTGTGTAAATTAATAATTCTGTGTGGAATGTTTGTTCAACTCTCTGTCTGACGTTCTGAGTAGGGCTGCGGTGAAGAGATCAACATGTGGTTTGACTTAGCCATAGTTCTGGCTGGTTCAATGTATAAGCTGATAGGTGAAAGAGGTCAGGACTAGTCAGCTCTCTTCTCCTTGATTAATTATAGGTAAAATGTAGAAATGGTCTTGAAAGTAATAACCTGATATGTATGCTATTAAGTAAGATTGGCCCTTGACCCCTTTAATGAATACCAGAGTTTAGTTAGCAGTTAGTACTAGGAATATGAGAAATCAATCATAATAACATGTAAGAGACTGGAGCCCAAATGTCTGGTGTAAGGGGCCCCAGGTCACAGGTCAGTTTAGGATGTCTGGAACCTATGTAACTGATATTTGTATGGAGCTGATTGGTTGAGGCAAGGTAATCAATCTATTCCTTAACCAATTGGAGAGTAAGGGGGCTAGGCTAGGCTAGATAGAACTGTATTTAAGTGGGAGAAGAAGCAGGTTACGTCAGAAGGAGCTCAGAAGAAAGAGAAGGACAGAAGGAACAGACAGAAGAAGGAGAAGACAGCATAAGAAGAGAAGCAGCTGAGACAAAGACACAGAGAGCTGAGAGAAAGACACAAAGAGAAGAAGAGACTTAATGCTGATGTCCTGCTTTGTTTGCTGGCAAATAAAGAAGATTTCTCTCTCATTCTGGTGTGCTGTCTGACTCCTGAAGTATCATAAATTCATGCATCCATTCCTGCAACAATTCTTGGTGGCAGCGGTGGGATTCTGAATCCTGCATTAATCCCAGCACCCAACTGACTGGAGAACATTTGCCGGGTATGTATTCTGTATTCTGTATTATAATTCTAGCTAGAAAGTTGTAAACCAGCCCCTCAAAAATTGAGGGAAGGAGAGCCTGATCAACTCTCAGCGAAGGCCCTAGTACCTTCTAGTCTAGTGGAGATTAGAAGCGAAACCGCTTAAGCTTATCTGTATCTGAGAAATTTGAAATTGTTGGGTGGGATTTTCTGTATGGAATGTGTGATGCCTGAATGCTAAATGAGTGCGGACTTCTTATAGCTGCGTTTCCAATTAACGCGAGTTCAATTGGCCAGCGACGGAAGGAAGCGATTGCTGTCTGTCTACCTAGTGTCTCGAGAGTGCGGACCCCTTACTGCACTTTCAAAAATTCCCTCCCCCTTTGTGTGTTGTAACTGTAAGCATTATGGGTGGGACATCATCTAGACAAATTGCTACCCCCCTAGATTGTATGCTTAAGAATTTTAAAAAAGGATTTTTAATTAATGACTATGGACAGACTTTAAGCTCAAGTACTTTAAGAACCTTGTGTGAAGTTGAGTGGCCATCTATGGGAGTGGGGTGGCCCCTTAGTGGCAGCTTAGATATTGAAGTAATCCGGAAGGTCTACAGCATAGTTGTAGGAGAACCAGAATATTCTGAACAACTCCCTTATATAGATTCCTGGGACAGCCTTGTGACTGACCCTCCCTCTTGGTTGAAAACTTATATGGGATCCCCAGTAAAATTCATGTTAGGCCGTGCTCAAAGAAAGATTAGAAAATCTAAACTAGAAGAGGGAAAGAGCCCCAGGAAGCCTACCACCCAATCGGTGGCTTCCGCCCCTACCCTGCCAGAGAAACCCATACTCTCTGATGACCCCTCAGATCTTGAGCCACCACCTTATGGCCCATTGTTGGGGTTCCGTGCCGCCCCTAGAGATCCACGCCGCCCAGCCCAAGCTTCTCCAGTACAGGCTTCTCCGGATAGTTCCTCCCCCACTGTGCGAACCCCACCACATCCTAGGTTGGACTTTTCAGCTAGTCTCTACCCTCCTCTGCCACATCCTTCCCTGTTAACCTCCGAAGACCCGCTTTGGGCTCCACTCCCTGACTCCTCAACTCCTGACAGCCCAGCCTCTCCCTCTAGTACCCCTACCCACTCATTAGGGGCCCGGCATCCCTTTCAATGGACTGACTCACCTGTGACCCCTTCTCAGTCTATGAGTACCCCTCCCCATCCCTCAGGGTTTCAACCTACCTCCCCTGAATGGGTTAGACCTGCTGCAATCACCTTTGAGCATGATAGGAGGGTAGCTCCTAGCTCTACCTCAGATTCCATTCCCACCTCCTCGAGAGTTCTGCCACTCCGTCAGGTAACTACCACTCGACCGGATCCTAATAATCAGGGTCAGGTTATACAGGCACAGGCCTATCAGTATGTACCCTTCACAACCACCGATCTCCTAAATTGGAAGACGCATTACCCCTCTTATACTGAAAAGCCTCAGGCAGTGGTGGACCTAGTGGCTAGCATTATGGCCACCCATAACCCAACCTGGACTGATTGTCAACAAATTCTCCTGACCCTCTTCACAACTGAGGAGAGGCGGAAGATTTTGCAAAATGCTGAGGCCATCACGCGAGCGCGTGCCCCCGAGGGGACACAGAACCTAGAGGAATGGGTTAGAGCTCGGTTCCTCGCGCAGCTCCAGTTTGGGATCCAAATGATGGACAGCACTATGAACTGTTGTCTGGCTATTGCCGGGACTTACTGGAAGGTATGAGGAAAGGCATAAAGAGGCCCATTAATCTGGCAAAGGTCTCTGAAATTCTCCAAGGGGCAACTGAATCCCCTGGGGCCTTTCTAGAGCGACTAATTGAAGCCTACAGAACATACACCCCATTTGACCCTGAAGCCCTAGAAAACCAGAGAATGGTGAATAGTGCATTGGTGGCCCAGAGTATGCCAGATATCCGGAAGAAGTTGCAGCGTCAAGAGGGATTCGCAGGGATGAATACCACCCAGCTAATTGAGATCGCAACTAAGGTTTTCATTAATAGAGATCAGGAGGTGCGTCGAGAGGCTGACCGGAAGATGCAGAAGAAGGCCGACCTTTTAGCGGCAGCCATTACTAATTCCACCCTTAATCGAGGTCGACCTCTAGCTAATGGGAAGCCAAAGTGGGACCCCGGACCACCAGCCAGGCCCCGAGATTCCTTCAATCAATCCCGGCCAAGGGGGGAGAATCCCAGACCAAGATTGGAGAGGGATCAGTGTGCCTACTGTAAGGAAAGAGGGCACTGGAAAGATGAATGCCCCCAGAGGCGCCAGGGGACTGAGAAGGGGACCAGGAGATCGAAGAAGCCGAGGCCGAGTTCGAGAGGGAAGATATGAGCCTCCTGAATCTGACATCATCGGGATAGCCGAGATGGCAGAATGGGACGAATAGGACAGACCGGGTTCCTACAAACTGGGCTCCAGGAACCTATGGTCAAGTTAACTATAGGGAGCCGCTCAATTCCATTCATGATTGATACAGGAGCTGAACATTCTGTTGTGACGGAGCGATTAGCGCCTGTGTCTGGAAAAACTGTCCGAGTGGTGGGTGCCACGGGGTGCAGAACCGGAGGCCCTTCCTGACAACCCGTAGATGCCAATTAGGCTCACACATAGTCACTCATGAATTCCTGTATATGCCAGACTGTCCAATCCCTTTGTTAGGCCGAGACCTGCTGTCCAAGCTTAGGGCCCAAATTTCCTTTGACTCTGATGGCCAGACTTCGGTCTCCTTTCGGCCCCCGATATTCCAGCCCTAAGGGTATATTGAGTTTCTGCTGCCCTCTTGAAGAAGAATGGCGGCTGCATCAGTCGCAGGGCCAAGTGACCTACCCCTGGCAGATAGCTTTCAGGTCAGTGGGGTATGGGCAGAAGATAATCCCCCAGGGTTGGCCCGAAATATTCCTCCTGTACATGTAGATTTACTTCCAAATGCCCGGCCAATCCATCTTCGCCAATACCCAATTCCCAGAAAGGCTCTGGAAGGGATCCAAGCACACCTGAATCGTCTGTTATCCCATGGAATTATTCGTCCTTGTCAGTCTCCATGGAATACGCCACTGTTGCCAGTTCAGAAGCCAGGGACTGAGGACTACCGGCCAGTCCAAGATTTACGGGTGGTTAACAAATCCACTATTTCATTACACCCTGTAGTGCCTAATCCATATGTCCTGCTAGGATTGATACCTTCTGGAGCTACCCATTTCACAACACTAGACC
The DNA here is from genome assembly GCF_901765095.1 of Microcaecilia unicolor. NCBI lineage: Eukaryota > Metazoa > Chordata > Amphibia > Gymnophiona > Siphonopidae > Microcaecilia > Microcaecilia unicolor. The sequence continues at coordinate 657,092,075 of NC_044031.1, read as the reverse complement.
TAAAAGATGCCTTCTTTTGTATTCGGGTGGCCCCCGCCAGTCAACTGCTTTTTGCCTTTCAATGGGAAAACCCAGTAACAGGAAGGAAGCTTCAGTATACATGGACCCGCCTGCCACAGGGGTTCAAGAACTCCCCCACCATTTTGGGACTGCCCTAGGACAAGACCTTAAGACTTTTAAATCTGAGCCTTCCAGGCGAGTTTTACTCCAGTATGTAGATGACCTCCTGATTGCAGCAGTGACTCAGGAAGAGTGTTTTGAGGCTACTAGAGAATTGCTGGAGCTACTCTTGGATGCAGGCTATAAGGTCTCACGCTCAAAGGCCCAACTTTGTCAGTCAGAAGTGAAGTATCTGGGCTTTTGTATTTCCCAGGGAAGTCGGAGACTGGATGCTAGTAGGAAGCAAGCGGTAGCTGCAATTCCTCAACCCAAGTCCAGAAGGGAAGTTAGGGAATTTCTGGGAGCAGCTGGATTCTGCAGAATTTGGATTCCAAATTTTGCATTGATGGCGAAACCCCTTTACCAAGCCACAAAGGGGGGGTGAAAAGGAACCATTTGAATGGGGACCTACTGCTCAACAATCCTTCATTGCCATAAAGAAAGCCCTACTCCAAGCCCCTGCGTTAGGCCTTCCTGATGTGGAGAAACCTTTCTCACTGTATGTCCACGAGCGACAGGGGGTTGCTCTGGGTGTGCTGACCCAGATGATGGGATCCTGGCAGAGGCCTGTTGCATACCTGTCTAAACAGCTGGATGGAGTGGCTAAAGGATGGCCAGCCTGCATGAGGGCCATTGCAGCAACAGCCTTACTGGTCCAGGAAGCTGACAAGCTGACCTTGGGGCAAGAACTGGTTGTTAAGTCCCCCACGCAGTTCTTACCCTCATGGAGTATAAGGGCAACCACTGGTTTACAAATAACCGCATGGTTAAGTACCAAGCCAGCTTGTGTGAGAATCCACGGATACACCTGGAAACAGTGGCTACATTCAATCCTGCTACTCTTTTGCCAGCATCTGAGGGACCTCCAGATCATGACTGTATCCAAACCATGGATGAAGTGTACTCCAGTCGACCAGATCTTAAAGATGTTCCATGGAGGGACCCAGATGTAATTTATTTCACAGATGGAAGCAGTTATGTGGAGAACTCTAAGCGACTGGCAGGCTATGCTGTGGTGACAGAGGACAAGGTGATAGAAGCAAGAGCCCTGCCCCAAGGAACTTCAGCCCAGAAAGCAGAACTTGTGGCCCTCATACGAGCTCTGGAGTTAGCAGCAGGACTGGTAACCAACATTTATACTGATTCCAAGTATGCTTTTACAATTCTACATGCTCATGGAGCTTTGTATAAGGAAAGGGACTCATAAATGCTGCAGGCCAACCTGTTAAGTATGGACCTGAAATACTTCAGCTGCTAGAGGCTGTTTGGGCCCCCAAGAAGGTAGCTGTCATTCACTGCAGGGGACACCAAAGAATAGATACTCCAGTGGCCCGAGGGAACCGCCATGCTGATCGGGTGGCCAAGGAAGCTGCTCGAGGACCCCCAGCAAGTACTGTGGACTCCCCTGTTCCAAATTCGACTGCAAGAATGGACACCTATGTATACCCAAATGGAAGAGAAATGGGCTCAAGAAGAAGGTGCAGTAAGGAGAACCTGATGGCTGGTTACATCTCCCTGATACCAGAGTTCTGGTGCCACGCCACCTAGCTTGGCCTGTAGTGTCTCAAGCTCATGACCTATCACACTTAGGGAAAACAGCACTAGCCCGTCTACTCAATCGAGTAGTGGTGCTGGAAGGATTGGATAGTCTGGTTGCCACTGCCTCTGCCCGATGTACTCTCTGTGCCCAGAATAATGCTCGTCAGGGACCCCGTATTCCACCAGGAGTTCAGTCTAGAGGACTAACACCCTTTGAGTCCCTAGTTATAGACTTCACAGAAATGCCCAGGAGCGGTAGGCTCCGATACCTCTTGGTCATGGTCTGTACCTTTTCTGGGTGGGTGGAAGCATATCCTACAGTTACTGAGAAAGCCACAGAAGTAGCTCGAGCCCTCCTTAGGGATGTCAGCCCCAGGTATGGACTGCCCCTTGCCATAGGTTCAGATAATGGGCCCGCCTTTGTTGAAGCTACACTTCAGGCCCTGTCCCGCGCATTGCGCATTACCTGGAAATTGCATTGTGCCTATCGTCCCCAGAGTTCAGGGCAGGTTGAGCGGGCAAACAGAACCTTGAAAAATAGCCTAGCAAAGATTTGTCAGGAAACCCAACTGAAATGGCCACAGGCACTGCCACTAGCCCTCTTCCGCCTCCGATGCACTCCAACTAAAGGAACAGCCCTCTCTCCCTTTGAAATTGTGTATGGGAAGCCCCCAGCCATTTTACAGGGAATTAAGGGAGACATAGGGATTTTAGGGTCTGCCCAGGTGCAGGAGCAGGTAGCCCTCCTGGGTAAGATAATTCTGAGCTTCAGTCTTATGTGAGAGAAATAAACCCTGTCCCCTTCCAGGCTCAGGTACATTCCTTCCTGCCAGGGGATAGAGTTTGGGTGAAAGACTGGAGGCTCCAGCCTTTGGGGCCCCGATGGAAAGGACCTTTTACTGTTTTGCTTTCTACCCCTACAGCTGTGAAGGTCGCAGGGATTACTCCATGGGTCCATTGGTCTCGAATTAAGTCTGCTGACCAGACTGAGCCCAGCACGGATCAGACGGAGCCTAGACAGTGGAGAGCAGAAAGTGATCCAGCGGAGCCATTGAAGTTGCGCTTGACCCGAACCAAAGAATCTACTAGCTGAAAAGAAGGGTCAACTGCATACTGCAGGAGCTGCTGAACTTCGGCTTCACACTGAGACTCTTTCTTGCCTAGATTCTGGCTTTCTTGGAATTTGAGAGCTTGATCCTTGTCAGTTGAGGGTCTATCCCAACTGGTATAAGAACTCAAAGACTGAGAACATTATATGAGAGTAATCTGTGATTAGCACAGACTGTTGAAATATTATTGCTTAATTAGTTTGCTGTATTTGTTTTAGATTAGGAAGAAAGAAAATGTTAGTAGTTTGGATGCTTTTGTTGTTTTCTACTCCTTGCCTCCTTGTTCCTAAAACCCCAACTCGTTCCAACCTTTGGTTACACTCAGTCCAGGAACTAATTAGCCAGGCAAAGATTACTTCCCCTTGTATTGTGTGTTCCCGATTTTCTCCTTATACTACAGATGTCCCAGCTGTTCCTGTCCCTGTGCAGCTCCCAGCTCTTATACCTCCCTACTTTTCGAGTTCAGGCCCTTGGAGCCAGGATTATACTTGGTGGTCCTTTTATAATGCTACTTCCCCCTCTGACTCTTCTCTAAGGCCAGTTTTTACGTCTCCCTATCCAGCTTCTGGAGTGTTTTGTTTAACAAGAGACATCTTAACTGTTCTTCCCATTCCCTGTAATTATACTAATGTTCTCCCAGAAAAAGGAGAATCTGTGTGGGTAGTTTCTCCAGGTACTCCTATGTGCCCTGCTACCATACCTGCAGATTATGACCCAGGTGATTATCTGGCTCCTAAGCGTACCACTGAGAAGACTATAGTGTCCCATCCTATTTTCTACTTTCATAAGTCCCCGGGGTATGAAGAGTTACTAACAAATGAGCAGCCTGTCACAATTGGGGATTGGCGCCTATGGTGTGCAAAGTCTCCATTTCGTCTTCGTTCCCCCTGGGATAGGGGCTCGCATTATGGGCATCCTAATCTCCATCCTGTGCCTACATTTATTGGGAACTTTCGTCGCCCTCTCCTTGGTCATTACTGGCTCTGTGATAATGTCCTCCACATGATTCTTCCCTCCACATATGATTTTTGTGTATTGGTAACCTTGAATTATTTTCCTAAAGTTATTCCTCTCAAGCCACCATCCCCGCACCGCTCTAAGCGAGAGGCTTTGTCCTTACCCTCCTCCGTTGCCACAGAGGATGAGGCGATTGAATTAGCCCTCCAGTATATCAATTCTACTTATCCTCTGACTAAAAAGAGACTTGTAGCCCTTTCTGCCACGGCCTGGATTCCAATTGGAGGCCCGGTAGCGGGTATTACTGAACTAGGTATGGCTACCCGGAGACTTCAATCCCTACTTCATGTTCTAGTTCATGAGCTGAACGTGTTTATAGCCTTAACGTGTTACGTGCATTAGGGGAATTAGCGCATACTAAAAGGCCATGGGCCCTGTTTACTAAGACACGCTGTAAGTGTGCAAACTTTTAGTGTGTGTGAATGCTAGAGACACCCATAGAAATATAATGGATGTCTCTATTGTTAGCGCACATTAAAAATGTAGCATGCCTACAGCACAGCTCAGTAAACGGGGCTCCATGTGCTAATTCCTTAATGTGCCTTAAGACCATTTATTTATTTATATTTTGCTCACACCTTTTTCAGTAGTAGCTCAAGGTGAGTTACATTCAGGTACTCTGGATATTTCTCTGATCACAAGGAGCAGCAGTGGGATTTGAACCAGCTACCATAACAATTCTTTTTTTTCCCCCAATATTTTTATTGAGAACATGAACTGAGTTCGATTCCCACTTCAGGCACAGGCAGCTCCTTGTGACTCTGGGCAAGTCACTTAACCTTCCATTGCCCCAGGTACAAATAAGTACCTGTATATAATATGTAAGCCGCATTGAGCCTGCCATGAGTGGGAAAGCGCGGGGTACAAATGTAACAAAAATAAATAAAGCATATTGTTAAGCTATACACATATATCATAACTCGTACCCCTCCCTCCCCCCCTCTGTGTCCTCCCCTATCCCTATTACTTGAAACAAAAGTTACATGGTCATATATAGTGCAACTTCAGCATTCTTTTATGTGGGAAATACTCCTTGCATTCAACCTTTATAGCAATGGTACCACCAGCCGTGGAGCATCCAAGTCAATCCCTGAGTGGGCTCTCCACTCTCTATATTTGTCCCAGAGTTTAATAAAATTGGGTCACTTGGCTATTCCGTATTGCTGTAAGTTTTGTCATCTGGTATAGATAGTCCATTTTGTGTACCACCTTTATCACTGGTGGCATATGCGGGCTCTTCTATGCTGAGGCCAGTATTATCTTGCCCACTATCAGGAAGGTTGTGGCCAGACAATGCAGGGTTATTGAGAGTCCCTGGGGCGAAAGTGCAATAGACAATGTTCCGCAGTGGCTGGGTATTCCTTTCCAAGCATTAGGCTGAGTTGCCAAAGCAGTACCTTCCAATATGTTTTTATTTTTGGGCAGATGTCTCCCACCCCCTGACATTTCTCTCCAGCAATACTGCGAAGTTTGCTTGAACATTTAGCTAACACTATAATACTTCTTGATGAATTTCCCCCTTGGTTTTCTGGTGGTTCATTCTGGCACATGTATGTTTTCCTTAAGCAGTTGTACTATGCAATTTCTTAAATTTTCTTCCACCTTCTCTTTTAAATTTTCTTTCTTTTTGTATATGATCTGCCGTGCTTGCATGAAGACTCTATATTTTGATGTAGTAAAAAATGCAGTCAATTAGAGCGAGCACAAATTCAATATGTGGTTCAAACAAAGTAATGCAAACATTATTCAGGGAGAATTAGATTGAACCCTTACACATACAGAATACATTAGAGGCTGTGGAAGAGACTCCTTTATGAAGTATGTATTCTTCCCAATTAATATTTCAAAATTAATAAAGTGCCTTTGCTTATTTGGAATACTAATTAGGTAGAATTCGTACTTCAGTAACATAATTAAATGAAATAACTACTGAAGGTTATGGGTACAGGTGGGGATGGAGGAGATTACTTGGGATGGGCAAAATTTCTATTTGGAAGGTGGGACGTGGGGGTGGGGAGTTTGAGAATGAGGGAGAGATGCTGTATTGGGGGCTGAGATTTGGGTTTAGAGAGAGAGATACCAAATAGGAACAGAGGGGGAGGGGAGGGTGTGAGTTGAGTGTCTGCTTCTTCTGGATTGCCTCTCACAGTACTAGGAGGGCCAATGCTCAAAGCTGGGCGCTAAAACCTTCAGTGGAAAAAAACATAGTACAACACAGAAATATAGCTAAGCAATGCTCAAGAGAACTCTTATGCAAATTGATATGTACAGTTATCGGTGCTAATAAACCAAAAGCAATGAGATGATTATGCCTAGCACATGTGAACAAAGGGCTTGCAGTAAGTGTGGCTCTTCTGTGCATGCCTAGACAAACCTGGAAGTTGTATAAAAGGATGCCGCCACTTTTGTAGAGAACGCCAGACGAATTTCATATTTAATATAAACAGTTTACTCATTTGTTAGTGTACAAGCTGATTACCATCAATAGGGGTAGTCAGGAAGCATTTCTATACTCAAAGCATATCTACACACACAAGCAATTTACAGCAAGCTTAAGGCAAATCAAATTCTATACACAGACAAAGAAAAATTCAAAATGCTTACTACCTCTTTGTTTCCCTCTAGTTTTATACCGGGCCTCTGACCTAATTCTCTCATACAACATTCCTGTGCAAGTCTCTGAATACCACAAACTGTTAATCATGTGCAGAACATCTGCTTTCTATTACCCCCCTACCTTTTAGCCCACAGACTTTCTGGAGCCTGCCTTTGGCTAATGTGTTGCCACATTCTTTCATGCCTCAGGAGGGTTAGTGTTAAAACAGCTTGTTGTAATCATGGAGCCTTCCATCCGCATTTTTCATACTTTTATTCAACAAATCTTTCATACTTTTGTTCAACAATCCTCCCTTTTGAGGCCTGGTATTCCAGGACTCAAACATCTGTTTTAGCTCCAGTCTGTTTCCTTACCTCCCTTCTAAATTCCTCCCCCCCTTTGTTTGTGCATTCAGTTTTCTGCACGCTTTTTCAATATTTTTGGCTGACATATTAACGTTCTATTCATTGCTGATTTTCAGTTATCATTATCATTTTAAAAGCATCTGCACATCTTTGCAAAACTGCTAATACAGTTACACAGCATTAAACAGATTCAATTGTACTGGGTACAAAATTTATATTTCTTTGAATACAGACAGTGAGTTTCATCAAGGGAAGTACACTGTCATTCTATGTTTCATATAAGAACAATTATAAGGATAATGCCAATTGCTTAGTTAATGTGCCAGTAAAAATTACACAAATTAAAAGCATAACATTCATTAAATCAGTTGTTACAAACAGTCTGCGTGTAAGTGCACTTATCAGGGGAATGTGTTCAGTTGTCATACTATTAATCAGACACCAACATGATGTCTGTGGGCACTTGTCCATAAGCAATATAAATAGTCCATTTGTCCAATGAAGGTTTTCATCATCCCTTACACAGGTATTATTGGGATCACAGTCATGGTGCCCACTCAATTTTATCATTGTAGTCCCATTCATCATAGCTGGCAAGGACAAGGATGTGGGGCACATATGATACAATCAGTCAATTCAACATTTTGGCCACTGTAACAAGTCTATTCTCATATGTGTCATTGTCCATTAACAAACACCAACAGTCCAATACCATCATGTTTAGGGACATGATGTTTGTTTATTCTTTGTCCATTTCAATGTTATTAATTCGTCGAATATCTGCTAAATGTATCCAAGAAGTATGACCTTCCAGACGGGCAGCGGTCTGAGTAAGGGCCGTGATAGCAAAAGGTCCTACATACACAGGATCCTTCCATGTTTTATGTGTAAAGTTCTTTCGCAGTACTAGATCACCTACTTTAAAGCACAAACATCATTAGTAGTCCCTGCCTGTGATGCTACATTTGTTCGGATCATATCACTTGTCAGGTTCAACATAGGTTGTAGCTTTTGCCAGTACTGAGCTGTGCTATCAGTACTTGCTGTCTGCATCGGGAAGAAATGACGTTCCTGTCTGAATTTGGAATGGGGTCAATTTAGTACGCCCATTAGGTTGGGCCCTTATAACCATCAAAGCTAATGGTAACAAATCAAGCCAGGTATATGGTTTACCTGCTGTTTCCTTGTTTAAAGCCTTCAGTAATACTCTCAATTTAGTTTTTAAAATAACATTGTAGCGCTCCACCAACCCATTGGAGGTGGGGCGATACACTGATACTTTTCTGTGTGTTAAACCCATAATCGTTTCCATTTCTTTCAAAACACTGTTATTAAAATGTGTCCCGTTATCAGAAATTATTCTAGACGGACACCCATGTCTTGGCATAATATGAGTTACCAGGCATTGTACCACTTCATGTGCTGTCTCCCTTTTACATGGAAATGCTTCTATCCACCTTGAAAAAGCATCCACCCAAACTAACAATATCTTTTCCCTGCACTGGAACAATCATATCCGTGAAATCGATATACCATTCTTTTGCTGGGCCTTCTGGTATTGGAAGTGTCCCAGGTGATATTTTAGGACCTCGTTTAGGTATGTTAATATTGCATACCATGCAATTTTGCACAACCTGTTGAATCAGGTTATCAATTTTAAAGTCCAAAATCTTTGCTCAAATTGTTGCCTCATTGTTTCTCTGTTCCAATGCATGGTTGCATGCCACCCAATCAATACCTTAATCGCCTGGCTCATTGGCATACAAGGTAATCCTTCTTCTGCATTAAACCATTCACTTCCCAATTTCATACATCCTCTCTTCAACCATTTTTCACTTTCCTGTCCCTCTGGCTGCCACATTTCAATCTTATCTACATTCGTAAGTGGCCCTTCCTGTGTCTGTCTAGTATTATACAAAATCTTTTCACTTTGCTTAACCACCTCCGTTGCTGCTGCATCAGCCATTGCATTACCTAGTGCCTCAAAGGTTGGCCTTTCAGTGTGGGCCGGGGTCCACACAACTGCAGTTTTTCTACCTTCACGTTCCCTTCTTGCCAAAATTTCAAACAGCAATTTCCAATATGTGTAATGTTGTAAATTTTTACCTGCACTGGTTATCATCCCCCTACGTTGCCATTTTAATATATGATACTGTAGTGAACTTGCAACGTAACCACTATCAGTATATATAGTGACATTTGAGTCATATCAGTGTGTTGTAAGGCCGTAATAACGGCTAAAAGTTCAGCATGCTGTGCAGTCTGGTCAGGAGGGGTTTTATATTGTACTTGCATTATCTTTCTTAGATTCTTATCTACCTGCACGCAGGCAAAGCCTGCAACAGTCCTTTCACAAGCTCCATCTGTAAACCATATTAACCCATCAGATAAGGGTTCAAAAGTAAGACAGTGAAATGTAGGGATTTCTATAGTATCAATCTCAATCTCTTGATCAACAGGAAAAAGCAGATCTATCTTCTCTGTTCTTTAGTTAATGGTTATTCTTATATCTTGTCCTAAAAGTACTGCTTGATATTTCCAAATCTAGTGGCTGTCAATGCCGTCTGGCTAGGGCTCAACAGCGTTTTAATCGTGTGGTTGGTATGTATTACAATAGGAACAAAAGGCATTTGTGCTCTCCATTTGCCTACTGCAGCCACTATAGCTGTCAGTAACTTCGGTATTTCTTTCATTCCCTTTCCACATGATTAAAAGAGCCTGACAAAAAAGCTACTGGTGCATTTACTTCATTGTTTTGATTAATCATAGCTGCCCAACTATTTCCCATATTTTACCCACAAATGCACAGGTGATTGGATATCTATTACTGCTAACGGTCCTGGGGATAACAAATCCCTCACAATTAGCCAATACTGAGGCAGCCATGGGCAAAGAAAGTGTTAACTCTGAGAAATTATATACATAAAAAATGATATTAAAAGCTTGAAGTTTGAATTCTAACTTTTTACTTTGCAACTAAAGTGAAGGAATGCCAGATGGTTTAGATCTAGCTTGGCCAAGCTAAAGGTTAGAAAGGTCAGTGAGAAATGAAACTCTGTCCTTTGTGAATTGCCAATGCTAGCTGGCACTGTATACTATTAAATCTTGAGGGGATATTATATGAATGAACAAAGGAATGAGCCAGACATATGACATATTGTAGTTTAAAGATTAGGCAGAAATACTGTTTAGAGAGAGGCAATAGATTAGAATTTAGAAGTTCTTGGTATGTAGAATATGTCTTATAAGGATGCTTACTTTAGAATATGCTGTATTCTGTGTAAATTAATAATTCTGTGTGGAATGTTTGTTCAACTCTCTGTCTGACGTTCTGAGTAGGGCTGCGGTGAAGAGATCAACATGTGGTTTGACTTAGCCATAGTTCTGGCTGGTTCAATGTATAAGCTGATAGGTGAAAGAGGTCAGGACTAGTCAGCTCTCTTCTCCTTGATTAATTATAGGTAAAATGTAGAAATGGTCTTGAAAGTAATAACCTGATATGTATGCTATTAAGTAAGATTGGCCCTTGACCCCTTTAATGAATACCAGAGTTTAGTTAGCAGTTAGTACTAGGAATATGAGAAATCAATCATAATAACATGTAAGAGACTGGAGCCCAAATGTTGGTGTAAGGGGCCCCAGGTCACAGGTCAGTTTAGGATGTCTGGAACCTATGTAACTGATATTTGTATGGAGCTGATTGGTTGAGGCAAGGTAATCAATCTATTCCTTAACCAATTGGAGAGTAAGGGGGCTAGGCTAGGCTAGATAGAACTGTATTTAAGTGGGAGAAGAAGCAGGTTACGTCAGAAGGAGCTCAGAAGAAAGAGAAGGACAGAAGGAACAGACAGAAGAAGGAGAAGACAGCATAAGAGAGAAGCAGCTGAGACAAAGACACGAGAGCTGAGAGAAAGGACACAAAGAGAAGAAGAGACTAATGCTGATGTCCTGCTTTGTTTGCTGGCAAATAAAGAAGATTTCTCTCTCATTCTGGTGTGCTGTCTGACTCCTGAAGTATCATAAATTCATGCATCCATTCCTGCAACAATTCTGGTGGCAGCGTGGGATTCTGACTCCTGCATTAATCCCAGCACCCAACTGACTGGCGAACCTTCGCGGGTATGTATTCTGTATTCTGTATTATAATTCTAGCTAGAAAGTGTAAACCAGCCCCTCAAAAAATTGAGGGAAGGAGAGCCTGATCAACTCTCAGCGAAGGCCCTAGTACCTTCTAGTCTAGTGGAGATTAGAAGCGAAACCGCTTAAGCTTATCTGTATCTGAGAAATTTGAAATTGTTGGGTGGGATTTTCTGTATGGAATGTGTGATGCCTGAATGCTAAATGAGTGCGGACTTCTTATAGCTGCGTTTCCAATTAACGCGAGTTCAATTGGCCAGCGACGGAAAGGAAGCGATTGCTGTCTGTCTACCTAGTGTCTCGAGAGTGCGGACCCCTTACTGCACTTTCAAAAATTCCCTCCCCTTTGTGTGTTGTAACTGTAAGCATTATGGGTGGGACATCATCTAGACAAATTGCTACCCCCCCTAGATTGTATGCTTAAGAATTTTAAAAAGGATTTTTAATTAATGGACTATGGACAGACTTTAAGCTCAAGTACTTTAAGAACCTTGTGGTGAAGTTGAGTGGCCATCTATGGGGAGTGGGGTGGCCCCCTAGGTGGCAGCTTAGATATTGAAGTTAATCCGGAAGGTCTACAGCATAGTTGTAGGAGAACCAGAATATTCTGAACAACTCCCTTATATAGATTCCTGGGACAGCCCTTGTGACTGACCTCCCTCTGGTTGAAAATTATATGGATCCCCAGTAAAATTCATGTTAGGCCGTGCTCAAAGAAAGATTAGAAAATCTAAAAGTAGAAGAGGGAAAGAGCCCCAGGAAGCCTACCACCCAATCGGTGGCTTCCGCCCTACCCTGCCAGAGAAACCCATACTCTCTGATGACCCCTCAGATCTTGAGCCACCACCTTATGGCCCATTGTTGGGGTTCCGTGCCGCCCCTAGAGATCCACGCCGCCCAGGCCCAAGCTTCTCCAGTACAGGGCTTCTCCGGATAGTTCCTCCCCCACTGTGCGAACCCCACCAACATCCTAGGTTGGACTTTTCAGCTAGTCTCTACCCTCCTCTGCCACATCCTTCCCTGTTAACCTCCGAAGACCCGCTTTGGGCTCCACTCCCTGACTCCTCAACTCTGACAGCCCAGCCTCTCCCCTCTAGTACCCCTACCCACTTCATTAGGGGCCCGGCATCCCTTTCAATGGACTGACTCCCTGTGACCCCTTCTCAGTCTATGAGTACCCTCCCCATCCCTCAGGGTTTCACCTACCTCCCCTGAATGGGTTAGACCTGCTGCAATCACCTGTTGAGCATGATAGGAGGGAGCTCCTAGCTCTACCTCAGATTCCACTTCCCACCGCCCGAGAGTTTCTGCCACTCCGTCAGGTAACACCACTCGACCGGATCCTAATAATCAGGGTCAGGTTATAACAGGCACAGGCCTATCAGTAGTACCCTTCACAACCACCGATCTCCTAAATTGGAAGACGCATTACCCCTCTTATACTGAAAAGCCTCAGGCAGTGGTGGACCTAGGGCTAGCATTATGGCCACCCTAACCCAACCTGGACTGATTGTCAACACTTCTCCTGACCCTCTCTCACAACTGAGGAGAGGCGGAAGATTTTGCAAATGCTGAGGCCATCACGCGATGCGCGTTGCCCCCTGAGGGGACACAGAACCTAGAGGAATGGGTAGAGCTCGGTTTCCTCGCGCAGCTCCAGTTTGGGATCCAAATGATGGACAGCACTATGAACTGTTGTGCTGGCTATTGCCGGGACTTACTGGAAGGTATGAGGAAAGGCATAAAGAGGCCATTAACTCTGCAAAGGTCTCTGAATTCTTCCAAGGGGCAATCTGAATCCCCTGGGCCTTTCTAGAGCGACGAATTGAAGCCTACAGAACATTCCACCCCATTTGACCCTGAAGCCCTAGAAAACCAGAGAATGGTGAATAGTGCATTGGTGGCCCAGAGTATGCCAGATATCCGGGGAAGGAAGTTTGCAGCGTCAAGAGGGATTCGCAGGGATGAATACCACCAGCTAATTGAGATCGCACCTAAGGTTTTCATTAATAGAGATCAGGAGGTGCGTCGAGAGGCTGACCGGAAGATGCAGAAGAAGGCCGACCTTTTAGACGGCAGCCATTACTATTCCACCCTTAATCGAGGTCGACCTCTAGCTAATGGGAAGCCAAGTGGGACCCCCGGACCACCAGCCAGGCCCCGAGATTCCTTCAATCAATCCGGCCAAGGGGGGAGAATCCCAGACCAAGATTGGAGAGGGATCAGTGTGCCTACTGTAAGGAAAGAGGGCACTGGAAGATGATGCCCCCCAGAGGCGCCAGGGAATGAGAAGGGGACCAGGAGATCGAAGAGCCGAGGCCGAGTTCGAGAGGGAAGATATGAGCCTCCTGAATCTGACATCATCGGGATAGCCGAGATGGCCAGAATGGGACGAATAGGACAGACCGGGTTCCTACAAACTGGCTCCCAGGAACCTATGGTCAAGTTAACTATAGGGAGCCGCTCAATTCCATTCAGGATTGATACAGGAGCTGAACATTCTGTTGTGACGGAGCGATTAGCGCCTGTGTCTGGAAAAACTGTCCGAGTGGTGGGTGCCACGGGGGTGCAGAACCGGAGCCCTTCCTGACAACCCGTAGATGCCAATTAGGCTCACACATCGTCACTCATGAATTCCTGTATATCCAGACTGTCCAATCCCTTGTTAGGCCGAGACCTGCTGTCCCAGCTTAGGGCCCAAATTTCCTTTGACTCTGATGGCCAGACTTCAGTCTCCTTTCGGCCCCCCGATATCCAGCCCTAAGGGTATATTGAGTTTCTGCTGCCCTCTTGAAGAAGAATGGCGGCCTGCATCAGTCGCAGGGCCAAGTTGACCTACCCCTGGCAGATAGCTTTCAGGTCAGTGGGGTATGGGCAAAGATAATCCCCCCAGGGTTGGCCCGAAATATTCCTCCTGTACATGTAGATTTACTTCCCAATATGCCGGCCAATCCATCTTCGCCAATACCCAATTCCCAGAAAGGCTCTGGAAGGGATCCAAGCACACCTGAATCGTCTGTTATCCCATGGAATTATTCGTCCTTGTCAGTCTCCATGGAATACGCCACTGTTGCCAGTCAGAAGCCAGGGACTGAGGACTACCGGCCAGTCCAAGATTTACGGGTGGTTAACAAATCCACTATTTCATTACACCCTGTAGTGCCTAATCCATATGTCCTGCTAGGATTGATACCTTCTGGAGCTACCCATTTCACAAACACTAGACCTAAAAGATGCCTTCTTTTGTATTCGGGTGGCCCCCGCCAGTCAACTGCTTTTGCCTTTCAAGGGGAAAACCCAGTAACAGGAAGGAAGCTTCAGTATACATGGACCCCGCCCTGCCACAGGGGTTCAAGAACTCCCCACCATTTTTGGGACTGCCCTAGGACAAGACCTTAAGACTTTTAAATCTGAGCCTTCCAGGCGAGTTTTACTCCAGTATGTAGATGACCTCCTGATTGCAGCAGTGACTCAGGAAGAGTGTTTTTGAGGCTACTAGAGAATTGCTGGAGCTACTCTGGATGCAGGCTATAAGGTCTCACGCTCAAAGGCCCAACTTGTCAGTCAGAAGTGAAGTATCTGGGCTTTTGTATCTTCCCAGGGAAGTCGGAGACTGGATGCTAGTAGGATAGCAAGCGGTAGCTGCAATTCCTCAACCCAAGTCCAGAAGGGAAGTTAGGGAATTTCTGGGAGCAGCTGGATTCTGCAGAATTTGGATTCCAAATTTTGCATTGATGGCGAAAACCCCTTACCAAGCACAAAGGGGGGTGAAAAGGACCATTTGAATGGGGACCTACTGCGCAACAATCCTCATTGCCATAAAGAAAGCCCTACTCCAAGCCCCTGCGTTAGGCCTTCCTGAGTGGAGAAACCTTTCTCACTGTATGTCCACGAGCGACAGGGGGTTGCTCTGTGGTGCTGACCAGATGATGGGATCCTGGCAGAGGCCTGTTGCATACCTGTCTAAACAGCTGGATGGAGTGGCTAAAGGATGGGCCAGCCTGCATGAGGGCCATTGCAGCAACAGCCTTACTGGGTCCAGGAAGCTGACAAGCTGACCTTGGGGCAAGAACTGGTTGTTAAAGTCCCCCCACGCAGTTCTTGCCCCATGGAGTATAAGGGCAACCACTGGTTTACAAATAACCGCATGGTTAAGTACCAAGCCAGCTTGTGGGGAATCCACGGATACACCTGGAAACAGTGGCTACATTTCAATCCTGCTACTCTTTTGCCAGCATCTGAGGGACCTCCAGATCATGACTGTATCCAAACCATGGATGAAGTGTACTCCAGTCGACCAGATCTTAAAGATGTTCCATGGAGGGACCCAGATGTAATTTATTTCACAGATGGAAGCAGTTATGTGGAGAACTCTAAGCGACTGGCAGGCTATGCTGTGGTGACAGAGGACAAGGTGATAGAAGCAAGAGGCCCTGCCCCAAGGAACTTCAGCCCAGAAGCAGAACTTGTGGCCCTCATACGAGCTCTGGAGTTGCAGCAGGACTGGTAACCAACATTTATACTGATTCCAAGTATGCTTTTACAATTCTACATGCTCATGGAGCTTTGTATAAGGAAAAGGGACTCATAAATGCTGCAGGCCAACCTGTTAAGTATGGACATGAATACTTCAGCTGCTAGAGGCTGTTTGGGCCCCCAAGAAGGTAGCTGTCATTCACTGCAGGGGACACCAAAGAATAGATACTCCAGTGGCCATGAGGGAAACCGCCATGCTGATCGGGTGGCCAAGGAAGCTGCTCGAGGACCCCAGCACAGTACTGTGACTCCCCTGTTCCAAATTCGGACTGCAAGAATGGACACCTATGTATACCCAAATGGAAGAGAAATGGGCTCAAGAAGAAGTGCAGTAAGGAGGACCTGATGGCTGGTACATCTCCCTGATACCGAGTTCTGGTGCCACGCCACCTAGCTTGGCCTGTAGGTCTCAAGCTCATGACCTATCACACTTAGGAAAACAGCACTAGCCCGTCTACTCAACGAGTAGTGGTTGCTGGAAGGATGGATAGTCTGGTTGCCACTGCCTCTGCCCGATTGTACTCTCTGTGCCCAGAATAATGCTCTCAGGGACCCCGTATTCCACCAGGAGTTCAGTCTAGAGGACTAACACCCCTTTGAGTCCCTAGTTATAGACTTCACAGAATGCCAGGAGCGGCTTTAGGCTCCGATACCTCTTGGTCATGGTCTGTACCTTTTCTGGGTGGGTGGAAGCATATCCTACAGTTACTGAGAAAGCCACAGAAGTAGCTCGAGCCCTCCTTAGGGATGTCCTCCCCAGGTATGGACTGCCCCCTTGCCATAGGTTCAGATAATGGGCCCGCCTTTGTTGAAGCTACACTTTCAGGCCCTGTCCCGCGCATTGCGCATTACCTGGAAATTGCATTGTGCCTATCGTCCCCAGAGTTCAGGGCAGGTTGAGCGGGCAACAGAACCTTGAAAAATAGCCTAGCAAAGATTTGTCAGGAAACCCAACTGAAATGGCCACAGGGCACTGCCACTAGCCCTCTTCCGCCTCCGATGCACTCCAACTAAAGGAACAGCCCTCTCTCCCTTTGAAATTGTGTATGGGAAGCCCCCAGCCATTTTACAGGGAATTAAGGGAGACATAGGGATTTAGGGTCTGCCCAGGTGCAGGAGCAGGTAGCCCTCCTGGGTAAGATAATTTTCTGAGCTTCAGTCTTATGTGAGAGAAATAAACCCGTCCCCTTCCGGCTCAGGTACAATTCCTTCCTGGCCAGGGGATAGAGTTTGGTGTGAAAGACTGGAGGCTCCAGCCTTTGGGGCCCCGATGGAAAGGACCTTTTACTGTTTTGCCTTTCTACCCCTACAGCTGTGAAGGTCGCAGGGATACTCCATGGTCCATTGGTCTCGAATTAAGTCTGCTGACCAGACTGAGCCCAGCACGGGATCAGACGGAGCCTAGACAGTGGAGGAGCAGAAAGTGATCCAGCGGAGCCATTGAAGTTGCGCTTGACCCGAACCAAAGAATCTACTAGCTGAAAAGAAGGGTCAACTGATACTGCAGGAGCTGCTGAACTTCGGCTTCACACTGAGACTCTTTCTTGCCTAGATTCTGGCTTTCTTGGAATTTGAGAGCTTGATCCTTGTCAGTTGAGGGGTCTATCCCAACTGGTATAAGAACTCAAAGACTGAGAACATTATATGAGAGTAATCTGTGGATTAGCACAGGACTGTTGAAATATTATTGCTTAATTAGTTTGCTGTATTTGTTTTAGATTAGAAGAAAGAAAATGTTAGTAGTTTGGATGCTTTTGTTGTTTTCTACTCCTTGCCTCCTTGTTCCTAAAACCCCAACTCGTTCCAACCTTTGGTTACACTCAGTCCAGGAACTAATTAGCCAGGCAAAGATTACTTCCCCTTGTATTGTGTGTTCCCGATTTTCTCCTTATACTACAGATGTCCCAGCTGTTCCTGTCCCTGTGCAGCTCCCAGCTCTTATACCTCCCTACTTTTCGAGTTTCAGGCCCTTGGAGCCAGGATTATACTTGGTGGTCCTTTTATAATGCTACTTCCCCCTCTGACTCTTCTCTAAGGCCAGTTTTTACGTCTCCCTATCCAGCTTCTGGAGTGTTTTGTTTAACAATGAGACATCTTAACTGTTCTTCCCATTTCCCTGTAATTATACTAATGTTTCTCCCAGAAAAAGGAGAATCTGTGTGGGTAGTTTCTCCAGGTACTCCTATGTGCCCTGCTACCATACCTGCAGATTATGACCCAGGTGATTATCTGGCTCCTAAGCGTACCACTGAGAAGACTATAGTGTCCCATCCTATTTTCTACTTTCATAAGTCCCCGGGGTATGAAGAGTTACTAACAAATGAGCAGCCTGTCACAATTGGGGATTGGCGCCTATGGTGTGCAAAGTCTCCATTTCGTCTTCGTTCCCCCTGGGATAGGGGCTCGCATTATGGGCATCCTAATCTCCATCCTGTGCCTACATTTATTGGGAACTTTCGTTCGCCCTCTCCTTGGTCATTACTGGCTCTGTGATAATGTCCTCCACATGATTCTTCCCTCCACATATGATTTTTGTGTATTGGTAACCTTGAATTATTTTCCTAAAGTTATTCCTCTCAAGCCACCATCCCCGCACCGCTCTAAGCGAGAGGCTTTGTCCTTACCCTCCTCCGTGCCACAGAGGATGAGGCGATTGAATTAGCCCTCCAGTATATCAATTCTACTTATCCTCTGACTAAAAAGAGACTTGTAGCCCTTTCTGCCACGGCCTGGATTCCAATTGGAGGCCCGGTAGCGGGTATACTGAACTAGGTATGGCTACCCGGAGACTTCAATCCTACTTCATGTTCTAGTTCATGAGCTGAACGTGTTTATAGCCTTAACGTGTTACGTGCATTAGGGGAATTAGCGCATACTAAAAGGCCATGGGCCCTGTTTACTAAGACACGCTGTAAGTGTGCAAACTTTTAGTGTGTGTGAATGCTAGAGACACCCATAGAAATATAATGGATGTCTCTATGTTAGCGCACATTAAAAATGTAGCATGCCTACAGCACAGCTCAGTAAACGGGGCTCCATGTGCTAATTCCCTTAATGTGCCTTAAGACCATTTATTTATTTATATTTTGCTCACACCTTTTTCAGTAGTAGCTCAAGGTGAGTTACATTCAGGTACTCTGGATATTTCTCTGATCACAAGGAGCAGCAGTGGGATTTGAACCAGCTACCATAACAATTCTTTTTTTTCCCCCAATATTTTTATTGAGAACATGAACTGAGTTCGATTCCCACTTCAGGCACAGGCAGCTCCTTGTGACTCTGGGCAAGTCACTTAACCTTCCATTGCCCCAGGTACAAATAAGTACCTGTATATAATATGTTAAGGCCGCATTGAGCCTGCCATGAGTGGGAAAGCGCGGGGGTACAAATGTAACAAAATAAATAAAGCATATTGTTAAGCTATACACATATATCATAACTCGTACCCCTCCCTCCCCCCCTCTGTGTCCTCCCCTATCCCTATTACTTGAAACAAAAGTTACATGGTCATATATAGTGCAACTTCAGCATTCTTTATGTGGGAAATACTCCTTGCATTCAACCTTTATAGCAATTGGTACCACCAGCCGTGGAGCATCCAAGTCAATCCCTGAGTGGGCTCCCACTCTCTATATTGTCCCAGAGTTTAATAAAATTGGGTCACTTGGCTATTCCGTATTGCTGTAAGTTTGTCATCTGGTATAGATAGTCCATTTTGTGTACCACCTTTATCACTGGTGGCATATGCGGGCTCTTCTATGCTGAGGCCAGTATTATCTTGCCCACTATCAGGAAGGTTGTGGCCCAGACAATGCAGGGTTATTGAGAGTCCCTGGGGCGAAAGTGCAATAGACAATGTTCCGCAGTGGCTGGTATTCCTTTCCAAGCATTAGGCTGAGTTGCCAAGCAGTACCTTCCAATATGTTTTCTTTTGGGCAGATGTCTCCCACCCCCTGACATTCTCTCCAGCAATACTGCGAAGTTTGCTTGAACATTTAGCTAACACTATAATACTTCTTGATGAATTTCCCCCTTGGTTTCTGGTGGTTCATTCTGGCACATGTATGTTTTCCTTAAGCAGTTGTACTATGCAATTTCTTAAATTTTCTTCCACCTTTCTCTTTTAAATTTTCTTTCTTTTTGTATATGATCTGCCGTGCTTGCATGAAGACTTCGATATTTTGATGTAGTAAAAATGCAGTCAATTAGAGCGAGCACAAATTCAATATGTGGTTCAAACAAAGTAATGCAAACATTATTCAGGGAGAATTAGATTGAACCCTTACACATACAGAATACATTAGAGGCTGTGGAAGAGACTCCCTTTATGAAGTATGTATTCTTCCCAATTAATATTTCAAATTAATAAAGTGCCTTTGCTTATTTGGAAATACTAATTAGGTAGAATTCGTACTTCAGTAACATAATAAATGAATAACTACTGAAGGTTATGGGTACAGGTGGGGATGGAGGAGATTACTTGGGATGGGCAAAATTTCTATTTGGAAGGTGGGACGTGGGGGTGGGGAGTTTGAGAATGAGGGAGAGATGCTGTATGGGGCTGAGATTTGGGTTAGAGAGAGAGATACAAATAGGAACAGAGGGGGAGGGGAGGGTGTGAGTTGAGTGTCTGCTTCTTCTGGATTGCCTCTCACAGTACTAGGAGGCCAATGCTCAAAGCTGGGCGCTAAAACCTTCAGTGGAAAAAAACATAGTACACACAGAAATATAGCTAAGCAATGCTCAAGAGAACTCTTATGCAAATGATATGTACAGTTATCGGTGCTAATAACCAAAAGCAATGAGATGATTATGCCTAGCACATGTGAACAAAGGGCTTGCAGTAAGTGTGGCTCTTCTGTGCATGCCTAGACAAACCTGGAAGTTGTATAAAAGGATGCCGCCACTTTTGTAGAGAACGCCAGACGAATTTCATATTTAATATAAACAGTTTACTCATTTGTTTAGTGTACAAGCTGATTACCATCAATAGGGGTAGTCAGGAAGCATTTCTATACTCAAAGCATATTCTACACACACAAAGCAATTTACAGCAAGCTTAAGGCAAATCAAAATTCTATACACAGACAAAGAAAAATTCAAAATGCTTACTACCTCTTTGTTCCCTCTAGTTTTATACCGGGCCTCTGACTAATTCTCTCATACAACATTCCTGTGCAAGTCTCTGATACCACAAACTGTTAATCATGTGCAGAACATCTGCTTTCTATTACCCCCCTACCTTTTAGCCCACAGACTTTCTGGAGCCTGCCTTTGGCTAATGTGTTGCCACATTCTTTTCATGCCTCAGGAGGGTTATGTGTTAAAACAGCTTGTTGTAATCATGGAGCCTTCCACTCCGCATTTTTCATACTTTATTCAACAAATCTTTCATACTTTTGTTCAACAAATCCTCCCTTTGAGGCCTGGTATTCCAGGACTCAAACATCTGTTTTAGCTCCAGTCTGTTTCCTTACCTCCCTTCTAAATTTCCTCCCCCCTTTGTTTGTGGCATTCAGTTTCTGCACGCTTTTTTCAATATTTTTGGCTGACTATATTAACGTTCTATCATTGCTGATTTCAGTTATCATTATCATTTTAAAAGCATCCTGGCACATCTTTGCAAACATGCTAATACATGTTACACAGCATTAAACAGATTCAATTGTACTAGGGTACAAAATTTATATTTCTTTTGAATACAGACAGTGAGTTTCATCAAAGGGAAGTACACTGTCATTCTTATGTTTCATATAAGAACAATTATAAGGATAATGCCCAATTGCATTAGTTAATGTGGCATTAAAAATTACACAAATTAAAAGCATAACATTCATTAAATCAGTTGTTACAACATTCTGCGTGTAAGTGCACTTTATCAGGGGAATGTGTTCAGTTGTCATACTATTAATCAGACACCAACATGATGTCTGTGGGCACTTGTCCATAAGCAATATAAATAGTCTCATTTGTCCAATGAAGGTTTTCATCATCCCTACACAGGTATTATTGGGATCACAGTCATGGTGCCCACTCAATTTTATCATTGTAGTCCCCATTCATCATAGCTGGCAAGGACAAGGATGTGGGCACATATGATACAATCAGTCAAATTCAACATTTTGGCCACTGTAACAAGTCTATTCTCATATGTGTTCATTGTCCATTAACAAACACCAACAGTCCAATACCATCATGTTTAGGGACATGATGTTTGTTTATTCTTTGTCCATTTCAATGTTATTAATTCGTTCGAATATCTGCTAAATGTATCCAAGAAGTATGACCTTCCAGACGGGCAGCGGTCTGAGTAAGGGCCGTGATAGCAAAAGGTCCTACATACACAGGATCCTTCCATGTTTTATGTGTAAAGTTCTTTCGCAGTACTAGATCACCTACATTAAAAGCACAAACATCATTAGTAGTCCCTGCCTGTGATGCTACATTTGTTCGGATCATATCACTTGTCAGGTTCAACATAGGTTGTAGCTTTTGCCAGTACTGAGCTGTGCTATCAGTACTTGCTGTCTGCATCGGGAAGAAATGACGTCCTGTCTGAATTGGAATGGGGTCAATTAGTACGCCCATTAGGTTGGGCCCTTATAACCATCAAAGCTAATGGTAACAATCAAGCCAGGTATATGGTTTACCTGCTGTTTCCTTGTTTAAAGCCTTCAGTAATACTCTCAATTTAGTTTTTTAAACTAACATTGTAGCGTCCACCAACCCATGGAGGTGGGGGCGATACACTGATACTTTCTGTGTGTTAAACCCATAATCGTTCCATTTCTTTCAAAACACTGTTATTAAAATGTGTCCCGTTATCAGACATATTCTAGACGGACACCATGTCTTGGCATAATATGAGTTACCAGGCATTGTACCACTCATGTGCTGTCTCCCTTTTACATGGAAATGCTTCTATCCACCTGAAAAAGCATCCACCCAAACTACACAAGTATCTTTTTCCCTGCACTGGAACAATCATATCCGTGAAATCGATATACCATTCTTTTGTGGGCCTTCTGGTATTGGAAGTGTCCCAGGTGATATTTTAGGACCTAGTTGAGGTATGTTAATATTGCATACCCATGCCAATTTTGCACAACCTGTTGAATCAGGTATCAATTTTTAAAGTCAAAATCTCTTGCTCAAATTGTTGCCTCATTGTTTCTCTGTTCCAATGCATGGTTGCATGCCACCCAATCATACCTTAATCGCCTGGCTCATTGGCATACAAGGTAATCCTTCTTCTGCATTAAACCATTCACTTCCCAATTTCATACCTCCTCTCTTCAACATTTTTTCACTTTCCTGTCCCTCTGGCTGCCACATTTCAATCTTATCTACATCGTAAGTGGCCCTTCCTGTGTTCTGTCTAGTATTATACAAAATCTTTTCACTTTGCTTAACCACCTCCGTTGCTGCTGCATCAGCCATTGCATTACCTAGTGCCTCAAAGGTTGGCCTTTCAGTGTGGGCCGGGGTCCACACAACTGCAGTTTTTCTACCTTCACGTTCCCTTCTTGCCAAAATTTCAAACAGCAATTTCCAATATGTGTAATGTTGTAAATTTTTACCTGCACTGGTTATCATCCCCCTACGTTGCCATTTTAATATATGATACTGTAGTGAACTTGCAACGTAACCACTATCAGTATATATAGTGACATTTGAGTCATTATCAGTGTGTTGTAAGGCCGTAATAACGGCTAAAAGTCAGCATGCTGTGCAGTCTGGTCAGGAGGGTTTTATATTGTACTTGCATTATCTTCTTAGATTCTTATCTACCTGCACGCAGGCAAAGCCTGCAACAGTCCTTTCACAAGCTCCATCTGTAAACCATATTAACCCATCAGATAAGGGTTCAAAAGTAAGACAGTGAAATGTAGGGATTCTATAGTATCAATCTCAATCTCTTGATCAACAGGAAAAAGCAGATCTATCTTATTTCTCTGTTCTTTAGTTAATGGTATTATTCTTATATCTTGTCCTAAAAGTACTGCTTGATATTTTCCAAATCTAGTGGCTGTCAATGCCGTCTGGCTAGGGCTCAACAGCGTTTAATCGTGTGGTTGGTATGTATTACAATAGGAACAAAAGGCATTTGTGCTCTCCATTTGCCTACTGCAGCCACTATAGCTGTCAGTAACTTTGGTATTTCTTTCATTCCCTTCTCCACATGATTAAAAGAGCCTGACAAAAAGCTACTGGTGCATTTACTTCATTGTTTTGATTAATCATAGCTGCCCAACTATTTCCCATATCTTTTACCCACAATGCACAGGTGATTGGATATCTATTACTGCTAACGGTCCTGGGGATAACAAATCCCTCACAATCTAGCCAATACTGAGGCAGGCCATGGGCAAAGAAAGTGTTAACTCTGAGAAATTATATACATAAAAAATGATATTAAAAGCTTGAAGTTTGAATTCTAACTTTTACTTTGCAACTAAAGTGAAGGAATGCCAGATGGTTTAGATCTAGCTTGGCCAAGCTAAAGGTTAGAAAGGTCAGTGAGAAATGAAACTCTGTCCTTTGTGAATTGCCAATGCTAGCTGGCACATCTGTATACTATTAAATCTTGAGGGGATATTATTATGAATGAACAAAGGAATGAGCCAGACATATGACATATTGTAGTTTAAAGATTAGGCAGAAATACTGTTTAGAGAGAGGCAATAGATTAGAATTTAGAAGTTCTTGGTATGTAGAATATGTCTTATAAGGATGCTTACTTTAGAATATGCTGTATTCTGTGTAAATTAATAATTCTGTGTGGAATGTTTGTTCAACTCTCTGTCTGACGTTCTGAGTAGGGCTGCGGTGAAGAGATCAACATGTGGTTTGACTTAGCCATAGTTCTGGCTGGTTCAATGTATAAGCTGATAGGTGAAAGAGGTCAGGACTAGTCAGCTCTCTTCTCCTTGATTAATTATAGGTAAAATGTAGAATGGTCTTGAAAGTAATAACCTGATATGTATGCTATTAAGTAAGATTGGCCCTTGACCCCTTTAATGAATACCAGAGTTTAGTAGCAGTTAGTACTAGGAATATGAGAAATCAATCATAATACATGTAAGAGACTGGAGCCCAAATGTCTGGTGTAAGGGGCCCAGGTCACAGGTCAGTTTAGGATGTCTGGAACCTATGTAACTGATATTTGTATGGAGCTGATTGGTTGAGGCAAGGTAATCAATCTATTCCTTAACCAATTGGAGAGTAAGGGGGCTAGGCTAGGCTAGATAGAACTGTATTTAAGTGGGAGAAGAAGCAGGTTACGTCAGAAGGAGCTCAGAAGAAAGAGAAGGACAGAAGGAACAGACAGAAGAAGGAGAAGACAGCATAAGAAGAGAAGCAGCTGAGACAAAGACACAGAGAGCTGAGAGAAAGACACAAAGAGAAGAAGAGACTTAATGCTGATGTCCTGCTTTGTTTGCTGGCAAATAAAGAAGATTTCTCTCTCATTCTGGTGTGCTGTCTGACTCCTGAAGTATCATAAATTCATGCATCCATTCCTGCAACAATTCTTGGTGGCAGCGGTGGGATTCTGAATCCTGCATTAATCCCAGCACCCAACTGACTGGAGAACATTCGCCGGGTATGTATTCTGTATTCTGTATTATAATTCTAGCTAGAAAGTTGTAAACCAGCCCCTCAAAATTGAGGAAGGAGAGCCTGATCAACTCTCAGCGAAGGCCCTAGTACCTTCTAGTCTAGTGGAGATTAGAAGCGAAACCGCTTAAGCTTATCTGTATCTGAGAAATTTGAAATTGTTGGGTGGGATTTTCTGTATGGAATGTGTGATGCCTGAATGCTAAATGAGTGCGGACTTCTTATAGCTGCGTTTCCAATTAACGCGAGTTCAATTGGCCAGCGACGGAAGGAAGCGATTGCTGTCTGTCTACCTAGTGTCTCGAGAGTGCGGACCCCTTACTGCACTTTCAAAAATTCCCTCCCCCTTTGTGTGTTGTAACTGTAAGCATTATGGGTGGGACATCATCTAGACAAATTGCTACCCCCCTAGATTGTATGCTTAAGAATTTTAAAAAGGATTTTTAATTAATGGACTATGGACAGACTTTAAGCTCAAGTACTTTAAGAACCTTGTGTGAAGTTGAGTGGCCATCTATGGGAGTGGGGTGGCCCCCTAGTGGCAGCTTAGATATTGAAGTAATCCGGAAGGTCTACAGCATAGTTGTAGGAGAACCAGAATATTCTGAACAACTCCCTTATATAGATTCCTGGGACAGCCTTGTGACTGACCCTCCCTCTTGGTTGAAAACTTATATGGGATCCCCAGTAAAATTCATGTTAGGCCGTGCTCAAAGAAAGATTAGAAAATCTAAAAGTAGAAGAGGGAAAGAGCCCCAGGAAGCCTACCACCCAATCGGTGGCTTCCGCCCCTACCCTGCCAGAGAAACCCATACTCTCTGATGACCCCTCAGATCTTGAGCCACCACCTTATGGCCCATTGTTGGGGTTCCGTGCCGCCCCTAGAGATCCACGCCGCCCAGCCCAAGCTTCTCCAGTACAGGCTTCTCCGGATAGTTCCTCCCCCACTGTGCGAACCCCACCACATCCTAGGTTGGACTTTTCAGTAGTCTCTACCCTCCTCTGCCACTCCTTCCCTGTTAACCTCCGAAGACCCGCTTTGGGCTCCACTCCCTGACTCCTCAACTCCTGACAGCCCAGCCTCTCCCTCTAGTACCCCTACCCACTCATTAGGGGCCCGGCATCCCTTTCAATGGACTGACTCACCTGTGACCCCTTCTCAGTCTATGAGTACCCCTCCCCATCCCTCAGGGTTTCAACTACCTCCCCTGAATGGGTTAGACCTGCTGCAATCACCTTTGAGCATGATAGGAGGGTAGCTCCTAGCTCTACCTCAGATTCCATTCCCACCTCCTCGAGAGTTCTGCCACTCCGTCAGGTAACTACCACTCGACCGGATCCTAATAATCAGGGTCAGGTTATACAGGCACAGGCCTATCAGTATGTACCCTTCACAACCACCGATCTCCTAAATTGGAAGACGCATTACCCCTCTTATACTGAAAAGCCTCAGGCAGTGGTGGACCTAGTGGCTAGCATTATGGCCACCCATAACCCAACCTGGACTGATTGTCAACAACTTCTCCTGACCCTCTTCACAACTGAGGAGAGGCGGAAGATTTTGCAAAATGCTGAGGCCATCACGCGAGCGCGTGCCCCCGAGGGGACACAGAACCTAGAGGAATGGGTTAGAGCTCGGTTTCCTCGCGCAGCTCCAGTTTGGGATCCAAATGATGGACAGCACTATGAACTGTTGTCTGGCTATTGCCGGGACTTACTGGAAGGTATGAGGAAAGGCATAAAGAGGCCCATTAATCTGGCAAAGGTCTCTGAAATTCTCCAAGGGGCAACTGAATCCCCTGGGGCCTTTCTAGAGCGACTAATTGAAGCCTACAGAACATACACCCCATTTGACCCTGAAGCCCTAGAAAACCAGAGAATGGTGAATAGTGCATTGGTGGCCCAGAGTATGCCAGATATCCGGAAGAAGTTGCAGCGTCAAGAGGGATTCGCAGGGATGAATACCACCCAGCTAATTGAGATCGCAACTAAGGTTTTCATTAATAGAGATCAGGAGGTGCGTCGAGAGGCTGACCGGAAGATGCAGAAGAAGGCCGACCTTTTAGCGGCAGCCATTACTAATTCCACCCTTAATCGAGGTCGACCTCTAGCTAATGGGAAGCCAAAGTGGGACCCCGGACCACCAGCCAGGCCCCGAGATTCCTTCAATCAATCCCGGCCAAGGGGGGAGAATCCCAGACCAAGATTGGAGAGGGATCAGTGTGCCTACTGTAAGGAAAGAGGGCACTGGAAAGATGAATGCCCCCAGAGGCGCCAGGGACTGAGAAGGGGACCAGGAGATCGAAGAAGCCGAGGCCGAGTTCGAGAGGGAAGATATGAGCCTCCTGAATCTGACATCATCGGGATAGCCGAGATGGCAGAATGGGACGAATAGGACAGACCGGGTTCCTACAAACTGGGCTCCCAGGAACCTATGGTCAAGTTAACTATAGGGAGCCGCTCAATTCCATTCATGATTGATACAGGAGCTGAACATTCTGTTGTGACGGAGCGATTAGCGCCTGTGTCTGGAAAAACTGTCCGAGTGGTGGGTGCCACGGGGGTGCAGAACCGGAGGCCCTTCCTGACAACCCGTAGATGCCAATTAGGCTCACACATAGTCACTCATGAATTCCTGTATATGCCAGACTGTCCAATCCCTTTGTTAGGCCGAGACCTGCTGTCCAAGCTTAGGGCCCAAATTTCCTTTGACTCTGATGGCCAGACTTCGGTCTCCTTTCGGCCCCCGATATCCAGCCCTAAGGGTATATTGAGTTTCTGCTGCCCTCTTGAAGAAGAATGGCGGCTGCATCAGTCGCAGGGCCAAGTTGACCTACCCCTGGCAGATAGCTTTCAGGTCAGTGGGGTATGGGCAGAAGATAATCCCCCAGGGTTGGCCCGAAATATTCCTCCTGTACATGTAGATTTACTTCCAAATGCCCGGCCAATCCATCTTCGCCAATACCCAATTCCCAGAAAGGCTCTGGAAGGGATCCAAGCACACCTGAATCGTCTGTTATCCCATGGAATTATTCGTCCTTGTCAGTCTCCATGGAATACGCCACTGTTGCCAGTTCAGAAGCCAGGGACTGAGGACTACCGGCCAGTCCAAGATTTACGGGTGGTTAACAAATCCACTATTTCATTACACCCTGTAGTGCCTAATCCATATGTCCTGCTAGGATTGATACCTTCTGGAGCTACCCATTTCACAACACTAGACCTAAAAGATGCCTTCTTTTGTATTCGGGTGGCCCCCGCCAGTCAACTGCTTTTTGCCTTTCAATGGGAAAACCCAGTAACAGGAAGGAAGCTTCAGTATACATGGACCCGCCTGCCACAGGGGTTCAAGAACTCCCCCACCATTTTTGGGACTGCCCTAGGACAAGACCTTAAGACTTTTAAATCTGAGCCTTCCAGGCGAGTTTTACTCCAGTATGTAGATGACCTCCTGATTGCAGCAGTGACTCAGGAAGAGTGTTTTGAGGCTACTAGAGAATTGCTGGAGCTACTCTTGGATGCAGGCTATAAGGTCTCACGCTCAAAGGCCCAACTTTGTCAGTCAGAAGTGAAGTATCTGGGCTTTTGTATTTCCCAGGGAAGTCGGAGACTGGATGCTAGTAGGAAGCAAGCGGTAGCTGCAATTCCTCAACCCAAGTCCAGAAGGGAAGTTAGGGAATTTCTGGGAGCAGCTGGATTCTGCAGAATTTGGATTCCAAATTTTGCATTGATGGCGAAACCCCTTTACCAAGCCACAAAGGGGGGTGAAAAGGAACCATTTGAATGGGGACCTACTGCTCAACAATCCTTCATTGCCATAAAGAAAGCCCTACTCCAAGCCCCTGCGTTAGGCCTTCCTGATGTGGAGAAACCTTTCTCACTGTATGTCCACGAGCGACAGGGGGTTGCTCTGGGTGTGCTGACCCAGATGATGGGATCCTGGCAGAGGCCTGTTGCATACCTGTCTAAACAGCTGGATGGAGTGGCTAAAGGATGGCCAGCCTGCATGAGGGCCATTGCAGCAACAGCCTTACTGGTCCAGGAAGCTGACAAGCTGACCTTGGGGCAAGAACTGGTTGTTAAAGTCCCCCACGCAGTTCTTACCCTCATGGAGTATAAGGGCAACCACTGGTTTACAAATAACCGCATGGTTAAGTACCAAGCCAGCTTGTGTGAGAATCCACGGATACACCTGGAAACAGTGGCTACATTCAATCCTGCTACTCTTTTGCCAGCATCTGAGGGACCTCCAGATCATGACTGTATCCAAACC
The DNA here is from genome assembly GCF_901765095.1 of Microcaecilia unicolor. NCBI lineage: Eukaryota > Metazoa > Chordata > Amphibia > Gymnophiona > Siphonopidae > Microcaecilia > Microcaecilia unicolor. The sequence continues at coordinate 657,062,726 of NC_044031.1, read as the reverse complement.
ATGGATGAAGTGTACTCCAGTCGACCAGATCTTAAAGATGTTCCATGGAGGGACCCAGATGTAATTTATTTCACAGATGGAAGCAGTTATGTGGAGAACTCTAAGCGACTGGCAGGCTATGCTGTGGTGACAGAGGACAAGGTGATAGAAGCAAGAGCCCTGCCCCAAGGAACTTCAGCCCAGAAAGCAGAACTTGTGGCCCTCATACGAGCTCTGGAGTTAGCAGCAGGACTGGTAACCAACATTTATACTGATTCCAAGTATGCTTTTACAATTCTACATGCTCATGGAGCTTTGTATAAGGAAAAGGGACTCATAAATGCTGCAGGCCAACCTGTTAAGTATGGACCTGAAATACTTCAGCTGCTAGAGGCTGTTTGGGCCCCCAAGAAGGTAGCTGTCATTCACTGCAGGGGACACCAAAGAATAGATACTCCAGTGGCCCGAGGGAACCGCCATGCTGATCGGGTGGCCAAGGAAGCTGCTCGAGGACCCCCAGCAAGTACTGTGACTCCCCTGTTCCAAATTCGACTGCAAGAATGGACACCTATGTATACCCAAATGGAAGAGAAATGGGCTCAAGAAGAAGGTGCAGTAAGGAGACCTGATGGCTGGTTACATCTCCCTGATACCAGAGTTCTGGTGCCACGCCACCTAGCTTGGCCTGTAGTGTCTCAAGCTCATGACCTATCACACTTAGGGAAAACAGCACTAGCCCGTCTACTCAATCGAGTAGTGGTGCTGGAAGGATTGGATAGTCTGGTTGCCACTGCCTCTGCCCGATGTACTCTCTGTGCCCAGAATAATGCTCGTCAGGGACCCCGTATTCCACCAGGAGTTCAGTCTAGAGGACTAACACCCTTTGAGTCCCTAGTTATAGACTTCACAGAAATGCCCAGGAGCGGTAGGCTCCGATACCTCTTGGTCATGGTCTGTACCTTTTCTGGGTGGGTGGAAGCATATCCTACAGTTACTGAGAAAGCCACAGAAGTAGCTCGAGCCCTCCTTAGGGATGTCATCCCCAGGTATGGACTGCCCCTTGCCATAGGTTCAGATAATGGGCCCGCCTTTGTTGAAGCTACACTTCAGGCCCTGTCCCGCGCATTGCGCATTACCTGGAAATTGCATTGTGCCTATCGTCCCCAGAGTTCAGGGCAGGTTGAGCGGGCAAACAGAACCTTGAAAAATAGCCTAGCAAAGATTTGTCAGGAAACCCAACTGAAATGGCCACAGGCACTGCCACTAGCCCTCTTCCGCCTCCGATGCACTCCAACTAAAGGAACAGCCCTCTCTCCCTTTGAAATTGTGTATGGGAAGCCCCCAGCCATTTTACAGGGAATTAAGGGAGACATAGGGATTTTAGGGTCTGCCCAGGTGCAGGAGCAGGTAGCCCTCCTGGGTAAGATAATTTCTGAGCTTCAGTCTTATGTGAGAGAAATAAACCCTGTCCCCTTCCAGGCTCAGGTACATTCCTTCCTGCCAGGGGATAGAGTTTGGGTGAAAGACTGGAGGCTCCAGCCTTTGGGGCCCCGATGGAAAGGACCTTTTACTGTTTTGCTTTCTACCCCTACAGCTGTGAAGGTCGCAGGGATTACTCCATGGGTCCATTGGTCTCGAATTAAGTCTGCTGACCAGACTGAGCCCAGCACGGATCAGACGGAGCCTAGACAGTGGAGAGCAGAAAGTGATCCAGCGGAGCCATTGAAGTTGCGCTTGACCCGAACCAAAGAATCTACTAGCTGAAAAGAAGGGTCAACTGCATACTGCAGGAGCTGCTGAACTTCGGCTTCACACTGAGACTCTTTCTTGCCTAGATTCTGGCTTTCTTGGAATTTGAGAGCTTGATCCTTGTCAGTTGAGGGTCTATCCCAACTGGTATAAGAACTCAAAGACTGAGAACATTATATGAGAGTAATCTGTGATTAGCACAGACTGTTGAAATATTATTGCTTAATTAGTTTGCTGTATTTGTTTTAGATTAGGAAGAAAGAAAATGTTAGTAGTTTGGATGCTTTTGTTGTTTTCTACTCCTTGCCTCCTTGTTCCTAAAACCCCAACTCGTTCCAACCTTTGGTTACACTCAGTCCAGGAACTAATTAGCCAGGCAAAGATTACTTCCCCTTGTATTGTGTGTTCCCGATTTTCTCCTTATACTACAGATGTCCCAGCTGTTCCTGTCCCTGTGCAGCTCCCAGCTCTTATACCTCCCTACTTTTCGAGTTCAGGCCCTTGGAGCCAGGATTATACTTGGTGGTCCTTTTATAATGCTACTTCCCCCTCTGACTCTTCTCTAAGGCCAGTTTTTACGTCTCCCTATCCAGCTTCTGGAGTGTTTTGTTTAACAAGAGACATCTTAACTGTTCTTCCCATTCCCTGTAATTATACTAATGTTCTCCCAGAAAAAGGAGAATCTGTGTGGGTAGTTTCTCCAGGTACTCCTATGTGCCCTGCTACCATACCTGCAGATTATGACCCAGGTGATTATCTGGCTCCTAAGCGTACCACTGAGAAGACTATAGTGTCCCATCCTATTTTCTACTTTCATAAGTCCCCGGGGTATGAAGAGTTACTAACAAATGAGCAGCCTGTCACAATTGGGGATTGGCGCCTATGGTGTGCAAAGTCTCCATTTCGTCTTCGTTCCCCCTGGGATAGGGGCTCGCATTATGGGCATCCTAATCTCCATCCTGTGCCTACATTTATTGGGAACTTTCGTCGCCCTCTCCTTGGTCATTACTGGCTCTGTGATAATGTCCTCCACATGATTCTTCCCTCCACATATGATTTTTGTGTATTGGTAACCTTGAATTATTTTCCTAAAGTTATTCCTCTCAAGCCACCATCCCCGCACCGCTCTAAGCGAGAGGCTTTGTCCTTACCCTCCTCCGTTGCCACAGAGGATGAGGCGATTGAATTAGCCCTCCAGTATATCAATTCTACTTATCCTCTGACTAAAAGAGACTTGTAGCCCTTTCTGCCACGGCCTGGATTCCAATTGGAGGCCCGGTAGCGGGTATTACTGAACTAGGTATGGCTACCCGGAGACTTCAATCCCTACTTCATGTTCTAGTTCATGAGCTGAACGTGTTTATAGCCTTAACGTGTTACGTGCATTAGGGGAATTAGCGCATACTAAAAGGCCATGGGCCCTGTTTACTAAGACACGCTGTAAGTGTGCAAACTTTTAGTGTGTGTGAATGCTAGAGACACCCATAGAAATATAATGGATGTCTCTATTGTTAGCGCACATTAAAAATGTAGCATGCCTACAGCACAGCTCAGTAAACGGGGCTCCATGTGCTAATTCCCTTAATGTGCCTTAAGACCATTTATTTATTTATATTTTGCTCACACCTTTTTCAGTAGTAGCTCAAGGTGAGTTACATTCAGGTACTCTGGATATTTCTCTGATCACAAGGAGCAGCAGTGGGATTTGAACCAGCTACCATAACAATTCTTTTTTTTCCCCCAATATTTTTATTGAGAACATGAACTGAGTTCGATTCCCACTTCAGGCACAGGCAGCTCCTTGTGACTCTGGGCAAGTCACTTAACCTTCCATTGCCCCAGGTACAAATAAGTACCTGTATATAATATGTAAGCCGCATTGAGCCTGCCATGAGTGGGAAAGCGCGGGGTACAAATGTAACAAAAATAAATAAAGCATATTGTTAAGCTATACACATATATCATAACTCGTACCCCTCCCTCCCCCCCTCTGTGTCCTCCCCTATCCCTATTACTTGAAACAAAAGTTACATGGTCATATATAGTGCAACTTCAGCATTCTTTTATGTGGGAAATACTCCTTGCATTCAACCTTTATAGCAATGGTACCACCAGCCGTGGAGCATCCAAGTCAATCCCTGAGTGGGCTCTCCACTCTCTATATTTGTCCCAGAGTTTAATAAAATTGGGTCACTTGGCTATTCCGTATTGCTGTAAGTTTTGTCATCTGGTATAGATAGTCCATTTTGTGTACCACCTTTATCACTGGTGGCATATGCGGGCTCTTCTATGCTGAGGCCAGTATTATCTTGCCCACTATCAGGAAGGTTGTGGCCAGACAATGCAGGGTTATTGAGAGTCCCTGGGGCGAAAGTGCAATAGACAATGTTCCGCAGTGGCTGGGTATTCCTTTCCAAGCATTAGGCTGAGTTGCCAAAGCAGTACCTTCCAATATGTTTTTATTTTTGGGCAGATGTCTCCCACCCCCTGACATTCTCTCCAGCAATACTGCGAAGTTTGCTTGAACATTTTAGCTAACACTATAATACTTCTTGATGAATTTCCCCCTTGGTTTTCTGGTGGTTCATTCTGGCACATGTATGTTTTCCTTAAGCAGTTGTACTATGCAATTTCTTAAATTTTCTTCCACCTTTCTCTTTTAAATTTTCTTTCTTTTTGTATATGATCTGCCGTGCTTGCATGAAGACTTCTATATTTTGATGTAGTAAAAAATGCAGTCAATTAGAGCGAGCACAAATTCAATATGTGGTTCAAACAAAGTAATGCAAACATTATTCAGGGAGAATTAGATTGAACCCTTACACATACAGAATACATTAGAGGCTGTGGAAGAGACTCCTTTATGAAGTATGTATTCTTCCCAATTAATATTTCAAAATTAATAAAGTGCCTTTGCTTATTTGGAAATACTAATTAGGTAGAATTCGTACTTCAGTAACATAATTAAATGAAATAACTACTGAAGGTTATGGGTACAGGTGGGGATGGAGGAGATTACTTGGGATGGGCAAAATTTCTATTTGGAAGGTGGGACGTGGGGGTGGGGAGTTTGAGAATGAGGGAGAGATGCTGTATTGGGGCTGAGATTTGGGTTTAGAGAGAGAGATACCAAATAGGAACAGAGGGGGAGGGGAGGGTGTGAGTTGAGTGTCTGCTTCTTCTGGATTGCCTCTCACAGTACTAGGAGGCCAATGCTCAAAGCTGGGCGCTAAAACCTTCAGTGGAAAAAAACATAGTACAACACAGAAATATAGCTAAGCAATGCTCAAGAGAACTCTTATGCAAATGATATGTACAGTTATCGGTGCTAATAAACCAAAAGCAATGAGATGATTATGCCTAGCACATGTGAACAAAGGGCTTGCAGTAAGTGTGGCTCTTCTGTGCATGCCTAGACAAACCTGGAAGTTGTATAAAAGGATGCCGCCACTTTTGTAGAGAACGCCAGACGAATTTCATATTTAATATAAACAGTTTACTCATTTGTTTAGTGTACAAGCTGATTACCATCAATAGGGGTAGTCAGGAAGCATTTCTATACTCAAAGCATATCTACACACACAAGCAATTTACAGCAAGCTTAAGGCAAATCAAAATTCTATACACAGACAAAGAAAAATTCAAAAATGCTTACTACCTCTTTGTTTCCCTCTAGTTTTATACCGGGCCTCTGACTAATTCTCTCATACAACATTCCTGTGCAAGTCTCTGAATACCACAAACTGTTAATCATGTGCAGAACATCTGCTTTCTATTACCCCCCTACCTTTTAGCCCACAGACTTTCTGGAGCCTGCCTTTGGCTAATGTGTTGCCACATTCTTTTCATGCCTCAGGAGGGTTAGTGTTAAAACAGCTTGTTGTAATCATGGAGCCTTCCACTCCCCATTTTTCATACTTTTATTCAACAAATCTTTCATACTTTTGTTCAACAAATCCTCCCTTTTGAGGCCTGGTATTCCAGGACTCAAACATCTGTTTTAGCTCCAGTCTGTTTCCTTACCTCCCTTCTAAATTTCCTCCCCCCTTTGTTTGTGGCATTCAGTTTCTGCACGCTTTTTCAATATTTTTGGCTGACATATTAACGTTCTATTCATTGCTGATTTCAGTTATCATTATCATTTTAAAAGCATCCTGGCACATCTTTGCAAACATGCTAATACATGTTACACAGCATTAAACAGATTCAATTGTACTAGGGTACAAAATTTATATTTCTTTTGAATACAGACAGTGAGTTTCATCAAAGGGAAGTACACTGTCATTCTTATGTTTCATATAAGAACAATTATAAGGATAATGCCCAATTGCATTAGTTAATGTGGCATTAAAAATTACACAAATTAAAAGCATAACATTCATTAAATCAGTTGTTACAACATTCTGCGTGTAAGTGCACTTTATCAGGGGAATGTGTTCAGTTGTCATACTATTAATCAGACACCAACATGATGTCTGTGGGCACTTGTCCATAAGCAATATAAATAGTCTCATTTGTCCAATGAAGGTTTTCATCATCCCTTACACAGGTATTATTGGGATCACAGTCATGGTGCCCACTCAATTTTATCATTGTAGTCCCATTCATCATAGCTGGCAAGGACAAGGATGTGGGCACATATGATACAATCAGTCAAATTCAACATTTTGGCCACTGTAACAAGTCTATTCTCATATGTGTTCATTGTCCATTAACAAACACCAACAGTCCAATACCATCATGTTTAGGGACATGATGTTTGTTTATTCTTTGTCCATTTCAATGTTATTAATTCGTCGAATATCTGCTAAATGTATCCAAGAAGTATGACCTTCCAGACGGGCAGCGGTCTGAGTAAGGGCCGTGATAGCAAAAGGTCCTACATACACAGGATCCTTCCATGTTTTATGTGTAAAGTTCTTTCGCAGTACTAGATCACCTACTTTAAAAGCACAAACATCATTAGTAGTCCCTGCCTGTGATGCTACATTTGTTCGGATCATATCACTTGTCAGGTTCAACATAGGTTGTAGCTTTTGCCAGTACTGAGCTGTGCTATCAGTACTTGCTGTCTGCATCGGGAAGAAATGACGTCCTGTCTGAATTTGGAATGGGGTCAATTTAGTACGCCCATTAGGTTGGGCCCTTATAACCATCAAAGCTAATGGTAACAAATCAAGCCAGGTATATGGTTTACCTGCTGTTTCCTTGTTTAAAGCCTTCAGTAATACTCTCAATTTAGTTTTTAAAATAACATTGTAGCGCTCCACCAACCCATTGGAGGTGGGGCGATACACTGATACTTTTCTGTGTGTTAAACCCATAATCGTTTCCATTTCTTTCAAAACACTGTTATTAAAATGTGTCCCGTTATCAGAAATTATTCTAGACGGACACCCATGTCTTGGCATAATATGAGTTACCAGGCATTGTACCACTTCATGTGCTGTCTCCCTTTTACATGGAAATGCTTCTATCCACCTTGAAAAAGCATCCACCCAAACTAACAAATATCTTTTTCCCTGCACTGGAACAATCATATCCGTGAAATCGATATACCATTCTTTTGCTGGGCCTTCTGGTATTGGAAGTGTCCCAGGTGATATTTTAGGACCTCGTTTAGGTATGTTAATATTGCATACCATGCAATTTTGCACAACCTGTTGAATCAGGTTATCAATTTTTAAAGTCCAAAATCTTTGCTCAAATTGTTGCCTCATTGTTTCTCTGTTCCAATGCATGGTTGCATGCCACCTAATCAATACCTTAATCGCCTGGCTCATTGGCATACAAGGTAATCCTTCTTCTGCATTAAACCATTCACTTCCCAATTTCATACATCCTCTCTTCAACCATTTTTCACTTTCCTGTCCCTCTGGCTGCCACATTTCAATCTTATCTACATTCGTAAGTGGCCCTTCCTGTGTCTGTCTAGTATTATACAAAATCTTTTCACTTTGCTTAACCACCTCCGTTGCTGCTGCATCAGCCATTGCATTACCTAGTGCCTCAAAGGTTGGCCTTTCAGTGTGGGCCGGGGTCCACACAACTGCAGTTTTTCTACCTTCACGTTCCCTTCTTGCCAAAATTTCAAACAGCAATTTCCAATATGTGTAATGTTGTAAATTTTTACCTGCACTGGTTATCATCCCCCTACGTTGCCATTTTAATATATGATACTGTAGTGAACTTGCAACGTAACCACTATCAGTATATATAGTGACATTTTGAGTCATATCAGTGTGTTGTAAGGCCGTAATAACGGCTAAAAGTTCAGCATGCTGTGCAGTCTGGTCAGGAGGGGTTTTATATTGTACTTGCATTATCTTTCTTAGATTCTTATCTACCTGCACGCAGGCAAAGCCTGCAACAGTCCTTTCACAAGCTCCATCTGTAAACCATATTAACCCATCAGATAAGGGTTCAAAAGTAAGACAGTGAAATGTAGGGATTTCTATAGTATCAATCTCAATCTCTTGATCAACAGGAAAAAGCAGATCTATCTTATTTCTCTGTTCTTTAGTTAATGGTATTATTCTTATATCTTGTCCTAAAAGTACTGCTTGATATTTTCCAAATCTAGTGGCTGTCAATGCCGTCTGGCTAGGGCTCAACAGCGTTTTAATCGTGTGGTTGGTATGTATTACAATAGGAACAAAAGGCATTTGTGCTCTCCATTTGCCTACTGCAGCCACTATAGCTGTCAGTAACTTTGGTATTTCTTTCATTCCCTTCTCCACATGATTAAAAGAGCCTGACAAAAAGCTACTGGTGCATTTACTTCATTGTTTTGATTAATCATAGCTGCCCAACTATTTCCCATATCTTTTACCCACAAATGCACAGGTGATTGGATATCTATTACTGCTAACGGTCCTGGGGATAACAAATCCCTCACAATCTTAGCCAATACTGAGGCAGCCATGGGCAAAGAAAGTGTTAACTCTGAGAAATTATATACATAAAAAATGATATTAAAAGCTTGAAGTTTGAATTCTAACTTTTTATTTTGCAACTAAAGTGAAGGAATGCCAGATGGTTTAGATCTAGCTTGGCCAAGCTAAAGGTTAGAAAGGTCAGTGAGAAATGAAACTCTGTCCTTTGTGAATTGCCAATGCTAGCTGGCACATCTGTATACTATTAAATCTTGAGGGGATATTATTATGAATGAACAAAGGAATGAGCCAGACATATGACATATTGTAGTTTAAAGATTAGGCAGAAATACTGTTTAGAGAGAGGCAATAGATTAGAATTTAGAAGTTCTTGGTATGTAGAATATGTCTTATAAGGATGCTTACTTTAGAATATGCTGTATTCTGTGTAAATTAATAATTCTGTGTGGAATGTTTGTTCAACTCTCTGTCTGACGTTCTGAGTAGGGCTGCGGTGAAGAGATCAACATGTGGTTTGACTTAGCCATAGTTCTGGCTGGTTCAATGTATAAGCTGATAGGTGAAAGAGGTCAGGACTAGTCAGCTCTCTTCTCCTTGATTAATTATAGGTAAAATGTAGAAATGGTCTTGAAAGTAATAACCTGATATGTATGCTATTAAGTAAGATTGGCCCTTGACCCCTTTAATGAATACCAGAGTTTAGTTAGCAGTTAGTACTAGGAATATGAGAAATCAATCATAATAACATGTAAGAGACTGGAGCCCAAATGTCTGGTGTAAGGGGCCCCAGGTCACAGGTCAGTTTAGGATGTCTGGAACCTATGTAACTGATATTTGTATGGAGCTGATTGGTTGAGGCAAGGTAATCAATCTATTCCTTAACCAATTGGAGAGTAAGGGGGCTAGGCTAGGCTAGATAGAACTGTATTTAAGTGGGAGAAGAAGCAGGTTACGTCAGAAGGAGCTCAGAAGAAAGAGAAGGACAGAAGGAACAGACAGAAGAAGGAGAAGACAGCATAAGAAGAGAAGCAGCTGAGACAAAGACACAGAGAGCTGAGAGAAAGACACAAAGAGAAGAAGAGACTTAATGCTGATGTCCTGCTTTGTTTGCTGGCAAATAAAGAAGATTTCTCTCTCATTCTGGTGTGCTGTCTGACTCCTGAAGTATCATAAATTCATGCATCCATTCCTGCAACAATACCATCTTATCCTGTTCTTCCAATACAATTAGTGTATTCTTTGGTGTGGCTGCGGGCAGTTTCAAATGTTTATAAAGTCTCATTACTTTTTGTGTATAATTTGGTATCCATTGTCTGCAGTAATTTAACATTCCCAAAACAGCACGTAACTGAGTAACAGTTTGCGGTACCGGGGTTTCATTTAAAATAGATATAACTTCCGGTATAATGACCTTATGTTCTGCTGAAACATTTTGTCCTAAAAAGGTGACAGTAGACTAGAGGTATTGAAAAGAATGCATTAGACAAGTCAATAACAGTGTTATATGCATATATATTCTGGGTATGCAAAAGTGTAGCAGGATTTGCACAAATCGGAAATTGATTTCTTGTAACCTCATTTAGCTCTCTTAAATCATGTACTATCCTTACATTGTTTTCCCCTTTCGGGACAGGAAACAATGGGGTATTATACGGGGATACTGAAGGTTCAATAATACCACATTTCAATAATTTACCAATGTGCTCCAGGGTTTTGGATACTAATTTAGGTCGTATGGGGTAAGGGTCTTGCTTCGGCCCCTTTGCCCCTTCTATTAATTCTATCTTATGGGGTTTTGCATTTATGGCTAGTCCATATGGTGAATCACTTGTACTCCAAATATGTTGTGGTAATTCTTCCATAACCCTTACTTTATTTTCATTATTCAACTGCTGGACCATGGTGAGCAAACTTGGTATTTCTTTATTTCCAAAATCTAAACACAATCCTAATTGAGACAATAAGTCTCTACCACACAAATTTACTGGGCAATCAGGTGCCACTAAAAAGGGTACCACAGCCTCCCTTGAACCGTGCGGTTGGCATTCCAATCGCACCAGAGTCGGTTCTGTTAGCCTTTTTCTTTGTTCTATCCCCGTAAATCCCACTGTTGTTCTATACTGATTTGAAAGTTTAACTCCCTGTGGTTTTGCACACAATACAGAGGTACTCGCCCCTGTATCTATCAAAAATCTCACAGGAGTTCCATATTTTCCAATTGTCAATGTAATAAAGGGTTCCCTTGTGTCTAATCTGAAAATCATTCCCTCTTCCTGACACTGGTCTGCTTCCAGTCAATAGCATTGGTCTGGAGTATTCTGCCAAGTTGGAAAAGCATTTACAGTACCCTGTATCTGTACTGCAGCTCCTGGTCCCTGTGATTGCGTCGCTGGCTGCTGTAAGGCAGTCTGCGGGGCACTCACAGGCATCCCTACTACTTGTGGCATCAATCCTTGCTGCGTCTGCATTTGTACTTGGGGCATTCCTGCATTCTGATAACATTCTGAAGCATAGTGACCAAATTGCTGACAAATCATATTGTTCAGATGTTATTAAAGATTTTAAATCACCTCTTTCACCTATTAGCCCTACTCACAGAACTAGCTAGGACTGTGACTAATTCAAGCCAGATGATCTCTTAACACTACAGGAATCTCACTTAAAAAAGAGTCAAACAAAGTTAAATTGCAAAGACATTCCACATAGAGAACTAGAAACAGAATAACACATATTTTTAAAATAAACAGAGATCACCTTATAAGACAAAATCAAACTTATTTAAATCTAATCTAAAACAATCTTTTAAAAGGAACAAAAAAAAAATTTCAGTTCTTTCAGACCTTTCTAACCGTTAGCTTAGCAACAGCCAGACACCGAGAAATCAAAAACAGATGACATTCCTCAACCTTCAGGCTGAACCAAAGGCTGCTTTTTTTTTTTTTTTTTTTTTTACATCTGCATGACAAAGATCTGCTGCTACAGAAAATAAATTCCAAATTGTAAGATGTCTCTAAACTTTTCTTCTGCCTAGTTTTATTTTTATTTTCTTGTAAATAGCTCAGGAGAGATAATTTTGGACGATCAAACGATCCATCCTGAGACCAGCTCAAAACAGAATCTTTTCCTTCATATTTGACCCATTTCTCATGTATTTTTTCAATCTGTTTTTTTTCTAATGGGAATAATTCTATGACATGCTGCAAAGGGGAGCATTTGTTTGAACTATCTAAATCTAAATACATAGCATACACAGGAGGCTTTTCTTTCTTATCTGCCCCTTTCCCTTTCATTTTATTCTGACTATTACAATTTCTCCTATAGAACCACAACCTACAAAAATATACTAATGCACTTAAACAAAGAAAATATACAAAAAAGAAAACTACAAAGCTAAACAAATATATCGGTAATAAGGCCACAGTGTAAGCTTACTCACGCGTCTTCTTATTTCTCTTTTTAGCAAGCCCAGGAGTTATCACCTGTATGTCCACGTCAGTAGTTTGATCAATCCCACATCAGTGGAGCACAGAAATCATCAGGTTTAAACAACGCTTGCTTTACTTTCAATCCTGTAAAAAACTTCATTAACAACAACTTAATTTGTCCTTCGTCTCGCCTTCTCTTTTCCGTGTGCGGCCTACTCCTGGCTGGCTCGCCACTTTTGTATAAAAGGATGCCGCCACTTTTGTAGAGAACGCCAGACAAATTTCATATTTAATATAAACAGTTTACTCATTTGTTTAGTGTACAAGCTGATTACCATCAATAGGGGTAGTCAGGAAGCATTTCTATACTCAAAGCATATCTACACACACAAGCAATTTACAGCAAGCTTAAGGCAAATCAAAATTCTATACACAGACAAAGAAAAATTCAAAAATGCTTACTACCTCTTTGTTTCCCTCTAGTTTTATACCGGGCCTCTGACTAATTCTCTCATACAACATTCCTGTGCAAGTCTCTGAATACCACAAACTGTTAATCATGTGCAGAACATCTGCTTTCTATTACCCCCCTACCTTTTAGCCCACAGACTTTCTGGAGCCTGCCTTTGGCTAATGTGTTGCCACATTCTTTTCATGCCTCAGGAGGGTTAGTGTTAAAACAGCTTGTTGTAATCATGGAGCCTTCCACTCCGCATTTTTCATACTTTTATTCAACAAATCTTTCATACTTTTGTTCAACAAAGTGCAAGCACAATATCAGCACTGTTTGTCTGCGCTTTTAAATGAGTCTTTCAAAAATTGTTTGCACTTTAAATTTTTAACAGGCTCATATTTAAGCACAGAAAAACAGGCATCAATACGTGCTTTCACGTTTGGTTTTGGTTGGGCTTGTACACACACTTGGTTCTCATTAGCAGTGCTCAAAACGTGCATGGGCAAGAAGATGAAAACTCAGCAAATCTTTTCCTGAAAGCCTTTACACTGCCCCTGACCTGTCAGTACATTTTCAGCCTTATTGACCATTATTTCCTTCAGTGCATTGGGAAGGAATACTGACTGACCTCATTTGTATCCATTTAAAAGCATTTGCAGTGATGTTCAGTGTACATGTTAACACAGGTGCTCGAGCCCTTTGAGCATTTTGCACACAGTAAGTCACATGAAAATCAGGCGCTTTTTAATGCTGGCATTAATTTTGAGCATTGGCCCCTAAGATACATTGATACGTGGACTGACTAACCTCCTTGAATCCCTGTGTTGGGGTAGTCCGGTTGCTGCCTGGAGGGAGTGCAGGACCCATCTCTTCCTGAGCTGCAGGTCTTGTGTGTACTTCCAGTAAAGGGCATCTCCTAGACTCCTGTATTGCACTTGTTTATGCATGGACTTGCACGTGCACTGTACATTCTCACACATACTACCTTGGAGTATGTAAACGCACAACCTTTCTATGCCCTGTATCTTTATTTTACTGTTACTGCAATTTTGAAAACGGGATTTTCCATTTTAACTATTGTAAGAAATTTTTAAATATATTGCGTTGTCATATAACATAGTTGCAACTGTAGAATATAAGCCCTAGCTGTAGAATATAAGCTAATACTTTCTCTAAAAGAAAGTATTACTTTATAGTCTAGCTGTCTAAATCATTAAACAAAGTAACTGTGTGAGAGAGACAGGAAGAAGGGTGTAAAAAGCTCACAAACTGCTTGCATACAAACTTCAAAGTTAGGCCCCAGAGCTGAGATAAACTGTAGCATGAAACCATGAAGGAGAGACAGGAAGGGGGGTTATACCAGCCCAAGGCCAAAATCCAGGCATGACAATAATATCTGCGAGGTAGCAGGGAACTATAAACAATAAACACAGAGGGGAGGGGGGGGGAGTTAGAAGAGAGTGAGAAGTCCCAGCTGCTAGCATGTTCAGCAGAACACTAGCAGACAAACTAACAAAGACAGGCATGTGACCAGTGTCCAATGACAAAACTTAGGGGTAGACACTTAAATGTAACTATAAAATCTATAGAATCTTATAGAAGTGTGTATGTGCTGGCCCATTCTTGCAAGGATGTGTTTTTGATTTTTGAACAATTAATTAATTAAGCCTTGGTTTATCAATCTGATTTTGTGAGTCCTCTTTTGGTATAGGTTCTCAGGTTATCTGGGGGCTATTTATAACAGCATTTTGAATATAAATTTTTAAAGCATTTTCTGTGTGTGAGTCATATTCTACATATGGAAATTACTTTTATTAAACAAATCTGTTGATGTATATGTAAAAAACACATCAATGTTTTCTCTAAGCTGCACAATCTTACACCTTCTCTGTAGAAGCCATGTACCAGTCCTGGCCTGCCACATCTCCCTCCTGCTGTCACTCTAGTGCTGCCACTACAGACCAGCGTCAAAACAGTGGCAGTCACCACAGGGCCACACTGTGCATCTTCACAGCTGCTGGTGTCAGGTTCTCAGGTTCAGAGCCCGCGGGGCTGGGCTCTGGAGCAAACGTGAGCCCTTGGGCTGCTGACGAGGAGCGACAGCAGCAGGCAAAACCCACCAACCAACACTGAGTAAGCACACCGGCAGGGACTGCAGGCACTGCCCAGCGAACCGGAACACATGGACTGGAATCCCCCGGACTGGAGGACACAGGACTGGAACACACACCGGACCGGAACACACTGGACTGGAGCGCACCAGACTGGAACACACACTGGACCGGAACACACTGGACTGGAGCACACTGGACTGGTCCACACAGCTTCACCTGCACTTAGCTACTACGCCCCCCAGGAGTTGAGCTCATGGGTTCGAGTGTTGCAGGAATTGAGATAGGAATTTGTGATACTTCAAGAGTCAGACAGCACACACCAGAATGAGAAAGTAATCTTCTTTATTTGCCAGCAAACAAAGCAGGACATCAGCATTAAGTCTCTTCTTCTCTTTGTGTCTTTCTCTCAGCTCTCTGTGTCTTTGTCTCAGCTGCTTCTCTTCTTATGCTGTCTTCTCCTTCTTCTGTCTGTTCCTTCTGTCCTTCTCTTTCTTCTGAGCTCCTTCTGACGTAAACTGCTTCTGCTCCTACTTAAATACTGTTCTATCCCCCTCCTAGCCTAGCCCCCCCCTTACTCTCCAATTGGTTAAGGAATAGATTGGTCACTTTGCCTCAACCAATCAGCTCCATACAAATATCAGTTACATAGGTTTGGTATTCCTCAAACTGACCTCTAACCTGGGGCCCCTTAAGCCAGACATTTGGTCTCCAGAACTCTTATATTTTCCTTATGATTAATGTCTCATCTATAGCTTAAACTGGGTTCCCTTAGAGACCAAGAGGCCCTAGTGAGATTGGTTATTCTCATATTCCTAGTCTGGTTCATACTAACTGCTAACTAAACTCTGGCATTCATTAAAGAGGTCAAAAGTCAGTCTTACTTAATAGCATACGGCTATGGTCTGTTATTACTTTCAGGAGGCCAGTCCTACACTTAGCTATAATTAATCAAGACTTTTCCTGACCTTTTTCACCTATCAGCTTATACATTGAACCAGCCAGAACTGCAGATAAGTCAAAACACATGTTTGACCTCTTCACTGCAGTCTTTGCTTAGAAAATACAGCAGAGAGTAACATTAGATTTAAAAAGGTATTCTACATATTAACTACACAAAATACACAGAATCAGTATTTCTTATAAGACATATTCTAAATATCAGGAATATCTACATATTAAGCACTTCTAAATTCTAACTCATTTATATCTAGAATTATTTAGAATCTAACTATTTCCTTCTAAGCAGTGTTCAATTTAATCCTAAACAAACTGCCTGCAATATGCCGGCTCATAATAGAATACATATGTGTTTGCTTAGCAATCCATCAATCACAAGGGTGAAAGAAATTCCTGTTTCTGACCTTTCTAACCCAGCCCGGCAAACGCTAGACTTCTAGTAATTAATTCCAGCCTGCATTCCTTTACCTTGCTTGCAAAACTGAGAATTTAAAATAGTATTTTGAGCACCTTTAACCAAAATTAACCCTTAATATGATTTCTCAGAATTATTCAATTTCTTTTGCCCACTGCCTCATTCCCCCCTTTGAGACTAAAATCAGCTTATGCAGAGATAAGTCTCACAACTCAAACTCTGGAGATTATAGTGATCCTAACTAGGAATAGACTTGTGAATCACCATTACCCTACTTGTTAAGGTCCGACGGCATACTGCCGAAGCACATGAGGCCAGGAAACAAAACAAAAACCCTGCTAAAACTAAGACTATTAGGGAAATGAACAAGGGACGTATCCAGGAGGTCAATGACCACCACCAGGAGGTAAGGTCTAATCCTCCTCGGTAATCCTCCACATTAAGGCTGGCCAACTGTAGGACTTTATCCATGGCATGCCTAACTACATGCGTCCTATTTATGACAATAGTACAGCACTCTGAAGAATTTAACACTGTGCAGAGACCACCCTGGGCTGCAAAGAGATAGTCAAGGCCCATACGATTATACCGAGAAACTATACTTAATTCATTAATTTGATCCTGCAATGCATTGACTACCACGTTCAGCTCATGAACTAAAACATGGAGTAGGGACTGAAGTCTCCGAGTAGCCATACCTAGTTCAGTAATACCCGCTACCGGGCCTCCAATTGGAATCCAGGCTGTGGCAGAAAGGGCTACAAGTCTCTTTTTAGTCAGAGGATAAGTAGAATTGATATACTGGAGGGCTAATTCAATCGCCTCATCCTCTGTGGCAACGGAGGAGGGTAAGGACAAAGCCTCTCGCTTAGAACGGTGCGGGGATAGTGGCTTAAGAGGAATAACTTTAGGAAAATAATTCAAGGTTACCAATACACAAAAATCATATGTGGCGGGAAGAATCATGTGGAGGACATTATCACAGAGCCAGTAATGACCAAGGAGAGGGTGAGGAAAATTCCCAATAAATGTTGGCTCAGGCTGGACAGGGTACTTAGGGTGCCCATAATGCGAGCCCCTATCCCAGGGGGAACGAAGACGAAATGGAGACTTTGCACACCATAGGCGCCAATCCCCAATTGTGACAGGCTGCTCATTTGTTAGTAACTCTTCATACCCCGGGGACTTATGAAAGTAGAAAATAAGCTTGGACACTATAGTCTTCTCAGTGGTACGCTTAGGAGCCAGATAATCACCTGGGTCATAATCTACAGGTATGGTAGTAGGGCACATAGGAGTACCTGGAGAAACTACCCACACAGATTCTCCTTTTTCTGGGAGAACATTAGTATAGTTACAGGGAATGGGAAGAACAGTTGAGATGCTTCTTGTTAAACAAAACACTCCAGAGGCTGGATAGGGAGACGTAAAAACTGGCCTTAGAGAAGAGTCAGAGGGGGAAGTAGCATTATAAAAGGACCACCAAGTATAATCCTGGCTCCAAGGACCTGAACTCGAAAAGTAGGGAGGTATAAGAGCTGGGAGTTGCACAGGGACAGGAACAGCTGGGACATCTGTGGTATAAGGAGAAAATCGGGAACACACAATACAAGGGGAAGTAATCTTTGCCTGGCTAATTAGTTCCTGGACAGAGTGTAACCAAAGGTTGGAGCGAGTTGGGGTTTTAGGAACAAGGAGGCAAGGAGTAGAAAACAACAAAAGCATCCAAACTACTAACATTTTCTTTCTTCCTAATCTAAAACAAATACAGCAAACTAATTAAGCAATAATATTTCAACAGTCTGTGCTAATCACAGATTACTCTCATATAATGTTCTCAGTCTTTGAGTTCTTATACCAGTTGGGATAGACCCTCAACTGATAAGGATCAAGCTCTCAAATTCCAAGAAAGCCAGAATCAGGGCAAGAAAGAGTCTCAGTATGAAGCCGAAGTTCAGCAGCTCCTGCAGTATGCAGTTGACCCTTCTTTTCAGCTAGTAGATTCTTTGGTTCGGGTCAGGCGCAACTTCAATGGCTCCGCTGGATCACTTTCTGCTCTCCACTGTCTAGGCTCCGTCTGATCCGTGCTGGGCTCAGTCTGGTCAGCAGACTTAATTCGAGACCAATGGACCCATGGAGTAATCCCTGCGACCTTCACAGCTGCAGGGGTAGAAAGCAAAACAGTAAAAGGTCCTTTCCATCGGGGCCCCAAAGGCTGAAGCCTCCAATCTTTCACCCAAACTCTATCCCCTGGCAGGAAGGAATGTACCTGAGCCTGGAAGGGGACAGGGTTTATTTCTCTCACATAAGACTGAAGCTCAGAAATTATCTTACCCAGGAGGGCTACCTGCTCCTGCACCTGGGCAGACCCTAAAATCCCTATGTCTCCCTTAATTCCCTGTAAAATGGCTGGGGGCTTCCCATACACAATTTCAAAGGGAGAGAGGGCTGTTCCTTTAGTTGGGGTGCATCGAAGGCGAAAGAGGGCTAGTGGCAATGCCTGTGGCCATTTCAGTTGGGTTTCCTGACAAATCTTTGCTAGGCTATTTTTCAAGGTTCTGTTTGCTCGCTCAACCTGCCCTGAACTCTGGGGACGGTAGGCACAATGCAATTTCCAGGTAATGCGCAATGCGCGGGACAGGGCCTGAAGTGTAGCTTCAACAAAGGCGGGACCATTATCTGAACCTATGGCAAGGGGCAGTCCATACCTGGGGATGACATCCCTAAGGAGGGCTCGAGCTACTTCTGTGGCTTTCTCAGTGACTGTAGGATATGCTTCCACCCACCCAGAAAAGGTACAGACCATGACCAAGAGATATCGGAGCCTACCGCTCCTGGGCATTTCTGTGAAGTCTATAACTAGGGACTCAAAGGGTGTTAGTCCTCTAGACTGAACTCCTGGTGGAATACGGGGTCCCTGACGAGCATTATTCTGGGCACAGAGAGTACATCGGGCAGAGGCAGTGGCAACCAGACTATCCAATCCTTCCAGCACCACTACTCGACTGAGTAGGCGGGCTAGTGCTGTTTTCCCTAAGTGTGATAGGTCATGAGCTTGAGACACTACAGGCCAAGCTAGGTGGCGTGGCACCAGAACTCTAGTATCAGGGAGATGTAACCAGCCATCAGGTCTCCTTACTGCACCTTCTTCTTGAGCCCATTTCTCTTCCGTTTGGGTATACATAGGTGTCCATTCTTGCAATCGAATTTGGAACAGGGGAGTCACAGTACTTGCTGGGGGTCCTCGAGCAGCTTCTTTGGCCACCCGATCAGCATGGCGATTCCCTCGGGCCACTGGAGTATCTACCCTTTGGTGTCCCCTGCAATGAATGACAGCTACCTTCTTAGGGGCCCACACAGCCTCTAGCAGCTGAAGTATTTCAGGTCCATACTTAACAGGTTGGCCTGCAGCATTTATGAGTCCCTTTTCCTTATACAAAGCTCCATGAGCATGTAGGGTTGTGAAGGCATACTTAGAATCAGTATAAATGTTGGTTACCAGTCCTGCTGCTAGCTCCAGAGCTCGTATGAGGGCCACAAGTTCTGCTTTCTGGGCTGAAGTTCCTTGGGGCAGGGCTCTTGCTTCTATCACCTTGTCTTCTGTCACCACAGCATAGCCTGCCAGTCGCTTGGAGTTCTCCACATAACTGCTTCCATCTGTGAAATAAATTACATCTGGGTCCCTCCACGGAACATCTTTAAGATCTGGTCGACTGGAGTACACTTCATCCATAGTTTGGATACAGTCATGATCTGGTGGTCCCTCAGATGCTGGCAAAAGAGTAGCAGGATTAAATGTAGCCACTGTTTCCAGGTGTATCCGTGGATTCTCACACAAGCTGGCTTGGTACTTAACCATACGGTTATTTGTAAACCAGTGATTGCCCTTATACTCCATGAGGGTGAGAACTGCGTGGGGGACTTTAACAACCAGTTCTTGCCCCAAGGTCAACTTATCAGCTTCCTGGACCAGTAAGGCTGTTGCTGCAATGGCCCTCATGCAGGCTGGCCATCCTTTAGCCACTCCATCCAGCTGTTTAGACAGGTATGCAACAGGCCTCTGCCAGGATCCCATCATCTGGGTCAGCACACCCAGAGCAACCCCCTGTCGCTCGTGGACATACAATGAGAAAGGTTTCTCCACATCAGGAAGGCCTAACGCAGGGGCTTGGAGTAGGGCTTTCTTTATGGCAATGAAGGATTGTTGAGCTGTAGGTCCCCATTCAAATGGTTCCTTTTCACCCCCCTTTGTGGCTTGGTAAAGGGGTTTCGCCATCAATGCAAAATTTGGAATCCAAATTCTGCAGAATCCAGCTGCTCCCAGGAATTCCCTAACTTCTCTTCTGGACTTGGGTTGGGGAATTGCAGCTACCGCTTGCTTCCTACTAGCATCCAGTCTCCGACTTCCCTGGGAAATGCAAAAGCCCAGATACTTCACTTCTGACTGACAAAGTTGGGCCTTTGAGCGTGAGACCTTATAGCCTGCATCCAAGAGTAGCTCCAGCAATTCTCTAGTAGCCTCAAAACACTCTTCCTGGGTCACTGCTGCAATCAGGAGGTCATCTACATACTGGAGTAAAACTCGCCTGGAAGGCTCAGATTTAAAAGTCTTAAGGTCTTGCCCTAGGGCTGTCCCAAAAATAGTGGGGGAATTCTTGAACCCCTGTGGCAGGCGGGTCCATGTATACTGAAGCTTCCTTCCTGTTACTGGGTTTTCCCATTGAAAGGCAAAAAGCAATTGACTGGCTGGGGCCACCCGAATACAAAAGAAGGCATCTTTTAGGTCTAGTGTCGTGAAATGGGTAGCTCCAGAAGGTATCAATCCTAACAGGACATATGGGTTAGGCACTACAGGGTGTAATGAGATAGTAGATTTGTTAACCACTCGTAAGTCTTGGACTGGCCGGTAGTCCTCAGTCCCTGGCTTCTGAACTGGCAATAGTGGCGTATTCCATGGAGACTGACAAGGACGAATAATTCCATGGGATAACAGACGATTCAAATGTGCTTGAATCCCTTCCAGAGCCTTTCTGGGAATTGGGTATTGGCGAAGATGGATTGGCCGGGCATTTGGAAGTAAGTCTACATGTACAGGAGGAATATTTCGGGCCAACCCTGGGGGATTATCTTCTGCCCATACCCCACTAACCCGAAAGCTGTCTGCCAGGGGTAGGTCAACTTGGCTATGTGACTGATGCAGCCGCCATTCTTCTTCAAGAGGGCAGCAGAAACTCAATATACCCTTAGGGCTGGATGTCGGGGGCCGAAAGGAGACTGAAGTCTGGCCATCAGAGTCAAAGGAAATTTGGGCCCTAAGCTTGGACAGCAGGTCTCGACCTAACAAAGGGATTGGACAGTCTGGCATATACAGGAATTCATGAGTGACTATGTGTGAGCCTAATTGGCATCTACGGGTTGTCAGGAAGGGCCTCCGGTTCTGCACCCCCGTGGCACCCACCACTCGGACAGTTTTTCCAGACACAGGCGCTAATCGCTCCGTCACAACAGAATGTTCAGCTCCTGTATCAATCATGAATGGAATTGAGCGGCTCCCTATAGTTAACTTGACCATAGGTTCCTGGGGGCCCAGTTTGTAGGAACCCGGTCTGTCCTATTCGTCCCATTCTGCCATCTCGGCTATCCCGATGATGTCAGATTCAGGAGGCTCATATCTTCCCTCTCGAACTCGGCCTCGGCTTCCTCGATCTCCTGGTCCCCTTCTCAGTCCCTGGCGCCTCTGGGGGCATTCATCTTTCCAGTGCCCTCTTTCCTTACAATAGGCACACTGATCCCTCTCCAATCTTGGTCTGGGATTCTCCCCCCTTGGCCGGGATTGATTGAAGGAATCTCGGGGCCTGGCTGGTGGTCCGGGGTCCCACTTTGGCTTCCCATTAGCTAGAGGTCGACCTCGGTTAAGGGTGGAATTAGTAATGGCTGCCGCTAAAAGGTCGGCCTTCTTCTGCATCTTCCGGTCAGCCTCTCGGCGCACCTCCTGATCTCTATTAATGAAAACCTTGGTTGCGATCTCAATTAGCTGGGTGGTATTCATCCCTGCGAATCCCTCCTGACGCTGCAACTTCTTCCGGATATCTGGCATACTCTGGGCCACCAATGCACTATTCACCATTCTCTGGTTTTCTTGGGCTTCAGGGTCAAATGGGGTGTATGTTCTGTAGGCTTCAATTAGTCGCTCTAGAAAGGCCCCAGGGGATTCAGTTGCCCCTTGGAGAATTTCAGAGACCTTTGCCAGATTAATGGGCCTCTTTATGCCTTTCCTCATACCTTCCAGTAAGTCCCGGCAATAGCCAGACAACAGTTCATAGTGCTGCCCATCATTTGGATCCCAAGCTGGAGCTGCGCGAGGAAACCGAGCTCTAACCCACCCCTCTAGGTCCGGTGTCCTCTCGGGAGCACGTGCTCGCGTGATGGCCTCAGCATTTTGCAAAATCTTCCGCCTCTCCTCAGTTGTGAAGAGGGTCAGGAGAAGTTGTTGACAATCAGTCCAGGTTGGGTTATGGGTGGCCATAATGCTAGCCACTAGGTCCACCACTGCCTGAGGCTTTTCAGTATAAGAGGGGTAATGCGTCTTCCAATTCAGGAGATCGGTGGTTGTGAAGGGTACATACTGATAGGCCTGTGCCTGTATAACCTGACCCTGATTATTAGGATCCGGTCGAGTGGTAGTTACCTGGCGGAGGGGCAGAACTCTCGAGGAGGTGGGAATAGAACCTGAGGTAGAGCTAGGAGCTACCCTCCTATCATGCTCAAAAGTAATTGCAGCGGGTCTAACCCATTCAGTGGAGGTGTGTTGAACCCCTGAGGGATGGGGAGGGGTACTCATAGACTGAGAGGTGGTCACAGGTGAGTCAGTCCATTGAAAGGGATGCCGGGCCCCTGATGAGTGGGTAGGGGTATTAGAGGGAGAGGCTGGGCTGTCAGGAGTTGAGGAGTCAGGGAGTGGAACCCAAAACGGGTCTTCAGAGGTTAACAGGAGAGGATGTGGCACAGAAGGGTAGAGACTGGGTGAAAAGTCCAACCTAGGGTGTGGCAGGTTTGGCACAGGAGGGGAAGAACTATCCGGAGAAGCCTGTGCTGGAGAGGCTTGGGCTGGGCGGCGTGGATCTCTGGGGGTGGCACGGAACCCCAACAATGGGCCATAAGGTGGTGGCTCAAGGTCTGAGGGGTCATCAGAGAGTATGGGTTTCTCAGACAGGGTAGGGGCGGAAGCCACCGATTGGGTGGTAGGCTTCCTGGGGCTCTTTCCCTCTTCCAGTTTAGATTTTCTAATCTTTCTTTGAACACGGCCTAACATGAATTTTACTGGGGATCCCATATAAGTTTTCAACCACGAGGGAGGGTCAGTCACAAGGCTGTCCCAGGAATCTATATAAGGGAGTTGTTCAGAATATTCTGGTTCTCCTACAACTATGCTGTAAACCTTCCGGATTACTTCAATATCTAAGCTGCCACTAGGGGGCCACCCCACTCCCATAGATGGCCACTCAACTTCACACAAGGTTCTTAGAGTACTTGAGCTTAAAGTCTGTCCATAGTCATTAATTAAAAATCCTTTTTTAAAGTTCTTAAGCATACAATCTAGGGGGGTAGCAATTTGTCTAGATGATGTCCCACCCATAATGCTTACAGTTACAACACACAAAAAGGGAGGGAATTTTTGGATTTGCGGTAAGGGGTCCGCAGATCCGGAAACAAAAGGGTAGAACAAACAACAATCGCTTCCTTCCGTTGCTGGTCAATTGAACTCGCGTTAATTGAAAACGCAGCTATAAGAAGTCCGCACTCAGTTAATCATTCACGCATCACACATTCCATACAGAAAATCCCACCCAACAATTTCAGATTTCTCAGATACAGATAAGCTCAAGCGTTTTCGCTTCTAGTCCCCGCGACTAGAAGGTACTAGGGCCTTCGCTGAGAGTTGATCAGGCTCTCCTTCCTCAATTTGTTTGAGGGGCTGATTTACAATTTTCTAGCTAGAATTACAATACAGAATACAGAATACATACCCGGCGAATGTTCTCCAGTCAGTTGGGTGCTGGGATTAATGCAGGATTCATCCCACCGCTGCCACCAAGAATTGTTGCAGGAATTGAGATAGGAATTTGTGATACTTCAAGAGTCAGACAGCACACACCAGAATGAGAAAGTAATCTTCTTTATTTGCCAGCAAACAAAGCAGGACATCAGCATTAAGTCTCTTCTTCTCTTTGTGTCTTTCTCTCAGCTCTCTGTGTCTTTGTCTCAGCTGCTTCTCTTCTTATGCTGTCTTCTCCTTCTTCTGTCTGTTCCTTCTGTCCTTCTCTTTCTTCTGAGCTCCTTCTGACGTAAACTGCTTCTGCTCCTACTTAAATACTGTTCTATCCCCCTCCTAGCCTAGCCCCCCCCTTACTCTCCAATTGGTTAAGGAATAGATTGGTCACTTTGCCTCAACCAATCAGCTCCATACAAATATCAGTTACATAGGTTTGGTATTCCTCAAACTGACCTCTAACCTGGGGCCCCTTAAGCCAGACATTTGGTCTCCAGAACTCTTATATTTTCCTTATGATTAATGTCTCATCTATAGCTTAAACTGGGTTCCCTTAGAGACCAAGAGGCCCTAGTGAGATTGGTTATTCTCATATTCCTAGTCTGGTTCATACTAACTGCTAACTAAACTCTGGCATTCATTAAAGAGGTCAAAAGTCAGTCTTACTTAATAGCATACGGCTATGGTCTGTTATTACTTTCAGGAGGCCAGTCCTACACTTAGCTATAATTAATCAAGACTTTTCCTGACCTTTTTCACCTATCAGCTTATACATTGAACCAGCCAGAACTGCAGATAAGTCAAAACACATGTTTGACCTCTTCACTGCAGTCTTTGCTTAGAAAATACAGCAGAGAGTAACATTAGATTTAAAAAGGTATTCTACATATTAACTACACAAAATACACAGAATCAGTATTTCTTATAAGACATATTCTAAATATCAGGAATATCTACATATTAAGCACTTCTAAATTCTAACTCATTTATATCTAGAATTATTTAGAATCTAACTATTTCCTTCTAAGCAGTGTTCAATTTAATCCTAAACAAACTGCCTGCAATATGCCGGCTCATAATAGAATACATATGTGTTTGCTTAGCAATCCATCAATCACAAGGGTGAAAGAAATTCCTGTTTCTGACCTTTCTAACCCAGCCCGGCAAACGCTAGACTTCTAGTAATTAATTCCAGCCTGCATTCCTTTACCTTGCTTGCAAAACTGAGAATTTAAAATAGTATTTTGAGCACCTTTAACCAAAATTAACCCTTAATATGATTTCTCAGAATTATTCAATTTCTTTTGCCCACTGCCTCACGAGTAGCCGGCAGGACTTACTGGACGACACAGGGACCAGGACTAGAACAAGCTGTAACTGAAGTGCCCCTAACTCCTAAAGTGACCAAAAGTGTTCCTAAGCCCAGCACCAACAGAAAAGCTCCTAAGCCCTCCACTAACAGCAGTGCTCCTAACAGAAACTAACAGGGGTGCCCCTACGCCCTACACTAACAGAGGTGCAGGGAAACCACAAGGGAAAAGGAAGGGAAGACAAATGCCAGACCTAACACTGGTACTTCCTAAGCACCAAGCTGCAGCAGCTAAACATGGGTTCTCACCCTGGTGCTTCCTAAGCACCCAGCAACAGCAGCTAAACACAGGTCACAAGGAAAAGCGGGGAAAGCACAAGGAAACAAGTAGGAAAGCCAAATACCCAAACAACAAAAGGTGCTTCCTAAACGCTTACTAACAAGGGTGCTCCCAACACCAAACTCCAGCACTGCACTAACAGCAGTGCTACACTCCGTAACAAAAGGGAAAAACAGGGAAGTCAAACACACAAGTCTCAAGTGCACACTGCACTAAACTAACCTGGACCTAAAGCAAGTAGCCAGAAGCAAACGTTGCGAAGGCCCTGAAGGAAAGAACCCACTTCCTTATCAAGGCCCTTCCTGATGATGTCACACTCCCTAGACCCAGGCAACAGCACACTAACCCAGAGAGCACACTGAAAACCATAGAGGCCCAACCCACACCAATGCAACACCGTGAAACACTTGAAGCCAGTACACCCAAAGAGAGTTAGAGCAACTCAGACTACCCACACAGGTGCAGAATAGTGAAACAATTAGAGCCCTGCTGCTGGAAGCTGCCAGCACAGAGAGACAGAGCCAACTCAGAAAGGACAGACAAAGAAACAGAAGCCAGCTAAGAAGCTGACCCCCAGGAAAGAGGTAAGTTTGACAGGGGTTCAGACCCCAATCATAACAGCACCTCCCCCTCAAGGCTCCCGTGTCCCCACGGGAGCTCCAGGTCTCAAAAGACAATTTAGGTCTCCATGGGTAGCTGTGATGAAATCTCCCAATGGGTTTCACAACATAAATCTGGATGGCTGGGCAGGAAGTAACTAGTACATCTGGAACTTGGAAACCAGAGTGGCTTTGGCCGCCACGAGGCTCTTTAGTACGGCTGCTAGGCAGGATCAGAGTCTTGGATGCACCAAGTGGAGTTCTATTCAACAGGAACCATCTCCTGAAGGAGTCCACAACTTCCTTGACTTCCTGGCACTCCACTGTAGCAGCCAGAACTGGGCTAGAGCCCACACTCATCCTGGAATCTGAAGCCGGACAGGAACTCGAACTGGACTTCAGACTGGACCTTACTTCTTGGCTGGAGCTGGAACTCAGTAGGAGTTCAACATCTTGGCTGAAATGGGAACTCGGAGTAGACTCAGCATCTTGCCTGAGACTGCAACCTGGTCCGGCCTCAGCATCTTGGCCGGAACTACCACTCAACTCGGACTCAGCATCTTGGCTGGACTCGGTACTCAGCATAGACTCAGCATCTCGGCTGGCACTGGAACTCGCTCCGGACTCAGCATCTCGGCTGGCACTGGAACTCGCTCCGGACTCAGCATCTTGGCCGGAACTGCAACTTGACCCGGACTCAGCCTCTTCACCGGGACTGCAACTTGACCCGGACTCAGCATCTTGCCTGGGACTGGAACTCCAACTTGACCCGGACTCAGCATCTTGGCCGGGACTGCAACTTGACCCGGACTCAGCATCTTGCCTGGGACTGGAACTCCAACTTGACCCAGACTCAGCATCTTGCCTGGAACTGGAACTCCAACTCTCACCGGACTCAACATCTTGACCGGAGTTGCAACTTGACCCGGACTCAGCATCTTGCCTGGGACTGGAACTGCAACTCGATCCAGACTCAGCATCTTGACTGGAACTGCAACTCAATCCAGACTCAGCATCTTGACTGGAACTACAACTCGATCCAGACTCAGCATCTCGGCTGAACTCTGCACTCGGTGCAGACTCAGCACTCATCGTGAACTCATCATCTCGGCTGGGCTCTGCACTCGGTGCAGACTCAGCACTCATCGTGGACTCATCATCTCGGCTGGACTCTGCACTCGGTGTAGACTCAAAATCCCGGCTGGGACTGCAACTCGATCCAGACTCAGCATCTTGACTGGAACTCCAACTCGATCCAGACTCAGCATCTTGACTGGAACTGCAACTCGGAGTGAACACAGCATCATGGCTGGCCTCAGCACTCGGTGTAGACTCAGCCCACAGCTCGGCCAGGACTGGCACTTGGTCCGGGACTACTAAGCCATCTTCTATTAGTTTGGGCCTCAAGAGTATCCCGCAGAGTTGGCTCCGAGAGGAGTTGGAAGCGGTAAAAGAACAGCTTAGTAGAGGGATCAATAGCAGAAACTGGGTTTTCTTCAAACCCAAGCCAGGAGACACGCTTTCTCTCTGTGGCAGCTTCAGGGGTATCCTTCAAGGCTGGATCAGACAAAAGGGCAACCCGGTACTCCTGGAGTGTCAGAAACGGATCCAGATCAAAAATGGGGTTGGAACTGGGATCCAAACTGGTACTAGGAGGCTTGGTTTGAAGCGCCACTTGAACTGGATGCAGAGACTTGGCTTGAAGGGCTGCTTGGACTGGAATCGGAGACTCGGTCGAAAGCATCCCTCGGACTGGACTCAGAGACTCGAGTGGAAGCGCCACTTGAACTGGAGTCGGCGACTCGGTTAGGAGCGTCCCTTGGACTAGGCTCCAAGGCTTGAGTGGAAGAGCCCCTTGAACTGGCATCGGAGGCTCAGTGAGAAGCCCTCCTCGGACTGGACTCTGAAGCTTGGCTGGACGCGCTGCTCGGACTGGATTCAGAGGCTTGTCTGGGCGCGCTGCTTGAACTGGACTGGACCCCTGCTGGGCCCAGAGCGTGGAATTCCCAAGACGTCTTCTCTCAGCGACAGCTTCAGGAGTATCCCACAAAGCTGGATTCAAGACCAGGCTACGGCGATATTCAGCGAGCGTGATAAAAGGGTCAATATCTGAAACTGGGTTTTCAGCGATTCCAAGCCACCGGACACGTTTTCTCTCAGCTGCCGCTTCAGGGGTCTTCTTCAAAACAGGATGAGACAAAAGTTTCCCACGATACTGACGAAGAGACATAGAAGGATCAAGAACAATGATGGAGCTGGACCCCAGATGGGTCAGCTGGGCGGGGGTTCTTGCCGGGCTCATGGCCTTCGCAATCTGTCAGGTTCAGAGCCCGCGGGGCTGGGCTCTGGAGCAAACGTGAGCCCTTGGGCTGCTGACGAGGAGCGACAGCAGCAGGCAAAACCCACCAACCAACACTGAGTAAGCACACCGGCAGGGACTGCAGGCACTGCCCAGCGAACCAGAACACATGGACTGGAATCCCCCGGACTGGAGGACACAGGACTGGAACACTGGACTGCAATCCCCCGGACTGGAACACACACCGGACCGGAACACACTGGACTGGAGCGCACCAGACTGGAACACACACCGGACCGGAACACACTGGACTGGAGCACACTGGACTGGTCCACACAGCTTCACCTGCACTTAGCTACTAAGCCCCCCAGGAGTTGAGCTCATGGGTTCGAGTAGCCGGCAGGACTTACTGGACGACACAGGGACCAGGACTAGAACAAGCTGTAACTGAAGTGCCCCTAACTCCTAAAGTGACCAAAAGTGTTCCTAAGCCCTCCACTAACAGCAGTGCTCCTAACAGAAACTAACAGGGGTGCCCCTACGCCCTACACTAACAGAAGTGCAGGGAAACCACAAGGGAAAAGGAAGGGAAGACAAATGCCAGACCTAACACTGGTACTTCCTAAGCACCAAGCTGCAGCAGCTAAACATGGGTTCTCACCCTGGTGCTTCCTAAGCACCCAGCAACAGCAGCTAAACACAGGTCACAAGGAAAAGCGGGGAAAACACAAGGAAACAAGCAGGAAAGCCAAATACCCAAACAACAAAAGGTGCTTCCTAAACACTTACTAACAAGGGTGCTCCCAGCACCAAACTCCAGCACTGCACTAACAGCAGTGCTACACTCCGTAACAAAAGGGAAAAACAGGGAAGTCAAACACACAAGTCTCAAGTGCACACTGCACTAAACTAACCTGGACCTAAAGCAAGTAGCCAGAAGCAAACGTTGCGAAGGCCCTGAAGGAAAGAACCCACTTCCTTATCAAGGCCCTCCCTGATGATGTCACACTCCCTAGACCCAGGCAACAGCACACTAACCCAGAGAGCACACTGAAAACCATAGAGGCCCAACCCACACCAATGCAACACCGTGAAACACTTGAAGCCAGTACACCCAAAGAGAGTTAGAGCAACTCAGACTACCCACACAGGTGCAGTATAGTGAAACAATTAGAGCCCTGCTGCTGGAAGCTGCCAGCACAGAGAGACAGAGCCAGCTCAGAATGGACAGACAAAGAAACAGAAGCCAGCTAAGAAGCTGACCCCCAGGGAAGAGGTAAGTTTGACAGGGGTTCAGACCCCAATCATAACAGCTGGTCCCTGCCCCTCCGACATCGCTTCCTGCTCTGGGGCATAGCTGGCAGCCACAAGCCTGCACAGTGTGGCGTCAGTGTCTGTTCTTTGTTTTGCTGCTCCTGGCAGACCCTGGAAGGAAAAGTCAAAGAGAAGGGACAGATGCTGGAAGGAAGGGGGAGAGGGGATAAATGCTGGAAGGAAGGGGGGGTTGCTTCAGTCTTTTAAATATTTATTTATGATTTTATGTGGGGAATGAAGTTGGACTTTGATTTTCATCAATCTGCTGTTTTGCTGTCCATTTTCGATTTCGCAGACCGTTTCCCAATTGTTTTCTTGTTACTTCACAATATGCCTAGTAGTAGATTTAGATTTTGGATTTGGATTAAGATCACACGCCAGTGGTGTGCTGGAGCTGGCTCGCAACGGCTCTGCAGAGCCGGTTGTTAATTTTTGAGCAGTTTTGCGAGCCGGTTGTTCAGCTGTCTCTGTCAGCAAGGACGGGAAAGTTTTTTTTTCCCCTATGCGGGAGGCCTCGTCGTCCTGCATTGGGCTGGTTCCATTGGGGGCGGACCGCCCCGGGTAAAAGCGCAAACCATATGGGGGGGTGTCCTAACTTCTGCTCCGTCCGTGCTGCCCTACCTACCTCCGCTCACTTGTCTTCTCCCAGCGGCTCACTTTGTCTCCTCCCAGTGGTTCCTTCCACTCTCTCCACCTCTGCCAGTGCCGCTTCCTCCCTCTGCAGCTCCTTTCGCTCTCTTCCCGCCTCTCCGGTCTTCGAGTCCCGCCCATGATGACCCTAACGTCACGACGCCGGCTTCCTCCCCCTGCGGCACCCTGCGCGCCAGTGAATGCACCCTTCTCTGTTCTCTTGCTTCTGTAACGGCTCCGTCCTGAGTCCTGCAGGTGTTTGGCGCCTTCTGCTTCCTGCACTGCTAGTGCACTCCGTCTCTGTGTCTCTGTCTCCTCACACCCCTGCTGCTGCTGGCCACCAGTCTTCTATCGTCCTCCACTCCTCCTCGTCGCAGAAGAATCTTGGATCTTCACTGTGAATCACTTCCATTCCAGCCAGGTAGGCCCCGCAGCGATCTAATATTTATTTATTTAATTAACTTTTAAAAACATTTTTCATTGTATTTCTGCTGCTGCTAGTGCTACTTTGACAAGAGCAGCAAGCTGCAGCTAGGGGGCCGGGGGGGGGGGGGGGGGAGATCATACAGTGTGAAAAGGAAGGGGGGCCCGGGGGGGGGCAAGATAGAGCACTACTCTAGATGGGAGAAAGAGGACAATGGCAATGGGCATGAATGGCCAAATTTCAGTGAAGATATCCTGTTTCCTGCTGGGTTCGTCTTAACTGTTGTTGTAATCTATAAAGTTGATGGAATATTGAAATTAAATGGAAGCAGAATTAAACTCTCCTTTCATTTGGGGCACACATGGAATCAGTTCTTCATCTGTTTTGTAGAAGTTTACCTTTTAGATACGTAAATGGATTATTTTGTTTCATGCAGATTTCTTTTGTTTTTACATAAATGGGCTATATAAGCCTCTAATGCAGCCCGTATTGGTTTTCTTATATTTTGTTCTTGTGATACCTTATACTGTGCCAAAACTGAAAACTCTTATCTCTGTCTGGTCGGTAGTAAAAGGAGCTCGTTGTGAACACTATCTACCCTAAAAGGTTGTTTTGTGTCTTGGTATGGTCACATTTTCAATATGGTAATACTACGGCCCAGTGGCGTAGCTACGTGGGGCCTGAGGGGGCCAGGGCCCCCGCAGATTCACCCCAGGACCCCCCTCCCGGCGAACCCGCTGCCGCCTACCTTTACTTTTGCTGGCGGGGGATCCCACTCCCCGCCAGCCGACGTCTTCTCAGTCCTTCCTGCTCTTCAATTTGTTTGCTGACGTCCTGCACGTAATTGTACGTGCAGGACGTCAGACTCAGAGAACAACGTGCAGGACGTCAGCAAACAAATTGAAGAGCAGGAAGCGACTGAGAAGAAGACGTCGGCTGGCGGGAAGTGGGATCCCCCGCCAGCAAAAGTAAAGGTAGGCTGCGGCGGCGGCGGGTTCGCGGCGGGAGGGGGGGGCGGCAATGTCGGCGGTGGGGGGGCGGCACCGGGGGGAGGGCTAAAATGTGCCCCCTCCCCCCCGGGCTCTGGCCCCCTCCCCCACGGAAGGCTGGCTACGCCCCTGCTACGGCCCAGCTAAGGAACAGCCAGGTTATTTTGAGTTAGTCTTCACTGGACCAAACTTGCTGTCCTTGTGCCACCATCACTATCCAGCAGGTAGGCACTGTCTTAAAAGATAGAGGATAAAGGATTTTTTTAAACATTTATCACACATTCCAAGCAAAGTTGGCTTACATATTTCAAAGTACACTGAGACAGAATAATAGAGTTCAGTTATATCATGGGAACAATTAGATGATACATCTGAAACATTTGAGATTAGCATATATATGATATATACCCAACTGAGCATTTAAAAGTTTGGCCTTTATTGATACCATATGTTCAGAAATCCATAGCCATTTAGTACAGGTAGTTATTCAAAGATTATCACATTCATACACCAGAACAGGCATCCATCACATCACATTGCAAAAGAAAACAACGTCTACAGAGTACGTCCAAAAGTTAATTTTTATTTCCTTATTTCTTTCTTCCAAAATTCCAGACAGCACATGTACAGATCAGTAGGAGGACCCAAAGCACTCCAAAACAAGTAAAGTCAAAAACAACACAGTTTATTGTTCAACCACCCTTAGGATTTACCTTGGGTTTAAAAAGCAAAACCATGTTCATATCCTTTGCACCAATAATGTATAATAAAATTACACGTTGTTAATACTTTACCAGCTAACTCTCTCCCTGGGAATAGCCAGCTCTGCAATTTGTGTGTGTGTGGGGGGGGGGGGGGGGGCGCAGAGGTGGATGGAGGAGAGAGCCTGTTGTTAAAAATTTACCAGCAAACCACTGATCACACCTTTCTTAGTAATAACTCAAAGCAAGTTACATTTAGGTCCAGTAGATATCTTCCTATCCTCTGAACGGTTTATAAGTTTTGTACCTGAGGCAATGGAGGATTAAGTGACTTGTCAAAGATCTCAGAGCAGCAGTGGGGTTTGAATTGTGGCTTCCCTGATTCTCAGCCTGCTGCTTTAACCATTAGGTACATATTAGCTGTGCCTAATGTTTGGTAACTCAACAGCAAACTAAAGTGTAGCGGAACTGAAAACTGGTGGTCCTTTGGCAACCTACCAAAAACATTGATAGGTAGCATGGGCCTCATCTGTCCCATTATGTTCTTATTTTATAGATCAATACGTAGGCACTAATTCAGCAAAATCAAATGTTGATGACAAAACAGTAAGCTGAAAAATCAACCTAATTCTTGTCTCTGCCTATGAACTTCCAAATCAAAATTATAATTCCTTACTCTGCAATTTTACTATCACTAAATGGAGGGAAAGACCTCAGATGCCCTGAACTGGGCCCTTCTATGCCTTCTAGAGACTGCTAATGCTGTGGCAGAAAATTCAAGTTTTATAACTATGGGGAAAAGGGTATGGAGACTAACTAATGAAGTTTGAGTCTCTTTTTTTTTTTTTTTTTTAAATTCTAGCTGTATTTATCAATATCCTACAATTCCTCTTTTAAACTCTAATAAGTTACCAAGCACAGAATAAAATAATGTCACCCACAGAGATGTCCTCTTCTCTCAGAACTTCTCAGAAAGAAAGTTAAGTGGGACTTTTCCTCTCTATATAGTTTGGATTCTAAGGAGACTGTTTCAAACAAACCCTTTGAAGCTAGCACAGTAATCAGGTTGCCCTTACTAACCTTTGCAAATATTCTACTTCCTCACACCTTAATTAACACCTAAGTCAGGTCAATGGCAGTGCTACCTCTCCTGCAGGCAAAAACAGAAAATAGCTTTCTTTCAGGACAGTTTAAGCCTTGCTACTATCCATTTTATACTCTTGGCGGTTACGTTTCTACCTCTAAAGAAAGTTTCATTTTAAAAACTATAGGGAAAAGGGATTGTACACTATGGAAACTAGTTAATAATGCTTGCTTCTCTCAATTACTTTTATTTGTTTTTTCTAAGACTGAACTGGACCCTTCTGTGCCTTTTAGAGGCTATCTGTTAATGCTGTGACAGAAAATTCATGTTTTAAAACTATAGGGGAAAGGGTATGGAGACTAGCTAATAAAAATTTGATTCTTTTTTTATTAATTCTAACTGTGTTTATTAATATCCTACAATTCCTCTTTTAAACCCTAATCTTTAAGTTACCAAGGACAAAATAAAATAAATGTCACTTACCCACAGAGATGTGCTCTTCTATCAGAACTTCTCAGAAAGAAAGCTAAGTGGGACCTTTCTTCACTATATAGTTTGGATTCTAAGGAGACTGTTTCAAACAAACCATTTGAAGCTAGTACAGTAATCAGGTTGCCCTTAGTAACCTTTGCAAATATTCTATTTCCCCATACCTTAATTAACACCTAATTCAGGTCAGTGACAGAGCTACCTCTCCAGCAGGCAAGAACAGAAAATAACTTTCTTTTAGGACAGTTTAAGCCTTGCTACTATCCTTTTTATATTCTTGGCTAAGTTTCTACCTCTAAAGAAAGTTTCAGTTTAAAAACTATAGGGAAAAAGGATTGTACACTATGGAAACTAGTTAATAATGCTTGCTTCTCTCTCTCTCTCTCTTATTTTTTTTTTCTAAGACTGAACTGGTCCCTTCTATGCCTTCTTGACAGCACTGAGAGAGGCTATGTGAAGTTTCAAGGTAAAGTAGTTTCCCATCTGTGCATATAAGTTGTGGAGCATTTTATAAACACTTCATCTGCAAACATGCTCATGAAGTAAACCCAAACAGAATGTAAACTAATAGAAATTGGAAAGAGCCATGGAAGAACCACACTTAGAGGAGTCTTTTTCATGCAACATGTCTTCAACATTTGATAAAATATAATAAAAATGTAGCAGAAGCGCTTTGCAGCCTTTATATAGAAAAGCTATAGTGGCAGGCTTAAATTCATAAGCCAAACATTTAGAAGGAAGCTGAATTGGGTATTTTATAGTCATTTGTGGAGTTAACTAGAAATCCAGCAATGTTTATACTAAGATATATTTCTATTGTATTTTTGCTGTCTGAATTTAATATTTATTGTCCTTTCTTTTATAGGATGCCCTGTAGAATGCTGGAAATGATAGACTAGGACAGATATCACTGGAGTTACTACAGCAAAAAAACTGTGTTGGCGTCTGGTTTTCGCAGACCAATAGGTTCCAGCTCCCAACGCAGTATGTCCACGAAACAACAGGCTCTTGTCGAGGTTTTGAACGGCTGGTATTCGTTGGATACTTGTTTGGATTAAAAGTCTAGTGTAGAGTGGTGCCTTTGGAACCGTAGTGCTTGTAGATTGCAGACAGAAGAGGGCCAGTGAGAGGAAGATGGCCCTCTTCATTTTCAGCTAAGTTTTTGTGGAACTTGATTCACATTACCAGGGAAATACAGAAGGTGGCATAGTATTAATCTATGTCATTCTTCAATGATCAGATGAAGCTCACTTTTATGTCATCTTCATTAAAGATGTTATCCTGTATTATTCAGGATGACTTTTTAGAAGATTCACTGTATATCCTTTTTTTTCTTTTTTACCACCAGGAAAATGGAAAATCGCTCATGAGAACTTTATGAATTTTATATCAGCAGTTAATATGGAATATGCCGGTGTTATCTTACTAGGGGACTTGGCAGGTTGTTTAATCTGGCCAAAATTAAACCAGATATTCAATGCCGGTCACTGGAAGTGGCCTGGCATTGAATATCCTGTCTCACCGCCGACCGCGGGTGTTAGCCAGGCTGCCACCTGCAGTCTGAATATCAGCCCCTTAGTACCTCCTAAATAGGAGGCAGTAAGTGTACCTACCTCAGTTGCCGTATGCTAATGCTCACATTAGTGTATGGCATGAAGAAAATTCAGAGGAAAATTACACTTTCGTGGCCACAATAGAAATGGGCGTAGCACGTGGAAAAGTCCCACGTTACCATGCATCCCACGTTACCATGCGCTAAGCCTTTATTCTACCGCAGCTTTAGTTAATAGCTATCAGGGTCAGATCTTGAGACAGTAACACTTTACATTTGAAAGGCCCATCACCTCTGTCTATCCCACATCCCTTTCTAGAAAGCTGCCAGCCTAAGACCTAGATTACTTTTTAAACCCAGTGTAACTGCTCTTCCTTTCTGAGGGGCCCTTTTACTAAAGGGTTGCTGCATAGCAGTGACTTGCTGCGTGGCAACCTGGAACTACCCCAGCCCAACACGGGTGCCAGAGGTAGTTCCACCCCCAGCTTGCGCCATTTCCTGCACTACAGAAAATCAGGTCTGATTTTCTAGTCCAGGGGTTACCCGGCAGTAATCGGACAATGCTGCCCTGTTACCACCAGGTTAGCACAAGAGCTCTTACAGCCACCTCGGTGGCAGTAAGTGCTCCCTCCGAAATAGTCACATGGCAAGTGTGAACTTACCGCACGGCCATTTCTTTTTTCCATCTTTTACCCTCTGCAGTAAAAGGGGGCTGTGTGCAGTAAAAACTCACACTACTGCTAGTGCAGGGCCCCTTTTACCGCAACTTAGTAAAAGGGCCCCTTAACTCTCAAAAATGGTGGTGTGCATGTAAATTTATCATTCATTTTCAGAATTTTTGTTGACTTTTGGACATTTTTTAGTTTGATTCAGAAATTAATGCAAAATTTGATCAATGAACATAAACATTTTAATATACATACATTAACTTTTTGCACATTAATTGAAAAGGTTTATGTGCATACAGTAAATCTAGTGTCTGTTTTTTATGTGCATAAAAGTTTCCAAACTGAAACCAGAAACTGAATGCACATCCCTGCTTGAAAGCTTGTTGACTCTTATTTCCGCATATCCAAGCAGACTAGCATGTAGCCATGGTTCTTTGCTCTGTTAACTGCTATAAATTAAAATCTATTAGAAATCTTTAATACAGTTTCCCTAAACATTTTCTGTTCTATAACTGAATTTCAGTAGCTTGTTTAGAATTAAAATACTTGTATTAGTCTCTTTTCCAAAATTGATAATATCTCATGCATCCGTAAAGCAATCTTCATTCCTAGTCATTCCAGATTATGTTCTTGTATGCAGTGCCTACATTTGGCCACTAGGGAGTTCTCTGATGCTTTGTTAACATCCCATTTGTTTTATTTGAAGGTATTGTGAGTAGATTTCAGGGTTTATAATACCACACCATTTGACAGAAACACTTTCTTCTAAACTGGGAAATTTTAACCGATAGTCCTAAGATTTAGGTTACTGTTCCCAAAAAGTACATTATACTCAATTAAGGATTCAGGTAGTACGCTAATTACAGAGGATCTGAGAGTACTACTTGAAAAATCAATAATTATTAATTTTATTTTATGTACATTTCCTCAAACATCCTTAGGCAAAAACCATGAAGATGATTTACAATAAGATTAAAGCCCCAGATTGAGCTGGGGCTGCCTAATATGGAGCCGCACATCAGAAATGTGCAGTCACATGTAAGCCACATTGAGCCTGCAAATAGGTGGGAAAATGTGGGATACAAATGTAACAAATAAATAAATAAACTTGTCAGGCAGAATCAGAGGTGAAGGTGAATTGGTGGAGTTCTGACCAACAGCTGTTTGGACATATTTGTGGACTTTGTTTCAGTTTGGGTTTTGTGGGGAAGGAAGTTTTCCTGCCACCTTCCCCTGCCCACCCTGTTTTTGTAATTATAATGATTTGAGGGAAGGGGTTTGTCTCAGCTTTTGGTGGTTGGGGATTGTGAGCCCTTTAGAGTTCCAGTCAAATAAGAATTGGATTTGGAATACTTCACATGGCTGGCCTAGGTTCTGGGACATTACCGCAGGAGATCTGTAAATATACGGCCTTTGACAGAAACTACTCGGCATCACCGCAGGCATTCAGGATGACTTAGAATGTTGATGTGAAATAAGTAAAAGGCTAGGAAGATACCACCTAGTCTTGGGTTTGATTGCATATGTTATATTGGACTGGAAAAGGGCAAAATGACTGATTTTGTTCTGTTATTGAAACTTATTTCTCCGGTTTGTAATAAAGCTGCAGCCTTTATTGCATCACAGTTATTTGTGTTGTGTATTATTTGGCTATGAATAGATGACAATACATGCTCTATGTTTAAAGATTGGAAAGGATAAGTAACAATGTAAGAACAATAATGTGCACAAGGGGGAACAAACAAAGTATAAACAAGGGAAGAAACAAATCAATGTATAACAATGCCCAGTTGTGCCAGTAGACCATCCTCTCAGTCCATCTCCTTAAAGGCTTAGGAGTCCTTTTACTAAGGCGTGCTAACAGATTTAGTGTGCGCTAATGATTAGCACATGCTATGGTTGTCTTGTCATTTAGTGCATGCTAATCAGCGCACACTAAATCTGATAACACGCCTTAGTAAAAGGACCTCTAAGTGGGGGAAAAAAAAACATCAGGCACATTTTCAAAAGAGAAGGACGCCCATCTTTCGACACAAATCGGAAGATGGGCGTCCTTCGCACAGGGTCACCCAAATCGGTATAATCTAAAGCCGATTTTGGACGTCCCTGACTGCTTTCCATCGCAGGGACGGCCAACGTTCCTAGGGGGTGTGTCGGAGGCGTAGCGAATGCGGGACTTGGGCGTGCCTTACACATAGACGTTGTTAAACCGTAATGGAAAAAAAGGGCGTCCCTGACGAGCACTTGGACGACTTTACCTGGTCCTTTTCTTACGACCAAGGCACAAAAAGGTGCCTGAACTGATCAGATGACCACCAGAGACAATCGGGAATGACCTCCCCTTACTCCTCCAGTGGTCACTAACCCCCTCCCACCCTCAAAAAATCTTTAAAAATATTTTGTGTCAGCCTGTATGCCAGCCTCAAATGTCATACTCAGATCCATCACAGCAGTATGCAGGTCCCTGGAGCAGTTTTAGTGAGTGCAATGCACTTCAGGCAGGTGGACCCAGACCCATCTCCCACCTGTTAGACTTGTAGTGGTAAATGTGAGCCCTCCAAAATCCACCACAAACCCACTGTACCCACATCTAGGTGCCCTCCTTCACCCATGAGGGCTATGGTAGTGGTGTACAGTGGTGGGTAGTGGGTTTTGGGGAGCTCACCACACTAGGTAAGGGAGCTATGTACCTGGGAGCAATTTCTGAAATCCACAGCAGTGCCCCCTAGGGTGCCCGGTTGGTGTCCTGGCATGACAGGGGGACCAGTGCACTACGAATGCTGGCTCCTCCCACGACCAAAGGGCTTGCATTTGGTCGTTTCTGAGATGGGCATCCTTGGTTTCCATTATCGTCGAAAATCAGAAACGACCAAGTCTAGGGATGATCATCTCTAAGGACGACCTAAATTTCAGGATTTGTGCGTCCCCGACCGTATTATCGAAACGAAAGATGGATGTCCATCTTGTTTCGATAATACGAGTTTCACCGCCCCTCCATCGGGATGTTTTGCGAGGGCGTCCCTTTCGATTATGCCCCTCCATGTCTTCACATTGCTCTTCAATTATTTTACAATTCTTTGAGAAATAATGATGCATATAAAGAGCAAGGGATCCTTGCAGAAGAATAGGGGTAAGATAATCCGCAAGGTATGTTGGCTGGTTGGTGTGAAGTGCCTGATGCACCAGAACAAGTACAGAGACACCAAGTGTGGCCTATCCCAAAGCTGGAGATTCCACCACAGTACTGGATTTTCCACCTCAGTGCTGGAGATTTAAGGCCAATGTGTGAGATTTCTCTCGCAGGCCTCTGCCAAGTCTTAAACCAGCTCTAACATATGTCCATTCCAAAAACTGACATTCTAATCAATAAATAGAAAATACAAAAAAATCTTTGGTAATTTTACTTTTCTAATCATGTTGGTCCCAGTCTCTGGTTTCTGCTTTCCTCTGTCTTCTCTTAATTGTC
This sequence comes from Microcaecilia unicolor, assembly GCF_901765095.1. NCBI lineage: Eukaryota > Metazoa > Chordata > Amphibia > Gymnophiona > Siphonopidae > Microcaecilia > Microcaecilia unicolor. The sequence continues at coordinate 657,022,823 of NC_044031.1, read as the reverse complement.
TTGCCAGGATCCCCTTGTCAATTTGGCACTTCTTTTCTCTCCATGTCCACCATCCATCTTCTCTCTGTATCCCAATCCATCCTACCCAGCATCACCTCTGTGTCCTTGCCCCTGTTTTGCTGCCATGATCTCCTCCTGTGTCCTTATCCTTGCCCTGTTAAACATAACTCTTCTGTGTCCCTACCCCTGACAGGCCAGCATCTCTGCCTCTCGTCTGTCCTTCTGTCCCTCCTCCCCAGGGACTAGCAAGTGTTCCTCTCTGTTCCCTCGCTCCTGTTTCATCTCCCCTTTGGAGGCCCAGCACCTCTCCCTCTTCCTTCTTTCCCCATCATCCTGGCATCTCTTTCTCTAAACCTCCCCCACCATCCTGGCATCTCTATCTGTCTTGCTCCCCCCCCCCCCCCGCCCCAATCCTGGCATCCTTTCCTCTCACCTCCCCCTGACACTCTCTCCCTTTCCTTCCCCTGCTCTCCAGCAGCCCAGCTGGTATCTCCCAAGCTCAACTGTGCATGCACAGAAATTCTTGCTCAGCATTCATTATATGGGGATCTTCTCAGTCTTACTGTTCATGTAACATATTGCTTTGTGTATTGGTGTTCTCAGTGGATCTCTTGTCTTATTTTCTTAAGCAGGTTCATGATATTTGTTAGGTTTTCATTCTCTTTGGCAAAACCATTGTGGCCCAAATTCTGACACCTAACCCCTGATCTTTGCAGTTAGTGGTTTGATTTTCAGCTTACCTCTTAGTTCTAAAACCCAAATGTTCTCTGTAGGTGATGTGATATCCTTTTTTCAAATAATGACTACTATATTAGAATGTGATAGAATAAATACAACTGCTGAACTTGCTTGAGGCTGCTGCTGGTACCGCTGAACAGAGGCTGCTTCCGGCCAACACATGGGCCTTCTGCCACTCCTGCCTCCTGTAATGTTATTTCCAGTTTCTGGAGGCAAGAGCAGCAGCAGAAAGTTCCTGCGTTGGCCGGAAGCAGCATTTATTCAGTTCTACCGGCAGCGTCAAGCAAGTTCAGCAGACCGCCGGAAGTCAGGAAAGTGAGAGATGCTAGGCCAGGCTGCGGAAGAAGGGACAGGAATGGGAGAGGCCAGCAATGCACTGTGAGACTTGCATGGTTATGTGAGTGAGCTGAAGTTGGGGTGTGGATATGTGTGACATGGAGGTATATTTTCAAGACACTTAGACTTACAAAGTTACATGGGAACATGTGGAACTTTGTAAGTCTAAGTGCTTTGAAAAAGCAATGAAGGTGAAACAAAAAGATATGAAGGTACCCAAAGAGAAGAGACACCCCCAAATCACTAATGTTGAAACAAATACCAGGAAATGTAGATGGAAAGCGATGACCACAAATGCTCGCAGTCTAAGCAATAAAGTTCTTGACCTTCAAGCCCTGATGTTGGAGGCAGACTTAGATGTTGTTGCAATCATGGAGATGTGGCTCAATGGTTCCCATGAATGGGATGCAAACATACCAGGCTATAATCTATTTAGGAAGCATAGAGATGGTCGTAAAGGTGGAGGAGTAGCTCTGTATGTGAGAAATGATATCGTAGCGACTGAAATAACAGGGACCTGGGAAAAGGAAGAAGCGATATGGATCACCTTAAAAAGAGAAGATAGAATCTTTGTCCACATGGGTGTTGTCTACAGACCCCCGACACAAATGGAGGAACTAGTTAAAGATCTGATTGAGATATTCAAAAGTTGGGAAAGAAGAGAGAGGTTCTGTTGATGGGAGATTTCAATCTGCTGGATGTAGATTGGAAGGTTCCGTCTGCGGAATCGGAAAGAAGTAGAGAGATAGTAGATGCTTTTCAAAGTGCTCTGCTCAGACAAATGGTGATGGAACCCACGAGGGAGGAAGCGATGCTGGATCTGTTGCTCACAAATGGGGATAGTGTGTCAAATGTCAGAGTGGGTGCCCACCTGGGCAGCAGTGACCATCAAACGATTTTGTTTGATATGACAGCTGAAGTGGAGGGCGGGCACTCAAAACTCAAAGTCCTAGATTTCAAGCATGCTGACTTTAGTAAAATGGGGGAATACCTGAGGAAGGAGCTGATGGGCTGGGAGGACGAATGAGAAGTGGAAGGACAGTGGTCCAAGCTGAAAGAAGCTATAAATAGGGCCACAAACCTTTATGTACGGAGAGTAAATAAAAGCAAGAGAAAAAGGAAACTGATATGGTTCTCCAAGCAAGTGGCCGAGAAAATAAAGGCCAAAGAGTTGGCGTTCCTGAAATAAAGAAAAACTCAAGAAGAGGAACACAGAGAAGAATACCGGATGAAACTGAAAGAAGCCAAGAGAGAGATACGTCTGGCGAAAGCGCAAGCGGACGAACAAATGGCTAGAAATGTAAGGAGGGGTGACAAAAATTTATTCAGGTATATTAGCGAAAGACTAAAAATGGAATTGTGAGACTGAAAGATGCTGCGAAACGCTATGTAGATAATGATGAAAAAAAAAGCAAATTTGCTAAATAGATACTTTCGTTCTGTTTTCACAGAAGAAAATCCTGGAGAACGACCGCGATTGACTGGCAAAAGTACAAATGAGAATGGAGTGGATATAGCACCGTTCACGGAAGAGAGTGTGTATGAACAACTTGAAAAGCTAAAGGTGGACAAAGCCATGGGACCAGACGGGATCCACCCTAGAATATTGAAGGAGTTCAGAGAGGTTCTGGCGGGTCTTAAAGATTTGTTGAATAAATCCTTGGAAACAGGAGAAGTTCCGTGGGATTGGAGAATGGCAGATATGGTCCCTCTTCACAAAAGTGGTGATAGGGAAGAAGCTGGAAACTACAGGCCGGTAAGCCTCACTTCGGTTATTGGAAAAGTAATGGAATTGATGCTGAAGGAAAGGATAGTGAATTTCCTGGAAGCCAATAAGTTGCAATATCTGAGACAACATGGTTTTACCAAAGGTAAATCGTGCCAAACGAATCTCATTGAATTCTTTGACTTGGTGACTGGAGAATTGAATCAGGGAAGTGCTATAGATGTAATCTACTTAGATTTCAGCAAATCTTTTGACACGGTTTCCCACAGGAGGCTCTTGAATAAACTTGACAGGCTGAAGATAGGACCCGACATGGTGAACTGGATTAGGAACTGGTTGACGGACAGATGCCAGAGGGTGGTGGTTTAATGGAATTTGCTCGGATGAGGGAAAGGTGAGTAGTGGAGTGCCTCAGGGATCGGTGCTGGGGCCGATTCTGTTCAATATATTTGTGAGTGACATTGCCGAAGGGTTAGAAGGTAAAGTTTGCCTTTTTGCGGATGATACTATGATTTCTAACAGAGTGGACACCAGGGAGGGAGTGGAAAACTGAAAATGGATCTGCAGAAGCTAGAAGAATGGTCTAAGGTTTGGCAATTAAAATTCAATGCGAAGAAATGCAAAGTGATGCACTTAGGGAGTAGAAATCCACGGGAGACGTACGTGTTAGACGGGGAGAGGGACTTTGGGGTGATAGTATCTGAGGATCTGAAGGCGACGAAACAGTGTGACAAGGCGGTGGCCGTAACTAGAAGGTTGCTAGGCTGTATAGAGAGAGGTGTGACCAGCAGAAGAAAAAAGAGTTTAATGCCCCTGTATAAGTCATTGGTGAGGCCCCATCTGGAGTATTGTGTTCAGTTTTGGAGGCCGTATCTTGCTAAGGATGTAAAAAGAATTGAAGCGGTGCAAAGAAAAGCTACGAGAATGGTATGGGATTTGCGTTACAAGACGTATGAGGAGAGACTTGCTGACCTGAACATGTATACCGTGGAGGAAAGGAGAAACAGGGGTGATATGATACAGACGTTCAAATATTTGAAAGGTATTAATCCACAAACGAACCTTTTACGTAGATGGGAAGGCGGTAGAACTAGAGGACATGAAATGAGATTGAAGGGGGGCAGACTCAAAAGAAATGTCAGGAAGTATTTTCTTACGGAGAGATTGGTGGATACTTGGAATGCCCGCCCGTGGGAGGTGGTGGAGATGAAAACTGTAACGGAATTCATACATGCGTGGGATAAACATAAAGAAATCCTGTTGAGAAGGAATGGATCCTCAGAAGCTTAGCCAAGATTGGGTGGCAGAGCCAGTGGGGGGAGGCGGGGCTGGTGGTTGGGAGGCGGGGCTAGTGCTGGGCAGACTTCTACGGTCTGTGCCCAAAAAATGGCAGATACAAATCAAGGTAAGGTATACACAAAAGGTAGCACATATGAGATTGTCTTGTTGGGCAGACTGGAAGGACCGTGCAGGTCTTTTTCTGCCGTCATCTACTATGTTACTGTGTTACTATGAAAATGAGCCCCATGGTATATCTGCAAGCACCTTAAATTAGACCCAGTGTTGAGACTGCAGAAGAAGTGAGACATGATCAGAATGCTTATTGCCGACTAATATTTTCATGGTGATATTCTACATAAGCTGAAGGTGAATGAGTGTTGATAATGGAAGGTCATTGTAAAGGACATTGCAAGTCAGTTCTGGAACTGACTGAGAGTATCAATATGTTAAGGTTTTGGAACTAATAGAAAAGTGGCAAAAACACTGCACACAGAAGCAGATCACACACCAAGAGAACAAGGTGTTCCAATAAATAATAAAATAGAAAAATGAACAGCATACATATATCACAAGGCCGGTCTTAGGCAGGAGCAACCTGTGCAGCCATACAGAGCCTCGTGTTCCCAGGAGCCCTGTGCTGCCAACTAGAGACCTTTATGGGAAGGATGTTTGTGGCTTTTTTTTTTCCTATTCCATTTTTTTCCACCTTGGTTTCTCTCCTGCGGCAGATCCAGCACTGATCTCTTCCTTCCCCTTGAGTCCAGTGCCCCACCCCCTGGTCCACAAAAACCTGATTTTTCTTTGCTGGTACCGGCAGTGGTAACAGGAACAAGCTGTCTGGACAGACCCTGTCCTTCCCTCTGCAGCGTCCTGCCCATGTATAAACAGGAAGTTACATCAGAGGGGTGGGACAAGAAGGACTGGTCGGCCCAGACGGCCTGTTCCCATTGCCACTGCTGGCATCAACACCAGCAAAGAAATTAAGTTTTTGTGGACCATGGCCCGGGGGGGGGGGGGGGGAGCAGGTGACAGCTGCTGGACTGTAATGCCTCTCCAGTACTATGTAAGCCACATTGAGCCTACAAACAGGTGGGAAAATGTGGGATATAAATGTAATAAATGCTGGGGAAGCAGTGAGTAATTTAAACTGTGTCCAAAAGTGATGCCATGCTGTGGAAACAGTGAGTGACTTGAACTGTGTTCAGAACACTGCCATGCTGGTGAAACAGTGAGTGAATTAAAACTGTGTCCAGGAATCAGGCCATGCTGGGGAAGCAGTGAATGATTCCAAAAACTGTGGCCGGCGGGGGGAAGGAACAAGGGGTGATATGTGCTGTAACCAAGGACTGTGTCTGGAAGAGAAAATGTCTTGGCCTTGCTGATGGAATAAAGTGGTTTTAAGCATATTTTTGGAGTCTGCTTCTGGGAGTGCTGTGTCCAGGGAAGGGCCCTTCCAGGGTCAGTCGAGTTCATACCTGCAGGAAGGCCTGAAGGTGGTGGCCTGCTGACACACTTCAAACAAGGACATTGCAATACATAAACCACATACTCAGATGTGCAGGTTGTGCTGAATCACAATTTATAAATTCTCCCGTCTTTGGGATTGATAAATTCAGTGCACTCGATGGACATGTCCCAATGTCAACAGGAACCACACTTGGAATGACCTCCAGTCTCACCCACATTGTGCTTCATCAAGTCAACTGGACTGACAATCTCCTTCAGATTGCGGTCTCGCAAAGAAACTATACACAGTTGATGGTGTTGAAACAGCTTGTGTGATTGTATGATGTCCAAATTCTTACGAATGATCCTCTGTGCAATTGAGTGAAAACAAATCATGTGTATCTAATAACAAGTTTGGAGCACTGCTGTTAGCCCTCTGTAAAGAATATGCCCACTCCTTTGACTCTTTCAAGGGTTGGATAATCGACGGCATCTCCCCCCCCCCCCCCCCCCCAATAAGCGTGGTGCTGACTGCAGCAAGGCTTTATTACAGTGTGAGCAACGTTGGATTTTCAGACTGGATACCCTGGAGCCTAAGGGGTTAAATTCTTTAATCCATTGGACTGCTTTCTTTTCATGACTCTCTGGTACTCAGGGGGTTAAAACTTGTGGACTGGTTTTCAGGATCTTTTTTGGAGGATGTGCAGGGCAGAAAACTTCTTTGACTTGATTTTCTGCCTTGGTTTGGAGTTTTCCACGTTTTGGTTTTGATTCTTTTGTTTTGATTTTTGATGGCGCTCGGAGTCTGCAAATGGGTGAGAAAATGTGGGATACAAATGCTACAAATAACAAATAATAAAAATAAAAACAGAATCATATTCTTCATTTGACAATGGTGCAACATCAATCAGCTACCCAACATGTTTCAGCCAAGACCTGTCTCAGGGGTCTAACTTGAAAAGAGCAAGATGCTGAAAAAAGAGGGATAAGCCAAAGGCCCGTTATGTGCTCATTACCCCCAAACAAAAGAAGAGAGAAGGTGCTGTCAATGGAGCCTATCCAAGGTTAAGGTTTTGTGGGTAGAACGATATCTGGTGAGAGTTCTGATTCTGCAAAGGGCCAGGCAGAAAAGATGATTTTACTCCTGCCTTTACTTGGTATTTCATTGAAAGAGAAGAGTGAAACATTCAGACTGAGTCACGGTGCATCAGAGGGATACAGAGATTAGCAGCTTTGGGAAAAAAAGTCCCAGTGTCTGTGAATCCAGAAGACCTCATATTAATTAATATTCAAGTCCATCCAAAGAGCAGTAAGCCAATCTACTACCACATCAAGGCAATTTATTAGGACAGAAATATCAAATTTGGGTGTTGAGGGGGGGGGGGGATCTGCAGCAAACAAGTTTTGAATATCATCTGCATAAAAATAGGGACTACAACTATGTGACTGGATTTTTTAAAAAAAGCTAAAGGAGAAGGCAAAATGTTGAACAGAGTAGGTTAGAGAGCTAGTTCATTAGAAAAGGTCCTGTTTGAGAACACTCTGAAAGAGCAGACGGACACATAGTCCAGAACAGAGGATGAGATACCAATATCTTGTAGGCACTGAGGGGGGTCTTTTACAAAGTGTCGGTAAGCCCAACGCGGACTTACTGAATGCTAAATCTGGACTATATCTGGCCTAATGCGTCCGCCACGGTAATTCCACCGAGCGCATGCCAAGAGAGGAGGAGGCATAGCAATAATCTATAAATCTCAATTCACAATCACAACAACAGCAGAATCTATTCTTCCCCAACTTGAAATAGCCTCAGTCAGAATCAACCACTCCAACTTACGTGATCACCTAAACCTAATCTTATTTTACAGACCCCCAGGCAACTGGCAAGATTCATAATCGCACTTTCTGGATTTTATATTGAATACTTGTGTTTCCACCCAGAACCTTCTTATAGCAGGAGACATCAATCTTCACGTTCAAGATACTAAAGTATTGCGTTCAAGATCTGCACGATTGTACACAAAATCATTCACGCAGACGCCCCAACCTACATGCAAAACCTCGTGGACCTACCTCCCAGAAATGCCACAAGATCATCCCGCAAATTTCTCAATCTGCACTTCCCCAGCTGTAAAGGACTAAAATACAAGCTGATGCATGCCACTACCTTCTCATACACGAGCACGCAGTTATGGAATGCACTACCTACAGACCTGAAATCAATCGACGAAATAACCAACTTCTGCAAATCTCTGAAGACATACTTCTTCAACAAGGCCTACAAAGAGAATCTATAACCTCACTAATCCACTTCACTAACACACCCAGCTATGAAAGTCTACCTTCTATACTTAACCCTATCACTTCCTTCTTTCTTTCTTCCCTTACTTAATCTCTGCCCATCACTAATTGTTCTGATACCCTGTAATGACAATGTCATAACAAAACTATGTAAGCCACATTGAGCCTGAAAATAGGTGGGAAAATGTGGGATACAAATGCAATAAATAAATAAAAATAAATAAATTTCCGGGGAAAAAAGAAAACCCCCAGAAATAGCTTGCGCAGCAGTAACCCGGCAGTATTCGGGCATTGCCGTGTGCTGCTCGGTTACTGTATGAGCCCTTAGGGTGACGGTAAGGGCTTCCTGCCGCATGGCCATGTGGTAAGAGTTCTCTTACTGCATTGCCATGTTTGGGGGCTTTTTACCCGCTGTAGTAAAAAGGGCCCTGATGTGTGGGAAAACAGCCCCCGCTGCTAGTGCAGGTCCCTTTTTCCCGCAGCTTGGTAAAAAGACTCCTGATGTCTTGGATACAGTGTACCTGGCTAAGGATTCCAGGTATGGAGGGCACCAGCTCCTACACAGCACCCCTCCGGACGCCTTGCTTATTCACATGGGAGATGACTTCAGGTACACCCCAAACTTGCATCTCATTGAGAACGACTTCCAAGATCCCTTGGAGAGGCATTACAAAAGGTGACCCAAGGGATAGGGGGGACCTGGGGTAAGCTTCGCAACCCCAGATTGTGACAGAGGCACCCGAGCCTAGGAGCTGCGGGAGGTGCTGGAGCAGCACCCGAAAGGGAGTTCGGCCGCTTGAGGCAAGGACAGGAACACTCACTGGTGGCACAGTAATCACCTAGCTGGCTCTATATAGCAGGTGGAATGCTAGGTGGGGTGCAGTTCAATGCAGATGGACATGTGGCCACACTGGAGGAGGAGATATGGCTGGCCGACACATGGAACAGTGAGACAGGCTCCCTAGCTGGAAAGGCAGGGCAGGGAGGGGAAGCCACTACAACTAGAACTCTAGGCTCGGGTGCTTCCTAGGGGTTAGGTTAAGATGTTTTAATAAAGCTGTGGCCATTTATTCCCAAAACAAAACTTGCTTCTTGCTCAGATATTGTGTGCCTGAAATGTGTGATCTGGGGGGCGAGAGTGTGTGCAGCCTGCCTATGTTATGCAAGCATCAACACCCTCTCCTCTCTGAACGAGGTGCCCACCCCCAGGGCCTACCTGTCTCCCTGGTGGACCTAGTGGGGTAGGGTTGCCAACCGGTTGGTTTTGAGCTGGCCTTGCCAGTTTTGCAAAGGCCAGGCCTGCTGCCGGCAGACCCTTAAAACCTCACCCAAAAAGCCGTTCTTTCCTGCTCCAGGCTCCCTGCCCCACGATCCAGCAGCTCTCCCTCCCTTTCCTTCTGCAGGTCTGTCAGCTCTCCCTTTCTCCATTCTCTCTCACCAGCTTCACCGGCATCCCTTTTCCCCTCCTGGCTGGTCCTCGAAAACTAACGAGTGGCAGACAGCGCTAAAGACGAGCTACTTTCGGCTGCCCCAGTGCTCCTCTCTGGTCCCACGCACAGAAGTTGCATCAAAAAAGGTAGGAGCAATCAGAGAGAAGCGCTGAGACAGCTGGAAGCAGCACATCGTTAGTGCTGTCTGGTGCTCATTGGTTTTCAAGGACTAGCCAGAAGGGAGGAAGAGATGCTGGTGAAACTGGAGGTGAGAGGGAATGGAAGAAGGGAGAGCTGCCAGACCTTCAGAAAGGAAGGGAGGGAGAGATAATCCCCAGACCGCGGGGAAGGGGGGGGGGTATACAAGCTGAAATCATCAAGGGGTGGATGAGTAGGAAAGAGATTGAGATGTGCTGGACATGGAGGGGTAGGGTGATGGAGATGTGCTGGACCTGCCAGGATGGAGGGACAAGAGGAGATTGAGAGAGACTAGAGCAGAGGAAGAGAAGGGAAGAGTTGCTGGACCCAGGGAGGGAGGACAGGAAGGAAGAACCAGAGACTGGATTAGGGGGACAAGACATAAAGAAAGGGAAACATACAGGACCCAGGGTGAAGGCTGTGGGAGGAAGGGAAGAGAAACTGGAGGGACAGGGCACAGAGAAGAGATGCTGGGAATAGAGTAATCATAAGTACAGGGATACAGAGGGTGGGATAGGGAGACAGGGTTGATGCTGAATAAAAAGGGAGGATAGGGTCACTAAGATATCAGATGCTGAATATGGGGGGGGGGGGAGTTAGGAGCAGGGGCACAGAGGAGAGATGCTGAACAGGACAGATAGAGAGACAGAGAAAATGGAGAGTGGACATGGAGAGAGAAGTAATGTAAAATGTACAGAAGATCCTGGAAAGATAAGAAGAACAGAAAAGCAGAAGAGATTTGGACTAAATTGAACGGAAAATAAAATGCTCAGGCTACAAAGACAGAAAAAGTATTTTAACTTGAATTTATTAATTGGAATATATCAGCATTGGGAAATGTTCATCTCTCATATCTTGCATTTCAGTTTCTATTTCTCTAGTATTATTGTATATGCAAAGCCTGACTTCTTGAAGATTACAATTTTTGCCTTCATATCTCTAGTACTGACCTGTGCTCCCTTGGTTCATATTTGTTGAGGGCCTGTATATGTTTTGTGTATGTGATCAAGATGCCGTATTCTGTTAGCAGGTAGTTTCTGTGCAGAGATCTATAGCAGTCCCGTTTTTTCTGCTTTCTCAATAGATGATGTATTGGTGTTTTAGGGCCCAGTGTAATAGTTACAGTGCTTCCTTTTCACAGATAAGGTTCTTGCTCTTTGAGTCCTAGGAATTAGTGCTACAAGTCTGTGCCTAGTGTTTTCCAGCAAAGGGATTGTGTGTTGGCCTTACTGAGGGGACATGAACAGATTAATATAATTTTAATTTGTTATAACATCAGATAATGTTTGTGAACAAATCCTAGAACATGTGGCAGTTTTTTCATCTGAGATGTCAACCTTAGTTCAGACAGTTGGTTGTAGAGAGGTGGGTGGGAGAAGGGTGCAATGCAACAGTAGATGTGGCAAGGGACTTGTGACGGAGCCGTGGAAGTGGGACAAGGGAGGGATACGGGTGCAGCAAGGGACAGGCATGGAGCAAGGCAGGTGTTAGGTTTTTCTCTGTCAAGAAGCTGGCAACCCTATTGGTAGCTGAAGTAAAGCCCCTTCACTCCTTCTTGCAGCAGCACTTACAAAATGGCTGCCGCAAGCTCTTCCAGCAGCTCAAAGTACTACAAGAAGTACCATGAGTTGCTGTGACAGTACTGTCTTATTCACCACACCTGCAAGTTGTGCTGCAGAGCTTGCTGGAGAGTTAGTAAGTAAGCATTTAACTCCTTATGTGCCGCTGTTTTAAATGCTGATTTTAGAGTTGTCTTCTTTACTTTATAGTTCTGATTGATGAGGTATGGCTCCTATTTATATTTCTTTCTATTTGTTTGGTAAGCTCACTTTGACCAGTGCTTTAAATATATAGAACACTATGGAGAGCTGCTTGTCAGACTCACTATGGCTGCATAGAGAGCTAGCAAATTTGCACTGTCATTTCTTATGCACTGCAGGAGAATTTCTAATGATTTCTGTTTCTTATTTGTTCCCTGCTACTTTATCACATAAGTGATATCTGTGTTTTACACCTAGTGGGTATGTACTCCTATCTCATCTCCATGTTTTTAACTAATCATTTACTTTATGTTTATACATAACTACCTATAATCAAGAGTATTTATGTCCTTTATTAGTGGTTTTACATGAGTGGTTTTACATTTGTATTGATGTTTATTTGCATGGTCTTATTATAAGTTTGTGGTATTATGCAATCACTTATGTACTCATTTATGCACTTGTTTTTTATGATTTAATACTAACAGCGATTCTATATGTTTATTAACAATTTTCTATGCCCCTGATGCAGCCCTGCAAAGGGTGAAACATGGCCTGTGTTGGGCAGCTGGTTCTTTTATCTGTTGCAGTGAATAAAATTCTTTTAAATATAAGATTTTCTTCAGATCTGCTTCTTTGCTTTAACCACATTGGATCTTGCATATCATCTGTCCTATTGTTGTTGTTGTTGTTGTTTTTTTTTTTTTTTTAATCCTGTAAAATAGACAGGTAGAGGGTAATTAGGGCTGGGTTGAAAACCCTGTTCCAGTATACTAGGGCAGTGGTTCACAAACCTGATCTTGGAGGCACCCCAGCCAGTCAAGTTTTCAGGATACCCACAATGAATATCCATGAGAGAGATACATGCATTGCCTCCACTGCATGTAAATCCATCTCATGAATATTCATTGTGGATATCCTGAAAACTTGACTGGCTGGGTTGCCTCCAGGACCAGGATTGAGAACCACTGTACTAGGGCACCAATTCATTTCTCTTACTTCTGCCTCTGTTCAGACAGATATCCTGATCTACTGTAAGGAAGTCAGTTTAGTGTGAAAAATGCCTTCTCCTGAAGAAGCAGGTGGTAGAACTAAGAGGAGTTGGTGAGGGTGAGAAACATCTACAACAATGAGGACTACACTGATGAAATGCTGCTTGTGGCTTCTAAGATGTACACTCCAGCAGTGGGAAGGTGAAACTCAGTGTTGCCATATAAAAAAAATTCCCACCCAAAACAGCACAAAACCCGCCCAAAAACCACACACACCCCACCCCGACGTCATCACCCCGCCCCTTCCGTCATCAACCCCGCCTCCGCCGTCATCAGCCCCACCCCTTCCGTCATCACCCCCACCCCCGCCGTCATCGCCCCGCCCAATACATCACCAAACCCCGCCCAATACGTCACCAAACCCCGCCTCTGTTGCCGTTAGCCCCACCCCCCGCCGGCCGAAAAACCGCCCAAAACCCGCGAGAAAAAAAAACAAGCCCAAAAAACCGCAACCCGCCGCGGGCAAAAGTTTCCCGCGGCGGGTTGTGGAAAACCGCCCAATTGGGCGGGAAAACCACCCATCTGGCAACCCTGGTGAAACTGACAATAAAATCTCAGCTGGTCACAGATTACCAAAGCCTGTAGAATATACACTCTGATTCCACCTTCATTTGAGCTAAAGAACTGATATGAAGCCCTGGTAGTGGAAGAGGAGAAACCATCTCAGGAAAAGGAAGAAGTAGAACTTGTAAACCCTAAAGCTGCAGGATCAGCAACCTCTGTTGTAGGACGTGAGGGGTAGTGGTAGTTGGTAGGGCAGGGTAAAGGCATAGGCAAACTAGGCACATATCTAGGACCTGAATGTTTAGAAGGGACCCTCTGAGATGTGTAATTCAATAGAAAAATAATGGTAAAACAACAGAATTGCAGGGCTTACAAGGTAAGGTGGAGGAAATATGAATTCATCTGGCGCCTTCACTTATCCTTAGGTATATGGATGGATGGAGAGACAGTCAGATAAACAAAAAGACAGAGAGACCTTCTCCAACAGGTGCTATTAATTAAGCAAAATGTACCCTCCTCTGCTGCTGCAGCTGCCCATCCTGCCAAAGATCCTCAAGTACTCAGGTAATCCCCATAACACCATGACCCCCCCTGTAATGAACACCTGCAGCTCCATCCACATTAAGCGAACAGCTGACCAGCAATGTAAATGTTTTTTTTCATTCGTTCACAGAAAATTAAAATCTAGTTTGTATTCCTCTTTTGTTTAGTGCATGCTAAAACTAGTTGCATGCATTTATTTGGATTTTGCTCACACCTTTTTCAGTAGTAGCTCAAGGTGAGTTACATTCAGGTACACTAGATATTTCTCTGTCCCAGGAGGGCTCGCAATCTAAGTTTGTACCTAGGGTAATGGAGGGTTAAGTGACTTGCCCAAGATCACAAGGAGCAGCAGTGGGACTTGAACCAGCCACCTCTGGATTTCAGTGCTCTAACCACTAGGTCACTCCTCATGTTAAATGATTTTAGACACACTATTAAAGGGTCATTTTACTAAAGCTTAGTATGTGCTAATAGAATTAGCGCATGCTAGATGTAAAGAAGCTTCTTAGCACATACCCCTAGATTCTATATAGCGCGCCTAGCCTTCCACACTGAAATTCAAGTGCATTCTATAACAACATATGTAACTTAATTGGCTTAACAAGCCAATCAGCGTTGTTAACAGCATTTCTCCTCTACTGCTAATTCCAGATTCCGTTTCTTTTATCTCGCTGCACTTCACGCCTGGAATAGACTTCCCGAGCTTGTACGTCTAGCCCCGTCTTTGGCCATTTTCAAATCCAGGTTAAAGCCCACCTCTTTAACACTGCTTTTGACTCCTAATCACTACTCACTTGCCCTGTACCCTTTTATCCCCACCTCTTTAATTCCCTTACCTCTTAGTTGTTCTGTCTGTCTGTCCTATTTAGATTGTGAGCTCTTTGAGCAGGGACTGTCTTTTCATGTATGGTGTACAGCACTGCATATGCCTTGTAGCGCTATAGAAGTGATAAGTAGTAGTAGTAGTAGTTAACAAGCAATAATGAGCAGTAATTGACAATGATTAAAATTTACACACGCAAATCACTAAATGTATTCTGTAATACATAGCACCTACATTTTAATGCACGTAGGCAAAAAGGGGTGTGGTTATGGTGGGGAAATGAGCATTTTATGGGTGTTCCAAAATGTATACACACTATTATAGAATATAGCCCTCTGTGCCTAAATCTACGCACCAGGATTTACACCGTGTTTTTATTGGTATAAATAGAGGCATATAGATTTAGGTGCTAGCATGTCAACTAAGCATATTCTATATACCACTCCTAAATCTAGGCGCTACTTATAGAACATGCGTAGGCGGAAATGTTTTCTGCACCATATATAGAATCCCCCCTCCCCCCCTTGGCATGCGCTAGTTCCATTAGCGTGCACTAAGCTTTAGAAAAAGGGTCCCAAAGTGAAAACCAAAACAACATTAATTTAAAAAGTAAGACCTTTAAAAATACTCCTCTTTTTTGGACTGCACAACCCTAAGAAGGATCGTCTCTGTGAACCTAGATTTTATTTTCATTTTATCTTTTTCTTCCATATCACACTCTTAGTACACAAGCATTGCCTAATATGGTATTGCAACACAAAATATAAAATTTACCATCATCAAAAATCTCAAAACATATGTTTTTAAAAAACATGAAAACAACCCAACCATCTTGCTGTACACAGAAACTTAATTCCCCTGCCCTGTATGTAAAACTCTTACTCTTTCCCAGATATCAATTTGGAGAGAACCCTCAAAAAATGAGGCTTTGAAGAATTTTCTTACATGACAAATACATTGGGCCTGATATTCAAAGTAATTTAAATAGGCAGGAACTTCATCTGCCCGCTTAAATCACCTGCCACTGCTCAACTGCTGATATTTGATGGCACTAAAGTGGGGTGTGTTACTGAATATTACCTCTGACAGCCCTAAAAAGGTGGGCTGGTCGGGATGGCACTGGGAAGGAGCTGGGACTCACACAGTTCAGAGAGGTTCCATCACTACAACCAAGAGAGGCCATCCTATCACAACCATCAGAGATGAAGTTTCCTATTCACTTTCGGAACAAGAAACAGCAGTTCTGCAGATAGGACTGTCATTTCTTCCTACAGTTAAATACAATGCTTTTCAGACAAGGATAGATCTTTTTAAATTTAAACGTAAATTACAAATTATTCACGCTTTTCCCAATACCTCCACTACCTCTACTGACATTTCCATAGTCAAGAGACCCTCCACTTGGACCCCTCCAGGTCCTATTGACCTGCATATCTTAGCATTTTCCTCTTGTGTAGAAAGAGATATACTCAGATTTGAAAAGAAGAAGTGGTTGAGGTATTACAATACTACAAAGAGAGAACAAGAAGCCATTTGTTAGGACTGGGTAGTGAGCCCTTGTGCCACGACTGAGCACTGTGGATGAAGAGCAGCGCTGCACTCAGTCAGGCAGCAGGACAACCCCTAGCTTCACCTGGGAAGCGACCACTGTTCCCCAGGAGTTGAGCCTCCAGGTGCAGGTGGCCACCAGGACTTCGGGATCCAGATGGGGTTGGGCAGCCACTGACCTGGCTAGTGGTAAGAGCGGGCGTAACTTGGCGGGTAGGCAGGTACAGTCCAGAGATCAAGGCAGGCAGCACTACAGTGGGTAATCAGGTACAGTCCAAGGGTCAAAGCAGACAGCAACACAGCGGGTAATCACGTCCGGTCCAAAGGTCAAGGCAGGCAGCAATACAGTGGGTAGTCCGGTTCAGTCCAAAGGTCAAAGCAGGCAGCAAAACAGCGGGTAGTCAGGAACGGTCCAAAGGTCAAAGCAGGCAGCAAAACAGCAGGTAGTCGGGAACGGTCCAAAGGTCAAAGCAGGTAAAGCAGACGAGTACTAGTGAAGCACACGATACAAGCACCAAACATCTAACAAGATAGAAGCCGAAGCAAAGATGGTGTCCCAGGCCAGCTCTTAAATAGGCCTCCAATCAGAGGATCCTGGTCTCAGCTGAGAGGTGAGTGATCTCATAGGGCACGCCCAAAAGACATTCAAGATGGCTGCCTCCTTGATGAGCTACCTAAGATGACTGCTCCTCAAATGATCCTTCCAAAATGGCTGCCCCTCAGATGATCTTCCCGAAATGGTTGCTGCTCAGATGATCCTGCCAATATGGCCGCTGCCAGAAGAACAAGGTAGGGATGCAACAGTACCCCCTCCGGAAAAATCTCCCCCTCACCAGTTTGGTCTGTGCTTCGAGGGATGATGAGTGTGGAACTCCTGGATCAGATCTGGAGCATGAACATTGTCCGCCGGCTCCCAGGAGTTGTCCTCCGGACCAAAATGTTTCCAGGCGAGGAGATAGTACAACCTGCATCCACGGCGCTTGGAGTCCAGGATTCAGTCCACCTCATATTCTGGGTCAGGATCACTCTCAGGCACGACCTCTTTCCTGAGTTCTGGGTGCCACTTAGACCTATGGAAGGCCTTGAGAGAGACACATGGAATGCGTTGTGTACAAGGAGTCTGTTGGGTAATAGCAGCCAATAGGTCACCACCCCTATCCGGGATTGTACCGTGAATGGCCCGATAAACCGAGGGGTGAACTTGAGGGACGGTAATCGGAGCTTCACACCTTGCAAAGAAATCTTCTCGTTTTGCTTCATATAGGGAAAAATGGCTACCACTTGTCTCTTATTTTGATACGGTACAAAGATAAGTACTAAATTTGATATATTTTTTGGCATATGCATGCTTTATACTTTGATTTGTATCCTCCAGCCCCCCCCCCCCCCCTCCCCTTTCCCTCTTCTTTTCCTCTTTCCTCCCTCTCTCTTGTTTTCACTTAATTTGATTCTGGATGTACATTGCTACTTCAAAAAGTATTTTTTTGAACCACACATCTGATTGCAACACTTCTTGTGTGATTTACCTCATTCAGTGCCCTTGCCCTAAACTAAACATAGGGAAAACTATAAGAGCAATCAAAACCAGAGTAATAGAACACAGGAGCTGTATTAATAGAAAGATTGAGAGCGCTCCTCTTGTTGAACATTGCATGTCAGCCAATCACAGTATTTCAGATTTAAAATTTTTAGTTCTCAAGATGTTTAAGAATAACAAAAGAAGAGGCAATAAATAGATAGCCAGTTATTGAGAGAAGAACAGAGACTTATCTTTGAGATGGACACTTTATCACCAAAGGGCCTTAATAATGATATAGCTTTTACAGTATTTTTATGAGACACTGGTGGATTTTGATGAGACATTGGAGTTTTCTTTAAAAAAATTGTTAAAGAATTTAATTATATTATATTTCAAAAAAATTTAAAGAATTTCATTATGCAATACTTTTAAAAGATTTTTTAGAAAATATGTATATATATTTTTCCCCTACCTTATTTATATATATAAAAAACATACAACCTTAATAATCGCAATTGTTGACATCACCATCTTTATCATCACAACCTTGATATCAACATGTTTCACAATAATATTGGTATTAAATTAAAAAAAAATTTCCTCCCTTAAAAAATTCTTTTTCTATAATACACCTGTCTATAATACAAAACTTTTTCTTTTTTTAAAAAATGTTTTAAAAAAAATTCTTTGTCAAAAATAAAAATCAATTTTTTAATTTTAATTTATTTTTTATATTTTATATTTTATTATTTTTTTACTTTATTTTTTATTTATTACATTATTTATCCCTAAAATATCATCCATTTTTTGAACAACTTTGTGTCAATTCCAATTGTTCATAGAATATTTCGTAGAATCTCACGTTTTATTAAGCAATCAATGAATCATTCACTGACAGATACACACACAGAATCAGAGAGTCAGGCAGACGTTATGACACACAGAAGCAGTGCTGTATTATCTTTCTGCCCTAAGTGCTGTAAGCCTATTTCTAGATAAAATACCTTTTGCCAAGCAAACTGAGAGCCCCTAAGAAGTGGACCTGCAACCAGAGAAAGGAACCCAGAGAACCAGACCAAAGCCAAAGATGACATTTGATCTCTAGGGCCATAATGGACAACTACCAGTGACCTCTCGCAGGGCTTTTGTTGGGTGGTGCTGATGCATATTGGGGGGGCAGGAGGGGGCCTACAGACCTCATGGGAGGGGGTGGGAAGGGGGAAAGGCAATTTTTTTATGTGGGTCCCAGCCTGATATAACTTTCTAATGTGAGCACTGGCTGAATATTGGCCGGACCCACAGAACCTTCGGCAGCCAGCCTGCTCTCATTTAGCCCCCGATATTCAGTGGCGGTGCCCAGACATGGCTCTGCACTAAATATTGGGGGCTAAACTGGCTGGTAACGGTAGGCTTTTTAAAAAAATACTCACCTCTGCTGACTGAATATTGGGATGATTATTTTTAAATGACTTTTCGGTTTCTTCTCAGTGAAGCTTTGTCGTGGTTCGCTCATGAACAACTTGTGGATTCTTACTGGTTAGATGCTCAGTATGCTGTGCCGCTCAAATGCTATCATAAATATTTACAAGATCACAAACCTGAAATAGCTTATGTAGATTATGTAACTCGCTGGAATGCAGATTTGGGGATACAACTCACTGTAGCCCAATCTAAGAGTAGTTTGCAGACTAGAGATAAACTTACGGGCAATGCGTTACATGGGGAATTGCTACACAAATTTTTATTGCGATTATATATAGCACTACACTGTGCTTTATTGGCCGGACTGAGGACTACAGTACAATGTTGGCAATGTACACAAGCTCCTGCCACTTTAGCTCATATGTTTTGGTTACATACTTATACTGTATTTGGTCATTCTGGGCAACTGTTGCAGATCATGTCTCTGGCCATTGGGGCTGGCGTTGGCGGCAATTGGTTGGCTGCTTATTTGGAAGCATTGGCTGCACATTACCAGCCCCAAAGGGTTTTGCAAATGTATTTTGCAATGCTGGCTGGGAGAATAGGCTCCGGGGCTGACACAGTGGAGGATGGCCATGTGACAGCAAGCGGCAATGGAGCGTTGTGCCATTAAGGATATACTAGATACTCCAGAGGGTAAGAAATTCCAACCCTTCTGGACATCGTTGACACCTGAAGCATGCAGTCACTTTCTTAACTGTTAAGGCTGAATAGACTTGTAAACCCAGGGTACACTTGAGGTTGATTAACTTCACAAGTGAGTGGGATGAGGAGGGGGGATGGTGAATAATAGAAATTTGATGTAACGAATTATGATTGTTGTGTGGAATTGGTATTTTGTGTTTAGTTACTGAATAAAAATTATTTTAAAAAATGACTTTTCAGTCATTTCAAAAGCCCCAGTTACATCATCAGACTGTCCATAATTCATTGATACCATGACCACTCGCAAAACTGAACTAAAAGGTACTCCTTCTGTACTGTATATTTGATGTCATATTTGCTCAGTTTTAAAGTCAACCTATAATACTAACTTTCATTTAAAAAAAAAATTCATACTAGGCCAGACCAAAAGTCCATGAAGCCCAGTATCTTGTTTCCAAAAGTGACCAATCCAGGTTACAATTACTTGGCAGGTTCCTGTAAAGCAGCAAGATTTAATGCTGCTTACCCCAATGATTTGAATAATCAACTACAACCATACTTTTGTTTTCTCCATATAAAGAGGCCATTAAATTAATCAACTAAACACATATGATATAAATATCATGAATGAAATATGATACATGCAGTTCTATAGGCTCAGTTTTACAGTAATTTAGATTAGAGGCTAGATAGCTCAGTGAACTTGATGTTACTGAGGGGGTCTTTTACTATGGTGTGCTAGCGTTTTTGGCTCAAGCTAAACGCTAGAGACACCAATGTATTCCTATGGGCATCTCTAGCATTTAGCGCATGCCTCTTTTTAGTGCACACTAAAAACGCTAGCGCGCCTTAGTAAAAAAAAACCTGAATTTCATCTCTGCCCATATCAGAACTATCACAGCTCTTGAGAAACAGAAAAGTCTGTTGAACCACGTCATAGTGATTGCTTTTTACCTACTACTTCCTAAGCAGGCACAAATTTAGGGGTCCTTTTACTAAGGTGCGCTGAAAAATGGCCTGCGGTAGTGTAGACGCTTGTTATGGGTGCACGCAGAATAATATTTCAGTGCACCTGCAAAAAAAAAAATGCCTTTTTAAAATTTTCGATGAAAATGGATGTGTGGCAAAATTAAAACTGCTGCACGTCCATTTTGAGTCTGAGACCTTACTGCCAGCCATTGACCTAGTGGTAAAGTCTCATGCAGTAACCGGGAGGTAATGACCTACGCGCGTCAAATAGCATGCGCCCAGTACATGCATCCGATTTTTCAGACGCGCGTATCGGATGCCCGCCAAAAATGAAATTACCACAAGAGCCACACGGTAGCCAGGCGGTAACTCCATTTTGGCGCACGTTGGGCGCACCGAGTAAAAGGGCCCCTTAACTATTTCTCCGTGGGGGAAGTCTGATCACACAGACACTCACATCACTAGACCTTCATTTAGGACTTCTTTTGCAAAGCCATGCTAGCGATTCCCATGCGGCAAATTAGAGGAAGCCCATAGGAATTGAATGGGCTTCCTCTCATTTGCCGCACCAAGAATCGGTAGTGCAGCTTTGTAAAGGAGGCCCTTAATGTCTTACCTTAGTGTTCTAGTTCATAGCATTAGAATGAACTCGATTCTTGCTGATAAAAGAAAAATGTAGTGGTTTCTCTACCTTTCGTTTGCATTGAACCTGTTACAACCCCTGCTAACTAATATTTTTTCATGGGTATCCGAAACTAAGGTACCCTGGGCCCTTATTTGAAGATAGCAATGGTTTCTCTAGCAAAACGTTTATTGAACTTAGAGTTAATCCACCATCAACTGCAAACAGATTCTCAAAACTTAGTAACATACATCCTCAAGCTTATAGGGTAACTGTTGTTATCATAAGGCCTCTTTTCCTAGGAACTGAGAGCTGTTTCCAAACCAAGGAATCAAATCCAAGTTCCAAACTGGGTTTCCTGGATAAAAGTAGGGAGTACTATCATTTCACTCACTTCCTAAACATTTGTTGTTCTTCAGTGTTTCCTTACCTGCTTTACCACACAATCTTCCTTCAATAGAAAGAAGTTGAGACTTCTCTCCCCACTCAAGGTTGAAAGACTAGTGTGGCATCAACAGAAAGGCAGGTGTTCTTATTAAACCAGAATTAAATATTTTCTCTGAATTTGTTTACAGCAGTCAGGTCTTATAGCTGCCATGGAAGGAGTCCCACTTCTCAGCCAATTTGCAAAAAGCCCCTGGCTTCTCACAGTGAGTTAAGCACTTTAATTTCATGCAAGATTAACAAGTGTATTATCCCATTTCTTTCAATTTTATGCTTATTTGTTTGCTTCTGTCTCAGACGCTCTTGTTGAAGGCACCAAATTGCATAGTATCTATTTATAATTAGGTGATCTCATTTTAGGAAATTTAGTTTTTGAGCAAAAGGCTCTGTGGTGTTCATCTTCACAATTCTACACCTATAGGTCATAAAAAAACCACATTATGAACAATAAAGTCTAAAATAAAATCCAAAGAGGCATAAAATAAATATTAGGCATATTTGTATTATTATTGTTATAATTACAGCCCCCTGTTTACTGCTGCAGCCCAAAGATGATTCTGCAACAAGAGTTAGAAAATTCTGTAGTAATTATGCAACATATTTGAATAGATTTGAATTGTTTTGGCCCTTATCTTAGAAGCTCTATTTGTGTTTTGGAAAAGAGCATTCAGACATCCATATTGCATAGACATCCAAATCCTGATATCACACCCCAGGATTGGTGAGATCTTGGGCCGCAGTCAGAATTGCCCCGATTGATGGCAGGTGAGTCGCCCCAGCTGAGGTAGACTGGAACTGAAGGCAGAAGATGTACTGGAGCTGAAGGCAAGAGACATGCTGAAGCTGGGAGCTGAGGATGTACCGGAACTGGAGACAAGAGACATGCAGGTACTGGAAGCTGGAGGACGTACTGGAGCTAGAGACAGGAGATGTGCTGGAACTGGAAGCAGGAGGATGTACTGGAGCTGCAGACAACTGGAACTGGAGAGATACTGGGGCTGGAGAGACATTGGAGCTGGTGGTGGACTAAAGCTGAAGAGATGCTGGACAGTAAAATCCACACAGAACTATCTAAACTTCCAGAAATTATTGAAAACAGTATTGTTTAAGAAGGCTTATTCCCCAGGTTTACCTTAACTCAAATTAACTCTTACTATAAACTAAGATCCAAGGACAATAATTATTTGTTACTATCTCTTGCCTTTTTTGCTGTTTAATTGTTATGTTATATCTTATTCTCAAATTGTAAAATTTTCTTATTGCTCTGTAACCTTACTACAGATCTTATGTAAGCCACTTTGAGCCAGCGATCAGTGGGAAAATGTAGGATATAAATGTAGTAATAAATAAATAAATGTGGACTGAAGCTGAAGAGATGCTGGAACTGGAGGCGGACTGAAGCTGAAGAGACGCCGGAGCTAGAAGCAGACTGGAACCTGAGATATACTGGAGCTGGAGAGACACTGGAGTTGGGGACAGGAGACGTGCTGAGACTGGAAGCTGGAGGCTGAAGAAGAGAATGTTTTTCTGTTTTGAAAATGAGCCCCTTAGTGACTTCTTTGATTATTCTTCCAAACACCAATGCTGCTAACAATTTCAGTAGGACCAGATCTCTGTAGAGAATACATAAAGAGAATATAACTTGTTTCCCCCTTTTGAAGTGGAGGTAAAAGAAATGCCTAGATTAAGCTGTCTTAGCCTGTAGTATCCAGGATACAATGCAAGATATCCTCTTCTGGGCTTACACTAAAATTTGACTTAACTTCACACTCAGTCATATATATGTCTTATCTGATATGTGATAATATTCACACTGCTCTCTGGAAAATTTAACCTCCATTCCTCAAGGATCAGTAAGAGTTTGTTTAGACTAATTTTATTTTACTTTTCTTTCATATGAAATACCTTCTTTCTAAGTTATCCAAGGTGATAGCATCTGTAATGGATATGATATTGTCCTTAATGCCATCTTGAATACCACCATCCTTTCATATTTTAGCTGATAGTTTCTATGGTGGATCAAATGTTTAATTTACATAACATATTGCTCACATCTTTTGGTATCTGAATATCTAAGAGTTTTATGTTATTATTAATACTTTAAAGAGGAAAGATTCCCTGACATTCCTCTTTTACTGCAATGTGTGATGCCACTAAGCCAAGGTATTAAAGAAGGCATATGTTTTTGCAAACTTGATACATGTAAAAAGCTCTGCTAGCAAGTGCAATCTAGTATAACAGCACTTTTAATGAATTTATTTATTTATTTATTTGTTGGATTTCCCCAAGTCCATTTTAATAATGGCTTATGGACTTTCCATTTAGGAAGATATCCAAACCTTTCAAAACTCTGCTAAGCTAACTGCTTTTTCTACATTCTCTGCCAATGAATTCCAGAGTTGAATTATACATTGAGTGAAGAAATATTTTCTCCAATTTTTTTTAAATTTACTACTTTGTAGCTTCATTGCTTGCCCCCTAGTCCTAGTATTTTTGGAAAGAGTAAACAAGCAATTCACGTCTACCTGTTCCACTCCACTCATTATATTATAGACCTCTGTCATATGTCCCCTCAGCCATCTTTTCAGCAAGCTGAAGAGCCCTAGAGGGGCATAATAGAACGCGAACGCCCATCTCCATGGGCGTCTATCTCCGAGAACGGGTACGTGAAGGGGCAGGGCAAACCGTATTTTGGGAAAAAAATGGGTGTCCATCTTTTTTCCGATACTACAGTTTGTGCCAGCCAAATGCATCGGATTTGGGCGGATTTGAGCTGGGCGGTATCGTTTTTCAGCGATAATGGAAACCAAAGGCGCCCAACTCAAAAACGAGCAAATCCAAGGCATTGGGTCGTGGGAGGGGCCAGGATTTGTAGTGCATTGGTCCCCCTTACATGCCAGGACACCAACTGGGCACCCTAGGGGGCACTTGTAACAATTAAAAAAATAAAGTTAACTACCTCTGAGGTCCATAGCTCCCTTCCCTTGGGTGCTGAGCCCCCCAAATCCCCTCAAAACCCACTGCCCACAACTCTACACCATTACCATAGCCCTTATGGCTGAAGGGGGGCACCTAGATGTGGGTACAGTGGGTTTTGGGGGCGGTTTGGAGCACTCCCATTTACCACCACAAGTGTAACAGGTAGGGGGGGATGGGCCTGGGTCCACCTGGCTGAAGTCCACTGCACCCACTAACAACTGCTCCAGGGACCTGCATACTGCTGTGATGGCATTTGAGGCTGGCATATAGGCTGGAAAAAAAAGTTGTTAAAGTTGTTTTTTTTTTGGTGGGAGGGGGTTAGTGACCACTGGGGGAGTCAGGGGTGGTCATCTAGTCATTTATGCCACGGAGGTCATCTCTTCTCTCACACTCCTCGCTCAGCTGGCCGTGGTGGTGGCGTCGGATTCCTATTTTCACCCTCCTGCAAATTTCAACCTCTTCTCCCGCCTCAATCTCACTGTTTTTCCTCCTTTGAAGTGCACTCCATCCGCCTATTCGCTCCTCTGCCTCTCCGAGTAGCTGTCATCTATCGACCCCCCTGATAAGTCTCTTAACTCCTTTCTCACTGATTTTGATGCCTGGCTTTCATTCTTCCATGAGCCTTCATCTCCCTCCCTCATTCTTGGTGATTTCAACATTCATGTCGATGACCCCTCTGACTCTTGTGCCTCTCAATTTCTCACTTTAATATCATCCTACAATCTTCAACTGTGCTCCACTACCTCCACTCACCAGAATGGCCACTGTCTTGATCTTGTCCTCTCATCCAACTGCTCGCCCTCTAGTTTCTGTGCCTCACCTCTTCCCCTCTCTGATCACCATCTTATAACTTTCACTCTTAAACACCCTCCGCCCCAGTCTAGTCCGATTCTGACCAATACATTTAGAAATTTTCAAGCTGTTAACCCTTCTACTCCGTCCTCCAATGTCTCAAATCTCTTTTCTGACGCTATGTCATCCGAGTCTGTCAATGAGGCTGTCTCTTCCTACAATGCTATTCTCTCTTCTGCTCTGAACACCCTTGCGCCTCCCGTGTCTCGTCCTATCAGACGTGCCAAACCCCAGCCACCGCTGACATCCGCTATTTACGTTCCTGTACCCGCACTGCCGAACGCCTCTGGCTGAAATCCTGTACCCTTGCCGACTTTGTTCATTTCAAATTCATGCTGACCTCCTTCCGATCTGCCCTTTCACTTGCCAAACAGGACTACTACATCCAGCTGACCAACTCTCTTGACTCTAACCCTCGCCTTCTCTTTGCCATGCTGAACTCCCTCCTTAAAGTGCCTTCGCCCCCTACTCCCCCTTCACTTTCTCCTCAGACTCTAGCCGAGTACTTTCATGACAAGGTTCAAAAGATTAACCTTGAATTCTCAATCAAACCACCTCCACCCTCCCCTCCTCTAGTCCATTCCCCCAACCCTCCCACCCCTCCCTCCTTTTCCACCTTCTTTGATGTCACCGATGAGGAAACTGCACATCTTCTTTCCTCGTCCAAACGTACCACCTGCCCCTCTGATCCCATTCCCACTCACCTACTTAACACTATTTCCCCCACTGTCATCCCTTTTATCCGTCATATCCTCAATCTTTCGCTTTCCACTGCGATTGTTCCTGATGCCTTCAAACATGCTGTAGTCACACCGCTCCTTAAAAAACCTTCACTGGACCCTACCTGCCCCTCTAGCTATCTGCCCATCTCCCTCCTCCCTTTCCTCTCCAAGATACTTGAACGTGCTGTTCACCGCCGCTGCCTCGACTTCCTTTCATCTCGAGCTATTCTTGACCCGCTCCAATCTGGCTTTCGCTCTCTTCACTCGACTGAAACGGCACTTGCCAAAGTCTCCAATGACCTGTTACTGGCCAAATCTAAAGGTCTCTACTCTATTCTCATCCTCCTCAACCTATCTGCTGCTTTTGATACTGTTGATCACACCTTACTCCTTGATACATTATCCTCTCTTGGATTCTGGGGCCCTGTTCTTTCCTGGTTCTCTTCCTATCTCTCCCAACGTACTCTTAGCGTATACTCTGGTGGTTCCTCCTCCACATCTATTCCGCTAACAGTCGATGTACCCCAAGGATCTGTCCTGGGACCTCTTCTCCATCTATACCTCTTCCCTTGGTGCTCTGATCTCATCCCATGGCTTTCAATACCACCTTTATGCTGATGATACCCAGATCTACCTCTCCGCACCAAATATCTCAGCTGAAATCGAGACCAAAGTATCGGCCTGGCTGTCTGACATCGCTGCCTGGATGTCTCACCGCCAAGTGAAACTAAGCATGACCAAAACCGAGCTTCTCCTCTTTCCCCCTAAACCTGCCTCTCCTCTCCCACCGTTCTCTATTTCGGTAGATAACACTCTCATCCTCCCTGTCCCGTCTGCGCGCAACCTTGGAGACATCTTTGACTCTGCTCTCTCCTTCTCTGCTCATATTCAGCAGATTGCCAAAACCTGTCGTTTCTTTCTCTATAATATTAACAAAATTCGCCCTTTCCTCTCCAAGGACGCTACCAAAACCCTTACCCACACCCTTATCACCTCTCGCCTAGACTACTGCAATTTGCTTCTTGCTGGTCTCCCGCTTAGCCATCTATCTCCTCTTCAATCTGTCCAAAACTCTGCTGCACGTCTTATATTCTGCCAGAGTCGCTATACTCACGTTAGCCCTCTCCTCAAGTCGCTTCACTGGCTCCCTATCCGCTTCCGCAAACGGTTCAAACTTCTCCTTTTGACCTACAAGTGCATCCACTCCGCAGCTCCTCAGTACCTTTCCGCTCTCATCTTTCCCTACACTCCTCCCCGTGAACTCCGTTCGCTGGGTAAATGTCTCCTGTCGCCCCCCCCCCCTTCTCCCCCACTGCTAACTCCCGGCTCCGTTCCTTCTATCTCGCTGCTCCCTATGCCTGGAATAGACTCCCTGAGCCAGTACGTCAGGCTCAGTCTCTGGCTGTCTTCAAATCTAGGCTTAAAGCCCACCTCTTTGCTACTGCTTTCGACTCCTAACCATGACTCTCTTACTCAACACCCTCACTTATCACCCCTACCACTGCAATTTCCCCACTCCTAGCTGTCTGTTCGTCTGTCCAATTTAGATTGTAAGCTCTGTTGAGCAGGGACTGTCTTTTCATGTTAATTTGTACAGCGCTGCGTAAGTCTAGTAGCGCTATAGAAATGTTTAATAGTAGTAGTAATTTAGGGCACTTTTTTGGCACTTGTTCGTGAAAAAATAGGGTCCAAAAAAAGTGACCCACATTCGCGCTAAAAACGCCTTTCTTTTTTCGATTATCAGCCAAGGACACCCATCTCTCCTCGGCCGATAAACACGCCCTAGTCACGCCTTCATCATGCCTCCGACACGTCCCCATCAACTCTGGCCGTTTCCGCAACAGATTGCAGTTTAAGACGCCCAAAATCGGCTTTCGATTATACTGATTTGGGCACACACGGGAGAAAGACGCCCATCTCCCCATTTGGGTCGAAATATGGGCGTCTTTCTCTTTCAAAAATAAGGCGGCTAGTCACTTTAGCCTTTCCTCATAGGGAAGTCATCCCATCCCCTTTATCATTTTTGTCGCCCTTCTCTGTACCTTTTCTAATTCCACTATATCTTTTTTAAGATGCCATGACCTGAATTACACACAGTATTCAAGGTGCGATCGCACCATGGTGCGATACAAAGACATTATAACATCCTCAATTTTATTTTCCATTCCTTTCCTAATAATACCTAACATTCTAATTGCTTTTTTCATCACCGCTGCATACTGAGCAGAGGGTTTCAATGCATCGTCAACGATGACACCTAGATCCTTCTCCTGGTTAGTGACTCCTAATGTGAAACCTTGCATTACTACACCACTGAGGATTATGTACATCTCAATCATATCTCCTTTCATCTGTCTCTTTTCCAAGCTGAAGAGCACTAACCTCTTTAACCTTTTCTCATATGAGATGTTCCATCCCATTTTATCATTTTGGTCACTCTTCTTTGAATCTTTTCTAATTCTGCTATATCTTTTTTGAGATACGATGACCAGAACTGAATGCAATACTCAAAGTGAGGTCACACCATGGAGCGATTCAGAGGCATTATAGCATTTTCGGTCTTATTCACCATCCCTTTCCTAATAATTCCTAGCATCCTGTTTGTTTTTTAGCTGCTGATGCACACTGGGCACCTAGAACTTTTTCTTGGGTGCTGACCCCCTAGGACCCTAGCATCAGGTAGCTATGATTTGGATGATTCTTTCCAATTTGCATCACTTTTCATTTGCCTAGATTAAATTTCATCTGCCATTTAGATGCCCAGTCTTCCAATTTCCTATGGTCTTCCTGCAATTTTTCACAGTCCACACATGTTTTAACAACCTTGAATAGTTTTGTGTCATCTGCAAATTTAATTACCTCACACGTCTTCAAACTTATTACAAAGATATCTCTCTATATAAAAGGCAACACCAACGTTCTATGAAGCCTCCAGCCGGAAGTGTGAAGGGGGTGAGATATCCGGTTTCCCTATGAGTGTCTGCCCCGCCCTCTCTGTAACACAGTCAGTGAAGGAAAACAGCAGAGCACGAAATCAAATCGCTGGCTCTGTAACAGTGAAGCACTCAGAGGGGGGAGTATACAGGGAACATACATCTAGTGTTACCATCAAAAATGGACCCTCTTCCAAATCCAAATGAGTTGTGTCTCTTATACAGTATATGATGGGCTTTTTTGAACTTCATATTTTAAAATAATTGTCGACAAATTGTTGACAAACATGGACAATGGTTCAAGTACCGATTGTCTCACCAACAATATAGGTCTTCCTGGAGGCTTCTGTGCATCCTTGGTAAAAAAAAATACATTACTGGTACAGTAGGATTCAAAGTGTTTAAGAATCTTTGCCAGTAAGATAACCTTCCTGTACTTCCTTATTGGTGATTTTGAGTATAATTGATTGTAAACTTTTAGAGGGATCAAGTACTAATTTTTTATACAATCTCTGATTATGTAATTGTCATAATCCTTCCTTTAAATAATCTTCAGTATCCAAAAGCAAAATTGTGTCTCTTTTGTCCGCTTTTTTATTACTACCGTGTTGTCACTATTTAAATCTTGTAATGCTCTAAATTCTTCCTTGTATAAATTGTGATTGTATCTTTGTATTCTTAAACTTAAATTCTTCATTTTTTCCAAATCTTTCAAAACAATTTGTTAAAGGTATTCAGAATGGGATCCAGTGGTCCTGGAGGTTTCCATGTCAATTTTGGTCTTATGATGGTCCAATCAAGGTTTGTGGACTGAAGCCCAAAAACTACCTTCATTTGTTAATTCCAAATAAATTTTTCTAAATCAACATTGAATTGAAAATCATCAAATGGAACAGATGGAACAAATGAAATACCTTTAGAAAGAACCTGTTCCTTATAATATATCAATTGTCTGTTTGAAAGATTAATTAGCACTGATGGCTGATCTCTGGGACCTCGTCCATGGTCTGTTTCTTTGCGTTCCTTTCCCCCTTTTGTTTCCTCTTCCTCTTCTTATGTCTCATGAATCTAAAAAACTCACATTTTTCACTGCTACTGCTGGATGAATCATTTCCACTTCCAGAAGATGAACCTTTCATTTGAAGTTGTTTCCTGGTACCCTGCATTTTTTCTTCATCCGGGCACATCCGTGCATATACTTTATTGTTGGAATAACCGTTTTCATCCCTATGAAATTTCTTCATTTTTGATTGTTGGTGTTGTTTATCAAATTCTTCCTTGTTGTTCTTTTCCTTAATGGTTTGTATACTTTTGTCTAACTCTATCTTTAAATCATTAACATATGTATTGCTTTTTTCAATTATTAAAAGCATTAAATCTAGGGAACACTTGTTTAAAATTTTATTCCATTTCTCTTTAAATTCAGGGTCATCTCTGAAATTTTGTGGTGCCTTATTAATTCTCAGGCCACAAGGTATTCTCTCCACTTTGCAGTATTCAATTAAGATACAGCTATTTAATTCTGTTTTCACAATGGTTTTGTTTTTGTTGGTAATAACATTCCAGTCATCCATCCCACTGACCGTCTGTTGATCTGTGTTAAATTCAGATGGTATACTTAACAAAACATTTGCTTGAAAGCTGTGTTCCAAGGGTTTGAAGACATATTGTCCAACCTCTGTGTATGACAATGAAATTGCAATATCAAATGGTGTTAAACTTCAGTAAATTTATACTAAGATAACTACCAAACACCAATTAATTGTTCATGCTCCATAGTCATGAAGTTCAAATCTTATATCTGTTTGCATACAATGAAGGCAGTGCATACAAATAAAGTTAATACACATTCATTAGGGAAATCCTGAATACCTGACTGGATTGTGGCCCTTGAGGACCGAGGTTGAACATCCCTGCTCTAAGGGATGCTTCACTGCCTCCCCCAACCCCCAGGTAAAAAGTTTCAAATTTTAACTGTTTATAAATGTGTTTTTTTTAACTAGGTTTATTAAGTTTTCTGTAGAATAAACCAATAAGAATAAATCAATCCAGGCTTAAGGAGCCACCAACCAAGTAAGAGAGCATAATTACAAGAAAAATATCAAATTACAGATCTATAAAAATGCAGTTAAACATTAAGACTTGGCTGTACGTAAAGGAACAAATGGAGAGGAGTGACATGAAAATTAAGAACCAGAGCAAATTTTGAGTTACTACCATCTGCTAATACAAACTCTGACAATTTCAGTATTAACCCCTTCACCATGAGTTACCAGAGGAACATGGAATTGGATCTTGTAATTTGCTTGTCCCTGTTCACATATCAGCTTCAATTGTATAGGATTCCACAAAACATATTATTTTCCTTGATATCTAAGTCATTTCATTTACTATGTTACTATCCTGCTTATTTTCGAATGAGAAGGCCGGCCATCTTCCGACACAATTTGGCTTCCAAAAATAAATTATCTTTATTTAAGGAAGAATTATATGCCTCTAAGGATGCAACTGTTTTGGTGAGGTCATTCAGGGTCCCTTCCTGAGCTCTCAAACCATTCTCTAAAACAGATATTTTCATCACAGTCTCACCAGAAAACTTACAAAGTTGAGACAGAGAGCCAAACAATGCTATTTCCATCTTAGCTCTATAACTCTAGATTAGGAGGGTTTAAGGGCAAGGGAACTTCAAGACCTGGATCACCCAGGAAATAAACTGAGCTGAGTGCTGGTTCAGCCAAGTATTCCCCACAAAAAGAAGTCTACCCTCATCACTTTGGGGGAAACAGAGGAGGAGTCTCATATTGTGTCTCTATTATCCTCTCTGATGTTAACCACTGGGGTAAAAGAAACACCTCCCTGGGCTAGATACTACGAGGCTCCCATCCCTGAAGTTTGCTGGTGATACGAGTGATAGGCAACAGTCTGAACTCAAAAAAGATACCTCAAGCTGTCTCCTTCCAATAGAACAGATGCTTCAGTTCCTAATCCAACAGACGTGCTACCCACTGAAGCTACAAAAGAATCCATACATCAGGGGAGCCTGAGATGGTTTTTGTAGTTTGTAATTTGGCCTTCCTTTTATCCATCCTAATCCAAATATATTAAGCAAGAATGACAGTACCTGAATGTCGCATCTAAAAGGTATTTCAGCCATAAGCCAGAACGCTATCCCACTCCTCCATCATTCCTCGGTTGATTCCAAAGGGACCATGCCCCATTGGTCATGTCGCTTCAGGCATACATCCATGGGCATGCAGCCTTGAGCCATGTACCATGACTCTTGCAGGGTCTTTGTACTCATGCAGTGCCACTAGATGACATCACTCAGCACTGCACAGATTCCAAGACAGTTCTGAGGAGTATGTTGGAATAAGTTTGAAGCCACTTCTGTTCACTCTCACATGCCCAGCATCACAAACCAGTTAGTACTCCTCCCTACAAATGTTTTTAAATAACGTTTTTAAAACCCTTTGCATTCTGTCTTTGTTTCACTTTTTTCATACTCCCTTCCATTCATATTTGACTTCATTGTCTCTCTCTCTGATAGATTCCCTGTGCTTCAGGGTCTCTCCCTCCCCGTCTTTGTACAAAAAATGATTGCCTACATCTGGCCTTCTGCCTCCTTCCTCACACTCACTCCATGTTTTACATGTGCTTTTTTTTTTTCTGTATGCATGAGCTCATTTGAGCTCCTTCACTGCAAAGAATAAAAGCTGCACAGAGCTGTCCTCCAGAAAACATGCTGACAGCCTAATGAATAGCTGTGGATGGTAATTAGAGATAGGGATGCTAATAAAGAAACACATTTACATTTCAGGCTTTGCAGAGAGGGAGAGAGAGTGGGGGAGAAAAATACCCACAGACAGAGACAGCAAAAAAAAAAAAAAAGACAGAGAGAGCAAAGAAAGACAATGAAAAAAAAAAGACAGAAAAGAACAATACAAAAGAAAGATGAGCAGAAAGAAAGCTAGAGATATACAGATAGCAAAATACAGAGGGGCCAGAGATAGGCAGGCATGAAAAGTGAGATCCAGCCTAAAGGAAATATAAAAAAAGGGAGATTCTTTCTGAATACCTCTTCTGAAAAGTGAACAGCCACGGGGCATGCTTTTTATGTGAGCTCAGGACAGATCATATGACCACAAGGGTTCATCTACTGAAGGTTAGTGTGTGCTGATGCCATTATTGAATGTTATCTTTTTATGAAATGGGCCCTTATACATACCTAGGGCTGTTTTCAAAGGAATTTGCACAGTAACAAAAGACTTATCCCAGTAGATCCCCACATGTGAAAATTGCTGGGTTCTAAAGGGGTGGGCCCAGGTGGGGGAGGACAGGGGCAGGGTAGGGAAGAGAAAATACATGCAATTTAAATTCCTGAAAAATTCTTCAGTAAGCAAGTGCAAAATTCACAGGTACTTTTGTAGTTGTGCTGTTAGCCCTAGATTTTCAAAGAGAAGCTCCCTCGGGGCAGTTTAAAAATGTTTCTGTAAACTACATAACTTTGCACTATGTATTCAAATGGTCAACTTTATGCATAGGTATGCTTGATGAATAATCAGATCACTTTTGTGTAACATAGAGGGGCATAATCAAACGGTGCTGGCCAAATAGATGGCCGGCCATCTATTTGGCCGGCGCCACAAAATGCAGGCCTGAACCGTATTATCGAAAAAGATGGCCGGCCAAATGTCAAAGATGGCCGGGTTTGAGATGGCCAGCATCGGTTTTCACCCATAATGGAAACTAATGCCGGCGATCTCAAACCCAGCCAAATCCAAGGCACTTGGTCGTGGGAGGAGCCAGCATTTGTAGTGCACTGGTTCCCCTGACATGCCAGGACACCAACCGGGCACCCTAGGGGGCACTGCAGTGGACTTCAAAAATAGCTCCCAGGTACATAGCTCCCTTACCTTGTGTGCTGAGCCCCCCAAATCCCCCCAAAACCCACTTCCCACAACTCTACACCACTACCATAGCCCTTAGGGATGAAGGGGGGCACCTACATGTGGGTACAGTGGGTTTTGGGGGGGTTTGGAGGGCTTAGCATTTACCACCACAAGTGTAACAGGTAGGAGGGGATGGGCCTGGGTCCACCTGCCTGAAGTGCACTGCACCCACTAAACCAATGTGAACATACATAACTCCTCCACATATATTCAGAACTATCTCAAAATATCTGCTTGTTCACTATTATTGTGTTTTATCTTTTTCACGTTCCCAAGATTCCTCTGTAACACTAATTGTATATTTTCTAATATATGACCACTATTCATGAATATTGTAAGCCACATTGAGCCTGTAAAGAGGTGGGAAAATGTGGGATACAAATGCAATAAATAAATAAATAAACACTGCTCCAGGGACCTGCATACTGCTGTCAGGGAGCTGGGTATGATATTTGAGGCTGGCATAGAGGCTGGCAAAAATATATATTTTTTGGGGGGGGGTGGGAGGGGGTTGGTGACCACTGGGGGAGTAAGGGGAGGTCATCCCCGATTCCCTCCGGTGGTCATCTGGTCAATTGGGGCACTTTTTAGAGGCTTGGTTGTAAAAATAAATGGACCAAGTGAAGTCAGTAAAATGCTTGTCAGAGCCAGCCATTTTTTTCCATTATCGGCCGAAGCCGGCCATCTGAAAACCACGCCCCTGTCCCGCCTTCCATACCCTTCCGAAGCGCCCCCTTTAACTTTGGCAGGGTCTGCGACGGAAAGCAGTTGGAGCCGGCCAAAATCGGCTTTCCATTATACCGATTTGGCCAGCTTCAGGAGATGGCCGGCCATCTCCCGATTTGTGTCGGAAGATGGCCGGCGATCTCTTTCGAAAATAAGCTGGATAGTAACATAGTAAATGATGGGAGATTAAGATCTACATGGACAATCCAGTCTGTCCATTAAGGTGGCTACAGCCATACCTGCTACTCTGTGCAGATTAATCCCCGTCATGATTAAACACTGGTATCACAAACAGGGCAATCAGCAATTCACCACAATGTCAGTCATAAAATGTCAGTCATGATGCAATCTTGGAAGAGTGGTAGTACAGCATAGTCACATTCATAGTCAATTCCATGATTGAACCAACAGTCCAACATTGTTGCTGTCAACATTTTATTTGGTAATTTTAACCTTAAGATGTCAACTCTTCCCCTACTGAGATACACAACTCACACTCATAGCATATGATATGCATGATATAAACCATGCATACTCAATCCTGATTCATCTTTACCATTTTTGGGACAGAGACTATAGAAGTCTGCCTGTAACAAGCCTTACTTCCCAACTACAGGAGTTAGCTCCATTTTATATTAATTTCATCCTCTTTCTATATAGGACTCTTTTATGTTTATCCCACACATTTTTGAATTCCATCACCATTTTCATCTTCATCACCTCAACCAGGAGGGCATTCTAGGCATCCATCACCCTCTCCCTGAAGAAGTATTTCCTGATTTTATTTTTAAGTTGACCAACCTGCCACCTCAATTAATTTCCTTTAGTTCTACCACTTCCCCATCTTCAGATTTGTTTGTATATTAAATACCTTTCAAGCATATAAACAGCTGTATCATATTTCTCCTATCCCTATATGAATTCAGGTCATCAAGTCTCTTTTGGCATAAACGCCATGACATTTTTATTATATAGAAAAATAGAGAGAGAAATGAAGGCAAATAAAGACCATATGGTCTATCCAGTCTTTCTGTCCATATCATCTACTATCCCTTCCTCTCCCTTAGAGATCCTATTTACCTGTCCCAAGCTTTCTTGAATTCAGATACAGTTTTTGTGTCCACTTCGCCTATTAGGAGGCTATTCCATGCATTCATCACCCTTTCCATGAAGATGTATTTCCTTAGGTTGCTTATGAATCTGTCCCTTTTTACCTTCTTCCCCTCATTCCAGAGCTTCCTTTCCATTCAAAGAGACTTGCCTCCAGTGCATTTATGCCACAGAGCTATTTAAATATCTCTATCATATCTCCCCTCTCTCTCCTTTCTTCCAAAGTATACATATTGAGATCTTTATCTTATGATGAAGACCACTGACCATTTTAGCAGCTGCCCTCTGGACTGTCTCCATCCTGTTTATATCTTTTTGAAGGTGCAATCTCCAGAATTGTACACAGCATTTTAAATGAGGAGTCACCAGAGACTTAAACAGAGGCATTATCACTTCCTTTTTCCCGCTGATCACTTCTCTCCCTGCATCCTTCTGGCTTTTGCTGTTGCCTTTTCTACCTGTTTGGCCACTTCATAATCATCACATACAATCATGTCTAAGTCCTGCTCCTCTGTCATACACAGTACTTCATCCTCCCTAAACTGGAGGAGTGGCCTAGTGGTTAGGGTGATGGACTTTGGTCCTGAGGAACTGAGTTTGATTCCCAGCACAGGCAGCTCCTTGTGACTCTGGGCAAGTCACTTAACCCTCCATTTCCTGCCGCATTGAGCCTGCCATGAGTGGGAAAGCGCTGGGTACAAATGTAATAAATAAAATAAAAATACTCCCTCAGGTTTTTGCAGCCCAAATGCATGACCCTTCATTTTTTTTTATTTAGCATTAAATCTTAGCTGCCACATTCTGGACCATTCTTCAAGCTTTAATAGGTCCCTTTTCATGATGTTATCCACATTGCCTTCCTCTGAACCTTTTCAAATCTTTTTATGTCCTTAGCAAGATATGGTCTCCAAAACTGAACATAATGCTCACCAATGACTTGTACAAGGGCATTAACTCTTTATTTCTTCTTCTGGTTATAACTCTCTCTCTCTATGCAGTCTCAAATTAAATGATCATACACATCTCTTTTTTTTTTTTTTAATTTGTATTTATTTATTGGTTTTGTATAATAACAAACATATTGCTTATCAAACAGTCATTCACTGATACAATCCAAAATATCCCCGTCCCCCTCCCTCTCCCCACCCCTCCCTCCCCAGCAGGTTATACATTTAAGTTTTATGTCATGTGGGTTAAACTCCGATATTGAGTCCATAACTCTGAAGATTCATTATAACGTCCCAATCTCTTGTCCGTAAATTTCTCCATTTCACCAATCAAAGATAGCTTCAAGAGCCAGTCCTCTTCTGAGGGTGCCTCTAATTGTTTCCAATGCCTTGCTATGACAGTTTTTGCTGCTGCCAAACACATTCTTTTAAACCGGCTCTGCCATTTAGCTCCTCGTCTATTACCCAATCCAAGCAAACACCATTGAGGTTCACACGGGAATGGCTTCCCCGTGTGGGCTGCTATCTTTGTAGCAACATTTCCCCAGAAGACCTGTATTTTGGCACAGGACCACCAAATATGTAGATAGGTCCCCTCCTCATCTCCACATCTCCAACACCATTGTGATGTCCCTGGAAACATAACATGCAATCTGTGTGGGGTATAATACCATCGTGACAGGATTTTGAAAGCATTTTCCTTTATCAGCACACAGGTTGAGGCTTTAGTAACCTCAGCCAAAATTGCCTTCCACTCGTGTGCTGTAAATTCCTTCTGCAAATCCCGTTCCCACTGAAGCATATAAGGACATTTCTCAAAGGTCCTACCCCTTAAAAATTTATACAATATAGAGATAGTACCTTTCATTTTCCCCAAGGAGCTCCACATGTTCTCTAGGCCCTCATACTCCTCCGGGTCCGCCTTCAACCACCCTTGTGTTTGTATATAATGTTTGACTTGTATGTAGAAGAATTGTTCAGTATCTAAAATCCCATTTTGCTCTTTAAGCTCTGCAAAGGGAACCATTTGTCCATCATCCAGTAGATCTCTAAAACAAATTATCCCCTTCTCTGCCCATCTCCTTGCCACCGGATGACCCATCCCTATCTGAAACCCTGGTTCCCCCCCAATGTATGCGTAAGATGAGGTGAGCCTGGACTGCCACAGTTTACTTCTAACCACTACCCACAATATTAAGAGGTGTTGCATGAATGGGTTGGAAGTCAATGTTGTGTACATCCTACGTGGAAAGGAGGCCCAAAGTACTGATTTTAAACATTGATTCGGCACCATAGATTGATCAAGTTGGGCCACCACTGAAAGCCTGTCTTGGCTCCATGCGGAGATGAACTTTAATTGAGCAGCCCAGTAGTACCATTTGAGGTTTGGAACCCCTCGTCTCCCCAAATCAACTGACTTCCATAACAACTTTCTGCTTTGCCTAGGCGCTTTGCCCTCCCAAATAAATCTCAAAAGAGCTCTCTGCAATTTCTCCAACTCTCCCTTAGGCACCAATATTGGTAATGTCTGAAAGAAGAATAGCACTCGAGGTAAAATATTCATTCGGACAACTGCTATACGCCCCCACCATGACAACCATTTCCCCGTCCATGCTTCCATGTCTGCTCGTACCTGTTGAAAAAGTGGTATATAGTTCAGGTTGAATAATTGTGAAATCTCTATAGGTATCCTGACCCCCAGATATTTAATCTTATCGTGCCTCACACGAAATGGGTATGTTCGCATGAGCTCTTGCATCCAGGCCTGTGTGATGGAAACCCCCAACAGATCATACACATCTCTTAAGTATGAGTGGGAGCCATAATAGATACTTCATATAAACACTCAAACACACTCGCAACATTTTAAATGTAAGGATGTTGGTTGGCATGTGGTGAAGAGGTCTGCACCCTGATGCCACTGGGGTTTAATACCCTGCAAAACATGGTCCATGTAGGCAGAGGATCTGGAGACTTATTATAAAAACTAAGTAGCTATATAAGTTTTAATAGATATTTGAATAAATGAGCATTATTAAGAATTGAACAATATAGCCTGCATAAAAGTGTCTCTGACTGATGAAGAGGCAGGCGAGTCATGAGCTGAAGGCTTATGTGAAAAGAGTCGCTGCTGAGGTCATTGATGTATATAAAAAGCTTAAAATGTTGTAAGAGTGTTGAGCATTTATATGATGTCTCTCTATGCAGCCTAGCATCCTTCTAGCTATGGCCACCACCTTGCAACAATATTTTGATACCTATTAGGGCATGTTAACATAAAGATGCACTTTGGTAAACCTAACCTTCTGTGGGTAGGGCAATGCTTTGGGAACCTGAAATATAACTCGCTTTGAATTAACAGTGAATAGGTGTGAGCTAAATCCTGATAGTAGTAGTAGTAATAATTGTCATAATACATGCTAAACAGGTATACTTTGCACAATAGTCAGGGGCAGACTGACCAGGCAACTGGGCAGTGCCCAGAGACTCTGCCTGGTTGCCTGCCACTCTCCCCACTCCCACCCCATACCCTCCTGCCATGGCTACCACTGCTCACGGCTGCTGGTCCCACCTTCCTCTGACATAATTTCCTGTTCCATGGCAGAGCCGGTCAGCCACAAGTGGGAATAGTGTGGCCCCGCAATCTTTTTTTCTGTTTTTGCCGCCACTGCTGAAACAGCAGCAGCAGCAGTGGTGGCCATGGCAGGGGGGGAATTGGGTGGGAGTGGGGAGAGCCTTGTGCACTAGTGGAAGCTGGGGTGTCCGGTGGGGATGGGAGAGAGGGTGGGTGTTGGGGGGGGGCTGAAAAAAGACAGATTGAGGCACTGGGGGACAGACGCTGGATGGAGAATGGAGTGGGGAGGGGGAACAGATGCCGGATTGAAGGGAGGAGAAATGGGACAGATGCTGGATGGAGGGGGAGGGAGGACAGATGTTGGATGAGAAGGAGAGAGGAGACAGATATCAAATGGAAAGAGGGAGAGGAGAGACAGACACTGGATGAGGGGGAGAGAAGGGACAGATGCCAGATGAAAATGGGGAGAAGAGAGACAGACACTGGATGAGTTGGAGAGAGAGGATAGATGCCGGATGGAAGAGGGAGAGAGGATGCAGATGTTGGATGGAACTGGGAAGAGAGAGGGGCCTGAGTGGATGGAAATGAGGAGAGAGAGGGGCCAGATGCTGGATGGAGAAGGGAGAAAAAGAGGAGAGACTCTGGATGGAAGTGAGGAGAGAGAAGGGTCAGGTGCTGGATGGAAAGGGGGGAGAGAGGGGGCAGACACTGGATGAAAAGGAGGACAGAGGGGGAAGATGCTGGATGAAAAGGAGGAGAGAGGGGGTGGATGCAGGATGGAAAGGGGAGAGAGAGAGAGAGAGAGAGAGAGCAGATGCAGGAAGGAAAAGGTGGAAGAGAGAGGGGCAGACGTTGGCGAGAGTTAAGAAGAGATGGAGGAAAGAAGAAACAAGAGACTGGGACCAACACAGTTAGAAAAAGTAAACGGCCAGACAACAAAGGTAGGGAAAAATGAATTTTATTTTTAGTTTAGGATAAAGTAGTGTGGTAGCTGTGTTAATAAATACAGAAAATGGAAAAAGGTGATATCTTTTAAGGTGATATCTTTATTGGACTAATTTTAATACATTTTTGACTGTTTGGAGACTAACCCTTCTTTCTGATGTCAGAACAGAATACCTTAACAGCAAAAAAAGAGGTTTTGGCCTCTGAAAGCTAATTGAAAAATGTATTTAGTCCAATAAAATGGTATCATCATATTTTCCATTTTTTGTTTTATTTGTATTTGTTAACCTATAGTAATTGAAATATGTCAGTTTTTGAAATTTGCATCTGCGGGTGGGGGAATAGCAGCAGCGCAGCAGGCAGGAAAGAACCGGGATGGCGGGGGTGTCGGCTGCGGCGATAGGGGCATCGGGCAGCAGGCATTAATTAGATTTAATTGGCATTTACATGTGATCTGAAAAAGGGGGGATGGAAATGGGAGGGTCATATGTGTAAAGCCATTCCTAAATTAACACACGTTGGTATAGAATAACGGGGATACACACCTAATGGAGGCATGCACATTTTCACCACATTTCAGTTGGTGCAAATGGCCGTGTCTAAAGTTAGGCATGATTAGCGCTTTTTTTTTTGTGCCAATGTTTTTAGCACCATATATAGAACCTAGCTCTATGTGTCTACAGGAAAAGACCTTGATGGATAAAACTATTAGTGTGGGGTTTTGGAGAAAGTTAGTGATTCAGCAACAGCTCTTATCGTGGCCTTAGATGCAGACAAAGTAAAATCATATAAAATGTCTCTTGTTCTTCACAAACAGTCTGAGGATGATTTAGAGTCCTTTCTTCGGTACCCACTGGCTTGCAAGATAGCTATTTTAAAAGGAAACGCTCCATGGAGTTTCCTTTAAGAAATATACTGACAGACAGATGCCATGGGGCTCTCTTACTTGGAATACTTTGCAGCTAGAAAGACCATGTTGGGTTTAATGAAATCCCAATGTGTATCTCAACCAGCTTGCCCCAGCATGGCACTTTTATCCCACAGAGGGCCAGGAGTCTTCTCTGCAGATAATACCCATTTACCCATGCAGAATCTCTTCAAAACATACACCTAGAAATTTCTCTTTCTTTTTTATTTGTTTAACAAATGTCTACAAAACCTCTTTCCTTCATTTTGCAGACATAATTTACTTAAAAAAAAAAAGAAGAAGTCAATTCACGCTGCAGGCTCATTCTTGTACTCTTGTGCTTGTATTAAGAGATACAACCCAGAAACATTTGCTAGAATCAACAGAACTGAACAAATGATCAATTTCTGGCAAACAGAGCTCAGCAGCGGCACTGTTTAAATCAGCCCCAAAGGTTTCTCCACCCTTGTATTCAAGAGAAAATAAATATTACTGATTCGGACGGGGATCAATTTTCAATTGTGGGAGTTAGCAGGGAGGGTACTTTTATAATAGGTCACCTAACTAGTGAAGTTGGCTGGGATCGGCGCTGACAACACTGCCCCCCTGAAGGCCTGCCAAGGAAATTGTCTCATTTATGACAGACCCCATAAGTTGCTCATGGCTTGGTGCTTGCGTGCAGGGGGAACTGCTTTTCATACCATAACTTGTGAAACCAGTAATTCCATAAAGAACATGTTATGTGCTGATTCACGTATCTAAATCAGTGTTAATCGTAACATAGTAAATGATGGCAGATAAAGACCTGAACAGTCCATCCAGTCTGTCTAAAAGTCACACTCATTATCAAGTTATGATTAAACCAACAAAATACTTGAGCATTGTCTCTCCTTGGCATTTCTGGGACATAGACCGTAGAAGTTTGCCCAGCCCTGTCCTTGGGTTCCAACTGCTGATGTTGTGCCATCGAAGCCCACTCCAGCCTATCCAAATCCGTCTTGTCCTTTGAGGGACACAGACCGTAAAAGTCTGCCCAGAACTGTCCTGACATTCCAAATTACTGAAATTTCCATTGAAGCCCTCTCCAACCCATCCTAAACCAGATTGCTATATATGAGACCCAGATTATACAAGCCTCCCCAACATCGACCTTAGTTCTTCACAGCCAGAGTCACCATCTAAGCGCCACTCGACACATCAAACACACATGCAACCATTTAAGTTTTGATTTTTATACCATCCATTCTCTAAGTAGAGATCCTCTGTGTTCATCCCACGCCTTTTTGAATTCCGTCACCATTTTTATCCCCACCACCTCCCTCGGGAGGGCATTCCAAGCATCAACCACTCTCTCCGTGAAAAAGAATTTCCTGACATTACTCCTAAAATTTCCTGACATTACTCGTTTATCGTTATTCATTTACTATACCGCTTCATTCGTGAACAAGTTGAAGTGGTTTGCAAAAATTAAAAGAAGAAAAAGAACTCCATAAAATGATAGGAAAGAACAATCATTCAACCAAACAGAAATCAAACATAACCCATTATGACCCCGCTGAATCCTTAAATCTGCTTTTCCGTTGCAGAGAAACCTGAAATTCAGAATATGATCTCTCTAGGCGAAGATAGTGAGGGACACACCCAGCCAGTCACATTTTCAGGATATCCACAATGAATATGCATGAGACAGTACTCTAGTTCCATTGTATGAAAATCTCTCTCCCTTGCATATTCATTGTGGATATCCTGAAAATATGATTGCTTAGCTGTGTCCTGTGGACTGGGTTGAGAATCCCTAGTGTAAATCATTAAAATAATGGCATGTATGCACATATGTGTTCACATACATGTATAAACACCCAAATTCTGCCTAAGCGCTATTCTGTAAATATGTACGTATCTTACACAGTGCATATTTTACAGATAGGTGTGCACATGGGTGGAATCTGGGTAGAGCATGGGCGAGACTTAATATTGTAAGTTACAGGCATATCACTGGAACTTAGGTGTACACACATCAGCTGTTTGGCTTGTGTAAGTGCTCATGCCGAACTTATGGGTGCATGTTTTCACGGTTAGGCTAGTAATCTATAAAGAAAAGTAAGCATTTATGTTCCATTATAGAATACAATCCTACTAGGCACCCTCTGGGCTAGAGGTTGACTAAATTTCGGTTTTGGTTTTGGTTACAGTGACAAAACTGGCCAAAAATTATTTTTCTGGCTGGTTTCAGTTTCAGCCAACACAGCCATGGTTTCAGTTTTGGCTGAAACTAATCATGTCTTTTTGGTGGAAGCCGAGAATTTGTGCTTTGTCCTGTTTATCTTCTTCCCCCCCCCCTCCCTTCTGAACAGAAGTTGCCTTCCCACCTGCCCACATAAAGGTGCTCCCCTTGAGCCTATGTTAGAATCCCTGGTGGTCCAGGAGTGTAGTCAGGGTAGGAGTGATTCCCAGTTGTTCCTGCCCATGGCTCTGCTCTCAAAATGGCTGCAATGACCTCTAGTGGCAATCTCGCGAGACTGCTGCAAGAGGTCAGGGCAGCCATTTTGAGAGTAGAACTGGCATGGGCAAGAGTGACTGGGGATCACTCCTGCCCTGACTAGACCACAAGGGATTGCAAGGTAGTTGGGAGGGGAGGAGCTACTCTGCATTCTTTTTTTTTGTGTGTAATGTGACTTGCAAGTAATGCAGTTATGATCTTGCATAGTAGTTAATATGGTAAATAGAGTGCTCCAAATAAATGTTTTTAATATAAAAGTTCAGCAGGAATTTAAATATGTAAATTTGAGATGAGAAGCTCCTTAGGAATTAATATCTCTGTGGAGGTATATGACAGCTGTCACTCCGAATGTGGTGCAGCCATTGTAAAATCACTGTGGCTTTTAGTTTCAGTTTTCATGGGCTGAGGTTCATGTGTACAGAGGCTATTTTGCTTGAAGGTAAAATATGGTAATTCATTATTTAAATTATTATACATATTCTGG
The DNA here is from genome assembly GCF_901765095.1 of Microcaecilia unicolor. Classification (NCBI taxonomy): domain Eukaryota; kingdom Metazoa; phylum Chordata; class Amphibia; order Gymnophiona; family Siphonopidae; genus Microcaecilia; species Microcaecilia unicolor. The sequence continues at coordinate 656,978,827 of NC_044031.1, read as the reverse complement.
CTTGGATACTTGAGTGATTCTAAAGAATTTCCAGACTCTGTTGGGTATGATGAAGATACAGTGTTTTAATCAAACGTGTGGCATGCAAAAGCTAGATTCTATAAGAAAGGAACCTGCAGCGATTGTTTTCAAGCACAAGTACTGGTCAACTTATAGTGTTAGTAGGGAAATAATACTACTATAAAATGAGGCTTATGTATTAGAAAATAATTTGAGAAACGTATTGCTCTTGATTGTAATTTTTCAAAGCATGTAGTCATTGCATTCAGTCCGTGGAACTGGAAGAAGGCAGCGCGGGACCTCCCAGACCAGTCACATTACACTGATGGCTTTGTGGCGCCTGACACGAACTTCCTGTTTCTGAGAGGGCAGGAAGGGCGGGACTCGAGTCCCGCCCCTCCCGCCTCTCACAGAAACAGGAAATCTGTGCCTTAGGGGTGAGACACTGCAGAGTCATCGGCGTGACGTGGCTGGGAGGACCCGCGCTGCCTTCCAAGGACTGCATCATTGCTGGGTTTTCATGGGTAAGGACTGTTGGCGGTTGAAGGGGAGAGAGCTGCTGTAGGGGACAGGAAGACTTATGAGTGCCAGAGAACAAGAAGGGGAAAATTGGGCATAAGGAAGGACACTGAGGAGGACTGAAAAATAGAAGACAGGCTGGATTGGGGGTGAGGAAAAAGGACACAGAGGAGGACAGAAAATAGAGAAGATGCTGAGTTGGGGGTCGGGGATATAGGGAAGGAATGCTGCTCACAAGAGAAGGAATGGGGGGGTGGACACAGGGAGGAACAGGACATAGAGAGGGCATGCTGGTTATGAAGGAAGAATGGTGGAAGATTTTTGATACCCAGAATGAATTCTCACAAGGGTTGCTGGATAAGTGAAAGAATGAGGGAAGGAACAGCGGAGGGGGGAAGAATGGATGCAGGGAAGGAATGAACACAGAGAGGGGTTGATGGACATGAGAAAGAATGGGAGAAGATTCTGAACACAAGGAAGGACAGGATACAGGACATGTTGGACATGAGGTAAGGAATATGGGGAGATTATGGCCACAGGGAAGGATAAGAGCAGGGTCACAAAGGTGAGGTGCTGGACATGGGGGAGGATAAGAGCAATGACACAGAGGGAGGATAAAGACGTGGACACAGAAGGGAGATAGATGGTGGACATGGAGAGAGAAGATAGGTCAAATGGACAGAGGATATTGGAAAAAAAGTTAAGAGAAGACAGAGGAATGCAGAAACCAGAGACTGGGACAATATGATTAGAAAAATAACATGACCAGACAACAAAGGTAGAAAAAAATTTTATTTTCTATTTAATGATTGGGATATGTCATGCATGAGAACTGAGCATGCCTATGGTGCCAAAACCAGTGTCACTAGCATGGAGCAGTGCCTTTGACTGCTGTGCTTTTCTAAACAGGGGTCTGTGGGCTAGAGATCTTCACCAGCTAAAGTATTTCATTTTTTTAAGTTCATGGTTGGGGGAGGGGGGGGGAAGGGAAGAGGAAATGCATGCCCACCCAACCTGCCCACTGGCCCACCCAAAAACTGCCTTCTGGCTACGCCACTGGCACATACACTGATGCCTTCCCGCCTGAAGCTTGAGACCAGGTCCCTCAGCCAACTGAAAAGCATAAAGAGTACAATCAAAAACAATTCCTAGGGGAAGTGGGAGGGTATGTGACAATAAGCGGCCTGCTGTCCTCGGGGAACACCAGCTACAGGTAAGTATCTTTGCTTTCTCCAAGGACAAGCAGGCTGCATAATTCCCACATATGGGAATCCCTAGCTACCAGGCTCACCAAAAACAAGAAAGCTAGGATTACAGTCTTGAAACATCAAGACTAAAGCTTCAATCAACCTGAAACTATATACATACTAAGTGTAGGTGCAGCCTGGAACAGAATAAAACAGGACCTAGAAGGGTGGAGTTGGATTCTAGACACCAAACAATTTCCTGCAGAACTGCCTGTCCAAATCAATTGTCACATCCAAACAGTAGTGGGATGTGAATGTGTGGACTGAAGACCACGTTGCAGCCTTGCAAATCTCCTCTATGGAGGCTGATCTCAGGTGCACAACCGACACAGCCATGGCTCTAGGAATAGGGAAATACCTACTGTACTTGACTGTACACCTTAATAGCTTGCAGGTGTCATGGATACAGTACGTATATGTCTGTTTCTGGAGGTCTCACAATTTATATGTCAAATATTTGTTTTTATTTTATAATTCAAAAGTCAGCAGAAATACAAATGCAACAATTTGGACATTTTCAACATAAGAATTCCTCCCCCCCCCCCCCCCCCATTATAAATCCAAATAGTCCCAAAGAACACCACATGGCACAAATGGAAAGGAACATTATCGACTATATAGTGAAGGTATTTAAAAAAGCTGAACGCATTCTAGGTGGTAAGTCTGCATGTAGGGAGTCCAAATAGTAACAAATCTGTCTTGTTTTTCACACCATGGAGGTTTCACAATTTAAAGGGGGAAAAAAAAGCTGAAGTGGAAATTGAACCTGGATCCCTTGATTTATAGTCCACTGCACTGACCACTGGGCTACTCCTCAGACCTGCCTTCTGTTTTGTTCAGAATGCCTACAATACCTGATGCTATCATAGAGTTTGGTATTCCTTTCCAGTTTCACTTTCAGGTCAGCTGCACCTTGTTGTACCCTGGATGTGATTGAAACAGGTCTAACTTAGGACATCTTTCTTCCCATTTGATCATCACTATTGTTCATTCTAATTTTAGGCCCTCCCTAGTCCCGCCCAAAAACATGCTCTCAATATGCCCCCTTGCTATTTGGACATCATGTAGTGTAGGATGTCCGAATTTTACTCTCCCAAAATCACAATTTGGATTTTTTTTTTTTTTTAGCAGATGGAGGAGGGGTTGTCATTTTAAGACATCCATGTGCTTTGAAAACGAACCCCTTAACATACTAATCCATTAGTGTTAGATAATGTGGAATGATTTAATAAACATTTAATACAGTTCATTTAATACAGTTCATTAATTCTCAGATGGGGTTAAACACAAATTGCAGTTAATATTTACCTAGTGGAGGCACAAAAACGTAATGATGGGCAGGTGAATAGGACACTGTGCTCTGCTCACTACATAAGTACATAAGTAATGCCACACTGGGAAAAGACCAAGGGTACATCGAGCCCAGCATCCTGTCCACAACAGCAGCCAATCCAGGCCAAGGGCACCTGGCAAGCTTCCCAAACGTACAAACATTCTATACATGTTATTCCAGGAATTGTGGATTTTTCCCAAGTCCATTTAGTAGCGGTTTATGGACTTGTCCTTTAGGAAACCGTCTAACCCCTTTTTAAACTCTGCCAAGCTAACCGCCTTCACCACGTTCTCCGGCAACAAATTCCAGAGTTTAATTAGGCGTTGGGTGAAGAAAAAGTTTCTCCAATTTGTTTTAAATTTACTACACTGTAGTTTAATCGCATGCCCCCTAGTCCTAGTATTTTTGGAAAGCGTGAACAGACGCTTCATATCCACCTGTTCCACTCCACTCATTATTTTATATACCTCTATCGTGTCTTCCATACCTGTTCTTCATGCTTAAATGCAAGGATAAAACCATACAACTTCGTTTCCCTGATACTGAACAATAATCAAAACAATGAAAATCATTCAGACCAGTATTGTAGTCAACTAATGCTAGCTTCAAATAATAATAATGTGTGAATAGACAGGAATACTCAAGTGTAATTCTCACCCAAGAATTGGCCCTTTATAAAGCATATCTGTTACCATGTAAAATGAGTTTATCTTGTTGGGCAGACTGGAAAACTCTTTTTATTGGAAAAAACTAAAAACAAATAACATACAAATCAAAACCAAGCCCCTAGCTATACACGGTCCTCCTATCTATGTACACCCCCTCCCCCTCCTCAATAGTACAGTGGAAACTGTTTATTAGAAAGACCAAAGAAAAAAACCGGACATGCAAATCAAACCCCAGGCTCCTAGCTAGACATGGTCTGCCTATCTATGTACACCCCCTCCTCAATAATACAATGGATCAACCCCCCCCCCCCCGACCCCCCACAACCCCTTCAGACAACTGGCACACAATCCCCTGGGAAGCATGTCCCCTCATGGCGGCTTAAGCCTCACGTGTCTCCACCACCTCGAAGCCACCCCCACCCCTTTTTCCACCCTTTCCCACTTCGCCGCTTCCTGCACCGCCCTTACCACATCCCAGCTGACTACCTCCGCCGGCCGGACCTCCTGGTACAGGGACACCCTGCAGCGCGCCATCCAGAGGCAGTACCGCAATATCACCGAAATCAGAAAGCGTGTTACCGGATCCCCGCGTCCCTCTCCACCCTCTGGGCCATACACCCAGTCCGCATAGCTGTAGTTGCGGAAACTGGGGATCTGCAGCAACGAGGAAACCCGGTCAGAGACCTGGACTGTAAATGGGCACCTCACCAGGAAATGCTCCATCGTCTCTTCAGTTCCAGCACATTCCTCCCGTGGGCACCCTCTATCCCGCACATTGCGATATTTCAAATTTCCTCGGACGTACAGTCTACCGTGAAAGGACAGCCACGCCAGGTCTTTATACTTCACCGGGATGCGGTTCGAAGCAATCAACCGTAACCCCTGCTGCATCCGTGGGGCCGGCGCGTCCCTCAGCGCCAGAGGAGCTGAGAACACCTGCGCCCGTACTCTGTCCATCCAGACCCCCCGTTGTCCTGCCTTCACCTCCCCCACCGTCAGCCCCCACACCCTCACCAATTTCACTAGGGTCTTGCAATAACTCACCCCCCCCGGAGCCCCCCTTCGCAGTGCCACTACCCTCCCCCCCTCCCGCCATAGGTCCCAATATCTCGGCCACCACTGCAGGACACTCCTAGCCCACCCCGGTGGCTCCCACCCTACCGCCCTCCCCAGATTGAACTGCAGGAACAAAGCGCTGAAAAACAGGACTGGGTTTATCATGCCCACCCCCCCCTCCCTCCTAGGCAGATAGGTAACATTCCGTTTTACCGGATTCGTCCTGTTGCCCCAGAGCAGCCGGAAGAACACCCCATACAAGGCCGTGTACCGGCTCTCCGGCAGCAGGCAGATGTAACTGACGAACAGAAACAAAGGAACTAAGTGTGCCTTGATGAGCTGTACCCGCTCCCCCATGGTCATTTTCCACCCCTTCCATCTATCCACCCTCCCCTTCACTTCTTGGAGACACCTATCCCAGTTGTAGAGCCTATAATCCCCCTTCTCGAAGTATATTCCCAAGACCCGTATACGTTCCACAGCTGTAGGAAACCTACCTCCCAACTCAAATTGCAGCCCCTGATCCCCAACCCACAGGCTATTGGACTTTTGAAAATTGACCTGCGACGCTGTTGCCTGCGAGTATTCCTGGATCAGGTTCTGCAATCTACCTCCCTCCCTCTGGTCCGCTACCCACACTGTAACGTCATCTGCATACGCCACGACCCTTAACTGGTTATTGTCCCCCACCTCCACCCCTTCCAGCCCCTCCGCCCCCCCCTTCTCCAGCCGTCTTATAAAAGGGTCGATGGCGTATGCATACAACAGCGGGCTGAGTGGGCACCCCTGTCGGACCCCTGCCCCTACCTCAAACCCCTGCCCTCTCCACCCGTTAACCAGGGGAAAACACCCCGCATGCCGATAGAGTAGCTGTAATTGCTCTATCCAACCCTTCGGAAACCCATAGCGCTCCAGAATGCTCCATAGGACACCCCACTGCACTCTATCAAACGCTTTTTCCTGGTCGAGTGTTACCAACAGCCTACCATGCCCTCCCACTCTACTGCGTTCTACCCCCCTCCCGCACCCACGCTGCAGCTTCCAAGACCCCTCTCCCTTTAACCCCACATGCTTGCGAGGCTGCTAGCAAATCCCCAGACACCTGCCTCATTCTCTGGAATAGCATTCGCGCAAAGATTTTTCGATCCGTATTAAGCAGTGCTATAGGCCGCCAGTTGGCCAGCATCGCCGGGTCCTTCCCCTTACTTAGTAGGATAAGAGCCGCCTCTGTCAAGGAACTAGGCAAGGAACCCTCCAACTGGGCTGCCCCCCATACCCTCACCAGGATCGGCACCAGCTGCTCCTTAAAGGCCTGGTAGAACTCAGTTGTTAGCCCATCCGGCCCCGGCGAGGTCTTCCTGTGGAGCGCCCCGATGGCTTCCTCCACCTCCTGTTCTGTCCACGGGTTCAAGAGGGCCTGAAGCTGGGGTCCCCTGTGACCTATCCCCGGGGTTCCTTCCACATAACACTCCATCTGCTCCATATCAATCTGCTGGGCTGAAAGGAACGCCGCAAAGTGGTCCCTCACTGCCCCCAGAATCCCCTCCTTGGTGTCCTGCAGGACCCCCTGTGCATCCCGCACCCCCTCCATCACCCTGCGCGCCCTCCGCTCCCGGCAGCATGCGAAGGGGTCCGGGCTACACATTTTCCCGAAGTCCCGCTCATACACCAAGGAGGTGTAGCGGTTGTACTGTACCTGCTCCAGGAGTGCTTGGAGATCATGTATTTCTTCCTCCCTCCCCCCTTGTGAAATCAATGTGTCCCTCTTTTTCTTTATTGCCATGCCCAACTTTGTCCTTTCCCTCCCCTCCCTTCTCGCCTGTCTGAGAAAGAATCCCCGCGTTCGTCTTTTCACTGTATCCCACCACTCCCCCAATGACTGAAATGCCCCCTGCACTGACACCTGATCTTCCAAAAACCGGCGGTACTCCTCCCGCACCTGCTCGCTACCTAACCACTTTAAATTTAGTCGCCATAACCCCCTCCCTGGCCTCTGCGCTGCCGCCCCCCCCACCTGAAGGAGGACCATGTGGTGGTCTGAAAAGTCCACGTCCACGGTTCGTGGACCCCCCAGACAAACCCCCTTCTTTACCAGGAATCTATCGATTCTACTTTTACACTGCCCTCGAAAGAACGTGAACCCCTCCTGTTCCTCACAGAAGGCCACATGCGCGTCTACCAGCTCCGCCTCCCGCATGATCCCTGCCAGCCTCACCCCGTCATAGCCCACCTGTACCGATCGTCCCCCACTATCCTTTTTCCGCAATATGGTGTTAAAATCTCCCCCCCAGACTACTTGGCGCGAAGTGTATAGGTAGGGCTTGATCTTCCCAAAGAGGAGCACCCTTTCCTTCTTGCTTTGGGGCCCGTACACATTCACCACCCTCAGTGCTCTATCCTCCCAAATCGCATCCACAACAAGACATCTCCCCACCCCCAGCTCCACCACTCGCTGAATATTCACCCGGTGGGACTTAAATAAGATCCCCACCCCACCATACCTCTCCCCCGCCAACCCCCACACCGAGGGACCCCACTTCCAGGCCCACCTTGCCCGCCTGATCACCTCAATGGACCGCAGCCGAGTCTCCTGGAGCAGGAAGCAATCTGCTTGGACCCTCGCGAACCAGTCATACGCTAAACCCTGCTTCTTCGGAGAGGCGATGCTGGCCACATTCAGCGTGGCAAATGTCAACACTAAGCCTGCCATCCTCATTGCGAGTCACGGGTCTGCTCACTCCCAACTTCTTTCCTTATCTCCTGGGATACCCCCTTCTTACCCTGAAGCAGGTCCTCTGCTATGCGGTCTACATCATCCCCTGCCAGATCCCCCTCCCCCCCCCGCAGCCGTCCTGTCTGCACCTTACCCCCCCCCTCCCCCTTTCTTCCTTCCTTTCTTCTTTGCTCTATCCGGACCCACCCCCTGATCCCTCCCTCTCCCCTCTTCACCCCCGCCCCCTACCTCCTCCTCCGAGTCCTCCACCTCCCCCAAGTCCTCCAAGTCCTCCAGATCCTCCTCTAGCTCCACTCTGTCCCCCCAAGCCTGCACTTGGGCCTTCACCACCTGCCCGGCCCCCTCAGCTTTCCTCTTACTCCCCTTTCCCCTCCCTCCCTCCCTTCCCTCTTCCTCCTCCCTCACCCCTCCCCCTCCCCCCAGAGCCTTCCCGCCCTTCTTCCTACCACCAGTACCCTCCTCCAGTGCTTCCTCATATTTCCGTTTGCCCTCTCCAATCCCCCCTGCCGCCCCCTCTTCCTCCATTAACTCCACCTCTTCTCCTTCCCCCTGTTCTTCCTCCTCCCTCCCAACCTCCCTATCCTCCTCCTCCTCCTCCAACACCTGAAATCTGTTCCTCCCCCTCTTCCCCTGCAGCGACCCCTCCCTGCCCACCCCTACTTTCCCCCCCTCCGAAACTTCCCTTTCCTCTGTGGCACTTGTACCCACTCCCCCTCTCCCCCCTGCTCCACTCCTGACCCAGCCCCCTGCCGCCCCCCCTCCTGCATCCCCTCCTTCTCCCCCCCTTGCCCCTCCCTGCCTATCACCCCCTGCCCTATCCCCTCCTCCATTACCCCCCCTCCCCGTCCCTTCCCCCACATATCCCACTCGTTATGGGCCGCCCTAGGGCAGTTCCGATATGCATGGCCTAACCCGCCGCAGAGGTTGCACCTGATCGCGGTGCAGTCCTCTGTGGCATGCTGATCCCCGCATCTTCCACACTTTACCACTGGGCATGACATGCTGAAGTGCCTAAACGAACCACATCTGAAGCACTGCCGCGGCTGCCCCTTGTAAAAGCACAGTATCCTGTCACGACCGATAAAGGCAGCCGAAGGAATGTGCTGGACCACATGGCTCTCCTGTCTCAATTTGACCAGGGCTCCCCAACCTCCTGCCCAAACCCTGCTTGGATCCGGTAACTTTGTAAGTGGGGATCTCAGCTCCGCGTACCTCTGTAGCCAGTAGGCTAAATCTGCCCCAGAGATAGACTCATTTCTCACGAGCAGGGTGATCTGCACCAGGTCCGGCTTGCTGACTGGAATGGCCCTGAGGTCCCGCCACTCCCCCTTTCCCCTCACCCCCTCGTACCTTTCCCAGAATATTTCCATCCCCCTCTGGGTCATGAAGCTCAAGTCATATTCTGGGATGTTGATGGGGTGTATACACGCGTAAAAGTCCTCGGGTATAAACCCCATCCCCATCACCAGCCTCAAGACCCGATCCCTGGAGGGCATTGCCCCCTCCCCTATCCATTTGAGCTGTACCACATTTCGCCGCTTAGGCAGCTGTCCACCCCCTGTCCCCGCTCCCCCCCAACCCCTCCCTGGGCCCTCAAAACCACCCGATCTCCCCCCCTCCCTCCTTCCCCCTCCCTGGACTACTGCCGCAAAGGACTTGGACCCCAGCCCCCACCGCCCCCCCTCCACACTTGTTCCAGCCCTTCCCTCTGCCTCCCCCCCCTTCTGTCCCTCTGCCCCTCCCCTCATCCCTCTCCCTTCCTCAATATCCACCGCCCCCTCCCCCTCCCGTTGTCCCCCGTCCCCTTCCCTCTCAGACAAACATCCAGCAACGTCCATAGTCAGTTCTGCGGCTTGGGCTGCCTCCAACTGATTGTCCTGCCCATCACCACTTCCTGGAACGTCCCTGCTCGTCCCTGCCACTGCAGGCTCCAGCCTCTGGGCTAATCGCCTCCTCTCCTCTGTCTCCTGGCGATACTCTGGCACCTGCCCAGTCAGGTCTGCAGCTGGCGATACCAGACTCCCTGCTCGCTCTGCCCCCGAACTCCCTCCAACCTCCGGCACCAGGGGCGAAGCCTCCGGAACTCCGCCGCTCCCCTTGGCTCCTCGCTCCCAGCCGTCCTGCTGGCAGGTCTGCTCCACCACCCGCTGCACATCTGTTAGACTTGCCATGTCCACTTCTGTAGTCAACGAAAGTCTCTCAACAATCGGGTTACTTCCCTCTTGCTTCTGGTGCAGTCCCTCCTGCGTTCTCCCAATGGCTGGCGCTTCCCGGGGGCATGGCTTGTCTGTTCCTGATTCCGCCACAGGCTGGCTGTTAGCACCCCCCGATTTCACCTCTTGTAATGGACAGCTGGTCAAATGAGCTCCCAGCTGCTGCCCGCTCCTATTCCTCTCTCTCCGACCCCTCTCCTGTAAACCGCCAGCTACTCCATGCTCAGGGAAGACATCCCCTGCTCCCGGACTTCGTGGGCGGGGCTTCTCCAGATGCCATGCTGCTTCGGTTTCCACTTCAGTCATTGCAGACCCGGCCAAAAATACCGGAGTCTGCCTCTGCTGACCCTTTTCCAACAGGGCCTCCTTCACGGCAACTGTCTCTGCTGTTTGCACAACTGCAGGTAAGCCCTCTGAGACTTCGACCACCACCTCTGTAGAAAACAGGCTGCTACCTGCGTCTCCCTCTGCTGCCTCCATTATCTGGAGTTTTGAAAAGTTACTGAGTTCTGTCCTCCCCTCCACAGGTAGGATCTCTACTCCAGCCCCCACCTCAGAGCCATGTCCTGCCGCTGCCTCCTTATCCTCTGGCTGCTGGGTAAGTGCTCTAGACTGTGTTGCCAACTGTCTCATGTATTTTAAAGTGGGGTCACCTCTGAACCCAGACAACTCTTTTGAGTCTAATGCTGCTGAAGACACTGAAGCTTGCTGCAACTGTAGTGTTCCTGAACCCCCAGACTGTGGTATTGAAGCCATCCTTTCTCGGTTAACATAGAGCTCCCTCAAAGGATTCACAGAGCCCTTTTTTAAACAGTTCAACAAGTGTTCTTTTTTTCCCCAACAACTTTGATATCCGGGCTTCCTCTTTAACATACATTTGTCTGTGCTCCGCTGGGGCAAATTTACACATAGTTCTTGCCATTTTCAGACGTTTTCCTAGCTCCACTACTTCTTTTTCCACCAGCTTAATTCGTCTTACAATATTTACCACACTACTTGCTGGATCATCAGGGTCATAGCTCACTTCAAGGAACTCCTCATCTGACGATCCACTCTCCTCACTCTCACTCTCAGCTGCCTCCAGCAAAGGCTTCTGGCAAACTTCCATCGCCTCTTCCTTCTCCCTTCCTTGGAAGCGCCCTTCTGGGGCCTGTACTATCTTCCTCCCCCCTCCACTGTCTTCTCGCTTACCTTCCGCAAGCTGGGCCATGGAGGGGGAAATGCTCTGGTGGCCTCCACTGGGCTGCTTCTCCCTTCGGTCCACTGGACTCCTTTCCCTTCTCCCGGTAGTCAAACCAGGGAGAGAGCCACTCCTTTCGGCCTTCTGGTCCCGGGCCCCAGGAGGCCCCATAGCCTGGGACTTTCCTGAGGCCTTCTCCCCAGGGACCCTCCTCATCTTTGGGGAGGGAGCTAGGTCTCACTCCCTTTCCACTGGAAGTCAGCAGAGCTCTCTAAAACACCTCCTTCCTCCTCAGCAGACTGGATGGACCGTTCAGGTCTTTATCTGCCGTCATTTACTATGTTACTATATGTAATTACATTTGAGGGGGTCCTGTCTATTCACACATTATTATTATTTGAGGCTAGCATTAGTTGACACACAATACTAGTCTGAGTGGTTTTCACTAAATGTAAGGGTAGGCTTTGGGGGTCCCTGTCCTGATTCCACCTACTGGGAGCTGCTAGATGTCTATCTGATGCTTCACAGAGCCCACACTGAATTCAGGCATTTCTGCTGAAGCAGGTTTTGGAAAGGGTCCTGGCATGGAAAGCAATGTATCTTTTAACCCGATGGGCCCGGAACCTCCAATTTGACAGGCTGTTGGTGGAAGGGGGCCAAATCAAAATGCATCAACAAGAAAGGAAGTTGGAGTGGCTTCTGAGGGGGTCTCTCTTCTCCTCCCATGATGATAGCTTTCATGACCAAAGCCCACACAATGATCCACAAGATTCTCCATGGCAAATCTCCAAGCTACAAGACGAACTTGATCGATCTTCCAGCCAGAAATAGGTCCAAATATTCCCGAACATATCTCAATCTTCATCTTCCCAACTGCAAAGGCCTCTAATACAAAACCTACTATGCATCCAACTTAAGTACATAAGTACATAAGTAATGCCATACTGGGAAAAAACCAAGGGTCCATCGAGCCCAGCATCTTGTCCATGACAGCGGCCAATCCAGGCCAAGGGCACCTGGCAAGCTTACCAAACGTACAAACATTCTATACATGTTATTCCTGGGATTTTGGATTTTTCCGTTTAGTAGCGGTTTATGGACTTGTCCTTTAGGAAAACGTCCAACCCCTTTTTAAACTCTGCTAAGCTAACCGCCTTCACCACATTTTCCGGCAATGAATTCCAGAGTTTAATTACACGTTGGGTGAAGAAAAACTTTCTCCGATTTGTTTTAAATTTACTACACTGTAGTTTCATCGCATGCCCCCTAGTCCTAGTATTTTTGGAAAGCGTGAACAGACGCTTCACATCCACCTGTTCCACTCCACTCATTATTTTATATACCTCTATCATGTCTCCCCTCAGCCGTCTCTTCTCCAAGCTGAATAGCCCTAGCCTCCTTAGTCTTTCTTCATAGGGAAGTCGTCCCATCCCCGCTATCAATTTAGTCGCCCTTCGCTGCACCTTTTCCAATTCTACTATATCTTTCTTGAGATCTGGCGACCAGAATTGAACACAATACTCAAGGTGCGGTCGCACCATGGAGCGATACAATGGCATTATAACATCCTCACACCTGTTTTCCATACCTTTCCTAATAATACCAACATTCTATTCGCTTTCCTAGCCGCAGCAGCACACTGAGCAGAAGGTTTCAGTGTGTTATCGACGACGACACCCAGATCCCTTTCTTGGTCCGTAACTCCTAACGTGGAACCTTGCATGACGTAGCTATAATTCGGGTTCTTTTTTCCCACATGCATCACCTTGCACTTGCTCACATTAAATGTCATCTGCCATTTAGCCGCCCAGTCTCCCAGTCTCGTAAGGTCCTCTTGTAATTTTTCACAATCCTGTCGTGAGTTAACGACTTTGAATAACTTTGTGTCATCAGCAAATTTAATTACCTCGCTAGTTACTCCCATCTCTAAATCATTTATAAATATATTAAAAAGCAGCGGTCCTAGCACAGACCCCTGAGGAACCCCACTAACTACCCTTCTCCATTGTGAATACTGCCCATTTAACCCCACTCTCTGATTCCTATCCTTCAACCAGTTTTTAATCCACAATAGGACATTTCCTCCTATCCCATGACCCTCCAATTTCCTCTGTAGCCTTTCATGAGGTACCTTGTCAAACGCCTTTTGAAAATCCAGATACACAATATCAACTGGCTCCCCTTTGTCCACATGTTTGTTTACTCCTTCAAAGAATTGAAGTAAATTGGTCGAGCAAGATTTCCCCACACAAAAGCCGTGCTGACTCGGTCTCAGTAATCCATGTCCTCGGATGTGCTCTGTAATTTTGTTTTTAATAATAGCCTCTACCATTTTCCCCGGCACCGACATCAGACTCATCGGTCTATAATTTCCCGGATCTCCCCTAGAGCCTTTTTAAAAAATGGGCGTTACATTGGCCACCCTCCAATCTTCCGGTACCACGCTCGATTTTAAGGATAAGTTGCATATCACTAGCAGTAGCTCCGCAAGCTCATTTTTCAGTTCTATCAGTACTCTAGGATGAATACCATCCAGTCCAGGAGATTTGCTACTCTTCAATTTGCCGAACTGCCCCATTACGTCCTCCTGGTTTACCGTGAAGTCAGTAAGTTTCTCCGACTCATCCGCTTGAAATACCATTTCCGACACAGGTATCCCACCCAAATCTTCCTCGGTGAAGTCCGAAGCAAAGAATTCATTCAGTCTTCTCCGTTATAAGCAGCCAACTCTGGAACGCAATACCACGACACATCCGAACAACCAATAAACACCTACCCTTCCGAAAGCTGCTGAAAACTTACCTCTTCAAACAAGCTTACCCAAACAACCCAACTTAATTCTCGAACCTAATTCCACATCACCAGCACCACCCATCCTCCAATCCTCTCCCCCACATCTCTCCCATTGTCTCTACTCTTTTAACTTGAACATCTCTTGATACTTTGTATCATACTTTATATATCTCTGTGATACTTTGTACCATAGCTTGTAAGCCGCATTGAGCCTGCTATCAAGCGGGAAAGAGCGGGGTATAAATGCTATAAATAAATAAATAAATAAAGGGAGTCTCCCTAGCATCACAATTGGAGGAACCCAGCTTGGAACAAAGTGCAGCAGTTTCTTTCTATGATGGCGTTGGAGTGCAGGGAGAGGAAAGGCGCTGCAGTTTTCAAAGATAGGGCTGCAGAGTCTGTCCTTGGAAAAATCAGCAGTGATCACTCTCTTCTTAATGTTGGTATTTCCATGCAAAGTTCCCAGCTACAAACTGTTGAAACTAGAGTAGACTCTTGTGTTTCTAAATTAGAAGACTTAGCAGAAACTGTGTATCCCAGACTAAGGTATCACAGACTGCTCTTATGCAGGATAAAATGCTGATAGACAGGAAACTGGAGAACTTAGTAACATTATTAACATAGCAGATGACGGCAGAGAAAGACCTGTACGGTCCATCCAGTCTGCCCACAAGATAAACTCATATGTGCTACTTTATGTGTATACCTGACCTTCATTTTTATCTGCCATTTTCAGGGCACAGACCATAGAAATCTGCCCAGCACTAGCCCCACCTCCCACCACCGGCTGTGCCACTCAATCTCCGCTAAGCTTCTGAGGATCCATTCCTTCTGAACAGGATTCATTTATGTTTATCCCACGCATTTTTGAATTCTGTTACCGTTTTCATCTCCACCACCTCCCACGGGAGGGCATTCAAAGTATCCACCATTATTTATTTTATTTTTGTTACATTTGTACCCCGCACTTTTTCCCACTCATGGCAGGCTCAATGCGGCAGGCAATGGAGGGTTAATTGACTTGCCCAGAGTCACAAGGAGCTGCCTGTGCCGGGAATCGAACTCAGTTCCTCAGGACCAAAGTCCACCACCCTAACCACTAGGCCACTCCTCCACTCCCATGAAAAAATACTTCCTGACGTTTTTCTTGAGTCTGCCCCCCTTTAATCTCATTTCATGTCCTCTAGTTCTACCGCCTTCCTATCTACAGAAAAGGTTCATTTGCGGATTAATACCTTTCAAATATTTGAACTTCTGTATCATAACACCCCTGTTTCTCCTTTCCCACAGGGTATACATGTTCAGCTCAGCAAGTCTCTCCTCATACGTAACGCAAATCCCATACCATTCTCGTAGCTTTTCTTTGCACCGCTTCAATTCTTTTTACACCCTTAGCAAGATACGGCCTCCAAAACTGAACACAATACTCCAGGTGGGGCCTCACCAACGACTTATACAGGGGCATCAATGCCTCCTTTCTTCTGCTGGTGACACCTCTCTCTATACAGCCTAGCAACCTTCTAGCTACAGCCACCGCCTTGTCACACTGTTTCGTCACCTTCAGATCCTCAGATACTATCACCCCAAGATCCCTCTCCCCATCTGTACATATCAGACTTTCACCGTCTAACACATACGTCTCCTGTGGATTTCTACTCCCTAAGTGCATCACTTTGCATTTCTTCAAATTGAATTTTAATTGCCAAACCTTAGACCATTCTTCTAGCTTCTGCAGATCCTTTTTCATGTTTTCCACTCCCTCTTGGGTGTCCACTCTGTTACAAATCTTAGTATCATCCGCAAAAAGGCAAACTTTACCTTCTAACCCTTCGGCAATGTCACTCACAAATATATTGAACAGAATCGGCCCCAGCACCGATCCCTGAGGCACTCCACTACTCACCTTTCCCTCATCCGAGCGAATTCCATTAACCACCACCCTCTGGCGTCTGTCCGTCAACCAGTTCCTAATCCAGTTCACCATGTCGGGTCCTATCTGTCAAGTTTATTCAAGAGCCTCCTGTGAGGAACCGTGTCAAAGGTTTTGCTGAAATCTAAGTAGATTACGTCAATAGCACATCCATGATTCAATTCTCCGGTCACCCAGTCAAAGAATACAATGAGATTCGTTTGGCACGATTTACCTTTGGTAAATCCATGTTGTCTCGGATCTTGCAACTTATTGGCTTCCAGGAAATTCACTATCCTTTCCTTCAGCATCGCTTCCATTACTTTTCCAATAACCGAAGTGAGACTTACTGGCCTATAGTTTCCAGCTTCTTCCTTATCACCACTTTTGTGAAGAGGGACCACATCCGCTGTTCTCCAATCCCACGGAACCTCTCCCGTCTCCAAGGATTTATTAAACAAATCTTTAAGAGGACCCGCCAGAACCTCTCTGAGCTCCCTCAATATCCTGGGGTGGATCCCGTCCGGTCCCATGGCTTTGTCCACCTTTAGATTTTCAAGTTGTTCATACACACTCTCTTTCGTGAATGGTGCTATATCCACTCCATTCTCATATGTACTTTTGTCAGTTGATCACGGGCCTTCTCCAGGATTTTCTTTTGTGAAAACAGAACAAAAGTATCTATTTAGCAAATTTGCTTTTTTCTTCATCATTATCTACATAGTGGTTCGCAGCATCTTTCAGTCTCACAATTCCCTTTTTAGTCTTCCTCCTTTCACTAATATACCTATCAGAGCTAGGCAGAAAAGGAAAGAGGGTATTATTTTTGTTGTTGTTGTTTTTGTCTTTTTGGGAGGTGAAGGCAGGGTTAGAAGACAAAGAAGTGCACCACAATACAGCTTCACAGGACAAATTAATTAAGCAATAAGCATTAAATTAAAGAGAATGTAGCTAAACCTATAGCCAAAATTTGAGAAGTTAGAATAAAATAATCAGAATCACTTAGCAGTATTTTGGTTCAGGTCCAGCACATGGAATAAACTTGAATAAATATACTAGACGGTTGCACTTGAGGGATGTTGAATTTTCCTTGTCTACTCCTCATTAATTATTCCACAGATTTTTGAAAGAGGTGCTGAATTTTCCCCCTATTACATTAAAATTTATTTTTTACCCTCAAGAGTGTCTGACCAGAATGTTGGGGTAGAAGAATAATCTGCTTTGATGTTTCTAATGATAGTTTGAACTTTAACTGCCTATGAGATCAATCTGCAGAGGAAGTAACTAAGAAGACAGCTCTGCTGGTCAACTTTATTTTTCTCCAAGATAAAGACTCTTTTTTAAGGTTGTATTTTTATTGTCACGATTCTTCTTTTTTGTGGGGGGAGGGGGGAGGTTCCAAGAAAGGGTCCCTAGTCATGCAGCAAGAGGTACTTTCTTTGGGAGCAAGATTTTCTTTTAAGATTCCTTCTAAATGTATAATTTAGTATATGTTTTATGAACCTTCCCAATTAAGGTTTTTCTTAGAAGGTTGAAGTGTTTCCAGGGTAACCAAGGAATGATAGCTCTTTTTCTGGACAGTATTGTGATTTAAAGTGTAAACTGTTATCTCCTGCTCTTTCCTTTTAACCATTTTCTTTATTATCATGCAATCTCCCTGTGGATTATTTTCCTGGGTCCTCTTCTGTAGTAGACAAATTATAAATTGCTGTTTTCTCTTTACCAGGATACATACATTAATGGTTTAATAGTAACATTTATATTCTGCCTCTATCCAAGGCACAGCACAATAAAACACAGACAAAATCAGAGTATCCCCCAAATGAAAAGTACATCATCACAAAAACTGGATTTGATGTGATGTAATTTATAATTTTCCTTTCAAAGGTGACTTTTATTGCATTACACCTTCCAAAGGTGTGGGTAAACATTTGCATTAGCTTCTGATGGTTATCACAAATCATCCCCCTTCACTCCAGCAGAATCAGGCATCCCGAAACCATCTGAACCTTCTTCTCTCCCCAGCAGAATCAGGTCCTCTAGACTGGTCAAACCATCCTCCTTCCCCTTTGCAGAATCACCCTTCCCTTCCTGTTTTGGCCTGGAACAATGCCCAGAAAGGAGGAGAGAGCACACAAGCTTTTCTAAAGATAATTGCAGTTTATTTTACAGCTAGCACTGATCTTTTCAAAGCAAATGGAATATATATATTTATAACTAATATCAATAATACGTCACCGCAACAAAAGATGATATCCTAGCTCAGTCACTTAATTGAACTTAGGCTGGGGAAGTCTCTCTGACCAGCGGGCAAAGTCAGAAGTGGTTTCACGGGAGGTCTCCAATGACTCGTCCATGCTGGAAAATGAGACTTCGACTTCTGGAACTTTGCAGCCTAGTTAAATAGCAGTGTTTCTTCTTAATTCACATCCTGGCTTTCTGGGTCAGCCAGCAAAGACCCAGGTGGGCATACTTTGCTTAATTACTTTTATGGGTTTTCCTGTCAGTGAGCATATAGTGATCATGAGTATACTGCATGAGCTGAACAAAACAACTTGTATAGCATAAAGCGACAGAGCATGTGCAAGATACAGAGGCCAATTAAAGGACAACAGATGTTCTAAGGGTCAGCTGACCTGTTTATATGAGCCAGACAGCATCGGGACAATAGTCTAGACTACTACCACTACATCCCCCAAGCAATGTAAAGTCCCATTTTCCTCTCTGGCTCCTGGCTGAGTCCCTCCCCCTAGGAGAATATTCTCGCAAAGTAGCCCTCTTGCTCTACTATTCACAGTGGTGACGACTACATACAGCCTTATGACCCATTGTCACTGTGGCTACTGATTACAATCATGTCAGTGAATCTACCAGATCCCAGAAAGTCATCTACTATGAGTCTAAGTATCATCTTAAACTCTACATACAAGCACATGGGGGGTGGGGGGGGATCTTTAAATGGAATTCTATAAATGGCACTCCAAATTCGGCACTGGAAAAAATCTGCACTAAGCACTATTCTATAAAGAGTGCACACCCTTTATAGAATAACGCTTAGAGCAGATTCCCACACCCAAATCTGGGCACCAGACTTATGCCAGCTGAATCCCAGTGTAAATCCTGGTGTGCAAGTTGGGTGCGAATCCCCCATATTCTATAACACTGCGCCCAACCTTTGGAATTCCCCTGACCTGCCCATGCCCCTTCCATGGCCACATCCCCTTTTGGAATGCATGCTATGGGATTTGGGCACCAATGTTATAGAATGGCATGCAGCCAGGTGTGCATACAAATCCTAATTGGTGCTAATTAATGTCAATAATTGATTGTTAGCCTCCAATTATTGCTCGTTATCCAATTAAGTTACGTGTGCTCCTTGGATTGGCACCCACATTTGGGCGCCATGCACAGAATCTAGGGGAATATGACTCTAGACTGCTGCTTACAGATGTTATCAAGTTTCTTGGAGCCTGCCATACCTTAAGCCTAACAAATTGTATGCCTTCATGATTTCCTGGGAAGATAGACAAGTACTTTGTCTCAATAATAATTAGGCTATCAGCTTGGTGTTCTACCTGAGCAACTAATGTCTGAGGACTTTTCTCATGCTTCTCTCTTACTCGGTAACAACAGCTAGTTTACTCTCAATAAATACGAAGACTAGGGGGACATACTATAAAGTTACATAAAAATATTTTTAAAACAAATAGGAGACTTTTTTTCCCACTCAATGCATAGTTAGTCCTGGAACTCATTGCTGGAGGATGTTAGCACAGCTGGCTTTAAAAACAGTTTGGATAAGTTCCTGGAAGCCATTGTTTATCTCTAGGGGATGGTAGCATGGAATGTTGCTACTTCTTTGGATTTTGCCAGGTACTTGTGACCTGGATTGGCCACTGTTGGAAGCAGGATACTGGGCTAGATGGACCTTTGGTGCAACCCAGTATGGCAATTTTTATGTTCTTATGTCCCTTGCTTATGATGCCTTTTCTACATCTGCAAGTGTCTGTTGAAAACTGATCCGACCCAGTAGCCTGTACCACTTTGTTTGTTATAGAGCAAACGTTTGGACTAAAAATTATGTTCATTTGTTTAAGACAAGACATTTTTCTGCTACTATGGGCCTGATAAATTTGCATGTACTATCTCCACTGTATGCAAATCTCTTTCATGCATATTCATTGTGGGTATCTTGAAAACCTGACTGACTAGGTGTGTCCCAAGGATACCAATATAAGAAAGTGATGTGAGTGGGTGGATGGGGGTAGATAGTAAAAGGAGATAGTGAGTAAATGAGAGTGCAAAAAGAAAGAGGGTAAATCATGAAATTGTGTGCATGTAAGGGGGAGATTAAAAGCTGGGGATGGGATGAGCATGTGGGAAGGACAGAGAAGAGAGAGAAAGAGTGTGTGTTTGGAGGGGGATAGTTAGAACAGTGTGTGAGAAAGAAAGGGAATAGATTAAGAATGTCAGGCTGAACTAGAGGGAAAGCAAAGAAAAGGAGTGGGAAGAAAGAAGATAGCAACATGGTGGAAGAAGAGCAAAGGTGGGTGATGGGAAGGAGAGGGTAGGAGAGAAGGAAGAGAAAGGGAGTGAGGGAAAAAAGATGGTCAGGGATGGCAGGAAATACAGAAGAGGACCCTGGTTTGGCAGGAGGAAGGAATCCAGGGTGCTAATGTAATAGAAAGAGGAGGAAGAGGAAGACATAAGGAGAGTGGAGAGGAAAAATAGAGAAGCAGAAGGGGACAGAAAAAGAAGGAAGAGTAATAAAGAAAAAAGAGAGCTACTATAACCCGGTGGGTTATTTTTATTTTTTATTTTTACCTGGGATCTGGGGGAGGCTTCAGGCTTCCAGCAATTGTTGGTGGCCAGTACTGTGGCTCTGGAAGTGGTCCTGGGCTTCCTGTGCGGAACTGCACTGTCCACAGCTTGCCCCAATGCTCTGAGCTTTGGATTTTTTTTTTTTTTTTTTTTGAGTAGGCATCACTCAGGCATGTGTGTGGGGTGATGCAGAATTTAATTAGAGTGAACATCTCTAGTTGTATAGAAGTTTTGATAGAGATTTATGATAAAAAATCTGTAAATATCTTTAAATGTGTTTACATTTATAAAAAATGCACTGTGTGTGTAGTTCGAAGGCACTAATGATTATAGGATATTTTGATCAAATTGTTTAGATATTTTATGTTTTTTTCTTAAAAATGTAACTTTTCTATAATTTTCTATGGAAAATTATTTTCCAAAATGGAGATTGTGAAAAAATGCTAATTAGGGTCCTTGAGGCAAACACCCTGTGTTCTGAAGCCTGATTGGCTGGCAGAGGTCAGCTGGTGACTCAGAGTCACAGCCTCCCTTGGCAACAGCTTGCCAGGAACTGGGGAGAGGGGCTGAAGACACTGAAGAGTGAAGATGTGTGTGTGGAAGCTCTGACTGCATGACAGGATTTCTGAAACAAAAAATATGTGAAAGTAAGTTTTTCTGCAAGTGTTTGAACACACTGAATGCAGGTGAAGTGAGGTAGAGGTGAAAGGTGCTGGATTTGAGCAGAGGAAAGAAAGTTCTAAAACTGATTTGTGTGTGTGTGTGTGTGTGGTGTTTAAGTATGTGAAAGTGAGTTTTCTGCAAGTGTTTGAGCACTGAATGCAGGTGCTGGAGGAGAAATGTGTTGGATTTGAGCAGAGAAAAAAAGAACTAAAACTGATTTTGTTTGTTTGTTTGTGTGCTGTTTAAAAGTTTTGCAGTTAAGACTGAGGTAGAGAGACCACGTACAAGTTTGTGCAATTGAATTAATCCTAGTTAAGCCACTAGGAAAACTGGTAGGTTGGGCTTGCAGCATGTGTGTTCTGCATGATCTGCTGGTGTGTTAGTCTGGAAGATTGCATGATTTTGGCAAGACCAAGTTGCTGTGGGCAGTGTGACTACAGGATCCAATGAAGAGTGCCCTTCCTTAGTTAGGGTACTCAGTAAAAGAATAGACAAACTATTTAAGGTTACAAAATTATTATTTATTATTGTTAGTTAGAAAGCCACAGTTATCCCTGAATCCCAGCTAGGGCTGTTCCTGCTATTAGTCAAGGAGGAAGTCTTTTTTGTTGATTTTATTTAAAGTGTGAGCCAGTATGTTCCTGAACTGGAAGAGAATAACCTGAGCTCCAATGTACAAGCAAGGAGAAGAACTAAGCTCCAAGAAAGGCCAAAGATAAGTCTGCACTCCCATGCACAGCTAAAGAAAGGACACTGAAAAGTCACTGAGTTTAATCTGATTTACCTGTTCTACAGACTGGATCTGGGTGTTCACACCTGAAAAACATAAGTTAGTTCAAAAAGAATCAATTCCTGAGTCATACACTATAAAGGAAAGTAGGAGAGAGCAAATAAGATACTTTGGTTAATACTTATCTGATGGTTTGACTGTTGTTGTTAAGCTATACTATTGCACCTGTTAGAGAAATTCTGTTGTTAGTTTATATTTAAATGTATGTTTATGCAACAAAAGAACCTAATGTGTTAACAACACCAAGAATAGCGCATAACGCCAGGATCTGCACCCAACTTTTGAGTGTGAGGATTTACACCAACTGAAACCTGATATAAATCCTCACACCTAAATTAGGCGCAGATCCCCAGATTTCTATAATACTGGGCCTAATAGTGAATGGCCCTGATCCACTCATGCCTATCCCATGGCCACACCCCCTTTTGAGTTGCATGCTAAAAAATTTATGTGTGCTTCTCTGTAGAATAGCACCTAGCAAGACACTTGCATAAATCCAAATTGTTGCCAATTGGCGCTAATTGGTTTGTCATTCAGTTAAATTGCACGCACAATTTTGAGTGCCATTTATAGAATTTTGGGGATAATGAGAATCTTTCCCCCATCCTTTCTCCATCCCTTCCTCCAGTGCTAGAGCAGTGGACTTTCCATGATTTAGATGTAACCCTGAATAAGTAAAACAAAAATTAAAAAATGTCCTACCCACCCCCTCAACCTGCAAAGGGGATATCATCCACCCAGCGACAGCCACCAGGAAATCATTTATTTATTTATTTGTTACATTTGTATCCCACATTTTCCCACTTATTTGCAGGCTCAATGTGGCTTACATAGTACCATAAAGAACAAATACGTGGAGGGGCATAATCGAACGGAAACGCCTATCTCCATGGGCGTTTATCTCCGAGAACAGGTCCGTGAAGGGGCGGGCCGAACCGTATTTTCCAAAAAATGGACGTTTTTGAGCTGGGCGTTTGTTTTTTTTAGCGATAATGGAAACTAAAAACGCCCAGCTCAAAAACGTCCTAATCCGAGCCATTTGGTCGTGGGAGGGGCCAGGATTCATAGTACACTCACCCCCATGACATGCCAGGACACCAACTGGGCACCCTAGAGGTCAGTGCAGTGGACTTCAGACAACGCTCCCACATGCATAGCTCCCTTACCACGGGTGCTGAGCCCCCAACCCCCCTCCCCCAAAACCCACTACCCACAAATGTACAACACTACCATAGCTCTTAGGGGTGAAGGGGGCACCTACATGTGGGTACAGTGGGTTTTGGAGGCCTCTCATTTACCAGCACAATTGTTACAGGTAGGGGGGATGGGCCTGGGTCCACCTGGCTGAAGTGCACTGTGGTACCCACTAAAAGTGCTCCAGGGATTTGCATACATGCAGGCCTCTAGGACTGGTTGCTGCTATTTAACATTGGCACACCAGTTGACACCTGAAGACTAATGTCTCCGAAAACGTCCTTTATTGGCATAACCGCGTTTACTCACAGTTAACTGCAGATCAGAGGTTGTGCCCCACTGGCAACGAGTCTCCCTGGTACTGAGATGAGCAGTAGGTCAGAGCTGGCAGAATGCTGTACAATGCCCTCTTTCAGCCACATTGAAGGTAAGAACTAAGTTCTGTAACGTGGCTAACACAGGAAAGGGAACTAAAACTGGCTTACAAAAATGGCCACTACTGCATGGACTACAACAGGAAACACAACAGGGCACACTCTGACCCAGTAGGCAGGGGGAAAAGCACTATAAGAGAAGAGCCTACCAACTACCAACATCGTGAGACTGTAACACAAGCTAATGAAATCACGGAGCCCAATACCCTACACCAACCACAATGCAATGCTGATGTGACCCTGTACTGCACCCGAGAGCCACATCTGACCCAGGGAAAGGCTGTGACAGGATCGAACACATTCTGCTGTCATGGAGGTGGGTACGGCATTTGAGGCTGGCATATAGGCTGGGAAAAAAGTTTTTCAAGTGAGTTTTTTTGGGTGGGAGGGGGTTAGTGACCACTGGGAGAGTCCAGGGAGGTCATCCCCGATTCCCTCCAGTGGTCATCTGGTCAGTTGGGGCACTTTTTTGGGACCTGTTCGTGAAAAAAAAGGGTCCAAAAAAAGTGACCCAAAATCGCAGTAAAAACGCCTTTTTTTTTTTTTTATTATCAGCTAAAGACGCCCATCTCTCCTCAGCCAATAACCACACCCCAGTTCCGCCTTCACCATGCCTCCAACACGCCCCCATCAACTTTACCCGTTTCTGCGATGGATTGCAGTTGGAAACGCCCAAAATAGGCTTTCGATTATACCGATTTGGGCACCCACGGGAGAAGGACGCCCATCTCCCGATTTGGGTCGCAATATAGGCGTTTTTCTCTTTTGATTATAAGCTAGATAGTGATGTTGTGGTAGAATAAGGTTCATGTGTTACAGACACATATGGGAATCATAGAGAGAAAGAGTTATGTTATGTCTATTACGAGCATTGGTTTCGTTGTGTAGCAAAGTTCAGGCATTTAAGTTGGGTCGGTAGGGTATGCCTTTTTGAACAGGCTGGTTTTTAGTGATTTCCAGAAGTTTAGGTGGTCGTACGTTGTTCTCATGGCTTTTGGTATTTGAATTTCTCTGCCCCTATTTCACGCCTCTGATCATGGGGTCCTGCAGGAGCTTCCTTGCTAGTGGCTGGATGCTAAGCACAAATACTGCCAGTGAGAGTGGATGCTCTTGTTGTGTGTCTCTTCCCAGTGGAAAACACTCTGACACAATCCCATTCATTAATACCTGTGCTTTGGGACCCACATATGACACCTACATATCATTTCCCCTTCAAGTCTAAAAGTCCCTAATGTCTACCATGGGTATTCCCATGACACCTTTTCAAATGTTCTTTCTATATCAAAGCTGATAAAAGCTATTTCAGTCATGGGCTCTTCCATTTCTCAATCACTGACTGCCAACACATATGTTAGTTAGTAACTGTGCTGCATCCCTTAACAAACACTACTTGCCCCTTGCCAATCAGCAGAAGCAGTACCTCTCCTTAACCTATTTGCCAATAGATTGTGAGCCCACCTGGGTCAGAAAGTACCTGTACAAATACCTATGTGTGAACCGCTTAGGTGTAGGTGGTATATAAATTATGAAAATAAATACAAATATTTTTGCATAGGTTTTAACATCTACAATTAGTACTGGGATGAATAAATAAGACCCTAGTTACAAGGGGTCTTTCCCTCTGTAGGTGAGAACTGTGATTAACACTGCATTAGAAGTCTCAGGCAATCATCCTTTCCTTATGGTCTCTTCATACAACTGCCTCCAAGGCAGGCACCATGTGGCATTCTAATATCCTATGTAATTCTACAGGGTACTCGTCTGCCTGATAACTGCTGAAATTTCTTCCCCAGTCAATGATGAATTTAGTTGCTCCAGAAGTGCTGGAGTGAGTTTGGGTAATTCTAATGCAGAAAAAAAAAAAAAAAAAATCATTCTGCTGGTTCGTATCCTCTTTTTCTGAGCAATAAATGGTAAAATTCCTTAAATACCTCATATAGCTTATGATTTTGATGAACCCGCTACTCCTTCTCATCCTGAATGCTTAGGATCAACCTTGATCTTTCTGCCACTTTCACCAGCCTGGCCAAATATGTCCCCATTTAATTGGCATGTCTAAATTTATTTATTTATTGCACTTGTATCCCACATTTTCCCACCTATTTGCAGACTCAATGTGGCTTACAATATTACATCATGGCCGGCGTCAATCAAGCGTAGGTAAACAATTAGGAATCTGTGCTTGTTATCTGAGCATGATTTTTGTCCTCTGATGGAGAGCTTTCTTGAGTTTGCAGTGCTGCTGAAAAAATTTCCCTGTTGTTCCTCCAAGTGTTTTCCCTCACTAATTCTCACTTCACCCACACCATGTTCCTGATAAGTTTATCATGTTCTTGTCTAGAATCCACCTTTTACGTTTTGCATAGGGCAGTGGTTCCCAAACCTGGTCCTGGAGGCACCCTAGCCAGTCAGGTTTTCAGGATATCCCCAATGAATATTCATGAGAGAGATTTGCCTCCACTGCATACTTGAGCAGACTTTACACCTACCAGAGCACAATCTGAGTTGACCATCCATGCTCCACTGATTCCATTGTTTTGAGGACTTTCTCTCCAAATGTAGTTCAACTGTCTTCAATAGGCATGGGCCCTATAAGTATGGATATAACCCTTTGCCATGGATGAAGAAGTCTCCAGGGTTCTACCAGTCCCAGCCCAGCTCCTAAAAGCTGCCTCCCCCACCCTACTACTACTACTACTACTATTTAGCATTTCTATAGCGCTACAAGGCGTACGCAGCGCTGCACAAACATAGAAGAAAGACAGTCCCTGCTCAAAGAGCTTACAATCTAATAGACAAAAAATAAATAAAGTAAGCAAATCAAATCAATTAATGTGAACGGGAAGGAAGAGAGGAGGGTAGGTGGAGGCGAGTGGTTGCAAGTCAAAAGCAATGTTAAAGAGGTGGGCTTTCAGTCTAGATTTAAAGGTGGCCAAGGATGGGGCAAGACATAGGGGCTCAGGAAGTTTATTCCAGGCGTAGGGTGCAGCGAGACAGAAGGCGCGAAGTCTGGAGTTAGCAGTAGTGGAGAAGGGAACAGATAAGAAGGATTTATCCATGGAGCGGAATGCACGGGAAGGGGTGTAGGGAAGGACGAGTGTGGAGAGATACTGGGGAGCAGCAGAGTGAGTACATTTATAGGTTAGTAGAAGAAGTTTGAACAGGATGCGAAAACGGATAGGGAGCCAGTGAAGGGTCTTGAGGAGAGGGGTAGTATGAGTAAAGCGACCCTGGCGGAAGACGAGACGGGCAGCAGAGTTTTGAACCGACTGGAGAGGGGAGAGGTGACTAAGTGGGAGGCCAGCAAGAAGCAGATTGCAGTAGTCTAAACGAGAGGTGACAAGGGTGTGGATGAGGGTTTTGGTAGAGTGCTCGGAAAGAAAGGGGCGGATTTTACGGATGTTGTAAAGAAAGAAACGACAGGTCTTGGCAATCTGCTGGATATGAGCAGAGAAGGAGAGAGAAGAGTCAAAGATGACCCCAAGGTTTCGAGCTGAGGAGACAGGGAGAATGAGAGAGCCATCAACAGAAATAGAAAATGGGGGGAGCCTATTCCCTTTGGGTTGCCCTTTCACTGGACTATCTCTGTCTAAAGAAGCATCTGCCATCCCATTGAAAGCCCCCCTACCACAATGCTACCACATGGCACAATTATCTAAACTCTGCAACAGGGTGGACACCCTGGAGGGTGTGAATGACATGAGGAAGAACCTAGCGAAGCTAGAGGAATGGACCAATATTTGGCAACTAAGGTTTAATCCCAAAAAATGCAGGGTCATGCACTTGGGTCACAAAAATCCGAGGGAATGGTACAGTATAGGGGTTGTAGTGCTTCAGTGTGTGAAGGAAGAGCGGGACTTGGGGGTGATTGTGACGGACGAACTTAAAGCTTTCAAACAGGTAGAAAAAGCGACGGCCAAGCCAGAAGGATGCTTGGGTGCATAAAGAGAGGCATGACCAGCAGGAAAAAAGAGGTGATAGTGCCGTTGTATAAGTCTCTGGTGAGGCCTCATTTGGAGTACTGCATGCAGTTCTGGAGACCGCACCTACGGAAAGATATAAACAGGATGGAGTCAGTCCAGAGGGCGGTTACGAAATTAGTAAGCGGTCTTGAATGCAAAAATTATAGGGACAGGCTTATGAACCTCAACATGTATACGCTGGAAGAGAGTAGGGAGAGAGGAGACATGATAGAGACGTTTAAATATCTCAAGGGCATTTATGTACAGGAAGAGAGCCTTTTTCAAATGAAGGAGAGCTCTGGAATGAGGGACCATATGACAAAGATAAGAGGGAATAGGCTTAGGAGTAACCTAAGGAAGTATTATTTTACAGAAAGGGTGGTGGAGGCATGGAATGGCCTCCCGGTGGAGGTGGTGGAGTCGAGGACTGTTCCAGAATTTAAAATGGCATGGGATAAGCATGTGGAATCGCTTAGGAACAGGAAGAATTAGGGGTTACAGAGGATGGGCAGACTGGATGGGTCATATGGCCTTTATCTGCCGTCACGTTTCTATGTTTCTAACCTTGAAGACCTTGATAAACAATGTTTTGTCATATCCATTAGCAGCATAAGTCAACACTAGCAACATTCACTCTCCATAAAGCTCTGCTTCTATCATGACCCATTGCTGCTCCTTGTCTCTTAGTACTTTCTGTTCGTTGAATAAGTACATATTTAAATCTAGTGGATAGATCTTGAAGATTATTATTTATAGTGGGGGTCATAAGGATTTGGAACCAGAAGCCTTAGCAACAAAGGAGAGGCAAACATAATAGAAATACTTTGAGACAAAATAACTGGCTTTTTTTTTAAGATAAGGTAAAGCCATCATGTACAGACATTTAATTTGTCAGTGAACTGATAGGCAATTTATCTTATGCCAAATCTCACGCTATTGCTCATGTCCATGTTATTAAATCCTGAGACTCCTCACAGTGTTTCATCAGTGACCTCCAACCCTAAAATTGAAGAATGGTGGAATAATTAGAATTATTAGAATGTCACATTATTCTGTTCTCACCAGAGATTGTAGTAATTCAGATTCATTCTTTTTTTTTTAAATTGTGACGTTAATAAAAAGAAACTCCAACTGTTTTGGACTGGGATCTTCTGAACAATGATCAATAAGATCCACCTAGAGATAAACCCACAGGGAAAGAGCAGGAGAAATAAAAAGAGAGAACAGAAAGAGGAAGAAGAAAGAAGGAGAACAGCAAAGATATCAGGAAGCGAGAAAAGATAAACAGAAAAAAATGGGACAGAACAAAATTTTTCAGTTTGTGTTTGATACAGTTTGACTTTTCTCCTGATTTTTGGACAGTTTTTCAGCTCACTTCACATATTTATTTTAATTAAAAAATTTTCATTTTAACATGTGTTAGACTTGTTAATACATGCTAATTTACTTAGGGTGCATTCATTTGTAGGTTAAAGTTCATTAAATCAATTTAGCATGCACTACATTTTCAAAGCTGTGCTAATCAGTGCATATCCCAAGGGCAAACAGGAAAAAAAAAGAATATAGAATAAGACCATGATGAGCAGAGACAAAAAGATCTATGAAAAAGATAAAGAAATAATCATAGAAAGATATAGGAGGAGGGAGAAGAAGAATGAAAACCAGCAACAAGGGGAAGGAGAGTGTTAGAGGTTGAAACAGAGTAAATGAAGCACAGATGGAAAAACTGTGAACGGTTGTGATATTAAGAATGATTTTATGGGCTTACTGACTATTGAGCAATGACAGATGGCTAACAGCATAAATTCACAGTTTGCCTCTTCAAGGTTCAACTAGATATTTGCACATAACATAATGTGTGATATACAGACTTTATCTATATCCCACAATGATCAACCTTTGTTAATAAGATTTGTTCACTTTGACTTCCCAAGAGACATCAGCAGTTCCTGATCCTTAGAGCTTTTCAATGCAACCCTCATAGGAAACATCTCTGACTCAGAACACAGTATTTGAGAGAGAAGGCGCATCAGCATATCCCTCACTGATTTCATTAGAATGCTGTTTGGCCCAGACAAATGCACCAAGGCAAAACATTAACTAAATTGAAACTCTCTCTCTGACCAAGGAGTGTAACATATGAGAATCCAAACAGTCTTAGTGATCAGCACCTAGAGGAACAACTCCATGTACTGAAAGACAACATCAGAATGACTTTTAGCCTTGACAAAAGCCCTAAATTAATCTTTCTTAAACATCTCTCTGATGGGCTGATGATCAGAAGCAAACGCAGGTGGTAAAGGCTGTTAGCGCCATACTAGTGCCTGCGTTTGCTACCATCCCCTGACCAGAGCCCCTGAGTTCGTGAAACAATGCGCTCATGGGCTCTTAGCACAAGTAGCATGCAAATGCATGCTAAATTTATTCCTCCCCAATGACCAGCAACCAGCGCACCAAACATTGTCTCTCTGGCCGTGGAAAACCCTATGCCAACTTGGAGCTGGCGTTAGGGTTTGCAGACCATTGGGGAGCAATGGTGAGCCCTGTCCAGCATGCATTTGCATGCTAGCAGACCTACGTTCCCCCCAATGCAGCAGCCCCCCCTGCAGGAACTCCTACCTTACCCCCCTCCAGCGACAGGGGGCTTGAGGTCCTGCAGACCTCCAGTCCTCCTAACCCCCAACACAAGTTCAGGGGGGGGGCTGGAGATCCGGTGGATCTCCAGCCCCCCCAACCCCCCCAGCATCCCCTCAGATGTCCCTGGTGGCCCAGTGGACTGCGTGTCAATCCCCCCACCTGGTGGTCTAGCAGCCCTTCCTCCCCTACCTTCAGTTGGAGGAAGGAGATGACCTCCCTCCTCTTCCAATGGTGCTGCCTCAAAAATGGCGGCGCCCAGCCCTGCCCAGTGCATCCTGGGATGCGCTGGATGGAGCTTCACACCAAATAAGGGAGAAACAAGCAATTGATGGAACTAATTAGATTTAATTGAAATACATGCACGTAAATTTGGACACAGGTGTGAAAATGGGAGGGTCATGGGCAGGTCATGAGCAGATCTGGGGCATCCCTTTAAGTTGCACGCATAGTTAGAAAATAAGGGCATCCATGGCTAAACTTACATGTGGGTATTTGCACCACATTTTAGTTGGTGCAAAAGACCGCGCCAATTCCCAGGAGTAAGCACTATTTTACAAACCGCACCTAACTTTAAGCCTATTTTGTAGAATAGCGCTTTTCTGTGCTGATTTTTTTGGTGCCATATATAAAATTTACCCCTAGATATTTGAACAGGAAAATTCCTCCAGTGTATGCCAAGACTGTACACTCCCAGAGCAGAAGGAGAAATGGGCCTCATAGAAACTGATTATGCACAGGGCATCTGGAAAATCGATGCCTATTTTCATCTATAGAATACTAGCCGAACAGGTGAAATAGAATAGAATTTAGGTATAATTGTTCACACCTAAATGTCAGAGATACGCTCATAATTTACAGTAATCTAGAAGTTATGCATGAAAGTGGGAGTCCCATCACTCCTATTTTTTTTATTTATTGCATTTGTATCCCACATTTTCCCACCTCTTTGCAGGCTCAATGTGGCTTACAATACACCATGTTCTGTCCATGTGTTTACCTACCTATAAAGTACATGATATATAAATTAAGTGCAC
The DNA here is from genome assembly GCF_901765095.1 of Microcaecilia unicolor. NCBI lineage: Eukaryota > Metazoa > Chordata > Amphibia > Gymnophiona > Siphonopidae > Microcaecilia > Microcaecilia unicolor. The sequence continues at coordinate 656,947,640 of NC_044031.1, read as the reverse complement.
ATTGCAAAATGTGGGCATTGATGAACATATGTACACACATATGTATGTCAATGCCCAAATACAGACACTAAATACTTAAAAGGAGTTCTCAAATAATACAGTCATTATAAATCTCCCATATGGAATAACTATACCACAGCCTCAGTGGTGCCACTCACTGATACATGTCTCTAGTCAGTGAGAATTACACACCCACCACTTCACTGGTATGTTGTACTGATTTTGTATTATCCATTTTTTTCCGTCTTATATTTCTTTAACTGTTATTGTGTGATTTATATCAAAAAACCTTTTTTTACTCATTTACTATTTAAAGTTCAATACTCATCTTTAGGATGTAATACTGCCGGGGGATTTTGTTTTGCCTGACATAGACTAGGTTTCGCTTTTCAGCTGTGTCAAGGCATATCCCCTGATTAGAATGTCGCCGTCAGTATTCCTGCCATTCGTCTTCTCGGCTAAAAAATGTATTCAGGCAAGGGGCAGGGGATGGAGGCAGGGAGACAATTGGTGCTTGCCCACTTTTGAGTTTAGCCCTGCCCCCCTCCCTCCATCAACTGTCTGGCTATGCCACTGAACACAATACAAAGGCATCTGTGATACCTATATCCCAAAGTTAACATATTCCAGTTAATAAATTCAAAATAAAAACACTTTTTTCTACCTTTGTTGTCTGGGCATTTTATTTTTCTGTCATGTTGGTCCCAGTTTCTCCGTCTCTTCTCTTTCTAGAGGCTTTTGTCCATTTGTCTTTTCTTCTTTCTCCAGTCTTGTTCAATTCTTTCACTATACCTGTCTTTATTTATTTATTTATTTATTTATTTATTTATTTATTTATTTACTATATTTATATCCCATCTTTATCCAAGGCAGGTAGCAATGGTCACATACATAGTCTTAAACAGTAGTCGCATACATTAACTTAGATAGGTAGCACTTGCAATCATAAGAAGATGAAACATGATCAGTAAACTGAATGAAGGGAAGAAAGAAAAAAAATTAAAATTAAAGAGTCTCTACAAACAGATGCAGTTTTAGCAATCGCTTGAATTGTTGAGTATCTTCACATGATCTCAGGTATCGAGGTAGAACATTACATAAGGATGGGGCGGCGATAGAGAAGGCCCGTAGTTGTGTCTCTACATAGTTTTATTACTTTGCAGGAAGTAAACAGAGCTGATGTGACATCTTAGATCTCAGAGCTTGTTTCAGTTTATATGATTGCAGGGTATTTGGAAAATAGGCTGGGACAGTCCCAAATATACGTTGATGCATCAGTATGAGAGTCTTCAATTGAACCCTTCAGACTTTGATATATTGATCCTTCCTTTCTAGGTCTTTTTTTCTGCCTTTCTATCTACTCAGATTTCAACTTCTTTCTCACCCTTCTCCTTCTTTTAACTTTTCAGCTACCTATTAACTTTCCATATTCTTCTCTCATTCCCTAGCTGTCCCATTTCCCATCTCACTCTTTCACCAGCCTGCTATTCCCTTTTATCTTTCATCTACCCTCTATTACTACATTTCTACCTCTGTATTCACTATCCTCCTCTCAGTGATTATCTTGCCACCCCTTCTTGGCCTTTCCCACATGGTTCTGCCATTTCCACTGTTTCCCTTCCCTCTCCTTCCCACCACTCTTGTAGCCCAGTTTCTCCACTCCCTGTCCCTTTTTCCTCCACACCCTCATCATCTTCCTGTCCCATCTCTCTTCCCATCTGCTACCTCTCTCCCTCTCTCTCATTCTCTCTCTTTCCTATGCCCCCATCCCACATAAGCCAGCAACTCTCCCTCCCACCCTCCCTTTGTTCAGCACCTGCCTCATCCTTTCTTGCTTACATGGGTCCAACATCTTCTTCCAAACTGCCCTCCCATCTAGCATTTTTCCTTACCTTCCTCCCCCCCCTTTCTGGGTCCAAATCTTTCCCTCTCTCTTCTTCTCTCCACCCCATTGTCTGCCATCTCTCTCTCTCTTCCTCCCCTCTGTTCACGGACCCTTCATTTCTTCTTCCATATCCCCTCTCCACTCCCAGCATGGCATGTTCCCCTATTTCTAAAACCCCTTCCCCGATCTACTTTAAAACAGCTTCAAAAACTATATGAATAAACATCACCAAAACTCTACAACTGAACACAAAAGCTACCACTACCTTCTCCTCTTCAAATCTATCTCTTCAAAAACTCTATGAATAACCACACGAACTATAGGTGCCCTCTCCACATTGCACAACACTATTGTAACTCCACAAAAATGTAAATTGTAAGCCACTTTGAACCAAAATTTACTTTTGGATAATAGTGGGATACAAGAATGTGTAAATAAATAAATAAATTATACAAATACTACAGCAAGTGTTAGCAGCAAATTTGAGATACTGAGCTTAGTTTAAGAGTGAGGTTCACTGTGGTCATGGTATTTTTTTATTTATTTTAAATTTTGCTCACACCTTTTTCAGTAGTAGCTCAAGGTGAGTTACATTCAGGTACACTGGATATTTCTCTATCACAGGAGGGCTCACAATCTAAGTTTGTACCTGAGGCACTGGAGGGATAAGTGACTTGCCCAAGATCACAAGGAGCAGCAGCGGGAACCGGCCACCTCTGGTTTGCAAAGCCACCTCTAGACTGCAAGACCGGTGCCCTAACCACTAGGCCACTCCTCCACTCCTCATGTTAAAATGCACAAAATTAACTCATTTGGAGATATTACCCCGCAAGAGGTGTACTCAAATTCCTTGGAGTGGATAAGGGTGTGAAAATTTAGCATCAGATGAGAGAAATGATCAGCAAAGGGTACTATAGGGCTAAAACTGATACTGAAAAGTGCTTTAACAGCATGGAATACAATCTGAGCCATTAACCAACTTGCAGTCCATGTAGTTTCTTTCAGCTTTGGAATCAGTGATTGGCCCCAGCAAGACAGCAACCAGTTGGATGTACGTACTAGAAAACTATAGATCATGAATTGATGTGGGAAGGCTAAAGGAACTTATTGCTGATGATGAAAGCCTGAAAACAGCAGTGTGTGAGCTTTGCAAACAGCCTGCCCAGCTGTAAAGTTTGTGGGTACAAACCTTGCACCTCATTTTCAAGGGAAAGTGTGTGCATGTGTATTCATCAACAATGGTTTATTATTCTCCTTAGCCTGGAGTGAATTGGGACAAATAGAGGTACAAATAAAGGAATAAATGAAATTATGCCCCATACAATGCTTTTGCCTTTTCTGCAGGCAGACTGTAGTTGAAATAGTGTGCATAGATTTTAAAATCCAGTCTATATTCATTGTTTTCCAGCGCTGGCCTAATCATGCCTGCATGGAGGCGCCTCTCATTCCTACTGAAAGTGTGTGTGTGGTGTGCTGTACTTTTAGCCAGATTGAGTGAAGGCAATTGAGTGATGGCCAATTTACCCAGAAGGAAACTTCTGTGCCAAAAAAAAAAGAAAAGCAAAAGAAAAATAGTCTTCAAAATGATTTACAGAAAGCATAGAAGAAAAACACCCTGAAGAATAAAGAATTCTGTATGATTGAACAGGAGATAGTTTTTCATGTTGGAGCTGGGTGTGACATGCTGATCTCAAAAGACCTATAGACCAAAAAAGCACAGTTGGGTAGTAGGTCTCACCTGTCGAAAACTGTATAAACATCACTGTACCAGAAAAACACCGGGATCATGAGTCAGACAGAATGGCAATGATCATGAGTCAGTCAAAATGGCAACGAATGAAAACGTTGTGATCACATAGCACATTTCCTTACCAACAGACAAAAAGTTTGATGCCAGAAAAACAGATAGGATAAGAGAGAAAAACACAAGAACAGCACTGTTGAAAGAAGTATCAGTATTTCGTGACTATTCTGTACTACATATGGAGAGGCTGAGGAGCCTCAAGTGCCAAGAGATGCAACGAGAGACCAGGAAAATAAGGCAGAAGGATACAGAAATAATAACATCAGCTGTGGTTAGAGTCACTGGCCCTATTTTAAAACTTATAGATGTGCCTGCACACAGGGGTTGGCAGACTTGATCCCCAAGGCCCATAAGCCAGTTGGGTTTTCATAATTTCCACAATGAATAAGCATGAGATCTATTTGCATGCACTGCCTACATTGTATTCAAATACATCTCATGCATATTCATTGTAGGAATGCTGAAAACCCAGTTGGGCTGCAGCCCATCCCTGAATTAATAGGTAGATGTATGAGCTCCTGAAGGAAGCTGTATTTGGCATAGGGCTTAAGGTCCCTTTTACTACAGTGTGCTAAGCCCTAACGAAAAAGGCTTACCACAGGATGCACTACAGCATCCTGCGGTAATGTCTGTGTTTGCACATGTTATTTTTTTTATAGTTTTTTGGGGGGAGGGGAAATGGCATAGACAGGGAATGGGCATAAAAGTGCTAACAGCTAGCGCGTTCACATTAGCACGCACTAACTGGTTATCGTGAAGTTAACGCAAGAGCCCTTAGTGCCGCCTAAATAGGAAGCTGTAAGTGCTCCTCTCTTAATTTTTTACAATTGCCATGTGCTAATGACAAGAGATGGGTAGTAACAAAGTACTTTGCTACAGTACTTAAGTACAATGGACATATTTTTACTTGTAACAAGTTACATTTTTCGCAATACTTTTTACTTATAATGAGTTACATTTATGCTGCACTTTTGTACTTAGTACAAAAGTACACATTTGGAAAGTATTTTTTAAAGTATTTTCCATCCCTCTGCTTCTCACCCTCTACAGGCTTTCCGAGCAGTGTCAGACCCTGGCTTGCAGCTGATTGGGCCTGAACTTCTGGTCCCCAAAACAGCTCAAGTGGGACCAGAAGTTCGGGCCCAATAAGATGCAAGCCAAGGTCTGACATCACCTGGAAACCCTAGTCCCCACCCTCTACACCTGCCCAGAATAGCAGTTGATTGGCTATTATTTTGTTGTTGTCAGGCTCAGCTACCTCCCCAGTCTGAACTGCACCTTTACTGCATACAGGGCCCTCTCCCTCTCCCCTCCCCTCCCATCCACCATGGTCCTGCAGCACAGTCTTGTTCACTCTCTCCCATTGCACCTTTACCGGGCTTACACTAATAAACTACCATGGGAGATGCGCGGGACCTGGCTCTCTGCAGCAATGCTAGTGTGTCCTGAGCCAGGCCCAACTACTCTGATGTAAACTTCTGGGACTGGTGCAGAAATCACTAGCGGTGCTGCAGAGAGCCGAGTCCAGCATGTCTCCCATGGTAGTCTATTAGTGCGGGCCTGGACGAGACGCATAGAAGGGAGGAAGTGAAACTGTGCTGCAGGGCCTCAGTGGATGGGGGGAGGGCAGTGGCAATCCTATGTCGGCTGACACCCGGGGCAGATCGCCGCTGCGCACCCCCCCCCCCCCCCCCGGTGCAGCACGACATCCCCCCCCCCCCCGGTGAATCACCCCCCCTTCCGGCGCATGAACTCCCCCCCCCTCAGTGCATCAACACCCCCCCCCTGGCGAATCAACCCTCCCCCTTCCGGCACATGAACTTCCCCCCTCAGAGCATCAACACCCCCCCTAGCGAATCGACCCCCCCTTCCAACGCAATAACTTACCCCCTCGGCGCACAAACACCCCCCCCCCCGGGTGCCTTCTTGGCTGCTGGGGGGGGGGTGCTGCACATCTGTTGTCTCCGTTGGCCCTGCTCCCTCTGCCCCGGAACAGGAAGTAACCTGTTCCGGGGCAGAGAGAGAGCAGGGAACCACGGAGATGACAGGCGCGTGGCACCCCCCCCCAGCAGCATGCACCAAGGGCGGACTGCCCCCCCCCACCCCCACCTTGGTACGCCACTGGGGGAGGGAGAGAAAGAGAGAGAGATAGAAATTAGGCAAGACTGAATGGGTGGGGAGTATGGCTTCTCGGAGGGGGGGGATCAGTTTAATTTTGTTTATATATTTTTATTTTTAGTTTGTGGTTACTTATTCTATACTTCATGAGGGGCTACCTCTGTTCATGTGTGAAAAAGGCTGGGGTTTTTTGTTAGTGTCTGTGTAGGACTAACCTATACTAATCCAGCTTGTTTTGTTTACCAATAGGTGTATTAATGTTCTTCTGCCCACTTCAATGCTCAGGGTGCTGGGTTTTTTTTTTCTAGGAAGGACCTTGTATGACCCCCTGGAAGCAGGGCCGCAGAGAGGTGGGACAAGGGGGGCAAAATTCCCCGGGTCCGGCCTCCAAGGGGGGCCTGGTGCCAGGGTCTCTCTCTCTCTCCTGCTCCTGATGGGACCCAGGTGATCACGTCCCGACAGGAACAGAAGACAGAAAACTCCAGTGCCGGGCCCCCCTCCAGCGCTGTTCTTCGCTCCGCCTCTACCGCCATGCCGAGCTGCTTTTCCCCTCTGGTGTATGCTCAGCTTTGAAATCGAGCATGTGCGATGAGAGAAAAAAGCTGCCACAAGAGCATGACAGGTATGGAGTGAAGAGCAGTATGGGATTCTTCTGCTGGTGGGGCCTCAGCATCCCCACCAGCCCTAAGGTATTTGAATTGCAGCAGCGATCCTGGGGGGGGGGGGGTGACGGCGATCCTGGGGGGCGGTGGCCCTGCCCCAGGCCCGGCTCAGTCTCTCAGTGGTCCTACCTGGAAGTTAGCTTGTAAACATACTAAATTCAGTGGTCCAACTTGTTAAGAGTACTTTTTATACTTTGTAGTAAAAAAAAAGTAGCTTTAAGAGCTGTACTTTTACTTGAGTATTTTTTGGGGGATAAAACTTTCTACTTTTACTTCACTACTTTTGAAGCCAGTACTTTTACTTTTTACTTAAGTACTTTTAAAATGTAACAAACCCATCTCTACTACTACTACTACTTACTACTACTTAACATTTCTAGAGCGCTACTAGGGTTACGCAGCACTGTACAGTTTAACAAAGAAGGACAGTCCCTGCTCGAAGGAGCTTACAATCTAAAGGACGAAATGTCAAGTTGGGGCAGTCAAGATTTCTTGAATAGAAGTGTACTGGTTAGGTGCCGAAGGCGACATTGAAGAGGTGGGCTTTGAGCAAGGATTTGAAGATGGGCAGGGAGGGGGGCTGGCGTATGGGCTCAGGAAGTTTATTCCTAGCATGGGGTGAGGCGAGGCAGAAAGGGCGGACCCTGGAGTTGGCGGTGGTGGAGAAGGGTACTGAAAGGAGGGATTTGTCTTGAGAGCGGAGGTTACGGGTAGGAACGTAAGGGGAGATGAGGGTAGAGAGGTAAGGAGGGGCTGCAGATCAAGTGCATTTGTAGGTTAGTAGGAGAAGCTTGAACTGTATGCGGTACCTGATCGGAAGCCAGTGAAGTGACTTGAGGAGAGGGGTGATGTGAGTATATCGGTCCAGGCGGAAGATAAGACGTGCAGCAGAGTTCTAAACGGACTGAAGGGGGGATAGATGGCTAAGTGGGAGGCCAGTGAGGAGTAGGTTGCAGTAGTCAAGGCGAGAGGTAATGAGAGAGTGGATGAGAGTTTGGGTGGTGTGCTCAGAGAGGAAAGGGCGAATTTTGCTAATGTTATAGAGGAAGAAGTGACAGGTCTTGGCTATCTCTGGAAATGCGCAGAGAAGTAGAGGGAGGAGTCAAAGATGGCTCCGAGGTTGCGGGCAGATGAGACAGGGATGATGAGGGTGTTATCAACTGAGATAGAGAGTGGAGGGAGAGGAGAAATGGGTTTGGGTGGGAAGACAATAATCTCGGTCTTGGCCATGTTCAGTTTCAGGTGGCGGTTGGACATCCAGGCAGCAATGTCGGATAAGCAAGCCAATACTTTGGCCTGGGTTTCGGCAGTGATGTCTGGTGTGGAGAGATAACGCTGGGTGTCGTCAGCATAAAGATGATATTGGAAACCATGAGATGAGATCAGCGAGCCCAGGGAAGAGGTGTAGATTGAAAAAAGAAGGGGTCCAAGGACAGATCCCTGAGGAACTCCAACAGAGAGCGGGATGGGGTGGAGGAAGAACCATGAGAGTGTACTCTGAAGGTACGGTGGGAGAGATAAGAGGAGAACCAGGAGAGGACAGAGCCCTGGAACCCAAATGAGGACAGTGTGGCAAGAAGTAAATTGTGATTGACAGTGTCAAAAGCGGCGGATAGGTCGAGGAGGATGAGGATGGAGTAGTGACCTTTGGATTTGGCAAGGAACAGGTCATTGCAGACTTTAGATAGTGCCATTTCTGTCGAGTGTAGGGGGCGAAAGCCGGATTGAAGCGGATCGAGGATGGCATAAGAGGAGAGAAAATCAAGGCAACGGCTGTGAACGGCGCATTCAAGTATCTTGGAGAGGAAGGGTAGAAGGGAAATTGGGCTGTAGTTGGAGGGACAGGTAGGGTCAAGAGATGGTTTTTTGAGGAGTGGTGTGACTACAGCATGCTTGAAGGTGTCAGGGACAGTTGCAGTGGAGAGAAAAAGGTTGAGGATATGACAGATGGGGGGGGTGACGGGGTAGGAGAGATGGTGTTAAGTAAGTTGGTGGGGATGGGGTCAGAGGAACAGGTGGTGCATTTTGAGGAGAAAAGAAGATGGGAGGTTTCCTCTTCGGTGATATCAGGAAAAGAGGAGAAGGAGGCTTTAGTGCATGACCTGCAGATCAAAAACTGGAAAATGCCCTATTTTCCTGCCATGGTAAAAATGGGCTTAGTACACAGGAAAGCCCCACATTAGGACACCCTAAGCCTATTTTTTTTACCACAGCTTAGTAAAATGACCCTTTAATCTGTAAACAAAATAGAAGTGAAAATGTGGAGCCAGGGAAGAGGAAGGACAGATGAGGGACAGGAACAACAGAAGAGGAGCTGGATTAGGGAGCCAAGTGCCTGTTCACTGCTCTGCTCCAGGCTAACCTGGGCCCCAATGTTCAAAGGTCCGGCGCTAAAACCAACACCACAAACCCCAAAGTGAAAAAAATGGCACACAAACCTAGTTCTCCAATATTCAGAGGAAATAGTATTCAAACTGTTTGTGCGCTATGAAACCAAAGGCAAGGGGAAGGAACGTGCCTGGTGCATGCGCACAAGAATTTTGCACTAATTGTGACTCTTGTGCATATGTCTAGGTAAGATTGGAAGCGCGAATGCACATTGGCACCATCGTTCTGCACCTTTAAATATAAGCTTTTCAAAAATTGTTTTCATTTTCAAGTGCAGAACGGCACTTAGGTGTGCTTGCACTTTCTGTTTTGCTCAGACTCTCACACATTTGTTTCTCAATATCAGCATTTTTAGGCTGCACAGGCTTCCTTCTACTTCTAAAAGAAGACAAAACTGGCAGTTTAAAGTGAGAAATGCTGAAGAAATGCTCTCTTCAACACCACCCCTGAGCTGGCGGTATGTTTCCAGTATCAAGGGCAGCATTTGTTTCTGCGCTGTTCACTGAGCATTGAGAGCGAATACCAAATGACCTCATTAACATCTATTTGAGTACATTTAAATACAATTTGTAGCCATCTTTGGCATGCATGTTTCCTGCGCAAGAGTCCTCTGAACCAGGGGCGTAGCTAGGTGGCGCCATGGGGGCATGAGACCCTGCAGATTTAGCCCTGGCCCCCCTGATTTCACCCCTCCCTGCTGCCACCGACCCTCCCCTGCCACATTTGGACCCCCCCCCGCCGCTACCAACCCTCCCCCGCCGCCACCATCAGGTACCTTTGCTGGCGGGGCCCCAACCCCCGCCAGCCAAAGTCCTCTTCAGTGCCAGCCTCCGGTGCATTACTGATCTGGATTCTGTTTCTGTGAGTCCTGACGTCCTGCACGTTCCTACGTGCAGGACATCAGGACTCACAGAAACAGAATCCAGATCAGCGAACGCGCCGGACTCGGAGACCGGCGCTGAAGGGTTGGACCAGGCTGCTGGCATCGGCATTTAAAAAGGAGGTAGAGCAGCTTTTAAACTAGAAATGGGGGAAGGCCGACAGTCGCTCAAAAGCGCATGGTTCGGGATATGGTATCTTTCAAAGATATTACCAAAACAGGGAAGATAGGGTATCCTGATAGTGAGGTTGCAAAAGAGACCATAGTAGATGGTGTCCTTAAATAAAAATAAAAAAACAGACAAAAGGTTGCAAATTAATACTGTCAAGTACTGAGCATGATGTAAATAGGAACGACAACCATAGTTTGAAATGTCTATATGCGAATGCCAGGAGCCTAAGAAATAAGATGGGAGAGTTAGAATATATTGCACTAAATGAAAAATTAGATATAATAGGCATCTCTGAGACCTGGTGGAAGGAGGATAACCAGTGGGACACTGTCATACCGGGGTACAAATTATATCATAGTGATAGGGTGGATTGAATTGGTGGAGGGGTAGCATTGTATATTAATGAGAGCCTTGAATCAAATAGATTGAAAATTCTGCAGAAAACAAAACACTTCTTGGAATCACTATGGATTGAAATTTCATGTGTAAAGGGGAAAAGGATAGTGATAGGAGTGTACTACTGTCCACCTGACCAGGATGAACAGACAGATGCAGAAATGTTAAAGGAAATTAGAGACGCAAACATACTAGGGAACACAATAATAATGGGTGATTTCAATTACCCCAATATTGACTGGGTAAATGTAACATCAGGGCATGCTAGGGAGGTAAAATTCCTTGATGAAATCAAGGACTGCTTTATGGAGAAGCTGGTACAGGAGCCGACGAGAGAAGGAAGAATTCTAGACCTAGTCCTTAGTGGAGTGCATGATCTGGTGCGGGAGGTAATGGTGCTGGGGCCACTTGATAATAGTGATCATAATATGATCGGATTTGATATTAGCTTTGGAGTAAGTACACACAGAAAATCCAATACATTAGCATTTAACTTTAAAAAAGGAGACTATGATCAAATGAGAAGAACAGTGAAAAAAAAAACTTAGAGGAGCGGCTACGAGGGTCAAAAATTTACATCAGGCATGGATGCTGTTCAAAAACACCATCCTGGAAGCCCAGGCCAAATATATTCCACATATTAAAAAAGGAGGAAGCTATTAGAGCTAAACGAAAATCCTTCAGAAAATGGAAGAAGGAGCAGAATGAAAATAATTTATTTATTTTTATTTATTTAGATCATTTATACCCTGCTTTATACCACACAAAGCAGCCTCTAAGTGGCTTACAATGAACTAAAGAAGCAAATACATTGTCAGAAGAGACAGTAGAGAGAACAGGGAAAGAAGGGAAGTGAGATACAATAAGAAGTAAGGAGGCAAGGAAAAGAAAACAAAAAGAAGAGAAGGAGGGAGTCCAAAAGCAGGTCTTCACTTGCTGTGACACATTAAGGCAGGTAAACAGATCCTGCGGACAGGACAGGAATGCGGGCGGAGGCCAACGGCTGTTGAACGGCGAACCAGGTGAAAACAGGGCCCCCTCGGTATGCAGCACTCCCCAGGCAGAGTAGATGGCCAGCAGCCAACACCAAGGACGATCATATAGGCGCCTGGGAAGTGTGGACCAACAGACAAACAGGCTCCCAGCAGTGCTCTATACTGGACTCCGCTCACCGGCATGATCGATGTAATCAGGCTCTCCGCTGACTCACTGATACGCCGGCAATGAAGCAGCAGCAGACAGCCTTGAACTTTCAAGCCAATGTCCCAGCTATCCAACGCTCTGCACTGCTGGAGAGAACCAGCAAGGTGCCCCTGTGTACAGAGCAAAGGACCCTCTCGATTGAACCGTAATGGCCCTTTCATGCTGTCTGATCTTCCAGCTGAAGATGGAGAGTCCGTTGAACAGGCAAGCATTGGAACCGGCACAACCCTCGATGAACAGCTGGTATGAGGGATGCCGGCGAACCCCGGTCCTCCTCTGCAAGCACCACCATCAGCGATGCGGCTCACAGGAAGAAGGTGGAGAAGAGAGCCGCTCTGCTGAGCGACAGCAACGGTGAGGGAGCGGTTTGGATGCACACAGGCTCCCCACAGAGATGAGGACACCGCAGCCCAGTTCATCACGAGGCGGTAGGCCGCGGAGAACCAACGGTTGAGCCACAAAAATGACGGCAACAGGCAAACCGGACATGGATGGGCAAATGGTCAGGTATACGAAGAAATCCGATCTAGGAGAGGGTATGGGCCAGTTAGAGTAAGCCCAATTCCACGTTTAAATGCAAAATTGTCTCCACATATATACAGAGCCGCCGGTTTACCGTCCGTTACTGGCGGCCATTTTTACATACGTTCCCTCCGGTGGTCATCTGGTCATTTAGGGTATATTTTTGTGGCTTGGTTGTAAGAAAAAAAGGATCAGGTAAAGTCATCCAAGTGTTCATCAGAGACGCCCTTCTTTTTTCCATTATGGGTCGAGGATGCCCATGTGTTAGGCATGCCCCAGTTCCGCCTTCGCTATGCCTCCGACACCCCCCCATGAACTTTGGTCATCCCTGTGACAAAAAGCAGTTGAGGATGCCAAAAATCGGTTTTGGGTTATGCCGATCTGGGCAACCCTGTGAGAAGGACGCCCATCTTGCGATTTGTGTCGAAAGATGGGCGTCTTTCTCTTTCGAAAACAGGATGCTGGGCTTGATGAACCTTTGGTCTTTCCCAGTATGGCCATACTTATGTACTTATTTTCTCTTACTCTCTTACCTATCTAGGGGCCCTGTTTACTAAGGTGCATTAGTATTTTTAGCGCACCTACACTTAGTGCTCATGCTAACCATGTAGACGCCTATAAGTATATTGTCGGCACGTACATGGTTAATGTGCATTAAAAATGTTAACACGCCTATAACGCTGCTTAGTAAACAGGGTCCTATAAGTTCCATCTTTGCTTATACCCTATACAGTCAATGAAAATGTTCTATTACATATTTTGTTGACATTGTAAGTAGTATACTATGCCATACTTTGTATTGTTTGAATATTTTTACTGTTGTAATTGTCTATAGCTCATGTTTGATTTATTCTTACTGTACACCGCCTTGAGTGCCACGCTTAAGCGGGAATGTTTTCTGCATGGATTTTTTTTAGGCGGATTCATAAATTGGCGTCTTTTTAAGTTCTGCAGCCATCTTGGTGTCAATTTTGGCGATCATGAAGTTATCTGGCAGCATTTCTTCCTGAAACAGCGAGCTCCAGCGAAACAAGGTGCTCTTTTTGAAGATTTTTGTGTTTGCTTGGTGTGAATTTCAACAGTGCACTGAAGATGGGATGGTGAAAGCTTTGAATGCTACTACAGGAGAGTATCGTTAGAGAGATGCCAGAAGTCTAAGTGAGAGATTGAAGTTTGGAGTACTTCTCTAGTTGGATAAGTACAAGTTGGTTCTCCATTTTTTGATGTGTCAATTTTCGATACAGGCTTACTGAATGTCTATTTAAACAATTTGGGGGGGGGGGTTCCCTTTATAGTGTGATTGCTATTATCAATTTTTAAAGAACATTCTTTCACAGTTCCTCATTTTCATGAGATTCAGGGGGAAGTTTTTGGAACCAATGGTTTTTCTCCATTAGAAGGAGTTTTTTGTTTTGGTTCTTCCCCCCCCCCCCCCCCCCCTTTAATTCATTAAGAAACCATTGATATTATCCTGCTCCGTTTGCAGTTGAGGTGTACCAGGTGGTGGTACTTTTATTCATTACTCAATTTCCTCACTGGGAAGCTTTGAGGTTTCCTTTGTTAACTATTTTGGTACATCTCTATGGAAACTGTGAAAGATTAGTAGCTTTAGGCACAAGCTGGTGTTAATTTTTAGCATGGATTTTTTTAGGCCTCATATATCAAATCTGCCCCAGAGTCCACAAAGTTGAGAACATCAGAATCCCACAGTAGAACAAAGCAGGGTGGAGGAGTGGGAAACAGATGACAGCTCTTCACAAACAAACAGTGGAACACCAAAAAGTGGAAACAGCACTCTTTATTGATGTTATTTAAAGACTTCAGTTATAAAAAGTTCAATATGCCAAACGGGACTATGTTGAAATGGTCTTTATAAAGACCTTTAGAAAATGTCATCCCAAAAGCACAAGAATATACACACTCAGCAACACAACTGGTCTGAAGTGGATTAGAAGCATAAATTGTACTTATAGTACAAGACTCCTGAGGCAGGTACATACAGCCGAAACACAGTGCCGTGTCAAGTCTTTGAAATAACATCAATAAAGAGTGCTGTTTCCACTTTTTGGTGTCCCACAGTTTGTTTGCGAAGAGCTGTCATCCGTTTCCCACTCCTCCACCTTGTCTTAAATTGTCTAGCACCTAACTGCACAGGGGACCTTCACAGGAGAGGGGCCTGGGTGGGTCAGGGGCAGTTTATTGTACTGTGCACTTTTACAGAATGCTATCAGTTACACGCCTAAGGTGCCACATATAGGCGCAAGCCATAGATATGATGGTAAGCGGTCGCAACTAAATGCCGACTTGTAAACATAGAAACATGACGGCAGATAAAGGCCATATGACCCATCCAGTCTGCCCGTCCTCTGTAACCCCTAATTCTTCCTGTTCCTGTTCCTCTGTCTCATTAACCTCCCCCCTCTCCTCCCCCTCTCCCCCAAACAGGTATTGCCCCCCCCCCTGTCTATTCTACAATCCCTGGTGGTCTAGGGGGGTAGTTGGGGCAGGAGTGATCCCCAGATTCTGGATCTGCGCTTAAAATGGCTGCCATGACTACAGCATCCCTCCTGTCCCGATTTAAGATAGTCCTGGGGGGGGGGGGGGGGGGGGAGAAGGGGCTACTCTTTGTATGCTTTTTTTTGTACTGCAATTGCAAGTAATATAGTTATGATCTTGCACAATAGTTTATATGCTAAGTAGAGTACTCCAAATAAATGCTAGCAGGAATTTAAGTCTTTAAATTTGGGATAAGGAAATGGCCTTTCTGTGGAGATATTGCATCAGATTTCTCTCCAAAGTAAGCCACTGAAAAGCACCATGTTTTTTTGTTTTTTGTTTTAGTTTGTGTTCATTAGCTGTTGTCCATGTATATGGAGGCTGTTTTCCTTGGAGGTAAAATATGGTCTTTCATTATTAAATTATATTTTGGCTTGGATACTTTGGGTTTAGCAGAGGAATGCAGACTGCAAGCTCTGACTCCCCAGCAGTCCTCGCTGGTTCACATTCACACAACCAAACTTGAGCTTTCGTTTTTGGTTTCGGCTTCGGCCCGAAACTGGGGGGAAAAAGCCCAGTTTGTGTAATGCTGTAGTTTGATGGCCATTTGTAAATGCATCCATTTTTTATGAGTGTATATTTATTTATTTATTGGTATATATTTGCTTTTGTTGATTTGGGCAGGTGTATACACATATGCATGTGTTCCTTTGTGTACATGCATGTGTTTGTCTTTGTGTGTTGTGTGTATTATACATAAATATATAGATATAGAATGTCATATCCTTCAGTGCAAAACATGTATATTTTTATGACTTGTGTATGTGTATACATGTATGGGTGGGTCAGGGGCAGTTTATTGTACTGTGCGCTTTTACAGAATGCTATCAGTTACACGCCTAAGGTGCCACATATAGGCGCAAGCCATAGATATGATGGTAAGCGGTCACATCTAAATGCCGACTTAGAAACATAGAAACATGACGGCAGATAAAGGCCATATGACCCATCCAGTCTGCCCGTCCTCTGTAACTCCTAATTCTTCCTGTTCCTAAGCGATCCCACATGCTTATCCCATGACTTTTTAAATTCTGGAACAGTCCTACACTCCACCACCTCCACCGGGAGGCCATTCCACGCCTCCACCACCCTTTTTGTGAAATAATATTTCCTTAGGTTACTCCTAAACCTATTCCCTCTTAACTTTGTCATATGCCCCCTCATTCCAGAGCTCTCCTTCATTTGAAAAAGGCTCTCTTCCTGTACATAAATGCCCTTGAGATATTTAAACGTCTCTATCATGTCTCCTCTCTCCCTTCTCTCTTCCAGCGTATACATGTTGAGGTTCATAAGCCTGTCCCTATAATTTTTGCATTCAAGACCGCTTACTAATTTCATAGCCACCCTCTGGACCGACTCCATCCTGTTTATATCTTTTCGTAGGTGTGGTCTCCAGAACTGCATGCAGTACTCCAAATGAGGCCTCACCAGAGACTTATACAACGGCACTATCACCTCCTTTTTCCTGCTGGTCATGCCTCTCTATATGCACCCAAGCATTCTTCTGGCTTTGGCTGTCGCTTTTTCTACCTGTTTGAAAGCTTTAAGGTCGTCCGACACAATCACCCACAAGTCCCGCTCTTCCTTCGCACACTGAAGCACTACAACCCCTATACTGTACCGTTCCCTTACACTAGCATTCACCCTTAGTGCACCCTTAGGGCTAGATTCAATAAATGGTGTCCAAAGTTAGGCGCTGGGATGATCTGCACCAGTGGTGTAGCTACATGGGGCCACGGGGGCCTGGGCCCCCATAGATTTGGCCCTGGACCCCCCCTGCCAATGACCCTCTCGACCCCCCTCCTGCTGCCAACCTGCTGTCACCTACCTTTGCTGGCGGAGGACCCCAGCCGAGGTCCTCTTCTTCCGGCGCAAGGCTTCGTTCTGTTTCTGAGTCTGACGTCCTGCAACCCCCGCCAGCCGAGGTCCTCTTCTTCCGGCGCAAGGCTTCGTTCTGTTTCTGAGTCTGCAGGGCGTCAGACTCAGAAACAAAATGAAGCCTTGCGCTGGAAGAAGAGGACCTCGGCTGGTGGGGGTTGGGGTCCCCCGCCAGCAAAGGTAGGCGATGGCGGGTTGGCGGCGGGAGGGGGATCGAGAGGGTCGTCGGCGGGGGATGGGTCAAAGTTGTTGGTGGCGGCGGTGATGGCGGGGTGGGCCAGCAATGGGCGGGGGGGCTAAAATGTGTCCCCTCACTTTGGGCTCTGGACCCCCCTCCCGCCGAAGTCTGGCTACACCTCTGATCCGCGCTAAGCTAGCATTCTGTAAAAGGTGCTCTGCAAGGAGCATCCTTTATAGAATACTAACTTAGAGCGTATTTTCCACCAGATTCTATAAAGCGTGACTTAAGTCGCTTGTGCAAATGCAATCATATTCTAGATTTGCGCATGCAACTTAATTAGTTAACAAGCCAATCAGCGCCAATAATTGCCACTTAACAAGCGATTATTGATGCTAATTGGCATTAATTAGAATATACGTGCAGAATTAAGCATATTCTATAACGTGATGCACGTAAACTCTAAGTTGCATAGTTGAAAAGGGGGTGTGGTTATGGGTGTGAAATGAGCGGGTCATGAATATTTCTCAAATCTATGTGCGTGGTTATAGAACACACCTAGTCCATGTGTAATTTAGGCATTGGCATTTACACCAAGTTTTACTTGGCATAACTGCCTGTGACTAAATTTCAGCGAGTGGACAGGCGCTCGGCGTATTCTATAAACTGTGCATAAATTTAGGCTTATTCTTTAAAGTACGCGTAGGCATACTTCGTTTCCGTGCTGAATTTTTAGGCATGCTATAATCTAGTCCTTTGCGTCTAACTTGGGTGTGAGCATGAGTGAATTCCTTCAAAAAGGTGGTAAATAACTCCTAATAAATAAATAAATAAATAAACTTACACCTGCCAAAGGCTGGTGCTCAACTGATGGCAGTTAGGTTTGCAAATGCTTAATTTTCTGGGAAGCCATTGGCTTGCTCATGCCCCTCCCATGACCACGCCCCCTTTGGAGTTGCACACTATGAAATTTAGGTGGACATGTTAAAGAGTGGAGGAGTGGCCTAGTGGTTAGCGCACCAGTCTTGCAATCCAGAGCTGGCCAGTTCAAATCCCACTGCTCCTTGTGGTCACTTAACCCTCCATTGCCTCCAATACAAACTTAAATTGTGAGCCTTCCTGGGACAGAGAACTATCCAGAGTACCTGAATATAATATAACTCACCTTGAGCTACTACTAAAAAAGGTGTGAGCAAAATCTAAATAAATAAATATAATAGGGTGTAGAGCATAACTCCTATTTACTGCCAAAAGTGCTTATTAAGCCACCTGACTAATTAGCTTTCAGCCAGGCTGCTCCCTTGGGCAACCTATACACAATCGGGGAGGGTTAGTGGCAAAGTGTACGTGCACATAAGTGGTATGATGAGCATATTGCGCGTTCTCTCTGTGCCTACAGAACAAGAGCTTAATTGAAAGAGCGCTGTGACTTTTGCAATAGCAGCACACGGTGCGCTGAGACGGGGAAAGAGTGACGAACTCCAGAGGACGCGGAGATCTCCTGGGAAGGGGTAACTTTTTCTTTAAGTGGGCAGGACCGGGGGTTAGGCTATAAGAGGCTGCTTTTCTCCCGGTCCAGCAGCAGTCAGTCGGCAGCGGCTGTCCTCGCTCGATCACAGTTGGGAGACACTTTGGTGAAGGCGAAAAAAAAAAGGCTCCGGTCGAAAGCTTTCGGGGGGGGGACAAGCGGCTGCTGACTGACCGCCGAGGTCCGGGATGAAGCGCGGCGCGGCGCTAGAGGACGCGACCGCTGCAGTGGCAGCCCAGAGTCCGGACAGCGGCCGACGGCTGCCCCCGGCCCCGCTCCGCTGGTCCTAGAGTGCGGAGCAGCCGGACAGCGGCGATCGGGACTGGACGCAGCAGCAGCCCCCACATGGGTCACTGGCCAGCGCCGCCCTGCAGCGCCTTCCTCGCCCGGTGACGGCCGGAGGGGGGGAGGGGGAGGGGAATGGAAGCGGGATGGAGAACTTCAGGAAAGTGAAGACGTGCGAAGAGGAGGGGCCGCTGCCCTTTCCCGGGCTGCCCGCCGGCGTGGTGCACATGAAGGTGAAGGAGGGCAGTAAGATCCGGAACCTGATGGCATTCGCCACGGCACGGATGGAGGCGAGGGCCACCCGGCAGATCGTCTTCAGCGGCTGCGGCAGAGCGGTCACCAAGACTGTCACTTGTGTGGAGATCATGAAGAGGAAGCTCGGGGGGCTCCATCAGCTGAGCAAGGTGCAGTACCGGACCCTGCAAGAGGTCTGGCAGAAGCAGGGACACGCCGAGCAGCTGACGGTAGACAAGTATGTGCCCTCCATCTGCATCCTGCTCTCCAAAGATTCCTTGGACCCCGGGGAGCCAGGCTACCAGCCCCCCGAGCCCAGGGACAGGCTCTGGACTCTGGACGGGGGGCTGCAGGACCAGCGAGCCAGCCTTCTTCCTCCGCAGACAGAGAAAAGATTTTGGGAGCCTCCCGGCCAGGAGAGGGTTAACAAGAAGATGAAGGTACAAGAGAGTCCCGTGGACTATCGGGCTTAGAAACAGACTGTCACCCCCTTGACCCCATCCCCTAAACAAGCCTTACTTAGTTTTTAACTCTTCAAGCTCCATATTAACTGTGTACGTATAAGTGAACCAGATGTGTCCGGGTGAATCCTGCGGTTATGTGGCTAAGGGAGAATCTTGGCATGTGAATTCACTCCAAACTGTTTTGGATATACCTTTTTCATCTATTCTGTCTGTCAGCTCAAGATCGGACTCTTGTTTATATGCCACTGTGAAATGATTTATGCATGGCCGTTTTGGCCCTGGAGAACATGTTCTGGATCTTTAAAAATCCCCTTTCTGCAGTGGGGGTTCTGTACATGAGCTCCCAGGGCTACCCCTCAGGTAACTGAAGGAGAGTGAAGGAACAGAGCTTTAAGTGTAGAATTCTGCTATCTACAGCACACAATTAAACGTAAAAATAGTTGCTGGCTTGCCTGAACTGCTGATTCCTCTTTTCTTTTTTTCTTTTTATTAAAGTGGGAGCTCTGTGTAATGCTCAGTGACACATCTGCCTGAGGCTGAGAAACTGAGACTCAAACTCCCCTTGCACCTGAGCCCCTCTGCCTCGCTCCTGCAGTGGCCACTTAGCATTTTAGCAAAATTAAGACCCAAGGGGGTACATATGTTTTTGTGTTATCCAACCTACAGCTCCTGTTTGTTCAATCAAAATATTTTAGCCCATTCTGTGCTATAAAGACCACATGTGTGATAGGTTTGTCCGTTTGTCTGTCTGTGACCCTGATGTCATAGGTAGAGATTAGATGCCAATGGACAGACAGATTACATAAATTGAAGATATGCAGAAGCCAGCAGTGACTAGCGGCTTTCCTAGGCCATGCCAGCCAAAGGCGTGAAGGGTAAGCAGCAGGAGGGCATGTCTGGCATCTCTCCCAGAATACATAGGATATACCAGAGGGTGCAGAGTATAACCCTGAAAGGAGAGAAGACAGTATGAAAACTAGCAAACACAAAGACCGAAGTAGAAAAAGGAAAGAAAGGAAGGAAGGAGGGATCCAGGAAGGGGAAGTGCACAGAGAAAACTGCTGGGTTTATGCCCTACCCTACCCCAAAGCCCTGAATCTCAGACCTTGCTGCTATAAGTGTGAGATCTAGAGGGTAGTAGCAGTGGACCCTGAGGAAGAGGAGCTCCTCCTGGTGTTCCTCCGTCATGAATTTTGTGCTATGTGTGAAAAGCTGCAACTGCCTCCCCTGTCATCCTGCCTCCTGAAAGAGAGAAGTTAGTCGGCCATAGCACAACTCAATTGGTACAAGGTCTCACTGCAAAGGTACAAGAAGACAGCATCATATTGACCCCTGCATGCTAGATGTTCGTGCCAAATCTGGTGAATGCCAGTGCTCACAAATCTGATGTGTGCCAGTGAAATGTAGAATCGTCCTGCACGAGGCTATAGCACTAGCTTCATGATCCCAGTGCATGACATTCAGCTTAGATTTACATTTAGAAACTGATTTGGCATTATATGAAAAAAAAGTAAGACCATGGATCTTGACACACACATTGGCACCAAAACTGGTCTAAAATCCTTTTTCTGTTCGGTTTCAGTTTCAGCTGAAAGGTTATTTACATTTTCAGTAGAAGCCAAACATTTGTGCTCTGTCTCATTAACCTCCCCCCTCCCCCAAACAGGTATTACCCCCCCCCCCCCTGTCTATTCTACAATCCCTGGTGGTCTAGGGGTGTAGTTGGGGCAGGAGTGATCCCCAGATTCTGGCTCTGTGCTTAAAATGGCTGCCATGACTACAGCATCCCTCCTGTCCCGATTTAAGATAGTCCTGGGGGGGGGGGGGGGAGAAGGGGCTACTCTTTGTATGCTTTTTTTTTGTACTGCAATTGCAAGTAATATAGTTATGATCTTTCACAATAGTTTATATGCTAAGTAGAGTACTCCAAATAAATGCTTTTGATACAAAATCTTAGCAGGAATTTAAGTCTTTAAATTTGGGATAAGGAAATGGCCTTTCTGTGGAGATATTGCATCAGATTTCTCTCCAAAGTAAGCCACTGAAAAGCACCATGTTTTTTTGTTTTTTGTTTTAGTTTGTGTTCATTAGCTGTTGTCCATGTATATGGAGGCTGTTTTCCTTGGAGGTAAAATATGGTCTTTCATTATTAAATTATATTTTGGCTTGGATACTGTGGGTTTAGCAGAGGAATGCAGACTGCAAGCTCTGACTCCCCAGCAGTCCTCGCTGGTTCACATTCACACAACCAAACTTGAGCTTTCGTTTTTGGTTTCGGCT
Organism: Microcaecilia unicolor; assembly: GCF_901765095.1. Taxonomy (NCBI): domain Eukaryota; kingdom Metazoa; phylum Chordata; class Amphibia; order Gymnophiona; family Siphonopidae; genus Microcaecilia; species Microcaecilia unicolor. Next base: position 656,926,207 of record NC_044031.1, on the reverse strand, counting down.
TCGGCCCGAAACTGGGGGGGAAAAACCCAGTTTGTGTAATGCTGTAGTTTGATGGCCATTTGTAAATGCATCCATTTTTTATGAGTGTATATTTATTTATTTATTGGTATATATTTGCTTTTGTTGATTTGGGCAGGTGTATACACATATGCATGTGTTCCTGTGTGTACATGCATGTGTTTGTCTTTGTGTGTATTATACATAAATATATAGATAGATAGATAGATATAGAATGTCATATCCTTCAGTGCAAAACATGTATATTATTATTACTTGTGTATGTGTATACATGTATATTTATGGAAGTATGCATATTTGTTTATGGGTGTGTTTGTTTGTGTGTGTATGTTATAAATAAAATGCATACTTCCACAAACATACATACATGTATCTATTTGTACACACATACACAAGCATGAAATAATGGAACAGTCACACAGATGTAAATGTTTTCAGTTCCTACAGAGATTGATGTATGAGAAATTTGACTTTCAAAATGTAAAAATAAGTTCATCTTAAAACCACTCAAGACAGATCTGCTCATCCATGAGTGAGAGAATATATGAAAGTGACGGTGCTGAGCAACATGAAGTTTCTACCCCTGAGCACACACAGTCTCTTTCATACCACTAAAAATACATTGATTTAGATCTGTCAACTTGTCCGAGGCTGGGCCGGGTGAGGAATGGTAATTCTTGCTAAATTTCATGCCCGATGGGTCTGCAGTAGGTACAGACATTGAGCATTTAAGGCAGAGACATGACAGCTATTATTATGTGAACGAAATCAAACTGCTGATTTAACCTTTTTTTCTGCTATTAAGATGCACTTTCTGTGTTTACTGACTAGGGAGAAAAGAACAGTACGTGGCTGATGTACTAAAGGGTTAATTTTCAAAATATGCTCACTGCCTAAATTAGAGAGCAATACTCAAAAGCACATGAGGTGAGCAGCAAGTACTCACCGCATAAATGCTTTAAAAAAATGCCTGCTACTTTCCCCAAAATTCAATAATGGTTGGCTCTCTACGGGACCCTTTTACAAAGCCACAGCAAAATCTGGGCTTAGCCTGTGCTAATGCGGGACTTTCCAGCATGCTAAGCCCATTTTTATTGCAGCAATATTGAGGTCATTTTAAATAAAAAAAAAATTTCAGGGCTCACGCTAGTTTTACCATTAGTGCACAGGACTTGCAAAAAAAATTAGGGCCCCTTTTACCGCAGCAGGTAAAAGGCAAAAATAAGGAAATGGCTGTGTGGTAAGTTCACTCTTGCTACGCGGCCATTTCCAGGAGGAGCCCTTACTGCCACTTATTTAGGAGGCGGTAAGGGCTTCTGTGCTGCCTGATTACTGCTGGCTAAGCCCTCGGTGCAAAAAAAAATGTTTTCCATTGTGCCGGAAATGACACGTGGTAGGAGCAGCACTACAGCTGGCTCCCACGGCAGGCCAGCATTAGTGCCAGATTGGTGCATGACAACACTATGGTAGCTCTACTGTGGCACTGTAAAAGAGTCCTTTAATGTGCAAGCGTTAAATGGTCTTGCGTTGTTACCTTTATCCAGTGGCGTAGCTACATGGGGCCAGGGGGCCTGGGCCCCCATAGATTTGTCCCTGGACCCCCCTGCCGATAACCCTCTTGACCCCCCTCCCGCCGCCAACCCTCCCCCGCCGTCACTGTGGGCTACCTTTGTTGGCGGGAGACCCCAATTCCCACCAGCCGAGGAGGTCCTCTTCTTCCCATAAAGGCTTCGTCCCGCAGGATGTCAGAAACAGAATGAATCCTTTGCAGGCAGAAGAGGACCTCCTCGGCTGGCAGGGACTGGGGTCCCCCACCAGCAAAGTTAGGCGACAGCGGGGGAGGGTTGGCGTTGGGAGGGGGGGCGAGAGGGTTGGCGGCAGGGGTCATCAAAGTTGGCGGTGGCAGAGGTGGCGGCAGGGGGGGGTCGATAGTGGCTGGGGGGTCGGTGGTGCCGGGGGGGGGGCTAAAATGTGCCCTCCTCACCTCGGGCTCTGGGCCCCCCCTCCTGCCGAAGTCTGGCTACGCCCCTACCTTTATCCAGTAACCCCCCGAATCTATATATGGTGCTCAAATTTGTGCATATGCCCAAGATGAGCAGACAATTTAGGGCCTCTCTTATCAAACCGCGCTAGTGGTTCCTGCACGGCAATGCCGACAGAGCCCATTCAAAGCGAATGTTGGCATGACCACATCGGGAGCCACTAATGGGCCTTGATAAAAAGAGGCCCTTAATTATTTTCAGCCAATTATTGAAGTTAATTGGTCTACATACTAATCTATAAGGCATGGGGCCTAACTCTACTAGTGCGTATAAGGGGGTGTGGCCATGGGGCATTCTGAAACATTGTGCATATAATTATAGAATACGACCTCAATGTGCCTAACTTGGACACCAGCATTGACACCAGGCGTAAGTCTGGCACCCTCTATAGAATCGCGAATAGCACCAATTTCTCTTAGCACCCAATTTTGAGTGCCATTTATTCAATTTGGTCTTTTAGTGTATGCTAATGTGACTTGCTAGCTGGATAATATTTCTATGCACATTCCCTGCCCACAACAGGCCCCTCCCAAATATGTGTCTTTTTTATTCAGTGGCACACAATTAGCACACCTGACAGGCAATTATCCCAAAACACTTTAGTGTTTTTTGCAGTTAGTGCTTTAACACAGTTCAGTGAAGGGTGCCTACGTTCCTATATAGCAAAAAATATCCATTTTAAATTGGGGAGAAATTGGGGCTCTCCAGGGGTGAGGCTAGAAATGATAAAGAGGGTGGCAAAATTTAGCCATTTTCTTTGTAACTTACGTGTTGAAGTCTGAACACAGAATAGAGGAATACATTTAAAGGGATAAGTCATCTGTTTATGCCGGTATTTTTAGCATTCACACTTAAATACCTAGCTCCACATATCAAGGGTTCCTTTTACTAAGGTGCGCTAATGGATTTAGCACATGCTAATGACTACCTTGCACTAAATAAGACGTCCATTATATTCCTATGGATGTCTTATCATTTAGCACGCACTAAATCTGTTAGCACACCTTAGTAAAAGGACCCCAAAGTTATGGGAAATGGGACTTGATATACCACCTTTCTGAGGTTTTTGCAACTACATTCAAAGTGGTTTATATATATTCAGGTACTTATTTTGTATTAGGGGCAATGGAGGTTAAGTGACTTGCCCAGAGTCATAAGGAGCTGCAGTGGGAATTGAACTCAGTTCCCCAGAATCAAAGTCCACTGCACTAACCACTAGGCTACTCCTCCACTTCATGCATTTGGCCACTCTAAATTTTAGGATCCTTGGATGATTTTCAACTTAATTTAGGAACCTAAGAGTCCCTTTTACAAAGCTGCACTACCGATTAGTAGTGAGCTGAATGTGAAGAAGCCCATTCTATTCCTATGGGCTTCTTTGCATTCAGCACACTGCTAATGGCAGAGCAGCTTTGTAAAAGGAGCCCTAAGTTTTCAGCTGAAATTTTTTGCTTAGGGGACCGTTTACTAAAGGGTTGGCAGACAGCAACAGGCTTGCTGTGCGCCAATCCAGAACTGCTGGGTCCGGTGGTAATTTCCACCCCCACATGCCATTTCCATTGCTAAAAACATTTTTTTTGTAGCACTGGTGCTTACTTGGCAGTAATTGGCGCTGCCCGGTTACCACCGGGTTAGTGTGAGAGCCCTTACCGGTAAGTGCTCCCCCTGAAATAGCCATGCTGCAAGTGATTCACTTAAACTCTGGAATTCGTTGCCAGAGAATGTTGTAAAGGCAGTTAGCTTAGCAGAGTTTAAAAAAGGTTTGGATGGCTTCCTAAAGGAAAAGTCCATAGACCATTATTAAATGGACTTGGGGAAAATCCACTATTTCTGGGATAAGCAGTATACAATGTTTTGTACTTTTTGGGGGATCTTGCCAGGTATTTGTGACCTGGATTGGCTACTGTTGGAAAGAGGATGCTGGGCTTGATGGATCTTTGGTCTTTCCCAGTATGGCAATACTTTTATACTTATGCACTTACCGCATGGCCATTTCTTTTTCAGAAAAAAAACACAGCCTTTTACCTGCTGCAGTAAAAAGGGGCTTCAGTGCGCATGAAAACTATGCGCTGACACTAGCGCAGTCCCCCTTTTACCGCAGCTTAGTCAAAGGATCCCCTTAGTTACAAATGTAAAACATTGTAAATGTATTCCTGCAATTCATTTTCATACATTTAGGATCATCAGGGAAGGGAGTTTTTTCAGTAGTAGCTCAACATGAGATACATTCAGATACAATAGTTATTTTCCTGCAGTCTACATTTGTGGAGGGTTAAGACTTGCCCAAGATCACAAGGAGCTGCAGTGGGATTTAAACTTATTTTCTGGTTCTCAGCCTACTCTTCTAACTATGATGCTACTCCTCTAAGTGAGGTTCCATAGTTCTGAAAATCAGTGTTAAATGCCCAATTTTTTTCCAGCCTAACTGCCACCCCAGCCAGCTTCTTTTTAGGCTCCTGAATGTAGGTACTTGGGGTAACTAGGGATGGCCTGCGGTCGTGTAGAGGTGTGTTTTGGACGTGTGCAGAATCATTTTTCAGTGCACCTGTAAAAAGTGCCTTTTTTAAAAATTTTTGCCGAAAATGGAAGTGCAGCACAATGAAAATTGCTGCACGTCCATTTTGGGTCTGAGACCTTACTGCCAGCCATTGACCTAGCGATAAGGTCTCATGCGGTAACCAGGCGGTAATGGTCTACAGGCGTAAAATGCCGACTACCGCCCATGCACCAGGAAATTAAAAATATTTTCTGGCATGCATAGCAGACATGCATCAAAAATGAAATTACCACAAGGGCCACATGGTAGCCGGGCGGTAACTCATAATTGACACTCGTTGGGCGCGAGTAGGTGCCTACGCAGCTTAGTAAAAGGACCCACCCTAGGTTCCAAAATTTAAGAATTCAGTTCAATGATTTTTCAAAGGAAGAAAAATTAGGCACTTAAACCCTTTGAAAACTTACCCATAAGCATTTTCCCTAAAGAAAAAAAAAAGGAAACTCTCTAAAATCTCTTTATCTCTTTAGCTCATATATCAGGCCCCCTTAGTAGATAAATGAGTCTTCAAAGTATGATTGCACTGTTTCCTAGCAGTGGGATAGCTTAAGATGCCCATTAGCTAACTGTCTTGCATTTCTCTCTCCTGCACTCCTCATCCTGTGTGGAGAGGCCATGAAGAGGGCTGGGACCATTGAAAGAAGAGTTTCTTTTCAGTCTTCATTGCCAAGCACTTGAAAACAGGGGTGTAGCCAGACAGCCAATTTTGGGTGGGCCTGAGCTAAAAATGGATGGGCACGGAATTCAGCCCTCCTGGCCCCCTTCAATTCTGCTCCCCCCCTACCCTGAAACACAAAATATTAAATACCTGAGCTGGTGAGGATCCCCATACTGCACCAGCTGAAGATTTCCTCCTCGGGCAGCCAGTGCTCTTCCAGACAGCATCTAGCAGCACGCTGCTTCCAGTAGTCCATATATGCTCAGTGCTTCCGCCTGGTGAAAACTGAGCATGTGCAGAGGGGCCAGTGTGTGGTGCCAGCTGCCATTTGGAAGAGCATTGGCAGCCTAACAAGGAGGAAATCTTTAGCTGGTGGGGTTTGAGGATTCCCACCAGCCACCACATCAAAAAAGCCATTTGGGTGGGCCTGAGTACAAATTGGGTGGGCCACAGCCCACCCAGGCCCACCTGTAGCTATGTCACTGCTTGAAAAGCAGAGTGTAGAGAGGAGGAACTGGATTAGGAGAAGGAAGACTTAAAATATGATACAGTGGAATCTAGCTCCTAATTTCTGTGCAAGAGTGATTCTATCTGAGGAAGGCTGAAGGGATTGTTAGTTGCAGCTGAGGTTGCTGAGAATGCTTATTTAGGGGCAGCTAGTGTGAAGGGTTGCTGCTTGTGTGTGCATGGAATGATGGAATCACAAAGCTGGCAGGCCAATGAGAAGTTATTCTGAAACCAAGCAGAGCTGATCTCTGATGGCTGAACAGATAATGCAGCCTGAAATGATCAGGACCAAGCCAGATTCCTTGCCAAGATAAAGCTGTAAACAGACGCAATATAGTGGAAGAGTAGCCTAGTGGTTCCCAAACCTGGTCCTGGAGGCACCCCAGCCAGTCAGGTTTTCAGGATACCCACAATGAATATTCATGAGAGAGATTTGCATGCACTAGAGCATTACACTGACAATCAGGGGAGCGAGGTTCAAATCCTGCTGTGCGCCTTATGACCTTGGGTGAGTCACTTAATTCTCCATTGCCTCAGGCAGAAACATGGGGGGCAATTTTATAGGCTGGCACTTAGTGGTACATAGAAGTGGCATTAATTGACAGGCGCCTATGTGCGGTAGGTGCCATTTTGTAAGGAAGCAGAGTTTTAAAAGGGGTTAGACGGTTTCCTAAAGGACAAGTCCATTAACCGCTACTAAATGGACTTGGGAAAAATCCATAATTCCAGGAATAACATGTATAGAATGTTTGTACATTTGGGAAGCTTGCCAGGTGCCCTTGGCCTGGATTGGCCGCTGTCATGGATAGGATGTTGGGCTCGATGGACCCTTGGTCTTTTCCCCGTGTGGCATTACTTATGTACTTAAGTACCAGAGCACATAACTTAAAGGGGGACATGAGCATAGACTATGGGCCATAGGTGTGTCCTCTAGTGTACCAAGGGCAGGGCGGAAGGTACAGTCTGCCTAGGTTCAGGCAGCAATGAGGTGCAATGGGCAGTCGTGTGGCTGTCAGCTCTGCCGGTCCCCTACCCCCTCTGATGTCCACATTCTGTTCTGGGGCAGGGGATGGGCAGAGCCAACAGCCATGCAGCTGCTTGATGCATCACCCTGCTAAGAGGAGGTGATATACCTGGTGTAGGTATATCACTGGATGTGTCTCCCAGTTATGAGCGTGGTTTGTAGAATACTATACATTACATGCGTCACTTAGTGCACCGCATGCCAACTTCCACCTGCCATTGACATGGCATAAGAAGCCATGTTTAAACTCGAGTGTTCCAGTACCAACCAAGGGTGTAGCCAGACCTCGTGGTGGAAGGGGGCCAGAGCCCAACATGAGGGGGAAGGGCATTTTGGTTTGCCGCATCACAACCCCCCCCCCCCCCCCACCGCACCACTCCTCACATACTGCCACTGCAAATGCCTTGGCTGGTGGGGTTCCCCAACCCCTGCTAGCTGAAGTCTTCGTCCAGCGCAGGTCTCCGGCACCGCCACATTGCCTGCCCTGCTCTCTCTTCCCCTTACATCTTGCACGCTGCTTTTAGTGAAATTGAGCATGTGCAGTTTCACTAAAAGGAGTGTGCCGGATGAGGGGAAGAGAGAGGAGGGCAGGCAACGAGGCGGCGGCGCCAGAGACTGGTGCTGGACGAAGGTTTCAGCTGGCGGGGGATGGGGACCCCCGCCAGCAAAACCAGGGGCCCAGAGGAAATTTGGGGGGCCCAGGCCCCTTTGGCCCCACATAGCTACGCCACTGGTACCAACTTCTGCTGGCGTTCTGTAATAGAATATTGGTGCCAAGATACCATTATAGAATTAGCACTAAGGGCTAGATTCAATAAATGACACCCAACGTTAAGCACCAGGATGAGCCGCAGTAAGCTAGTATTCTGTAAAGTGCGCTCCTCTCTGGTGCATACATGACAGTATTCTAGAACATCGTGCCTAATTTCTGGGAACTCGTCTGAGCCACTCATGCCCCTCCCATGGCCAGGCCCCTTTGGAGTTGCACACTATGAAATTTAGGGGTGCATGTTTTGTAGAATAGGGTGTAGGGCAGATCCGTATGTAACTCATAATTACTGCCAATTAAGTGTTTATGCATATTGCATCAGATTTTATATGGTTCCCCTTCGTATCTTTTGATCAATGCAGTTTTAAGATCCTTGTTTGGTCATTTGCCAAGATTGTTAATCTTCGCCCAATGTCTTTTGGTAAGATGAGATTTCGGAAGATATTTAATACTATTTTTGTTGTTATTGTAGTTCCTTTATGGAATTCTCTCCCATTATCTATCAGAATTGAGAATAATTATTTAAAGTTTCGTAAACTGTTAAAGACATAGTTTTTTGGACACTGTTATTGATTTCTATTCTCGTAAATAATATATGTGAATACTTTTCTATTAGTTACTGAGACCTTGAAAGAATCTATAGTGTATTGATTTATAGCATATTATTTCCAGTGCTATTAATAATCATTAGTTTTCAAATATATAATGCTGTCAACCATTTAGGATTACCTTTGGGTTTTCTTAATTGTAAATCACATTGAACCCTTGTTAGAGGGAAATTGTGATAGATAAGCCTTATGTTGACACTGACATGTTTAAGTTTATTAAGTACTTCATATACTGCCATTTCTAGAGTTAGGACATAGCAGTTTACAACAAATGGGAGCAAATAAAAAAAATAAAATAAAACACAATAGAACTAGAAAGGAATGCCAAATCAGGGCAGGAAAAAGTAATCAATCACACCACAACCACACAAAATAATAGCTAGATGTCTCACCAAGGAGACCAAACTTCACGTGCTTGTTAACTCCACTAATTGTTAGCGCCTAATTAATTAACTAGTTTCCATGCGGATCTGGTATCCTCACACAAATTTGGGCAACCTATACAGAATGTGAGGGTAAACGCAGAGCATTGAGGGGCCCTTGTACTCAAGGGTTGCCATGCGGCAACCTGGACCTACTGCCAGCCCAATGCGGCCTCCAGCGGTAGTTCCGTCTCAAGCGCATGCCATTTCCAGCGCAGTGAAAAATAAGGGTTATCATAGGAGCCCTTACTGTCACCTCAGTGGGTGACGGTAAGTGCTCCCCACCATATGGTCACACAGTAAGAATAATCTTACCTCACGGCCGTTTTTTTAGGGGCTTTTTACCAACTGCGCTATAAAGGGGCCTGGCACGTGAGAAAAACAGTCCCTGCTGCTACCGAAGGGCCCTTTTTACTGCAGCTTGGTAAAAGGACCCCTAAGGTACCTAATCTGAGGCGCAGGGTACATAATTGCCTCATTAGGTTGTGAACCCTCCAGGGACAGGGACTGTAAGTCTGGCATGTTACAGGAAATATAATTAACACATGATATCAAAGGAGAACCTGAATACCCTGCCTAGGACCTAGGGGAGCAGACTAGTGAAGGGATCATCTAAATATTTTTCCTGAATCTTACAGCTCTTCCGAGTTCTTGGAAGGCAGTAGAGGGAATTAATCTGACCTACTGTTCTCCTGCCACCGGAAATTCATTGGTGTCAGTACAGAAAATAGCTTTCAATTTGTTTGGACTGTATCTTTACTGTCGCCACTGTGGACTTAAACTTGTTCTTTAAAGTTTCACAAAGTAGTGAAGACCTTTCTTTCTGAGCAAGTCAGAGAAAGGAGAGATGAAAGTCACTGCTGCTAATTGGGGGTTGGATGAATAAAGATTATTGTGTGTCTTTTGTTGGGATATGAGAGATTATATTCCTTTAGGAGTCTGATGTGGGTATGGTTTGAATTCATATATATGATTGTATGTCATATGTTTTAGATTTGTAACTGCTTTGATGTAGTATTTTGTGGAATGTGGGCTATCCCATTTTAAGAAATAAAATAAATTCCTGGAAATTGTATACATGTAATAATTTCTTACTATGCTTCACCATTGTATTCTAGATAGAGGTCTTAAATGGTGATGCCTAGAGAATGAAACCGAGTTGAGTTTTATAATAAAATTAGTGGGATTGGTAGTGATGCTGCTCTGTGAATTCATGTAAGTGGTATGGGAACATTAATATTCAGCCCATGGCAGTAAGTGGCTGGTAAGCTGCTTCCAGCCGTGAGTTGCTGGCTCCTGGCATTGCATATCTGGGTATGTGCACTGACCTGGAAGTTAACCATGCATGGGCTGATATTCAGACTGGTGCCCGTTTAACTCAGCACATAAGGTTAGGGCAGTCTTTTTGCTATCCCAACGTTGGACCTGTTTTATCAAGCCATGCTGGCGGTTCCTGCACGGCAGTGCTGACGGAGCCCATGGAAAGGAAATGGGCTTTGTTGCTGCATTACCGCACTGGGAGCTTGATAACAGAGGCCCTTTATGCGCTTGTTTAGCCAATGAGCAGACTGAATATCACTACTAACCAGCTAAGTACGCAAGCTCCAGTTAGGGAATGGTTGGTTAGCAGAGATATTCAGTGGCACTACCTCAACAGCCAGCTAGCTTGGTGGGGTTTAGCCAGTCCCAGTTAAATCTTTTTGAATATTGACCCCTATGATTTTACAGAATAACACAGGAGCCCTTTTACAAAGCTGCAGGAGGGCTAACGCGTGGGTAGCACGCACCAAATCGTCACTACTGCCGGAATAGCGTGTGCACCTGGCAGTAATTCTGAGTTCGGCGCATGCCAAATCCTGCAGTAGAAAATATTTTTCTCTTTTCTACCACAGGGCGTTCTGGTGGTAATCGACAGCATGGCCACATTGGTGTGCACTGCATAGTTACCCCATGGGTAGCGCATGAGTCCTTACCGCTAAGTCAATGGCTGGCAGTAAGGGCTCAGGCCATAAATAGGCACACACTAGTTTTTAATTTTTGAGCATGTCCATTTCCTGGCCCAATGACCTTTTCCCAGCCATGGTCAAAAGTGGCCCAGCACATATCCAAAAGACGCACCCACACTACGCAGGCCACTTTTTACTGCAGCTTTATAAAAGGACCCCTCAGTAAATATCAGCAGATAAAGACCTGCACGGTCCATCCAGTCTGCCCAAGTAGATGACCAGAGCTGTGCCCACCACTCTGTGTGGGCTCCAATCACCCATGTTTAAATGCTGGTTGTCAGGTCTCTACCATGTCAACCATATAGGCAGCCAAATATAATGGGGAGTGATATGTGGTTAAAACCAAGACTCCAAGTATTGCTGATGGTATTCAACTTACCAGTCAAGATGTCTTCCCCTTCCACCTGAGCTGCACAGCAAACACTGGAGTTTCCATTTGGAAGACACAGACCGTACAAGTCTGTCCAGCATCTGCCTCAGTTCTCCCAATGCTGGAGATACTGAATCGTCTTTCAGTGTTTGCCATTTGTGGGACACAGAATATAGAAGTCTGTCTGGCATTAGCCTTGCTTCCCCCAGTGCTAGACTTGTCAACTCTTCTTTCAGTCTTTTGCCATTTGCAGGACACAAAACTGAATTTTGAAATACTGAATACCACCTATATCGCTTGAGATTATAGGACCTGATTTTATAACAGGGCACCTGTATGGAAAGTCCAAAAAGGCACCTATTTTAAGCCTATTTTATAAAAGAAGCATAGTCGCCTCTACACCTTTATCAAATAGGCTCCCATATCCAGCCCCAGTAGTGCACAAATGTTGATATACCTGCGTTGAATGTGTGCGTGTACTCTATGCATTTACATCAGAATGCTGCCTGTATTCCACCCAAACTGCAGCTCTGGGAATGCGCATAAGCATAAGAACATAACAATAGCCATACTGGGTGAGACCAATGGTCCATCTAGCCCAGTATCCTGTTTTCAACAGTGGCCAAGTCAGGTCACAAGTACCTGGCAGAAACCCAATTAGTAGTGCCATTCCATGCTACCAATCTTCGGGCAAGTAGTAGCTTACACATGTCTGCCTCAATAGCAGACTATGGACTTTTCCTCCAGGAATTTGTCCAAATCTTTTTTTTAAACCCAGTTATGCTAATTGCTGTTACCACATCCTCTGGCAAAGAGCTCCAGAGCTCAACTATTCGTTGAGAGAAAAAAATATGTCCTCTTATTTGTTTTAAAAGTATTTCCATGTAACTTCCTTGAGTATCCCCTGGTCTTTGTACTTTTTGAAAGAGCAAAAAAATTGATTCACTTCTACTCATTCTACACCACTCAGGTTTTTATAGACCTCAATCATATCTCCCCTCATCCGTCTCTTTTCCAAGTTGATGAGCTCTAACTGCTTTAGCCATTCTTCATATGAGAGGAATTCCATCCCCTTTATCATTTTGGTCACTCTTCTTTGACCCTTTTCTAATTCCGCTATATCTTTTTTGAGATATGGTGACCAGAACATTCTCGGTCTTATTTACCATCCCTTTCCTAATAATTCCTAATATCCTGTTTGCTTTTTTGGCCACTGCTGCACACTGAGCAGAAGATTACATTGTATTGTCTACAATAACACCTAGATCTTTTTTTTGGGTGCTGACCCCCAAGGTGGACCTTAGCATCAGGTAGCTATGCTTTGCATTGTTCTTCCCAATGTGCAGATCGCATAAAAGCAGGTGCATGTTTTCCCTTTTTACATTGTTTGCCCTTTTCTATGTGTAAAGCAGGCTGTATACGGAGGAAAAGTTTTATAAATTACTCTCACGGTGACTAAGGGGGCAGCTCCTCTAATACTTATTCCAGGTAATAGTCAAAACCATTAAAGCGGGTGGGAGAGACTCTTGTCCATTTAAATCACTTGTCTGTGGCTAACTACTGATATTCAGCAGCACTTAACTGGTTAATGTCACTTTATCACTTGCGCCAAAGCCAGCTAACTTGTGGGCGTGCCAGGGCAGAGTTTGCAGTTCTATTCAACCCTTATCTACATCAAATAACCACTTAAACTAGGCTACATAGATAGCAGTTCTATTTTTACACAGTTCAGCTTATGCAGTCAAGGGCTGAATATTGCATGTAACCGCATAAGCTTTAGTGGCCATCCTAAAACCAGATATTCAATGCTGATGCCTGGCCCAGCATTGAATATCTGGGAATACAGCTGGCAGCGGACATAAAAACGCTGATCGCTGCCGGCTGGATATCGGCCACATTGAGTTTGAGGATACTGAGGGTGAGCGACAAAATGATAAAGGGGATGGAACTCCTCTCGTATGAGGAAAGGTTAAAGAGGTTAGGGCTCTTCAGCTTGGAAAAGAGACAGATGAGGGGAGATATGATTGAGGTCTACAAAATCCTGAGTGGTGTAGAACAAGTAGAAGTAAATCAATTTTTTTACTCATTCCAAAAGTACAAAGACTAGGGGACACTTCAGGAAGTTACATGGAAATACTTTAAAAACAAATAGGAGGAAATATTTTTTCACTGAACAAATAGTTAAGCTCTGGAACTCTTTGCTGGAGGATGTGGTAATAGCGGTTACTGTACCTGGGTTTAAAAAAGGTTTGGACAAATTCCTGGAGGAAAAGTCCATAGTCTGCTATTGAGGCAGGCATGGGAAACAACTGCTTGCCCTGGGATTTGTAGTATGGAGTGTTGCCACGATTTCGGTTTCTGCCAGGTACTTGTGACCTGGCTTGGCCACTGCTTGGAAAACAAGATACTGGGCTAGATGGATAACTGGTCTGACCCAGTATGGCTACTCTTATGTTCCTATGTTCTTATATATAGGAACATATGCCTGCTATCAGAGAAAGTACAGTGGAGCACCATTAGTACACAGTTTTGAGAGACATGGCTATGTAACCTTGTACTGTCGGTGCGCTTATTACTGGAACAATAATGAAATATTATAGCATCAAAGACATTGCTCTGCTTCATTTCCAAGATAAGGAAGTTTGTTGTAGCTACCACCAGGTCATTTCCGGTACTGCCTACTGTGTATTATGGAGTACCACGCATTAAGTTTATGATTTTGGGAGGCAGGTTATTACCATGTATAAAACAATCAGGTGCTTTAATGGTGCATGTACCAGGGGCGTAGCCAAACTTCAGCAGGAGGGGGTCCAGAGCCCGAGGTGAGGGTCACCTTTTAACACCCCCCCCCCCGCCATTGCTGAACCCCCCTGCCACCAACTTTGACCCCCCCCTGCCGACGACCCTCTCGACCCCCTCCTCCCACCGCCAACCCGCCCTCGCCTACCTTTGCTGGCGGGGGACCCCAACCCCGCCAGCCGAGCCGAGGTCCTCTTCCTCCCAATCCCGCACAAGGCTTCATTCTAGTCTGACGTCCTGCACTTACAACATGCAGGACACCAGAAACAGAACGAAGCCTTGTGCAAGAAGAAGAGGACCTTGGCTGGTTGGGATTGGAGTCCCTCGCCAGCAAAGGTAGGCGACGGCGGCGGTGGGGGAGGGTTGGTGATGGGAGGGAGGATCGAGAGGGTCGTTGGCAGGGGGGGGTCAAAGTTGGTGGTGGCGGCGGCGGCGGGGGGGGTCAGCAATGGTGGGGGGTTGGCGGCGCCAGGGGGGGCTAAAATGTGCCCCCTCACCTGGGCTCTGGACCCCCCTCCCACCGAAGTCTGGCTATGCCCCTGCTTATATCCCAAAACAATGGGAGATTTTACACAGATATATACGGAAACCCACTGATGTGAATAAGTTACTTCATTTTAATAGTTGTCATAGTAGACCTCTTAAAAATAACCTTCCTATTAGTCAATTTTTAAGAATTCAAACAATTTGCTCAGACAAGCATCTGAACAAAAAGAGAGCAGTAGATCTCAAAAATCATTTTAAATTAAGAAATTACCCAGACCAGTGCATAGATGAGGATTTCCAAAGAGCAGACCAGTATACAAGAGAGGAACTTCTAAAGAAAAGACAGAGATAGGGTAGTTTGGGACTGTTTGAATAAAGACCTTTTGGACTTTGTAGTGTCTGCTTTGGTGTTTCTTGTCCCCAAATAAGTAGACACCATATGAACAGGCAGAGAGGGAACCACAGGGCATGTCCAGCTGCTCATGTTATGAGAACTCTGGGTATGGTTCTATCAAAATAATTAAACTGGCTTTGGGCCACAAATTTTACAGCAGCTTAATGTGTTTTCTTCAACACTAGATTAGTAGGAGAAGTAGTAGCTCCACTGTTTTTGTTACATTTCACTGCTGTGTTCATGGATCAAAGCAACTTACTCTTACTCAGGTACCTTTTATTTGTCCAACACTGACTCCATCAAGAAAGGGGGCTTAAAGTAGACTTTATTTTCCCCATTTATTTGTTAAAAATTAAAACACGTATTAAAGCTGATCTGAAAAGGTTAAATGCCAAACAAAAGGCTGTTTTACGGAAAGAATCATCCAGGGCTGCCGAGAGACTGAACCGGGCCCTGGGCAGGGCCGCCATCTCCCTCGGATCGCGGTCGCCCCACTCCCACACACACAATCATTGATGCGGCCCCCCCCCCAAATCACTGTCAAAATATCTTGCTGGCTGGCGGGGATCCCGAGGCCCCACCAGCAGAAGATGTCTTCCTCCAGCGCTGCTCTTCTGCCGATTGTCTGCCCCTTCGGCTGCTTTTTCTCTCAGGGCATGCTCAGTTTCAAAACCAAGCATTCGCCCTGAGAGGAAAAGCCGCCGTTCAGCTGGGCAGAAGAGCAGTGCTGGAGTTTGCCCTCTGGGTCCTCCCCAGACACCAAGGGGGGCCCAGCCATGGCGCCGGAGTTTTCTGTCTCCTGCTCCTGTCGGATGCGATCACTCGGGTCCCGGCAGGAGCAGGAGAGAGAGAGAGAGAGACCCTGGCGCCGGGCCCCCCAAGGAGGCCTGGGGAATTTTGCCCCCCTCGGTAGCCCTGGAATCATCTAAGGGGAGGGGCAGGATGCTTTTTAAGAAATAAGAGTTAAGAGGCTGGCATATCTGTTGTGAGGCAAAGTGGACTCTTTGGATGATTTGTTTAAAAAGTTTCTCTTATGGATGAAGTGGCAGGGTTGAACTGTAATTTTTACATATCTTTAGCCTGATATTTTTTACTTGACTCTGGTTAAACCCTGTTGAGCAAGATGGCTGCTGCTATTCAGGGATGCTGAACATTACTGCTAACCAGCTAGATTAGAGGCGGGCAGGGGGCAGAGTTAGAGTGAAGCGGCAACTTAGCCAGTTCGGGACAATATTCAGTCTGCTAACCAGCTAGGTAAGAGCATAAAGTTAAAGCAGCAACACAGCTGCCTAACTTTGGGGCCCTTTTACTAAGCCTCTGTGGTAAAAGGGGCCCTGCACTAGTGGCAGTGGCCGTTTTTGCCGCACGCTTAGGACCTTTTAACTGCAGCAGGTAAAAAGGGCTAAAAAAGAAATGGCCATGCGGTAAGATTGAAATTACCACATGGCCATTCAGGGGGGAGCACTTACTGCCACCCATTGAGACGCCAACCCGGCAGCAACCGGGCAGCGATTACCACCTCGTAACCCCCTGTGGAAATAAATATTTCTGGTAGCACCAGAAATGTCACAAGCACATTGGTCTGGCGGTAGTTACGAATTGCCGAGTGATAACCCACATTGGGCTTACCGCCGCTTAGTAAAAGGTCCCCTTAATGCACTGAGATAACCAGGTACTGGTCTGACTATCAGCTGGTGCCTGGTTAATTTCCAGGTCAGCCAGGCATGCCCTGGCATTGAATATCTTGGGTTAGGTCAGCCCACGGCTGGAAGTGGGTTGCAAGTCACTTACTACCACATGCTAAATATTGACCCCTATATAAATAATAAAGCATTATCAATACCTTATTACACAAATGGGACTTACTCCCTCCTCTCACTAGAGAAAAAGTCACTAGTATCATAATCAATCAGGCAGACATAATTATATACCAAAAAAAAGTGTGGTCGGCCACAAGAAAGGGTAGAGAAAGCCAATTTTATTAGGTCAATTTTGCAATTGTTTTATCAATGGGGGCTGAAAATTAATCCCTTCCTCTGTAGGTAAAACAGCCTGTTCCGTGGAGAAGGTGGAATCGGCTCACCCTACGATGGAATTTCATTTTGAAATCTGGGTGCATCCGTTTGGCAGTGGCCTCTGTCCTTGCCGCAAAGCATATGGAAGTCCAGGGATACAGACACACTTGCAAGCTGTCTGCCCCAAAGGTTTAGCTGGGGTTTTCCTTTAAAAATGTATCCTGCTGGACAAGCAAGCCTCCTCCCTCCTCTGTCTGTTTTCAAAATTGCAAGATCACTACAGTATCTCCATAAAAGTGATAAGAACCATCCTGGCACTCCATCAACTAATATATAGTATCAAAGTCTCAACTCCTACACACTCCACCCAACTAATATACAGAAAGCTACAACAAGCAGATCAGGCCTGGAAGGCAAGGGATACAGCACATTATATTTGCTACTTTTAATCACAAAAATGCCCATTCCCAGGTTGGATACTAGAAGCAACTGCTATTTCAGTGGCAAGTCCATTGTAAACAAATCAACCATTTACTGGTGGCTTTCTAACTCTCTGTTTTAATTCTATTTTTTTCGACCTTCGGCACAAAGGCATCTTTCACAGTCACTGCTAATGAATTCAGCTTAATAACTGTAAAAGCGACCAAATTAGATGGAGCTTTAACTGCAGCAGTTCCCCCACTCATTCGCACTGGAGGGGGAGTATCCGGATTCCTGGAGCATTCTAACTCATTAGCCTCTATCATTGAGTGAATGCTTGGCTTTCTTTGTTAACTGTCTGTCTGTAATCTCGGCTGACAGGCTCTCTGCTCTCTGTGATCTTCTCCGGCAAAGAGCCAGCTCCACATAGGCGAATAGGGACTAAGCTTTTCCCATTTACTATTAGAGCTACTGATCATTTAGGAAGTAATTTTATACAACCATTCTCATATGTATAAGGCATTATGAATACATAACATGCCACTTATTAAAATACTACCCATGTACAAGGGCGCATGATGATAAGGACAGACATACTTGTATGTGACCCTAGAGTAGGCATGTTTCTAGTGGATTTTGAGCTGAGCATAAGTAGAACCTGTGCATTCTTGCATACTTTCCCCCAGATTCTATATTCTATAGATTCTTAACAAGCCAATCAGCATAACAACACTTAACAAGCAATAATGAGCACTAATTGGCAATAATTAGAATTTATGCACACAACTCGCTAAGCGTATTCTGTGACACAGTGCGCCCAACTTCTAACATGTGCAGCCCCAAAGAGGCGTGGTTATGGGCGGGGCAATGGGTGTTTTGTGGGCATTCCAAAATGTCCACACACAGTTATAGAACATGGCCCAGTGTGCCTAAATGTATGCACCAGGATTTACGCCATTTTTTCATTGGTGTAAATGGATTTACATAGTTTTAGGCACTGGGATATCAACTAAGTGTACTGCGCCTAAATCTAGGCGCCATTTATAGAATATGCTTAGGCAAAAATGTTTTTCACATGGATTTTTTAGGCACCATATATAGCATCCCCTCCCCTTTATGTGCTAAGATTTACACCTGTTCCCAAGCTTGTGCAAATATATGCAGCTTCATTTTAGCCACGATTTATGTAGCTCTTAAGGGCTACTTTTATAAAGAAACTGAAAAAACAGAGGATAAACCAGGGGCTTAGCTACGGGTGGGCCTGGATGGGCCCAGGCCCACCCAGTTTAGCCTCAGGCCCACCCAGAAGCAGAATCCGTGTCTTCTAATCCTCGCCCTCTCCCACCCCTGCCGCAGCACTTGCATTTAATGCTGTCGGTGCTGCTGTTGCACCTCACAGTCTCCCACCCCCGCGGCAGTGCTTACACTTTGCTATGGCGGTGCCTGACAGCAACTCAACAGATGCGGCACCGACATCCTGCTCCAGGGCCTTTCCTCTGCCGCGCTGATATAACTTCCTGTTTACAGAGGCGGGACGCGGAAGGCCCTGGAGCAGGACGTCAGCACCGCATCTGTACAGTTGCTGTCAGTTAGGCAGCGACATAGCAAAGTGTAAGCGCTGCCGCGGGGGTGGGAGACTGTGAGTTGCAGGAGCAGTGCCGACAGCATTAAATACAAGTGCTGCGGTGGGTGTCGGAGATGGTGAGGAAGTCAGTGGGGTGCTGGCCCTGCAAGGGGAGGGGGCTGAAGGGAAGGGAGAGGTGCTGGACTTGGGGAGGGTGAGGAAGACAGTGGGGTGCTGGTCCTTCAAGGGGAGTGGGCTGAAGGGAGAAGTGCTAGGTGCTGGACTTGTTTTGGGGTAAGGAAGATTTGAAAGTGCTGGCCCTGGGAGGGGAGGGGCCTGAAGGGAATAGAAAGGTGCTGGACTTGCCAGGGGCAGAAGGTTGGAGGGAAGGGAGAGAGGTACTGGACTTGCAGAGAGGAGGTTGGAGGGAAGGGGAAAGGTTTTGGATTTGCAAGGGGAGGTGGAGGGAAGGGGAGAGGTGCTGGATATGCAGGGGGGTGGAGGGAAAGGGGAGATGTGCTAGATATGGAGTGGAGGAGTGGCCTAGTGGTTAGGGTGGTGGACTTTAGTCCTGGAGAACTGAGGAACTGAGTTCGATTCCCACTTCAGGCACAGGCAGCTCCTTGTGACTCTGGGCAAGTCACTTAACCCTCCATTGCCCCATGTAAGCCGCATTGAGCCTGCCATGAGTGGGAAAGCGCGGGGTACAAATGTAACCAAAAAAAATATGCAGAGGGTTGAAGTGAAGGGGAGAGGTGCTGGACATGTAGGGGGGCTGGATGAAAGGAAAAAAGGTGCTGAACATGTAGGGGGGGCTGGATAAAAGGGAGAGAGGTGCTGAACATCTAGTGGGGGCTAGATGAAAGGGAGAGAGATGGTGGACATGTTGGGGGGCTGAAGGAGAGGTGCTGGATATGCAGATGATGGCTGAAGGGAAAGGAGACAGATATGGACCTGCAAGGAGGGCTGGAGCAAAGGGAGAAAGATGCTGGACCTATGGGAGAGGTTAGAGGGAAGGGAGAGAGATGCTGGGAGAAAGAGTCAGATGCATAAGGGGAAGGAAAGAGAGGAAGAGACGCTGGTTGGGGGGTGGGATCAGAGAGGAGGGGAACACATTGATGTGGAGGAGGGAGAAAGGGGAAATAGGGAAGTATACAAATATAGAAGGGAGATGATGGGCATTAGGTGGGAGCATGGGGACAGGGACACAAATGTGAGATGCTGTATGGGGATGGCACATGGGCACAGAGGGTGTAAGGAGTATGGTAAGGAGTCTGGAGAAAGAAAGGGGGTGGGGAGGAACCCCAGCTACCAAAAAGGGAAAGATGACACGGTGGGGGTTCCGATCCTGCCAAAAAGGGACATAAGAGTAGAACACTACAAGTCCCAGAAAGCCCCAGGAGAGCACCTGGTAAGGGGGAGAAATAGGGTGCACCTCCCAGAGGCTCCAAAAGGGGGCCAACCAAAAAGGGAGAAAGCTGAAGCTCTACCCTGGTGGAAAAGGTGGTGGTGGAAAAAAGGGGCGGAGAAAGAACAACCCCAGAACCCGGTTAATGAGGGAAAAGGGAATCAGCTGGAGGGGGGGAGGGAAGAGGAGAAGATGGACTGGGCTCCAGAGGAGAAGGGAGGAGAGGAGCCAGAGGCAATGGAACAAGGAGAGCCAGAGGAGGTCCCTGAGGAACCGATGGAGCTGTTGGCTCTGACTCAGTCAGAGCAGGAGGTATAGGGGGCTGTCCGGGTCAAGCGGGAGGAGGTCAGGAGAAAAGGCTGACCAAGAGGGTGGGACCCGGAGGCTTTGAGCCCGCGCAAAGCCTTGCTACTTAGTGATACTGTGTTTGAAAAGCCAGGCTACATTTAGGGCTGTGTTTGGAAAAGCCCTGCTGCAAGTGGAACTGTGTTTACAGGCCTTGCTACTTTTTGAGATTGTGTTTGAAAAGCCAGGCTACATTTAGGGCTGTGTTTGGAAAGGCCCTGCTGCAAGTGGAACTGTGTTTAAAAAACCTTGCTACTTGGTGATACTGTGTTTGAAAAGCCTGGCTACATTTAGGGCTGGGTTTGGAAAAGCCCTGCTGCAAGTGGAACTGTGTTTAAAGGCCTTGCTACTTTTTGAGACTGTGTTTGAAAAGCCAGGCTACATTTAGGGCTGTGTTTGGAAAGGCCCTGCTGCAAGTGGAACTGGGTTTAAAAGCCTTGCTACTTTGTGATACTGTATTTGAAAAGCCTGGCTACCTTTAGGGCTGTGTTTGGAAAAGCCCTGCTGCAAGTGGAACTGTGTTTAAAAGCCTTGCTACTTTTTGAGACTGTGTTTGGAAGGCCAGGCTACATTTAGGGCTGTGTTTGGAAAGGCCCTGCTGCAAGTGGAACTGTGTTTAAAAGCCTTGCTGTAAATTGAAAGGTGCTGGAAACAGCCTGTCTCCCCAGGGAGCCGGGTTTGGAGTGGAAAGATCCCTAAGGAAGTGGGACAACAGAGGAAAAGGGCTCTGAGCTGAGGACCAGCAGGTTCTTTTCTACAAGGGGTAATGCCTGACAAGGGGACGGGGATATGGAATAGAGATAAAATGCTGGAGAAGGGGGTATATGGACACAGAGGTGGGGGAGATACAAGACAAGGGGGAGAATAGGACCACAGAAGGGATATGCTGGGCATGGGGTGCATAGGTGCACAGAAGAATGATGATGGATGAGGGGCTATGAACACAGGGGAGATACTGTAGAAGGAAATATAGGAAAACAGAGATAGGAGATGGATGATGGACATGGAGGAAGAAGAAATGTCAAATAGACAGGATACCCTGGCAAGTGAGTTAAGAGAAGACAGAGGGAAGCAGAAACCAGAGACTGGGACCAATATGATTTGAGAAATAAAATGACCAGACAACAAAAAGGTATAAAAAATTATTTTATTTTCAATGTTGTGAATATAATATGTTGGATTTGGAATGTACGTCTTGCCAAAGTTGATGTTAAACATGGCTGGGGTCCAGGACAGAAATCTAGGAAAGGACCCCAAAGTCCATTACCAGGCTGCGCCTTCAGCTTCCAGCATGCAGGCTTTCTCTGGCTAAGGAACCAAGCACAGTTGCCCTAGTTGCAACCCCTAACACCATCCCTGGCATGTGCCATCTTTATATTTTGCACAGGAGCAAATGCCTTTCTTTCTTGTTTCTCTGGTGTTGTACTACATGTAAGGTCTAGTTTCTTGGGGTTTCCATTTAATTTATATTTCTAGAGTTTGTGGTCACTTATTCTGTATTTAGCATTTGTGTCCTCTGTGTGTGACTGAGGTATTCTGTTAGCATGAAGTTTCCATGTAGCATTCTGTAGTAATTTGGCTTGTTCAGCTTTCCTGATAAATGTATTTGTATTTTAGGGCCCTACTATAATATTTAAGGCACTTCTTTTTCATAGGTAGGATCTTTGTTTTTGGAAGTTAGTGTTGGCATGGTAGATTTGCTCTAGGTTCTGAGTGACTTTTGTTTTATAGATTTTTAAAAATTAATTTATAATATGTCTGTAATTGAGATTACACTAGAAACCAAAATTTCTTTGTATGATGAGTTTTATGGAGAATTGTCCTTGCTGTGCTCTGTATCCATTGTTGGTGGAGGGCCAGGAGGTTCTTTGGATGCAGAATGTGTTTGGCTTCAATGCCATATATGTGTTGGAGGACCATGGCTCAATGGGGCTGAATAGTGCAGTCTATTGTACTTCCTTTAGCTCTCAATTGGCCTGCAGCCACTGAAGCCTGCACTGCAACCCTCATTGACATTATGGGGAGTGGGGTAGGGACAGAGCATGGGTGCATTAGGTTGCTGTTTTTTCTTTTTCAAAAACGTTGGCAACTCTAGTGCCCACCCATCCAAACTGTTGGCCCACCCACAAATTGCCTTCTGGCTACGCCACTGGGATAAACACAATGAATTCCAGCGAGGACTATGTTCAAAATTATTCTTTATTAGGCACCAGAGAAGACCCAACATAGGGCCATGTTTTGGCGGGAACACCCACCTGCCTCAGGGGTCAAATACAACTTGAGACTCAAGGGTGTTACAAACAGTACCTGGGTAAAACTGCTCTACCACTGAGCAGAATTAAAGATAAGCAAAGCCACAGCTAAGTTCAAAGAGACACTATGGTGCCAAAATGACCACTGCAACAGTTTCCAAGAAGCTGTTTGTAACACCCTTGAGTCTCAAGTTGTATTTGACCCCTGAGGCATGAAGGTGTTCCCACCAAAACATGGCCCCCTGTTGGATCTTCTCTGATACCTAATAAAGAATAATTTTGACCATAAACCTCATTGGAAGTCATTATGTTTATCTTCTACTTTTTCAGTGGACTTTCCATAGAGGGTACCTTCTTTGGACTTCTAGTTTTATAGACACATAAACACCTATCTTTACAAAAATGGACCCAAAGTAGGGCACACACTTACCCTCTCAACCAAGGTGAGTTGTACTAAAATTGCAGAGGCACATTTAATGAAGTACTCTTGTATGTCCATGTTTATCTTTATTCAAATTTGATAAAATCGCCCTTATTGCAAGACAAATCAGAGTGATGTACAATCCAAAAGTCAAAAAGAATCAAAGCAAGAAAAGAACTCCATTACAAAACATAGGACAGAAGTTAGCATTCACAATCAACAGAATCATTCAAGAGCATTAGGAAGTCCAACTGTCAACCATGCCAGCCAACTGCCAGACATTACCATAGTGCTAAAAAATCATTCAAAGGGCGAACAGATGCGATTTCAGGGCTTTTTTTCACAATTACTAAAGGATGCCCCAGATCTTAATGAAAGAGATTATTCCAGAACTTGAATTTTCTTTTTTAGCAGGCAACATTGTCAAATTGGGTCCTCCCTAACAATATCTCTACCCAACATGGACATCACAGTCACACCCAGCACTGACTTGCAACATCCCTTGTGGATTCTACATTTTCTGTGATGCTGTCCGTTCAGCACCACAGAAAATAGAGAATCCACAAGGGATGTTGGAAGCTGTATAGTTTAAAAATTGCTGTATAGTTTTAAAATGTCCTGCTACGGCAAGGGGCCTTGGACATGGATGTCCAAGGCCTCTTGCTATGGCAGGATATTTTTAAACTATACAGCAATTTTCAGTTAATTTGATTGTGTAATAATTAGCAGTAACAATTGTACCAGCCTTCATTTAACTGAAAACAGATACTACAACATGAAACACCCCTAGAAGGAGTAATGTATAAAGCATTTTCTGCTCTAAAGCAGAGGATAGCCAGATTTGTTTTTTGTTTTTTTTGGGGGGGGGGGGGGGGAGGTTAGCATAGGTAGCTGCTAGGTCTGAGCCACAGTAGTTATACTCCTATTGATTAATAGTGCTTTCAAGTGTACCTGACAACTGATTTAAATAGTCTGTAACAGCTGTCATGTATCATGGGTGACACTTTAAATATTATACACTTAAGCTGCAAAAACAGTTTTGCGTGGTGAGATTATAAGCTATGTTAGTTATAAGAGAAGAGCACAGGGTTGTGAAATAGTTAGACTGGAGAGGCAGGTACACTGTGCACACTGGCGTTATGGTGAGACTGCCAGAGGGGAGGATAAACAGTGATTATTAGAACTACAAACTTCATTAAATGAGCTCATACATGGATGAATGGTTAAATCCCTAGCATATTATAATACTGCCTTTATCGTCAGGGAAATAAGGGGGAGTTGTCTGTTGGCATGTTTGGTGTCTCATGCCACAGGTCCATGATGAATTAATACATTGCAGGATGCAGGGGTCACCTTCTACATGTTGATCAGGAGATGCCTGCTAAAAATACTCTATCCTCTGCCTTAGACACTCTTGCACCTTTGATGACCCGCCCTGTAAGGCGTACAAAACCCCAACCTTGGCTGACTTCTAATATCCGCTACCTACGTTCCTGAACCCGCTCCGCCGAACGCCTCTGGCGGAAATCTCAGGCCCTTGCTGATTTCTTATACTTTAAGTTCATGCTGACCTCCTTCCAATCTGCTCTTTTACGTGCCAAACAGGATTATTATATCCAACTGACCAACTCTCTTGGCTCTAACCCTCGACTTCTCTTCACCACATTGAACTCTCTCCTCAAGGTGCCCCCTCCCCCAACTCCCCCTTCATTATCTCCTCAGACCCTTGCTGAATTCTTTCACAACAAGGTTCAAAAGATAAACCTTGCTTTCTCTACCTCACCACCTCTCCCTCCACTAGTCCGTTCCCCTCTCTCTCCTTCCCTCATTCCCTTTCCTCCTTTCCTGAAGTTACTATTGAGGAAACTACACTTCTCCTTTCTTCCTCAAAATGTACCACCTGTTCCTCTGATCCCATTCCCACCCACCTTCTTAATGCCATCTCTCCTGCTCTTATTCCTTTTATCTGTCATATTCTCAACCTCTCACTTTCCACTGCGACTGTCCCTGCTGCCTTTAAACATGCTGTGGTCACACCTCTCCTTAAGAAGCCTTCACTCGACCCTACTTGTCCCTCTAATTACCAACCCATCTCCCTCCTTCCTTTTCTCTCCAAATTACTTGAGCGTGCTGTTCACCGCCGCTGCCTTGATTTTCTCTCCTCACATGCTATTCTTGACCCACTACAATCTGGTTTTCGCCCTCTCCACTCAACCGAAACTGCGCTTACTAAAGTCTCCAATGACCTATTACTGGCTAAATCCAGAGGTCAATATTCCATCCTCATTCTTCTTGATCTTTCCGCCGCTTTTGACACTGTCGATCACAGCATACTTCTCGATACCCTGTCCTCACTTGGATTCCAGGGCTCTGTCCTTTCCTGGTTCTCTTCCTACCTCTCCCTCTGCACCTTTAGTGTTCACTCTGGTGGATCCTCTTCTACTTCTATCCCTCTGCCTGTCGGCGTACCTCAGGGTTCTGTTCTTGGTCCCCTCCTCTTTTCTATCTACACTTCTTCCCTTGGTTCATTAATCTCATCCCATGGCTTTTCCTACCATCTCTATGCTGATGACTCCCAATCTACCTTTCTACCCCTGATATCTCACCTTGCATCCAAACCAAAGTTTCAGCGTGCTTGTCTGACATTGCTGTCTGGATGTCTCAACGCCACCTGAAATTAAATATGTCCAAAACCGAGCTTCTCATTTCCCCCCCCCCCCAAACCCACCTCCCCGCTCCCCCCGTTTTCTATTTCTGTTGATGGCTCTCTCATTCTCCCTGTCTCCTCAGCTCGAAACCTTGGGGTCATCTTTGATTCTTCTCTCTCCTTCTCTGCTCATATCCAGCAGATTGCCAAGACCTGTCATTTCTTTCTTTACAACATCCGTAAAATCCGCCCCTTTCTTTCCGAGCACTCTACCAAAACCCTCATCCACACCCTTGTCACCTCTCGTTTAGACTACTGCAATCTGCTTCTTGCTGGCCTCCCACTTAGTCACCTCTCCCGTCTCCAGTCGGTTCAAAACTCTGCTGCCCATCTCATCTTCCGCCAGGGTCGATGGACTCATACTACCCCTCTCCTCAAGACCCTTCACTGGCTCCCTATCCGTTTTCGCATCCTGTTCAAACTTCTTCTACTAACCTATAAATGTACTCACTCTGCTGCTCCCCAGTATCTCTCCACACTCGTCCTTCCCTACACCCCTTCCCGTGCACTCCACTCCATGGATAAATCCTTCTTATCTGTTCTCTTCTCCACTACTGCCAACTCCAGACTTCGCGCCTTCTGTCTCACTGCACCCTACGCCTGGAATAAACTTCCTGAGCCCCTACGTCTTGCCCCATCCTTGGCCACCTTTAAATCTAGACTGAAAGCTCACCTCTTTAGCATTGCTTTTGACTCATAAACACTTGTAACCACTCGCCTCCACCTACCCTCCTCTCTTCCTTCCCGTTCACATTAATTGATTTGATTTGCTTACTTTATTTATTTTTTGTCTATTAGATTGTAAGCTCTTTGAGCAGGGACTGTCTTTCTTCTATGTTTGTGCAGCGCTGCGTATGCCTTGTAGCGCTATAGAAATGCTAAATAGTAGTAGTAGTAGTAGATCGCAGATTGTTTTCACACTCACCTACTGGCTCCTTATGCTGCACCTGCGGATGAGGGCCTCCAGGGGGAACAGTACTAGAAGGGGTTGACTTTGATGTCCATATCACCAGATGAGAGGGCAGCCATGGAGACTCCCATTTCTTTGGAAAAGGTGGTTTGGGCTATAAATCAGAGCTCGTTGCTCAAGGTGCTGGGTTCAGATGGCTTCCATATTGAGTTGTATAAAAATATGGGTGAGTAAGTGATCCTACCGCTGACTGAGATGTTTAATGCCCTTCCTGTTTCAGACCGCCTTCCGGGAGAGTTGAACATGGCACAGATAATCTATAGATGCTGTCAACTTTAGATTGAAGAAAAGATTTCAATAGCTCAGTCTTAAAGAAAACATAAGAAGAAGATTGGTACCAAATTTTGCACTTGCAGGGATAGTTTAAAACAAACTGGGCTCCTGTTAACTGAACTTGAGATATTTAAAGCCCAAAATTTATACTTACAAATTTGAGTTTTGTATGACACATCTGAGTATATTCTGATAAAGCATCCCACAAATTCTTTATCACAAGAAAGAAAATACATCTTAAAAATCCAATCACAATCTTATCAAGTAAAAAAGTCACTAATAGTAACTTTACCAGGTGGTGCAGGAAGTAACTGCACAAATAAATCAGCTAAGGAGAAGTCTGAACAGGTTTAGAGATGCCAGATTTTTGTCTGATTCCCCAAAATAATCAAGACTCGATTGAAACAGGATCTTAAAGATATGATAAGCTTAGCAGCACCAAAAGAATTCCTAACCATTGCAGAAATGTGAGAGTCAAATGATAACTGTCTAATATGGCCTCCAAAGAGTGCAAAGATTGTTTCAAT
Organism: Microcaecilia unicolor; assembly: GCF_901765095.1. Lineage (NCBI taxonomy): Eukaryota > Metazoa > Chordata > Amphibia > Gymnophiona > Siphonopidae > Microcaecilia > Microcaecilia unicolor. Next base: position 656,898,648 of record NC_044031.1, on the reverse strand, counting down.
AGAATTGGATCAGCCACCTTGACTACAGAAAAGAATGGCACTAACTTTTGCCAGGAAACCATACAGACTCTGACTTTGAGGGACTGAACATGTCTATGAGCCTTAATCCAGTTCTCAACTTAGCACAAAGAATCTAGACAAAACCTTGAAACTGAGCCTCCCAAGCAGTGTGTGTTATGAGCACCCGCAATAACATCTGCAAATAAGTAGACTCAGTCCCTATACCTGGATGAGAGTTGCCAGTGGGACAACATGGGAGCTGAAATCGAACCCTGCAGAACTCTATATCTAATGGGATGAGAATGAGTCTGCCATGATTGCCCTGAATGTATGTGAAGTAAAGTAGGACAAACCACTTGAGGGCCATGCTTGAGATCTCCACTTCCTCTAGTCCTAATAGCAGAAGGTTATGGTTGATAGAATCAAAAGCTGAATTTAGGTCCAGTTTGACTAAGAGAACATCCCCCAGCTTTCCTACTTCATATAAATTTCTCTCAGCATAGCCACAAGATCTGACTCTGTGTTCTGTCCCTGCCTAAAATTGGATTGTCTAGGATGAAGATCATTGCTATTGTCTAGAAAGGACAACAGCTGCTGGGCAGCAATCTTCTTTATAAGCTTGGCCAAAAATGGGGGAAGGAGGTGGGGTGAGGGGGGTTGGTTGAAAATAGGATAGTAGTTAGCCATGATCATGGCTAGATTTCTTTATCAGTGGATGCAATGCTAAACCCTTCCAGGAGTGGGGAAGTGGCTGTATCTTGCTAAAGATGTAAAAAGAATGGAAGTGGTGCAAAGAAAAGCTACAAAAATGGTATGGGATTTGCATTGCAAACTGTACAAGGAGAGACTTGCCAACCTGAACATGTATACCTTGGAGGAAAGAAGAAACAGGGGTGACATGATATAGACGTTCAAATATTTGAAAGGTATTAATCCGCAAACAAGCCTTTTCCGGAGACGGGAAGGCGGTAGAACTAGAGGACATGAATTGAGGTTGAAGGGAAGCAGACTCAGGAGTAATGTCAGGAAGTATTTTTTCACGGAGAGGATGGTAGATACATGTAATGCCCTCCCATGGGAGGTGGTGGAGATGAAAACAGTAATGGAATTCAAACATGCATGGGATAAACACAACGGAATCCTTTTAGAAGGAATGGATCCACAGAATCTTAGCGGAGATTGGGTGGCAACACCAGTAATTGGGAAGCAAAACCAGTGCTGGGCAGACTTCTACTGTCTGTGCCCTGATTGTGACTGAATAGATATAGATGGGCTGGAGTGTAGATTTTAAGGGGCTTTGATGTTAGTTTCAGAACTTTTAGTATAAGAACAGTGGGCAGACTTCTATGGTCTGCGCCCTGAAAATAGCAATGACAAATCAAACTTGGGTATACATAAAAAGTATTGCATACCATGTAAAATGAGCTAATTTTGTTGGGCAGACTGGATGGACCATATAGGTCCTTTATCTGTCGTCATTTACTATTCCCACTGCAGTTCCTTGTGACTTTGAGTAAGTCACTTAATCCTCCGTTGCCCCAGGTGCAAAATAAGTACCTGTATATAATATATAAATCCTATCCCCTTTCTCTTTCAATGATAAGAGCAGCCCACCTTCCAACAGAGTGAAGTTTAAAGAAAAACAATCAACTGTTTCCAAAGAGAGGTTGGAACTATTTCTGAAGTCATCTTTTCTTTCTGTATCTATTGCAGTTTATGAATGCACAAGTAAAATATTGTGTAGAAAGTAAAGCGGAACATTGGATCCAAACATATAATAACACAAATATCAATGTTTTATTTTATAAGTCCCTTTTTCAAAATGCTTAAGGAGACAGCAAAATATCTACAACAAAACAGTAGTAATCATGATCATCAGAATAATAAAAGAAGTGTAATGGGTACAGAGCAGAACTAGGATGACTCATTTTACAACCCACATATACAAAATTTTATTCAAATTCTGATGTCTCAGTAAAAGCAACATAAGCTCTATACAGTGCCAGACACTCTGTAAAGAAACATAAAACCCAGCAAGAGAGACACTCAGGACTTTATCATACTATAGCACTACGACACTGACTTTCAGGACTCAAACAGCAACAATCCTACCTAGAAAAAGGCAGTACTGTAACATTACACCAGGCCCTAGAACACCAATACATCTCCTCCTGGAAAATAGAGAACAACTGATCTGCTACAGATCCCCACACAGAAACTATTAGCAGAAGACGTCATATGCAGTATAATTGTAAACATTTTCAGTAGTGGAACACTAAAAAAAAGAAACAAAAATGAATTTGTCCCATACTGAATAACAAAAATAAGAAAAGCACATGCCCAAAGCTGATATAGTCCAATCATTAAGGCAACAATTCTGTAAAGGTTGTCAAAAGCTAGGCACCTAGGGGTGAACTCCTTATATGGCACAGAAAAAAATGCTATTCTATAGGCTGTGCTTAAAGTTAGGCGTGGTTTATAGAATAGTCTTTAGTCTCAGGAATCACGCCTAACTTTAGGGGTTGCCATTTGCACCAACTGAAATATGGTGTAAATGTGTGTGCCTACATTAGGTACATATTCCCCCTTATTCTATAATAACACACGTAAATGCTAGGAATGCCCCAGTTCCATCCATAACCCTCCATTTCTGTGCCCCCTTTTGTTACTTGCCTGTAAAATTTAGGCATGGACCTCGTGCCTAAACTTATGCATGTATATTCTAATTAAATCTAATTAGTGCCAATATTTGCTTGTTAAAAAGCCAATTATTGGTGCTAATTAGCTCATTATTTAACTAAATTGTGTGCGCAATTTTTGGCGACTTTTATAGAATTATGGAGCTAAAGTTCAGGCTCTAATGGCAAATTCTAGAATGGCAATTGCATGCATAATTGTCATTCTACAATACTAGCTAAGTCCGCATTTATGTGTGTTACTTCATGTACGGCCACTTATGCCATGTCAATGCTTGTGCCTAAATGCTGTCATTTATGTGCATGTGCTTGGCATGCCCCTCCCACATCCATGCCCCTTTTGCAGTTACAAGCTATAGAATTTAGGTGGCTGTTAATCACGTAACTGCAACTTAGCGCCAATTAGTGCCTTTTAACTCCAGTTATAAGTACATAAGTATTGTCATACTGGGACAGACCGAAGGTCCATCAAGCCCAGCATCCTGTTTCCAACAGTGGCCAATCCAGGTTACAAGTACCTGGCAAGATCCCAAAAAAGTACAAAACATTTTATACTGCTTATCCCAGAAATAGTGGATTTTCCCCAAGTCCATTTAATAATGGTCTATGGACTTTTCCTTTAGGAAGCCGCCCAAACCTTTTTTTAAACTCCGCTAAGCTAACCGCCTTTACCACATTCTCTGGCAACGAATTCTGGCAATGTTTAATTACACGTTGAGTGAAGAAAAATGTTCTCCAATTCGTTTTAAATTTACTACATTGTAGCTTCATCGCATGCCCCCTAGTCCTATATTTTTGGAAAGCGTAAACAGACGCTTCACATCTACCCGTTCAACTCCACTCATTATTTTATAGACCTCTATCATATCTCCCCTCAGCCGCCTTTTCTCCAAGCTGAAGAGCCCTAGTCGCTTTAGCCTTTCCTCATAGGGAAGTCGTACCATCCCCTTTATCATTTTCATCGCCCTTCTCTGCACCTTTTCTAATTCCACTATATCTTTTTTGAGATGCGGCGACTAGAATTGAACGCAATATTCAAGGTGCGGTCGCACCATGGAGCGATACAAAGGCATTATAACATCCTCATTTTTGTTTTCCATTCCTTTCCTAATAATACCTAACATTCTATTTGCTTTCTTAGCCGCAACAGCATACTGAGCAGAAGGTTTCAACGTATCATTAACAACAGCACCTAGATCCCTTTCTTGGGCTGTGACTCATAACGTGGAACCTTGCATGACGTAACTATAATTCAGGTTCCTCTTTCCAACATGCATCACTTTGCACTTGCTCACATTAAACGTCATCTGCCATTTAGACGCCCAGTCTCCCAGTCTCGTAAGGTCCGCTTGTAATTTTTCACAATCCTCCCGCGATTTAACGACTTTGAATAACTTTGTGTCATCAGCAAATTTAATTACCTCACTAGTTACTCCCATCTCTAGGTCATTTATAAATATGTTAAAAGCAGTGGTCCCAGCACAGAGCCCTGGGGAACTCCACTAACTACCCTTCTCCATTGAGGATACTGATCATTTAACCCTACTCTCTGTTTTCTATCTTTTAACCAGTTTTTAATCCACAATAGAACACTACCTCCTATCCCATGACTCTCTAATTTCCTCTGTAGTCTTTCTTGAGGTACTTTGTCAAACGCCTTCTGAAAATCCAGATACACAATATCAACCGGCTCACCTTTATCCACATGTTTGTTCACCCCTTCAAAGAAATGTAGTAGATTGGTGAGGCAAGATTTCCCTTCACTAAACCATGTTGACATTTGTCTCATTAATCCATGCTTTTGAATTATCACCACATATATATACATGTATATACATACATATAAAACAGATGCTCACATCACAACCCTGCCTCAGCCCCCCCTCAATTTATATCCCATGGAATATGTATGCGCAGATTGCAAAAAAGGAGACAGCCTTTCTGTGCACCTACTTTTTACCTGCATATGTGGCCACACTATTTGAAATAACTTAATAGCATAGAGTCTATGCACACATTTGCCCCCAGATTCTATATAGCGTGCCTAGAGATCTGTGCCAAAATCGGCATGGATTCTATAACAACATGCGCAACTTAATTGGCTTAACAAGCTTAATAAGTGCTAATAACAGCACTTAACAAGCAATAATGAGCACTAATTTGCACTAATTAAAATGTAGGTGCACAACTCGCTAAGTGTATTCTACAATGAAGTGCGCCAAACTTCTAATGTGTGCAGGCAAAAAGGGGTGTGGTTATAGGCGGGGAAATGGGTGTTTCATGGCCAGTCTGAAATTTACATGTGTAGTTATAGAATATGGCCCGGTGTGCATAAATTTACACATGTTTTCATTGGTGTAAATGGACGCACACAGATTTAGGCACTGAGATATCAAGTTGCCGATTATAGAATCTCCTCCTTGGTGGAAATTTGTGCACTACTGGGGATAGTTCTGGGAGATTAATTTAGAATTCCAACCAGTTGTTCTGAATTCTGAAATTCATTGCCAGAGGATATGGTTTCAAGTTTGATTTTTATTTGATATACTGCCATATGGCATAGACTTCACAGCGCTTTAATAGGTAAACAACATTGGCAATAAGAAAATACAACTTCAGAAAGCAGGGTAAAAACATGGCAGCTTGTAGGAAAAGCAGATAGGACCGGATTCAGTACATGGTGCCCAAATTTGAGTGCCGGAAAAATCAGCACAGAGCGTTAATCTATACAGGGCACTGTGAGCTGGTGTTCTTTATTGAATAGCGCTTACAGCCCACTCCTGTGCCCAAATTCGGACACCAGTATTTGCGCCAGATGAAACCTGGTGTAAATGCTTTGGGCATTTGGGTGTAGGAATGGCCATATTCTATAGAATACCTCTACCCTGCCCCCTGGCCATGCTTTGTTTTGAGTTAGGCGCTAGGGGATTTAGGTATGCAGGGTTATAGAACAGCGTGCAGGAAGATGTGTGTGCAAAATTTCATTACTACTAATTAACTGCAATAATTGATTGTTGACATTGATTGTTGAATCAGGGTTGGGATTAGCAAATCGCTAGAATATAGATAACTACAATAATCCCAAAAGCTCAGGATAGACTCAAGCCTGAATTTTGGACCTCAAGGGTCTCTTTATAGATACTATTGTTGAGAAGGAAAAGGCCTCAAAGAGCTCTAGGATAATTCATATCTACAGAGCTGACCAGATCAATACGATCTTCTCTTCATCATCGGCCATAAAAATCCTTCTGGAATAGGGTGAGGTATATCCAACACTTTCATTTAGGTGTGATTTTTAGATGTACTAATTACCATCTACAATGTTACCTCCACCCACAAGAACCATATCGTCATAATGTTCTCAGGCTCAGCTATCAATAGGTGACCCTAAATAAACAGCAGGACACTTATCTTTAGTAGTGCCAGGTAGCTTCTTCTGTGTTTGTATATTAAATCCAGTGCATCTTTTCTAGCAAAAAAGGTGCCGGTACTCAAATGCTAGGCCACCCTTCAAGGTGGTGATCACTGAGGGATCCATCCCACAATAGCCAGGCCCCCTGCAACCAGTCACAGAACCTATGACAAGGTGTGTAGAGCCTGAGCTCTTTCATTAAAACTTGGGGTCCTTGGGTCAATTTTAGCAGACAATGAAAAAGGTGCCGGTACTCAGTACCCCCAAGTACCCCCACAAAAAAAGCCCTGATTAAATCTGTACAGCTGATACGCTGCTCTCTTTATCTGCAGTCTTCACCCTTCTACCCCTAGCGAGTTGTGCACCTAAATCTTAATGCCAATTAGTGCTGATAATTGCTTGTTAACAACCAATTAACTGCGCTGATCAGCTAGTTAACCAATTAAGTTATGCGCACTGTTGTAGAATATGCTTTGATTTCCATGCAGAAATTAAGGCACGATATGTAGAATTTAGGGGATAGCAATGCCTTGGAAAATGTAGGTGTATTTGGCAACACATTCAGCAGAGGAAGCTATTTTACAAAACAACATGCACAGAAAAAGAGCAACATCACTTAGGGGTTGGTAGCACTATATGTGTATAAGCAATCATTTTGTTACCTATATGTATAAGTAATGACTTTTGCAAAACTGCAGATATGCCGTCAAATTCTATAAATGATGTTGTATTTATAGAACAGGACTAGATACACACATAACAGAATTAACTAAATGGCACTAAGTCGGTGATAGACACCAATAATGGCACTAATTAGCGCTAATTTGCTGTTGCGCAGGTAACAGACTTACGCCCCTATTCTAGAAACAGTGCACCTAACCTCTCTCATGTGCAAATGCAAAAGGGTGTTAAAACGGCAGGGGCATGGGCGTATCAGGAGCATTAGTATAGTTGCATTTGAACGTCCAACTGCCACATTCAGGTGCCACCATTTATACCAGCCTGTTATGTTTCTGGGTTGTGAATCCTTGGTTTATAGTAAACTACGATAGACTGATCTCAGGCCAACAGGCCAAGGAAAGCATCTATGCCTGAGTAGGTCAGGAGATGGGTGAGCAGGAGACAGACGTACATAGACAGGATGAGGAGCTAGGCCCCACTGACTCACGGACAGATACAAGTGGCAAAGCAGAAACCCACTCACACACAAAAGCTTGCGGCTTCTCAGGAACCCACTCACACATAGAAGCTGGTGGCTTCAAAGGAACTCACTCACATACAGAAGCTGACAGCTTTTCAGGAACCCACTCACACACAGAAGCTGATGGCTTTTCAGGAACCCACTCATACAGACAGAAATTGGCGGCTTCTTCAGGAACCCACATGAGCAGAAGGAAAATAGCGTAGTTGGAATCCACACACACACAGAAGCGGAAACTTCTCAGGAACCCATATACATAGAAGGCAGGCAGAATAGCTGGAATGCACTCACACAAAATCTGAAGGCCTCTCAGGTACCCACACAGGCAGAAGGCAAATAGCAATGCTGGAACCCAAGCACACACAGAAGTGGAAAGATTCTCAGGAACCCACATACACAGAAGGCAGGCAGTCCACTCACACAGAAGCAAAAAACCTCTCAGGAACCCCACACAGGCAGAAGGCAAATAGCATAACTGTAACCCACAGACACAGAAGTTGAAGAGGGTGGCGTCTCAGGACCTGCAGAACCAGGAAGGCAACAAGGGTGGCTAATGATGCAAAAGCGCCAAAACCACAGTCATCTGGGGTTAAATGACCCACCAGTGTGGTCCCATGTCTGACATCACTGCGGGGCGTGCACATCAGCATTCACCTCTGCAGGCCTTGATGATGTTCTCAGAGACGCTGGAGAACAGGCTGTACTCGCTGCCAGGCAGCCATGATGTGCTTGGTCCGGAAGTCACGGTAAGACCGTGACACAGCCATAGACATGGCGTAAGTGATCATACCTAATACTTGGCATGTAACTGCAGACTTACACTACTAGTATTCTCTAAAAGATTTGGCACACACCTCTGCCATTACAGAATACTAGCTTAGCGCCTAGATTTTTGGCGTCTAACTTTTAGCGCTCTTTATTGGATTTATCCTCCAGCTGCTGTCGTCTGCCCTGGTGATCACTACCACTCTCCTGGCCGCCCACTGCTGTTTCTTCTGTGCTTCGTCTGCACTTCCTGGGTATTGCTACAGTATCCCAAAAACTGTTCGAGCCACTCTGGTCCATCTCAGCATCTGGATTTCCATTGTCCATCTTAGTTTTTCTTCCCTTTTCCTTCTTACCCTGTTCTTTCTCCCCTATCTAATGTAATTGTAATTGATTCATCTGTGCATTGTAAGCCACTTTTGAGTCTGCTTCATGTGGAAAAAAGTGGGGTATAAATGTTCATAAATAAATAAATTAAGGAGATGGGTTGCAAAACTCAAACTCTTGCAATTTCAGGAGTAACCTAGTGGTTAGAGCAGCAGGCTGTGACCCAGAGAGACCAGGGCTCAGATCCCACTGGTCCTTCTTGTGGCCCTGGGCAAGTCACATAACTAAGGTACAAACTTATGGTCCAGTTTACTAAGCAGCGTTAGTGACTGTCCATGCACTAGTACCAACACAGCCCATTCACTTTGAATGGGTCATGTCGGCTGTCGGTACTAGCGCTGCTTCGTAAACAGACCCCTTAGATTGTATGACCTCCAGGGACAGGGAAATACCTAGTGTACCTGAATGTAACTCATATCTTGAACAATCACTGGAAAATGTAAACTATTTAAATTTGGGGTGTATTTTTTTAAACACTAGAGAGGTATGCATTAATCCCCTATCATGCTTTCCTCAGAAACCCAAGTCAAAACCAGAAGTCAACCCACAGTTCAAATAAACTCAGAGCAGGTGTAAATGCCAACAGGGACATTGTCCATGACATTTGTGCATTGCGATTCTGAAATATGGAATCCATGTTTGTTCTGAAGGACTGCTGAAACCATGTCTGGGCCATACCTCCTTAAAATCTGTGCATGCAACTGGCATAAAGGTAGAAGTAATGGCTTTACTTATATGAGCTGACAATTTAGATGTGACCCAGTGGCCTAGTGGTTAGTGCAGTAGGCTTTGATCTCAACATCCGATTCCCACTGCACCTCCTTGTGACCCTGGGCAAGTCACTTAACCCTCCTTTGCCTCAGGTATAAAAACCAAGATTGTGAGCCCTCTAGGCATAGAAAAAAAGTATCTGCTTATAATGTGTGATGGTCTTCTGCCTTGAACTTGATGGTTAGGCAAATTATAAATGCCAGAATTAAATGTGTAAGTCAGCTTTTAACAATTGTAAATGTATATTACCCTTCTAAAACCACTTGCATAGACTAAGGAGTTAAACATTTCCCTGTGGGGAGGAGCAGAGAGGCATAAACAATGATTCAGGGCATTTTTTTCTGCTGGTAGGTATTACACAGAAAATAAACTTAAACCAAATGGAGGAAGACATTATTCTTCTTTGTGAGTGTGTTACCAGGAGTTGCTGTAGCTATTCTAATGCTCTCTCCATGAGATGCTAAAGAACAATTTGGTGTGATTAACGGCCTGATTCACTTGGCTTTTCTCCCATTCTATGTACTAGGGAGGGGTGATCAAAGTAAATCAGTTCCTAAATTAATATAAAGCCAATAATATTCACCCTACAAAAAAATGATAGATAATAGTTTAGCTCTTTCTTGGCTTCCACTGTGACCGGCTGAATAGGTCCAAAGCCCCAGTCTTAGCCAGAGCCCAACTTCTTCTGCCCTCTGTACAGTTAGTGCTGTCAAAATTCAATAGGGATTAAATTTAAAACCAGGCAAATACAGCTTGTAGCTCTGCAGTGCAGCTATAGAAAATCAGGAACCATTTCAAAGCGTTTTCATAAGCAGAGAAATTACTACAGAGAGATTATTCTACCAATCCAGTGAGCTGCACTCATCCCAAAGTGTTCTTTATAGAATAGCGTTGAGTGCCGAATTTTATGGGTGCTGAATTTTCTGCACCATTTATAGAATCTGGCCCACTGCCTTCATTATATGCAAATATATTTCATGCATATTTATTGTGGTATCCTGAAAACGACAACTATTTATGATGCTTGAAGACCACAGTTGTCTACATGCAGGCACTAGGAGTTCATTGATGGAATAATGGGAGGCGGGTCATGAAGGAATTACCATGTAGATGGAATTTCTCTAGTGCAGAGGAGTTTGCTGAGCATGAGGGGGGGGGGGGGGGAGACGTGTGTAGCTCATTCAGTAATTTTAAATGCTGAAGAAGGAAACAGGTGTGGTACATAAGTACATAAGTAATGCCACACTGGGAAAAGACCAAGGGTCCATCGAGCCCAGCATCCTGTCCACGACAGCGGCCAATCCAGGCCAAGGGCACCTGGCAAGCTTCCCAAATGTACAAACATTCTATACACGGTTCTCAGTTGTGTGGCAGATAGCTTTACCCCTGCTTTTCCCTTTTCCCAACATCTGCCCCTGGAGAAATAGGAGGTAGTAGACTCACACCCCATATACTCTCACTCCTTTCCCTTTTCCCTGGAACTGAGTTTGATTACAGGGCAGCTTCTTGTGACTCTAGGCAAATCACTTGACCCTCCATTTGCCCCAGGTACAAAATAAGTACCTATATATAGTATGTAAACCGCTTTGATTGTAACCACGGAAAAGCGGTATATCAAGTCCCATCCCCTTTCCCTTTCTTTACATTCCTACCCCTCTCTCCCAGTTCTCTCACCCCATCTCTTCTAACTCCCCTCTCTTGCCCCCTCTCCTATCCTTCCATCTTCTTTCACACCCTTCTTCCCTTCCTCCCAAGTTCTTCATCACACAAGCAGGCTGCATCAGCACACACTCCCAGTCCTGTATCACCAGAAGTATGATGGACCAACACGCACACATCCCACTCCTACAGCCCCTGAGTGGGGTACACCTGTTCATGAACACACACAATTGTACCCATCCTGCAACCTTGGACGGGGGGCATCCATGTACACTCCAAATGTTGCATCACTGACAGCAAAGAATACCAACATGTACCCCCACGCCTGCAGCACAGAAGCAGGAGCATCTCCTCACCAACAATGATGATGTCCAGCCCCTGAGAAGTGGGAGGCAGGGCAGAGTTGCGATGGTGTGGATCTGAGGCCATTGGAAAGATTTATCTTTAACAGGAATAGATCATAATCTCAGGTGCTGGAGGCAGCAACCATTTCTAGCTCATCTTATTCTTGGGGCCAGAGGGGGAAAGAGGCAGGCTGAAGTGTATGGGCAAGAAAGTAAAATAATTTTGTAACTTCTGCTCTAGTAAGAAGTACGGTCATCGATTCTCTAGGTGACAGGTGTGCTAAATCCATGGAGAGATTTGGAAATTCCAAACCCATTCTTTGACAAGAAACAGATATAAATTCCAGGAATTAGAACATCAGGCAGCCCACACCCATTCTTATCACTAAGCAGTTACATAAGCAATGCACAAACAGATGAAAGCTCTGAGTTGCAATAATCATTCAAGTAATGAGACACTAGCTACAGAGGGCTTTTTATTGTTCTGCTGTAAACTCTGCAAAGAGACTGGGAGGATGTCTATGTACCGCATTAAGATGTCTGAGGTGTCAGGACAGATAGTTTGCTGAAAGCTTCTGGCAATCACTCCATTATTGTCAGAGTCATTTCAATTACTCCCTCCGAAGAGCTGTCAGTGTTATTGATGGAGGGTTCGGCAACTCAGGTCTCTGGGATTCACTTCCATTTAAAAACAAACAGGCAGATGGCTTTATTAGACAGAGGCAAGTTGCTCAGGTGCTCTAATTTCACAACAAGTCCTGTGTCACAGGGCTTTTTTTTAATTAACGACTTTCTTTTATTTTGTGTATATGGAAAAATGATTTGCAAATAGGGGTCATAGTGCTTTCTGTAAATAATGTGGAGGTGCTCTATGTATGCAGTCTAATTTTGCCTGTTCTCCATCCCTAGAAACACCCACACATGTAGGGGTGAATTCTATAAATTGTGCCTAAGAAATTGGTACTGAAAAAAATGCTTAAACACTATTCTATAAGCCATGCTGATAGAATAGCACTTAAGTCCTGGGGTCACTCTTAAATTTAGGCACGTCCACTTGCACCAATAAAAACATGGTGCAAATGCCCCTGCCTAAATTTACACGTGGAACCCCCTGCATGTGTAACCCAAAACCATGCCCATGATCCACCATGAACCACCCATGACCCTGCCATTTCTGTACCCCCTTTTTCAGGATTGACTCAGGGCCACGGAGAAACAGGACCAGGGCAGGTCCACCAACCGCCACCCCCACCACCACCTCCACCTGGACCACCGCGCCATGCCCGTCCCCACTCTGGCCACCCGCACATTCAGGCCGCCGCCCCTTTCTTTCCTGTGTCTGACTGCTCCTCCCTTAGTCTGTCGTCTCCTGTGTGCCGGAACCTGGATGATTGCATTAACGTGATAACACAAGTCACCTGGGTTATCTTATTAATACAATCATCTGGGTCCTGGCACACAGGAGCAGAAGAGAGACAGACCTAGAAGTAGGCATGCAGGAAGAAGCTTGCCAGTGTTGGCCCCCCCTTGGAGGCCGGATCAGGGAATTTTGCCCCCCCCCCCGCCCCCCTCTCGGTGGCCCTGGATTGATGTAAAATTTAGTGCCTAAATTTATGTGCGTACATCTTAGTTGATTCCAATTAGAACTAATAATGTTTGTTAAATTGGCATTAATTGGCTCATTATTCAATTAAATTGCACACACCATGCCAATTTTGGGGACTTTTATATGATTAAGAGGCAATTCTATAACTGAGTGCCTCCATTAAGGCACCCTGAGAGCATGTGGGAGGAGCCAATTCTATAAAGACATCAAAGGGCCTAGGTTCCATTCTAGAATACTAACAGTTTGACACTCACACTTATAGCAGCCATAGAACTGGGTTTAGTGTGAGGGCCTAAATGCAACAGCAGTGTGCATAACTTTTAGCACTCTGTAAGGGGCCCTTTTTTCAAAGCAGTGGTAGAGCTACCGCGCATATAGCACATGCTCAATTGAGACTACCACCTGGTTAGAGCACCCACCCAGTGGTAATTTCAAAGTTGGCACATGCTGTTTCCCACGGTAGAAAATATTTTTCTATTTTCTACCGCAGGGGGCGTTCCCAGTGGTAATCGGCTGGTGCACGCTGCATGAGTACCGTGCGTGTAGTGTGTGAGCCCTTACCCCTGGGCCAATGGGGGGCAGTAAGGGCTCAGGCAGTAAATAGCCACATACTACTTTTAATTTTAGTGCATGGCCATTTATTGCCCCCATTTTAAAAAAAAAACTTTTTTCCCCAGCCATGGTAAAAAATGGCCCTGCTTGTGCCAAAAACACATGCCCACACTAACGCAGGTCACTTTTTGCCAGAGCTTAGTAAAATAACCCCTAAGTAATGTGCAAAAGTGGGAGCCTCGCCCATGTATGCACCCAAATATGTGCTATGCAAGGTAGGCATGTGGTTACTGAATAGTGCGTCAGTGGAATGTCAGCATGCATGCCCATCCGTGTGCACATGCTAGTATTCTAGACATTTCTGCGTGTAACGGGCATGTAAATATTAACTTCTACTTTAATATTCCCTTATCTCTTGTTTGTCTGTCCTAATTAGATTGTAAGCTCTGTCAAGCAGGGACTGTCTCTTCATGTTCAAGTGTACAGTGCTGCGTACGTCTAGTAGCGCTATAGAAATGATTAGTAGTAGTAGTAGTAGTTTATAAAATTGCCACAGAAGATCTCCTATGCTGTTATAGTGCTTGCTTTTCTGTGTGTAGTACCTCGAGCAGTTTTATAAGACCCTGCTTATGTGGGTAGAAAGCTGCTCTAATGTATACTGTACATTGCTTCTATAAAATCACCCATGTGTATTTTCTGCATTTGTGTTTTGTAAATGTTGTTCACATCATCTACATGATTTGTATTATTACATACATTTGGGTATTGTCAATCTATTCTGCATTACAGTTTGTAATGTATACGTTGCCAGTGTTCTGCACCTGTTGCGCAGTTTATGAAGAGGTAGGACCTGATTTATTCAGTCTCTCACAGGGGAAGCCAAGAAAGGGCTAAACTATTGTGTCATCTTTATTTTAGGGTGAATACTATTGGCTTTATTTTAATGTAGGACCTGATTTTCTCTCTTATGCGTAGAATGGGAGAAGAGCCAAGTTAATCAGGCCCATAATCACATCTAATTGTTCTTTCGTGTCTGTTGAAGAGAGCATTAGCATAATCTACAGCAGCTCCTGGTACACACTCAAGCATCTTCTATGTATAAAGCATGTTGTACATACAGAAAATGGCTATCATAAAACTATGTGTACGTTTACATGATCTCTGTGTAGGCATTCCCTGGGGTATTGCTTGGGCAGAACTGGAGCAAAGTTCTGAGATACGTGTGCACTCATCATAAACTAGATTCCCACAGTGGCACCTGCCTCGGAGCAGGTGTAACTGTGCATGAGCATTTGTGCACTCTCAGGGTTAGCTCTAGAAGCTTATTTTATAAAGGTGCAAATTTGAAACTGCCATAAAGACTTGGCTTTTCCACCTTGCATTCTCTTCTCCCTAACCTGATTGCAATACCTTTTCATTGAGTTTTGTGACTGTTTCTTCTTTCTTTACAAGGCAAGTGCACATTCCACACCAGGGGCGTAGCCAGACACCCAATTTTGGGTGGGTCTGGGCCCAAGATGGGTGGGCAGAAGAACCTCGCCCCGTCCCACAGGTGATTTGGTCTCTCCTTCTCTCACCTGCATGCCATATGGTCTCTCAAACATCCCCCCTCTCCCGTATACCTTTTAAAGTGCAGATTTTCACCAGCAGAGAGCAGCAACTAATACACACTGCTCATGTTGGCCCCACACCCTTCCCTCTGATGCAACTACCTGTTTCCGCCTAGGCAGAAATACATCACAGGGAAGGCTGTGGGGCTGGTGCGAGCAGTATGTATGTCACTGCTCACTGCAGGCGAAGATCTGCTACTTACAAGGTATGCAGGAGGGACACTTGTTGGGAGTTTTCGGCTGGTCGGGCTTGGGGATCCCTGCCAGCCACATCATAGGTATGCTGCTACGCCACTGTTCCACACAAGGCAAACAAGCAAGGAAGAGCAGCGAAGTTGACGAAAATGGCTGGAGACCTTTTATTATCAATTTTTCAATCTGACTCAACACAGACCTTGTTTGGGCGACAGGGCTTGCATCAGGAGTGCTTGACAGGAGAATCGCTTGACGCATTGCCTATGTTTAGCTGCATTGGCAGTCTTTGATGTTTATATTAGAGATTAACCCACTTCCCCCTGACCTGCCTTTAACTCTTGCTTTTTCTCTTCTCTCTACTCTCCTTTTCTGCTCTAGGGCTAAATTAGTTGGTGTGAATGAAATCTGTTCTTTTTTGCAAGTTTTGTAGTTCCTTTCTTCAAATCCTATGTAATTTTTAGATTGTAAGCCACTTTGATCTGCTAGTTAGCAAAGACAGTGTAGCAAATATTGGCAAGGGGGGTGCAAAATTCCCTGGACCCGGCCTCCAAGGGGGGGCCAACACTGGCAAGCTTCTTCCTGCCTGCCTACTTCCAGGTTTGTCTCTCTTCTGCTCCTGTTTGCCAGGACCCAGTGTATTAATAAGATAATAAACTATTGACTATGTTGCCTTTCAACAATAGCATCACAGAGATACTGGATAAGGCCAAAAAAGGACTCGACTTCATAGAAAAATGGGCCACAACTGTCAAATTCAAACTGAACCAAGAGACAAAACCAATCTCCTGGTTCTATCCAGCCAGCACAATCTCACCACTTACCAAAACATCATAATAGACCAACAATCATATACAATCGAAACACAAATAAAAATACTAGGAATCATTCCTGACAAACATCTGACCCTTGAAGACCAAGTTGCTGCAATCACATCAAAAAGCTTCAAAACACTACGGAAACTGAGAAGAATCAGAGACTATTTCCCCAGACAGTCATTCTGTCTTATAGTACAGACACTGATATTGTCCCAACTAGACTACTGTAATGCAGCATATGTAGGCTGCAAAGCAAACCTACTACAATCATTGCAGACTGTCTACAACACAGCAGCGAGACTGATATTCAAAAAGTTGAAATATGATAGAGCAACCCCACTACTCATAATGCTACATTGACTCCCAATCAAGACCAGACTATTTTTCAAAACTAGTACAATCATCTTCAAAATACTGTTTGGCATGTCACCGGACTACATCCTAGACATGATCAAACTATCACCAAGAAATGCAAACCCAGGAACCAGAGGTTACCTATTACTTCACATGCCCAACTGCAAAAACATACTATACAAGTCCACCTACACGGCAGGATTGAGCTATCTGGGCTCAAAATGGTGGAACTCAATTTCCACAGTCATAAGAAGCATCGTGATCTACCTCCAGTTCAGGAAAGACCTAAAGACCTACCTCTTCAGGAAATTCTATGAGTAAAATATGCACTAATCGTTCTGGAACAACAATACACAGCACAACCTCTAACTGTAATCCATCTTTTTATTTAAGAAAAAAACTAAGACATACCTTTCTCAAGAAACCCAGGGGGTCTTTTAATAAAGCTAAGCTTAATAAGCTAAGCTAAGCTCGAGTTATCTGCACCAGGGCCCATAGGAATAAAATGGGCCCTGCTGCAGATAACTCGAGCTAAGCTTTAGTAAAAGACCCCCCCCCCCCCCCAATGAGTATTCTATACGCACTAATATTTATTCTGCCAACCACTGTAAAACACAGCATCATACAACCTTGTAAATGTAATTGAATCAGTGTACTCTCTAACAACTGTTAAATGTAAGCCACATTGAACCGAAACTTGTTTTGGATAATTGTGGGATACAAATATGAATAAATAAATAAAATTAAAAAAAATAATAACTAGGCACCTTTTTGGAATTTTTATATGCTCTCTGTTATAAAATAACCCTCCATGCATAGACTCTTCTAATTTATCTTGCTGTGTGTCTTGCGTATATTTGTGGTTCTATCTGGTATGTGTTCTTGGGGAAGATGATTTTCAAATCCATTTATATGGGTAAATGGTGATTTACTCCTGTAAACTGATTGTCTGAAAATTGCTATTTCTCAGTGCAGTGCTCTTATCTACATTTACAGGAAGCATTATCAAATGTGTGTATAGATGGAAAAGAAACGAATACAAGTGGATTGTCTTTTAAAATCTTTGTGCTATTTTCCATGAAAAGGAACCCACCTCAAAATCAGAGGCAAAGGTTCATTCATTTATTCATACAACCACAGTGCTAAAGCAGATTCCAATTATAATACCAATAAAATAAAAGTAACTAGATTTACATAAAATAAAATTACAATATAAACAAAATAAATCAATATGCAATAAATATTAAAAAAACAATTGAAAAACTCTGGGTTTAAGAACATTACAAAGCGTAAATAGAAGGCTCTGAGCAAATCTCCAAGGGAAGTTCATTCTATAAATCTGGAGCATTGCACTGGAACGCACAGCCTTATGTGATTGATGATCTTACAGCCAGGAAAGCAGGGGCCAATAACAAAACCTACTGAGATGATCTGGATGTAACAACTCTAAGATAATCTGGGGCAGCCTGATTAAGACATATAAAGAGCACTTCTATGGTCTAGCCAACCGATACACAGCCTGCAGGAGGCAGGCCGGCTAAGTGGCGTGATCGGCGCTGAACCCAGATATCCAGTGCCGGGCCATTCCTGAAGACCAGCATTGAATATCCGGGGGGTTTTTGGCTGGCTTATACTTAACCGGCCAAGTTAGTATTCAGCGCTTACTGAGGAACTTGGCTATGTTTGTTTCCTTTTGGTTTTATATTTTTTGTGGTGCACCTCCCTCTCCCTATTTTCATAAAATATTCTAGGACAAAAAAGATAGTATACTGTAGACAAGATAAACAGGAGGCAACAGAATCAAGAAACAGGCAAGATGATAGCTATGCTGATATATTTATAAAATTAAAACTGCAATAATCTGAATGAATCCTGATATTGAATTTCGATGAATACAGCCCCAAAAGCACTCATCAAAGCTCTTATCTTTTAGGGGCAGCCTAAGTACCTTTTAGACAGAAGTATGCTTTCCTTATGTCTTTTGGAGGTCTGTATCACAACACTGTTCATTGCTGCTGAGGAGGCCCATCTCCAACTGGTAAGGACTCCACAACTGGACACTTAGGGGAGACTTCATCAAGCTATGTTAAGGCCTGCCTGGAAACCACTTGACTACCAGGTAAAAGCCTTGAGGGCCTATCTTGGGCAGGAAGGCCTTGGGGATAGAAAGAAGCAAGGGGGGGGGGGAGCAGATCAGGAGGGACGAATGCTGCATGGGGGGGGGGAAGATCGGGGGGGACGAATGCTGTGTGGGGAGGTCAGCTGAATTGGGAGGGCTATTACAAGGAGCCCCATGCCCCCATACACATCGTCCCAGAAGCATTAGGCAGTGGCTTTGTAGCCTGATTCAAACAGACACATAGAATAAAGCTGATTGCAAGCTGACTCGCAAGCAGTGTTATTCTGAATCCCACAGGAAATCATGTCAATCCTACAGGAAATCAAGGTGCGGTACAAGGTGATCTTTTAGTGTACCTTGGTGAATTTCCCTCTTAAAAGCAGAAAGGTGAGAAAGTTCAAAGAAAATGTATATTCTACTCAATATAAAATTCTTGGCAAATTACACAATAAACATACATAATCATGCATAAATAAAAGAAATATTAAAATAAAACTACACAAAAAGACAACACAATAAGGGGCAGACCAGCATGTTAGAATTTCAACAAAATGTATTCACCACAGATAAATAAAAACTCTATATACTCTCTAAACTTTAAGGAGATTTTCTTTCTTTTTTGGTGCGGGGAGGGGACTTATATGAAGATTTTGGCTACATAGGTGGTGCACTTGCTGTTTTTAACAGAAAGAGGTTGGAGCTATTTATCTGAATACTTTTTATTTGTTTTGTAGTTTTTACCAGACAGGTGAATATCCTGTATCACACCTCTTGGGTATGTACAATCTTTTGATATTCCAAGTTTATTTTCCATTTGCTATCCCAATCTTTGGGAGCCTTCAGGGTGGTTTACAATCTAAGATAACATTAAACGGAAGACAGATCTTTACAAAGACAGAGCCAGGACTGGACTAAAAGGGAGAAATCCATTAATGATTGTGCAGAGGGAGGGACAAAACAAAATGGAAGGGGCATATACAGTCTGGAGCTCCCCGGAAAAGCTAGTGACATTTAGCCATATGCATCCTTAAATAGATGTTTTAAATTTTGTTAGGGAGGTTTCCAATCTCATAGAAGGTGGAAGGTCATTCCATAGGCAAGGAGCTTGGACAGAGAAAATAGTGTCTAGTGTGCTCATGCATGAGGACACAATAACTAGGAACTACAAGTTGAGTTTGTTGTGCAGACCTGAGATATTGTATTTTATATTTTGAAATACTGTGGATTTTAAGGTGTGTAGTTTTGAAGCATGTATTATCTATATTGATGGCCTTTTATGTATCCATTTTACACTTTGTATCAGCCCCTGATACAGCCCCTGTACGGGCGAAACATGGCTATATCGAGCTATAGAGAGTGTTTTTATTTATCTATGGTGAATAAATTTTGTTGAAATTCTAATACGCTGGTTTGCCCCATCTTTTTGTTGTTCTGGATCTTGCGGACTGCTTACCTGTTTGCTTTCTGGAGCACAATAAGGGACCCTTTTACAAAGCTGCGGTAAGCGCCAACACATGTTTACTGCAACAAAAAAATGACGTACCATGGGGCGCATTAAAGTGTCCCACAGTAATTTCTGGATGTGCACATGCTACCCATGCAATAAAATAATTACATTTATGTTTTGGCACAGTGGGTGCATCTGGGAGCAGAGGGTAGTTACGTTCTATGGAGGAGTAGCCTAGTGGTTAATACAGCAGACTTTGATCCTGGGGAACTGGGTTCGATTCCCACTGCAGTTCCTTGTGACTCTGGTCAAGTCACTTAGGGGCTCTTTTACTAAACCGTGTAGGCGCCGACGTGCGCCCAATGTGTGTCAGTTTTGAGTTACCACCCAGCTACCGCGTGGCCCTTGTGGTAATTTTGACGCACGTCCGCTACGCGCTCTGGAAAATATTTTTATTTTCTGGCATGTGGGCGGTAATCGGCATTTTACATGCGTAGACCATTACCGCCTGGTTACCGTATGAGACCATACCGCTAGGTCAATGGCTGGCGGTAAAGTCTCAGACCTAGCAGTAAGATCTCAGACCCAAAATGGAGGCGCAGCAATTTTCATTTTGCCGCACATCCATTTTCTGCAAAAATTTTAAAAAGGCATTATTTTACAGGTGTGCTGAAAAATGATTGTGTGTGCGCCCAAAACTCACGTCTACACTACCGCAGGTCATATTTCAGCTCGCCTTTGTAAAGGGACCCCTTAACCCTCCATTGGCCAGGTACAAATAAGTACCTGTATATACTATGTAAACTGCTTTAAATGTAGTTGCAAAAACCAAAGAAAGACAGTATATCAAGTCCCATTTCCCTTTCCTTAATTGGTTAGCAGAGCTACATTGCTGTGTGCATGCTTAGCACATGAGCCCTTATCGCCTATATGGTGGTAAGGGCTCACACGCTAATCTCTTTCAATGGCCACACGCTAATGGCAAAATTAGAACGTGACCATTAATACTAAAAATAGGAATTTCTGCCATTTTACCACAGCAGTAAAAATGGCCTTAGCGCACGAGAATGAACTGCGTAAGGGTGTGGTAAGACCACCTTTTACGGCTGTTTGGTAAAAAGGCCCCTAAGAGTCAAACACAAACATCAGGCATTGCTCTTATTTCATATACATCGGTGAAATACCAATTTTTTAACTGAAGCTGCCTAGGGTGAATTCCTTCATAAAGGCAGTTAATAAAGCCCAATAAATAATATATAAATATACACCTTCTCTCTTCCTTCTGCTTCCTTATTATCTGCCTCACAGCGAAGCTCTTCGGCAGATACTGCACAAAGAGCCAGAAACAGAACTAATATCTAGTCTAGAATTGCTGAGACTCCTAAGAAAGAAAACAGATCTTATATTTCCAGGTCTCCTTTGTTCCCTTATGAAGTTTTCTTTTAAGAGCCAGGACTGCTTCAGAGCAGTGATTCACAAAATAACCATGTGAGATGTAGCATAGATGCTTTTCCTGGAGCACTTTGCTATCTACTGGTGCACAGCTGTTACAAGGTGCCGAAATCCGCTGCTTATCTGCCTTTGCCACTGATTGATTCACTTCTCTGGGCTACAACTTATCTATCCTTTCAGTAATTGAATATTTATTTTCTCTTTCCTTTGCCTTTGCTCCCCTTGTTTGAAATACTTGTCTTTTCAGTATGAGAGGTGAGAGAGGCAGGTGTGGAGTGACGACCATGCCTGAGGTATGAAGGGCAATATTATTTTTAGATCACCCTCTTCTTTAGTTTGAAGAATGCACCCCCCCCACCATGTTCTTTTTAAACAAACAGTCCTACAGCCCCGGGGAACAGTTTCTTCATCTTCGTTCAGCTTAGGGGCTGATGTAGTAAAGCACATTAGGCTTTTGCATAGGGTAGCTCGATTTTTAGTGCACAATTTTGTGAGCAACCTGTGTAAAAAAAAACCTGTGCACAAGGCCCTGGGTAGGCATTAGTACACAGCTCACTTAAATCCCATGATGGGATGGACTGGTTGCAATGACATAGCCAAAAAAGAAGAATGAGATCCGCCTGGATAATAACCAGTGGAGATGTAGTGAGGTCCAAAAAGATAAGCCAAAGAGTCTGGTCACTGCATCTCAAAAAAGATATAGTTCACAATTAGAAAAGGTGCAAGGAAGGGCAACGAAAATGATAAAGATGGGACGACTTCCCTATGAGGAAAGGCTAAAGCGGCTAGGGCTCTTCAGCTTGGAGAAAAGATTGGCTGGTGAGATATGATAGAGGTCTATAAAATAATGAGTGGAGAGGAACGGGTAGACACATAGGCGCCCCGTATAAGAGGCTTGGGGAGGCTAAGCCTCCCCAGCCCGCCACTGCCCCGCCCCGCCCCCCGCCGTACCTTTAAATATTATAGTTTTGCTGGAGTCGCGGGCAGCCGGCATTGAAGACATCGGCAGGCTTACGCCAGCTCCGGCAGCCTTCCCTTCCCTCGTTGCAAGTCGGATGATGGCTCCGCCCTCGTAGAAACAGGAAATACGTCAGAAGAGGGCGGAGCCATCATCCGACTTGCAACGAGGGAAGGGAAGGCTGCTGGAACCGGCGTAAGCCTGCCGATGTCTTCAATGCCGGCTGCCCGCGACTCCAGCAAAACTATAATATTTAAAGGTACGGCGGGGGGGGGGGGCAGGAAGGAAACAGGGCAGATGGGAGAGGAGAGGAGGGTTGCTGCACATGGTGGAAGAAGGGGAGAGGAGGGTTGCTGGATGGAGGGAAGGGGAGAGGAGGGTTGCTGGACATGGTGGAAGAAGGGGAGAGGAGGGTTGCTGGACGGAGGGAAGGGGAGAGGAGGGTTGCTGGACATGATGGAAGAAGGGGAGAGGAGGGTTGCTGGATGGAGGGAAGGGGAGAGGAGGGTTGCTGGACATGGTGGAAGAAGGGGAGAGGAGGGTTGCTGGATGGAGGGAAGGGGATAGGAGGGTTGCTGGACATGGTGGAAGAAGGGGAGAAGAGGGTTGCTGGATGGAGGGAAGGGGAGAGGAGGGTTGCTGGTGGACATGGTGGAAGAAGGGGAGAGGAAGGTTGCTGATGGAGGGAAGGGGAGAGGAGGGTTGCTGGACATGGTGGAAGAAGGGGAGAGGAGGGTTGCTGGATGGAGGGAAGGGGAGAGGAGGGTTGCTGGACATGGTGGAAGAAGGGGAGAGGAGGGTTGCTGGATGGAGGGAAGGGGAGAGGAGGGTTGCTGGACATGGTGGAAGAAGGGGAGAGGAGAGGGCAGGGGAGAGGAGGGTTGCTGGATGGAGGGAAGGGGGGAGGAGGGTTGCTGGACATGGTGGAAGAAGGGGAGAGGAGGGTTGCTGGATGGAGGGAAGGGGAGAGGAGGGTTGCTGGACATGGTGGAAGAAGGGGAGAGGAGGGTTGCTGGATGGAGGGAAGGGGAGAGGAGGGTTGCTGGACATGGTGGAAGAAGGGGAGAGGAAGGTTGCTGGATAGAGGGAAGGGGAGAGGAGGGTTGCTGGACATGGTGGAAGAAGGGGAGAGGAGGGTTGCTGGATGGAGGGAAGGGGAGAGGAGGGTTGCTGGACATGGTGGAAGAAGGGGAGAAGAGGGTTGCTGGATGGAGGGAAGGGGAGAGGAGGGTTGCTGGTGGACATGGTGGAAGAAGGGGAGAGGAAGGTTGCTGGATGGAGGGAAGGGGAGAGGAGGGTTGCTGGACATGGTGGAAGAAGGGGAGAGGAAGGTTGCTGGATAGAGGGAAGGGGAGAGGAGGGTTGCTGGACATGGTGGAAGAAGGGGAGAGGAGGGTTGCTGGACATGGTGGAAGAAGGAGAGAGGAGGGTTGCTGGATGGAGGGAAGGGGAGAGAAGGGTTGCTGGACATGGTGGAAGAAGGGGAGAGGAAGGTTGCTGGATAGAGGGAAGGGGAGAGGAGGGTTGCTGGACATGGTGGAAGAAGGGGAGAGGAGGGTTGCTAGACATGGTGGAAGAAGGAGAGAGGAGGGTTGCTGGATGGAGGGAAGGGGAGAGGAGGGTTGCTGGACATGGTGGAAGAAGGGGAGAGGAGAGGGCAGGGGATAGGAGGGTTGCTGGATATGGGTGGATGGAGGGGAGGGTAGGGGGGGAGAGGAGGGTTGCTGGACATGGAGGGGGAGGGAGGAGTGAGGAAGGAGATGAGATAACAGAAAAGGAAGAGAGTAGAAAAACTGCACATGGATGAAGAAAATAGGCAAAAGCTGGATCCACTGGACAGTCAAGTTTGCGGAGGACCCAGCTTTTACTTACGGATATAGGACAAGAAATGAAGAAGAAAGGCGGAAAGTAAACAAATAAATGGAAAGGAAGCCCTGGAAACGGAGTTAAGAGGACAGATAGCAGCAGAATCGGATACTGGGCCAGCACAATCAGAAAAACAAAGTCACCAGACAACAAAGGTAGAAAAGATCATTTTATTTTCATTATAGTGTTTGGAATATGTCCACTTTGAGAATTAGGTGTTCAACATTAAAAGTTTATTTACTTATTTATGACATTTTATCCCACATTAAACATGAATTAGGATGTTTTGTGGCTCTACATGAGAATTGTGATATTATGATCCCTTGTTTCAATATTGTTGACGGTCTACATTTTCCGTATGGGTGGTATATTGGTGTATTAGGTTCTGCCCAGTGTAATATTTATGGTACAGTAAGGTTCAGAGTGTCTTTTTGCACAAAGTTGTGCATAGTGTTTTGCAGTTGAGCGATTGTGGTTAGTATATGCTTTGAGCAACCACTTTATTCTTTGACATATGATACATAGCTAATATCTAAATTTAATAAAAGGTATTAATTGTGACATTTATTTATTTTTTTTTCTGTGTGTGATCAGACAATTATGGATTTAAGCTCCACCCCTGTCCCCGCCCCTAACCCCGCCCCCTTTAGCCTCCCCAAACAGTTGGGCCACCGACCGCCTATGGGTAGACATGAATCACTTGTTTAATCTTTCCAAAAATACTAGGACTAGGGGGCATGCAATGAAGCTACAAAGTAGTAAATTTAATACAAATCATAGAAATATTTCTTCACTCAACATGTAATTAAACGCTGGAATTTGTTGCCAATGTGGTACAAGCAGTTAGCTTAGCAGGGTTTAAAAAAAGGTTTGAATAATTTCCTAAAAGAAAAGTCCATAACCCATTATTAAGATAGACTTGGGAAAATCCACTGCTTATTTCTAGGGTAAGCAAGGATATGATAGAGACGTTTAAATACCTCAGTGGCATTAATGTACAGGAGGTGAGCCTTTTTCAAGTGAAGGAAACCTCTGAAATGAGAGGGCATAGCATGAAGTTAAGAGGAAATAGGCTTAGGAGGAATCTGAGAAAATACTCTTTCACGGAGAGGGTAGTGGATGTGTAGAATGGCCTCCCGGTGGAGGTTGTGGAGACAAGGACTGTGTCAGAATTTAAGAAAGCATGGGACAGGCACATGGGATCTCTTAGGACAAGGGGTTACTGAGGATGGGCGGACTGGATAGGCTGGTCATTCGGCTCTTATCTGCCATCATGCTTCTATGTTTCTATACCCAATAAAAGACCAAGGAGCAGCCACTGTCCAACCAGAAATGGTGCATGAGCGACTACTTTTCAAGAACTAGGAAGGGAAAAGAAGCACCTAAGAGCCAAAAACACAACTTCAGGACTGCAGACACGTTATTCCCACAATACCAACAACACCCTAACCTGCAGGCAGCCATCTTCCATCATTTGCCAATAATAGTTTCAAAAGATTGCATCTATTTGGAAAAAGGGTACAGTCTTTCCGAAAAAATGCAAGCTTTTTTCCTAACAGTACGCCATTGTATACTTGCAAACCATCACGCATGTGCAAATCACTGGTCGCTGTATCTCAAAAAAGGTATAGTGGAATTAGAAAAGGTTCAGGGAAGAGCAACCAAATGATAAAGGGGATGGAACTGACTCCTTTCATGAGGAAAGGCTATAGAGGTTAGGGCTCTTCAGCTCAAAAAGAGATGGCTGAGGGGGGATACAATTGAGGTCTACAAAATCCTGAGTGGTGTAGAACGAGTAGAAGTGAATTGATTGTTCACTCTTTCAAAAAGTACAAAGACTAAGGGACACTCAATGAAATTACATGGCAATACTTTTAAAACAAATAGGAGGAAATATTTTGCACTAAAAAAATTGTTAAGCTCTGGAACTCATTGACAAAGGATGTAGTAATAGCAGTTAGTGTATCTGGATTTAAAAAAGATTTGGACACGTTTCTGGAGGAAAAGTCCATAATCTGCTATTGAGACAGACATGGGGAAGGCACTGCTTGCCCTATTGGAATGGTACTATTCTTTGGGATTCTGCCAGATATTTGTGACCTGAATTGGCCACTGTTGGAAGCAGTATACTGGACTGGATGGACCATTGGTCTGACCCAGTATGGCTATTCTTATGCTCTTATGTTCACTGTACATGTGTAAACAGCACAAATATGCACATACTATTGGGAAAAATAGTGCACACACTTTTAGAAAGCATTCTCCTGGCTTTATAAATAGGGCTACTCTTTCATCAGAGTGCGCAGTATCCTCCAGAATCTATACAGATCACCCAGATTTGGGCATGCTGGGCAGATGCATGTGCAAATTAATTTAATGAGCCAATTAACACCAATTACTGGCATTAATTGGCACTAATTTGGACTTATGCACACATCTGTCTATGGACTATTCTATAACACTGCATGCCCAAATTGTCTCATGTGCAACCCAAAATGGGATGTGGCCATGGGAGGGGCCTGGGTCGGTCAGAGGCATTCCAAAAATGTAGGCACAGAGTTATATAATTCTGGGGTTGCATGCCAGGATTTACACCAAGTTTCAGCTTGAGTAAGTCCTCATTCCCACAGTTACACACAGAAATCGGCACTAAGCACTATTCTATGAAAGGCACTTGGCGCGGAGCAGCTTTTATAGAATATAAGCTTTGTGAAGGTCTTCCTGGGGGTTATTCATTGAATCCAGCCCTACATGATTTTGTCCCTGTGACAAAAAATAGCCAAACAAAAACAATCAAAATGAGCATTCCCAGAAACAACACAGGAAATGACACACACATTTAAAAATCCTGCTCAAGACCTAAAAAAAAAAAAAATGCCCATCTCACACCATAATTAACAGCCTGGCTTTTCTTATGTCAGATCCAAACTCTATAAAATGAATTTAGAACAACAGTTCATGGTTTATTTCGAATTGGATACATTGTCCAGAACGTCCATAATAGAGAGTCATTAGCCTTGCAGAGGTTCTTGAAGGCAATTAGTTTGGGGTCTTGCAATATACACCTGAGGCAGGCAGGCAAATGATTCACAGCATTGTGCCTTGTTGCTTACTTTGGGGCCTTTTACTAAAGGGTTGATGAGCGGCATTAGGCTTGCCGCCCGCCAATCCACAGCAGCCTGGAGGTAACTCCGTCCTCAGTGTTTGCCATTTCCTGCACTACAGTAATTTATTTCTATATTTTTACCACCAGAGTTACTTGGCAGTAATCGGATAGCGCCACACTCTGCACGGTTATCGCTGGGTTAGCACGGGAACCCTTACCGCCAACTCAATGAGTGCTCCCTCCCTGAAATGACCCCGTGGCAAGTGCAAAAATACCTCATAACCATTTCTTTTTTTGGTCTTTTTATTCTCTGCGGCAAAAGGGGCCTCAGCATGTGGCAAAAAAACACATGCTGCTGCTTATGCAGGGCCCCTTTTACCATAACTGAACTCCTTTCTACCATCTTACTGTTGGCTATATTAATCATAATTGAATGCCTAGCAGTTTGTAAAACGTTGACAATTTAAGAGAGTCTTTTACTAAGGCTTGCTAACATTTTTAGTGTGCACTAATATTTAGCGTGCGCTAAACGTTAGAGATGCCCATAGGATACAAGCTAAAAACGCTAGCGTGCCTTATAGCAAAGCAGGCCCTAAGTCTTAAAGTTTTGCCAATGTTCTCTTTAGAGAACGGGCAAGAGTTTACCTTGCCGTTAAAGAAATATTTGCACCATGTATGCATGTGGTATGCATGCTGCAAGTGTACAGCACACATACATTTTGTACAGGCATTCAAATAATGGAATCAGAATATTTAAAAGGAAACACTGACTATTGAATGGACTACACTCTGGAGATGACACATACAGAGACACGGCCCTCAGTCAGCATTAAGAAATTGCTGGTTTTAATTATATTAGACAATAAAACAAAAAGCCAAATTTTACACAGGCCATTTAGGTGGGATGTGGGACATCCAAGCCAGGGTGGTCACAATTTCCTGTGTATTTTATAAAAGCCTCACTGAACCCAGAACCTTTTGTAAAATACCTATAAAGAAGAGGGGGAAGACAAAGTTAGGCACCCTTTTACTAAAGCTTAGCATGCATTAACGGACATTAGCATGCACTAAGTGCTATGTGTCTCATAGCTATACAACAGAATACACAGCATTTACCCCCCGATTCTATATAGCGTGCCTAGCGTTCTGCGCCAAAATCCAAGTGGATTCTATAACAGCTCACGTAACTTAAGTGACTTAACAAGCCAGTGTTAACAGCACTTAACAAGCAATAATGAGCACTAATTGACAGTAATTAGAATTTATGCGCACAAATCGTTAAGCATATTCTGTAATGCAGAGCTCTAAATTTTAATGCATGCAGGCAAAAAGGGGTGTGGTTATGAGCAGGGAAATGGGCATTTCATGATCATTCTAGAATTTTACGAATCTAGAATATGGCTCAGTGTGCCTAATTCTACACCGCCGGGATTTACACCATGTTTTCATTGGTGTAAATGGGCGCACATAGTTTTAGGCACTGGGATATCAACTAAGCGTATTCTATAAACCGCGCCTAAATCTAGGCGCTGCTTATAGAATACACTTGGAGGAAGTGTTTTCCATGCAGATTTTTTAGGTGTCATATATATAGAATCTCCCCCTTAGCACATGCTAATGTCCATTAGCATGTGCTAACCTTTAGTAAAAGAGCTCCTTAGTTTGCAGCATGTCCAGCGGGAACAGCCATTTTGCAAAAGACAAAAAATAAAAGAAAAAAAGAGTAGGTGCAAATATTTCTGCAGTAATCACACTTGTAAATGATTAGAATACTGGGACATGGAGAGAGTACTGTGTCCTGGACGATTTGCAAAGGGTAACACAATAAGATTCCAGGACCAGCTTGTGATCCAGTTAGAGCTGGTGGCATCATCTGTCAGTCCTTGGGTCTATTTAAGGAGCCTGCTGCTGTGGTGCTGTTTGGGAGAGAGTGGAGTATACCCTGTGTCACAGAAGACCTGAAGAAGGTAACAAAGTAAGACGTCCTTTTACTAAGCTGCTAACACGGGCTTACCGCAGCAAAAAAAATGGTGTACAGTGGAACGCGCTAAGACATCCCACAGTAATTTTGACATGTATGCACACTACCCGTGCACTAAAAAATAAAACTTATTTTTTGGCGCAGGGGCCGTGTCTAGGGGAAGAGAGTGGGTGCATCTATGCAAATTGGTTAGCACGTTGGTACTGCCGAGTGAATAATTGATTCGTGTAGGTTTAGCGCATGAGTCCCTACTGCCTACAAAATAGGTAGTGGTAGGGGCTCACACACTACTGGGAAAATTAGCACATGGCCATTAATGGAAAATTCTGAAAATCGGCCATTTTACCCTCAGAATGTAAAAATAGCCTTAGGGCGTGCTAAGGGCCACTTTTTGCCGCAGCTTAGTAAAAGGGCCCTTAGGAATCCAGGACCAATTTGTGACCCAGTCAGTACTGGCAACAGTAGCATACCAAGGGCGGGGCAGTGGGGGCAGTCCGCCCTGGGTTCAGGCAGCAAGGGGTTGTGGCTGTCAGCTCTGCCGGTTCCCTGCCCCCCTCTGACGTTACTTCCTATTCTGGGGCAGGGGACCGGCGGAGCTGACAGCCACGCAACTGCTCCATGCTCGCCCAGGTGGTGAGGATGATGCACTTTGTGGGAGGTGGGTGATGCGATTTGTGGGGGGAGTGATGCACCCGGGGGCGTATCAGTGTGATGCACTGAAGGGTGTAGAGGCGACTCACCCCGGGTTGCATACAACCTAGGTACACCACTGACTGGCGATATCATTTGTCTGGAACCAGGTCTATTTAAGGAGTCCACTTGCTGCTTGGAGCTTGGAAAAGGACAGGAAAGCAATGTTTGGATAACAGAGTGGATAACTGTAAGTTAAGATTGTGTTCTTTGATGGATAAACGCAAGGTAAAGAATGAGGTCTCTATTTCTTCCTCTCAAGTGGTGTTGGGCCCTATGAAAATACATGTGGTCCTTAATCCTGGTGGGGCACTTGATAAAGCTCTGCCTCTGACTCCTCCTAAAGGATTCTTCTTAAATTCTGGGGTTAGGTCTCCACTCCCACCTCCAATGGCCTCCTTAAGTACTTTCACTAGCTGATTCAGCTGAATCTATGATGGTTTTGCACCAGATGAGGTTATGGGGACCTTCTCGAAGCCAGAAATGTCCCCTGTAATGACTTCAAATAAAGTGCTACTGCCTAAAATAGTCTCTGTACCATTTTTGACTCAGTTTGTACACAGTCACTCTGTGCAATATACTGATGATATTTCTGGATAGTAGTTACTTGGACAGAGGAAATGCTGCAAGGGACTGTGGCTCAACTGTTTATTTTTACTAAGGACACAGTGGGGAAATTGGAGGATCTTGATGCTATAACTTCACCTTTGGATAAGTATTTAGGTTTTGTGGCATTTCAGATAACCTCCCTCCAGGCTGTCTGGGATTAAGGATAACCTTAATCTCTATTACAAGACTGAAGCTTTAGAAAATCTGGCCAGATATTAAACAGGATTTCAGGTGCAATTAATCAAGTGCAGGGAAAATTGAGGATGAGCAGATTCCTAACTCTGGCCAGATTTCAATTATCTAAGGAGGTCTTAACATTTCCAAATGCAGATTGGATTGTTTTAAATAAATGCTATTATATTATATATCTAAGAAAGTGAAGATGGTGAATGATGCTGGCGGGGTGATTTGGCACCATCAAGTAGCCTGGAGTTAAATAAGAGGCCCTTTACTAAACCACTTTAAGGGCCCTGTTTACTAAGACACACTAACATTTTTAGCGCACACCTAAAATTAGCATGCAGGAAATGCTAGACACCCATATATTCCTATGGGTGTTTTTAGCATTTAACGCACACTATTTAGCATGTGCTAAAAATGCTAGCATGCCCTTAGTACTACATAGGAAACAGATCCCTGTTTCTAAGCTGCACTAAGGGCACGCTAGCATTTTTAGCATGCGCTAATGATTAGCACACTCTAAACGCTGCCACCCATAGGAACAGGCAGGCGACTCTAGCATTTAGTGCGGCTTTGTAAATAGGGTCCAAAGTGTTAATGCACTCTTACAGCTGGAAAAAAGACTGTCAGCATTCGCTAACTGCGCACTATATATATTTTTTTTGTTATTTTGTTTCTAGAGGAGATGTGTCTTGAGTGGGGAATGGGTGTGGAAGGTTTAACAACTAGCGCATTTGCATTAGCAAACACCAACTGGATAATGTAGATTTAACATGGGAGCACTTAGTGCCTGCTAAATAGAAAGTGGCGAGTGATCCCATGTTAATATTTTGGCAGGACTGCGCTAATGGAAAAATTAGCACAGGACCTGCAAAAAGAAAAAGCAGTATTTTTGAGCCTTGTTAAAAATGGATTCAGTGCTCAGCTAAGCCCATCTCTTAATGCGTTTTGGTAAAAGGGACCCTACATTTCTTGAAGATTCCCAGATTTCTGACCAGACAACCCTTTGGTATCCTTTGCCTCTGAGAATGACAAACACGTGGTATTGATGACTTATTTCTATTGAAGCAGTAGTAGTAAAGAGTTGATTTTTGTGGTATGAAACTTTGTTTTTCCAGATGTCTCACATGCAGTTCAGATTGTTGAAAATCATTTCTAGCCTTCAAATCACAGGTATTGGCAATGAGACCTTAATTTTTTCTGAGTGTCCATGCAAATGCCTTGTAACATGTAAGAGGTATCAATAATTTTGTTTTAATTGAATGTAATACAGTTGGAGAAGTCTCTGCTGGATAAGAAATGATGGAGGGGGATTGGGGAGGAGTTGTGACCTGGACTGAATTACAGGGGGGTTGTTTATTGAAAATGTTATGCTTGAGCATGTAATGTATTTCTCTGATGAAACATCACTCTGTATACATGTTGTGTAACTTTACTTTAAAAAAATTAATAAAAAAGATTTGAATTAAAAAAAATATATATATATATATATATACTTATAGAATACTATAATTTATGTGCATTTTTAGCAATATAGGTACAAGCATTTACATCAGCTGTATGGCTAGTGGAAGTGGTCATTCCTATAATATAGATGCATATTTGCCCTGCACATACTCTTCTTTAGGCTCCAAATAGGTGCCACCTTGGTGCTTCAGGTAGAGTATTTCTATAACAGGGCACCCACTATAGATGCTGTATCATGATCCTGCCATGACTCTGCCTACTGGGACTGCATTGACAGCATACAGCGCAAGGTGAGTCTGTGAGATCAGGTCACGCTGCTAGTGGGAGGAGCTCCATCACAGCATGGGACCCACTGGAACCTCCAGTGCCCTTGATGACGTCAGTTGCCTAGACCAGACTTACCCCCACCAGCCCTTGTCTTGACGCTCTCACATCGAAGGTGCCCTAGTTGCTCCCAGCTGCCTGTAGGTCCCGAGATGTCGTCCAAGTTGTCCAGCTTCATTGCTTGTGTGAGTGGGTTCCAGTAACGTTTCCAGCATCCATGTGTGAGTGGGGTTCAAGTTCAGCTTCCAGTGTCTGTGTATGAGTGGGTTCCAGTAACACTTCCAGAGTCTGTGTGTGGGTTCCAGCAGTCTTGTGCTTCATTGTGTGGGTTCCAGTACCATGTGCTCCATTTTGTGAGTGAGTTCTAGCAGTCTTACACTTACTGTGTGCATGGGTTCCTGAGAAGCTGCCAGCTTCTATTCAAGTCACTAAGGCTTTGCTTGCTCAGCCTACTTGGGCCTCTATCCTGTTTTGGGTATTGAGCCTGTTGAGTCTACTACTAGATTCAGTGTATCATAGACTTCCACTACTTACCAAGGGCTCACCACTCAGAAACATAACATGCTGGATGTGATGCCTATTTTAAGCCTACTCTATAAAGAAAAGTAAGCGTCTACTAGCACAAGTAACAGAAAATGAGTGTACATCTAGGTGCAACCAATTAGATAAATGCCTGTGCCTAGATCTATACAGAATCCATGTAAATTATCAAAAAAACAACCAATACTTAAAATATAGAAAGGGATCCTCAGACACAGTATGCAGGCTTACTGATCAGCCTCTATGAGCAATGCTCCTTAAATGTCAATTATAGAGCCATCTACAAAATAAATGCAGTGTCCATTCCTATGATCCTCATGCAGGGGTGGCCAACCACAGTCTTCAAGGGCCACAATCCAGTCAGGTTTTCAAGATTTCCACAATGAATATGTATGAGATTGATTTGAATACAATGGAAGCAGCATGCATATTCATTGTGGAAATCTTGAAAACTCAACTGGGTTGTGGACCTTGAGGACCGTGGTTGCCCACCCCTGTCCTTGTGCATACTTTTGTGCAGTTGTACTCCCGGGCAATTTTAGGAGACCCTACTTATGCATCTTTGATGGAATAGAAGAAGCCTCTCTCCGACAGGAAGGTTTGTTGGTATCGACAAGTGGACAGTGGCAATGCTCTCTAGTAAGAAATCAAAAGTTGGGCTGTTGCTTTGATTGAGAAGGCATTCTCAATCAAAGCAACAGGCGTTTGGGATTTTGTCCATGCTGCTGCCTCGGATGAGAGGTATAGCGTGAACCATTTCACAAACAAAACCTGGAAAGGATATACTTTCCAAAGGTGATTTTCTCCTCTGAGGTAGCAGAGAAGGAACAGATGGAATGCCATAGGATTCCTCATCCAAGAAGTCCTGTAGGTCGTGATCTGACTCCCAGGAGAGGGCTGAGTCGAACTCTGCAAAGTACTGCTCATGAGGAGTATTTGGAGAGAGTGCCAACTTGTACATCAACTATGCGCCGAACTACGTTGAGCTTATGAGCTTCTGATGTTGGAGAAAGCTCCTCTGCCGACAACGATACATGAGTTGGTCGGGTACGAGCTGCTCCAGATGGTCAACGTTGAGCCAGTGTACAGGACTTCTCCCGTGACTCCGATGAATCCACGGGCTGGGCTGAGGCATGCGCAAGCACTTTATATGCCTATAGAGACTGTGATTGCAGAAGCCCCAAGAGCTCTTCCTTGAGCATAGCCCAGATTTCCTCATGCAGGGTAGGCATCGCCAGTGTGGACACAGTCTGAGATGTAGCCCGTACAGGTGTAGGAGATCTAGAAGACCTCAAAGGCTCTTAATGTGAAATGATCTATAAAGAAGGAGAGAAGTCACTGCGGCATGGATGCTTCCCATGAATCAATGCAGGGGAAGTGTTGGATGAGTGCTTAGAGGGACAGCGATGGCGATGCTTTTTAGTTTTTTTGCACTGCAGGTCCTTTGATGCTTGAAGTACCAACAAGGAGGACATAGAGTCCTGGAATGAGCATGGCACCAAGTCCGATGCAGCACTATCTTGATGCTGCATGGGCACACTCGATGTCGATGCTGATGCTAATGTAGGTTCAGCGTCTTTGACCAAATCTCCTGCCACGCATGATACCAATGCCGAAGTCGATACAAAACCAAAACGTTTTTGACACTGGATTCTGTGGGATTGAATGGACCTCTTCTGCATATGCTGACAGAGGTTACAGTGAATATCTTGATGGTCCAGACCTAGGCACTGAGCACACTGGTTATGGGGGTCGTTGCCTGAAATATGAAATACACCATGCACACTTTTTAAAGCCATTTGGCACTCTCAATGACATAGAAGAAAAAACGGCTGACGCAAGGTCAGAAGGCTCCACGGAAAATGAATGAAAGCAAAAAAAGACCCAACCCCCCCCCCCCCAAAGCAACCCACATCCGTGAAAATTGCCCATGGCAAGTTTAAAGAGCCGCCCAATTCTACGTGAAAACCACAGAGTTGGCAACTCTGCTCAAGGGCTGCAATCCAGTTGGGTTTTCAGGATTTCTGCAATGAATAAGCATGAGATCTAGTTGCATGGACTGCCTCCATTGTATGCAAACAGATCTCTTGCATATTCACTGAAGCTAAATATATGGGCTGTCTTATATTACAATAGTCAACATAAATCAATTAATTATATAATGACTAAAATGTTTCTTTGTTCATCTTTATTCACACTGCAAAATTGTTTGTTTGTTTTTAAATACACATACAACCTATACATACACAACTAAGTATGCTCCTACACTATCTAAAATCATGTGACAGCTTCTAGTACAACTTATAAATGCAGCACAAAATGCTTCTTGTGACCTAGAAAATATCACCTTCATTAAGCTGTCAACACTCATCAATAGAAGCAGTTAAAAAGTGTTCAGATTAGCCTTGTCAAAAAAAGTCCATGAGACAATACCAAGCATTTTAAATTTCACTGCTGAGTAAATAAACTCTGTGACTGTGGCTGTTGCTATTATTAGTCTTGAAAATCCATTACTGATCATTTGCCACTGCACGCAAGGACGATAATTGCCCACCAACTAATCCAAACTACTGTTCACTCCAAACAAACGTTCCTTTAAAAAACTGTTTCACTTCAACGCACAGAAGTGACCAATGGCTCCAACACTTATTCTTGACTTGGTCTCAGCACTGGCCATGTTTTGATATCTTCCTCAGGAGACCTTTACAAATAATAATATACATCATAATCTGTGCTATGCAAGAAACTATTATATACCAAAACACAATTATTTATTTATTTATTTGTAGCAATTAGAAAACAATACCTTATAATACTTCATGAAGACTTCAAAAATCAGTTGAAACACCACACACTGCTCAAGCTGGGCATTCCACTACTGAAATGCTCACACACATTAGAGAAATTGAAAGAGCAAAGCTCACAAGTTCAATTTGATCAACAATATAAGGAACATCAGTTAGCTATGGAAAAGTATAAAGCCGACAAGACCCAAGATATATTGCATCAGCAGCTCCCGGATCCTACCTTGAATCGCTGTTCGTAGCGGCTCTTTATTCCCTTGATTATGGAGAAAAGGAGAGGGAAGGTGCAGGAGTATCCCTTGACGCCCAATGGGACCCAGGCTCCGATACAGATGACTCTGGAAAGATTTGTTCATTTTTGAGCTGGGCGCCTTCAGTTTCCATTATCGCTGAAAACCGATAGCGCCCAGCTCAAAAATGCCCAAATCCTAGGCATTTGCCCTGCACAACCCGAATGATCATCTGTTGATGTCAGACGCACGCACAGAAACTTGAACAGCTGATCATTCATGAAGCAACGCCCTGGCGCAGCCGAGAAGAGAACTTCATCTGTCAGGGGTTGGGGTCCCCCATCAGCACAGTTACGCGACGGCAGTGGGGGAGTGTTTTCATCTGGAAGGGGGGTCCAGGGGGTCACGGCAGGGGGGTCCAGGGGTCCGTAATGCGGAGCGGGGGTGTTGAAATCGGAGGGAGGGCGGAGTCTGGAACTCAGTGGGAGGGGCGGGAGGAGTAGCCTAGTGGTTAGTGCAGTGGACTTTGATCCTGGGGAACTGAGTTCGATTCCCACTGCAGCTCCTTGTGACTCTGGGCAAGTCACTTAACCCTCCATTGCCCCTGGTACAAAATAAGTACCTGAATATATGTAAACCGCTTTGAATGTAGTTGCAAAAACCTCAAAAAGGCGGTGTATCAAGTCCCATTTCCCTTTCCCTTTAGAAATAAAATATACATCATATTCTGTGTTATGCAAGAAACTATTATATATTAAAACACAATTAGAAAACAGTACCTTATAACATTTCATGAAGGCTTCAAGAATCAGTTGAAACTACACACTGCTCAAGCTGGGCGTTTCACTACCAAAACACTCACAGATGCGCAATTTATGGCCTGCCACCTCTACCATTTAAATCCCCATTAACAAAGCCCAATCCACCTCTTTATTTAAACCATATGGTTCCACTGTATTCCATATGAAAATTAGTCTCTGCTCTTTAGACACCAGTATCTTAATGACATCTTCCCCCCTCCGCCCTCCTGTGGCATTAAAACCTGTATGAGAACAATAAATTGCAACTCCTCTGGACCATGTTGTTGCCTCATCCAGTGTTCCATGAGGGGTGTATCCCTCCGCTGCAGTCTAAGGTTGCTCAAATGCTGAGCGATTCTGTTTTTTATTTTTCTCTTGGTTTCCCCTATATACCACAATTGGTATGGACATTTTATACCATAAATTACCTGGCGAGAGTCA
Source organism: Microcaecilia unicolor (assembly GCF_901765095.1). NCBI lineage: Eukaryota > Metazoa > Chordata > Amphibia > Gymnophiona > Siphonopidae > Microcaecilia > Microcaecilia unicolor. Next base: position 656,861,267 of record NC_044031.1, on the reverse strand, counting down.
CAATCAGTTGTGGAGCATAGTGCAAATTCCTTCTGTATGCTGGCTATCCCCAAGTTTTCTGTTTGAATAGCAAACTTACAATAAACACAATTAGTACACGGAGAGTGACCTAAATTATGTGTGTTACTACTACTCTCACTTCCTTCCTTCTTCAATAGACATTCCCCCAGGTTCCTACCACTTCTCTTTCTTAACCTGGGTCTTCTATCTAATCCCGGATATAAAGACAATATAGACCAATGTTTTCGAATGATCCTCGAATCTGTGATGATTGCGCATAGTAAGGTAGCACACAAGTCAACCAAGAATCCTGATCCCTACATGATTTTTGCAAAAGCCAATTTCTATGAACGTTACCCACCCTTTCATAAGCTTTCCTAAGAACTTTACTAGGGTAACCAAGCTGACTAAATCTCTTGCTTGTACTCTATATTCATTCTCTGAGGTGCACAATATCTTAATACGAAGAAACTGACCCACTAGTATACTTCAGTTTACATGGATGATGACTCTTAAAATACAAAATGGTGTTCCTGTCTGTGGGTTTACAATACGCTTTAGTCTAATACTGTATATCCAAATCCAGAAATTATACAGAATCTCCCCCTCCCAGAGCTGTGAACTGTATGTTGGAGACACAACTATTCAAATATTCCACAAACTCACCAACAGGCTCATTTTCGAAAGAGAAGGATGCCCATCTTTCGACACAAATCAGAAGATGGGCGTCCTTCTCCCAGGGTCGTCCAAATCGGAATAATCGAAAGCCGATTTTTCGACGTCCCTAACTGCTTAGATGAGAGCCTTCCTAGGGCCCGTTTCATTTTTACAGAAACGGGCGTTTTTTGCTGGTCAATTATAATGTTCTATTACATATTGTGTTGACATTGTAAATAGTATACCATGCCATACTTTGCATTGTTTTTGAATATTTTTACTGCTGCAATTGTCTATTGCTCATGTTTGATCTATTCTTACTGTACACTGCCTTGAGCGAGTTCCTTCAAAAAGGCGGTAAATAAATCCTAATAAATAAATGTGGGAATTGCTGCCAGTTTTTCAAACATGTAGAAAGAAGGTAAACTCAGGGAAGGAGGTGAAAGGAGGAAGGGGGGAGATGCCAGAAATTGCCCCGGGGAGGCAGCATCTCAGCCCTGCCTCAGGCGGCATCTTGCCTAGGTCCACCCCTACTCTAGGTGGGAACCTGTGCCAAAAAAAAGAAAAATCAGCACGCCAAAAATATAAATTTCTGCGAAATTATGCACATTTACCTTCTACTATACCGTGCTAGTGATTCCTGGTAAGGCAAATGCAAAGAAACCCATTCAATTTGAATGGGCTGCATCACATTGTTACACCAGATTTGCTAGCATGGTTTATTATGAGGACCTTAATTTGTAATTTTCAAGTGCAAGATTCCCCTATTATAATGGCTGGCATCTCACACAGGCCTGAAAAACACCCCCACCCCCAACCACAGTTTCCCATGCACATTCATGGAGACCTCCACCCCATACCCCTTTCGTGCGCACATACACACACCCATCTTTGTCCAGCTACCCCAACACTCCATCCATCTTTTCCAGACCCCCACAATCCATCCACCTTTTTTCCATGCCCCCCTGCACACAAACATCATTCATCTTTTTTCCTTCCCCCTCCCCCACTGTGCACACAAACCATACAGCTTTTTTCCAGCACACCTCCATGCACACACTCTATCCATATGTTTTCCTGCCCTCATCCCTACACCCACACTCCATGCACCTATTTTTTCAAGCCTCACTCCCTGCACCCACACTGCCTCCAACTTTTTTTCCAGCACCCCTCCCTTCACCCACACTACATCCACCTTTTTTCAAGGCCCCCACACCCCTGCACACATACGCCATCCATTTTTTAGCTGTCACATCCCCTTGTGGAAATATGATGGATCCATGAGGATACATCATGTCTGGATCAGGGGCGTAGCCAGACAGCAGATTTTGGGTGGGCCTAGGCAAGAACTGGGTGGGCACCAAGTGTTCTCCCCCTCCCCCCCAAAAAATATCTAAGCTGGTGGGAAAATGTTTCTCTCCACCATGGCAGTCTGCAGCAGGCATGCGCTGAAAACTGAGCATTCACAGGTGCCAGTAACATGGAGCACACCATTTTCATTACCATCAGGGGGAAGTCTTCAGCTGGTAGAGATTGGAATCCCCATCAGCTACTGCTAAACATGTGCTACTGTTGGGTGGGCCTGAGCCCCAGCCCACCTGTGGCTACGCCACTGGTCTGGATGTGAATAAGTGCAGGATCTATGTAGATCCATGACTGAAGCTAGGAAATAGTGAAGATCCATGACTTGTGCTGGGAATAAGTGCAGGATCCATAAAGATCTATGACTTTTGCTGGGAATAAGTGCAGGATCCATGGCTTAAGGTGAGAAAAACTGAATGATCCATAACTTTTGCTGGGAAAAAGTGAAGGATCCTTTACGATCTATGATGTGTTGGGAATAAGTGCAGGATCCATGAAAGATCCATGGCTTATGGTGAGAAAAACTTCAGGATCCATATATTTTTTGCTGGGAAATAAGTGCAGGATCAATCAGGATCCATAACCTTTGATGTGAAGTGCAGGATCCATAAAAATTTGTGAGTTTTGCTGGGAAATAAGTGAAGGATCTATAAAGAGCCATAACTTGTGCTGGGAAATAAGTGCAGGGTCAATAAAGATCCATGACTTTTGCAGGGGAAAAAATGCAGAATCCATGAAGATACATCAGTTTTGCATTGAATAAGCATTGAGCCTGCCATGAGTGGGAAAGCGCGGGGTACAAATGTAACAAAAAAATGCAGGACCTAGGACACAGAGGATGCATAATATATGCGCACAAATCCGTATTCAGCAGGAGGCAAAATCCTAGCATTTCAGTGAATCTCTCGAGTGGAGCCATTTTTCAAAGGAAAGTTGAAATTGGGCTACTTGTGTTTCGGGAGAGCTAATCTGAGTGCAGCTGCACTTCAAGAAAAAGCAGAAATCGGGCTGGCAAATCTTAGCATTTCAGTGAATCTCGAGTGCAGCTGCATTTTTTCAAAGGAAAGCAGAAATGGGGCTGTCTGGGTTTCGGGAGCACTAATCCGAGTGCTGCTGCACTTCAAGAAAAGGAAGCAGGAATCGTACTGCTTGGGTTACGGGAGCACTAGGTAGCTGCCCAGAGTGTCAAGTCAGGCTGGCATTCCTGGCCAGGTCACGCGCCAACATTCACAGAGTTTATTTACTCATCAATGAAATGTAAAGTGCTTGGTATAGACTTTTTTTTTTTTTTTTTACAAGGCTAATCTGAACACTACTTAATTGTTTCTACTGATGAGTGTTGACAGCTTAACTAAGAACTTAAGAAACAAAGGGTTGAATGACGATATTTTCTAGATCACAGGAAACATCTCGTTGGAACTGTAATGTGCATTGTATACTGCATTTATAAGTTGTACTAGAAGCTGTCACATGATTTTAGATAGTATAGGAGCATACTTAGTCGTGTATGTATAGGTTTTATGTGTATTTAAAAAATTTGCAGTGTGAATAAAGATGAACAAAGAAAAAATGTAGTCATTATATAATTAAATGCATATTCATTGGGGGGAAATCCTGGAAACCCGACCTTCCGAGATCCGGTTGGACACCCCTATAATAAAACAAAACCAAATCTAACCGACAGCAGCCACAGCGTGCATAACATACCTAACGTGGACTGAGACTATCTAGCAGCGCAGCAGTTCCATCCTCAATGCGCTCTATGGTTTTTAGACATCCCACCGCCGGCCAGCCCTGTGCGTCGTGGCGTATGGTGGGTCGGCTCCTCCCACTCCCTCCTGCTGTCTGGCAGCTGCCGCCTTCTGTGTTCCTCGTGCGCTGGATGCTGTTAGGCGGGTGCGTGGTAACGCCGGTTGAGTGAGAACGAACAGGGGAAGCAGCAGCGCCCGTCCCGTCATTGGTCATTGTCCGACCCCCAGTCATGCTCGGAGCTCCACTGCTTCGTCGTGGCATCTCGGTGGGGATCAGGAGTCTGCTCCGGAGTCGTCCCCAGCCCGCTGCTGCAGCCTCAGGTAAGGAGCCCTTCCCGTTCCCTGAGGGTCTGTGTTTTCTAGGCAGCCTGACTGCACCCCAGGTCCCCGGCCTTCCGTTCCCTCTGTGGCAGAATTAGGTGTATGTACTCCCGGCTCCTCTTCGTCCCCGGCTCCGACGTTTCCGGTCTTTCTGCGCCTTGGCGGAGTCTCCTCGCACCTGTGTAGCCTTGGGTGTTGGTAGTTGGGGAATTAATGTTACCCAGCCCCGGTGTGCCGGAAGTGGAGGTCCCGGAGAACGCGGTGTCCTTGCAATGACCCGGCTCGGTACTCGAGGGCAGGCTTTAATTGAGGCCTAGTCGCAGCGGGGAAGGACGTGCGGGCTTTGCTTGCCCTGTTTGCGGCTGTGCTTCCTTGTTTGTCTTGGGGGGGGCTCCTTTCCTTGTTCTGCCCGAAAGTGAAAGCCGCGAATGCAGGTAATCTGCTCTTGCAGTCTTAGCGTTCTCCTTTCTCGCTCTTTTTCTGCCTAGATCGCATACTAATTTCCTCTAGTGGAGCTGAGAGGAAGTCGATACTTCTAGGCAGAAATAAGGACTTTTAAATTTTGTTTTCGAATCCTAGTTTTCCTCGTGCCCATTGTCCTTTCCACGCATTATTAGCCTTGTAATTTTGTGGCACAAATGCAAGGTGAAGCCGTGTCTACTCTGTCCTCGAATTGCATATATTCACCACCCTTGTCACTAGGATTAGATCCGATCAAGTGCACGCATGTAGTATCGGAAGGATGTGTAGTTTTGCACCTAAACTCAGCTACAAGTATGTTTTCTATATTTGCCCGTCTATCGGTTAGAAAGTGAAAGCTGCTGTGTATACTGTAAGATATCTTTGGGAGCCACTCGCAGCGTTCTTCCATCCTGGAAGAAAGGTGACATTGCGCTTTGTGTAAATATGCTACTGCATAATACTATAGTAGGATTTCTAATGCTGCCTTTTTCTAATCAAAAGAATAGCAAACGGCGCATGTGAGAGACGCATATTGCTCCCTGTTTTTTTTAGTGTGATCCATGCAGTGTTTTTCGTTTTGTTGATATTTTTTGTTGGGCTTTTAGAATGTACATATGGTGAAACTTGATTTTGTTGTAATTAATATATACTTTAAAGAATAGTGGAATCATCAGAATTGAAGCTTCAAATGAAAACATCCTATGTGCTCATTCTCGGACACTGTTTTATCCTATATAATAATTCTCACCTCCAACGTTCTGTCTTGCTGCCTGTATTCGTGGCTGAGTTGGTCTGCTAGGCTCCGAAGCCAAGCTGACGCCACCTTCCCAGTATGACACCCACATCAGACCCCGGGGGAAAAAAAACCCCAAAACAACCCTCACAGCTGATCCAACCGGCGCCCCCCCCCCACCCACCCACCCAAACTGCCTCACGCAGATTTCCACTACCTTCCCAGTATGATGTCCACATCTCAACCTGGGGGGGGAACCAAACAAACCTCACAGCTGATCCAACCGCCCCCCCCCCCAAACTGCCTCGCGCATATTTCAAGCACCTCAACCGCCACCCTCCCGACACCATACCGCTTGACAGATCCACCCGCCCCCCCCCCCCCACCCCTCAAACTGCCTCGCAGATATTTCAAGCACCTCAACAGCTGCTCTCCCGGCACAACATACCGCTTGACAGCCAAAACAAAAGCAAAGCTTTGAGGCTGTCCGACGCCACTGACACGCTCAACAGCCTCCCAAAAGACCTAACGCTGAGAAGGGCATTGCGCTGAAGAACGGAGAAACGGAACAGAGGGAGGAGACGATAAAATGCCTGTTCCCCAGCTTCTGTTGCACACTATATCTCTGTCACAGACACTGTAGGGGGCCTGCACCTTGGACGGAAGGCGAGGGAGGGTAGGAGGGGGTCACATGAGACGCTTGCTAGGTTAAATGCCTGTTCCCTGTCTTCCTCAGCTTCCGTTGCACACTATCTCTCTCTGACACTGTAGGGGGCCTGCTTCTCAGACGCAAGGGGGGCATGCACCTCGGATGCAAGGGGGGGGAGGAGGGGGCCATGGAACTTGGAGCCACACTCTAACACACACTCTGTCACACTATCAGACACTCTCTCATACACACACACACTCAGTCTTTCTTTCTGTCTCACTGTCACACACACTATCTGTCACACCCTCACACACTGTCTCTCGCTCTCTCTGTCTCACACACACTCTCACACACAGGTGACACAGACACACACTCTGTCACACTCTATCTCTCTGTCAGAGACACTGTAGGGGGCCTGCACCTTGGACGGACGGAAGGGGGGTCCTGCACCTCGGAGAGAAGGGGGGGCATGAAAAATAAACCAAGCTGAAGGGCACGAGACAAACGACGGTTGATGAACATGGGAAGGGGGTTGGTGCATTTGGGGGTAGGATAGAGCAACACATGAATTACAAAAAAACAAAACAAAACCACTAACATGTCATACTCATGGACAATCTTCCTCATTATACACTCTTCACAATTATTCCTTCTCATTATAGCACTTTTAAATGCACTGTTTGGTTACAAACAATCAACATTTGAATATAACCTTGCTAGAGCCCATTTCATTTCTTAAAGAAACGGGCCTTTTTTTACTAGTATTAAATATTTCTTTGTCATGGTGGCATGTTTTTTGAGCATTTTTGGAGCTTTTTTTCACAGATGTTTAGTGTCTTATGGTGAGTGTTCTAAAATAATTCAGTAGTACTTTAAGATTTACATTACTGTCATTTTAGATAGAGCTACTCTTTTGGACAGCACAAAATGGACAAGATAGTTTCTGAGATTCCTGAGATTTCATATGGAAGAATTGTCTCAAGTAATATCTCTTTTTATTGGACTAACTTAAATTATGTAGCAATGTATTCACTATTGGCAACCATTTTGAAAGTCTCAGCAGAGAATGTTTGTTTAAGCCTGTTTTGACATGGACTGAAAATTCTGTGCTTAGATTTATACAAATTACCCTTACTGCCTGGCAGGGAAAGCTGTTGTTCTAGAAAGGGTTATTGGCTCATATTTCCCAATCAGATCACTGATGCCCCGATGCTCAGAAGCAAATGTGGGTGCTAGAGGCCATTAGTACCGGAATAGCGCCCACATTTGCTACTGCAAAACGTTCAGAGCTGGTTAGCGCGTGAAATAACAAGCTCACTGACTGAATAAAATGAGCATGCAAATGCATGCTAAACAGAGTTATTAGACTTCTCCAGTGCTCAGCGAGCAGTGCACAAAACAAAGGCACTGCTGCGGCAAACCCTACGCGAACTCAGAGCTTTAGGGTTTGCCAGGGCATTTGGGAGGAATGGAGAGATCCTGTTCAGCATGCATTTGTGTGCATTCCAGCCCCCCATCCCCCGAGCACATAACCCACACACACCGAATGCCCTGGTGGTTCAGTGGGACCAGCGACAGGGGGCCCGATGTGATCTGACCCCCCCCCCCAAAAGGCTAGCCCTAGTGGTCTAGCAGTGGAAGGGGGTCTCCCCAACTCTCCTTGATACCTTTAAGTTGGAGAAGGAGAGACTAGGTTCCTGCAGAGGAGGAGGGAGTACTAGTCCTCCCTTCTCCAACTTAGCTACCAAGGAAGAGGGTTGGGGGGACCCCCACACTAGACTTCGGGGGGGAGGTCGGTTCACATTGGGCCCCCCGGTCACAGGTTCCACTGGAGTACCGGGCATTCGGTATGTGCCCGGGGGGGTGAGAGGCCTGGGGTTATGTGTTTTGTGGGGGGGGTTGAGGGGTCTGGAGGTCCACATTTGACAGGCCCAGGAGAAAATTCCAGACCTGTCAAACCTCTTATGTGGGAGGATTGTGCCTTGAGTGCATGCCCATGTACGTTCCTCCTGCAGAGATCCCCCTATGATCAACGCTAATAATGTGCATAAATTTGCATGTTAGCATTGATCATAAGGGCATTCTTTCCCCAGGCTGTTCCTGTGGTAATTTTATGGCGCTATTCAGAACAGCGCAGGGAAACTGATCGTCAGCATCTGAATACTGGAGGGGAAAAATGAGCCCAGTCCTATTAGGGAACCTCAAATATTTAAAAAATCTAACACTTTTTTCTTTCTCCAACATAGTTGTATTAGCTGCACGCTGCTACTCTCATGGAAAACAGGAATCTGATGAGGAATTTGACGCGCGTTGGGTGACATATTTCAACAAACCAGACATTGATGCCTGGGAACTGAGGAAAGGTAAGAAAATAAAGGAATCTCACCAGTTAATATTTTATATATTGTTTCAAACAAGTATAAGTCCTTATTAAAGATGTTTCTCTTGCTTTCTATTTTTCTTAACCTAAAATAAGTGTGGGGGGACATAAATGATCTTTGGGGGGGTTTACTATTGACATTCCACCCCCCCCCCCCCCCAAAAAAAAGTATATATAATAGAAATCCCATAAATGGCCAGAGAACTTAAATATGCCGCGTGAAAAATTTCCTCAAGGTGTGGTCATGACAGTCAACAAAAAAGGCTGAATGAACGACATGGTTATGAAAGAGTGGCTTGACAAGTGCTTCCTTGCTCGATCTGGTGGATTTTTTGCTCAGAAGTCTTCACGTGTTTGACTCATTGGCAGCCCAGAAACTTGAATCTGTTAAGATGTTAAATACTGCTGGGGCTCATACTGCTGTCATCCTTGGAGGACTTATTGCAAGCTACAACCATTAGATATCGCTATCAATCATGCATTTAAAAACCTCCTAAGAGTGGGATAAGTGGATGCGAGAAGGAACTCCTTCACATCATTCCAGTAAACAACGATGTACTATGTATGTGGAAGTTTTGCTTTTGGGTAGAAACTGCTTGGAATGCTGTGAAGCCAGCTACCATTATCCGTGGCTTTCAAAAGGCAGGCTTACTCGAGAACTTACCACATTCAGACTCCAGTTATGACATGAAATGGAAGATGACTAAGCTGAAGCATTTGCTACAGAACATTTTGCCAACACTGACTTTGAAGTTTTACTTTTGATGATGAAGGTGATGCCCAAGAATTTACTCTCTGATTTGACTTGTGAAAATGGTTGAAAATGATATTTAAATACTGGCTTTTTTTTTTATTTAACCAATATCAAATATACAATTATTGAATTCACATCTCATGACTCAGTGTCTGCAAATGTAAGTATATGTATAACCCACACCCGTGTATACCCTGCACCTTCCCTGTTCAGGATGTAAAATCATGTATAACCCACAGGTTATATACGTGAAAATATGGTCGGTAGTTCTAAAGTAAAGTAAACACAGCCTTACATAAGAACATTTCCAAGTTAACAAAGCAATGTACATAAGTGCATAAGTATTGCCATACTGGGAAAGACCAAAGGTCCATTGAGCCCAGCATCCTGTTTCCAACAGTGGCCAATCCAGGTCACAAATACCCAGCAAGATCCCAAAAATAAAACATTTTATACTGCTTATCCCAAAAATAGTGGATTTTCCCCAAGTCCATTTAATAACGGTCTGTGGACTTTTCCTTTAGGAAGCCGTCCAAACCAGTTTTTTTTTTTTTTGTTACATTTGTGCCCCGTGCTTTCCCACTCATGGCAGGCTCAATGCGGCTTACATGGGGCAATGGAGGGTTAAGTGACTTACCCAGAGTCACAAGGAGCTGCCTGTGCCTGAAGTGGGAATTGAACTCAGTTCCCCAGGACCAAAGTCCACCACCCTAACCACTAGGCCACTCCTCCACTCCACTAAGCTAACCGCCTTTACCACATTCTCTGGCAATGAATTCCAGAGTTTAATTACACGATGAGTGAAGAAAGATTTTCTCTGATTCGTTTTAAATTTACTACATTGTAGCTTCATCGCATTCCCCCTAGTCCTAGTATTTTTGGAAAGCGTGAACAGACGCTTCACATCTACCCGTTCAACTCCACTCATTATTTTGTAGACCTCTATCATATCTTCCCTCAGCTGCCTTCTCTCCAAGCTGAAGAGCCCTAGCTGCTTTAGCCTTTCCTCATAGGGAAGTTGCCCCATCCCCTTGAACATTTTCGTCGCCCTTCTCTGCACCTTTTCTAATTCTACTATATCTTTTTTGAGATGCGGCAACCAGAATTGAACACAATATTCGAGGTGTGGTCGCACCATGGAGCGATACAAAGGCATTTTAACATCCTCATTTTTGTTTTCCATTCCTTTCCTAATAATACCTAACATTCTATTTGCTTTCTTAGCCGCAGCAGCACACTGAGCAGAAGGTTTCAACGTATCATCAGCAACGACACCTAGATCCCTTTCTTGGTCTGTGACTCCTAACGTGGAACCTTGCATGACTTAGCTATAATTCGGGTTCCTCTTTCCCACATGGATCACTTTGCACTTGCTCACATTAAACGTCATCTGCCATTTAGACGTCCAGTTTCCCAGTCTCCTAAGGTCCAGTTGTAATTTTTCACAATCCTCCCATCTCTAGGTCATTTATAAATATGTTAAAAAGCAGTGGTCCCAGCACAGAGCCCTGGGGAACCCCACTAACTACCCTTCTCCATTGAGAATACTGACCATTTAACCCTACTCTCTGTTTTCTATCTTTTAACCAGTTTTTAATCCACAATAGAACACTACCTCCTATCCCATGACTCTCCAATTTCCTCTGGAGTCTTTTATCAGGTACTTTGTCAAACGCCTTCTGAAAATCCAGATACACAATATCAACCCCCCTTTATCCACATGTTTGTTCACCCCTTCAAAGAAATGTAGTAGATTGATGAGGCAAGATTTCCCTTCACTAAATCCATGTTAACTTTGTCTCATTAATCCATGCTTTTGAATATACTCTGTAATTTTGGTATAATTGTCTCTACCATTTTGCCCGGCACCGACGTCAGACTCACCGGGCTAAAATTTGCCGGATCTCCTCTGGAACCTTTTAAAAAAATAGGCGTTACATTGGCCATCCTCCAATCTTCCGGTATCACGCTCGATTTTAAGGATAAATTACATATTTCTAACAATAGCTCCGCAAGCTCATTTTTCAGTTCTATCAGTACTCTGGGATGAATACCATCCGGTCCAGGAGGTTTGCTACTCTTCAGTTTGTAGAACTGCCCCATTACATCCTCCAGGTTTACAAGAGAATTCATTGTTTCTCCGACTCGTCAGCTTCGAATACCATTTCTGGTACCGGTATCCCACCCAAATCTTCCTCGGTGAAGACAGAAGCAAAGAATTCATTTAATCTCTCCGCTATGACTTTGTCTTCACTGATCGCCCCTTTTACTCCTCGGTCATCTAGCGGTCCAACAGATTCTTTTGCCGGCTTCCTGCTTTTAATATACCTAAAAAATTTTTTACTATGTGTTTTTTCCTCCAACGCAATCTTTTTTTCGAAGTCCCTCTTAGCTTTCTTTATCAGCGCTTTGCATTTGACTTGACATTCCTTATGCTGTTTCTTATTATTTTCAGTCGGTTCCTTCCATTTTCTGAAGGATTTTCTTTTGGCTGTAATAGCTTCCTTCTCTTCACTATTTAACCACGCTGGCTGTCGTTTGGTCTTCCGTCCTCCTTTTTTAATACGCGGAATATATTGGGCCTGGGCTTCCAGGATGGTGTTTTTGAACAGCATCCACGCCTGATGTAAATTTTTGACCCTCGCAGTCGCTCCTCTAAGTTTTCTTTTCACCGTTCTTCTCATTTTATCATAGTCTCCTTTTTTAAAGTTAAACGTAAATGTATTTGATTTCTTGTGTATACTTACTTCTCCGAGGACAAGCTTGTTCTCACGACTGGGTGACGTCCGCGGCAGCCCCCACCAACCGGAAAAAAGCTTCGCGGGACGGTCGGCACGCAGGGCACGCCCACCGCGCATGCGCGGCCGTCTTCCCGCCCGTGCGCGACCGCTCCCGCCAGTTCCTTTTTTTCCGCGCCTGGAGAGAGTCGTGCCTGTGCCGCTCTCTCTGTTTCAGCCCCGGAAAAACCGTCGCGTTTACGCGAACCTCTTTTAATTTCTTTTATATTTAATTAACTGCCGCGCGCTCCACTTTTCTTTTCTTTAAAAAAAAAAAAAAAAAGGAGCACGCGCTCCCATTTTCCCTCGCTTCCAGCGGGGACGTTGCGTTGCGGCCTGGTGGCCGCACGGTCGTTTTTCATTTTCGAGGTGTGATTTCCGCCACCATCGACGACTTTAATTTCGCCGACGCGATTTTTCCGTCGATGTCCTCGAAGGTCCCGAGTGGATTTAAAAAGTGTGGTCGGTGCGGCCGGCCCATCTCACAGACCGACACCCACGCTTGGTGCCTCCAGTGCCTCGGGCCGGAGCACAATTTCAAGTCGTGTCCCCTGTGTCTCGGTCTCCGGAAACGGACTCAGGTTGCGAGGCAAGTTCAACGGGACCGTATTTTTGGAACTTGCGCCGGCCCCTCGACGTCGACCTCGACGGCATCGGTATCGACACCCGGTCCTTCGGTACCGGTATCGATGCCCGAGACATCGGCACCGATGGCATCGACCCCAGGAGAACAGGTCCCGTCGGCCCTCCGGTGAGGGTAGAGGTGAGAGGCCGCGTGGGCAGTCGGCCCCGGTCACTCCCTCAGCCCATGGCCCACGGGACCGAACCCTGTCTGACCCGGTTCCTCGAGACCGAGGGGGATCGTCATCCTCCTCCTCCATGCCTCCCGGCGCCGGTGACGGGCATCGGAAGAAGGATAAGAAGCGCCGTCACCGGTCGCCCTCGATGCACATCGGAGAGGAGTCGACGCCGAAGCGTCTCCATCGAGAGGAGAGATCCCCGTCGGTGATAGAGGTGCCGACGCAACAGGGTCCCGGCACCTCGGTGCAGTCTCCTGGCTCCCACCAGATTCGGGCACCGACACCCCTACCGGCCCCACCGCCTTTCTCGGCAGCGGGCCTGGACGAGTGCCTCAGAGCCATCCTTCCGGGGATCCTGGAAGGGCTGATGCGCCAGGCTGTGCCGGCGCCGGGGGTGCTTGCGCCCTCGGCGCCGATGACTGTGGCGCCGGCGAGCTCTAGCCCGGCGCCGGGGCTGTCGACACCGCCGCCGCTTGCGGTGCCGGTCTCGACCGCCACGCAGGTGGAGTCCCCGTCGATGGAGGGAGCTCCGTCCCCGCCGGCGCGGGAGTCCACCGCTCGACGACACCGAGACCCTGGTGCCTCGACGTCGAGCCGGGCCCGGTTCAGGACTCAGCTACATGAGCTTATGTCCGACACCGAGGATGAGGACTCGTGGGGGGAAGAGGAGGACCCTAGATATTTCTCCTCAGAGGAGTCTACGGGCCTTCCCTCGGACCCCACGCCTTCACCGGAGAGGAAACTCTCACCTCCCGAGAGTCTCTCCTTTGCCTCCTTTGTGCGGGATATGTCTATTACCATTCCCTTTCCCGTGGTCTCTGTGGAAGAGCCGAGGGCCGAGATGCTCGAGGTCCTCGACTATCCATCACCACCTAGAGAGTCCTCCACGGTGCCGCTGCACAATGTCCTTAAGGAGACGCTGCTTCGGAACTGGGTGCGACCATTAACTAACCCCACCATTCCCAAGAAAGCAGAGTCCCAGTACAGGATCCACTCTGACCCAGAGCTAATGCGGCCACAATTGCCCCATGACTCGGCGGTTGTGGATTCTGCTCTCAAGAGGGCACGGAGTTCGAGGGATACCGCCTCGGCGCCCCCGGGGCGGGAGTCTCGCACTCTGGACTCGTTTGGGAGGAAGGCCTACCAATCCTCCATGCTCGTGACCCGCATCCAGTCATACCTGCTCTATATGAGCATTCACATGCGGACCAATGTGCAACAACTGGCGGACCTGGTCGAGAAGCTCCCGCCGGAGCAGTCCAGGCCTTATCAGGAGGTGGTCAGGCAGCTGAAGGCGTGCAGAAAGTTCCTGTCCAGGGGTATATATGACACCTGTGACGTGGCATCTCGTGCTGCGGCCCAAGGGATAGTGATGCGCAGGCTCTCATGGCTGCGTGCCTCTGACCTGGACAACCGCACCCAGCAGAGACTGGCCGACGTCCCTTGCCGGGGGGATAACATTTTTGGTGAGAAGGTCGAGCAGATGGTGGACCAACTGCATCAGTGGGAAACCGCTCTCGACAAGCTCTCCCACCGGACGCCTTCAGCACCCACCTCCACAGGTGGACGTTTTTCCCGGGCCCGGCAGGCTGCACCCTATTCTTTCGCGAAGCGTAGGTACAACCAGCCGGCCCGAAGGCCTCGTCAGGCACAGGGACAGCCCCAGCGCGCTCGTTCTCATCAACAGCGTGCGCCTAAGCAGCCCCCTGCGCCTCCACAGCAAAAGCCGGGGACGGGCTTTTGACTGGATCCACGGGAACATAGCCGCCCTACAAGTGTCCGTACCGGACGATCTGCCGGTCGGAGGGAGGTTAAAATTTTTTCACCAAAGGTGGCCTCTCGTAACCTCCGACCAGTGGGTTCTCCAAATAGTGCGGTGCGGATACGCCCTGAATTTGGCCTCCCTGCCTCCAAATTGTCCTCCGGGAGCTCAGTCTTTCAGCTCCCATCACAAGCAGGTACTTGCAGAGGAACTCTCCGTCCTTCTCAGCGCCAATGCGGTCGAGCCCGTACCACCCGGGCAGGAAGGGCAGGGATTCTATTCCAGGTACTTCTTTGTGGAAAAGAAAACAGGGGGGATGCGTCCCATCCTAGACCTGAGAGGCCTGAACAAATTCCTGGTCAAAGAAAAGTTCAGGATGCTTTCCTTGGGCACCCTTCTGCCAATGATTCAGAAAAACGATTGGCTATGTTCCCTGGATTTGAAGGACGCATACACTCAAATCCCGATACTGCCAGCTCACAGACAGTATCTCAGATTCCGCCTGGGCGCACGGCACTTTCAGTATTGTGTGCTGCCCTTTGGGCTCGCCTCTGCCCCACGAGTGTTTACAAAGTGCCTCGTGGTGGTGGCGGCGTATCTACGCAAGCTGGGAGTGCACGTGTTCCCATATCTCGACGATTGGCTGGTCAAGAGCACCTCGGAGGCAGGAGCCCTCCGGTCCATGCAGTGCACTATTCAACTTCTGGAGCTGCTGGGGTTTGTGATAAATTACCCAAAGTCCCATCTCCAGCCAACTCAGTCTCTGGAATTCATAGGAGCGCTGCTGAATACCCAGACGGCTCAGGCCTACCTTCCCGAAGCGAGGGCCACCAATCTCTTGGCCCTGGCTTCGCAGACCAGAGCGTCTCAGCAGATCACAGCTCGGCAGATGTTGAGACTTCTGGGTCATATGGCCTCCACAGTTCATGTGACTCCCATGGCTCGTCTTCACATGAGATCTGCTCAATGGACCCTAGCTTCCCAGTGGTTTCAAGCCACCGGGAATCTAGAAGATGTCATCCGCCTCTCCACCAGTTGCCGCACTTCACTGCTCTGGTGGACCATCCGGACCAATTTGACCCTGGGACGTCCATTCCAAATTCCGCAGCCCACGAAAGTGCTGACGACGGATGCATCTCGCCTGGGGTGGGGAGCTCATGTCGATGGGCTTCACACCCAGGGTCTGTGGTCCCTCCAGGAAAAGGATCTGCAGATCAACCTCCTGGAGCTCCGAGCGATCTGGAACGCACTGAAGGCTTTCAGAGATCGGCTGTCCTACCAAATTATCCAAATTCGGACAGACAATCAGGTTGCAATGTATTACGTCAACAAGCAGGGGGGCACCGGATCTCGCCCCCTGTGTCAGGAAGCCGTCGGGATGTGGCGTTGGGCGTGCCGGTTTGGCATGCTCCTCCAAGCCACGTACCTGGCAGGCGTAAACAACAGTCTGGCCGACAGACTGAGCAGAGTCATGCAACCGCACGAGTGGTCGCTCCATTCCAGAGTGGTACGCAAGATCTTCCGAGAGTGGGGCACCCCCTCGGTGGATCTTTTCGCCTCTCAGACCAACCACAAGCTGCCTCTGTTCTGTTCCAGACTTCAGACACACGGCAGGCTAGCGTCAGATGCCTTTCTCCTTCATTGGGGGACCAGCCTCCTGTATGCTTATCCTCCCATACCTTTGGTGGGGAAGACCTTACTGAAGCTCAAGCAAGACCGCGGCACCATGATTCTGATAGCGCCCTTTTGGCCCCGTCAGATCTGGTTCCCTCTTCTTCTGGAGTTGTCCTCAGAAGAACCGTGGAGATTGGAGTGTTTTCCGACTCTCATTTCGCAGAACGACGGAGCGTTGCTGCACCCCAACCTTCAATCCCTGGCTCTCACGGCCTGGATGTTGAGGGCGTAGACTTCGCTGCGTTGGGTCTGTCGGAGGGTGTCTCCCGGGTCCTGCTTGCCTCTAGGAAGGATTCCACTAAAAAGAGTTACTTTTTCAAGTGGAGGAGGTTTGTCGTTTGGTGTGAGAGCAAGGCCCTAGAACCTCGTTCTTGCCCTGCACAGAACCTGCTTGAATACCTTCTGCACTTATCAGAGTCTGGCCTCAAGACCAACTCAGTAAGGAATCACCTTAGTGCGATTAGTGCTTACCATTATCGTGTGGAGGGTAAAGCCATCTCTGGAGAGCCTTTAGTCGTTCGATTCATGCGAGGCTTGCTTTTGTCAAAGCCCCCTATCAAGCCTCCTACAGTGTCATGGGATCTCAACGTCGTCCTCACCCAGCTGATGAAACCTCCTTTTGAGCCGCTGAATTCCTGCCATCTGAAGTACTTGACCTGGAAGGTCATTTTCTTGGTGGCAGTTACTTCAGCTCGTAGGGTCAGTGAGCTTCAAGCCCTGGTAGCTCATGCTCCGTATACCAAATTTCATCACAACAGAGTAGTGCTCCGCACCCACCCAAAGTTCCTGCCAAAGGTGGTGTCGGAGTTCCATCTTAACCAGTCAATTGTCTTGCCAACATTCTTCCCCAGGCCGCATACCCGCCCTGTTGAACGTCAGTTGCACACATTGGACTGCAAGAGAGCATTGGCCTTCTACTTGGAGCGGACACAGCCCCACAGACAGTCCGCCCAATTGTTTGTTTCTTTCGATCCTAACAGGCTAGGGGTCGCTGTCGGGAAACGCACCATCTCCAATTGGCTAGCAGATTGCATTTCCTTCACTTACGCCCAGGCTGGGCTGGCTCTTGAGGGTCATGTCACGGCTCATAGTGTTAGAGCCATGGCAGCGTCGGTGGCCCACTTGAAGTCAGCCACTATTGAAGAGATTTGCAAGGCTGCGACGTGGTCATCTGTCCACACATTCACATCACATTACTGCCTCCAGCAGGATACCCGACGCGACAGTCGGTTCGGGCAGTCGGTGCTGCAGAATCTGTTTGGGGTGTAAATCCAACTCCACCCTCCAGGACCCGAATTTATTCTGGTCAGGCTGCACTCTCAGTTAGTTGTTCTTCGTAGGTCAATTTCTGTTATGCCCTCGCCGTTGCGAGGTTCAATTGACCTGGGTTCTTGTTTTGAGTGAGCCTGAGAGCTAGGGATACCCCAGTCGTGAGAACAAGCAGCCTGCTTGTCCTCGGAGAAAGTGAATGATACATACCTGTAGCAGGTGTTCTCCGAGGACAGCAGGCTGATTGTTCTCACCTACCCTCCCTCCTCCCCTTTGGAGTTGTGTGTTTCATCTTTTGCTAGTCATTCAACTGGCGGGAGCGGTCGTGCACGGGCGGGAAGACGGCCGCGCATGCGCGGTGGGCGTGCCCTGCGTGCCGACCGTCCCGCGAAGCTTTTTTCCGGTTGGTGGGGGCTGCCGCGGACGTCACCCAGTCGTGAGAACAATCAGCCTGCTGTCCTCGGAGAACACCTGCTACAGGTATGTATCATTCACTTTCAAAGCTAATATCAAATCCGATTATATTATGATCACTTATCAAGTGGCACCATTACCTCCTGCACCAGATCATGCGCTCCACTAAGGACTAGGTCTAGAATTTTTCCTTCTCTCGTCGGTTCCTGTACCAGCTGCTCCATAAAGCTGTCCTTGATTTCATCAAGGAATTTTACCTCCCTAGTATGTCCCGATGTTACATTTACCCAGTCCATATCGGGGTAATTTAAATCACCCATTATTATTGTTTTGCCCAGTTTGTGTCCCTAATTTCCTTTAACATTTCTGCATCCGTCTGTTCATCCTGGCCAGGCGGACGGTAGTACACTCCTATTATTATTCTTTTCCCCTTTACTCATGAAATTTCAATCCACAGTGATTCCAAGAAGTGTTTTGTTTCCTGCAGAATTTTCAATCTATTTGATTCAAGGCTCTCGTTAATGTACAATGCTACCCCTCCACCAATTCGGTCCACCCTATCACTACGATATAATTTGTACCCCAGTATGACAGTGAGGCTCATTTTCAAAGCACTTAGCCTCCCAAAGTTCCATAGAAACCTATGGAACTTAGCCTCCCAAACTGCTTTGAAAATATGCCTCAGTGTCCCACTGGTTATCTTCCTTCCACCAGGTCTCAAAGATGTCTATTATATCTAATTTTTCATTTAGTGCAATATATTCTAACTCTCCCATCTTATTTCTTAGGCTCCTGGCATTCGCATATAGACATTTCAAACTGTGTTTGTTGCTCCTATTTAGATCATGCTTAGTACTTGACAGTACTAGTTGGCAATCTTTTGTCTGATTTTTCTTTTTATTTAGGGACACCTGATCTACTACGGTCTCTTTTGCAGCCTCACTATCAGGATACCCTATCTTCCCTGTTTTGGTGATATCTTTGAAAGATACCTATCCTGAACCATGCGCTTTTGAGCGACTGTTGGCCTTCCCCTCCCATTTCTAGTTTAAAAGCTGCTCTATCTCCTTTTTAAATGCTGATGCCAGCAGCCTGGTCCCACCCTGGTTAAGGTGGAGCCCATCCTTTTGCTGTAGGCTCCCCCTTCCCCAGAATGTTGCCCAGTTCCTAACAAATCTAAAACCCTCCTCCCTGCACCATCGTCTCATCCACGCATTGAGACTCTGGAGCTCTGCCTGTCTTGGGCCCTGCGCGTGGAACAGGTAGCATTTCAGAAAATGCTACCCTAGAGGATTCTGGATTTGAGCTTTCTACCTAAGAGCCTAAATTTGGCTTCCAGAACCTCTCTCCTACATTTTCCTATGTCATTGGTACCCACATGTACCAAGACAGCCGACTCCTCCCCAGCATTATCTAAAATCCTATGTAGGTGACGCTTCAAGTCCGCCACCTTCGCACCAGGCAGGCAAGTCACCAGGCGATCCTCACGTCCACCAGCCATCCAGCTATCTATATGCCTAATGATCGAATCACCAATTACAACAGCTGTCCTAACCTTTCCCTCCCGGGTAGCACTTGGAGACATATCCTCAGTGCGAGAGGATAGTACATCCCCTGGTGAGCAGGTCCTGGCTACAGGAGTACTTCCTACTTCACCAGGGTGATGCTTTCCTTCTAGGAGACCTCCCTCCTCCAAGGTAGCACAAGGGCTACCAGACTGGAGGTGGGACTTCTCTACAATATCCCTGTAGGTCTCCTCTATGTAACTCTCTGTCTCCCTCAGCTCCACCAAGTCTGCTACTCTAGCCTCAAGAGAACGGACACATTCCCTGAGAGCTAGGAGCTCTTTGCATCGGGCATACACATATGACGTCTCACCAACTGGGAGATAATCATACATGTGACACTCAATGCAAAAGACTGGATAGCACCCCTCTTGCTGCTGGACTGCTGACTCCATTTTAGTGTTTTTGAGTTTTTCAATAATTTAAAAGTTGCCCCAGTATTAAGGATATTAGCCTAATATAAAAGTGTCTTTTAGTTTATATAGTATATTGTATGATTTAGTTAGTGTTTCCTTCTTGGATGGTAATGAAATGTATTTAAAACTCTGTAAGAGCACTCCTTGCTTGTTACCCTAATTACAATAACTGACTATAAATGAAGAGTTGTCCTAGGGGTGGGCGGGAAGACTAAACTAGATCCTGCAGTGCCTGTTATCTATCTGTTAATGCTGTGGTACAAAGTTTTTATAACTAAGTGGAAAAGACTGTGGAGATTAGTTGATAAAATTAGCTTTTTATATTTTTATTTTGCCTAACACTAACCTACAATTCCTTCTTTAAACCCCAATCTTTAAGTTCCCAAAGCACAAAGCAAAATAGCGTTCACTTACCAGAGAAATGTCCTCTTATCTCGGTTGCGAAAGTTAAACAACAAGGTGGGGGGAGGGGGAATCCCCTCATAAATACAACAAAAAGGATGGTCAGACATACAGTGGGGGAAATAAGTATTTGATCCCTTGCTGATTTTGTAAGTTTGCCCACTGACAAAGACATGAGCAGCCCATAATTGAAGGGTAGGTTATTGGTAACAGTGAGAGATAGCACATCACAAATTAAATCCGGAAAATCACATTGTGGAAAGTATATGAATTTATTTGCATTCTGCAGAGGGAAATAAGTATTTAATCCCTCTGGCAAACAAGACCTAATACTTGGTGGCAAAACCCTTGTTGGCAAGCACAGCGGTCAGACGTCTTCTGTAGTTGATGATGAGGTTTGCACACATGTCAGGAGGAATTTTGGTCCACTCCTCTTTGCAGATCATCTCTAAATCATTAAGAGTTCTGGGCTGTTGCTTGGCAACTCGCAGCTTCAGCTCCCTCCATAAGTTTTCAATGGGATTAAGGTCTGGTGACTGGCTAGGCCACTCCATGACCCTAATGTGCTTCTTCCTGAGCCACTCCTTTGTTGCCTTGGCTGTATGTTTTGGGTCATTGTCGTGCTGGAAGACCCAGCCACGACCCATTTTTAAGGCCCTGGCGGAGGGAAGGAGGTTGTCACTCAGAATTGTACGGTACATGGCCCCATCCATTCTCCCATTGATGCGGTGAAGTAGTCCTGTGCCCTTAGCAGAGAAACACCCCCAAAACATAACATTTCCACCTCCATGCTTGACAGTGGGGACGGTGTTCTTTGGGTCATAGGCAGCATTTCTCTTCCTCCAAACACGGCGAGTTGAGTTCATGCCAAAGAGCTCAATTTTTGTCTCATCTGACCACAGCACCTTCTCCCAATCACTCTCGGCATCATCCAGGTGTTCACTGGCAAACTTCAGACGGGCCGTCACATGTGCCTTCCGGAGCAGGGGGACCTTGCGGGCACTGCAGGATTGCAATCCGTTATGTCGTAATGTGTTACCAATGGTTTTCGTGGTGACAGTGGTCCCAGCTGCCTTGAGATCATTGACAAGTTCCCCCCTTGTAGTTGTAGGCTTGTTTCTAACCTTCCTCATGATCAAGGATACCCCACGAGGTGAGATTTTGCGTGGAGCCCCAGATCTTTGTCGATTGACAGTCATTTTGTACTTCTTCCATTTTCTTACTATGGCACCAACAGTTGTCTCCTTCTCGCCCAGCGTCTTACTGATGGTTTTGTAGCCCATTCCAGCCTTGTGCAGGTGTATGATCTTGTCCCTGACATCCTTAGACAGCTCCTTGCTCTTGGCCATTTTGTAGAGGTTAGAGTCTGACTGATTCACTGAGTCTGTGGACAGGTGTCTTTCATACAGGTGACCATTGCCGACAGCTGTCTGTCATGCAGGTAACGAGTTGATTTGGAGCATCTACCTGGTCTGTAGGGGCCAGATCTCTTACTGGTTGGTGGGGGATCAAATACTTATTTCCCTCTGCAGAATCCAAATAAATTCATATACTTTCCACAATGTGATTTTCCGGATTTAATTTGTGATGTGCTATCTCTCACTGTTACCAATAACCTACCCTTCAATTATGGGCTGCTCATGTCTTTGTCAGTGGGCAAACTTACAAAATCAGCAAGGGATCAAATACTTATTTCCCCCACTGTATGAGTAGAACTTGCAGTCTGTCCCAATGTCTTCCGTAGCCCTATGCTGGAAATAGTCAAGTACTGCCTATAGGACTTCCTCTGGGAAAAAAAAATCTCGGATGGGAAGGCTCATAGAAATCATGTGATGTAGTTTGTAAGTTAAGAAAATACAGTGATGTGATATAATTGGAATTTTAGACCCTAAAGCTAACAGCTCTTCCTGTATCACCAAAAACTTCTATCTTTTCTGAGACCATCTAAACATGTCTGAGTATATCTGGACTTTCTCATCCAAAAAATTAACTTCAGCAAATCTAAAATATAGTCTTGGAAGAATCTCTTTATGTTGTAGTAGTAGTAATAAAAAGATAAAGGACACCAACAAAGGCTTTTTTTTTTCTATACAAAACTTCATCATCTGACTTTTTTTCCCCAAAACAGCTATAACATTCAGAGCACTAGCAGAGGTCTCGAGCACCATCATCTGCTCTGTTTCCACTCTTGAATGATTACTATCTGCCATTGTGGGATAAACGTTTTGTAAAGGATGCAAGGCATTCTCAAAGTAATTAAGAACTTCCTTTAAAAATCAGTAAAATAAATCTTTAGGAGTTGGTCATTACTCGTGAGGAAAAATCAAAATTCTAAGATTCAGATTCCTACTGTAGTTATCAAAGTTCTCTATTTTCCTCTGTAGCACAGTCCTTTCTTGAATCATAGAGGCCTGTAAGGATTTAATATGAGTGACCTTTGTCTTAAATTCACTAAATTGAAATTCATAAGTCTGAACCCGACTCTCCAATCCTGAAAGCTTTGCATTTCCTGGAGAAAGTACCAATATTCCCAGTACAGGCCTTGTGTAGAGAATCCAAGGCTGTCCAGATCACTATCAGGCCTATTGTAATCTCACCAAAGAGTGTGGATTCGGTATTGAATCTTGCACTGTGTCAGAAGACAAGTTTTCAGGCACACAGTGAAAATTGACTTTTCATATTGCCTTGCAATTCAGATATGGTCGCCACAATTGTTAATTGCAACTTTCTCCAGTTTGACGTTCTATTAGCCATTCAATGAACAATAATAGGAGAACTGACTTGGAGCAGCCCTCCTACCAGTTCGGTTGGCAGAGCAGCTTTGGTTACCACCCTTGCGCAGCTTGCTCACCACCAGACCCTGGAGTCCCCCACACACAGACCAGTAAGGGGTCCTTGTCTCATCTCATCTGGATGCACCCAGAGAGGGTATAACAAAAAGTTGGTGATCAATGCTTGCCACAAAGCTTGTGCTTGCTGGGGACTGAAGGTCTCCCCAACTTGCCTTTGCACTTCATCATTAATTCAAATAACATCTACCACAAAAGGAACCAAGAAAAGCCAAGATCGCTAGCATTTCCAAACCTGTGTCCTACTCCGATGCCATCTTGGGAACCTTCCCCTTTGGCCTTTTTAGTGCGAAGTATTTAGTTCAATTTTTTTCTCTTGCCATTTGCTTATGGTGGAATGGACTCTGGGCTTTGTGATCTGAGGATGCTATCTTGGGCCCAGGGCATGAATTAATCTGTCCAGTGGCATCAGCAGGGGAGCTTTAAAGTACATTTAGTCCTGGTAAATTGGGCAGCACAGAGTTGGCTGAAGGGATGATGTCATCAACTCCTGTGATAGTGCAAGATCATCAGAACTAGTGGCGGAGAAGAATTATAGTGTTCTGTGGGATCACAAGCATCTCTTCCTCTGGTGCCCTACCACCAAGGTCAGTGTTTCCCTAGTTCTTGTGCAGTTTGACTCAAGGGAGGATTTACTCCTCAATGTTGTAGCTCTTTTAGTTAATATTGAAGTGTTTGGAGGGCAAAGTGAAATTTTTAGATAATGGAAAAATTTGATTCTTTTAGAGCTATATTCAGACACCAAAGATAATTTAACTACTCCTAGACGTGTCGGAGGTCTACAGAATGCTGTCAACCAAAACTTTGAGTTATCAACTTCCCAAGGGTCAATTCTTTTTTGGCTATTGAACTTTTAAGACTTACCTGGTAGAGTTGTCTCCACATTTTCGAAGAAGTGTTGCCACCTATTTCCAAGGCTTTCTCTTCCACTTGCAATTACCTCTCCTTAGGACACAGGAATTAAGACTACTTTAGAAAATGGGATTTTGTTAATCATGTTTGTGTTAGAGCCTGACAGTAAGGATTATCCATTTGTTCTTTCAGAATATTTCTAAAACCTTTGTGGGTTGCAGTCAGTATTTTTCTAGACTCCCTCCACCCACCTGAGGGCTAGGCTGGTGCTCTAGTGGTGGGCCCGCTCGCACCCCCCAACCCCCATACCTCAAAACAGGAGGAGGGACTAGCACTCCCTTCATCCTCCTGCAGGCACCTTCTCAAAATTACGGAGCCCTGCCCGGTTCACCCTGGGGTGCGCTAGATAGGGCTTGACTACCCATAGTATCACAATAAAAATTAACAAAAAAATTGTGGAGGTTTTTAGACAGATGAGAAGACTGGCGTCCTATAAGTGCTGGCTGTAAAGAAAATTGACTTGCTGCCAAGCAGTGACATCTGAGGTCTTTTTCCGCTATCTATTAATATAAATTTAGATTAATCTGAGTTTGAATTAAGAAGATATTTGAAGAGAATCTCACAAACGTAGTAATACTGTCAGCTTAGAATATTTGTTTTAGAGACTGATTTGTTATTGACATAGTCTATAGATAGGTTTAACTTTTTTTTAAGGGGCTAGGAAAATGGATGTATGCTAAAACTGAAACCAGCGTGTGTCCATTTTCGGCCTAAGACCTTACTGCCAGCCATTGTCCTAACGGTAAAGTCTCACACGCTGCCCGTGCGGTAAGCATTCAGTGCACACCAACTGCTGTTTACCACCGGGTAAGCGGCCTGCAATAGAAAACAATTTTCTACTGCGGGATTTGGCGCGCGTCAAATTCAGAATTGAACCGGTCATTAGTGCCAATTTGGCACGCACTGTATGCACATAGACCCTCCCGCTCCTTTGTAAAAGGGACCCTAATTTTGTACCTGAGGCACTGAAGGGTTATATGACTTGCCCAAGATAACAAACAGCCGCCCATTAGGCTACTACTTTGCTTTTTAAAGACATTTGACAAATGTATATTGATAATTTACTGAATCAACCATATATCATGGGCTCTGTGGCTCAGGTGCACTGAACATGTGGTTGGGAGACTGATGCTGCTATTGAGACCGTCTCTGCCTCCTAGTGAGTGATATAAAGTTTATGTACATCCTGTAGTCCCCAGGCCACTATGAAAATCGTGAGCTGCCTAGGATATGTCAACTTGGATAAGTGAAGAGGGAGGGAGGAAACAAGCAAGCAGAAGTGACTGGGAAATATAAAGGTAAAGACAAAATATAAAAATTGACCATAAATTTTCAGAAATTCTGGCATGCTAATAGGCCAGAGTTGGAAAGGTGTAGAGGATGTGCTTTAAACTGTGGCATGCCAGCCTTAACAGTAAACTGTGCTGATTTTATATTGTGCTGCACCTGGCAGTTAAAATAAATCTGCAGAGACGTGTACATCCATAGAAAGAAATTACCATGAAGCTCATAAAAAATAAAGTGTGGAATTTGCTTTGAGGGGTCATTTTTAAAAGGAAAGGTCTCTATTTAAAAGCACTTCTGCAGTCAGCATTGGTAATAACTGTGTAAGTGTGTCTTGTTTAGGTAATAACTGTGTAAGTGTGTCTTGTTTAATTCTGTGCTAGCTAACAGAGTTTGACCATACAACTCAATGTCTGGCAAGAATTTGTTTAAAACCAGGAGTCGGGGACTTCCCTGGGGCAGGGCCAAAATTTCTCCAAATGGAAGTGATATCTGTTATTCAAATAATTTAAGGAGAGGTGTTAGGAGAATTAAGGAATGAAGAATTATTAATTTAAGAGAATATTACAAGAACTTGAGAAGGGGGAGTCTGATGTGCTTGTCTTTGCTGATTATTTATTTATTTGTTACATTTATACCCCACATTTTCCCACCTGTTTGCAGGCTCAAATGTGGCTTACAAGTACCGTAAAGGCATTTGCCGTTACGGTTGATAACAAATACAAAATTGTGTTGTGGTCAATTGGGTTTTCACACAATGAATATGCGTGAGATAGATTTGCATGCTGTACCTCTTTTGTATGCAAATTTATCTCATGCATATTCATTGTGAGTATACTGAAAACCTGACTGGCTAGGTGTGTCCCAAAGACTGGACAAAAATATAAGTATAAAATTATAAATTTACTATATACAGTGCACTCGATTTACATGCACGTTGGATAAGCGCATGCTCTGTTTAACTGCATGCCGTACTTCGGTCTTGTTTTTGGTGTCATCAATTTCTATGGGGACAAACTTCGGTTTAGCGCACCACTGATAAGTGCAAGATTCGCTTATATGCAAGGTTTAAGACCGCTCCTCTGCAGGGAAGACTCTGCATAAGCGCACGCATGGAATATGGAAGCCGATTGGTGCGTGACAACCAACGAGATTTCAAATTTACCACCCCTTTAGCTGCCACAGGCAGAATAAGCGAAAGAATGTTGTTAGAGTGTACACTGGAGTTGTCATCGTCGTCATCGAGGCGGAACTGTGACTTTAACACTGGCTGAACGAATAGATGTTCTTAAAAAATTAGAAAACAAAGAAAGTCAAGCATCTATTGCTAAAGAATATGGTGTCAATCCCAGTCAAACTTCATATGTCTTGAAGCAGAAAGACCAGCTTCTGGAAGACTGGCAAAACAATACAAATCCACAATGGAAATGAAAACGGGTGGGAAAAGCTGAGGAGGTAGAAGATGCTCTTCTTTGGTTGTTTTCTCGAGTCAGGAGCAGACAGTTTCCTGTCAGTGGTCCACTGCTTATGAAGAAAGCTAACCAGCTAGCTGAAAGTCTTGGACTAACTGATTTCAAAGCCACTATTGGATGGTTGGAAAGATGGAAGGAGAGGAACAACATAAAATTCAAGAAACAGCATGGTGAAAAAGAAGATGCTGATGACTTTGGTGCTGAAAATTGGGTTGTTAGACACTAGAATGCGGGCACAAAAGCGTCAGATTTTGCTGCTTTGTGATAATTGTGCTGCACACAGGGATAATGTCAAGGTGGTCTTCTTACCACCAAACACTACCTCTCTGATCCAACCTATGGATTAGGGCATAATAGCTAATTTCAAACAACATTATCGGGCTCTTGTGCTACGTCATCTGATGAGCGTTATGGATGACCAGACTGGCAAGGATAAACGTGCTGTCTCGTAATCTATCACTGTTGGATTCCCTACATATGCAGAAAGAAACCTTGAATCATGTTACACAGGCAACCATTTGTGAACCTCTACAAGCGGGCAAGCTTTGTTAAGGATGTGGAGAGGGACGAAACAGATGCAGCTGTTGCAAACGCGTCAGATGAACAGGTTATTGACATCCCAGCCTGTTACTGAAGAGTTTCATCACTACGTAGCTGCGAAGGCGGTAGAACGAGAGGACATGAAATGAGATTGAAGGGGGGCAGACTCAAGAAAAATGCCAGGAAGTATTTTTTCACGGAGAGAGTAGTGGATGCTTGGAATGCCCTCTCGCGAGAGGTGGTGGAAATGAAAACGGTAACGGAATTCAAATATGCGTGGGATAAGCATAAAGGAATCCTGTGCAGAAGGAATGGATCCTCAGGAGCTTAGTCGAGATCGGGAGGCGGGGCTGGTGGTTGGGAGGCGGGGAATAGTACTGGGCAGACTTATACGGTCTGTGTCAGAGCCGGTGGTGGAAGACGGGGCTGGTGGTTCGGAGGCGGGGATAGTGCTGGGCAGACTTATAGGGTCTGTGCCAGAGCCGGTGGTTGGGAGGCGGGGATAGTGCTGGGCAGACTTATAGGGTCTGTGCCCTGAAGAGCACAAGTACAAATCAAAGTAGGGTATGCACAAAAAGTAGCACATATGAGTTGTCTTGTTGGGCAGACTGGATGGACCGTGCAGGTCTTTTCTGCCGTCATCTACTATGTTACTATGATCTACAAACAGCTGACGACAGCACTAATGTCGAGTTATGCGCCTACACGCAGGCAACAGCGGCTGATGATGAAACAGATGAAGAAATGAGCAGCGAGGCACATGCTGACGAAATTCAATAACCTCCTTCTGTCACTTTTTGCAAGAGCGCTGGAGAGTCTCAACACCGTGCAGGCCTATCTGGAGGCCACTGGATGTCAGTGCTATGACAGTTTTTACTGCCTGGCAGACGTAGTCTATGGAACTCACAGACCCAATAGTGTACAGAGGACTCTAACTGATTACTTCAAGTAAGCCTAATGTCAGTTAATAGAGACTGTATACTTTACATATAATAATAAACAGTACTGTACATATGTTTATCAGATGTCAAGCTTCTTTGGGTCACAACAGTTAAGTGCACGCTCCGGTTAACTGCATGCATTTCTTTGGTCCCAGACCCTTGCCCTTAAGTGAATTGCATTGTTTTTTTAATGTTTTTATAATTTTGAGGTTGGAGTTGGTACATTTTTACCGATTCTGACTCCACAGCCCTGAATAGCTGTCTTACGCCTATGTTTACTAAGCAGCACTATGGATGCATTAGCGTTTTTAATGTGCGTAAATGGTTTACGCGCGTTAAACGCTAACACGCCCATAGAAATGTATAGGCGCGTTAGCGTTTAATGTGCCTTAAATGTATAGGTACGTTAAAAATGCTAACGCACCTTAGTAAACATACCCCTTAATTTAAAACAGGCCTGTTGAATATTGTGGACATGGATAAGCAATTTATGTGTATGCATCAGCCATCTTTCTGAAGTTTGACCCCCATCGTTGCTGTAATGCCTACTGCCATAACTTCTGGAGTAAATCTATGTACTCCACAGCAGCGTTGCCATGAGAAAGTACTGTGTACTTCACTGAAGCAGAGCCTACTGAGTGATGCATTTGACCAGCAGAATGTACACAAGTCTTCTGAGAAAATCTTTCATTCAAGAAAACTGAGATAATTATTGGAACCTTTGTTTTAGCAGCATGAGGGTATTTCAAGCTTTTATGTTCAGTAATGTATTCCTTAAAGAAATGAACTATCACTTGCAATCATATGTACTACATTATTTAAGATTTAATTTTTAAGCATATCAGTAATTTCTTTCTTTAGGCATGAACACATTGATTGGTTATGATCTGGTTCCGGAACCAAAAATCATTGATGCAGCTTTGAGGGCGTGCCGAAGGTTAAATGACTTGGCCAGTGCTATACGCATTTTAGAAGCAGTAAAGGTAAGTGACATTACTTTAAGTTTACCATATTTATAGAAGTGACCTCTTAAAATGATTTTCCATGTAAGGTATCTTAGATAAAAACAACTTTTCTTGACATTTTCCCCTTTTGATGTCCCGTTCTGATTTAGCAGAAGCAGTTTCTACAGCTGCTGGCAGCAGCTAGATAATGACACGGGGGACACGTGGGGACGGGGACAGACTTTGTCCCCATGTCATTCTTTAAAAGCTTGAAACTAGCCTTAGGCTGCTTCAAGTAGATAGGACAGCATCTATAAAATGCTAGTATCAATATGTAGAAACTTAACACATCTTTTGGCAGCTGGCAACTGAATTCAATGATTAAAAAAAACTGCAGAAGCTGTTTTTGGATTTTAATCACTGTTAAATGACCATTTGTGTCTTGTCTGTCTGATGTGGCAACAAGAGTCCTGTCTTCTGATCAGACTTCTACCATCTGCAGCATCCTTCCATCACATGCCCAATTGTTCAAGCATCTTACTATTAATGCAACAGATTCATCCATGGTTGCTGGCATCAAGGGGCATTTCCAACACTTAGGGCCAGATGCACTAAACTTAACGAGCCAGTAACATGTTTTTTTTTTTTGTATCACATTTTATTAAAGGTTTTCAAAGTACAACAGAAAAGTATACACAAAAGCAAACAACACATAACAAAAAGAATGGAAAAAAACCCCAAAACACCATGGCTTCCAAGTGCAAATACATATACGTTCCAGGACAATACCTAGAGGCCAAGATCAAGTAGTGCTACGAGATGCCTGACAAAATAAGTCTGACAGTAACGTGTTTTAAACTGGTTCTAGCCAGTTTAACTTGCAAATAGTAAACAGGGACATGCACAAAAGGGCA
This sequence comes from Microcaecilia unicolor, assembly GCF_901765095.1. NCBI lineage: Eukaryota > Metazoa > Chordata > Amphibia > Gymnophiona > Siphonopidae > Microcaecilia > Microcaecilia unicolor. The sequence goes on along the minus strand of NC_044031.1, from coordinate 656,831,263 downwards.
TTGTGTCACGGTAGCAGCTAACAAAAACAGAATGCAGATTAGCAAATTAGTATTGTAATGTGTATAAATCGTATTGTAATGAGATGCACTTGCCTAACCGTGGAAAACCTAACGGGAGGTCTGCACCTCTCGTTGGGGCTGCTGCAAGGGAATCGGAAGGAAAAAAAATACATCCAAGTGCTTGTCAGGGACTTCCAAGTGCCTAACACGAGCTGGACGTCTTCGTGCAGCTTTTCTGATGGGCATCCTTCTTGGACGTGCTTTTTTCCTTACCTGCCTGAACTGACTACAACCACAGTTCTCTCAACAGTCCCCTCCAAGGTTGTTTTCAGCTTGTGCCCCCCCCCCCCCCCCCCCCCCACACACACACAGGATCGGGACGTGCGAGGTCTTCCCAATCAAAACTTTTTGGACGTCCCTCCCTCCAGGTCTCAGCCAGTCACAGCGCGTTTAGTGATACTTGAAGGCTTTTTTATTCAGCAAATTTTTGTCATGTTAATTTAATATCCCTGGTTTATTTTCCAGGGATTGTATGGATTTCTTACATATTGTAATCTACATAGAACCTGGTGGTTTTGTGGAATATAAATTTTCATATTAATCTTTGGTTTGAGATAATTCTCCTTTGATTTAGAATCCATTCTAGTTAAAAACTGGTCTCTCTTGTTTTTTGATTTGATGTTAGTAGAAGTCACCCAACTTTTTTAAGGTTGCTAACCTGCCTTCCAATTTGAATTTCAGTAGGAAGGGTCTAGTGTGTGTGCTATGACTGCTTCCCTGTTTATGAAAGTGACTCTGTGTTCCCTTAATATAGGACAAAGCGGGACCCCACAAGGAAATCTACCCTTATGTTATCCAGGAACTTAGACCAACTTTGGATGAACTAGGAATCTCTACTCCAGAGGAATTAGGCCTGGACAAAGCATAACCTTGTAGGTAAGAAGACTCTCCTTGTCAAACCTTAAATGGAACTTTCCACGTTATTCATCTACTGGAGCACAACTTTCACACAGTAATATTCATCCTCCCCATACAGATTTCTTCTTTTTTAAGAACTGCACTCTCCAGTGGGATCATGTGCTTCAGTGTCTTTCTGCTAAGCATTATTTAAAGGTTATATTCTCTGGAGTCTTGTCATATGATATGAGGTGTTCAAAGTGCAAGCTTAACCAAGTCCTATCCACATTACAAGACTTAAAAATTGAGATGTTCTACTGTTCTTAGATATTTTTGCCAAATCTAGATATTGGGGGCAAATTTGTAATCCTAAATTAACACATTCTAAAAATGTTATCATTAATGCATTAGGCTTTTTATTTAACGTAAAGGTATAGGCAGTGGCATAGCTAGGACTGAATGGGCCTCAGGCAGAAAAATTGAGATGGGATGCCTCCCCCCCCCCCCCCCCCCCCCCCAATAACACCATTGTTCCCATGAGATGAGGGATGGAAGGATGTATATATCCCAAAGATGACAGAAGTAATAAATTCAGAAAAAAATACTTTTTCTTGAGGACTATAATTCTCACAGATGGGTAAAGCAGGTCCGCATTGCCAGTCTGGAGCTTGTAACAAGCTTAAAATATAGGTCTTTGAGTGCGAGACGCACTCCCATCATGGATGTGTGAGTGCCTGCCGCGAGAGCGCAGGACCAGCAGTTCTCTTTTTTTTCCCGCGGTGAGGAGAGGACACGTCGTTAGCCACTCCTCGCAGCTGGTTTGGGTTTTTTTCCCCTGCCTTATTTTTTTTTCTTAATACCTCTTTCAGGGTTTACCTTATTTTATCCTTCCCCGTATATTATTTTAGATTATTTTTGACTTTTCTCTGTTTTTACTGCACTCGCTAGGCCGCATTTAGGTCGACTTTTCCCTTTTTTGGTTCTCTTCCTTTTATTTAGCTCCATTGAGTTGTTTGATTTGGCCACAGCTGTTTTTGCTTTCATGTCTTTGAAGGTTCCCAGTGACTTTAAGAGGTGCACTCGGTGCAACAGGATCATCTCTGACAAAAACACCCATTCTTAGTGTCTCCAGTGTTTGGGGCCTGATCATACCCCTTCTGCAAACTGTATACTCCGTCTTTGTGTGAAGAAGAGAACACAGCCAGAGAGATGATTTTTGGAGCCAGGTCCGAAGCCTTGATGTCTGTCTTCGGCATCAGTGTCAACATTGGGTGTTGCTTCGGTTCATATGGCTGCGAGACCCTTGCATACTGGGAGTGACTGTGCATCGGAGTGGGTCTCCACCTGCCTGAATGCTGGCAGCTATGCAGGTCCCCGGGACTGATCAGCATCTGACCTGATCGCGAGCCAACGAGAGGACTTCCCGTCTTTGGCACCGGGGAGCATCTATGCCAGGCATCAGAAGAAGCATCGGTTCCCCCCCTCAATGGATGGTGCCAGGAGTTCCAGGGCACCGAGAATTTCACCAGTCCCAGAGAAGCATTGGCACTGGGAGGACTACTCCCCCTCTTTACAGGAGGTGCCGATGTATGGGTCTCTACACAGCTAGCACCAGGCACCCGCTTCAACCCTGCAGATTCAGCAGCCTGCTTCTACACTGGCAACCCAGCCTTTCCTGATGGCCCTCGATGAGTGCCTACGGGCCATGCTCCCATAGCTTTTGGAGCATCAGCGCCTCGGATGCTTGCTCCAGCCATGCCTCTTGATATAGTCATACATGACCATCAGCCTGCGGTGTTGTCTCTGATGCAGCTTTCGGTCTCTGTGTCTGCTGCCACCCGTAGTTGCACACCTTCGACGTCAGAGGCTTCACAGGAGTCGAGGCCGGAGCTGACACTTCGATGCCCCTCTCTGGGTCTTGATGCCTGTACATCGAGGTGGGCTCGGTCTTGGCCGTCCCATGAGGCTGACACCGATAAAGACCACTCCTGGGATTCAGAAGGGGATCCATGGTACCTCTTGGAAGGAGGAGTCCTGTGGTACCCCATCTGATCCCTCTTCTCCACAGGAAAGGAGGAAATCTCACCTGAGAGCCTTTCCTACCCTTCTTTTGTAAAGGAGATGGCGGCTGCCATCCCCATTCCTTTGGAAGTGGAGGAGGAGCCCAGGGCTAAGATGTTTGAGAGCCAGGACTACAACTGTTCTCCTAGAGAGGCTATGACTGTCCTGCTTCACAAGATCTTATGGGACGTTAGGTGAGGAACTGGGAGTCCCCTCTGTTGGTCCCTCTCGTCCCCAAGAAGATTGACACCATGTACCAGATTCATTCATCCCCTAATTTTGATAGGCCCCAGTTGCATCATCTTTCCCTGGTGGTGGAAACCACACTTAAAAGGGCCAGGAGTTTAGGAACTATGCCTTGGTGCCCCCTGGCAGAAAAAGTAGAACCCTGGATTCTTTTGTGCGGAAGATGTATCAGGCCTCCATGCTCATCTCCCGTATCCAATTGTACCAGCATACATGAGCCTGTTCGTGCAGTCCTTGGTGTGCAGTTTGTCTGATTTAGCAGACTGACTCTCACCTGAGTAGGCTGAATCTGTTCACCAGCTGGTCAAGTAACAGAAGGCATGTTGTAAGTTCTTGGCCAAGGGTGCCTATGACACTTCTGATGTAGGATCTCTGCTCAGAGTATAGCAATGCACAGACTCTCATGACTGCGTATCTCTGATTTGGATCCAGTGATCCAGCAGAGACTGGCGGATGCCACGTGCCGGGGGGGGGGGGGGTAATCTTTTTGGAGAGAATGTGGAGGAGGTCGCTGACCTCATCAAGAAGCACACCGATACCACTGATTATCTCTCCTCTCTTCCGCCGGGCGCCTTCTGCATCTATCGTCTCCTCTAGGAGGTTTGGAAAGCTGAGGAGGAGTGTTATTACTCGCAGAGGCATAGGTACACCTCTTCTCGCCAGGCTCAACCCCAGGACACTCGTTCTTGTCAACAGCATGTGCCTAAGGCCCAGACGGCTCCCCAATCAATGCTGGAGGCGAGCTTTGAACTGGCTCCAGCAGAGTATAGCCATTGTAAAAGTAACTGTCCCAGAAGACTTTCCAGTTGGAAGGAGGCTGAAATTTTACGAAGAAAGGTGGTCCCTTGTAACATCCGACCAGTGGGTTCTTCAAATAGTCCGTCTCAGTTACACCCTGTATTGGCTTCAGAGACCACCAGATTGCCCACCGAGAGCACATCACTTCAGCTCTTAGCACAACTTGTGGAGGAACTCTCTGCCCTTTTCATGGCCCGTGCGGTTGAACCCGTTCCACCAGGGGAAGAAGGGAAGGGATTATATTCCAGGTACTTTTGTGCAAAAGAAAATGGGGGATGCATCCCATCCTAGTCCTAAGAGGCCTGAACAAATTCCTGGTCAAAGAGGAGTTCAGGATGGTTTCCTTGGGCACCCTGCTTCCCATGCTTCAGGAAAATGATTGGCTATGCTCTCTGGTCTTAAAGGATGCTTATATTCCTATCCTGATACTTCCAGCTCACAGAAAGTATCTTTGATTTTTGTCTGGGGACACATCACTTCCAGTATCGTGTGCTGGCTTTGCGTCGGCTCCCAGGGTTTCCACCAAGTGTCTTGGAGTAGTCTTAGCGTCACTATGCAGACTGGAAGTCTATGTGTACCCCTGTCTCATCGACTGGCTGGTGAAGACCACATCACGGGACGGGGCTCAAGAGTCCATGCGGGGGACTATTTGGGTGTTAAGAGCTACTAGGGTTCGTTTTAAACTACTCCAAGTCCTATTTGCTCCCTGTCCAGCGATTGGAGTTCACTGGAGCACTGCTAGACACTCAGCCAGTTTGGGCTTTTCTCCCTGTGGCGTGGGCCGATGCTCTTGTCGCCATCACCACTCCATGTATGAGCAGCTTGGCAAATGTTGAAGTTGTTGAGCCACATGGCCTCTACTGTTCCATGTGACACCCATGGCACGTCTTCACACGAGAACTGGCCAATGGACCCTAGCTTCCTAGCGGTGTCATCAATTTTCTGGAGCTCTGGGCGATCTGGAATGCTCTAAAGGCTTTCAGGGATCGGCTAAACAATCAGGTTGCCATGTACTACATGAACAAGCAGGGGGGGGCACTGGATCACGCCATCTGTGGATGCTCCTCAAAGCCACTTACCTGGCAGGATAATTCAACAACCTGGCTGACAGACTGAGCAGGTCCCTTAGCATGGGTGTTGCCCGTGAGGTCTTCTGAGCGTGGGGCATCCCCTCAGTGGATTTCTTTGCTACTCAGTCCCTCAGTTCTGTTCCAGGCCTACAGCAGACAAGATCTGGATGCCTTCCTCCTTCATTGGGAGATAGGACTTCTGTCTGTGTTTCCTCCCATTCCTCTTGTGAAGAAAACTTTGCTGAAACTCAAGCAAGACTGCAGGACCGTGAACTTGATCCTTCCCTACTGACCATGGCAGATCTGGTTCCCTTTTCTTCTGGAGTTATCCTCCGAAGAACTGTGGAGATTGGAGTGTTTTCCATCCCTCATCATGCAGAATGAGGGATCTCTGTATCCCAACCTCCGGTCTCTGGCCCTCGCAGCTTGAATGTTGAGAGCTTAGAATTTGCTTCCTTCCATCTTCCTGAGGGTGTCTCTAGGGTCTTGCTGGCATCCAGAAAATATTCCACTAAGAGGTATTGCTCTTTTAAATGGAGGAGGTTTGCTGTCTGGTGTGCGAGCAAGGCCCTAGATCCTATTTCCTGCCCTATACGGATCCTGCTTGAATATCTTCTACACCTCTCCAAATCTGGTCTCGAGACCCCAACTCAGTAATGGTTCACCTCGGTGCAATTAGTGCTTATCGAGTGTAGGTGGTGTAAGCCTATCTCTGGATAGCCTCTAGTTGTTTGCTTTATGAGAGGTTTGCTGTTGACAGAATCCCCTGTCAAACCTCTGTCTGTGTCATGGGACATTAACATCATTCTCACCCAGCTGATGAAAGCTTTTGAGCCGCTTGATTCCTGTCATCTGAAGTACTTAACCTGAAAAGTCATGTTTTTTGTCAGCTTGCAGGGTCAGTGAGCTTCAGGCCTTGGTGGCAGATGCACTTTACACCAATGGTCTCTTAATTGTTCTCATACCTCACACTAACATTATCGGGTTTTGTCTCACCTAGAATGTAAACCGCATTGAACCCTGGAAAGCAGAAAATAGCAGTATGCAAGAATTGATTTGATTTATACAAAGTTTCATTTTAACAGTAGTCCTTCGCACGCACCCCAAGTTCCTAAGTAAGGTTGTGTTGGAGTTCCACCTGAACCGGTCAGTTGTCTTGCCAACATTCTAATCCCCAACCTCATGCCCAAAGCACACTGCACATCTTGGATGCAAGCGAGCATTAGCTTTTTACTTGGAGCGGACTGGGCCCTACAGACAGTCCACCCAACTTTTTCTTTTGATCCCACTGGGAAGGGAGTCGCCATCGGGAAACACACCATTTCCAGTTGGCTGGCAGATTGCATTTCTTTCACTTACGCACAGGATGGACTGATCTTGAGGGTCATGTCTGGGCTCACAATGTCAGAGCCGTGGCTGCATCGGTAGCCCACTTGAGGTCAGCCTCCGTTGAAGAAATTTACAAGTCTGCGACGTGGTCTTCAGTCCACACATTCACATCTCATTATTTCCTTGAGCAGGACACCCAACGCAACAGTCAGTTTGGACAGACAGTGCTGCAGAATTTTGTTAGGGTCTAGAGTCCAGACCTCACCATGGAGACCCAGGCCAAAGTATCGGCCTGTTTATCCGACATTGCTGCATGGATGTCCAACTGCCACCTGAAACTGAACATGGCCAAGACCGAGCTTATCGTCTTTCCACCAAAACCCACTTCTCCTCTTCCACTGCTTTCGATCTCTGTTGATAACACCCTCATCCTACCCGTCTCATCCGCCCGCAACCTCGGAGTCATCTTCTACTCCTCCCTCTCCTTCTCTGCGCACATCCAACAGACAGCTAAGACCTGTCGCTTCTTCCTCTTTAACATCAGCAAAATTCACCCTTTCCTCTCTGAGCACACCACCCGTACTCTCATCCATGCTCTCATTACCTCTCGCCTTGACTACTGCAACCTACTCCTCACTGGCCTCCCACTTAACCATCTATACCCCCTTCAATCAGTTCAGAACTGTGCTGCACGTCTTATATTCCGCCTGAACCGATATACTCATATCACCCCTCTCCTCAGGTCACTTCACTGGCTTCCAGTCAGATACCGCATACAGTTCAAGCTTCTCCTTCTTACCTACAAATGCACTCAGTCTGCAACCCCTCACTACCTCTCTACCCTCATCTCCCCTTACGTTCCCGCCTGAAACCTCCGCTCACAGGACAAATCCCTCCTCTCAGTACCCTTCTCCACCACCGCCAACTCCAGGCTCCGCCCATTCTGCCTCGCCTCACCCTATGCCTGGAATAAACTTCCTGAGCCCTTACGCCAAGCCCCCTCCCTACCCATCTTCAAATCATTGCTCAAAGCCCACCTCTTTAATGTTGCCTTCGGCACCTAACCTTTATATCTTTCAGGAAATCTAGACTTGCCCCAATTTGACTGCCCCTTCTTGATTGACTGTACACTTGTCCTTTAGATTGTAAGCTCTTTGAGCAGGGACTGTCCTTCTATGTTAAACTGTACAGCGCTGCGTAACCCTAGTAGCGCTTTAGAAATGTTAAATAGTAGAAGTAGAGTCTAACTCCATCCTCTAAGGGCCCATTTTGTTTCGTTCCAGGCTTCATTTTCACTCAGTTGTATATAGTTTTAGGTTAATTTGGATTGGATCACATCGGAAACCTTAGATTTACTCTTCATCAGCGAAACCTGGATCCATGACCAAAAAGATCCCATAATACTGGACCTTTGCCCTCCGGGATACAACATTACACACTGGACTAGAATAGGTAAGAGGCAGAGGCATTGCCAAAATCTACAGATCCCACCTCACTTTAGAACTGCTGAATCACTCAACTGGAAATTGCCTCAATCAGATTGCAACATAAAAGTGTAGCCGGCAATCTAAATTGCGTCCTATTCTACAGACCGCCAGGCACTTGGAGCGAAGCATATATAACCCTAATGGATTTCATATCGGCCACTTGTACATCTAACTCAAACATATAGTCATTGGGGACATAAACCTTCATGTAGAAGACCCAAACTCAACTGGTGTCCAAGATTGTAAGGAATTCTTCCAACTATGGGATTTCAAATGGTCACATCAGAATGCCACCCACAGAAAAGGCCACACACTTGACCTGCTAACCCATAAATTCGCATCAGACCAAATCATTAGTCATTGACCACAAATGGATGGAAATTCCATGGTCAGATCACGTCAAATGAAATCTGACCCTACATTGGCTGAAGAATGGGCATCTCAAAGCTGATGAAAAAAAATCTTACCAAACTAGAGGTAAAGTGGACTCAACTGCATTTTGGCAATCAATTTATGACAACAATTGGTCTATTCCATCTGATTCCATCAACTATCTTGCAGATTGGGAATCGAGATGTATCACCGTTCTAAATGAATTAGCTCCTTTATGAAAAAAAAAAATATTCACAAACCAAACAGGACCCCATGGTTCAATGAAAATGTGAAACAATTAAAATCTAGAACCAGACAACTCGAACGAGCCTGGAGAAAAAACTAAAACAATCAAAATCTAAACGCTTGGAAAGAATCTCATAAAAAATACAAATATGAAATCAAAAAATCCAAACCGGAACTACTGTAATGAACAACTAGGTTCTGACTACAAAGACATGAAAAAGTTATACAAGCTACTGGGTAAATTATTAGACACAAAACAATTGTCCTCAACAAAATCCTAACAGCAGAAGATCTTGCTAACTACTTCAAAGGCAAAATTGTCGATCTACTCAAAAATATGTCACAGGACTACACCAACCTTGATACCTTCCTTAATGAGCTAGACCCATGCACAGAATACCCAGCCGACCGAACTTGGACAAATTTCACCCAGATCACACAAGAAACAATAGCACTAGCAACCAATAAGATCTCTACAGCCTACTGTCAATTGGACACCTGCCCCAATTATCTAATGACCCCCCCCCCCCCCCGCTCCATCACTGAACTTACCTCCCACCTCAACTTCTTGTTCAATCATGGCATTTTCCACAAAGACAAAGGTAATATACTACTCACACCATTACCAAAAGACACAAAAAAACCAACCTAATGATATCACCAACTACTGACCCGTGACATCCATCCCACTTACAACCAAACTGATGGAAAGCATTGTAGCTAAACAACTTACTGAATACATCGATAATTTCTCAATCCTTCATGAATCATAGTCGGGCTTCAGATCTCTCCACAGTACGGAAACTGTCCTGGTAACTCTCCTAGCCAAGTTCAAAAAGGAAATCGCATTAGGTAAAAACATACTCCTCTTGCAATTCGACTTGTCAAGCGCATTCGATATGGTTGACCACTATATACTATTAAGAATACTCAACAAGATAGGCATAGGAGGGAATATACTCAAATGATTCAAGGGTTTCCTAACAATGAGATCTTATCAAGTAAAAGCAAACTCAAACATTGTCCTGTTTTGGTTGTTGGTGAGCCCTTAGGTTCCCTGAGGCCTGGTAAGACCTCCGAGGACCGCCGCGCACCCCGAATCTTCAACCGCGGCGACCGCCGTTCACCGGGGGTTGAGCCCCCAGCTGCAGGCGGCCAGCAGGACTGCTGGAACCGCGGGGTGACGGTCGGCTTGGCTGGGAGTCAGCAACTCAGTCTTTAAAGGGCCGCTAGCAAGGACGGCTAGCTGAAGAGGACACCGTCTCCGAAGGTGGCTAGCGAGGACGGCTAGCTGAAGAGGACACAGTCTCTGAAGGTGGCTAGCAAGGACGGCTAGCTGAAGAGGATACAGCCTCTGGAGTTGGCTAGCAAGGACGGCTAGCTGAAGAGGATACAGTCTCTGGAGTTGGCTAGCAAGGACGGCTAGCTGAAGAGGATACAGCCTCTGGAGTTGGCTAGCAAGGACGGCTAGCTGAAGAGGATACAGCCTCGGGAGGTGGCTAGCAAGGACGGCTAGCTGAAGAGGATACAGCCTCTGGAGTTGGCTAGCAAGGACGGCTAGCTGAAGAGGATACAGCCTCTGGAGTTGGCTAGCAAGGACGGCTAGCTGAAGAGGATACAGTCTCTGGAGTTGGCTAGCAAGGACGGCTAGCTGAAGAGGATACAGCCTCTGGAGTTGGCTAGCAAGGACGGCTAGCTGAAGAGGATACAGCCTCTGGAGTTGGCTAGCAAGGACGGCTAGCTAAAGAGGATACAGCCTCTGGAGTTGGCTAGCAAGGACGGCTAGCTGAAGAGGATACAGTCTCTGGGGTTGGCTTCTGACGAACGAAACGGAAGCATTGGTCCCCTTCCGTTTCGTCGTTTAAATCCCCCGCCCGCCGGCCCCTGGAATCAGCTGGAACCAATCCCCCCAGCCTAGACAGGCAAGGGAGGCCGGGATTGGCCAGCCTGCCCGGCGGGCGGGGTCTCTTTGTCCGTGCGCCAATCCGGCGCGAGGAGGCGGGGCTGGCTCGCTGGTCCGCTCCAGCGAGAGAGACGACGACGCCGGCGCCGCCATCTTGGCCGGCGTATCCCCTCCTCCGAGACTGGCGCTTGCTCCAGCGGATCGCCGGTCTCGGAGCGGCCCGCGGCAGCGCCGGCCCCGTCGGCAGCTGGTCTTCGCCGCCCCGGATCCCGCGGCCTCCGTTGGTCTTCGCCCCCCGCTGGGGCCCCCCGGTAAGGGCCCGGAACGGGACAAACATATCACCATCATGGACTACCGATTGCGCAGTACCCAAGGGTTCACCTCTCTCACCCATATTATTTAACCTGATGATGATCCCCCTTGCTCATGCACTATACAAGCATAATCTTAATCCTTTTCTGTATGCGGATGATGTCACCATTTACATACCGTTCAACTCTAATCCAACAGAAATCACTGTTGCAATAAAGACTAAAGCTTAATGGATGCTTGGCTTAGCATTCAAACTCAAGAAGGAAAAAACTCACTGCCTTATTCTCTTCTCACCACAAAACAAACCTCCCTTCATCCATAAAAACCCCGGAACATACTCACCCAATATCGGACAAACTGAAGATCCTTGGAATTACTATTGACACCAACCTAATCCTGGAGAGCCAAGCCTCTGCCACCAGGAAGAAAATGTTCCATGTAATGTGGAAACTCAAACAGATCAAACAGTTCTTCCCAAGGGAAACTTTCCATAACATAATTCAAACAGAGGTACTATCACATGTTGACTACTGTAACGCTGTATATGTGGGATGCAAAGAACAGATCTTAATGAAACTCCAGACCGCGCAGAACACGGCTAGACTCCTTTTCGGAAAGACAAGATTCGAAAGTGCTAAAGCCCTACGCGAAATACTGCACCGGCTACCAGTTAAGGAACGAACAGCCTTCAAAATTTGCACTCTGGTCCACAAAATAATCCATGGTCTGGTTCCAACCTACATGACCAAACTTATCGACCTACCAACTAGAAACATCATCGAATCATCAAGAACGTTTCTAAACCTGCATTACCCAAACTGTAAAGGACTAAAATACAAATCAACATATGCATCCAGCTTTTCCTACATTTGCACCCAGCTCTGGAACGCTTTACATAGAAACATTAGAACTGTGAACACCCATCTAAAATTTCGAAAAGACCTCAAGACTCACCTCTTCCGGAAAGCCTACCCAGCAGACCCGAAATAATTCATGAACAATGCATTACATCTTTCGATCTAAGAAATGAACAATACCCCTTCCACATAATCCTGTTACTTCAAACTGTACGAATTTTACCACTCCAGTTATAATTAAGTGTACTTCTACCCTTATCCTACTTTGTATTGCTCACTAGAAGCTGTAGTCCCATCCCCGGAGACTTACCAGCCTCATTGGGATTACTTCTCTATATGCTACTATATATTCGTCCCAGAGTTGTATTCTTTTTTCCGGAACCTTATCAGGTTCCTTGCACCTACTGTTACTCTATTTTCCACGCTGTATATATTCCCGGAGTTGGTACTCTCCTTTCCGGAACCTGTAAGCCACATTGAGCCTACTGCTATGCGGGAAAATGTGGGATACAAATGTAATAAATACTTTTTTGCCCTCACCATTGTGAGGTCCAGTTGACCCCCTGGTGGTGGTTATTGGTGAGCCTGATAGCTAGGGATTCCTGTCTGTGAGTATTATAGGTCTGCTTGTCCTCTGAGAAAGCGAAGGTACTTACCTGTAGTAAGTATTCTCCGAGGACAGTAAACCTTATATTCTCACATACCCTCCCACCTCCCATTGGAGTTGTCTCCTTTTTATTATGCTTTATATTGTACTGCTGTCCTGCGCTCTTGGGGCGGAGAGGAAGACACTATGGAGCACATCTCGCTCTCAAAGATCTTTTTTTGTTACAAGCTCTGGACCGGCAGTGCGGACCCATGCTACCCATCTGTAAGAGTATAAGGCCTTCTGTCCTCAGAGAATACCTGCGAAAAGTAAGTACCTACACTTTTTCTACCTTTGTTGTCTGAGCATTACTTTGGTCCTAGTGTATGTCTTTGCTTTTCTGTCTTTTTATTTAACTCTCTCCCAAGATCTGTCTTTTGACATTTCTTCTCATTTCCATCTATCTTGTGTGCCTCTATCCGTCCTGTCCAGCGTCTCCCTCTGTCCCTATGCTCCTTCAAAAGCCAGCATTTCTTTCTGTGCCAGTGTCTGTTCCTCCCCATGTCCAGCTTATCTCCTCTCTTTCTTTTCTCCTGTGCCGCTACTCCTCTCCCAATGGTCTGGTATCTCTCCCCCTCCTCTTTACTCCAGGTCTTTCTGGCTGTCTATTGCCTCTGCTTTCCAAGTCCAGTGTCTCTTCCCCTCTACCCAGGTTTGGCATCTGTCTAGCTTCCTCCTCCCAGGGTCTCAGCATCTGTTTACCTTCCCCCGCTGCTCATGTAAACCTGTGGCAGATTGCAGCAGAAGCAGTATTGAAGTCTGCCCTCTGTCCAGCGGGGTCTCTTCTCTGATAGGTCCCGCCTCTCTCCTGTGGGCAGGACATAGCAGAGAAAAGGCCCTGATGGACAGAGCAGCCTTCAGCACCTACCTCTGCTGCAGGTTTGTATGAGCAGCGGGGGAAGAAGGTAGATACCAGGGTGGAGATCCCCTGGGCGTGGGAGCAGGGGAAGAGACAAGAGAAGAGGCAATTTCAGGCAGCCCCTTCCATTGTGCAGCCCTGGGCATTTTGCCAGGCTCGCTCAATAGTAGCTACACCCCTGGGTATGGGTGTTCTGGTTTGAAGTTAAATTGCAAAAGATCTAATTATATATATACTAATAAATTTAACCAATGGTTCTTGCCACTAGAATTATCTTCAATCTTAACTATGGCAAGATATATCTCTCCATGTGTCTCGTTAAAAGGAGGAAAGACTTCAGAAACTCTGCTTTCACTATGGATTATTAATAATTGTGAATAGCAGACTGCCTCATATTTCTTATAAGTAGCTTTCTGCTACAAAAGAACATGGTGCAGGCTCCTCATTAGTCAGAGGGATGTTTTCTAATGAGGAGCCTGCACCATGTTCTTTTGTAGCAGAAAGCTACTTATAAGAAATATGAGGCAGTCTGCTATTCACAATCCTATATAATAAAACACACCTCCAACATTCCGAAGCTGACTGAATGGATGAGGCAGTCCTGCTCTCTGTATCCATCTCCTGAATTGACATCACTTACTTCCGGGTTCGTCACAAGCAGAAGTGACCAACCACACGAGGTTTCTCGGCTTCAGAATGTTGGAGGTGCATTCTATTAAATAGGATTGGTCAGTTCCTTGAAGCACAGCCAGAGCTCAGCATCCTGCACAGTAAAGCTCAGACACCAGAGAGAGAGGGTGGGGGCTGACACCAGAGAGTGGGGGGGGGGGGAGGTATCTCACAGTCAATGTCTTTCTCTCACTCTCACACACTCTCTCTCACACTGTATCACATTCACTCTCTGTGTCACACAGGCACTCACATACTCTCTTGGTCTCATACACTCAGTCTCACAGAGAGTCTGTGTCTCACACACACACTCTCTCTCACACACACTGTATCTGTGTGAAACACACTCTCTCTCTCTCTCTCTCTCTCTCTCTCTCTCTCTCTCACACTGTGTCTCACATGCGCACTTGCACACACTCATTCTCACACACACACACTCTCTCTTTCACAGACACACTCGCACCCAGACTCACTCTCTCTCACACACACTCGCACATTCACACACTCTCTCACACACACTCGCACATTCACACACTCTCTCACACACAGTCACTCTCACATACACTCTCTCAAACATACACACTCCGAGGAAAACCTTGCTAGCGCCCGTTTCATTTGTACCGAAACGGGCCTTTTTTTTTACTAGTTATTAATAATCCATAGTGAAAGCAGAGTTTCTGAAGTCTTTCCTCCTTTTAACGAGACACGTGGAGAGATAGATCTTGCCATAGTTAAGATTGAAAAATATCTAATTATGTAATACATTTTATAAATTTAAGTCAGATTAAAGGTCCTGTTTACTAAAGAGCAGTACAAATTTTGCAGTTACTGTGTTTAATTGCCAGAATTAACACACAGTAACTGCAAAACCTTTGTGTTAGCTGAGTGTTTCAAATAGTTTCCTATTCTGCTAACATAGAATTTAATGTGCATTGCTTGTATCACTTAATATGTTGTTTATTCAGGTGGCATTAACTGCACCACATCATCTGCAGTGGTAATTCCTTTCCTGTTACTTGGAAGGTGTGTAGTCTGTCCATTCTCTGTTCTCTATTAGCTGTTAATGCTGCAGATAATGCACATTGTCACTTTTAACAACTTAGCACAGTTTTAGTAAACGGGGCCCATAAGGAAATAGTTTATACTTCAGCATTAGATAGTACACATGTTGTGTTCCTTCTACAACATTAGACATCTTGTCCATAATTATACAGGATATGGGGGTATCGACAGTTTACTGTATGTGTGACAGCACAAAGGGAAACAATAGGACATATAAGCACTGGTAAATTGCATTTCTCTTCTTTTGTAGATTGGGTCATCCCAAGGATTTTATTGTTGATGCTACTTGATTGTACACAGCCTCCAGAAGATGCAAAGATGTTAAACTATTACCTTTATTTGAATTTAAAACATTTTCTTTGAGTCCTAATGTATGTAATATTAAGCTGGGCCTAATAAAGAGAAAATGTTTGAACCAAGCTTTTGTGTTGAGTGCGTTCCAGAAAACTGGAGCAGCTGGACAGATGGAGCCATTACGTGGTGCACTAATGAATCAACGGTTAACCTGCGATTCCTACACCTCCATGTTAAGTTGTGCATCTCACAGCAAAGAAGTGTACCAATGTGGAATATTTAGTTCTAGGCTAAGAGTTAAAGGGGAGGGGGGAGGAGGAAGAGAGAGAAGGAATTTTTCTAAATCACCCTGTTTTTCTTCCATATGGATCTGGTTTGCATTGTCCTAGTTTTTAAATTCCTTCTTTTATATCTACACAAATACATATAACTCCTTCATTTCCAGTAAAACTTTCTAATGTGAGAGCTGAATTTCTACTAGTCTTGGAAAGAAACTATGAGAACGTTGTAACTTGCTGAATATATAACATGGTAACATAGTAGATGACGGCAGAAAAGACCTGCATGGTCCATCCAGTCTGCCCAACAAGACAACTCCTATGTGCTACTTTTTGTGCATACCCTACTTTGATTTGTACTTGTGCTTTTCAGGGCACAGACCGTATAAGTCTGCCCAGCACTATCCCTGCCTCCCAAGGATCGACAAAATTAGCATCTGTTTTAGCCTTCACTAAATGGGGAATTGATACAATTTTTAAGAAGTATGTGTATATATGTACAAAAATATATATATTTTTAAATCAGACTTTAAAAATTGGCTGCATTTATTTGACATTTAGGTTTTGGGATAATTTTAAGTTTAAAAGCATGTCATGATAGAGCTATTTTATTTTAGGAGGGACTAAAATTCCTGAAAATAAAATAGATGAAACCAAATTTGTTGTTCCTTGATGTAAAATACATGTGCATCTGACTAGCGAATGGTCCATTCTGTTACATCATGAACAGATGAATCCATAAGTTGTAGGCTCTGTCTACCAGCAGGTGGAGATAGAGGGCACTGAGCTGAGCTCTGACACACATAGGATGGTCCTTAGGGCAGCCAGCCAGTATCCTCTATTTCCAACAGGTAGTGCACAGTCTCCCAGCAATTTCTGCTTTCATCTATGGGCCTGCTCTTGTCTTGGGTTTGGGGGTGTTAGGCTAGGTCTAGTGCCTACATGGGGTACACCTGGTGGTGATAGGTTCCTCCCTCCCACCCTCCCCTCCTCAAAAAGAAAAATAAAATCTAGGACTGCTTGGAGGCTAGTAGTGCTGCCTTGGCCTTTGGGGGGGGGGGGGTGGGGAAGTAATGTTATTTTTCCTTAAAGCATGGGAGAGCCTCTTGCAGAATACCGACAGGCAGCAGGGACTTTGTGTGATAAGCCTTTCTGAGGCCAGTGAGTACCACTTAAAATGTATTTCTGTCAAGTTCCCCGCTGTGCCATGGTTTTCTTTTTTTTTTTTTTATGGCGGCTGTGTGGCACAGAGGACTGCATTGAGCATCTATTCCAAATGGGTCCTGCCCTTTGGACCATACCCCCCCCCCCCCCCCCAAAAAAAAAAAAGTCACCAGTAATTCAGCTGGTTTCCTGCAGGGGGGTCTCTGCTGGCTCCTATCTCCTGCTGAGTTCAACCGCAAGAACGGTGGTCACTTTGGGTAACCACGTGATGGGGTCTGATTTGGTTGTGCTGCCCTCTTCTTCCTAGCAGATGAGTTCTTCCATTCCCTTTTCTCCAGAGTTTGTTCTGTTATTGTACCAGGTGTACCTGCTGAAGCGGTTTCTCCTGTACAGGACCCTCTCCCTCCTTCTCTGCCTCTGACCATGGAGCTAGCAGCTAAGGGATAGTGTGTGGAGGCTAGTGTGGAATTGGACCCTGGTTCCTCCTCTCCCCCCCTCCTTGTTTGGATGGGGGTTTGTCGGGGGCTTCCTTGCAGTTTCTGAATCTGGAGGCCTTAGAGGAGGGGGAGTTCCCTCAGTTTGAAGCTGATGATCTCTCAGTGGTGACAGTGTTCAATAAGGAGGAGCTGCCGACATTTATTACTGCTTCTCTGGAGGTACTTAATATCTCGTGTCCTGCCTCCAGCCTTGACGCATCCAGTGATGGTTAGTACTAAACGGTCTCCTAAGCTCTTTCCTGTTCATGAGGCCATGCAGGAGCTTATTTTGCCTGAAGGTGACCTGGGCTTTGGCATGCTTCCACCCTACTTCCCCAGAGGAACTGGATTAATTGCAGATGCCTAATGTTGATGACTGGTGGCAGCCATCATGAAAAAAAAGCACTCTGCCAATAGAGGGTGGCATTGCCCTCAAACATCTTCAGGAGAGGAAGTTGGAATCTTCCCTCAAGCTCTCAAGGTGGCTGCTCTGTCATTGCAGGCCACTGTCTTTAGTTCTTATGTGGCCCAGATGTTTCTTAGGTGGGTACAGCAGACGGTGGATTCTCTGGCTGACGCTGAGACTGCCTTTTCCCTCGGTTGAGACAGGTCTGGCATTTTTGGCAAACTTCCCTGTATGATCTTCGGGCCTCAGGTAAGCAAATGGCCTTAGTAGATACAGTCAGGAGGCTGTTGTGGCTCCATCACTGGTCAGCCATTGCTGCCTCCAAACTGTGCTTTACCAAGCTCCCCTTTAAGAGAAAGCTTCCTTTTGAAGAGGATCTGGAGAGGCTGGTCAAAAATGTAAGTGATTCTAAGTCTCAGCACTTTCCTGAGGATAAGCCCTGAGCTTCATTTCAGGTGGATTGGCCGCATTCCCGACTGAGGGAGGTTAAATGCTACAGGCCTGGCCGAGCTCCGGCCTTTTAGAGGTCTAAGTACCAACCAAAGCTATCCTTTTGGGCTGAAAGACTCCTCCAGATCCTCACTTGTCTCCTGTCCAGCCCAATGATGGGGCGCCATTCCACTCTATCACAAAAAGGATAGGAGGTCATCTGACATTGGGGAGAGTTGGCCAAAATTACCTCAAGACAAGTGGGTCTTGGAATTCATCAGAAACGGCTACAAATTTAGAGTTACCTGCTTCAATTGCAGATTTTTTCACGGAGTCCCCATGCAAGGCTGCAGCTAAAAGTAAGGTGGTGGTGGATACGCTTCAGAGCTTGGAGGATTTAGGAGGGTATCCCCCATTCCTCCTCCTGAGTGGGGCCTGGGTTGCTACTGCATATATTTTATAGTGCCAAAGAAAGGGGGAGCCTTTCGTCCTGTGTTGGACCTTAAATGCCTCAACAGGTCGCTAAGAGTAAAGTGGCATCTGTGCATCCAGGGGAGTTCCTAACCTCCCTTGGACCTCAAAGCTTATTTCCTCATCCCCATCTGGCCTCCTTATCAGCACTTTTTTGCGTTTTGCAATCCTCTGTCACCACCTTAAGTTCCAGGCGATGCCCTTTAAATTGGCTACAGCCCCCAGGATCTTTTCCAAATTCATAGTGGTAGTGGTGGCCTATCTGACGAGGAGGCATAAGGGTTCACCCATATCGGATGACTGACTGATTTCGGGCCACCTCCATTCAGGAGAGTACTCAAGTGACGGCCAGGGTGATCAAGCTGCTTCTGTCCTTGGGGCTGGGCCATCAACTTTCTAAAGAGTCAGTTGATTCCTTTCCAGGACCTGGAATATCTGGATGTTTGGTTTGACACCCGTCAGGGGAATGTATGCCTTCCAGAAGTCTGGCGAGAGAAGCTTCAGGCTCAACTGCTGCACTTGGTGCATACTTTTGCACTGAGGGCCCGTTATTAGTTCAGATACTGGGCTTTATGGTGGCCACTCTGGAGGGCCCACATGGCACCCTCTTCAGCATACCCTTCTGTCCTGCTGGTCTTCTGTGTTTCAGGAATAGAACTATTGCATTCCATTGACCTTGTCAGGTATGCCTTAGCTTATCTTGGTGGCTGTGAATGGACAACCTGCGCAGGGGCCTCACGTTGGCAGCCCCCTTCTGGGTGGTGGTAACCACAGACACAAGTCTGTCCGGCTGCTCATGGTTGTGGTCCAAAACTGAGTGGGCTACCAATCGCCCAAAACTGAGGGCGGTTCTTCTTGCTTTGCTGACCTTTCAGATGTCCCTACAGGGATATCTGATGAGGATCATGTTAGACAACATGACAGCTGTGGCTTATATCAACAGGCAAGGAGAGACGTGGAGTGCTCTAGAAGCCAGCTTGCTGTTTCGGTGGGCAGAGTGGCATGTCCGTCTGGTTTTGGTGGCTCACATTGTGGAGATGCTGAATGTCCAGGCGGACTTTCTGAGCCGGAATTCTCTGGACTCGAGCAAGGGAGCTTTCGGATGAGGCATTTCTCTTAATCACTGAGAAATGGGGAACTCCTGTGTTGGATCTGCTTGCATCCTGGTGCAGTGTGAAGGGATTCTTCGGCAGGAAAAGAGAGTTTGGTTCCAAAGGCGGCCTGTATGTGTTAATGCAACTGTTGTTGGAGTCCGACATTTACTTTTTTTTTTTGTTACATTTTGTACCCTGCGCTTTCCCACTCATGGCAGGCTCAATGCAGCTTACATGGGGCAATGTTTGTGTGGTGCCCCTAGAGGCCATGGTATGTAGCCTTGGTCTGCCTTCTGGTGGACCGTCCTTTTTCATTTTCCTCATGGCAGGGGGTCTCCTTATTCAGGGCTCAATTTCTCATGGAGGACCCTTTCCCTTTGGTCTTATGTTCTGGCTCTTGAGTGGTCAAAACTGAGGAGGAGTCACCTGGAGGATGTCATTACTACCGACCTTCATGCCAGGATGCATTCTACATCTGCCTACGCAAGAGTCTGGCAGGTGTTTGAAGCCTGGTTCTCCAAGCATGCTATTTCCCACTTCAGGCGTCTTTGCCTCATATCCTGACCTTCCTTCAGGAGGGCTTGAAGAAGGATCTTGCCTATAACACTCTACAAGTTCAGGTTTCAGCCTTGGCTTGCTTTTGAGGCCAGCACTCCCATTCTTCTTTGGTGGCTCATCTGGATATTGTTCGTTTTTTGAAGGGGATCATGCATCTTGAGCCCCCTCTTCTTTCTCCCTATCCTGAATGAAATCTCAACTTTGGTTCTGAAGTTGTTGTAGGGCACGCCTTATGAGCCTCTTCAGCATGTCTCTCAAGGATGTCACCTTTAGTCTCCTGCCATTGCTTCTGCTAGGAGATTTCGGAATTGCAGACACTCTTGTGCAGGGACCCCTTTCTTTGTTTTTTTGGATGTGGGGATCACGGTCAAGCTAGTACCTTCCTTTCTGCCCAAAGTGGTTTCTTTCTTTTCATTTAAACCAACTGGTATTTTTGTCGAGACATTTCTTCCAGTTATTGGGAATTTGTTCATTGTTTTGTTCTTCATCGTTTTCATGAGGAAGGAGAAGTTTGTGGAGTTGGATGCTTCCTTTTCTGCTTTGTTAGTTCTATACTGGCTGGCTGGCTTAAGGACTGTCTTACAAAGCACAGAGCTGAACTCTGACATATATCTGTCTATCAACAGGTGCAGATATATAACACACAATTTATGGATTCACCTGTTCTGATTTAAAGGAAAGAAAATTATGAGGTAAGACATATTAACCTTCCCCTCTACCCCCCACTCCTCCAGTACAATTTTTGTTTCACATAGCACAGGCAAACATGCACACTAACTTCATAAGGATAAACATCTGGAGTTAACGGGGCTTAGCAGATTCTGTGCAATAGCTGAGTATGCTTAAGCAATGCCCGCACACATTTGATGGTATCAGCTGAGGGTGGATCTGCACGTTTAGAAGGCTTTTTCTAGGCATGCTCGTGTTCAAGGCTATCGATTGGCTGCTCATATCCCATGGTCTGTTTTATGTGCTGTGCACTACTGGAGGGATTTATTTACCACCTTTTTGAAGAAATTAGTCAAATGTTGTGTACAGCAAGTTGATTTGCACTCTGTTTACAACTTAATTACTTGCCAGTAAATGAGGAATTTTGGAAGATCATTTGAGATCAGTTGTACAAACAAGTATTATTCCTCAAGCATATTGTAATTTGGTGTTGCATGGTTTTGCCAAACTACCAGATTATAAATTTTACAGAACATAGCAGTAAGATTTAATTTTTGGAGTAGTTAGATGGGGATAAGGTGACACAATTTCTTCAGTGATGGTATTGTTTGCCAATCCAGCAAGAGTTGATTTTTAAACTTCCCTTCATATAGTGTGGTGCTTATGTATATAAAGGTTTTAAGGTTTTTCTGTCAGGTTCTCAGGTTCCAAGCCCGCGGTGCCGGGCTCTGGAGCAAACGTGAGCCCTTGGGCTGCTGACGAGGAGCGACAGCAGCAGGCAAAACCCACCAACCAATGCTGGGCAAGCACACCGGCAGGGCTGCAGGCACCGTCCAGCGAGCCGGAACACACGGACTGGAATCCCCCGGACTGGTCCGTACAGCTTCACTTGCACTTAGCCACTGCCCCCAAGGGTTGAGCCCCTGGGTTCAAGTGGCCGGCAGGACTTACTGGAAACCGGATGACACAGGGACCAGGACTAGAACAAGCTTGAAACTGAAGTGCTCCTAAATCCTAAACTGGCAAAAAGTGTTCCTAAGCCAGACACCAAGAAAAGAGCTCCTAAGCCCTACACTAACAGCAGTGCTCCTAACAGAAACTAACAGGGGTGCCCCTATGCCCTACATTAACAGAAGTGCAGGGAAGCCAAAAGGGAAAAGCAAGGAAGAAAAAAAACACAAGAACTAGCAAAGGTGCTTCCTACACACCAAGCTACAGCTGTGCCCCACAGCACTAAACTAACCAAGCACTAAACCCACAGAAGTGCTTCTAGCAGAAACTACCAGGGGTGTGCCCCTACGCCCTACACTAACAGGAGTGCAGGGAAGCCACAAGGGAAAAGCAAGGAAGAAAAACAAGAACTAGCAAAGGTGCTTCCTAAGCACCAAGCTACAGCTGTGCCCCACAGCACTAAACTAACCAGAGCACCTACAGCACTAAACTACCAAAGGTGCTCCTAACAGCACCAAAACCTGAAGTACTTCTAACAGCAACAAGAGGGAAAGCAGGGGAGCCAAGATGGAAAAGCAGGGAAACTAACACAAGCAAAGCTGAAGTGCTTTAAACATAGCAGAACCAGAAGTGCTTCCAAAGCACCAAACACCGAAGGGCTTCTAAAGCCCCAAACACAGAAGGCTACCAACCCCCAAGCACAGAAGAGCTTCTAAAGCCACAGAAGGGGAAGCAGGGGAGCTAAACACATACAAGTCACAAGTGCACACTGCACTAACACTGACCTGGCCCTATAGCAATTGCAGCAAAAGCAAACGTTGCAAAGGCCCTGAAGGAAAGAACACCACTTCCTTATCAAGGCCCTCCCAGATGAAGTCACACTCCCTAGACCCAGGCCTACAGCACACTGAAACCCTGAGAGGCCCAACCCACACCAATGCAGCACTGTGAAGCACTTGAAGCCAGTACACCCAAAGAGAGGTAGAGCTAACTCAGTCCACACACACAGCTGTAGTAAAGTGAAACAATTAGTCATGCTGCTGGAAGTTGCCAGCATAGAGAGAGTGAGCTAGCTCAGAAAGGACAGACAAAAGAAGCCAGCTAAGAAGCTGACCCCCAGGAAAAAGGTAAGTTTGAGAGGGGTTCTGACCACAGTCATAACATTTTCTTGATGCTGAATACCAGATCATAAAGATTGTCTGATGTTAGTTAAGATCTTTTTTCCCTTCTCACAATTCTTTAAATTAAAAACCTCTGAAAAAGACAATCTTGGGAAGGACACTGGGATTATGTAACTCTTTGCTGCTTTCAATAAGACAAGACTGCTCAATATAATTCCCAATTATCCCTCTGGTAGAGGTTACAATATTCAAAACGAACCAGAGTACAAATTGAAAGAGAAATATGAGAAGACTAACTTTGAAGACTTATGGCTCAAATATCCGCTATATAAATTCAAAAAGGAAAACAAAATTTTAAGTGGAGAGGTTCTCAGAGTATTAACTCACCCAGACGGAACAGAATTCAAAGGTAATATCTGCTCCTAAGGGTGAACAAGTTTCTTGATCATTGGACTCCACATTTTTTATATATGTATGTATTGTGAGCAAAGAAACCAGTGCTCCCAACCAATAAAGAAGAAACACCAACGATTTAAACTTCAAAGTTATCTACTCATATACTCAAATAACCTAATATGTTCCAATGTTCACAGTGCTCAAGGGGATAAAATCCCTCTTCTTCTCACTTAATTCACAAATGCTAAGAATGTATCCTATGTGTGTATTTTAGGGATGAATTCTCCTCTTCTCCAACTTCACTATGATTTTATCTTGTGAGCAAACAATTGTTATTTTCTCATTTCCTTATAAACAACATATCTTATTTTCGCTAAAACAACAATTTCCCTTGAAATTATATCTCAAAAGTTTGTCTTATAAATGTATGGTGATACAATAATACAATCATGCGGTATACATTCCTAACCTGTGGGGAAAAAACTCTCTAACTGTATTTAATGGTCTCTCTACACATTGGAAACACTGCTCAAAATAATAAAGGCACACTTATCTCAATACCGCTGGGTGTGTGCACCGCACCCTGCAGGCATGAAATTATCTCAAGGTTTTGTTTCAGCGTCTTTCAGACTTTCAGTAAATCAGCAGCTATATCTCTGCTGTGGCTGTTTTCATAACGAGTTAAACACTGCAGAGTTTCGAGGAGTGTTCGTCAGGAACTCGAAATGTTCTGAAAAACAAACTACAAACGAACTATTGTTTTGAAGTGCTGCTCAAGGAAAAATTAATTCTTACCTGATAATTTTCTTTCCATTAGTCCCAACAGATCAATCCAGAGATTTGTGGGTTGTGTCCCTCTACCAGCAGGTGGAGATAGAGAGAACCTCCGAGGTTTGCTATATGTGGACCTGTGCAGCCAAGTAAACCTCAGTACGAACGATACCAAAGCAGTGGAATGGAAACAATAGAAAACTTTCCTGACATTGTCAGACCAAATGCCCAACATACTTCCACCACTTCCAAATGTATTTGTTTTTGTTATTTAATCAAACGAAGGAACATTCAGAACAACGAAACCCCCAAAAATTAACCAACCGAAACAAAACTGCAGAGAGTAGTAAATCCGGGGGGGGGGGGGGGGGGGGGGGGGGGCTCTGGATTGATCTGTTAGGACTAATGGAAAGAAAATTATCAGGTAAAAATTAATTTTTTCCTTCCATAGCGTCACACAGATCAATCCAGAGACTTGTGGGATAAACCTAAGCAGTCCTCAAGTAGGGCAAAAAGAAAAACAAAAAAGGCAACAGTCTACTTGCTACATAAGAGTCTGTTATAAAAAGTAGACCGATACACATATATAAAAACAAAGAAATAATTTATTCAAACCAAGATAAAAGCAGTACCCGACGTGGCCACGTTTCGCCCTCAGGCTGTGTCAGGGGTAAAACTACAAATAAAAACATAAAAATAGTAATAACATCATCTCAAGTTATGTTATATATATATATATAAAAAGTCATAACAGCAAATGATAAAATAAAGTACAATAAATACATTAGACATTCAAAAGTAAAATGGAGGAGGAGATAAGCCACTTTCCAAACACATAAAAGTGTATAAAACGTTGAATGGATTTAATCAAATCCAATAATGTGTCAATACATACCTAAAAATCAGGGGTGATCAGCATACCCCTTCAAAAAAAGCCTAAAACAAAATTAAAAAGATATACATTAATCTCATCTTGATCAGGCCATGTATCACAAATTCTACATCTCACCAGTCAGCTCAGTTAAAATTCTCATCATATCAACAATTGACTATATTTCATGGTGTAAAGCATTCAGTTACTCACTGTTATAAATCTTCTACAAATAGACCACCTTGAATCCTAAAACTATCAGCCTTGTCTATAATATCATCAAAAGACTTGGCTGCATAAATGAAACTAACTTTCAAAAGACCATAACTCATTCTATAGTAAATATACTTATACATCTGCTTTACTCCATGCTGCCATCTCCCATAACATCACATGGATTAAAGCTGACTACTTGTCAGCAGACACTGCTCTGGATCAAAATGCAACAGTAATACCATCTGTGCTGTGGTTTCCCATTTTTTTAAAAAAAGAGAAAACACTCTATTTCTCCCTCAATCACCAAACCAGCTCATTCTTACTAGATATACTTGTACATCTACTTTACTCCATGCTACTATCTCACAAACATCACATAGATTCAAGCTAGCTACTTACTGTGCTTGTTAACAGACACTGCTCTGGATCAAAGTGCAACAGCATTACCATCTGTGCTGTGGCTTGCTATTTTAAAACCTCATATCCAGGTCAAATGTCATTACTTACTAAAAAACGTCAAAAACTAACACCTTCACATCATTCAATTCTCAACACATACCTATTGCGTAAATAGTGACAAAAAGAATAATCTATCTTAATAAACAAACTTTTAATCACTGCCAAACTGATAACATCATGACATCATAATGACAGACGTCAGGATAGGCTGTCACCTTTAACTCAAGCTTAGCTTCACTCTCACAATAGCACAATGTGTAATGACCACAAGCTATGCTTCCAACATAGTAAAGCTTATATATCAAATTGGTGTCTGAAACACTTAATCCAAAAAATGTGATGAATTGGACCATTTCCTTGATCCTAATATAAAATAATAAAAAAATGTTTTTAATAAGAATACTGTGTAATCATTTTCCTGATTTAGTCCAAAGGGTTTCACTGTGTTGAATTTAAAAATCATTCTTTGCTCTGCTTGTAATAGTTGCCTGTCTGTATCTCCACCTCTCCAAAATGTTTTAATTTTTAATAATACAAGGAACTTTAATTCTTCAAAAGAGTGCATCAAGTCATATACATGTTCAACTAATGGTTTCTCCTGTATATTTCTCTTTATAGCACTTTTATGCTCAGCAATGTGGTTGTTAAATGCTCTCATAGTTTTTCCAATATACACAAGTCCACATGGACAAATCACTGCATAGACCACCTGTGTAGTCTTACAGTTGGAGTATTGCTTCAATTCATATCTCTCGCCTGTCATGGGGTGAATAAACATTCCCTATCATCAAGCCGATCAATCCATAGACTGGTGGGTTGTGTCCATCTACCAGCAGGTGGAGATAGAGAGCAATCTTTTGCCTCCCTATATGTGGTCATGTGCTGCCGGAAATTCCCCAGTATGTTCTCTATCTCAGCAGGTGTGTGGTCGCACAGCAGCAGCTCTGGCTAGGTCTCCAAGCCTAATTGTTTAGGTTTTGTTGAGTACCTGGGGTTGAGGGCTCTTCATGAGCAAGTGCAAACCTGGTGGTGCCAGGTCCCTCCTTTTATCCCCCCCCCCCCCTCCCGCTGGCTCCGTTAAAAAAAAACAAAAACAAAGATTTTTAAAAACGTTCAAAAAGGACGTCCATTTGCAGCTGCTCACTGGAACAAGTCGTCGCTGCTCGGAGCAAGAAGCAGGTAATTTTTACCTTTTACTAGCGGGCAGGGGGTTCCCCGAACGGTCTCCACGTGGCTATGGCCTCGGATGGCAAGGGCGCGAAAAGATGCTCCCCGGAACGCGTTTGCGCGCCTAGCGGGGAAGCGGGGGGCTCGAAGGTAGAGTCGCTTTTTTGGGCGCTCTTTCGGAGCTGGGAGAGTTCCCCGGTTTTTCCTCCGGCGTGGCGGCCTTTCCCGCCTTAGGCGCCCATCCCCCGCTGGCCGCCCCCTCCCGGTCGTGACTGGCCACGCTGCTCGGTCGGCGTCTTCTTGGGCCGCCCTCGAGGGGGGAGACGTTAACAGCATGGTCGTCCTTGACTCGGGCGACGGTAAAAAGTCGGCGAAATTAAAGCGCCATTCTTCCCGTGCGGCTCCGTCTCGGAGTTTCGCACCGGACACCATTTTGGACGCGCAACACTCCTCTCCCCCGCTCCTGGGAGCGCAGATGGAGGGCGCCTCTAGGGCCGCAGCACAGGCTGCAGAAATGCACAGACTGGGGGGTTTCTCCCCTGAGTTCATTTTGCTGCTGCATCAGGCCTTTCTTATGCAGAACACTGCCCCTGCTCACCTCTCTGATAGGGGTGATGAGGCCTCTATGCTTAAGCGCCCTTGGATGGATCTTCCACCCCCGGGGGACTCGGTCTCCTCTGATGTGGATGACGGCAGCATGTCTGAGTTCTCCCAGAGATCCTTAGCGGACTCTATAGAAGAGTGATCCTCGCTCAGATGGAGCGGACGACCCCTCTGCAGCGCGGCTTTTTCGCTCAGAGGATTTGCCCAACCTGCTTGTGCAGGCCATGTGCATTTTGAAGATTGCCTCTCCGGAGGAAGGCCCTCTCTCAGCCTCTACTGGCTCCGCCATTATGCTGGGAACGAAGCGCCCGCCTAGAACCTTCCACGTTCATGAAGCCATGCAGACCTTAATTTCAGCGCAATGGGATGCCCCTGAAGCGAGCCTGAAAGTAGCCAGGGCTATGTCCCGTCTGTACCCCTTGCCTGAGGGGGAACGGGAAGCCTTTGTCTGGCCCACGGTAGATTCCTTAATCACTGCCGTGACTAAGAAAACGGTGCTGCCGGTGGAAGGTGGCACTGCCCTGAAGGACGCTCAGGACAGGAGAATGGATGCAGCCTTAAAGTCATCCTTTGAGGCGGCCGCTCTGAGTTTGCAACCCTTGGTTTGTGGCTCCTACGTGGCTAGGGCGTGCCTGACGGTTTTGCAGCGGGCTTCCCCCTCGGATCCTTCCTGGAGGGCGAAATGGCCGACCCTGGAGTCGGGTTTGGCCTACTTGGCAGACTTGCTGTATGATGTTTTGAGAGCCTCGGCCAAAGGTATGGCTCAGACGGTCTGTGCGCGGCGGTGGCTCTGGCTTAAGCACTGGTCTGCTGACCATGCCTCTAAATCTCGCCTAGCCAAGTTGCCTTTTAAAGGCAAGCTGCTCTTTGGGGACGAGCTGGACAAGATCGTGACGGAGCTCGGCACGTCCAAGGGCAAGAGGTTGCCTGAGATCAGGACTCGGGCTGGCAGTGCCCGTCCTGGTTCCTCTAAGGGCCGATTCCAGGAAGCCCGTCGGTATCGCCCGGGCAAGTCGGCCTCCTCGGCCTCCGCTTCCTTCAAACGGAACTTCTCCCCCAAGCAGCATTCCTTTTGCAGGGACCGCCGTCCCGGAGGTTCGTCCTCCGGCCCGTCCCCAGGGTCGCGTACCCAATGACGGGGACCTGGTCCATGGCCCAGTGCAGATAGGAGGAAGGTTGTCCTCATTTCTGGGCAAGTGGACCGGGGTAACTTCAGATGCTTGGGTTCTGGAAGTCATCAGAGACGGATACAAGCTAGAGTTCTGCCGACCCCTAAGAGACGGGTTTGTAAACTCTCCTTGCAAGCCCCAGGTCAAAGCAGCTGCCATGCAGCAGACTTTGAACAACCTGATCCGCCTGGGCCCCGGTGGTCCCGGTGCCAGTAGATCAGCTTGGCAAGGGGCGCTACTCCATTTACTTTGTGGTGCCAAAGAAAGAAGGTTCTGCTCAGCCTATTCTCGACCTCAAGGGAGTCAATCGGGCCTTGAAAGTTCGGCATTTCCGGATGGAGACCCTCCGCTCCGTAATAGCTGCGGTGAAAAAGGGATAATTCCTGGCCTCCCTGGACATCAAGGAAGCTTACCTACATATTCCCATCTGGCCACCTCATCAGCGTTTTCTGCGTTTTGCAGTACTGCGCCAACACTTCCAGTTCATAGCCCTCCTGTTCGGGTTGGCTATGGCTCCGCGGACCTTCTCCAAAGCAATGGTGGTCATTGCGGCCTACCTCCGCAAGGAGGGAGTGCAAGTCCATCCCTATCTGGACGACTGGCTGATCCGAGCCCCTTCCTATGCAGAGTGCGGGAGAGCTACAGACAGGGTCATTGCTCTTCTGAGCTCCCTGGGATGGGTCATCAACTGGGAGAAAAGCCAGCTGCACCCGACTCAGTCCCTGGAGTATCTGGGAGTTCGATTCGACACCCAAGTGGGCAGAGTGTTCCTGCCGGACAACCGGAGCCTCAAGCTTCGGACCCAGGTGGACTAGTTCCTAGCCTCCTCTACTCTTCGAGCTTGGGACTATGTGCAGCTGTTGGGCTCCATGACGGCCACGATGGAGGTAGTGCCCTGGGCCAGGGCTCATATGAGACCACTACAGCACTCTCTTCTGCGGCGGTGGACTCCAGTCTCGGAGGATTACGCCGTACGCCTTCCTTTGGATCCAGCAGTGCGAAAGGCGCTGAGCTGGTGGCTGAGGCCAGGCAAGCTGTCCGCAGGAATGCCTCTTACGACCCCGGAGTGGGTTGTCGTCATGACGGACGCCTGCTTGATGGGCTGGGGAGCCCACTGCCTGGGACAGACAGCGCAGGGGCTCTGGTCTCCTGCAGAGACGAAATGGTCCATCAACCTCCTGGAACTCCGAGCCATTCGGTTGGTGCTTCTAGAGTTTCTCCCGGTACTGGTGCTGAGGCCTGTGCGGGACCTGTCGGACAATGCCACGGCTGTGGCCTATGTCAATCGCGAGGGAGGTACCAGGAGCGCCCCTCTAGCCAAGGAGGCCATGAGGCTATGCCTGTGGGCGGAAGCGAATCTGGAACAGCTGTCGGCGGCCCACATTGCGGGAGTCATGAATGTCAAGGCGGACTTTCTCAGTCGCCATACCTTGGATCCCGGAGAGTGGCAACTGTCTGCTCGGGCGTTCTTGGACATCACGAAACGCTGGGGCCGGCCGAGCCTGGATCTGATGGCGTCCTCGGCCAAGTGCCGCGTTTTTTCAGCAGAGGACGGGACCCTCTATATCTGGGAGTCGATGCTCTTCTCCAGCAGTGGCCGGTACAGGAGCTTCTCTAAGTGTTTCCGCCCTGGCCTATGATGGACAGGGTGCTAGGCCGGGTGGCAAAGCATCCGGGCCGGGTGATCCTGGGGGGCCCGGATTGGCCCAGACGTCCCTGGTATGCGGACTTAGTCATGCTCTCGGTGGATGGCCCTCTGTGGCTGCCAGCGGAGCGGGGCCTCTTACATCAGGGTCCCGTGGTGATGGAGGATCCCTCCCCCTTTGGTCTTACGGCCTGGCTCTTGAGCAGAAGCGGCTGAGGAAGAAGGGCTTCTCAGACAAGGTCATCGCCACTATGCTGAAAGCGAGGAAGCACTCTACTTCTACCACTTATGCCAGGGTTTGGCGTACCTTTGTGTCGTGGTGCGAGGCAGGCTCTGTATCGCCCTTCACTACTCCAATATCTTCAGTGTTGGTGTTCCTGCAAGAGGGGCTGGAGAAAGGACTATCACTCAGTTCGCTGAAAGTCCAGGTGGCGGCTCTAGCTTGCTTCAGGAGTCGCCTGAAGGGGGCTTCCCTGGCCTCACAGCCAGATGTGGTACGCTTTCTCAAAGGAGTTAATCACCTGCGCCCCCTCTGCACTCGATAGTGCCTACGTGGAATCTCAATCTGGTGCTACGGACCTTGCAGAAGCTGCCCTTCGAGCCCTTGCCAAGGGCATCGCTGAAGGATCTGACGTTGAAAGCGGTCTTCCTGGTGGCTATCACATCAGCCAGAAGAGTTTCCGAGCTCCAGGTGCTCTCGTGTAGAGAGCCGTTCCTGCGATTCACTGAGGCAGGAGTATCGATTCGCCCAGTGCCTTCCTTCCTGCCCAAGATTGTTTCTCGATTCCATTTGAATCAGCAGCTTTACGTACCCTCTTTTCGTAGGGAGGATTACCCAGAGGAGTACCCTGCGCTCAAATACCTGGATGTTAGACGGGTCATCATCAGATACTTGGAAGTGACCAATGATTTCCAGAAGTCGGATCACCTGTTCGTGCTGTTCACAGGCCCTCGTAAGGGTCTGCAGGCATCTAAGCCTATGGTAGCACGTTGGGTCAAGGAGACGATCGCGGCAGCTTATGTGGCGGCAGGGAAGATTCTGCCTATTCAGCTGAAGGCACACTCTACTAGAGCACAAGCAGCCTCGATGGCGGAGTCCAGATCTGTCTCCTTGGAAGAGATTTGCAGATAGACTACTTGGTCGTGGGCTCATACTTTCTCACGACATTACCGCTTGGATGTGGCTGCTCGGGCCGAGGCCCAGTTTGGGGCTTCAGTGTTGCGTTCAGGGATTTACATGTCCCGCCCTGGGTGAGTACTGCTTCGGTACATCTCACCAGTCTATGGATTGATCGGCTTGATGATAGGGAAGGTAAAATTATGTATCGTACCTGATAATTTTCTTTCCCTTAATCATAGCCGATCAATCCATAGCCCCTCCCAGATATCTGTATTGTTTGTGTTCTGGTTATATTTCAGGTTCAAGTTCAGTCTTCATTTCCTGTTCACGAGGACTTCGTGTTCAAGTTCTTCCAATCAAAGTCTCTTCGAGTTGAGACGATTTTGTGTTACAGTGAGCTGCTGCTTCCTCTCCCCCCGTTTCGGCGGTGGCTGGATTGATAACTAAATTATGCCGGCGCTCCCTCCCGCTTTGGGCGGCTGTACGGTAGCTTTGTATCCCTCCCGCTTCGGCGGTGTTAGGGTAAGCCAGCTCCTCCCGCGGTTGGGGTAGCAGGATAAGCCAGTTCCCCCCGCGTCGGCGGGTGTGGTTTCCCGCCCACCGCCCCGGCGGTGGTGCGCTGGAATATTTCCCCTCCCCCGCTTCGGCGGTGGTGAGCTGGGCAGAGTGTCCCTTTGTGGGTGTAATTCTCTAAGTGCTGAGTCCTGCAGATGGAGCTTTGATATCGACATACTGGGGAATTTCCGGCAGCACATGACCACATATAGGGAGGCAAAAGATTGCTCTCTATTTCCACCTGCTGGTAGATGGACACAACCCACCAGTCTATGGATTGATCGGCTATGATTAAGGGAAAGAAAATTATCAGGTATGATACATAATTTTACCTTTAGTTTTCAAATTAACATTACAAAATGAGCAATTCAAACATGGAAAATGTCCCCACACTGGGTCATCTCTTATGAGTACAGGTAGAGCCGATGGTGCAAGACAATCCTTTTAGGTATGTATTGATACATTATTGGATTTGATTAAATCCATTCAACGTTTTATACACTTTTATATGTTTGGAAAGTGGCTTGTCTTATCTCCTCCTCCATTTTACTTTTGAATGTGTAATGCATTTATTGTACTTTATTTTATCATTTGCTGTTATGACTTTATATATATATATATATATAGGATATATATATATATATATATATATATATATATATATATAATTTGAAATTATGTTATCACTATTTTTATGTTTTTATTTGTAGTTTCACCCCTGACGCAGCCTGAGGGCAAAACGTGGCCACGGCGGGTACTGCTTTTATCTTGGTTTGAATAAATTATTTCTTTGTTTTTATATATGTGTATTGGTCTACTTTTTATAACAGACTCAAGTAGGGCAAGACACCCCCAACCTGGCAGAAATCACCGACGAGCCTAACACTGTATCCTGCCGAGCTGCCACATCCACCCGATAATGACGAGTGAACGTATGGACCAAAGCCCATGTAGCGGCTCTGCAGATATCTTCCAGAGAAACCAAATGGGCTATGGTGGCCTTGGAAGCCATATGACCCTTCTTACTGCCTCCAAAAAGGACGAAGAGATGGTCAGAAAGACGAAATTCATTCATCACCTCCAAATACCTGAGAAGAGCCTGTCTCACGTCGAGGCAGCGAAAAGCCTGGAAATCCTCGGGGTAATCTTCCCGGCGAAAAGTCGGCAAATGCAGAGACTGCCCCAAATGGAAACGAGAAACCACCTTGGGCAGAAAACGAAGGAACTGTCCTAATCAATACCACTGCCTCCGTAAAACGCAGGAAGGGGTCTCTGCAAGAAAGAGCCTGCAACTCAGAAATTCTCCGAGCCAAAGTAATGGCTACTAAGAAAATTACCTTCAAGGTAAGATCCTTAACCGTAATCCCCGATAAGGGTTCGAAAGGAGGACGCTGAAGCGCTTTGAGAACTAGATTAAGGTTCCAGGATGGCAGAACTGGCATGTGCAGAGGACGCAACTGATTTATGCCCCTCAAAAAACGAACCACACCCGGGTGGGAGGCGATCGACACCCCCTGAAGCCAGCCTCTAACGCATGCCAGAGCTGCCACCTGCACCTTAAGAGAACTCAACGAGAGTGATTTCTGTACACCCTCCTGAAAAAATGCGAGGATAACCGATACCGAAGCCGCTGACAATCCCGAACTCGCACACCAAGAATCGAAGGTACGCCACACCCTAGCATAAGCTATCGAGGTGGATCTTTTCCGAGCCTGAAGCATCGTAGCGATAACCACATCCGGATACCCTTTCCTTCTCAACTTCGCCCTTTCAAGGGCCAGCCCGTAAGACCAGAGGGGGAGGGATCCTCCATCATGACTGGTCCCTGCAGCAAGAGACTGTCCTGCGCCTGGAGTCGGAGAGGACGATCGAACAGGAGCCTGACCATTTCTGCATACCAGGGATGACTGGGCCAATCCGGGGCCACCAGGATCACTTGACTGGGATGACTGGCAATGCGAGTCAATAAACCTGCTCACCATAGGCCATGGGGGAAAGGCATAGAGCAGGTCCCTGGGCCAAGGTTGTAGAAGAGCATCGATGCCTTCTGAGCCCAGCTCTCTTCCCCTGCTGAAGAAACGAGGAATCTTCGCATTGAATGCAGTGGCCATTAAGTCCATCACCGGCATCCCCCAACGAGCAGCTATCTGATCGAAGGCCAGAGGGGAGAGTGTCCAGTCCCCCGGCTCCAACTGGTGGCGACTGAGAAAGTCCACTTGCACATTCTGTGACCCCACTATATGAGCCGCTGTCAAGAGAGAGAGATGAGTCTCTTCCCAACGGCAGATCAGGGCCACCTCGCACGCTAGTGGTGCACTCCTGGTGCCCCCCTGACGGTTCCGTTGTCGCATTGTCCGAGAGAACTCGAACGGGGCAACCACAGAGAAGAGACAGAGAAACTCCCGAAGGACCAGACGAATTGCCCACAACTCCAAGCGGTTGATGGACCAAGACATCTCCGTCGAGGTCCAAATGCCCTGGGCCATCTGTTGGAGGCAATGAGCCTCCCAACCAGACAGCGACACATCCGTGGTTAACGATCTTCCATTCTGGGGTTTGCAGAGGAATGCCCGACACCAGATTCTTTTGAATGAACCACCAGTGCATGATTGTAAGCAGACAGGTCGAACATGGCACCCGAACCTCGTAATCCTCTGAGAGAGGAGATCAACGGTTCAGAAGGTGCCACTGCAGGGGGCGCATGTGAGCTCTGGCCCACTTTACGACGTCCAAGGTGGAGGCCATGGAACCCAGAACTTGTACATAGTCCCAAGCCCACGGGTTCGGAGTTTGGAACAGTGCTGGCAACTGACCCTGCAACCGCAGTGCTCAAGCTGAAGGAAGAGAAACTATCCCTGTTTGGGTATCGAAGCACACTCCCAAGTATCCCAGCATCTGGGAAGGTATAAGGCTGCACTTTGGGAAGTTGATCACCCAACCAAGCGATTGAAGCAACCCAACCACTCTGTTGGTTGCCCGTCGACTCTCCTCGAAAGAAGACGCCCGCACAAGCCAGTCTAGATAAGGATGGACTTGAATCCCTTCCTTTCTGATAGGCCGCCACTACGACAAGGACCTTGGAAAAAGTCCGAGGTGCTGTGGCTAGGCCAAAGGGCATCGCTTTGAATTGACAATGACGACCGAGCACTGCAAAGTGAAGAAAACGCCTGTGGGGAGGCCAAATTGGAATGTGTAAATAGGCCTCTTTGAGATCGAGAGACATCAAAAACTCCCTTTGCTGTACCGCTGCGATCACCGAGCGGAGGGTTTCCATGCGGAAATGCCGAACCCGTAAGGACCTGTTGATGCACTTGAGATCTAGGACCGGTCGCCAAGAACCGCCCTTTTTTGGCACCACTAAATAAATGGAGTATCAACCGCACCCTCTGCTGGAGGTACAGGCTGGATGGCTCCCAGTCATAAGTTGAGGAGGGTGTGACGAACTGCCCGCATCTTGGCGGGAGATTTGCAAGGAGATTCCAGAAATGAGTCTACTATCGGACGAGCCAGTTCCAACTTGTAGCCGTCTCTGATAAGCTCCAAGACCCATCCATCGGATGTTACCCTGGTCCACTCCACCAGGAATATGGACAGCCTGCCCCCAATAACCGGCTGGAGATGGACCAGGGCCCCATCATTGAGTGGACCTGGCTGCGGGCTGGTTTCTGTTACCGGAAAGGAAGGCCCACCTGTCACCTCGAAAGGGCTGAGGTCTCTGTGAAGACCTTGTTCTCTGAAAAGAGGCCCTGCGACCTGGACGGTAATGACGTGTGGCTCTAAACTTAGGTCTAGGTCCGCCGGTCGCACAAATTTGGACCTGTCCTCTGGGAGGCACTGGCCCTTAGAATCACCGAGGTCCTTCACAATCTGTTCTAGGTTTGTCCCAAACAAAAGCTTTCCCCTAAAAGGAAGCCTTGTCAGCCGTGACTTAGAGGCCACATCTGCAGCGCAGTGTCGCAACCACAGCCAGAGACGCGCAGTGACTGCTAGGGAAACCTCCTTCGCCGAAGCCCTCAAAAGATCATAAAGAAGATCAGCAGGGAAGGCTAAACCGGACTCTAAGGCCGGCAAAACAGCCACGAGGTCTTCCGTAGGGGAGGCTTTCTGTACCCACGATAAGCATGCCCGCACCGCATTGGAGCCACAAACTGAAGCTTGCAGGGAAAGGGCCGCTACTTCAAAGGACAGCTTCAAGCAAGTCTCCAACTTACAATCCTGAGGGTCCTTGAGCGCCGTGCCACCCTCCACAGGGAGAGTGGTTTTCTTAGTGACCACTGTGATTAATGGAATCCACCGTAGGAACCTTCAGCAAGTCTAAGCAGCAGGCAGCATGTAAAGACGCGACATAGCTCTAGTAACCTTAAGCCCACTGGCATATCTCACTGCACCGAAATAAGGATTTTTATGGCCTCGTGCACATGAAAGGAACGAGGTGGGCATTTGGTGCCAGATACAATAGAGGACACCGGACCTGTTCCCCCTGATGATTCAGGGGGTGAAATGGCCAAAACATCAGAAGCCCTAATAATCAGGGAGGGAAGCTCTTCCCTGCGAAAAAGGCGGGCAGCCATCGGGTCATCCCCCTCCTCAGAAGGCAGGGTGACCTCATCTGCCAAATCCAATGATTCTGATGGAGAGCCCGGAGACAAAACCGGGCCATCTGTGTCAGCTCCTCGGGATCCAAAATCTCCACCCGGGGACATTTTGGCAGGAAAGACTGAGAGGCTGCAGCAACCAAAGTTTGCTGAGGAAGAGACTGGGCTGCCTGAAGAGAAGCTCCTGATTTCTTCAGAAGAAAGGCATTGTGCATTAATAAAACAAAATCTGGGGAAAATGGAACTGAAAGGAACTCCCCTGCTCCCTCTAAATTGCTTTCCTCCAACGGAGCCTGTGCCACGTGCGGAGCTGGTCGCGCCTGACAGGAAAAAATGGCATCCGCTGACGCGCGGTGCACTAACTGCCCCGAGGAAACTGCCAAAACTATCCCCTGTGCTTCCGACTCTTTGGACACCTGAGGGGAACCCCCGTCGCGCTGAACACCCACTGTGGGCTGACGGCGGCACGATTCACACTCCCTCGACGCTGCTCTCCGGCCCCCACACTGGGAGCAGCGCTTAGCCGCCTCAGAAGGCACTGACATGCTCCACAAATGCCTGCCCCTCAAACAGACTCTGCAGCCCGTCTAGCTCCTCCATATAATTAAACAAAAACAAATTCTCTTAAGGAGACGCTTACCTTTTTTTTTTTTTTTTAATTATGAGAGAAAGGCAACTCCTGATCAGGCCCACAGCCCCCGGTGATGGAGGAAAGGTAGGGGGAGACCGGGAGGGACCTGGCACCACCAGGTATACACCAGAAGCTACAAACAGCCACTCAACCCCTGACTGTGCTAAACTAGGCCCAAAGGACACCAGTAGCCAGATCAAACCAGAGCTGCACAGAGATGTCCCTCCACCTTCTAGATAGAATACATACTGAGGTTTACTTGGCTGCACAGGTCCACATATAGCAAACCTCGGAGGTTCTCTCTATCTCCACCTGCTGGTAGAGGGACACAACCCACAAGTCTCTGGATTGATCTGTGGGACGCTATGGAAGGCAGATTACAATCTTTCTATGGCCACAGAAAGTGTATGGCCCCCCAGATGGTGCAGACTAATGAAGCTCTTTAGTAGGTTAAAACGGTCAGAAATGACAGAACTATCCCAAAAGGTGTTTTGTTTTTGTGTGCCTGATGTTTGTGACTTTACTTACTGCTATTAGAGACATTGTGCAATGTCCTTTACAAGCCCACTGCAGAAGGAACTGTGTGCTCAAGGACTTTGGTTCTGAAGGAAGAGTCAGTTCCTTTCCAACCTTCACACCTCACAAATCTAACATGACTAATCATCACAAGAGCTTTTCTTGGTCTCTGAATTTAGCCCAGAAACATGCTGTGTTTCATGGGCACTAGCCTGCCTACGTGCGAAACAATGCATATGGCTGAATGCAATACATTTAAGTGTCCCAAATGCTAACACCCTTTATCTGCGTTTGCTTAATGTAGCAGGACATGTTACATATGACATTCAAATGGCAAAATAAACATTTATCAGAAAATGACTAAAAGCACCATAATGGAAGAAAAAAAAAAACCTAAATGTGTACAATTTGAAAATACACAGAAAAAAAAAGTTTTGAAAAAGGATACACCAAAAACATGATAGAGGTGGGGAGATATATGTTTTTGGCAACAGATAATACACTATGCAAAATGTGCAACAGTGGTACTGGTCCCTGTATTGAGAAAATGTCTTTGGAGGAATGTTCCTCAGGGAGCCCAATTTCATTGTCCCAGAGACAGAGCTCCTGGTTCTATTGTACAACCATCAGAGGCACCCTGGTGAGGTGAGTGTGTAGCATTCTCTTGGCTTATTGCACTACTCATGTGCAAGCACAATACATAAGCAAGGTCACATGCATTGATGTACCTTTATTTTTTATTTATTTGTTACATTTGTATCCCACATTTTCCCACCTATTTGTAGGTTCAATGTGGCTTACATAGTACCGGAGAGGCGTTTGCAGACTCCGGTAAGAACAAATACAAAGTGATGTTATGGTAAGATAAAGGGAAATGGGACTTGAGTGTTTGTTTATGTAATTTGTAAGTTGTTTAGTTACCATGTTTTCCATCAGTTTGACTGCCAGCAGGATCGATGCTACTGGACGGTAGTTAGTGATTTCATTTGGTTTTTTTCTTGGTATCTTTTGGTATCAGTGTGAGTAGAATATTGCCATTTTCCTTAGGGAAGAGACCTTGCTGGAGCATGTAATTTAGGTGGGATGTGAGGTCTCCCATGA
The DNA here is from genome assembly GCF_901765095.1 of Microcaecilia unicolor. Lineage (NCBI taxonomy): Eukaryota > Metazoa > Chordata > Amphibia > Gymnophiona > Siphonopidae > Microcaecilia > Microcaecilia unicolor. The sequence continues at coordinate 656,792,723 of NC_044031.1, read as the reverse complement.
AGTGGTTAGGGGCAGATATCTAGTTTACAGTGTGTGTTGGAGAACCTGCTGCTCGCCTGGGTGACTGTTTCGACGGTGAGGGGGGTGAAGTTTAATCAAGCCTGATCAGCCGGGTATTCTCCAGTGGTTTGGTCCAGCTCATTAAGGAAGTTTTCGATGTCAGTGGTGGTCTGACGTAGCGTGTTGCGTAGGTTTACGATTTTTTTTGTTGAAATACTTTGCAAGTTCATCTGCAGATGGGATGTCTGTGTTCATTGTAGTGACGTGGTTGGTGTCTAGGAGCTTGTTCACCAGTTGATATAGTTTCTTTGTCTTTGTAATCTGTCCCTATTTTAGTTTTATAGAATGATCTTTTGGTCTGTCTTATTGCGTATTTGTATTTTCTTTGTATTTGTTTCCATGTGTTAAGTGTATGCTCATCTTTTGTTTTCCTCCATGCTCGTTCGAGTTTACTGGTGAGTGTGTTTAGTTTTTTTAATTCATCGTTGAACCATGGTATCTATTTGCGTTTGTGTGAGGTTCTAGTTCGTAAGGGTGCTATTTCATCTAGTATGCTTTTGCATCTTTTATCCCATTCTATGAGGTAGTTAATGGAGTCAGTTTGTGTTGACCATTCGTTATTGTATATCAGTTGCCAGAATGTTTTCGTGTCTACTTGACCTCTTGTGCTGTAGGTTGTGTGTTCTTGTGTTCATTGTGAACCCTTCTTCCGCCAGTGTAGGGACAGGTTTAGTTTGTAATTGTCGGTCCATGGGTTTCTGTCCATTTGATATGAGTTATTGTTAAGTTTTGGTCTATTGAAAGTTTGTGTGAGATGAGATCGAGTGTGTGCCCTTTTTCGTGGGTTGCTTGCATTTGTGGCCATTTGAGATCCCATAAGCTGAGGAATTCCTTACATTCTCGTGCGCTGACTGAGCCTAGGTCTTCCACGTGGACGTTGATGTCTCCTAATACTAGTATATTGGAGTTGGTTGCACATGTGCTTGAGATGAAGTCCATGAAGTTTGGCTGGCCTTTGTTCCAGTTGCCTGGAGGTCTGTAAAACAGAACACAGTTCAGGTGATCGTGTAGGGTTTTGTTGTGGATTCTAATTGAGGCAATTTCTAGTTGAGGTGTTATGGTCTCGGCAGTGGTTTCGGTGGTGAAGTAGGATTGATAGATTTGTGCTATGCCTCCCACCTCTTTTTTTGTTTCCTGGTCCAGTTTGTGATTTTGTATCCTGGGGGGCAAAGGTCTAGGATTATAGGGTCTTTTTGGTCATGGATCCAGGTTTCATTGATGAAGAGTAGGTCAAGGTTTTCTGACATGATCCAGCCTGTTAGTATTGCTGTTTTATTTACAGCGGGTCTGGTATTGATGTAGCCCACTAGGATTGTTTGGAATGGGTCTTCTTGCAATACATGTTACTGTTTTTTCATAAGAGATAAAAAATGGCTGAAATCAGAATCTCAAGTGCCAACTAATTATAGTACCCCCTCCACTAACTATGCAATGCTAAAATGAGGGGATGCACATCTATGGACTCTCTCTCTACCACATCCTGGCCCATGCCTACATACTGATGGCAATGGTAGTAACAAACTAAAGTACATTAAGGGGCTCATTTTCAAAGCGCTTAGACTTACAAAGTTCCATAGGTTATTATGTAACTTTGTACTCGTAATACACCTCTAAGTCGCCCAAAGGCACACATACTTTACCCCACTGCCCATCCCCGCCTCCCATCAACAGTGTGCATGTACCACAGAAAGCCATAGGAACTGAGGGTGGCCTATCTCAGTTCATACAGCACCTGTGCTTGCATAGTGCATACCCACACCCTCAGTCCTCCCCCCCCCCCCTCAAAAAAAAATCTGCCTGTTGCCATTTGTCACAGGCTATGTAAGGAGCATTGCACAACATGTAAAAAAATAATGTATGTGAAGCCGAGAAGGTGAACTATTATTCACCCAAACCCTGTCTCCACCAACTTGTTTGCAGATACTTCGGGATATACCAGGCCCTTGAGTTGCTCCAGTGCCAGAACAGGCATGTCTAGCGAGAAGACCCTGCTTAATCCGGCACATGAGGGAGTGCCTCAGGGCCTGACGTAAGTACCACAGACATAGCACCCTTATAACAGCTCTCTCCGTGTTCAACGGTTAGGTAACATAGTAGATGACGGCAGAAAAAGACCTGCATGGTCCATCCAGTCTGCCCAACAAGATAACTCATGTTTGCTACTTTTTGTGTATACCCTACTTTGATTTGTACCTGTGCTCTTCAGGGCACAGACCTTATAAGTCTGCCCAGCACCATCTTCTGGCTCAGTTCTACCTCCAGGAACCCCACAGTGCTTCAATGGAGCAAAAGAACTCTGCAGGGGCAACACCCGTGAGGGTGCATGTCTCTGTGTCACACGACAAAGTCCGCCCGAGCCCACCGTGAACCATCCACTCCCAGGTGGCTCCATCCATCGAGGCAGTAGTGTGAATTTGGTTTGATTTTGTGCAGTGTGATTTTGTGCAGTCTTAGAAGTTGCCCCAAGTGCATCCAACTCCTGCTCCAATCCACTGAGCTCTTGTTTCAAACCAGCGAGCCGACCACAGATAGGACAAGCCCCAAGTCTCCAGACGACTGGCCCTGAAACCAAAGCTCCACAATTACCACAGAGAACAAAAGGTATGCAGCTACTCTTGATACAATGTGCGTATAACCCCCAACCTATGAGATGACATGGAAAGGGAGGAGGAAACCATTTGGCCAGCATCCTCCAGCAACAAAAGTGCCCAGTGTGTCATACACTCTGACCTCAAATACCAGGCTATAAGCAGTCTCATATATGAATTACAAATAGCCACATCTACTCAGGATTCTAAAATCTATATCCTTTCTAATAGACCTCAGTGGCACAACTCCAAGCTCCACTACATTGCTGTAAGGTTTACGTTCTCTCGTCGTCAGCCTTTCAATATCAAAACTGCATTTGCATATAATATTGGAATTCTGGTTTTAAAACATTTACAAAAGTTTACACTTATCGTTAAGTGGTAAGAAGTTAAATCAGCAAGGAGGTTTTTTATCTAACGTGCAGTGTTTCACCCTATGGCTTTATTCAGGAACTGCCCTCATGTCTCACACATTTGAAGTCACAGCTCTTAAATGACCATGTGTGTCTTGGCTGAATTAGTGACCTTGTGGAGGTGGGGTAATGGTTGTGGGTTCTGAGAGCATTTAGAGGGAGGGAATGTGTTGAAGGTTGGGAGGGGGGTGTGGGATTTGGGAAATCTTGTACTGCTTACCTAGGAGCCAACTGCCAGTGGTCTCTCTGTCAAACCTGAGGTAGATTCCTGAATGCTGGAGGATGTATGCATCATGGATGGAACCTGGGCAGTGGGCACACACATTCACAATCTCCCCCATTGAGAAAATGGGCAAGACATTTGGAGATTGAGGGCTGGATGAGGCCTGCATTGACTGGAATATGCTGGTGACCAGAAAGGCAAGGGAGGCAGTGACCTTCAGGTGGACTGTCACAGGATTATTCCTGCATATCCTGGGCTGGAGGAGGGGTTGTAGCTTGTCACAGAGGTGCTGTGTGGTGGCCCTGTCAAACTGGAACCTAGTAAGACATGCCTGGTCAGTGAGGTCCACATGGGCGTAGTTTGGGGGGGGTGAGGGGGGCATTGCCCCCCTCCAAACGCAGGGCCGGCACAAGGCAGCTCTCCAATGGTCCCTCCTTCCCGCCCTCAGCTCCCCGATGGACAGCTCTCCTCTCCGTTCCTTCCCCTCGTGCACATTTAACCCTTTTACTTTCAGGCGTAGCAACGGCAGTGAAGACAGCTTCTCCTTTCGCTCACACAGTGTCCTGCCCTCGTGGAAACAGGAAATACGTCATTGCAGAAGGCGGGACACTGTGAGCGAAGGGAGAAGCTGGAGGCGAGCCTGCTGTGTTGACCTCTTCACTGCCGTCGCTGCGCCTGAAAGTAAAATGGTTATATGCGTGGTGGGGGTGGGGGGGGCAGGAAGGTACGGAGAGGAGGGCTGTCGGGGAGCTGAGGGAGGGCAGGGAGAATCGCTGGACATGGAGGGGAGGGCAGGGGGAGAGCAGAGATCGCTGGATGTGAAGAGGAGGGGGAAGGCAGGGGAGAGAAGAGATTGCTGGACAGGAGGGCAGGGGCGAGAGGAGAATTGCTGGACATGGGTGGATGAATGGGGACAGGGGAGAGGAAATTTGCTGGACATGGGTGGATGGAGGAGAGGGCAGGGGAGAATGGAGAGTTCCTGCACATGGATGGAGGGGAGGGCAAGGGAGTGAAGAATTGCTGAACATGGATGAAGGGAGGGGGCATGGAAGAGAGGACATTTGCTGGATATGGGTGGATGGAGGAGAGGGTAGGGGAAAATGGAGAGTTGCTGGACATGGAGGGAAGTCAGGAAGGAGATGCACATGGATGGAGGGGAGGGAAGAGAGAAGAAATGCTGGACATGGATGGAGTGGAGGGCAGGGAAGAGAGGAGAAATGTTGGACAAGGGTGAAGGGAAGGAAAGACAAAGGAGATGCACATAGATGGAGGGGAAGGGAGAGGAGAAATGCTGGACATGGATAGAGGGGAGGGAAGACAGAGGAAGTACATGCACATGAATGGAGGGGAGTGAGGAGAAACGCTGGATATGGATGGAGGGAAAATTGCTGAATTTAAGGGCTGGATCGGAACACTTTGAGGGCAGATGCTGAAACTGGAGGAAGGATAAGGACAGGGCTACAGATAGTACACAGGACGTATATGGACACAGGAGGATGGTGGACATGGTGAGAGAAAAAATATCAAATGGAAAAAAGCTGCTGTTGAAATGTTGAGCAATGAGCAACTCAATCACAGTCACAGTTTTCATTTTGTTTTTCCTATATAAATACACCAAGAACCAGGGACATTGATTAGTGTACACAATAATATCAGAGTTACAATTTGTGATACCACAGTAACAAGTTTTGAAAGTTTCAGATGTGTAAGCACAGTTTTCATAATAGAACAATTGAACACATACCACCTGGAGAATCAAGAATGATTCCTCCTCCCTCCCCCCTCCACTTTCTCCCGCAGTTTCTGCCAAGAGAAAATGCATTCATTGGGGGAAAGGGTATCTGAAATATATCATGTATTTTTAAATGATTCCAATGATATGGCCCAATTTTGAAAACAAAAGTGAAAAAACACACGAAAGCTGTTTGTCCATTGTCTTCTGTGCTGGTAACAATAAATAAGTAAACCAGCATTATGCTTATCTTTATTTTTTAAAGTTTGACATACCACCATTTCTGATTAGAAATTACACATATAAAGCAAGGACATAGAATGCCATTAAAACAGGAAAGAACACAAGTCCAATAACAAAAGTACAATAGGTAAATTAATTTTTAAAACAATAAAACTAGTGGTTGTAGTGCTACACAGGCCAGCCCAGACACCATCCAAAGAAGGAATTAAAAGCAAGATGAAAAAAAAATTAGCATTCAGAAGAACTTTAAAGTTGATCAGAGAAAGTTCAGACCGTATAGGAGGAGGTAAATTGTTTCATAATTTTGGTGCTAAAATGGAGGCTGAATTTCTGGTTGGCTCATAGTTTGATGAGGGCAAGACAACGTATGGTATTGTCAAGGAAGAAAGAAAAAATGGACTACCCAAAACAAAGGTCTTTATGAGCAATGCATAATATTTTGAACCAAGCATGGAATTTTACTGGTAAACAGTGCAACGGTATAAGTAATGCTGAAACATAGTCATTTCTCTTTGCCTTACACAAAAAAAATAGCTGCAGAATTCTGGAGAATATGTCAAGTCTAAGAAAAGAAAATTCTACGATATTGCAGTACTCCAATCATGAAATAATTAATGCGTGGATCAATATATGCAAAGATGAAAAATCTACTAACAGAATGAAGGTGACAAAACCAATAGAAACATGCTTTAACCACCTGTGAAATCTGTTTCTCAAATGACATTATCTTATGTTATTTTTGTTTTATTTTTATCAATTCCCACTCCATGGAACAAGGTTTTCCCTTGCAATGGATCCTGTAAGAGGAATGCCTTAAAATGCTTCTCTTATGGTAGAACAGTGTTTTTACTGTGTGCAATGGCAGCGAAAGAGGCTGATCTACCAAATGTATCCCTCCAGTGAAAAGTCACTGAAAAATTGAGGCCCTTGGTCTGTCTATTTATCTGATTTCTAGGTCATACTTGCTTTGTTTACTACAGTGGTTAAAATTGCTTTATTTCTCATTCCATTACTGCAGTGTTCAGTGACATGAAATTCAAACTATGTTCTTACACTATGAGACAATTATCAAGTTCATTCCTATCTTAATACTATCTGCATAATTCGGTGCTAGACTGGCTGCTCCTCAAATGTGTAAATCATGAATAAAAATATCAAAGGACAAAGAATCAAAACTAAAGCCTTGGGTTACTGTCTTATAGTTGCAGTCTGGGTCAATGATCCAAGCTATCTGACTTCAGTTGCATTCAGGTATGCTAGGTATTTTCCTATCCTTAGTCGGCTCTCCCCTAAATGTTGTTCTTGCACATGCCAAAGATTACTTGCACCGGGCTCTGCAGATACAAGGCAAGTCACCAAAATACAGCATTAAGGGGTGCTTTTACCAAGCTGTGGGGAAAAAGGGCCCTGTGCTAGTGGCGAGGGCCATTTTTCCCACGCACCAGGGCCCTTTTTACTGCAGCAGGTAAAAAGCCCCCAGACACAAATGGCCATGTGGTAAGAGAACTCTTACTGCATGGCAGGGGCATACACAGACCTCGGCAGCAAGGGGGTCCAGAGCCCGAGGTGAGGGGGCACAGTTTAGCCCACCCACCCAGTCGCTGCCCCCCCACCACTTCCGACCCCCCCCCCCCCCCCGCCACTGCCTACCCTCCCCCATCACTGCCACCAAGTACCTTTGCTGACTCCTGACGTCCTGCGTGCATGTAACATGCAGGACGTCAGGAGTCAGGACTCAAAGAAACATCAGTGGAGGCACTGGAGATCGGCGCTGAAGAAGACTTCAGTACCCCCGCCAGCAAAGGTACCTGGTAGGGGAGGGTTGTCGGCCGGGCGGGGTCAAAAATAGAGGGGGCCAGGGCTAAATCTGTGGGGGCCTGTGGCCCTCAGCTACACCCCTGCCACATGGCCATGCAATGGGGAGCCCTTACTACCACTCATTCAGATGGCGATAAGGGCTCCCGCACTATCCCAGCGGTAACCGGGCAATGCGCATCAATGCCCAGTTACCACCGTGCAAGCCATTTCCGGGAGCTTTCTTTTTCCCCTGGAAATGGTGTGTGCTCAGGGTGGGACTACTGCTGGTGGCCGCATTGGGCCAGCAATAGTCCCAGAAGAGCGAGCAGTAAGCCCGCATTGGGCTTACCGCCACTCTGTAAAACAGCCCCTAAGAATGAACCTCTGTAGAATATGTATTTGAAATTTTGATAAATTTTCTAAACTCTCTGATTTCAAAATCAATGATTTACCACCAGAAAGCACCAGACTTAAAACAAGATTTTCCAAATCTGTCCTGGTGACCCCACAAGCAGTCAAGTTTCAGCATATCCACCGTGAATGCAACACATCAGTTCCATATTTTTTGCTCATCAACTTCTTGTGTCATATGAGATCAATTAATTAAAAAATTAATGTTAGCATTTATAGTCCACTTTACCATGTTTAGTTTAAGGCAGATAACATTACCAGATGGTCAATTATAATAAATCTTTGTACAAATCTAGTTAAAGCCAATCACTTAACAGATACTTTTTGAATAAGCAATAGGCCATTGCAGAAAGCTAGTGCAGGAGACTTTAAGACAAGTACAATGTTGGTCTACTACAACTGTCTGCGGAATTATATTGCTCGTAGGGCGAAGGATGAGCTAGAGCTCGCGGAAACAAGGCTCGAAAGGGCGTTGAGGGGAGGAGGCAGAAAAGGTAGTATCACTAGGCTCTATAAAGCATTGCAACTCCTCACTACACCACAAGACCATTATACTGAGAAATGGGAAGGGGCCCTGCAGAAGAGTTTCTCTCCGGAATGGTGGAAGATTAGCTATAGACAGCTGCTGAAGCCCTCCATCGCTCAGGCCACAATAGAAAACGGGTATAAAATATTATACTGGTGGTATTACACACCGGAGAAATTGCACAAAATCTATCCCCAAGTTTCAGCAGATTGTTGGAGAGAATGTGGAGGTCGAGGCTCATTCCTGCATATTTGGTGGGAGTGCCCAAAAGCTCAGAAATATTGGTCACAAATTATTGAATTAGTGAAAAAGACTATACAAGTGGATTACCCACAACAGGCAGAAATATGCTTATTACACTCCAGGCCCCCGGGTAGCAAAAAATTTGGCCATAAACTGGCGATCCAGATGCTAGTGGCTGCAAAAATGGCGCTGGCAAAGGCTTGGAAAAGGACGACAATGCCTTCCACTAGAGAAGTGTTGGCTAGAGTTGATTACTTGCATATGATGTCTAGGCTGACGGCGATGAGAAAAGGCCAGATGCATATCTACCAAAAAATTTGGCAACCCTATGAGATGGTCAAGCAAACTCTCTTATAATTCCAAGGTTGATGGGGAGGGGGGGAGGGAAGGGGGGTAATTACAAGGGGGGGTTTCTATAGGGTATAGGTAGCAAACGGGATGGTTAGCACTGGAAGTTCAAGTTTATTTTGCCATATGTTATTGATTGGTGTTATGTTGTGAGGAATACATGTAAAGATGGAAAATTTGGAAAATTTCAATAAAAACAATTTGAAAAAAAAAAAAAAAAAAAAAGACAAGTACAATGTTGACAACCTTCCGAAAGTTATTAAAGACCTACTTATTCATAAAGGCGTACAATAAAGATTCCCCATAATGATCTGACTTCCTAATTATTCCAATCACAACTATTAAGGAACCTTCCTATCTGTTCATCCTAATTACATCCTCACGACTGAATATTACATCTTGTCCTGATATCATTACGTTATGTTGATCTTTCAATCCAATATGATTTACTTATGCACTCTTATTTGTAATAATTATAAAATTATTATTCCTTTAATATGATTGCTTTGATATTCTATGTACCCATCTGTATCTATATTCTGAAATTCTTATCCTATAATGTGTACATGTTGCTATAACATTTTGTAAGCCACATTGAGCCTGCAAATAGGTGGGAAAATGTGGGATACAAGTGCAGCAAATAAATAAATGAGCTGCTGCATCTACGCTGTCATTCTTTATTGCTGGCAGCATTTTTATTTAATCTCACTTATATTTTCAAACATGCCAGCTTGTGCAGCATACAGATGTACACAGAGGAAGCATAAAAACAGGATAACTTTTCATAGGTAGAGTAGTAATTTGTTAAATCTTAATCAGTGGTCAGTTGGAGAGGCTGGTTACAGGGACACCCTAGCATGTGTTATACTCATGCAGAGATTTTTTTTTCTCCTGATAATGGGCCACTAAAACAGGCATCATGTTATGAGAATCAGGTGCTTAACATTCAGAGTTTCTATTTATTTATTTATGACAGTCATATCCCACATTTAACATGTATTAGTTTGAAACCTGGGAGCATTTGAAAGCTGCTTTTTTTTTTTAACCTGTGCCTAGATGGTTTGTGGGAACTTGCTCCTTCTATTTTGAAGAATGCAGTAGTATATTATGAAAATGCACTTAATATTGTTTATTGCTATTATTTACTACTGGTTGATATACAGCAGATGTTAACCAAGTCAACTTCATGCTTTGTTGTATAATTTTTAATAGTATTTGTCTCAGTCATTATCCAAATACAAATAAAATTATAATGTTAATTATATGACCATGTCTGCCTCTTATGGTTGCTTTTGTTAATTAACGCCGTGTCAGAAAAATATTTGCAAGTGTGATTTTATTATGCAGGCAAACAATACACGGCCAAAATACAAAATAGCAAGCAGCACAGTATTAGTCGCCAAGTTTATACAAAGTTGATTATTTTCAGTGGAAAGTATATCTGTTGGCTGCCTGCTATGTGAATATTCTATCACTGTTTAATTATTGCTACCTAGTATTACATATCTAGGGCATATTGTTTACATTTGTTTATCTGGACCTTACAGGCACATGGTATTGCTTATTAAAACCCAAAGGCAAAACCAAAGCGTGGTTAAACAATTTTGTATAAACTGTGTTGTTTATGGCTTTACTTGTTAATAAATGCATTGAGTCCTACTGATCTGTACATCTGTTGTGCTATTTTGGTGGGTGGAAAGAGTCAGGTGGGCTTATAGGGAGGGAGGAGAGTATGGGAGGGGAAGGGTTCTTGGGGTAAAAGTAAAAGTTTTTATTGTGCCATGTTGGATGGTTTACTGTTTTTTTTCTTGATCTGTATGAAGCTTATCAACCAACATGTTTTGCTTTTAATAAAGATGATTAAAACATTAAAAATAAGTTTTGGATGTTACTGGATTCTATTCTGTCTCACTGTATTTCCAGTTTTGGCACAGAATGGGCTGCATTAGGGGCTTATAGCCCATTTAGTTATGTTTCCACAAAAGAGAGATCTGTTTGACAGAAAATATTTTTATTATTTTGACTTATAAACCAATTGTCCCTGAAACATGCTCAAACAACAGAATCATCCATTTGTGTATTAAAAGATAAAGTTCTACAAAACAGATGAAGATGTGATTACATGTGCCCCACTGAAAGAGTTTAATTCAACTTCCATTTAATTTCAATGTATTCCATCATCTTTATAATACCAGGCTTCCCAAGGCAGATTACAACAACATGTAAGGTGAACCCATTGGGAAACAGGATATCCTCACTGAAATGTGGCCATCTGTATTGTATACAGAGTATTTATTTAGTTTTTAGTGTAGAAAAATGAGCACAAAATACAGAGTTTAAAATTGCTGTTTCTAGCAGCTATAATGGGGGACAGTGTAAAAGCCAGATCTGCGGGATCTCCGGGATCTTCCGGATCCACGTATGACCTTAAAAACGGAGCGCGTCTGTGTTTTGACGGCCGGAGTGCGTCTGTGTTTTGACGAGGAGGACTTGGCTCGGCTGCAGGCTAGGTGGGTCCTTTTCACTTGCCGCCAGTGCCAGGGCGTCCTGTATGAGCCCGTGTCCCTGCCGTGCGGACACACCTGGTGCAGACGGTGCCTGGTCTTGAAATCTTCAGAATTGATGTATGTTGGTGCGGGTGGGGGAATTGCAGAAATGAGCCTAACTTGCAGTATTTTGGGCTGAATCGAAAATATACTTTATTTGTAATGTCGGCTTCAGCCCACACAAGCATGCACAGGGAGGGGGAATCCCTGGTGAACAGAGCCAGTGCAAAGACTTAAAAAAAAAAATCCCCCTTTAGATTGCAACCATGAAGCAAGAATTGCTGCCATCCCGGGTGGAACACCTTTAGCCCTTATCCATAGCACCCTGTGCCTCTGCACCTATTTAGTATTGGCTCCCTAGATTCTCTATTCTCCCCTCCCCCACCTCTACTACTGAATGCCCTGACTTGGGAGGGGGGGGGGGGGGGGGATGCAGAATGTCAGAAAAGGATGAAAGGGAAAGGAGTGTTATGAGAGAGGACAAGGGCAGTTCCACCCCGGTTGTCCTCCTGTATTGCTGACCCTGCTGGTGAATTCTATGTAAGGGAAGCTGAAATGATTTATCTGTAATTCTGCTTCTCTGATGACAGCAGCTCAAGGGAGTCCTGTATTTAGTGTTATGTAACCAGTGTTGCTAGAGGAATGTCTGGCGATTTTCCTTTTTTATTTTTTTTAAATAAAAAAAATGCCTTCAGTGTGCACAGTAGGAATCTTTATGATAGACTAAGCTGTAACTTTTTTATTATTATCAAAAATAGCAAACGATACTGAAAACCTTCTGAAAAAGGAGGCTGTGTCATGTGAATTGTAAAATATCTATCTTCCTACTGTTTCAATTATTACAATCACATAGTAACATAGTAGATGACGGCAGAAAAAGACCTCCATGGTCCATCCAGTCTGCCCAACAGGATAAACTCATATGTGCTACTTTTTGTGTATACCCTACCTTGATTTGTACCTGTCCTCTTCAAGGCACAGACCGTATAAGTCTGCCCAGCACTATCCCCGCCTCCCACCACCAGCTCTGGCACAGACCGTATAAGTCTGCTCAGCACTATCCCCGCCTCCCACCACCGGCTCTGCCACCCAATCTCGGCTAAGCTCCTGAGGATCCATACATTTGCATGTTTCCTTAAAAAGAAAAAAAAAAACCTTTGTTTCCCTTCCCCCGTGAAACTTTTAACATTTTGTTAACCAGGAGCACTCTCGCAAACTATGAAACCAAAGGCACACTAAGTAAACTTTTCTCTCTAAATGGGCTATAAGCCCCAAATGCAGTCCAGTGGTTTTCTTATATTTTGTTCTTGTGATGTCTTATACTTTGCCACAACTGAAAACTCTTATCTCCTTGAGGTTACATGAGGGGACATGGGTTAAGTTTATCTGGTCCACAGGAGAGTTGAAGCCGGTCCCCCAACAGCAGCCATCTCCTTTTGTCAAAAACAATAGCAAAGTAGATTTGCATTTATTTGGGCCTTCCGATCCAAAAAGATCAGGATCCTGCTGTATGTGGCCCGTCTAATTGAAAATATACCAGGATCCTGCTCTTTATGGCCCCTGAGATCGCAAATAGACCATCTGGCAGTATGTGGCCCTGCAGATCAAAAATACACCAGGATCTAGAGGTATGCAGCCCATCTGATTCCAAATACACCAGAAACCTGGTCTATTTCGCTTTTCTGTGCGAAATAAACAAGGATCCTGGTGTTTGTGGCCCCTGAGATCGCAAATAGACCAGGATCCTGCAGTATGCGGGCCTTCTAATCAAAAATACACCAGGATCTTGATGAATGCTGGCCCTCTGATCCCAAATACACCAAGATCATGGTCTATTTCACCATTCTGAGCGAAATAAACAAGGATCCCAGTGATTGTGGCCCTTGAGGTGGAAAATAGAGCTGGATCCTGCAGTAAGCAACCCTGGACATCAAAAATAGACCTGGATCTAGCTGAATGCCGGCCTTCTGATCCCAAATACAGCAGGATCCAGCTCTATTTCACCCTTCTGAGCGAAATAAACAAGGATCCCAGTGATTGTGGCCCTTGAGGTGGAAAATAGAGCTGGATCCTGCAGTAAGCGACCCTGGACATCAAAAATAGACCTGGATCTAGCTGAATGCCGGCCTTCTGGTCCCAAATACACCAAGATCATGGTCTATTTCACCCTTCTGACAAAAATAGGCAAGGATCCAGGTGTTTGTGGCCCCTGAGATCGCAAATAGACTAGTATGCGGGCCTTCTAATCAAAAATACACCAGGATCTTGATGAATGCCGGCCCTCTGATCCCAAATACACCAAGATCATGGTCTATTTCGCCCTTCTGACAAAAATAGGCAAGGATCCAGGTGTTTGTGGCCCTTGAGGTCGAAAATAGAGCTGGATCCTGCAGTTTGCGGCCCTTCTGCTCAAAAATAGACCTGGATCGAGCTGAATGCCGGCCTTCTGGTCACAAATACACCAAGATCATGGTCTATTTCACCCTTCTGACAAAAATAGGCAAGGAACAAGGTGTTTGTGGCCCTTGAGGTGGAAAATAGAGCTGGATCCTGCAGTATGTGACCCTGGACATCAAAAATAGACCTGGATTTAGCTGAATGCCGGCCTTCTGGTCCCAAATACAGCAGGATCCAGCTCTATTTCACCCTTCTGAGCGAAATAAACAAGGATCCCAGTGATTGTGGCCCTTGAGGTGGAAAATAGAGCTGGATCCTGCAGTAAGCGACCCTGGACATCAAAAATAGACCTGGATCTAGCTGAATGCCGGCCTTCTGGTCCCAAATACACCAAGATCATGGTCTATTTCACCCTTCTGACAAAAATAGACAAAGATCCCAGTGATTGTGGCCCTTGAGGTGGAAAATAGAGCTGGGTCCTGCAGTATGCGGCCCTGGACATCAAAAATAGACCTGGATCTAGCTGAATGCCGGCCTTCTGGTCCCAAATACACCAAGATCATGGTCTATTTTGCCCTTCTGACAAAAATAGGCAAGGATCCAGGTGTTTGTGGCCCCTGAGATCGCAAATAGACCAGGATCCTGCAGTATGCGGCCCTTCTGCTCAAATATAGACCTGGATCGAGCTGAATGCCGGCCTTCTGGTCGCAAATACACCAAGATCATGGTCTATTTCGCCCTTCTGACAAAAATAGGCAAGGAACAAGGTGTTTGTGGCCCTTGAGGTGGAAAATAGAGCTGGATCCTGCAGTAAGCAACCCTGGATATCAAAAATAGACCTGGATCTAGCTAAATGCCGGCCTTCTGGTCCCAAATACAGCAGGATCCGGCTCTATTTCACCCTTCTGAGTGAAATAAACAAGGATCCCAGTGATTGTGGCCCTTGAGGTGGAAAACAGAGCTGGATCCTGCAGTTTGCGGCCCTTCTGATCAAAAATAGACCTGGATCTAGAGGTATGCCGGTCTTCTGGTCCAAAATACAGCAGGATCCAGCTCTATTTCTCCCTCCTGATGGGAAATAAACAAGGATCCAGGTGTTTGTGGCCCCTGAGATCGCAAAATAGACCTGGATCCTGCAGTTTGCGGCCATTCTGATCAAAAATAGACCTGGATCTAGAGGTATGCCGGCCTTCTGGTCCCAAATACAGCAGGGTCCTGGTGTATTTCGCCCTTCTGATGAGAAACAGAGCTGAGTCTAGGTGTATGCTGCCCCTCAGACAATGAATACAGCTGGATTTAGGTGTGAGCAGCCCTTCCAGAAAATTTTACACATATGCAAACAGAGTTTCTGCTGTGTCTAGCAGGTACAGTAATTTTTAATGCTGTTTTGCTGATTAAGAATTTTATGTTATATGTTCATAGGAGAAGCTTTAAAATAAAATACAATTTTGTCAAATTTAAAAAAATGACACACTTAAGCATTAAAACTTTTGCAAGTATTTTTATAGAGCACTCTCTTTATTTTAATCAGAAAGAATAAGGCAGGCATAGCCGCATTGAGCGTGCCATGAGTGGGAAAGCGCGGGGTACAAATGTAACAAAAAATAAAAATCACAAAATTAAAAAATCTTGCGCTGCAATGTAAATCACAATGCAGCACTGGAAATAACAAAGCAGCTTCTGCAGTACTGACAAATATATTTTGAAAATAACCCTCCCCCCTTCACAGACCCTTGAAAATTCCACCAGCACCCTACAAGTCTTCTTAGATCTTCTTCCCTCCCCCCACCCCCCCATCCCCTTACAAGAGAGAAGGCAAATCTACTTTGCTATTGTTTTTGACAAATGGAGATGGCTGCTGCAGGGGGACCGGCTTCAACTTCATAGTCATACCGTCTCATGTGGACCAGATAAGCTCATCCCATGTCCCCTCATTTAACCTCAAGGAGATAACGATAAGAGTTTTCATTTTGGCAGGGTATAAGTCATCACAACAACAAAATATAAGAAAACCAAAGGATTGCATAAGGAGCTTATAGCCCATGTGGTTATGTTTAAACAAAAGAGATCTGCATGAAACAAAATATTTTTATTTGGAGTTATAAAACCACTTGCCCCTGAAACACGTTCCAAAACAGAATAATTCATTTGTGTATCTAAAAGGCAAACTTCTACAAAACAGATGAAAATGTGGTATCATGTGCCTCAATGAAAGGAGAGTTTAATTCTACTTCCATTTAATTTAAATACAGTGGTGGAAATAAGTATTTGATCCCTTGCTGATTTTGTAAGTTTGCCCACTGACAAAGACATGAGCAGCCCATAATTGAAGGGTAGGTTATTGGTAACAGTGAGAGATAGCACATCACAAATTAAATCCGGAAAATCACATTGTGGAAAGTATATGAATTTATTTGCATTCTGCAGAGGGAAATAAGTATTTGATCCCCCACCAACCAGTAAGAGATCTGGCCCCTACAGACCAGGTAGATGCTCCAAATCAACTCGTTACCTGCATGACAGACAGCTGTCGGCAATGGTCACCTGTATGAAAGACACCTGTCCACAGACTCAGTGAATCAGTCAGACTCTAACCTCTACAAAATGGCCAAGAGCAAGGAGCTGTCTAAGGATGTCAGGGACAAGATCATACACCTGCACAAGGCTGGAATGGGCTACAAAACCATCAGTAAGACGCTGGGCGAGAAGGAGACAACTGTTGGTGCCATAGTAAGAAAATGGAAGAAGTACAAAATGACTGTCAATCGACAAAGATCTGGGGCTCCACGCAAAATCTCACCTCGTGGGGTATCCTTGATCATGAGGAAGGTTAGAAATCAGCCTACAACTACAAGGGGGGAACTTGTCAATGATCTCAAGGCAGCTGGGACCACTGTCACCACGAAAACCATTGGTAACACATTACGACATAACGGATTGCAATCCTGCAGTGCCCGCAAG
This sequence comes from Microcaecilia unicolor, assembly GCF_901765095.1. Classification (NCBI taxonomy): domain Eukaryota; kingdom Metazoa; phylum Chordata; class Amphibia; order Gymnophiona; family Siphonopidae; genus Microcaecilia; species Microcaecilia unicolor. The sequence goes on along the minus strand of NC_044031.1, from coordinate 656,776,235 downwards.
GTCCCCCTGCTCCGGAAGGCACATGTGACGGCCCGTCTGAAGTTGCCAGTGAACACCTGGATGATGCCGAGAGTGATTGGGAGAAGGTGCTGTGGTCAGATGAGACAAAAATTGAGCTCTTTGGCATGAACTCAACTCGCCGTGTTTGGAGGGAAGAGAAATGCTGCCTATGACCCAAAGAACACCGTCCCCACTGTCAAGCATGGAGGTGGAAATGTTATGTTTTGGGGGTGTTTCTCTGCTAAGGGCACAGGACTACTTCACCGCATCAATGGGAGAATGGATGGGGCCATGTACCGTACAATTCTGAGTGACAACCTCCTTCCCTCCGCCAGGGCCTTAAAAATGGGTCGTGGCTGGGTCTTCCAGCACGACAATGACCCAAAACATACAGCCAAGGCAACAAAGGAGTGGCTCAGGAAGAAGCACATTAGGGTCATGGAGTGGCCTAGCCAGTCACCAGACCTTAATCCCATTGAAAACTTATGGAGGGAGCTGAAGTAAGATTAACCCATCAGGAAACAGAATATTCTCCGAGGACAAGCAGGCTGCTTGTTCTCACTGATGGGTTGACGTCCGACGGCAGCCCCAAGTCCGGAAATCTTCCTAGCAACAAAGCTTGCTAGAGCCCTCACGCACAAGTGCGCGCACCACGCATGCGCAGCCATCTTCCCGCCTGTAGCGCGAGTGTGCGGGCTCAGTCTCTTTTTTTCCGCGGTCAGGGTGGCTGTTTTTCGGCTGCTCTGCGCCTCAGCAGAGAGCCCTCGTCAGCAATTTAGCGTTTTTCGCTTTTTTCTTGTGCGAGTACACTTGCGTTTCGTTTTCTTAAAAAAAAAAAAAAAAAAGAACCCAAAACAAACTTTCCTTTAATTCTTAGTTTGTCCCTGTAAGTTTTCTTTCGTTTTCGGGTGTGGCCTTGTTGGCCGCCCGTACGTTTTTTCTCCCTATTTTTGTGCCCTTCTTTGGCACCATCACGGGTTTTGATTTCGCCGCCGCTATTTTTCCGTCAATGACATCGAAGATCGCCAGCAGCTTCAAGAAGTGCACGCGGTGCAGCCGGGCAATCTCAGTCACTGATCCCCATGCTTCGTGTATTCAGTGTCTTGGGGCTGGTCATCACCCCAACGCCTGTACTCTGTGTCTTAGCCTTAAAAAGCGGACACAGGTGTCGAGATTAGCTCAGTGAGAACGTCTGTTCAGAGCTGTGCCCGGTCCTTCGGAGTCGACGTCGTCGGCGGTACCGAGGTCTTCGAGGATGGTGTCGATGGCGGCACCGGAGAGTGCATCGACGTCAGGAGCGCAGGTAATGGCTGTCCAGAGACCACCTCACGCTGGCAGCAGTGAACCATTGAGTGGGTCTCCACCTGCCTCGAGGGTGCCTGCGGTACAGGCCCATCGGGACCGACCTCTTTCGGACCCAACCCCAAAGAGGCATGTGGATTCCATGTCCTCCTCGTCAGTACTGGTGGGGTACCGGTGACTTGCTTCCCGTCACAGTACCGAGAGCTGCGGGGCGCCGAAGGATTTGGCACCCTTGAAGCGTCGACTTCGGGAGGACCGCTCACCCTCCATTCAGGAGGTGTTGATGCGCCGGTCTCCGGACAGCCCTAGGCAGGTTCTGGCTTCGTCTCCTGTACCGATCCCACAGCCTTGCTCAACAGACACTCTAGACGAGCGACTCCGAGCCATTCTTCCAGGGATTCCTTATCATCATCAGCAGATGAATCCATTATGAATGGGATGTATCAAAGCAATCCCTAGATAGGGTGGGAACAGGCCACACCACGCACAAGCACTTGTGCTGCAAAACGCGCATCCCTCCTGGCGGCCACATCCAGCCTGTAATGTCGGGCAAATGAGAGCTTAGAGACCCATGTTGCTGCACTACATATCTCTTGAAGAGAGAGTGCTCCTGTTTCAGCCCAAGAAGAGGAAATCGCTCTTGTGGAATGTGCCTTAAAGGCGTCAGGCGGAGGCCAGCCACACAGCAGATATGCAGAAAAAATAGCTTCCTTAAGCCAATGGGCTAGTGTAGCTTTAGACGCTGGAGACCCTCTGCGAGGACCTGACAACAAAACAAAACGGTGATCAGAGGTCCTGAAAGCATTTGACATTCGCAGATATTGCAAAAGAGCCCTGCGCACATCCAGAAGGTGCAACTGCCCAAAGGATTCCGGAAACTCCTCCCTAGAAAAGGAAGGCAACAAAATAGGCTGGTTTAGGTGAAATGCTGAAACCACCTTAGGCAGGAAGAAAGGCACAGTACGCCGCTCGGGGGGGTGTCGGCTCCGCTGGTTCCATGCTCCCTCTGGCCCGGAACAGGTTACTTCCTGTTCCGGGCAGAGAAAGCAGGGAACCAGCGGAGCCGACGCAGCTCCCAGCAACGTGCACTCTTGGCGCCCGCCCCCCCGCTTTCCTATGGTAGTAAGAATGCGCTCGGGGGGGGGGATGCGCTCCAGAGGGGGGGGGGGTGCGCGCCGAGGGGGGAGGGTGCACCGTGCTGCACCCGGGGGGGGGGGGGTGCGCAGCAGCGACCCATCCCGGGTGTCAGCCGCCCTCGCTATGGCACTATGCAGCAGCTCCCAGCGACGTGCACTCTTGGCGGATCGGCCCTGCCGCCCGCCCCCCGCTTTCCTATGGTAGTAAGAATGCGCTCCAGGGGGGATGCGCGCCGAGGGGGGAGGGTCACCGTGCTGCACCCGGGGGGGGGGGGGGGGTGCACAGCGGTGACCCGTCCCGGGTGTCAGCCGCCCTCGCTACAGCACTGCGCATAACCAGTCCGTTATTTCTAATAATCTTTTGCTAGTGTTGTCAATTGCTATTGTTTTGGTGAACTAAAACGGTGGCATGCTCAGTCTATTCCAGGCAAGCTCCGCCTACTGGCTTTAGTGGTCTACATAGGAAGAACCCGTGTCCTGCTTTATTCAACTTCCGCTGAAATATGCCTAAAAATAGAATCCATTTGTATATCTAAAATGTCAACATCTACATGACAGATGAGATGAAGATGTAATTCCATGTGCCCCAATTAAAGGAGTTTTTTATTCCATCTTTATAACACCAGGCTTCCCACAACAGATTCCAACAACAATTATGATGAACCAATTAGGAAACAGGAGCTCTATGAAATTTGGCCATATGTATCCAACTGGATTAGGTTTAGACTATACAGATGGACCACGCATAACCAGTGGCGTAGGAAGGGGGGGCCGTGGGGCGCTCCGCCCCAGGTGCACGCCGCTCAGGGTGGGGGTGTCGGCTCCGCTGGTTCCCTGCTCCCTCTGCCCCGGAACAGGTTACTTCCTGTTCCGGGGCAGAGAGCAGGGAACCAGCGGATCTGACGCAGCTCCCAGCGACGTGCACTCTTGGCGGATCGGCCCTGCCGCCCGCCCCCCGCCCCCCGCTTTCCTATGGTAGTAAGAATGTGCTCGGGGGGGGGGGGGTGCGTGCCGAGGGGGGAGGGTGCACCGTGCTGCACCCGGGGGGGGGGGGGTGCAGCAGCGACCCGCCCCAGGTGTCAGCCGCCCTCGCTACGGCACTGCGCATAACCAGTCCGTTATTTCTAATAATCTTTTGCTAGTGTTGTCAATTGCTATTGTTTTGGTGAACTAAAATGGCGGCATGCTCAGTCTATTCCAGGCAAGCTCCGCCTACTGGCTTTAGTGGTCTACATAGGAAGAACCCGTGTCCTGTTTTATTCAACCTCCGCTGAAATATGCCTAAAAATAGAATAATCCATTTTTTATATCTAAAATGTCAATGTCTACATGACAGATGAAATTAAGATGTAATTCCATGTGCCCCAATTAAAGGAGTTTTTTTTATTCCATCTTTATAACACCAGGCTTCCCAAGGCAGATTCCAACAATTAAGATGAACCAATCAGGAAACAGGAGCTCTATGAAATTTGGCCATCTGTATCCAACTGGATTAGGTTTAGACTATACAGATGGACCACGCATAACCAGTGGCGTAGGAAGGGGGGCCGTGGGGCGCTCTGCCCCGGGTGCACGCCGCTCAGGGGGGCGGGTCGGCTCCGCTGGTTCCATGCTCCCTCTGGCCCGGAACAGGTTACTTCCTGTTCCGGGCAGAGAAAGCAGGGAACCAGCGGAGCCGACGCAGCTCCCAGCGACGTACACTCTTGGCGCCCGCCCCCCGCTTTCCTTTGGTAGTAAGAATGTGCTCTGGGGGAGGGATGCGCTCTGAAGGGGGGGTGCGCGCCGAGGGGGGAGGGTGCTCCGTGGTGCACTCAGGGGGGGGTGCGCAGCGGCGACCTCTCCTGGGTTTCAGCCGCCCTCGTTACGGCACTGCGCATAACCAGTCCGTTATTTCTAATAATCTTTTGCTAGTGTTGTCAATTGCTATTGTTTTGGTGAACTAAAACTGCAGCTTGCTCAGTGTAGTCCAGGCAAGCTCCGCCTACTGGCTTTGTTCAACCTCCGAGAAAAACAGATCCTGCTAAGTCCCACCCCCTGTGACGTGATGTTCCCGTCCTGCGGAGAGGAACCAGTAAAATTCACGGCAGCAGTTGGGCTCGGCCCTTTTTAATCCAACCCCCGAGAAAACAGATCCTGCTAAGTCACGCCCCCCTGGTCACGCCCCCTGTAACGTAACGTTACCGTCCTCTGGAGAGGAACCAATCAAATATACGGCAGTACGGGGGCTCTCCCCTTTTAAGGTGGACGAGATTGTGCGCAAATGGGAGGGTCAGGGAGAATAATCAATAATCTGCAGCGCCAGTGGCGTACCAAGGGGGAGGCAGTGGGGGCGGTCCGCCCCGAGTGCACGCTGCTGGGGGGTGCCGCGGCGCGTGCCTGCTCCGAGTTCGCTAAACTTCTTTGCTTGTTCGCTGCAGCTCCCTCTACCCCGGAACAGGTTACTTCCTGTTCTGGGGTAGAGGGAGCTGTAGCGAACGAGCAAAGAAGTTTAGCGAACTCGGAGCAGGCGCGTGCCGCGGCACCCCCTCCCAGCGGCGTGCACCCGGGGGGGGGTGTCATTTTGCCAGAGGGGGGGAAGGTGTAATTTAGTGGGGGGGGGGGGGGGCGATGCACCCAGAGGGGGGGGCGCATCGGCGCTCTGCCCCGGGTGCCATCCAGGCAAGGAACGCCACTGTGCAGCACTAAATACAATCAACAGAGAAAACAAAAACAAATTTGGCGAATAGATGTAAAATGTCCGTATGTACTACTACTACTACTACTTAACATTTCTAGAGCGCTACTAGGGTTACGCAGCACTGTACAATTTAACAAAGAGAGACAGTCCCTGCTCAAAGAGCTTACAATCTAATAGACAAGTGAACGGTCGGTCCGATAGGGGCAGTCTGGATTCACTGAACGGTAAGGGTTAGGTGCCGAACACAGCATTGAAGAGGTGGGCTTTAAGCAAAGACTTGAAGACGGGCAGGGAGGGGGCTTGGCGTAAGGGCTCAGGAAGGTTGTTCCAAGCATAGGGTGAGGCGAGGCAGAATGAGAGGAGCCTGGAGTTGGCGGTGGTGGAGAAGGGCACTGAGAGGAGGGATTTATCCTGTGAATGGAGGTTACGGGCGGGAACGTAAGGGGAGATGAGGGTAGAAAGATAGTGAGGGGCAGCAGACCGAGTGCATTTGTAGGTAAGGAGAAGCTTGAATTGAATGCGGTATCTGATCGGAAGCCAGTGAAGTGACCTGAGGAGAGGGGTGATATGAGTATATCGGTTCAGGCGGAATATGAGACGTGCAGCAGAGTTCTGAACAGATTGAAGGGGGGATAGATGGCTAAGTGGGAGGCCGGTGAGGAGTAAGTTGCAGTAGTCCAGGCGAGAGGTAATGAGAGCGTGGACGAGAGTTCATGTGGTGTGTTCAGAGAGGAGAGGGCGAATTTTGCTGATGTTAAAGAGGAAGAAGCGACAGGTCTTGGCTATCTGCTGGATATGCACAGAGAAGGAGAGAGAGGAGTCAAAGATGACTCCGAGGTTGCGGGCAGATGAGACGGGGAGGATGAGGGTGTTATCAACTGAGATAGAACGTGGAGGAAGAGGAGAAGTGGGTTTTGGTGGAAAGACGATAAGCTCGGTCTTGGACATGTTCAGTTTCAGGTGGCGGTTGGACATCCAGGCAGCAATGTCGGATAAGCAGGCCGATACCTTTGCCTGGGTCTCCGCGGTGATGTCTGGTGTGGAGAGATACAGCTGGGTGTCATCAGCATAGAGATGATACTGGAAACCATGAGATGAGATCAGGGAGCCCAGGGAAGAGGTGTAGATTGAGAAGAGAAGGGGTCCAAGGACAGATCCATGGGGAACACCAACAGATAAGGGGATGGGGGTGGAGGAAGATCCATGAGAGTGAACTTTGAAGGTGCGGTGGGAGAGATAGGAGGAGAACCAGGAGAGGACAGAGCCCTGGAACCCAAATGAGGACAGTGTGGCAAGAAATGTAAATGACTTCCAACAAAAAAAGATGTTTTAAAAGTTTTCTGATCGAATCTGGGAAGATCCCGAGGATCCCGCTGTATCCGTTTTTTTACCTTTTGCCCTATAATGTGGAAGACTTAATATACCACCTTTCTGAGTTTTTTTGCAACTACATTGAACTTCTGAGGTTTTGCAACTACATGGAGGGTTCAGTGACTTGCCCAGAGTCACAAGGAGTTGCAGTGGGAATTGAACTCAGTTTCCCAGGATCAAAGTCCACTGCACTAAGCACTAGGCTACTCCTCCACTCTTCAAAGCTGTTTTGGTGATATTCAATTGTTATTTCATGATATTTATAACTACATATGGGAAGCTATCAAATAAATTAAAAAGCTGTCCAATAAGTGAAAACAAACTAACAAGTTTTGTCCTCCACTTTTTAAGGCACTGCTTATCCAATTGAAACAGCTTTAGACTTGTTACAGATGGACCAACAATGAGGATGCAGCAGCTCATAGGTTTGCATGCTTTGTTTTGAGTAAACGGGGAGGGATGACAGCTGTGCTGGGAAGGGGAAAGTCTGACCATCCTAACTGGCTTCATTACTTACAATGGACTAGGTAGGCTCACTTCCACTCCTGTTTAAACCTCCTTGTTCCACACACTACCTTGCAAAAACCACATCCGATCCAAGCTATGAACGTGTACACAGATTACCCCGTCAAAGGGCGGAGGCAAGAGGTAAACTCGATTCGAAGCACGTGAAGTCCCACGTTTTCCCAAAAGACGCCAGTAAGAGAGAGCATGCGCAGTGTTACCGAGGAATCCGATCAAAGTGCAGTGGTTGGTGATGACAGGCCATGACGTTTTCCCATTGTTGCTGTGCCTGCGCGGAAGCGTGCCGGTAAACGCTAGTTGAGAAAGCCGATAGTAGAAGCAAAGAGAGGATGAAGAAGTAAAATCGTTATTCGGTCCTAACTGTATCGACGATACAATCACCTCCAGAACGAGAAGGTTATAAAGGAACCTCGTTTAACAGGCATAAACAGTTTCCTTGGCAACGTACGTGGTTGCAATTCTCACTTGATCGCGCGACCTACTCTCGCGAGGCGAGACTAGTGGTTACTGTCATCTTTCCTAGTTTTCGGTGCGCTGCTGCGGTGGTTCAGCTGTTTGGGACAGCGCGTGGAAACAGCGGAAAAGTTGGGCTAGGGACTGTGTGGACCAGCCCTGTCCAATACCCGTGCTTGGGGGAATGGAGCCCGATTCAAGCGGAGAACCCGGAGACCTAGAACGGGGCTTCAGGGTAGACAGCACAACGGTAAGAAGTGGGACGAGTCTGGGAAGTGGATTGGAAAGTCATTTATGTGGGGCAGAGAAGCAGATCCAGTGGGATCCTGTCGGAGCAGGCCTGACGTGCGCGACCCTGGGCGGTTCCGAGGCTCAAGTATTTTAGTGCGTTCATATGGTTTAGTGTCGTGGGGCGTTACAGAGCTTCTTATTTGCTGTCATTGCACGGATAGAACGACATTTGGGATCTTATTCTCTCCACCTAAGGGTTTCCAGCTGGCTCTAGATTCTCCAGTACGGTTGGTCTAATCCTGTGTTTTCCACAAGGCTTGCGGGAAATTGTAGTCTCCTAGTAGGGAATGTAATTAGGAAATGAGAGCTGCGAATCCATTCATTAACTGGGATAAAGCCAACACTGCAGAATCTGGAGATAGTTGGCAACCGGTTTAGGATGGGCTGGAGAGAGCTTCGACAGAAACTCCAGTAATTTGGAACGTGAGGATAGTGCCAGGCAGACATTTATTTATTTGTTGCATTTGTATCCCACATTTTCCCATCTTTTTGCAGGCGCTTTGTGGCTTACATTATGCCGTAATGGCGATCGCCATATCGGGAATGAGAATTACAAAGTAACATTAAAGATCATAGATATTAAAGTAAATTATAAAGTAATTTAGACAAACAGTTTTTGTCCCGCAAATACTGACGGATTAGGATAGGCTGGCGTGGCCTTTGAGGGCAACTCCAGTAGTTGAAACATATAGACAGAACCAGGCGGACCTCTGTGGTCTGTGTTCTAAAAACACCAAAGAAAAACCATGATCGAGTATATATCACATTCATTGTCGATTTAATCTTGAATTGATAATGAACGTAACTGTTGGGTAGACTGGATATCAGGTCTTTATCTTCCTTCCCTTACTAATGTTACTATGAGGCATATTTTCAAAGCACTTAGCCTTCCAAAGTTCCATAGAAACCTATGGAACTTTGGAAGGCTAAGTGCTTTGAAAATATGCCTCTATGTAACCCAACCCTTACACTGCCATAGGCACAGATTAACTTAATTAAATGAATTTGGGGAAGATCTTTAAGTTAAAGCCTTTTATTTTCAGAGTGATGACACAGTTCTACCTTGTGTCTGGCCCTGGCATGAGTCTTGCTCTGCCTGAAAATTAAAAAAAATTTTAATGTGCTGTTTTGTGGGTCTGGCACAAATACTAAATGATCTTCTGCAAACTGCTGAAGACCCATCTCTTCAACAAGGCATACCACAAAGATCAATAATGAACTCCTACACATATATCCAGAATTGTCTTATAATATTTGCTTGCTACACTACTATCATGTTTCATCATTATCATGTTAACCCAATATCCTTATGTAATACTAAATGTATATTCTCTTATATATTTCCACCATTCATGATGCATTGTAAGCCACATTGAGCCTGCAAAGAGGAGGGAAAATGTGGGATACAAATGTAATACATAAATAAATAATATATATATATATATATATATATATATATATATATTGCATTTGTATAGTTATATGCTCAGAATAAAACTTGTTATTTAAATCTTTTCCTAGGGAGACAGAGGCCTATTTTTAAATTTGTCATGCAAATTTAAACACATTTGATATGCCAATAAGACAAATCCAGTGTTAAAGCTTGTGACCTTACTGAATGTTCAGTTATAACTTCACATTTTTATTGCTTTTTCACTGCTGTCTGAAAACACTAGTGTAGTGGTTCATTCTGTTCATTGGTACTGCAGATTAATTGGGTTCAACTGTCATATGAAGGCTTAAAGGGGGGGGAGGGGAGGAAAGACAGTTATTCCAATACTTTCAAAGGATGGGCAAAAAACTATAAAGGTTAGGTTCTAGCCCAAATTTCAGGGAATCATGGAAAATGAACATGTTTAGTTTACTGTTTAAGGAGAGAAGGCTTATGAGATTGTCAAATAGATCCTTAGTTTTCATTGAGCATTTCCAGGGGTTCGAGGCACCAGTTTACCATTTCAAAGCCTCTCTGGTTGAAGATAGAGGGACCTTCTGGGTCTGTCACATTCCTGGTGACTGTTTGCAAGAGTCAAAATAGATAAACTGTCCCTAACTTGCTCTTTGCTTAAGGTTCACCAGGCTGACAATGTGTAACTGTGGCATATGTAGCCAACTAACAGTAGCGTTGCACACATGTATGTCTCCACGGGGCAGATGTTTTTGCGACCTTTTGACCCTAATGACGGTGGTTATGTTCCATGACCACCACCACCACATTTGTGTGGGCTGGCCACAGCATGAGGATCTGGCAGTTTGTGAGTCTTTTACTTGTTTTAATGGGGTTTTGGTTTAGCTGCCACCTGTGTATCAGCAACCTAAAGTTGGTGTTGGATGCTTCTGAGAACATCAGACTTGGAGCGTACTTCCATGGCTTGTGATATGACTCACCCTGGCTTGCTGCCTGGAACAGCCTTCCAGTGGTAAAGGCCAAACAGGGTAATGTAATAAACGGAGGATCCCTAGTTTCGAAGAAGTAAAAGGGAAAACATGAGAGCTGTACGTCTGTAGCATCATACAGAAAGTATATTGGGCAGACTACTTGGGCCTTAGTCCTTATTTTTTTCATCTTTTTCTATACTTTGGTTAACCAAGGTTCTAAAATGTATCCTAGTGAAATTTTACCAGAATCTGATTAGTGGTAGCTGCTCGATATAAAGTTTTGCTAAAAGCATGTTGCCACTTTTCTTCCTTGTGTTTTTGTATTAACTTCAATACATGCCTATTGTACTACTACTTATCATTTCTATAGCGCTACAAGGCATACGCAGCTATTGTAGCCTCTATTCTATACAAATGGAGGCTTATCACATGGTACTTGAATCTCTGTGTATTGTGATGTGAAAATGTAATTTCTTCTCTTTTCAAATTTTATATTGATTGCCATTCACTGAAGTGGTTTACAAATGATGGTATAGCAAGTTCCAAACGAAACACAAATGTTTGTATATGGTCTTTCTCTTTCCTGTCCACCCCCCCTCCCCCGCTTTCCAACCTTAAAACTTTGAAATAACTGGATCTAAGCCAACAAAACTCTTTATAGAGACGTACTTGTTATACATCAGGCTTTTCCATTTTTCTTAGTTGGTAATTAGTTTGAGAGGCACAGATAAAATTGACGTTTTTCCCCAGAGTAATGCTTTGGGAGGGGATTTGAAAAGATACTGTTTAGAACCAGGGGAACTGGGTTCAATTCCCACTGTAGCTCCTTGTTACCCTGGGCAATTTAACACTTCATTGACCCAGGTACAAAAAAGCAAGCTAAATATAAAATATAAACTGCTTTAATTGTACTACAGGCAGTATATCAAATTCCCATCCCTTTTACCTTTTATACTGCTGTTTTTTTGGTGTATGCCTTGGCATACACTTTTGGATGTTACATATTGTTCAGTCTGTCTCTAATGTGCAATTTCTTACCATACAATACGGTTTACTATGGTCCTTTAGTTATTAGTTTAAATTAGGGGTTCTCAAACCCCACCCAGCGAGTCTGGTTTTCAACATATCCCCAATGAATAAATTTAAGTTAAATTTTAATGTATTGCCACAATTGTATGCAAATATATCTCATGTATATGTATTATGGATATCCTGAAAACTTGACTGAGTGGGTATGTTCCAAGGATTTGGTTGAGAACCACAGGTTTGAACTGATTTTTCACCCATAAATTCCCATAATTTTGTGAAGGTGAAAATTGTTTACATCTAAAGTGATGATCTGAAATACTTGACATGGTTTAGTGTCAACTTCTACCTGCTTTCACTGTTTGATAGGGAGAAGGAGGATTGAAGCACATCTTCCTGTGACTGTATTGTGCTTCTGATTGACAGAGTTTAAACCAGTCAGGGCCTATAATCCCATACTATTCTCGTAATGGTTGGTGAAAAAGCAGAAGTACCAGCACAAGCAGGCTGGAATTAGCAGACGTGTCAGACTAGCAGAAAGTAAGAGATAGGACAAGGAGAGAAGGGTGAGAATGAACAATGGAGAGTGGGTGAGGCTAACAATTTTGCTCTAGCTTCTGTACACCTAAATTGATACTGATGCTTACTTGTTAAAAAAACAAGAAAATATTCCACAGACAACGAAAGAAAAAAGATGGTACACAAAATAATAATAATATTAATGTGTAGAAGGGGTGACTCCCACTTATCTAAGCTTTGATGTTACCAACGTCTAAAGCTTGCTAGGACAACAGGAACTCTGAGCAATTTTATTAAATGCTCATTTGATGCCTAGATACTCGAGTTCACTTGTTCCGTGTGTGTGTGTGTGATAGTGAGATAAATTGTAACCATCCAAAAATAAATGCAGTATCCTCAAAACAAACAAGAAAAAAAACTCCAATTTAGATTGTAAAACAATATTCAAGATTAGAAAAGTCCAAAGTACTTACCTTAGATTCCAAAAAATTTTTGTAAAAACACAAACTCTCCAACCTCTGGTTCTACAGAGCTCCGTTTCGTTATCTTCTTCAGGAACTCCGGAGGCAAGAGTTAATTCAATGGAGTAAACCATTTCAAAATGGCGCTGGAGACGAGGGACCATGTTAGAGCATTTAATAAATTGCTCAGAGTTCTTGTCCTAGCAAGCTATAGACACTTTTTAACGTCAGAGCTTAGATAACTGAGAGTCACCCCTTCCACACATTATTATTATTATTATTATTGTGTACCATCCTTTTTCTTTCTTTGTCTGTGGAATATTTTCTTGTGTTATATTTTACATATTCCCTTATTGTAGTTTTGTTTTTTGAATTTACTTGTAAAAAAAAAAATCATTTTTGCCCACTTTTGTTTCTATAATATTATTTTCCCTGGAAAATACTACACTTGATCTTAGCCAGAAGGCTGAGAAGCAATTTTTTTTCCCTGGAAAATAAATTAAAACATTGATAATTGAGGTCCCTAAATGTGTATACATATTGTGTTCTGTTTAGTAAAACTGTGTTTTGAAGGTGTATACATATTGTGTTCTGTTTAGTAAAACTGTGTTTTGAAGATGTAAACCTTATCAGTTTCACAATAAACTTATTTTTCCAGAATCATTCATTTCTGTTTACTCTCATTTACCCATATCTTTAGAAAAAGCCAGGCTTCGAAACTAACATCAGAAGTGCAGTGGAATGCAAAAACTTAACCCATTCTTAATTGTACTGTGACATCAGTGATGTGATGTATTAGAAGGGCTTGAAACATACCTGAGAATTACCAGTCAGGAAAATGTCACTCTGTAGAGATTCAAAAATACTTCTAGAACTTTGTCATGTACTACCTGCCCTTTTCTTTCACTCTATACCGCCATTATTAGATTTTTTTTTTTTTGGTAGGGGATAAGGATGACAGAAGTAGAGAGTAAATGTATTTCTTCCCTTGTGAGCACATGCATCCCTGTCAATCCTACATCCTCATCCCTGGACCCAGTTCAGGGACCATTAAGACATCACTTCACCTGCTGAGAAAATTGCTGGAGTTTGAAAATGCTTTTCATCAGATCTCCCCTGTTTAATGGCCTTTCAATTTCTCCATATCTCTTCCTTTAGCATGCCCCTTTTCTACCTTTGCTTAAAATACAAGTTATCTAGGATAGGATTTCTTCTTAGTCAAATGAGGCATGTGCCTAGGACCCAAAGTCAAAAGTGTGTATATATATATATATTTTTTTTTTTTTTAAATCATACTTATTATACTTCTTGTCATTGGCAAAAACAGCAAAGTAGTTCACATTACGTAATTAATAGAAGTGAAGAGGAAAAGAACTCCATGATAAGATAGGACAGTGGAAGTAAAACACAAGAAAAGAAAAATTAAAAGAAGGCAACCCAAAATGCGTCATCTTATGCCAGTGCAAAGTACTGAGTTTTAAGCCCAGCACTGATTTTCTTGAAGTAAAATTCAGAATGAAAGCATTTGTGTTCAAAGAAAAGGGGCCACTGAATAGAAAGCTGCATGAGGGGTTGATTCAAATCTGGCTTGTGAGGAGATGTTTGTTTTGTGAGCAGAGAAAATGAAAGTACAATGGACAGCTGAAGATGAAAGATACAGAACACTGGTGTGTAGGGCCCTAGAAGCCACTATAAGTATCTTAAAACAGATCTGGTGTTACAGGGAATCAGTGATCTTTATATAGAACAGGAGTCGTGATCAAATGTACACATGATAAAGTAGTCTAATAGATTTCTAGTTTGTTTGTAAATATTTAACATCAGATAATTTGATGCCAGCTTTGGTAAGGAACCAAGGGTAGGAAAAAGGAAACCTCTTAGCAGGTCAGAAAAGAAGGTAGAGGAAAAGGGCCCTTGAAGAAATGGAGGAGGAGAGTTTCCAGACATAGGAGTCAAATTTTCAAAATTATTGGGGGTGCTAAATCCAATGGAAAATACCTCTCCAAATTTATTGGGGATGCTAAATCCAATGGAAAATACCTCTCCCTGGACATAATCAGGGAGTTTGTTCAATATTGGGGGTGCTCAAGCACCCACAGAGCTGGCTACTACTACTATTTAGCATTTCTATAGCGCTACAAGGTGTACGCAGCGCTGCACAAACATAGAAGAAAGACAGTCCCTGCTCAAAGAGCTTACAATCTAATAGACAATAAATAAATAAATAAAGTAAGCAAATCAAATCAATTAATGTGAACGGGAAGGAAGAGAGGAGGGTAGGTGGAGGCGAGTGGTTACAAGTGGCTCCTATGTTTCCAGAGTATTTCCTAGACAACAAACATAGATGTCCTGAAAGGGTGGAGAACCAATCACACTGGAGGAGGAGGAGCCATTCCAGTTTCTCAGAGCCATATAAGATTGCCTCAGCCCATCAGAAGGGGGGAGCTTTTCCATTGGCAACAGCAGAGTACAGAGATGCAGCTGAGGAGATTTATGAGCCCATATGGAACTAAAAATCAGTTGGAAGCTCTCCAACCCAGACTGTGATAAATTGGAGCAGTGTTTGAGCCTAGCTTAAGAAGATTCACTTATCCAAGCAGGAGCTCAGATGGGCTTTTTCTTGTACTTCCTAGCAGATACACAGCCAGTGGAGTGGATGATAGTATATCTTGCTTGTTTTGAAACTATTCTGCAGGGTGGGGCTATGTTAAGACTGTGCTAGCATAACTGGATGCTCTTTGCTTAAAGCTGGTAGTCTTAAACCTGGGGAAAAGACTGGCAGTTAGGACAAAGGGTTATTATTACTTGTCTTGAACGTTACTGGAGATTTTGGCATTCACATAACAATGGCCTGAACTACTAAATACTCTTATTTGAACTAATTGTTTGGAATACAAGTAGAGGCTGGTAGAGATTGAGCTCATCTGCATATAAATCAGAAGTTGAACCACTTTACTATTTAGTGCTTGCTTTCTCCTGGAAGTATAAAACACTGGAAGTCGAAAAATGAGATTTATGTACTTGGAGTGGACTTGTATGCTATGTTTGAAAAGATGCTCATTATTTGACTGATTTACATTGACTGAGTGGAACAGTTGGAGAATATAAGGACTACTGCTGTAGCTATCCCAACTATTTTACAGATTCCTCTTACTGGAGTGGAGACTTTTGACTTGTCACATGAGGATGTAGTGTTCTGTGCCCATGACACAACATAAACAAAGTTACAGTAGTTGTCACATCAGCATGTATCTGAGCATGTTGAGAAGAGTCACGGAAATGGAATTGACTTAAGGCATGGAGTTGGCACTAATAGCAGATGAGACTTGACACTTGACTAATAATTCATAGTGAAATTGGGGGGAGGGGGAGGGGGGGGGGTCTGGAAAGCCATGCAGTATGGGTGGACTTACCAGGTGAAGAGACCTGCCAGTAATCCAGGATGCTAAGTTTCTTGAGTTAATATGAGGGAATTGGTCTCCAAGAAAGCTTGGAGGCAGCAGTTCAGTGGAGTAAGGTCAGGGGTATAAAAGATGAGTATGTCTGCATAAAAATTCACTGATACCCATATCCTGGACTACAATTGCCATTGAGCTAAAGAACACATTGAATAGGAAAGGGGCAAACGCCAAACCCTGAAGTATGCCACAAGATAGAGAAAGAAACCTGAGAGCTATGGAAAGAACCACATATGAAAAAGAATTGAACCATCAGAGGACACACCCACCTAGACCAATTTCCTTGAGTCAAGACAGCAGCAAGGAATGATCAACCAGGTTGAATGTGGAAGATCTAAGACCACTGAAGTAGCTGTCTTGCCATCTAAGTAACTATATCACTGAGGAGGGCAGTCAGGGTGGTTTTGGTGCTGTGTCCAGCTGTCAAGTCAGACTGGTGTGGATGAAGGATATTGGACTTATTGACAAGAGTTTGCAAGCTGAGAATAAAACCTTTTCTGTTACCAAAACCTATCTCCGCCTTTCTTTCTCTTTGGATAACATTGTCATCTTCCCTGTTTCCTTGGTTCATAACCTTGTGTCCTCTTTGACGTCTCTTTCTCTGCATATATTCAACAGACCACTAAAACTTGTAATTTATTTCTCGATAACGTTTTTCCTTTCCTTCTGAGTGCACTAACAAAATCCTTATGCACACTTTCATCACCTCTCACTTGGTTTAGTACAAGCTGCAGTAGTCTATCTTTCAGTTTGTTCAAAATTCTGCTGTACATCTTCCATTAGTGACACTGCACTCTCAAAACCCTTCTCAATCTGCTTCATCGGCTCTCTGTTTCCATATATAGTTTAATCTCCTTTTACTGACTTAAGTGCATTCGTTCTGCAGCTCCTCAGTATTTTCCTGTTCGTTCCCTACACCCCTCTCTGGGAACTCTGCTCATCAGGTGAGTCACTTATCTGTAACCTTCTCTTCCACCACCAAGTCAAGTCAGTACATTATGCTCCATCTCTGGTTCCATTCAAATCCAGACTAAAAGCTCACCTTTTTGAGGTTGCTTTTAACTCTTAACCCTTTATTCACAAGTTGAATAACCATGTTTTAATCACTCCCATAACAGATGTTACTCAGCAATCCATTTACATAGTAGTAATATAGTAAATGACAGCAGATAGACCTGAAAAGTCCATCCATTCTGCCTGACAGTCACACTCATCAATTCATGATTAAATCAACAATGAATGTGATATAAAATACTTGATCATGGACTGACTTTGGCATTTCTGGGACATAGACCATAGAAGTCTGCCCGGCACTGTCCTTTGCCTGTTAGTCCCTGCTCAAGAGTTGTACAGTCTATTCAAGACAATCTCTTACCTGTTTGTATACAGCACTGCATATTCCTAGTAGGCACCAACGTTCAAAATGATTGGGAGTGACAAACACAATACAAATTATCCCTCCTTGGACAGAGTGAAGGTGCTTTGTCAATATTGGATGTGTTCAGCACCTGCTGGCACCTAATTACTAGATTTTGTTACTGGCCAGTAGCTTAAGGACGACAGTGCATCAGGACTGTGCTTCAAGATTGGTTGGATGATTGCTTGCTTCCAGGATTTGGGGACAGCACTAGAAATGTTTGTTGTACTTTTGGAATGAGTGAAAAATCAGTCTCCACATTTTCTGATTTAAGAGGTTATTAAACTTGATGCCCCTGATATTTAGATCGCAGAAGATAGCCGGGCTGTCTTCTTGTGGTTGGCGCTAAACCCATATATTCAGTTCCGGTCCGTTTCCCATGACAGGCATTGAATATCCAGTTTAACTTTGCTGGTCCGATTTTAACCGGCCACACTGATATTCACTTAGTACCTTTTTTTTTGTTGTCTCATTTTTCCAATTATGTCTGTCCTGATATCTCTCGCCTATTCCTCATTACTTTTCTCCTAAGTCCTTTTCCAGGATCTCATTTCCATACTCTGTCTCCTTCCCTTTCTCCCCTAAATCAATCTGACATCAATTCTTCTTTTTTCTCTTTAGCTAGATTTCATTCTTCCTTGTTTCTCCTCCAGTCATTGTTCTCATTTCTTCACCTACTTCTGTTTTCTGTTTACTTCCCTAGTCCTCCTGTTCTGTTCTTTCACCTAGACCCCCCCCCCAAACTCATTTTCATCCTCTTCATCTCTTTTCTCTTTCCCCGTACACTTCTACTCCCTCATCACCTTCAAAGACCCTTTCCATAATCCTTCTGTTGTCTCCAAACCCTTCAGGTTCTTCAGACTGTCTCTTCCCATTTTTCTGCACTCTCAGCCATACTTGTACTCCTCACGTAATCCCTGCTCAATTTCTTGGCCCTTACTCTTTCACTCTGCTCACGCCCTGAGTCCTCACTACCATCTAAATTCCTAGTATCCAGCCAAACTTAGCTGTCTTTTGACCTCCTATTCAAGTATGAATCCCTGCACTCCCACATCTCCATACCCCTAGTATCTGCTCTCCTACCATTTCCTCCCCTCCCCAGTACCTGCCAGTCTACTTCTCCAGTATTCAGTAATCTTGTCTTATCCCCAGTGCTCTTCCATTTACATCTTCCCCTGCATATGCCCTTGATTCCCCTTCCCCTTCTGATTCAGTCCCAGTCACCCAGCCACTGTTTATTCCTTTACACAACAGTGGGGGCTGCTTCTGCGCTCCTGCCACTGTGCAGTAGGTCTACCAGGGTTTCTTGTTCTTGTGTTTTAAACATATCTTGATGCCGGCAGAATTAATGGAACCGCACAATGGCGGGAATAAAGGAACAAACTCCCGGTGCTGTAAATCCATTACCTCACTGGTTCACAGCTTAAACTGGCCTTGTTTCCTGCTACACTCTCTCTTCATCCCTCTTTGTTAGTTAAGCTCCCTGTGTCATACCTCAAGACCACTTCCTCACCCTTCAGCCTCCTATCTTGCTCTCTATACTTCCTGGTTCTGCTGTGGTTATTGCTACTGTCTATGGGGAGTAGAAACTTTGGTGGGCTGGTCATGGTCACAATGATGTAATAATTCTATTCAGATGCTTAGTGGTGCATCAGGTATATTATCAATTTCTAGGCAGTCTTAAGTAGCGGTACTGTGTGGAAATACTGACTGCCATTAATGTGAATACAAATAGTGAAAGAGGATTGTTTTAATGGTAATGTGTTGCTCCTGGATTAGTTACTAACCTTTGTATCAAAAATTACACTTAATGTTGAAGACTGATAATGCCCAGTTTCCTAAATTATTTGCAGACTTTCCAGGCTTGGGTAGAGCAGAATATAGTATTTAAAATGGAGATGGTCATAGAACGATTGTAGTTCATACTTGAAGCAGATGATCTTTTTGGTAATAGATGTCGGTGATTTAAATGTAGCTATTTCTGTTACACCAAAGTAAGTAGAAAAACAAATCTCAGTACTGGCACCTTTCAGATATTGACTGACCAGATATATTCATTGGATTTGACCCTCTGACATGATTGAGAGAGTTGTGCATATATTTTAATTCTCTTTGTAATTCTCTCTTCTTCTGTTGATTGAGCAGTTACTGTTAACGAGCTATTAAAGATAAGTGTTTTTTTTTTTTGTTTAATTAGCTTTTCCTTAGCATCCCTCCAGCCCAGCCCAGAAATGACCGATGAGTTGTGCTTACCTAACAGCAGGTGGAGACACAGAACTTTAATTCTTGCATGAGCCTATAATATCCTTGCCCAGCCTCAGTTTTGAATCAGTATTCTCAGTCTCCAGCAGGTGGTAGATGTGGTGAGCCTTTCAGTCTCCGTATTTCCTCTTTTTCTTAATTGTTCATTCTTCCCTTTTTTACTTAAAAAAAAAAAGTTTGCATGGGCAAATTGGCTCCATAATTTTCTCTTCTGGCTGCTTATCTGTGTTCCATTGGTACCCCTGTTGCTGGCAAAGGCTGAGGCCTGTGGGGATTCTCTGGTGCCTCGGGGGTGATACACTCGGGCGGCTGAATCCCTCCACGTTACACCTCTAGTAGTCTCTAGTAGACTTCATCAGGCTTGAGTTTTGGATTGTGGGCCTCGACCCCTTCGGGGTAAGGGTGCTTGAGTGCCGAGGGGGGACAGCCACATTTTTTGAAAAAAAAAAAAAATAACAATTGTCCCAGGTACAAAATAAGTACATGTATATAATATGATAATCTGCTTTGATTGTAACCACAGAAAGGTGGTATATCACGTCCCATCCCCTCCCCTGTCAGAGGTAATCCTGGGGCTCACCTTCCCTTTCCAAGAGTCCTCGGCTACTTTGGGATGAGGAGGAGGCTCCTGTAGACTTCTTAGAATTCAGTTTGTGAAGCAGTGATGGGGAAGCCGGCTCTGGTTCCTCTTTAGTACTGGTTTGTTGCTCTGCTTGGTAGAAGCAGCTGTCTCCTCTGCTGGGCCTGGGCATGTGGTTGGGCTGCCTCTCGGACATGAGTGAAAAATTGAAAAGATGTGCTGTTTTTGTCAGTGGTGCGGTTTGACTGCCATTGGCGTCTGCAAATTTTGTACAGCATCAGTCTCTGCAGGGGCTTCTGAACAGACTGACTTGGTGCATTCAGATGTTGTCAGTGGGCCCACAGCTCTGTGTGGAGAGCCAGGTCCTAGTAGGCAAGCGGTTCTCATTTCGGTGGGAGCTGCTACCATTTATGAGTCTTGGTCAGCAGCAGTAGAGTGGCCCCTCTGTGGCTCATACCTCAATCTTCGCTTCCTCCATCGGATTCAGCAGCAGTACGGGGGGGGGGGGGGATTTCCCAAGGGGGGATTTCCTCTGGAGTTTGTATTAGCAATTTATAAGACTTTTCTCTTGAGTGGAGGAGTGGCCTAGTGGTTAGTACAGCAGGTTTTGATCCTAGTGGACTGGGTTGAATTGCCACTGCAGCATCTTGTGACTGGGCAAATCACTTAACCCTCCATTGTCCCAGGTACAAGATAAGTACCTGTATATAATATGTTAAACCGCTTTGATTGTAACCACAGAAAGGTGGTATATCAAGTCCCATCCCCTGTCTGAGGTAATCCTGGGGTCCACCTTCCTTCTCCAAGCATCCTCGGCTACTTTGGGATGAGGAGGAGGCTCCTGTAGACTTCTTAGAATCCACTTTCTGGATGGTGAGGAGAAAGGACCCTGTGAGGACAGGGATCTGGCGAGGGGTTTGCAGAGCCCTTATATCCTCAGGATGACCTCCTGCTGGGAGAAGACCCCTTGGTGATCTGTGCTTTCCACAAGGAAGACTTCCAGGAGCTTATCTCGTTGGTCTCGTCCTCTCTTAACTTTGAGGAGGAGCCGGCAGCGCAGTGGATAGTGGACCCCTTGGTGAAGGGGATCTGTAAGTCAGGTAAGTCATTTCCCATGCATCAGGACATCAGAGAGCTAAAGAGAGTTCAGGCACAATATGAAGTTCTGGACATTCCATTTCATATGGCCAGATCCATGATCCAACTTTATCCTCTTCTGGATGAGTGGAGTTGAACGGATAGATGTGAAGTGTCTGTTTACGCTTTCCAAAAATACTAGGACTAGGGGGCATGCGATGAAGCTACAGTGTAGTAAATTTAAAACAAATCTGAGAACTTTTCTTCACTCAACATGTAATTAAACTCTGGAAGTCGTTGCCAGAGAATGTGGTAAAGGCGGTTAGCTTAGCAGAGTTTAAAAAAGGTTTGGACGGCTTCCTAAAGGATAAGTCCATAGACCATTATTAAATGGACTTGGGGAAAATCCACTATTTCTGGGATAAGCAGTATAAAATGTTTTGTACTTTTTTGGGATCTTGCCAGGTATTTGTGACCCGGATTGGCTACTGTTGGAAACAGGATGCTGGGCTTGATTGACCTTTGGTCTTTCCCAGTATGGCAATACTTATGTACTTATATGGACCTTGGTCTAGTCCACTCTTAAATTTGAGGAGGAGCCGGTGGCTGCAGCGCAGTGGACAGTGGGACCCCTTGGTGAAGGGGATCTGTAAGTCAGGTAAGTCTTCCCATGCATCAGGACATCAGAGAGAGAGAGAGAGAGTGTTCAGGCACTGTAGGAGGTTCCGGATACTCCATTTAATTTGGCCAGATCCATGATCCGACTTTATCCTCTTCTGGACCAGGATAAGGCTTTTCTGAAGCCTCCAGTCACTGATGCAGTGGTATCAGTGGTTATCAAAAAGACTACGGTACCAGTTGATGGGGGTACAGTGTTGAAAAACCCAAAGGATCTTAGAATGGAGACCCTGTTAAAGCATTGTTTTGATGTTTCCGCTTTGGCGGGTCAGACTGCCATTTGTTGGGGCTTCGTTGCCAGGGTGTACTTTCGGTGGTCGAAGTATGTTCTTGACAGAGCTTCAGATGACTTGTCCTTGATTGATCGGAGAAGTCTCTCAGATTGAGATGGGATCTGCCTTTTTGGCAAATGCGCGCTGTAGGATTTGCTTAGAGCATCAGCTAAATCTGTGGCTCTCAGTGTAACGGTCTGGTGTTCTGTCTGGCTTTGTAGTTGCTAGACAAGTTGGGCAAGAGTTGGAGGAGTTCAGATTTGGGGTTGTTGGCGCAGGGACTCTGGCCCCAGGAGGAAACATCTTATCCCATAAATCTGTTGACGAGCACGGCGAACTGATTGGCGCTTCAAGTGTTTCATAGTCTGGGCAGAGTGGTACGAGTTCTGTCCAACAATGCTATGGCAGTGGCATACACCAATTGTCATGGCGGCACAAAGAGTCGCCAGTTGGCTGAGGAGACAGCGCGTCTCGCGAGTTGGGTGGAATGTCATCTCTCTGATCTATCCGCAGCTCATGTGGCCGGGATTTAGAATGTAGAGGCCGACGTCATCTGTCAGACTCTGGACTGAGGGAAGTAGGCTCTGAGTTTGGAGCCTTATGACAGTATAGGCTGTCAGTAGGACGTCCCAGTAATGGATCTGATGGTGATACAGACACACGGGATCTCTTAGGAAAAGGCGTTAGTGGTTACTGAGGATAGGCAGACTAGAAGGGCCATACTGCCTTTATCTGCCGTCATGTTTCTCTGTTTCTAAATTGCCTTGCCTCCCAGAGGATTGTCCTAGATCAGGGAGCCGTGTGTGTGATTTTAGGCGTGTCCGAACTGAGAGGTTGACTGGTACTCAGATCTTAGCCTTTCTTGGGGCCTGTTTGGAGTCCGAGAAGGTTGGCCCGGCATCTCTGTCCCAAGGTCGAATTCTCAATGAAGGTGTCAAGGTCTATCCTCTAATTCCTGTAGGAGCTTGGTTGTGAGAATTTTATTGGAGGTGGGCCCAGATAACCTCAGACCAGTGGGTCTACGAGAGTCTCCCTGTCATTCCTGTGTGAAGGCAGGAGTGATCAGGGATACCCTTGTGAGGCTTCTCTGCGGGCGGTCTGTCCAGTTACTACTACTACTACTATTTAGCATTTCTATAGCGCTACAAGGCATACGCAGCGCTGCACAAACATAGAAGAAAGACAGTCCCTGCTCAAAGAGCTTACAATCTAATAGACAAAAAATAAATAAAGTAGCAAATCAAATCAATTAATGTGAACGGGAAGGAAGAGAGGAGGGTAGGTGGAGGCGAGTGGTTACGAGTCAAAAGCAATGTTAAAGAGGTGGGCTTTCAGTCTAGATTTAAAGGTGGCCAAGGATGGGGCAAGACGTAGGGGCTCAGGAAGTTTATTCCAGGCGTAGGGTGCAGCGAGACAGAAGGCGCGAAGTCTGGAGTTGGCAGTAGTGGAGAAGGGAACAGATAAGAAGGATTTATCCATGGAGCGGAGTGCACGGGAAGGGGTGTAGGGAAGGACGAGTGTGGAGAGATACTGGGGAGCAGCAGAGTGAGTACATTTATAGGTTAGTAGAAGAAGTTTGAACAGGATGCGAAAACGGATAGGGAGCCAGTGAAGGGTCTTGAGGAGAGGGGTAGTATGAGTAAAGCGACCCTGGCGGAAGACGAGACGGGCAGCAGAGTTTTGAACCGATTGGAGAGGGGAGAGGTGACTAAGTGGGAGGCCAGCAAAAAGCAGATTGCAGTAGTCTAAACGAGAGGTGACAAGGGTGTGGATGAGGGTTTTGGTAGAGTGCTCGAAAAGAAAGGGGCGGATTTTACGGATGTTGTAAAGAAAGAAACGACAGGTCTTGGCAATCTGCTGGATATGAGCAGAGAAGGAGAGAGAAGAGTCAAAGATGACCCCAAGGTTTCGAGCTGAGGAGACAGGGAGAATGAGAGAGCCATCAACAGAAATAGAAAACGGGGGGAGCGGGGAGGTGGGTTTGGGGGGGAAAATGAGAAGCTCGGTTTTGGTCATATTTAATTTCAGGTGGCGTTGAGACATCCAGACAGCAATGTCAGACAAGCACGCTGAAACTTTGGTTTGGATGCAAGGTGAGATATCAGGGGTAGAAAGGTAGATTTGGGAGTCATCAGCATAGAGATGGTAGGAAAAGCCATGGATGAGATTAATGAACCAAGGGAGGAAGTGTAGATAGAAAAGAGGAGGGGACCAAGAACAGAACCCTGAGGTACGCCGACAGGCAGAGGGATAGAAGTAGAAGAGGATCCACCAGAGTGAACACTAAAGGTGCGGAGGGAGAGGTAGGAAGAGAACCAGGAAAGGACAGAGCCCTGGAATCCAAGTGAGGACAGGGTATCGAGAAGTATGCTGTGATCGACAGTGTCAAAAGCAGCGGAAAGATCAAGAAGAATGAGGATGGAATATTGACCTCTGGATTTAGCCAGTAATAGGTCATTTGAGACTTTAGTAAGCGCAGTTTCGGTTGAGTGGAGAGGGCGAAAACCAGATTGTAGTGGGTCAAGGATAGCATGTGAGGAGAGAAAATCAAGGCAGCGGCGGTGAACAGCACGCTCAAGTAATTTGGAGAGAAAAGGAAGGAGGGAGATGGGTCTGTGACTGTTCTCTTGTGCTTGACTGCTTAAATATTTTAAATTTAAATGCTTTACTTTTTGTCTATTAGATTGTAAGCTCTTTGAGCAGGGACTGTCTTTCTTCTGTGTTTGTACAGCGCTGCGTACACTTTGTAGCGCTCTAGAAATGTTAAATAGTAGTAGTAGTAGGGTCGAGTGAAGGCTTCTTAAGGAGAGGTGTGACCACAGCATGTTTAAAGGCAGCAGGGACAGTCGCAGTGGAAAGTGAGAGGTTGAGAATGTGACAGATAAAAGGAATAAGAGCAGGAGAGATGGCATTAAGAAGGTGGGTGGGAATGGGATCAGAGGAACAGGTGGTACATTTTGAGGAAGAAAGGAGAAGTGTAGTTTCCTCAATAGTAACTTCAGGAAAGGAGGAAAGGGAATGAGGGGAAGGAGAGAGAGGGGAACGGACTAGTGGAGGGAGAGGTGGTGAGGTAGAGAAAGCAAGGTTTATCTTTTCAACCTTGTTGTGAAAGAATTCAGCAAGGGTCTGAGGAGATAATGAAGGGGGAGTTGGGGGAGGGGGCACCTTGAGGAGAGAGTTCAATGTGGTGAAGAGAAGTCTAGGATTAGAGCCAAGAGAGTTGGTCAGTTGGATATAATAATCCTGTTTGGCACATGAAAGAGCAGATTGGAAGGAGGTCAGCATGAACTTAAAGTGTAAGAAATCAGCAAGGGCCCGAGATTTCCGCCAGAGGCGTTCGGCGGAGCGGGTACAGGAACGTAGGTAGCGGATATTAGAAGTCAGCCAAGGTTGGGGTTTTGTACGCCTTACAGGGCGGGTCGTCAAAGGTGCAAGAGTGTCTAAGGCAGAGGATAGAGTATTGTAAGAAGAAACAGCCTCGTTGACAGATGTGGATGGTGCCACAGTAGAGAGGAGGTTTGAAATATGGGAGGATAGAGATGAAGGGTCAATATTGTGAAGATTCCTAGATAAATTGGATAAGATAGGACGGGACTGGTAGGGAGGAGATTTAAGAGTGAAAGTTATAAGATGGTGATCAGAGGAGGGAAGATCAGAGACAAGGAAACTAGAGGGTGAACAGTTGGAGGAGAAGATGAGATCAAGACAGTGACCATTTTGATGAGCGGGGGAGGTGGAGCATAGTTGGAGATTAAAGGAGGACGTTAAAGCGAGTAACTTGGAAATATAAGAGTTGGAAGGATCATTAGCAGGAATATTAAAGTCACCAAGGATGAGAGAGGGGGAGGAAGGATCATGGAAAAAGGCAAGCCAGGCGTCAAAGTCACTGAGAAAGGATGAAAGGGACTTATCAGGGGACGATAAATGACCGCTATTCGAAGAGGCAGAGGAGAGAAAAGGCGGATAGAGTGGACTTCAAAGGAGGAAAAACAGTGAGATTGAGGTGGAAGAAGGGGTTGAAATCTGGAGGAGGGAGAGAGAAGTAGTCCAACACCGCCCCCACGGCCAGCAGGGCGAGGAGTATGTGAAAATAGATAACCGCCATGGCACAGGGCTACGACTGAAGCAGAGTCATCAGGGCAGAGCCAGGTTTCTGTTATGGCGAGCAGATGGAGGTGACGCGAGATAAAGAGGTCATGGATATAGGTGAGTTTGTTACAGATAGAGCGGGCATTCCATAGGGCGCAAGAGAAGGGCAGAGAAGAGGAGGGGAGTAGAGAAATAGAGATGAGGTTAGAGAGGTCGCGGTGAGATCTGTAGAGTTGGGATAATAGTTGGTGAGGGGGGCCAGGATTGGGATTGATGTCACCGGCTGAGAGTAAGAGAAGGAGTAAAAGAGAGCGGAGGAGAGTAGGAGAGGTGTGGCCACGAAGGCGTCGAAGGCGAGAGGTATTTAGGTGGAATGGGGAAGGCAAAATAGACGGAAGAAAGAGGCGGAGATTAAAAGCCAAGAGGGAGGAAGAGGGTAGGAGAGAAGGTGAGGTGATGAAGTCGATGGATGGGCAGTGAGTTCCTGTAGCGGAGAGAGGTAGGGGGTGAGGGAAAAGATTAGGAAGGGACAGGGCTAGGAAGAGAATATGAATAGGGGCCATAAATGACTGAGGTACTTTAGCAAGATTAGATGTAAAGAGAAAAATGCCCCGCGCACGGCACCTAGAGCGGAGGCCCTGAGTGGATCGGAGTGGACCTGGGTGTCACCCCGGAGAAGGCTGTAGGGATATGCAGATGAGCTGCAAGTCCTCCACAGCACCTGAAAGGCAGCCGGTGGTAAAGCTGGGCACCTCTCAGCTGAGGAAAGGCTTACCAGGGGTTAGGCCGAAGCCAGCATTCCTCCCCCTGAGGGTCGCCTGATCCTAGCCAGTTCCTCAAGAAGAGAGAGATGGAATAACGACTCGTGCATATTTTGTAGTACCAAAGAAAGAAGGCACATTTCAGCCTATTTTAGATCTCAAGAGCATGAATTGGTCTTTAAAGGACTCCTCTTTTTGCATGGAAACTCTTTGATCTGTCATTATTGCGGTTCATTTGGGGGAGTTTTTGACCATCATGGACTTGACCAAGGCTTATCTTCACATTCTAGTCTGAAAGCAGCAATAGAGATTCCTTTGTTTTGTGGTGTTGCGACACCATTATCAATTCTGTGCCATGCCTTTTGGCCTGGCAACGGCCCCTCTGATCTTAATCAAGGTGATGGTGGTTGTGGCGGTTCTGCATAGAGAGGGAATCCTAGTTCATCCCTATCTAGATGATTTGTTGATCAGATCAGTCATATCAGGAGAACCGCCGGGTCACTGCCAGTTTAGAGCCTTAAGACAATATAGTCTGTCGGTGGGACGTCCCAGTAATGGATCTGATGGCGATACAGCACAATGCTAGGACGGCGTTTTTCTTCAATCAGAAAAGATTGCAGTTCAGAGGGCATCGATGCCCTGGCTGGGGAGTCTGCTTTGTGTTTTTTTTTCTCTGTTGGATCATGTCATTCAGCAAGTTGAAAGTTGCATCGGACCGGTAGTGCTAGTGGCTCTGGATTGGCTGAGAAGACCGTGGTAGGCTCATCACTGAGACTGTGGGGTTTGGTGGATCTGCTGAGGCATGGGCTGACTTCTGTGGCCAGATCTGGCTTGGTTCATCTTGTGGCTTGGCTAAGAGGTTATTCTGTGAAAGTCATTGTCACGATACGGTCTTGCTGTACCTCTGCGTCTCTCGCTAATGTGCTGGTTTGGCTAGTTTTTGAAGCCTGGTGTGCAGATCATAACATAGATGCTTTGCACGCTTCAATTGCGCATATTCTGGATTTTTTTTTTTTTTTTTTGCAGGACGGTTTTGATAAGGGTTTGGCCCATTCATCTCTGCTTGTTTTCGGGGCCGGGTCAAGGGCAGACCTGTGGCAATTCATCCCAATGTGGTCAGGCTTCTCTGAGGTTTTGATCTTCTACGACTGCCGAGGCGTGCTCCATTTCCTTCTTTCAATCTGGTCCTATCTGCGTTGATTTGTCCTCCTTTGAACCGCTGTCTTCTTCCTCTCTTGAGGATTTGATTCTGCAGTCTGTATTCTTGGTTGCAGTGTCTTTAGCTCAGCATGTGCAATTGCAGGCTGTTTCGTGTAGAGCGCCCTTCTTGGAGTTTTGAAAGGAGAGAGTAGTTTTGCGGCCTGTTCCTTTTTTTTTTCTTCCTAAGGTTTTGTCATCTTTTCATTTGAACCAGGCCATAGTGTTACCCGCTTTGGGTTCTTCAGGCTTGATGAACAGCGTTGTCTGCGTAACCTAGATGTGCGTAGAGTTTTGCAGGAGTGTCTACATAGGATGGAGGACTTTCACGGTTGGACCATCTTTTGTTCTGATCAGCGGTTGTCAGAATGGTTTGACCGCTCCTAAAGCTACTATTGCAAAGTGGATTAAAGAGGCAATTGGATCTGCCTATATTCTTTTGGGTAGGGTGGTTCTGTTTGGGCTTATTCCACAAGGGGTGGCCTCTTTGGGCTGAGCGGTTCCTCGTTCCACCTTTTGGACATCTGTAAGGTGTTGACCTGGTCTTCTCTCCATACTTTTGTCACTGCAGGTTTGGACGTTCAAGCGTGCCAGGAGGTGATATTTGGCGAGTGTGTTCTTACTGCGGAGCTTTGTGGTCTCACCCTTAACTGCTCTGGCACTTTCCATCAGTCATTTCTGGGGTGGTCCGGAGGGATGCTAAGGAAGGAGAAATTAGATACCTGGTAATTTTCTTTCCTTTAGTCCCTCCAGACCGGCCCAGATCCCACCGTGTGCGGTAGGCTGGTCTTTTCCTGTATAGTTGATTTTGGTATATTTGACTTTGCAGAGAGATAGCTGGTTCATGTATTCTGTGTTGAGCTCTAGTTCTATTGTTAACAAAATATGTATTTAAAAAAACAAACACCCCCCCCCCCCCCCAAACAAAACAAAAAAAACCCCTTGGCTTATCTATATATGCCATCACTATTGAATTTTTTTTTTATTTATGGCTGTTGGGGGACCTGTCACTCTTGCTTTGGTAGGGGGATATTGATTCAAACTGGACAAGAGTATTTATAAGCTCATGCCAGAGTCGGAGTTCAGTCTCCACCAGCTGGTAGGCATGCAGAACCCATCAGTGATTTTTGTGCTGGTCTGGAAGGACTAAAGGAAAGAGAGAAAACTAGTAGGTTAAGATCTAATTTCTCCTTATGAAACGTACTTTACAGATATTTCCTGATGTATCACCAAATACTCAAGTGCAAAGAGAGAGGCCGCCTTGGCTTTTAGAACTGAATAGTGTCTATGGGAGGTACTTT
Organism: Microcaecilia unicolor; assembly: GCF_901765095.1. Classification (NCBI taxonomy): domain Eukaryota; kingdom Metazoa; phylum Chordata; class Amphibia; order Gymnophiona; family Siphonopidae; genus Microcaecilia; species Microcaecilia unicolor. The sequence goes on along the minus strand of NC_044031.1, from coordinate 656,747,006 downwards.
TTTTTTTCCCCTCCTTACCTTCATTTCCCTTGTAAGTGCTTTGTCACTTACCAGGGAACACACTATGTTTTATGATTCATTACGTCTTGAGAAATTTCTGCAAGAACATGGTACTTCTTGGCCAGGTTGGTAGTATAGGATGTTTATCCACTCCTACCCTAGCTGAGATAATCATTAATCACCTCTCTGACTTCATGTTCAACTTTCTTTAAATTAGTCTATTTTCTAACTCCACTTACTCTTACCTATCTCTTTGTTCTGTATTTGCTAATACCTATGCTGTCTAATAAAATGTTTTATTACCTATTGTGTTGACATTGTAAGTAGTATACTGTGCCATACTTTGTATTTGACTATTTTTACTGCTGTAATTTTCTATTTCTTATGTTTGATTTATTCTTACTGTACACCACCTTGAGTGAATTCCTTCAAAAGGTGGTAAATAAATCCTAATAAATAAATAAAATAAATAGGAGATATAGACATTGTTTTAGCCTATTTATTTTTAAGATATTTTTGTTCTATTTTGAAAATTTCTCTTATTGAGATTCTCACTACTTCATGTAATGTGGGATGCATATTGTTTCCTCATATTGTTGAATTATTACTTGATTCTGTTAGTTGATTTTTCTAAAAAAAAAAAAAGTTTTGTGGCAACCATGACTTTTAATTATTAACTTTGTGCAGAGTTCCAACAGTCATTGACCAATACATTTAATAGCAGCTATGAGAAAAGTGTTGTTTGGATAATGATGAAAACTGATTTTGTTTCATAGCAGGATATGTAGAAATTGGAAACGGCCATAATAGGTGCCATCCACCATACCAGTGGTTCTCAACCTGTGGTCTTTTCATCATGCCACTGTAATCCCATGTAAACAGAATAGAGGGTACTGTAGAGACAGGATGAGCAGTAGCAGAAGCTATATAGCAGTAACATCAGTAGCTGTGAGGATGGGAAGGAAGATGCATCAGCTTATGATCAGAGCTGACTAAGCAGATGGGGATGGTTGGGGGGGGGGGGAGAGAGAGATTGGCAGAACCAGGAAGGGGAAGGGAGATAGAAAGCTAATAGCAACAGGTTTCATTCTGAGCAGTGGAGTACCAGGAAGAGATGCACTTGGGAGTCCTGAACTTTTTGGAGCTTTTAATAAGGGGTCCACCCAACCCAAAAGGATGAGAACCTGTAAATGATTTTTTACACAAATGTGACTTGTGTGTAATTTATATTTATCACACACACACACACCTACACCTATACTTATATATAAAATGCAAATACTTATATATAAAATGCAAATTGCATGAAAACAGGATCTAATAAGAAAATTATCTTGTTTTATGTTTCCTTGTAGAACATAAGGAAAAGGCATGTGATGTCTTAGATAAGTGATATTCACTTTTTTTGTCCTTAAGAGCTTTGAGTGATTCAGGTTGTAGGATAGCCCTAATGAATGAGACTTGCGTGGACCCTACCCCTATTATATTTAGAACTGTCTCATGAAGATTCATTGGGGGGATATCCTGAAAATGTGGGATATCCTGAAAATGTGGCCTTGTGGCCTGTATGAACCAGAAATGAATACCACAGTCTTAAATCCATTTGGATTTTTTTTTTTAAACCTTGGCACTTGATTTGTGTTCTATTTACATCTCCATATACCTGGGTATTTAGCTGTATTTGATTTTTGTCTTAATTTCTGTGAGAGGATATAAGTAGGGAAGGGAAAGGGAAATAGGACTTGATATACCGCCTTTCTGAGGTTTTTGCAACTACATTCAAAGCAGTTTACATATATTCAGGTACTTATTTTGTACCAGGGGCAATGGAGGGTTAAGTGACTTGCCCAGGGTCACAAGGAGCTGCAGTGGGAATTGAACTCAGTTCCCCAGGATCAAATTCCACTGCACTAACCACTAGGCTACTCCTCCACCCAATGCTTGGCGTTCAGGTTTGGCTAGTAGAGGTTTTGTGATCACCAGGCTTAGAGGATTTTAGCATCCCTGGCCCACTTTAGTCACTTCATGGTGGAAGACGTGGTCTTGGCCATAGTTCCTCCAAAAGAGATGTTGTTTCACCACGATGCATGTATTCGGAAATGTTCTGTAGTAGTGAATGTAGTATGATGATCAATCTAATGGAATGGTGCATTGTCTCTTTAAATTCTATGAACAGTCTGTAGGTAAGAATGAGAAGGCAGAAAAGGATAATCTTGTGATAAAGAAAGGACCATACATCATGACTAAAGCTCCCTCTATACACAGTAAGCTGCGTAAGTGACCACTCAGAAAGACACTCCTCATTGAAAATGGTAATTGCATCTGTCTTTCCTTACTTGAACTTTCTTCTCTGTCCATCTCTTATTCCTTATTCCTTCTTCCTTTCTCACTTGAACTTTCTTCTCTGTCTATCTCTTATTCCTTCTGCCTTTCTCAACTGTACTGTCGTCATCTCTCCCAGTAGCCATACGTGTTAGGAGGGTGGTAGCTTGAACAGGTCCAACAAGAAATCTGTAATGGCCTGAGGTAATATAGGACCTGCCCTTTGTCTTGTGCAATGCCTTTCCTTCTCTTGTCTTTTTCCTTCTGGCTTTGTGTGGACACATTGTTGTGGTTTAAATCTGACAGATAAGCATGTCTGTAAAAATATTTTAAAGAACAAATATAGGTGTCACCTTGTTAAGAAAAAGAGCAGAGAATAGTGGAAATTTACAGAGGGAAGAGTGAAGCCAGGGAAAACTGCATTTTTTTCCTCTTCTAACATTATGAACAGGATTAAGTGGACTCATAATAATTACATAATTTTACATTGGGTTTCTCTGGCAGTCAGTCATTAGCAGCCAGGCTTTCTGGGATTGAATGCATATCTTGAAGATGGGAGATGGATTGCTTGTCAGGTTAGGATTGCATACCAGGTGGCACTCCTGAGACTTTGGAAAATGTTAAAAAGTATTTGCTGCGCTTGCCTTTCAAACTAGATCCACTATTTCAAATCATGGGCTTAGAGGCCTTGGGCAGCAAGTGTGAAGAGACCTAGGAATTGCTGGGGAGAACCTATAGCATGGTGAATTTAGACTTCACTCAATTGTAATACAAACTTTTTTGTGTGTGTGCTGCTTTTAGAGAGGCACCGAGAGATGGCAAAAGCAGCACTGAGGAAGAAAGGCCTGCTGGGAGGAACCATCTTGCACCAACCGAAGCCATCTACCAAAAGGTCTGAAAGAATGGTGGTTCATCAGCCTCTGTGGTTTGCAGACTTCTACTGGCTTCTAACCTTGCACATTCTTAAGAGTGACTAGTGGGTCAGACTGCTTAGCAGAAGATAGAAAGGGTCATCTGTTGCGTGCCAATTGGACAGGAAAACACATGTGCCTTTTATCCCAGGCCTCCTATGTTTTCTATGTTCATTTAGCAGGGAAACAATAGTTGAAACCCAAACTAGAATTGGGTCTAGCTTATAACCTTAAGTTCTGGCTTTTTAATGAATTGGAAAGAGCTACTCAGATTATCTGGCTTCTGACTGCCCCTTTGACCATCTCTCTCCAGACAGTACAACCGTAACATAATCACTTATTTAGACCTCTGTTATGAATGACAGCTGCTTGTTTACTCTTATGAAATTAGTTTTCTAGTGGATGTTCAGGGTGTTGCTGCCTCTGATTCTCTGCTATATTTTTTCCTAGGTCAGTAAAGTTTAATAAGGGTTATGCTGCTCTGAGGCAAACATCACATGAAGCTTTGGTCTCTCTGGAGTCAGACAGGTGAGATTAACTGTTGCAAAAGTCCAACTTTATTTTGTAAATGAGCCTTTCACCTGTTAGATTAAGAATGGATGGAGCAATTTATATCTATAAAGAGCACCATGTACAGGATGAATAATATTGGTTTCATGGCAATCTCAAACAGCACTGTGAACATAAAGGCAGGTAGGAAAAAGGAGGTAATGATGCCCCATGTAAGACTCTGGTGAGACCTCATTTAGAATATTGTCTACAATTCTGGAGACCGCACCTTCAAAAAAATATACACAGAATGGAGTCAGTCCAGAGGGTGGCTACTAAAATAGTCCGTGATCTTTGTCATAAAGCATATGGGGATAGACTTAAAGATCTCAGTATGTATACTTTGGAAGAAAGGTGGGAAAGGGGAGATATGATAGACATTTAAATATCTTTGCAGCATAAATGCACAGGAGGCGGGTCTCTTTCAATTGAAAGGAAGCTCTGGAACGCAGGGCCATAGGATAAAGGTGAAAGGGGATAGACTTGAAATTAACCTGAGGAAATAATTCTTCACAGAAAAGGTGGTGAATTTGTGGAAAGGCCTCCCAGTGGAAGTGGTGGAGATGAAAACAGCATCTGAATTAGAGAGCTTGGGATCTCGAAGGGAGCGATAGGGAGAGTAGATGGCATGATGGGCAGACTTGGATAGGCTATGGTGCTTTATCTGCCTTCATTTTCTCTTTCAGTGTAATTGCCTGCTGGTGGATTTGAAGGCTGATATTACCTTCTCTTGTTTTTTAGGGCCACGTTGAAAACATGTGAACAGATATTCAGCCTGCAGCGGTCAGTTGTTTTTAAGCTGCTGGTTATGGGCAGAATTAAGGGTGGATATTCAGTGCCAGACTGTGTCTGGGCTCCAACATTGAATATCTGGGATCAGCTGCTCACCTGGAAGTTAATGCAGGTCCCAACTGATAGTGTTGGTACTCACATAGCTAAATGGGGAAAAAGTAGGACTCTTTTGTGCAGCCCCATCTGCCTACTTAGTTATGCAGATACTGAATATGGTTGGTGCCCACAAAAAAGCCAGTTCCTCCTTGACTCCATCCCAGACCATGGCAATCAGTCTAGTATTTAACTGCAACGCTCAGCCAGCTCACTCGGTGTGATGTAAGCAGGCAAGAGTCTCTCCTGGTTCGTTGGAAGCTCCTGAGAAGAGGCCTCTAGAAAGTCAGCAGGCTCCTGCAAAAAGGCTGAGGCAGTCCTGGGATGCAGAGGATCATTTTATTTCTGATCTGGATAAGGAAATGCCTTCTCTTGCGGAACCCGGAGGGGGAGGACCCTTCTGTTGTGAGAATCTTTCATAAGGATGACCTTCAGGAACTTATTTCTCTCGTTTCCTCTACTTTACGTTTTGAAGAGCAGGATTCTACGGTGGCGGAGCCTAGGAAAGTTGATATGCTGGTGAAGAGTATTCGCAAGCCCAGGTGTAAGTCCTTCCCCATGCATCCAGGATATTAGAGACATTATTCAGGCACAGTGGGAGGTGCCTGATTCTGCTTTTCATCTCGCTAGGTCTATGGTCCTGCTTTATCCCGTTCCAGATTCTGACAAGGATCTTTTGCGCCTCCTGTTGTAGACGCGGTTGTCTCCGCTGTTACCAAGCGAAATACGGTTCCTATGGATGGTGGCTCTGCCTTGAAGGATGTCCAGGATCGCCGTATAGTATCTCTGCTGAAGAATTGCTTTGATGTCTCCGCTGTGGCAGTGCAGGCAGCTATCTGTGCTTCTTTGGTGGCTAGAGCTTGTTTTCATTGGTCTGAGAGGGTCTTGGATCGTGCCTCAGATGACCTCTCAGCTATAGATTCCGAGGTTGCGAAATTAGAGATGGGTTGTGCCTTTTTATTGGATGCTCTACTATTTGCTTCGTACCTCCTCTAAATCTATGGCTTTATGTGTAGCGGCCCATTGCTCTCTTTGGCTCCGTGGTTGGTTGGCAGATGTGGCTTCTAAGTCCAAGCTTAGTAAATTTCCTTTTAGAGGTTCCTTTCTGTTCGGTGATGACTTGGATAAGTTGGTTCGCAGCCTTGGAGAATCTAAGGTTCCGAGGCTCCCAGAGGATCGTCCCAGGGGGTCTGGGCGTGGAGTTTTCTCGGCCCATGGTAGAGGTTGTGATTTTCGGCGGTATAGACCAGGCAAAATGGTTCCGGTTTAGCGCACTCGTTTTTTTTCAGAGGACCCATTCATTTCGAGGTAGCCATAGAGGGGGTAGGGACTCGGGGAAATTCCCTCTCCACTTCCTCTCGTACTCAGCAATGAAGGTGTGTTGGTCCAGCCTCCGGTTCCTGTGGGCGCATGACTCATGCAGTTTTATCGGAGGTGGGCCCAGATTACTTCCGATCAGTGGGTCTTGGAGGTTATTCAGGACCGGTACGCTTTAGAATTTGCTCGTCCCTTGTCAGACGCCTTTTTGGAATCCCCTTGCCGCTCTCGGTTCAAGGCCATGGCGGTCAGGGACACTCTACGCAGGCTTCTCAATCTTCGGGCTGTTTGTCCAGTTCCATTGTCAGAGCTCTGCACAGATCGTTACTCCATCTATTTTCTGGTTCCCAAAAAGGAGGGTTCCTTCCGGCCAATTCTAAATCTCAAGGCGGTGAATCGGTCTCTCAGGGTACCTTCATTTCATATGGAGACACTGCGGTCTGTCATTGTGGCGGTTCGACCCGGGGAGTATCTGACGGCTCTCGACCTAACTGAGGCTTATATGCATACTAGTTAAAAAGGCCCATTTCTCACACAAATGAAACAGGCGCTAGCAAGGTTTTCCTGGGAGTGTGTTTGTTTGAGAAGAGTGTGTGTGTGAGTGACTGTTTTAGATAGAGAGTGAATGTGTAAGTGTGTGTGTGTGAGACAGAGAGTGTGTATGTGAGGTAGAGAGTGTGTGCGAGTGCGTATGTGAGACACAGTGACTGTGAGAGAGAGTGTGTTTCACACAGATACACTGTGTGTGAGAGAGATTGTGTGTGAGAGAGATTGAGGGGAGTATGTGTGCATTACACAGACTCTCTGTGAGTCCAATTCAAGGTGTGCTTCAGAGTGTGTGTGAGAGAGAGAGAGACATAGTGAATGTGCGAGTGTGTATGTGTGACAGTGAGGTTGTCTGTGTGAGAATGTGTGTGTATGAGAGTGTGTGGCAGGGTTCACCCCCCCCCCCCCCCATCCGTCTACCGGCCTCCGTCTCCCTCCCCCCTGTCTTCCCTCCCCATTTTTCTTTCCGTCCCCCCTCACAGCTTCAGGGTCTTGGCCCCCCTGGCTCTGCCTGTCAGGGTCATGCCCCCCCCTTCCGTCCCACGACCCTCTTATGCCAGAGAATATAAATAAGTAAGTTTCAGTGTAGGGAATGCATAAGCCGCTTCGGATCGATTGATTTAAAAGGTTCATAACTCACACAATCCACAATGTTCAAGGCGACTTATAAATAAATAAATATACATATTAAAAAGCAATCACAAAATAAACGTAAATTAAAATCATTTCAACAACTCCAGTTAAACATTGACCATCCTATTTCTTTTATGAAAAGTATTCATCACCATACTTCTCCAAAATCAAAATCAATTTGATTGTACAACCATTGATGAGAAACTATATCTCCTAATGTGTCTTGAAATAGTAAGGTTTTTAGCTCCCCCTTAAAATGATGTGCAGACTTTTTTTTTTTTTATATTCACTGGCAAAGTATTCCGTAGTTTCGTCCCCCAAACCTTGAAAGTTCACATTCGATTTTCATCCAATTAATAACTTTTGACTAAGGCACATTTAAAGATTTGTGTTAGAGGACCACGTTTTTCTTAAAACCTTTCTTCTCGGTCCGCCTCCTTCGTTCCTTCCCTGAGGTAAGCGGTAGGTGTATTCCTCCTTCCCTCCGCCTGTGGCAGCGGCAGCAACCACCGCCGACTCTCGGGAAGCGCCCGAGGGAGGGTACGAAAGGTTCGCCTCCGAAATTGTCTGGACTTGTACCGGAGGCGCTGCTTCCGAGTGTGTGGAGGGTGGGTTTAGTGAGTCACTGTGGAGTGGTAACGGCATGTACCTGGTCTGGGAGATGAGGGGGAGGAGCGCATGCGCGCTCTTGAGTAGCAGTCGTTCTGTTGCTCCCGTGGGTGAAAGTGGTAGCAGGGACCTGTTGTTGCTTTGTTTGAGGGGTGGTGTTGGTGAGCGGCGGGGACCTCTTTGGGGGAGGGTGGATGGTGGAGCAGTGGGTGTTGCGACTCTGGTGGGGATGGCTCTGCCTGGTCTGCTTCACGTCGCCGCGAGCCTACGTCTTGGAGGGTGGGGGGGGGGCAGCGTTGGCTCGGGGTGGGGTGAGCTGAGAGTGCGGTGTGGTGCTGAAGATGCTGGCAGTGTCCTTCGTGGCCTTTTTTTGTTTCATGATTGGTCCTTTTAGCGTTGCTTTGATGTCGCTTAGCAACTGTGTGCTGCTGGTTTTCCTTGTTTGAATGTTATTGGTCCGCCCTCTACGTCAATGCGTTTGACGCGGGGCAAACACTCATGGGCGAATTTCGGGTTTCACCACCATGCGTTTAGAACGTTGGGACTTGTGGAGGCTTCATAGAACGTTGGAGGTGCGTTTTATATAGAGAGATTCCCATTCGCCCTGCACATTAGCGTTTCCTACGTTTTGCAGTCCTAGGCCAGCATTTTCAGTTTCGAGCTCTTCCCTTCGGCCTCGCGACTGCTCCGCGCACGTTTACCAAAGTCATGGTTGTCATAGCAGCAGCTCTCAGAACTGAGGGCATTCTAGTCCATCCTTATTTAGACGACTGGTTGATCAGAGCGAAGTCTTTCCAAGAGAGCATTCAGGCCACTGCTCAGGTAGTAGACTTTTTGCAGTCCCTATGTTGGGTAATCAATGCCTAGAAAAGTCGCCTCCACCCCTCTCAGTCCTTGGAGTACCTGGGATTGTGTTTCGACACTCAGCAAGGCCGGGTCGTTCTTCCTTCGGCTCACATACTCAAGCTGCAGTCTCAGATTAGTCAGTTATTAAAATTCTCGAGACCTCTGGCCAGGGATTACCTTCAAGTCCTAGGTTCCATGGCGGCCACAATTGAAGCAGTGCCCTGGGCCAGAGCTCATATGAGATCTCTGCAGAGGTCTCTTCTATCTCGTTGGACTTCGCAGATGGGTTCGCTGAATCACAGATTGTCCCTTCCTGCAGAGGTGAAGAGGAGCCTCCGCTGGTGGCTACAAGACGCAGATCTGACCAAGGGAATGCCGCTGGATCAGCCCAATTGGATAGTGGTCACGACGGATGCCAGTCTCAAGAGCTGGGGAGCTCACTGTAAGGGCCAGTGTGCTTAGGGCCTGTGGTCTCCTCAAGAGACTTCTTGCTCAATCAGACTGGCTCTGTGGGCTTTTCTCCATCGACTACGGGGCAAAGCGGTCCGCATTATGTCAGACAATGCCACAGTGGTGGCTTATATGAATCGACAAGGGGGGACAAGGAGTCAGCAATTGGAACTCGAAAGAGCACTGCTTTTGAGATGGTCAGAAGTACATCTGGTTGCTCTGTCAGTGGCTCATGTAACAGGCATGCAGAATGTTCAAGCAGACTTTCTCAGTCGACACACTCTGGATCCCGGGGAATGGTCTCTAAGCAATGTAGCGTTTCAGTCTCTAGTGCGATGCTGGGGTCTCCCCAAGATGGATCTGTTCGCGTCCGCTCTCAATGCAAAACTTCCGCTGTTCTTCAGTCGTCACGGGGATCTCAAAGCGCAGGGCATGGACGCTCTAATTCAGCCGTGGCCGTCCAGGCTTCTGTATGCTTTTCCTCCGTGGCTTCTGATAGGCTGGCTTCTTCAGAGAATTGAGACGCACAGGGGTCGCGTGATTTTGGTAGCGCCGGATTGGCCTCGCAGGCCTTGGTATGCGGATCTGCGACAGCTTCTGGTCGGAGTTCCTGACCGGCTTCCTCTCATGCAAGACCTTCTGATGCAAGGTCCGTCCAGTGGTTCATCCAGATCCGGGTCGATTCTGTGTTACGGCCTGGCTCTTGAGCGGGCAAGATTCACAAACAGAGGTTACTTGGCGGCCGTGGTTGCCACTATGCTTCACTATTGTCATCGTTCTACTTCTCTTAATTATGTTCGTACTTGGAGGATTTTCGAGGAATGGTGTGAGGAGTTCAGTATCTCTCCCTTTCGAGCGTCGGTCCCATAGATCTTAGATTTTCTGCAGTGGGGATTTGACAAGGGTCTAGCTGTGGCTTCACTTAACGTACAGATTGCAGCCTTATCTTGCTTTCAAGGTCGAGTCCAGGGTAAGTCCCTAGCTAGTCACCCACATGTCCTTCGTTTTTTGCGGTGGGGGGGGGGGGGGCTAACTTGCTTCGCCCTCCAAACTGATGCATTTTTCCTCGTTGGGACCTTAATTTGGTACTCTCCACGCTGACTAAGCCTCCCTTTGAGGCTTTGTCCGCTGGTATGTTGAAGGATTTGACTTTGAAGGCAGTGTTTTTAGTGGCTATTGCCTCGCCCAGGCAAGTCTCGGAATTACAGGCTCTTTCTTGTAGATGTCCGTTCTTGGAGTTCAGCTCGGATCGGGTAGTCCTCCGTCAGGTGCCTTTGTTTTTGCCTAACGTGTTCTCTTTTTCATGTCTCTCAGCTGCTGGTCTTGCCTGTGCTAGGCTCTTCCTCTGGAGCGGAGGAGCAGCGTCACCTTAAATGTTTGGATGATAAGAGGGTTCTGAAGCATTACGTCAAGTCCACTGACGGTTTGCATCGTTCCGATCGGTTGTTTATTTTGCTGGGCGGTTTGCGAAAGGGCCTTATGGCTTCTAAGCCCACTATTTCCCAATGGCGTAAGGAAATGATTGCTTCAGCTTACCTTCTTTTGGGAAAATCCGTTCCAGAGGGTGTTAAGGCGCATTCTACCAGAGGACAAGCGACTTCTTGTGCGGAGCGGTGTCTCATACCTCCTGAGGACATTTGTAGGGTGGCAACTTGGTCCTCTTTGCATTCCTTTTCTAAGCATTATCGTTTGGATGTATTCTGACGTCAGCAAGCGGGTTTCGGGGTGCAGGTTTTGCTGGCGGGGCTGTTAGGGTCCCTCCCATGATCTTACTGCTTTGGTACTTCCCATCAGTCACATTCTGAGCTGGTCCAGAGGGAAGCTAAGGAAGGAGAAATTAGGCCTTACCTGCTAATTTGCTTTCCTTTAGTCCCTCTGGACTGGCCCACATCCCTCCCTTCAGATATTCAGCTTTGTTCAGAAATTGTTACTGGTTGTTTCTGGGGAGCTGTGTTGCTTATTTACGGTTTCAAATAAAAAAAAACAGTTCAAGCCATATTTCTGTGGTTATGGGAACATTATTTATTCTGCGGCACGTACCCTGTGTTGGCAAGGTGTCGGTGGCTGCTCAGGCTTTCGGATGCACAGACGATTGATTGGCTTCTTTCTGCTTTGGTACTTTGTTACTGGATCTTTTGCTAGCTGGCAAGGGCTCTTATTGGGTCTCTCTAGAGTCACAGTTTTTTTTCTCAGTCTCCACCTGCTAGAAGGCATGCACAACCCATCAGTCACATTCTGGGCCGGTCCAGAGGGACTAAAGGAAAGCAAATTAGCAGGTAAGGCCTAATTTCTCCTTATTGCAATTGTGCATAGCTCTTTATGACTTGATGATGGAAAAACTTGCAATAAAACTGCACAGGTCAAATCATTGAGACCTTTCATCAAGATCTGGGGCCCATATTTGGACACTTTGCCCCACCAAAACAACTAATGCACTTCATACATAGGTGATTGAATGAATGATTTATAGTCATTATGCTAGCCAGGGAGGCATAAATGATTGAGGGTACAGTATTGGGGGGAGAGGGAGGAGGTAAATTGTTTCAGAAAGATATGGTATGTAAAGAAATCATATACACCATTGCTAAGTTTGTGTGTCTGTGTTTCTCAAAGCACAGACTAGTTACGGAAATCTCTCATGAGAGTATCGGAAACACTAATGGGAAAGCCCATTACTGATAGGAAACCTATGTGACGGTATAATCTGTGTCCACTTCCTTTTCCTTACATGCAATCCTGCATAGAAGTCTTCCCTGCCACCACTGTAAAGGCACATCGTGGAACACGAAACTCATTGTGTGTTCCATGTGAGGCTTACTAAATGGTGTGGCTGCATTTGCAGGGTGTAATTGGGGCAGGGGCCTGTGTAGGTGTGTAAATGGGGGAAAGGGTGACCATCTTGAGTGGAATGAAACTAGATAGGAAAGTTGGGGGATGTGAGCAGGCAGGGTAGGGCCACCTTGTTGTGGTCTTGTATATGTGCAAGAAGCAATGAATTTTGACAGAATCTAGCTAGATAAAAATGATGACACTAGTGTGAGAAGGCAACAGGGCACATAGAAGTTGACCTGGACCGCTGAACCTCTCCAAGGGTAGGTTTGCAGGTCCAGTAACAGAAGAGCAGGAAGGGTTGGCTGGAGGCAAACTTTTAACTTCCCTTTAGCCATAGGTTGATATTTTTCTACAAAATTAGTCCTTGTGTGCTTGTCTCCCTTTTAAAATGTGTACATATCAGTACCAAAACCTATGAATGTCATATGATTATACATACTGTACGACTGAATCTCTTGTGTGATTATGCAGTTTGCTTTTTTTTTTTTTTTTTTCCCTTATAGTGACGGAGAGGTGGAGTCGAGATACTCATCAGGCTATTCCTCTGCAGAGGTATGTCTGATCTGTCATTTATGCCTCACAGCACAATCTAGAAGCAGCATTAATGTAGGGCATTTGTTGGACATTGTCTCATTAAGTGGTGGTTCGGATATTTGGAGCCCATGGGAGCTTTCACTTCCCATTGTGTTGTAATCCTAGTTCTGTAAAAGGGCTTCATGTAGTTACTAGCATGTTTTTTGTGGGAGGGATGGATGGATGTGATGACCTGCAAGTCCTTTGCTGCATTTCACTCAGAGTATCGCCACTCTTCATTGGTAATTCCCTGTTCACTCTCAGCAGGTGAACCAAGATCTGAATCGTCAGTTACTGCAGGATGGTTACCGCCTAGATGAGATCCCAGATGACGAGGACCTGGATCTTATTCCGCCCAAACCCATTAGCTCCGTGTCCTGTCCCTGTTGCTCTGGAGACTCTTCTTGCACTGTCCAGTAGAGATTGTCCAGCTGGGCTTCATTCTGTAGGTCAGCACAGCATCCCCTATGGGGCTATAGTTAAGTGTTATCCCTCTCTTCCTTCTAACTGTCCGAGTAGGAGAATAGCTACTGCCAGTCTTTCTGGGTTAAGTGGATGGAGGTGGAATTAATGGTGCAGTGACAACCAAGCTGAGGATAATGTGTGAACCACCTAATGCATTCTTCAGCTTGGAACTTCATACAAGGCTGGAAGAGGAACATCCATTCCTATGGAATGCAGCTGTGGCAGATGATAGTGAATGAGGTTTTTGTGTGTTATCTAGTTTAAGGGCTGAACTAGCTCTGCTGCTTAAGGAACCCAGGCTGACCTGCTCTACCTATATGGTATGCACCAGTATGGTAGGCTGTTGTCACAAGACTGCTATGCTCATCTATCAGATGATCGCTGTAGCAGTTTTCTCTTACAACTTCACAGGGCAATGAAAAGCTTGATAAGTTTTCCTTTGCATTTCTTAACATGCATGGTTAATTATAGCCCAAACTACAGAAGGGATGAAAGCTTAACTATTTGCAACTTTTTGTAGCTCGGGTGTATGAACCTTGTTTGTCTAAGGGTGATGTGCAGAAATGCTTATATTAAGTTTGAAAACATTTTTTGACATGACAGGTTTCTCCTTTCCTTTTGAACTTTTAAACTATCAATTAGATCTGTGATCTGCTGCCATGAGCTATCATTTGCAGCTACCCTGAGATTTCCTCCCCCACTACCTCCACCATCACCACCGTACCTCATCTGATTCAGTGTCGCAAGGACTGTTCTTGATCAGGAGCCATACACAAAAGCTCCTTCTGGAACCCTACAATTATGGGCACTGAATCCAAGGCACTAGATATTTACCTTTAAGCAAGAATGAGACTCCTGTCTCTTGGGGCTCAGTGAATGCCATCTCCTATCGGAGCCCAGAAGTAGAAGACCCGTACATTGAACTAGGGACCTTCTCCATGGCAATGTAGAACATTGCCGCTGAGCTAGCTCGGTTGAGCTTATTACTTTTTTTTTTTGTGTGTGTGTGTCTGAATTGCTTTTTGTCTAGTGATTCTCGGATTAAAAAAAAAAAGTGCCTTGATTACTCTTATCTTCAGGAGGGTGTCTGTTTTTTTTTTTGTTTTTTTTAACTCTAGTGTAATGTACATGTTGAAATCCAGAACACTTTAAGCTTCCTAATCAGCCAATGAATGCTGCAGCTGAGAAGAATGACTTGGGCATGCAATGGGTGTGCTGGCTGCACCTTCGTCTCATCAATACATGATGCCTCTTTGGAGGTTTAGCTTGTTGGCTGCTCTGTTACTGATTTGAAAACACATGAGTAATTTAGGAATGGCAGTCTGGCAGGGGCCCCTCTTCCTGTTCTCTTTATCTAGGGTGGATTTTGGTATTTATATTGCAGTCATATATAGGTAAGGTTGGATCATTAAGTAATTTTCTCCAGTCTGTTTAATGTTATACTGCTTAAAGCCTCCTGCAGCAAAGGGTTAATCTGAGGTTAGCAATACTCCATGTCATAAACAGGCTGAACCAGCTGAAAACTAGTACACAAATACAGAGAGCAGGAGAGAACTTTGGCAGTTCTGCTGCAGGTGATAGGCAGCATCTATACATTTACATATACTGCAGAGGAAACATACTTTGGAATCTGTTAAACTGTTCTTTTTAAACTTGGCCACTTCTGAATGTTCAGTGTTGCCCCCCCCCCCCCCCTTGCCCTTTTCATGCTAGGTTTGGATATGGCTCTAGTAAAGCTCAGCAGAAGCAGAATGTGAGGTAGGCACAGTTTGGGGGTGGGGATTGGGGGGGGGGGGGGCTGATGCAGAAAGCTACCATGGGATGTAGTTCACGATTAATGAACTTTACTCCTGCAGTAGACATCAGCACGCAGCGTATTAAAATATATGATAAAGAGCCTGTTAGTTGCCCCTAGCAATGCAGGGTTGTGCGCTGTCTACTGTGAGGGCACAATGCCAGAAACCTACCATCCGGATGAAGCTGTGTAGGTTCCCCATGGTCTGCATCAACCCCATCTTCCTCCCCTCTGCTCAAATCCCTGCTCCACTGAAATTTTTAAATAGTCCATCTGGCACCCTCTTACAGGCATTCTCGCCCCTCCCCTCCCAGACATGACAGGCACCAACACCACCTCTCTCCTGACTTAGATACTAGGGCAATTTTTTTTTAATTCCCTTATATGGCAGACTGGCTTTGCCCAGCGCATACTAGGATGCACTGCACTGGGCAGGTCACTGCCATTTTGAAGATGACAGCACCAGAGACAGGAGTGAATGGGCAGTACTCGTCTCATTTAACTTATGGGTCAGAGGGCCTTGGCAAGAGGAGTTCTGAGGGATTCCCACTAACACAGGGGCTTTTTTTTTTTTTAGTCTGATGGGGCAAAGGTGGGGTGTCACGACATCAAGGCAAGCATTTTTTTTTATATTGGAGGGGGGGAGGAGTGTGGTTGAGTTGAGCAGGAGAGGAGGGAGATTGGGGCTAATGCAGACTGCCAGCAACTTGTTTTAAAAATGTTGCCCTTCCTATCAGTGCCTGAACCAGCTGCCACTCAGGCACTGACAGGAAGGGTGACATTTAGCATTGCCATGATTTTAAAGTGGCAGTAATTTGCATGCCAATTACTTATAGCAGTATTCTAATTGAAGACCACCAAACGGAGAAATGTGGGGTTTCGCAATAAGCTTCCTCAAGGAAGAGGCTCTCATAGCATAGTTCATATACTCCGGGCCATTTTCTCTATATGCGGGAGTATATGAACTATCCTATGAGAGCCTCTTCCATGAGGAAGCTTATTGCGAAACCTGGCCACGTCGGTGGAGGTTCTCCTGCGGTTAAAAGCTGCCGCCTATAAAGATAAGTCTGTGCCAGTGTGCATATTTCTTATGTTTAAAGAAGGCTGGTACATTGCTATAAAGAGATGTAAAATAAGAAAAGAAGGAATTAGAAAATAAGGGTGATCGTATGAGGATTTGCACCACAAACCATTTTTTCAGTGAAGAAAGAACATGATTGTTCGTATGGTGTGAGATGCAGTTAGATCTGATGATCCCCATAAAAAAATTAAAAATTCACTTATGTCATTGCAGTTATATGGAAAATTGGTGATGAAATTTTGGATGTTTGGGACACTTTAGAAATTTATACATTACTTATAGCATGCAGCAGTATTTTTGGATTGCTGATTTTGCAGCAGTGCTGCGCACTGAGCTGGCTCTACTGCACAGTAAAAGCCCCTGGGAAAGCCAGTCTTATGCTGCTGCCAGGTGCTGCAGTGCTTTCTTTCACTGATTTTCAAATTTGGATTTAGCTCATGCCTTTTCCAGAATCACTTCAAGGTGAGTTAGTCTATTTTGCTGTCCCTGAATGGCTGATCCTAAGCTAGATTTGCCAAAGTGCACTATTGGATTCATGTGCATTAATTGTGGTAGCACTTGCTATTAGTAATTAGGTCCCATTGCATAAAATGGGACTAATGTAAATAACATATTAGTTGTTTACTAATGTAGTAGCATATTCTTAGTAAATCTAACCCTAAGCTTGTGCCTGATGTAATGGAGGGCTACATAACTTTCCCAAGATAAGCAGCATCTGTGGGATTTGAATCTTTCTTTCTCTGTTGGCTACTACTACTATTATTTAACATTTCTAAAGCGCTACCAGGGTTGCGCAGTGCTGTACAATTAACAAAGAAGGACAGTCCCTGCTCAAAGGAGCTTACAATCTTAAGGATTGCTACTCCTGTGTGCAGCCCACACTATAAGGAAATTTGGATTGTTGAACTGTTGCCCCACCCCCTTCTAGAGTATTTCTTGAGTTTTCAGCTGTACTTTCAAAATTTCCTCTGCATCAGAAAGCTGTGGGGTGTTTTTGGTAAACCAATAAAATTGTATTAAAGATGAGATATTTGTACCTGTAGCTTTTTGTGCAATTCCTATTCTTAAAATCTAGCTTGTGTTTGCAAGAACTTGTTTGGGTGATAGATCTAATGCAGTGATACCCAGACTGGGTTCCTCAAGAAATTAGATTTCTGTAATCTGTTTATATGAACATATATATATGTTTACATAAATTGAGGGTTCCTAGGTGTATGAAAAAAAATATTTTAAGGGTTCCACCATAGTAAGTTTGGAAATCACTGGGGTAACTGATATTATGGAACCAAATTTTTCACATCCAGCTGGAAGAGGCATCGATGCTACACCATTTTAATAGGCTGATAAGTTCCTCAAGTTTCTACCCTTAATATTAGTGCTACTGCCAGCTTGTATGAAAGGTGTGGTGTGCTGTGCTATCTGCAGGGTCATGCAAGCAAACAGAATAGTACTTGGCTAGATAGCTGTGAGCCAGTGACTTCTTTAGGCAGTGTTTACAGTCCCAGTATGATAAAGGCCCAAAGTCGCTGGAAAAATAACGCTGGAACAGTGCGGCAAAACAACTCCCTAATGCTCAATGCTAATGGTATGCAAATATAGGCTCACTGTTAGGGTTTAGACTTAGGAAGGAGGGGGGAACATGCCCAGCACATACTCACAAGAGCTTGTGCAATGAGCACAGCTAGTGTTCATGCGCAGTCAAATGTGGGAGCCCTGGCCAGGGAGAAGAGGTGGATGTGGACCACTTTTAAAACCCAGAAAGGCTACCTTGAGATCTAGCATGGCTGTAAAACAGGGGCATATCTGAGGTTCGGCAGTAGGGGGGGCAGGGGCTAGAGTGAGGGGGCACATTATAGCCCCCCCGGCTGCCGCCCCCCTACCGCCGTCAACCCTCCCCCACTACCGCCGTCAACCCTTTCCCCGCCTACCGCCGTCACCTACCCCCGAGGTCCGCTTCCTCCTGCTGGTTTTTAAAAATATTGCTTCAGCTGGCGGGGGACCCCAACCTCCGCCAGCCCAGCCGAGGTCTTGTTTAAGTTCTTCCTCCTCGTGCTGTGAAAGCTGCATCCTTCCAGTTGGACGGAGTCTGACGTCGCAGCACGTTGACGTCCTGCACGTACAACGTGCTGCGACGTCAGACTCCGTCCAACTGGAAGGATGCAGCTTTCACAGCACAAGGATGAAGAACTTAAACAAGACCTCGGCTGGGCTGGCGGGGGTTGGGGTCCCCCGCCAGCTGAAGCAATATTTTTAAAAACCGGCAGGAGGAAGTGGACCTCGGGGGTAGGTGACGGCGGTAGGCGGGGAAAGGGTTGACGGCGGTAGGGGGGTCTAGGGCGAAATCTGCGGGGGCCCCAGGCCCCTGTGGCCCCACGCAGATATGCCCCTGCTGTAAAAGGAAGAAGCCCCCTCCTGACGTGGAGTAAGATTTACTATCCCTCCCATCCCAGGGGGGAAAGATAGAGATGACACTCGCTGAACTTTGGTCCATGTCTGGTGGATCCCCCACCTACTCCCGATCTGTGCATATAAATAAGTAGTAGTACTACTACACTTAAGCTTCTGGTTTGCGGCTGTGCGCTGGTAAATGTGCTAATGGCTTCGAGTGTGTGCCTGATCTGCCTGGGAAATAGGCTTCAGTAGCTCTGGTGAAAGACACTATCCCATTTATTTTCCTGCATAGCCATTAACTGTTTACTCTGTATAAGGAAACCCTCCACAGGAGCATAGTCTGTTACTGAACTCTTTAGATTAATGACCTGTTACAGGAGAGGCTGTCTTGCTTTTGATTTAAACACTAGTAGACTCTTTAAATGTGAAAATTCTGGTGCTCATTATAAAACAATGTAAGTACTGTGGTTGTATGCTAATCCTATTGTAAAGTTCTTAACCGATTGTAAATTTTGTGTATTGAAGCTGAAGTTTTAAGTTGTGTTTAATCTTACCATGCAGCCTTATCAAAGGTCAGGTTGCAGGCATGGGAGCTTTAATGGCCTCTGCAGCTCACTAGAGAGAGAAGTGTAGGAGGGCTGTATGCATTGTGCAATCCAAGATTTATTCTCTGTGTAATGCTGTTTTTAAATTTTGTAATTTTGCTATGGAGAAACCTCAGGCAATTAGTCTGAAATATTGCTACATTTTTCTTAAGATAATGAGCAAAATCAGTTTTTCCTGAAAGAAAAAAAAAATACCAGTTTTATAAGTGTTTTATTTATTACGTGTATAGAAATGTAATACAAGCATAGACACACTTCTGTGAACTGTCAAGGGTGCGCCATTGAGGAGGTTTTGACATATAGAGGAATTTGAGTGAAGTATTTAGAGATAGGGTGGTGTATTGTAGTAAAAGCCCTGCTGAATTTGCTGGAAAGCTGCTAAATGGTAGAGCTGAAATAGGGTTCTGAGTTTGGACATAATTTTCTAAATATTGTTTGATATCAAAGTGTGTTTTTTGTCTTTCATACAGCTCTATCTCAATATCAAATCAGAGCACATAATGTAAAGCATTGACATGATTGTTAAATAGTATTACAACACACCTTACCACAACCTTGAATTCTTGATATTTGTACCATGCCTAAATTCAGCTTGCATTTGGTGAAATGAATAGGGCAAAAGGTGCCTGTGTCCTGGAGGAAGACCAAATCATGATCCGTGCTGTCTGCTGAGAAGCTGCCTAAGTATAACTAGAGTGTATGTCTGAAATAGCTAATATATAATAATGTATAAAATTCTTAATTATATCTTCTGAAAGCTTAGTTAAAGATGTGCTGAATAAATACCCTTTGTACTACAGTAAGTTGTCTATGTGGTGATCTTCCAAATAAAGTGCAGTAGACTTTTTTGAAGCATGAATTCCACAGTACAGGGGGATAAAAAAACTAGCAGAAAACATAACAAGGAAAACATGAACTGAATCACATTCATTATATTAATGCTCCCTTTCTCATTCCAAAGACAGTCTCCACTTGGTAGTTATTTTATCCCTATACTTCCATCAACAAACTCTCTAAATGAGGTTAAAAACAATTTCCTCTATACTTGGTTATGTATTTGCATAGAAATGTCATGGGGAGGGGGGAGCATATATGTTAATAAGCCAGTTCCATTCTAAGAATATTAGAAAAGCCATGTTGAGTTGGACCAAGCTCCAATTCCAGCATCCTTGCTCCACCAGCCAGTCCAGGACACAAGTACCTAGTGAAACCCAAAAAAGTAGATCTGTTTCTTGTAGCTCACATCCAGACATAAACAACTCCTTTCTCCCAAATTGATCTGGCTTTTTTTTTTTTTTTTAAGTAAAACACACTTTTTCCAGGAACAGATCCAAACCTCTTGAATCAAGTTATGTTTAGTCTCTCTTGACTACATCCTCTGACAAAAGATTTCTCAGTTGATTATGTGCTGTGTGGAAAAATACTTTATTCAATCTGCTAGTTTTATGGGTTGTCCTTGTGTGAGTATTTGTGTGTGAAAGGTTGCCGGTGCCCCCACCATGCATGCATGGGACCAGTAGTCTATCATTTCCATGGAGCAGACTTCAATCTCACCTCAGTGTGTCAAACTTTGCCTGTTTGGTGCCTTCCTCTTTTTCAGTATTAAATTGTTAATTATATATTTTCTTTATTTTCATTTTTCAGCCTTCTGGAGCCTCTGAGCCCTTTTACCCAGGAAGAATCAACTGTTTTGGGAATGTGACTGCTTGAGCTCCCTGGGCCTTAGAGCCTTTGGACCTAGTATTGGCAGTTTTTCCCTCCATGTCAATGAAGGTGTTGAGTGGCTTTAAGAAGTGTACTCAATGCAATAGGACTAGTTCAGGCACAGACCCCATAACTGATATGTTCAGTGCTTAGGCCCAGAGCACGGGGACATACAGTGTAGCCTCTGCCTGCGCATGCAAGCGAGGACCCTTAAAGCCCATAGAGTCCAGCAAGAAAAACTTTTGGGGGGTCGCCTTTGACATCGGGAGCACCGACACAATTTCGAGGTCTGACATTGAACTCTGTACCGTGAGGACTCTACATCCTCATTGGTGCTGCATGCATTGAGGGACCTGCAGTGTAAAAAAAAAAAAAACCTAAGAAGCATTGCCATCGTTCTCCCTTTAGGCATTCTGCCCATACCTCCCTACATCAATATCCTTGATGAGCGGGAAGCGACCACTCATCTCCAACTCATTTCTCTTAGAGAGCCTTTGAGATCTCCCATACTTACTCAGGCTGTGTCCACACCGCTTTCTCAGCCAGTACAGATGCCTACTCTTCATAAGGAAATCTGGGCTATGCTCAAGGAGAAGCTGTCAGGGGCTTCTGCATTCAGAGTCAATACAGGGTGCCAGTGCCAGCCTCATCCCATCGATGCATCAGAGAGGTGCAAGAGAAGTCCTGCACACTGGCTTGGCATCAACCGTCTGGTGTGGCATGAACCTGACCCGCATGTATCAACATCACCAAAGGAACCTTCTCCAAATTCAGAGACTTATTTGCCTCGAGGCACCTTTTACGTAGAGCCAATACTCTAGTCACTCTCTTCCACGTACTTACTGTAGAAATATGGGACAGCTAGGAACCCCCACTGGAAGAGTGGAAGGCCAAACCTTTGCGCTCAGGCTGGTAGAGATCCTGGCAAAGTCAGAAGACTAATGATAAGTATGGCTATAGCCTTGCTGGAAGAGCAGGGCCCAGTGTAAAGCTCAGGAGAAGGCCTAAAGGTTCTAAATTGGAAAAGTTGGGCCAAGGAATCTGAGCTCAAAATGGAAACTGTCAAAACTGTCAGTTACAAAATGGATCCCCTCATTTCTGCATCTGAGTTAGAAAAAAAAAATTGTTTTTCTGAAACATGCCAGGTGCAAGAATGGGGAAATTACAGTTGAAATAGAGGCGGAGGCATTTTTCCGGTGAGGGGGGAGGGTTGCGGTTAAGCAAGTTTGGAATAACTTTAGAATTGAAGTAAATGGAAAGCCATTGGTTCTAATGCAGCCAGAAGGGGTAGCAAATCTGGGTGTGGTTGGAGAAGTCTCAGATGCTATCCAGAGATGCTGCCTGTCAGATCTGACGTCAGATTGATGTTCCTGATTTTCTTGTATTGCCTTGGTAAGCAATAAAAATATATCTTCGCAATCTATCTCTTTCTTATACTATATTTAAGGTAGTAATCAATCTTTAGGGTAGACATGACTATAGGCAGGTACTTATATTTTACCCCACTAACACAAGAGTCAGATGGTCATTGATAGCCTTCAGATGCCTAGGATCAGCCTTCTAGAAAACCTCCCTGATGCGTGAGTAATTAACCCGCATAGTAGAGGGGCTCTATAAGGTAGTTTAGCTCCAGAAATTCATTACCATGAACAGTACTTTGAAGAGTCAGACTTGGATCTCTCCTGGAGACAGATAGACGCATAGGACCTCTCAGCTGAAAAGTCCTATTGCATTCCATCTGATCCATCTCCACTACTTAAGAGATGTACGTTTCCTCCAAACAGTATATTTTTTTCCTGTCTTTGTCTGAGAGATGGCTCAAGCCATACCTTTCAAATTGGAAACAAAGGGAGAACCTCTTTCAGAACTTTTTGAAGTTCTAGATTATGATCCTCCTAGAGAGGGCATCACTGTTCCACTTCATTCAATTATGATGAATACGCCATCATCAGTGAAAGGTAGCCCCAAAGAAAATTGATATAATGTAGAGGGTACAAGAATCCACTGTGTTTTAAGAAAACACAATTGCCTATCATTCTCTAGTTGTGGAAGGTAAAATTATGTATCATACCTGATAATTTTCTTTCCATTAATCATAGCTGATCAATCCATAGACTGGTGGGTTGTGTCCATCTACCAGCAGGTGCAGATAGAGAGCAATCCTTTTGCCTCCCTATATGTGGTCATGTGCTCCGGAAACTCCTCAGTATGTCGATATCCAAGCTCCATCCGCAGGACTCAGCACTTAGAGAATTACACCCACAAAGGGACACTCTGCCCAGCTCACCACCACCGAAACGGGGGAGGGGAATTAACCCAGCTCATCCCCACACAAGTGGGGGAGGGGAATCCATCCAGCTCATCCCCGCGGAGCGGGGGAGGGACACCACCCCGCCGATGCGGGGGGATCTGGCTTATCCTGCAACCGCGGGAGGAGCTGACTGACCCTAACACCGCCGAAGTGGGAGGGGTACAAAGCTGCCCTACATCCGCACGAAGCGGGAGGGAGCGCCGGCAGAATTTATGTCTCAATCCAGCCCCGCAAAACGGAGGGGAGAGGAATGCAGCAGCTCACTGTAACACAAACTCGTCTCAACTCTTGAAGAATCCAATTGAAAAAACTTGAACACGAAGTCCTCCTGAACAGGAACTGAAGACTAAACTTGAACCTGAAATGCAACCAGAATATAAACAGTACAGATATCTGGGAGGGGCTATGGATTGATCAGCTATGATTAATGGAAAGAAAATTATCAGGTATGATACATAATTTTACCTTCCATATCATCATGCTGATCAATCCATAGACTGGTGGGATGTACCGAAGCAGTACTCACCCAGGGCGGGACATTGAAATCCCTGACCGCAACACTGAAGCTCCAAACCGGGCCTCCGCCCGAGCAGCCACAGTCAAGCGGTAATGCCTGGAGAAGGTATGGGCCGATGCCCAAGTTGCCGCCTTGCATATCTCTTCCAAGGACCAGGCTGCTGGCATCGGCGTTTAAGAAGGAGATAGAGCAGCTTTTAAACTAGAAATGGGGGGAAGGCCGACAGTCGCTTAAAAGAGCATGGTTCGGGATAAGGTATCTTTCAAAGATATCACCATAACAGGGAAGATAGAGTATCCTGATAGTGAGGTTGCAAAAGAGATTGTAGTAGATCGGGTATCTTTAAATAACAATAAAAATCAGACAAAAGATTGCCAATTAATACTGTCAAGTACTAAGCATGATGTACTTAGGAACAACAAACATAGTTTGAAATGTCTATATGCGAATGCCAGGAGCCTAAGAAATAAGATGGGGGAGTTGGAATATATTGCACTAAATGAAAAATTAGATATAATAGGCATCTCTGAGACCTGGTGGAAGGAGGATAACCAGTGGGACACTGTCATACCGGGGTACAAATTATATCGTAGTGATAGGGTGAATCGGATTGGTGGAGGGGTAGCATTGTATATTAACGAGAGCCTTGAATCAAATAGATTGAAAATTCTGCAGGAAACAAAACACTCCTTGGAATCACTGTGGATTGAAATTCCATGTGCAAAGGGGAAAAGGATAGTGATAGGAGTGTACTACCGTCCGCCTGGCCAGGACGAACAGACGGATGCGGAAATGTTAAAAGAAATCAGGGACGCAAACAAACTGGGCAACACAATAATAATGGGGGATTTCAATTACCCGCATATAGACTGGGTTAATGTAACATCTGTACACGCAAGGGACATAAGATTTCTTGATGAAATCAAGGACAGCTTCATGGAACAGCTAGTTCAGGAGCCGACAAGAGAAGGAAAAATACTAGACTTAATCCTTAGTGGTGCTCATGATCTAGTGCAGGGGGTAACGATACGAGGGCCGCTTGATAACAGTGATCATAATATGATCGGTTTTGATATTGGCATTGAAGGAAGTGAAACTAGGAAATCAAGTACGCTAGCGTTTAACTATAGAAAAGGTGATTACGACAAAATGAGAAAAATGGTGAAAAAAAGACTGAAAGGAGCAGCTCGCAGAGTAAAAAACTTGCATCAGGCGTGGATGCTGTTTAAAAACACCATCCTGGAGGTTCAGGACAAATATATTCCACGTATTAGAAAAAAGGGAAAAAAGACTAAACGTCAGCCGGCGTGGCTAAACAGTAAGATAAAGGAAATCATTAGAGCCAAAAAACAATCCTTCAGAAAGTGGAGAAGAGAACCAACTGAAAGTAACAGGATAGATCATAAGGAATGCCAAGCCAAATGCAAAGCGGAGATAAGGAGGGCAAAAAAGGACTTTGAGAAGAAATTAGCGTTGGAAGCAAAAATACATAGTAAAAATTTTTTTATATACATTAAAAGCAGGAAACCGGCCAAAGAGTCGGTTGGGCCGCTGGACGAAAATGGTGTTAAAGGGGCGATCAAGGAGGACAAAGCCGTAGCGGAGAAATTAAATGAATTCTTTGCTTCGGTCTTCACCGAGGAGGATTTGGGGGGGACACCGGTGCCGGAAAGAATATTTGAAGCGGGGGAGTCGGAGAAACTAAACAAATTCTCTGTAACCTTGGAGGATGTAATGGGTCAGTTCAGCAAGCTGAAGAGTAGTAAATCACCGGGACCTGATGGTATTCATCCCAGAGTATTAATAGAACTAAAAAATGAACTTGCGGAGCTACTGTTAGAAATATGCAATCTGTCCCTAAAATCGAGTGTAGTACCGGAAGACTGGAGGGTAGCCAATGTTACTCCGATTTTTAAGAAGGGTTCCAGAGGAGATCCGGGAAATTATAGACCGGTGAGTCTGACGTCGGTGCCGGGCAAGATGGTGGAGGCTATTATTAAGAATAAAATTGCAGAGCATATACAAAAACATGGACTGATGAGACAAAGTCAGCACGGATTTAGTGAAGGGAAGTCTTGCCTCACCAATCTAATGCATTTTTTTGAGGGGGTAAGCAAACATGTGGACAATGGGGAGCCGGTTGATATTGTATATCTGGATTTTCAGAAGGCGTTTGACAAAGTGCCGCACGAAAGACTCCTGAAGAAATTGCAGAGTCATGGAATCGGAGGTAGGGTATTATTATGGATTAAGAACTGGTTGAAAGATAGGAAGCAGAGAGTAGGATTGCGTGGCCAGTATTCTCAGTGGAGGAGGGTAGTTAGTGGGGTCCCGCAGGGGTCTGTGCTGGGTCCGTTGCTTTTTAATGTATTTATAAATGACCTAGAGATGGGAATAACTAGTGAGGTAATTAAATTCGCCGATGACACAAAATTATTCAGGGTCGTCAAGTCGCATGAGGAATGTGAACGATTACAGGAGGACCTTGCGAGACTGGGAGAATGGGCGTGCAAGTGGCAGATGAAGTTCAATGTTGACAAGTGCAAAGTGATGCATGTGGGTAAGAGGAACCCGAATTATAGCTACGTCTTGCAAGGTTCCGCGTTAGGAGTTACGGATCAAGAAAGGGATCTGGGTGTCGTCGTCGATGATACGCTGAAACCTTCTGCTCAGTGTGCTGCTGCGGCTAGGAAAGCGAATAGAATGTTGGGTGTTATTAGGAAGGGTATGGAGTCCAGGTGTGCGGATGTTATAATGCCGTTGTATCGCTCCATGGTGCGACCGCACCTGGAGTATTGTGTTCAGTACTGGTCTCCGTATCTCAAAAAAGATATAGTAGAATTGGAAAAGGTACAGCGAAGGGCGACGAAAATGATAGTGGGGATGGGACGACTTTCCTACGAAGAGAGGCTGAGAAGGCTAGGGCTTTTCAGCTTGGAGAAGAGACGGCTGAGGGGAGATATGATAGAAGTGTATAAAATAATGAGTGGAATGGATCGGGTGGATGTGAAGCGACTGTTCACGCTATCCAAAAATACTAGGACTAGAGGGCATGAGTTGAAGCTACAGTGTGGTAAATTTAAAACGAATCGGAGAAAAGTTTTCTTCACCCAACGTGTAATTAGACTCTGGAATTCGTTGCCGGAGAACGTGGTATGGGCGGTTAGCTTGACGGAGTTTAAAAAGGGGTTAGATAGATTCCTAAAGGACAAGTCCATAGACCGCTATTAAATGGACTTGGAAAAATTCCGCATTTTTAGGTATAACTTGTCTGGAATGTTTTTACGTTTGGGGAGCGTGCCAGGTGCCCTTGACCTGGATTGGCCACTGTCGGTGACAGGATGCTGGGCTAGATGGACCTTTGGTCTTTCCCAGTATGGCACTACTTATGTACTTATGACCCGGCCTCTGCCATCGAGGCTGCCTGAGCTCTAGTGGAGTGAGCCTTCAGCTGAATAGGCGGCACCTTCCCCGCGGCCACATAAGCCGCTGCAATGGCTTCCTTGACCCATCTTGCCACTGTAGGCTTAGCAGCCTGCAGACCCTTACGAGGACCTGCAAACAGGACAAACAGATGATCCGACTTCCGGAAATCATTGGTCACTTCCAAGTATCTGATGATGACTCGTCTCATATCCAGATATTTGAGAGCAGAGTATTCCTCTGGGTAGTCCTCCCTACGAAAGGAAGGGAGACAGAGCTGCTGATTCACATGGAAGCGAGAAACAATCTTGGGCAGGAAGGAAGGCACTGTGCGAATAGTCACTCCTGCCTCAGTGAACTGCAGAAAAGGCTCTCGACAAAAGTGCCTGGAGCTCGGAAACTCTTCTGGCTGAAGTGATAGCCACCAAAAAGACTGCTTTCAACGTCAGGTCTTTCAGAGATGCCCTCGACAAGGGTTCAAAAGGCGGCTTCTGCAAGGCTCTTAGCACCAGGTTGAGATTCCACGCAGGCACCACTGAGTGCAGAGGAGGGCGCAGGTGATTTACTCCCTTGAGAAAACGTACCACATCTGGCTGCGAAGCCAGGGAAGCACCCTTCAGGCGGCCCCTGAAGCAAGCCAGAGCCGCTACCTGGACTTTAAGGGAACTGAGCGACAGGCCTTTCTCCAGACCTTCTTGCAGGAACGCCAACACTGAAGAAATTGGAGCAGTGAAGGGAGAAAGTGAGCCTGCTTCACACCACGCTGCAAAGGTACGCCAAACCCTGGCGTAAGCAGTAGAAGTAGAGTGCTTCCTCGCTCTCAGCATAGTGGCGATGACCTTGTCTGAGAAACCCTTCTTTCTCAGATGCTGCCGCTCAATAGCCAGGCCGTAAGACCAAAGGGGGAGGGATCCTCCATCACCACGGGACCCTGATGCAACAGGCCCTGCTCCACTGGCAGCCGCAGAGGGTCGTCCACTGAGAGCCTGATCAAGTCCGCATACCAGGGATGTCTGGGCCAGTCCGGACCCACCAGGATTATCCGGCCCGGATGCTTTGCCACCCGGTCTAGTACATAGAGAAGCTCCTGTGTCGGCCACTGTTGGAGAAGAGCATCTACTCCCAGAGATCGAGGGTCCCGTCCTCTGCTGAAAAAGCGCGGCAGTTGGCAATTGGCCGATGACGCCATCAGATCTAGGCTCGGCTGGCCCCAGCGCTTCGTGATGTCCAAGAACGCGTGAGCCGATAACTGCCACTCTCCGGGATCCAAGGTATGGCGACTGAGAAAGTCCGCCTTGACATTCATGACTCCGGCAATGTGGGCTGCTGACAGCTGTTCCAGGTTCGCTTCCGCCCACTGGCATAGATTCATGGCTTCCTTGGCTAGAGGGGTGCTCTTGGTACCTCCCTGGCGGTTGACATAGGCCACAGTCGTGGCATTGTCCGACAGGACCCGTACTGGCTTCAACGCCAGTACCGGAAGGAACTCCAAAAGCGCCAACCGATTGGCTCTGAGTTCCAGGAGGTTGATAGACCACTTTGCCTCTGCAGGAGACCAGAGCCCCTGCACTGTCCTTCCCAAGCAGTGGGCTCCCCAGCCCGTCAAAGAGGCGTCCGTTGTGACGACAATCCACTCCGGGGTCACCAGAGGCATTCCCGCAGACAACTTGTCTGTCTGCATCCACCAGCTCAGCGCCTTGCGCACTGCTGGGTCCAAGGGAAGGCGCACAGCATAATCCTCCGACACCGGAGTCCAGCGCTGCAGCAGAGAGTGTTGTAGTGGTCTCATATGAGCCCTGGCCCAGGGCACTACTTCCATCGTGGCCGTCATAGAGCCCAACAGCTGCACATAGTCCCAAGCCCGAAGCGGAGAGGCTACTAGGAACTGGTACACCTGAGCCTGAAGTTTGACAATCCGATTGTCCGGCAGGAACACTCTGCCCACTTGGGTGTCGAATCGAACTCCCAGATACTCCAGGGACTGAGTCGGGCGCAGCTGGCTTTTCTCCCAGTTGATGATCCACCCCAGGGAGCTCAAAAGAGCAATCACCCGGTCCACAGCTTTGCCGCACTCTGCATAAGAGGGGGCTCGGATCAACCAGTCGTCCAGATAAGGATGGACTTGTACTCCTTCCTTTCGCAGGAAGGCCGCGATGACCACCATTACTTTGGAGAAGGTCCGCGGAGCAGTAGCCAACCCGAACGGGAGGGCTCTGAACTGGAAGTGTCGGCCCAGGACTGCAAAACGCAGAAAGCGTTGATGAGGAGGCCAGATGGGAATATGCAAGTACGCTTCCTTGATGTCCAAAGATGCCAGGAACTCCCCTGCCTTCACTGCCGCTATAACAGAGCGGAGAGTCTCCATGCGAAAGTGCCGAACTTTCAAGGCCCGATTGACCCCTTTGAGGTCGAGGATAGGCCGTACAGAAACTCCTTTCTTTGGTACCACAAAGTAAATGGAGTAACATCCCTTGCCAAGCTGATTTTCTGGCACCGGAACGACCGCACCCAGGCGGATGAGATTGTCCAAGGTCTGCTGCACTGCCACAGCTTTGACCGGAGACTTGCAGGGAGAGAGTACAAACCCGTCTCTTAAGGGTCGGCAGAACTCTAGCTTGTAGCCGTCGCTGATGACTTCCAGCACCCAAGCGTCTGAAGTTACCCTGGTCCACTCGCCCAGAAACGAGGACAGGCGTCCTCCAATCTGCACTGGGCCATGGACCAGGACCCCGTCATTGGGTACGAGACCCTGGGGGAGGACCGGAGGGCGCACCTCCGGGACGGCGGTCTCTGCGAAAGGAATGCTGCTTGGGGGAGAAGTTCCTCTTGAAGGAAGAGGGGGCAGAGGAACCCGACTTGCCCGGGCGGTACTGACGGGCTTCCTGAAACCGTCCTCTGGAGTTACCGGGGCGAGCACTGGCCCGAGCCCTGACCTCTGGTAACCTCTTGCCCTTAGACGTGCCGAGATCGGTCACAATTTTGTCCAGCTCGACCCCAAAGAGCAGCTTGCCTTTAAAAGGCAACTTAGCCAGGCGGGACTTAGAGGTGTGATCAGCAGACCAATGTTTCAGCCAAAGCCACCGCCGCGCAGAGACTGTCTGAGCCATACCTTTAGCCAAGGCTCTGAAGACATCATACAGTAAGTCTGCCAAATAAGCCAAGCCCGATTCCAGGGCCGGCCAATCAGCCCTCAAGGAAGGATCCAAGGGGGAAGTCCGCTGCACAATCGTCAGGCACGCCCTGGCCACATAGGAGCCGCAAACTGAGGCCTGCAAACTTAAGGCAGCTACCTCCAATCTTCTGTCTTGGGCGTCCTTTAGGGCCGTGCCACCTTCCACCGGCAACGCCGTTTTCTTAGTCACCGCAGTGATTAAAGAATCCACAGTAGGCCAAAGAAAGGCCTCCCGTTCACTTTCAGGCAAAGGATAGAGGCGGGACATAGCCCTAGCCACTTTGAGGCTCGCTTCCGGGACATCCCATTGAGCCAAAATTAAGGTGTGCATGGCATCATGCACGTGGAAGGTTCTAGACGGGCGCTTCGTCCCCAGCATAATGGCGGAGCCAACAGGGGCTGAGGGAGAGACGTCCTCTGGAGAGGAAATCTTCAAAGTGCTCATGGCCTGCACTAACAGGTTGGGCAAATCCTCTGAGCGAAAGATCCGCGCTGCAGAGGGGTCATCCGCTCCATCCGAGCGGGAATCCGTCTCCTCCAAGGAATCCCCAAAGGACCGTTGGGAGAACTCAGATACGCTGCCCTCATCTACATCCGAGGAGACAAAGTCCTCTAAGGCCTGGGAATCCACCCGAGGGCGTTTACTTCCGGGGGCCTCAACCCCTTTATCGGACAAGGGAGAAGGGGCAGCGTTTTGCATAAGGAAGGCCTGATGCAGCAGCAAAATAAACTCGGGGGAGAAACCCCCCAGACTGTGCACTTCAGCAGCCTGGGCCACAGCCCTAGACGCACCCTCAACCGGCGCTCGCAAGAGCAGGGGAGAAACATGCGCATCCAAGATGGCGTCCGGCGAGACACTCCGCGAAGGAGCCGCGCGGGAAGAATGGCGCTTAACTTTAGCCGCTTTTTTGCCGTCGCCCAAATCAAGGGCGGCCATGGCATTTACGTCTCCTAGCTCAAGGGCGGCCCAAGAAGAAGCCGTCCGAGCAGAGTGGCCGGCCAAGATGGCGGAGGCGAGCAGCGGGGGATGGGGATGGGCGTTTATGGCGGGAAAAACCGCCGCACCGGAGGAAGACCCGGGACACTGACCGGCCTCCAAACTGACACCCAACAAGGGCGAATCAGACTTTGACCCCCGCATCCCCGCTAGAAGCGCACACGTGGTCCGGGGAGCGATGCTTCGCGCCCTCGCCCTCCGACGCCATAGGCCACGTGGAGATCGATCGGGGAACCCCCTGCCCGCTATAAAAAGGTAAAAATTACCTGCTTCTCGCTCCGAGCTGTAACGAACTGGTGTCCCAGTGAGTAGCTGCAATAAACGTTTAAATAAACGCCCTTAAGGACGTACAAAATTTTTTTTTTTAAATTAAACGGAGCCAGCGGGAGGGGGGGGGAAAAAAAAGGAGGGACCTGGCACCACCAGGTTTGCACTTGCTCAAGAAGAGCCCTCAACCCCAGGTACTCAACAAAACCTAAAAATTAGGCTTGGAGACCTAGCCAGAGCTGCTGCTGTGTGTGACCATCACCTGCTCAGATAGAGAACATACTGAGGAGTTTTCGGCAGCACATGACCACATATAGGGAGGCAAAAGGATTGCTCTCTATCTCCACCTGCTGGTAGATGGACACAACCCACCAGTCTATGGATTGATCAGCATGATGATATGGAATCTGCTTTAAAGTGCATGCGCTGTACAAGATCTCATGCTTCTGCTCCTCCACATTACACCAGGTTCTACCATGACAGGGTTGTATTCTGAACCCACCACAAATTCCTTCCTAAACTGGTATCTGATTTCCATCTCAATCAAACCGTTGTACTACCTGCCTTCTTCCCAAAGCCACACTAATCTTGTAGAAGCAGCAGTGTATACCTTGGACTGCAAATGTGCTCTAGTATACTACCTAGAATGTACAAAACCCCAGGAAGTTCTCCCAGTTTGTTGTGTCCAACCCTAAGTGGTGATGGGAATCCCCAACCTAACGTCTATTCGTGGTCTGAGGAGGCACCCCAGACAGTTAGATTTTCAGGATACCCACAATGAATATTCATGAGAGAGATTTCATACATTACCTCCACTGCATGAAAATATCAAGAATTATCATTATAGATATCCTGAAAACCTGAGCCTTCACTGCATTCAAATATCTCTCGTGAATTATCATTGTAGATATCCTGAAAACCTGACTGGCTGGGTGCCTCCTAGGACCAGGTTTGTGAACCACTGCCATATAGCCTTGACAGCAGCCACCTTTATGTTTCAACAATTTTTTATTGATGACACAACAGAAAATACAGCTGACAAACTCAGTTTACACCAAGTTAGACACAACTGAACTTAATGAGCACCATATATTGGGCTTGCCATCAATAGTCTGTTAAATTGTACAGCGCTGTGTAACCCTAGTAGCACTTTAGAAATGTTAAGTAGTAGTAGTAGTAGTTTAAACATTTTTCTCCTCTTCCCCACCTACTGCGTCATTCCCAACACTTTTTTAATAGATCCAACCAATTAGGTTTCAACAGTTTTTATTAATGAAGCTCAAAAATGGTGTTTACAGAATATAAATGTCTTTACAATCAAGCAACACACACCAAGTACTGAAATTGTACGATATTGCTCGTCTCCATTAATCTTTTAACTTTATCCCCCCCCCCTTGTACTGTTAACTAACATGTAATCAACAAGATCTATTAACCACAATTTCCCAACAACCCTTCCCCCCCATCTTTCCATTCAACCATTGACACCATATGTTCAAATGCTTGCCCCCCAAAGATATAACCACCTTCAGGTATCAGCTGTACATTCACAAAGCCTTGAATTAAGATCAAACCATAATGTGTTAATTTACTCCTCTCCGTAAGAGAGCCAGGGGGCCTGTGGTCTGATGGCCCTCCTACCCCTCTCCGGAAGACGTCCATATCCTGCTGGGGAAGGGCTAATATAACTCCAAATAGGTTCCCCCCCTTTATTACCCCCCCTCCTAAGCCCCCCCTCCCCCCCCCCCCCCCCCCCCCCCACCGTGGTCTGCTCTACTGTCTTTCCAATTCCTAAATGGTGGTAGAAAGAGGACTATAATCCCAATTAATTTCCATTAGTTGCCGAGGGAAGTTTGGACAATGCACCAAGTTTATTAATAATATGACTCCTCGCCCTATGGGACAAAGTGTTAATATATCCTTCCCAGGTAAGGAAAAAATTGCTTTGTGTCCGAGGGTTAAGCAGAGAGTCCTGGAGCTCCATCGTAAGTAAATCATGTAGGCGATTCCTCCATTGCCAAAGGAGGGGTTCAGTTCTTGTGTCCAGTTAACAAGTATGCACTTCATACCCACCAAAAAAGCCTTATGGGCCATTATATTCTGGTATCTCGTACCCCCCTCCACTGGAGCATGGCAACCCAAAAGAATACTCGTAGGCTGCTGATTGACCGTTTTCCCTCCTATTCTTTCTAAATATCTAACTATCCTGGTCCAGAAGGCTGTTATAGCTGAGCACTTCCAAAAGGCATGGTAGAAATTATTGTCCGGTGCCCCACAGCGTCTACATTGGGCAGATTCTATGTATCCCATCTGATTCAGTCGAGACTGAGAGGTATATGCCCTGTATATCACTCTGACCTGGCATTCTCGGAGGTTTGTGTTTTGCGTCCATTTCAGAACTCCCCTCCAACCCTTTAACAAATCTCCCGGGGTGATCCCTCTTTGTGTGTCTGCTGACCATTTTGCTGCCACTCGTGTGAGGTCTCCCTGTGGTCTTGCCAGTAGCAGCCTTTTATGTAATATGGATATCGAAATAGAATCCTCTGATATCATCTCAAATAATTCCCCCATCTTAGTGGTCAGATCAACACCAAGTGCATCTCGGGGAAGTGAAGCTATATAATGTCTAAGCTGTTCGTATGCAAAACATACCCCCCAATCCGCTTCGTCTAGGTTTAATTCGGCCATTGTTTTAAGATTACCACTAGGCTCCAACCAATAATGTAGAAGTACTTTATCTCCTTCCCCCCAGGATCTCACTATAGGATTTTCAGCCCCTGGGCGGAACGCCTCATTCCCTAGAAGGGGTAGTAATCTACTACATCTAGGATCAAAGGACCACAGCCTAGCCAAGTCCTTCCATATGGCCTTTAAGGGCCCCACTAATACACTAGTCCTCAACCTTGTGGGTAGGTCCTTCAATGTCCCATGTAAGACATACATCAGGTTTAAGGGGCTACACCTTGCTATTTCTATCCCCAATGGGGTATAATCCTCCCTCTGCAGATACCAGTCCCCTAGGTGGCGCAGTAAACATGCTACATTATAGCGTTTAATGTCCGGCATTCCCATCCCCCCGTTCCTCCAAGGCCTCACCAGTTGTGAAAATCGTATCTGGGGTCGTTTCCCAGCCCACAAAAATTTTGAAAGCAGTTTTTGTAAAGATCTCACTTCCTGGTGCTTGAGATATAATGGGATTGTCTGTAAAAAGTAAAGCCATTTAGGGAAAAGCACCATATTAAACAAGGAGATGCGGCCTATTAACGATATCGGTAGCCCTGCCCATCTTCCCAGTGTCCTCTTGGTGTCTTCTAGCAAGTATTCTACATTAGCACTATATAGCAGCTTGGGGTCCTTGGTGAGTTGGATCCCTAGGTATTTAAACGCCTCCCCCACTCTCTTAAGTGGACAACATAGACTTTCCCACTGCTCCTCCCTCATGTGAAGTGTCATAACCTCAGATTTGTCTAGATTGAGCCGAAAACCAGAGTAATCCCCAAATTCAGCAAAAATGTCCAATAGTGACGGTAAGGACACCTGGGGGTCCTGTATTATAGTCAAAAGGTCATCTGCGAAGGCCGAGATCTTAAAGGAAGTTTGCTGTATCTGTACCCCTCTCACCTCCCTCATATTCTGGATTTCTCTTATAAGAGGGTCAAGCACCAACACAAAAAGAAGGGGCGAGAGGGGACATCCCTGTCGGGTACCCCTGGCAATCCCGAACGTCGCAGATGCCTGCCCGTTTACCCATACCTCCGCAACAGGCCCCTGGTACAGCGTTTCTATGGCATGTAGGAAAAACCCCTCCATCCCAAATGCCTTCAGGGAGGCAAACATGAAGTCCCAGTTAACCCGATCAAATGCCTTTTCGGCATCAAAACTAATTATTAAGGCCGGGGTTGATGATTCATGTAGGCTTTCCAACGCTCCCAGAATCTGTCTCATATTTCGAGCTACTGATCTTTCTCGTACAAAGCCCACCTGAGACTCCTTCACTATCTCCGGCAGGATCCGTGCCAGTCTGTTTGCCAGAATCTTTGCCAGTAATTTTGTTTCAAAAGGAAGCAAAGAGATAGGTCTATATGAACTGGCTAAGAGTGGGTCACGGCCTGGTTTTAACAGGACTATGATTTGTGCCTTCCTTAAAGACTCTGGTAGACCCCCCAGCTCTATACATTTATTGAAAACCTCTGTCAGGCAGGGTACAATATCCGAGCTAAGGAGTTTATAAAACTCAGAGGAGAGCCCATCCACTCCTGGAGACTTATGCAACGGGCTGGCACGTATACCCCAACTCACCTCGTCCTCTGTTATTAATCTATTAAGGCTACTTTGTTGTATCTCTGTGATCTGGGGCAGTGATTGTCCTGCTAAGTAACACTCGGCTTGAAGCCCCTGATCTTCAGGAGGGGAATATAAAGCTTCATAAAACTGCCGGAATACTTCATTCACTCCCTCCAGAGTATGCTGAGTACTCCCCTGTGCATCTCTGATTTGTGACACATATCTGGAACCACCCATTTGCTGTAACAGTCGTGTCATCAATTTCCCTTGCTTATTTGCGTGTTTATATAACTGATAACGATAATAAAAATTTGATTTTTTGGCTTTGGCATGTATTAACTGGTTCAAAGATGACTGGGCTTCTAATAGTCTTGATTTATTTAAGGGCGTTGGGTTAGCACCAAATCTCTGGCGTGCCTGTCCCACTACCTTCCCCATCCTGACTATCTCTGCCTCTCTAGATCTTTTCTTATAGGAATGATATGAAATTATGGCTCCTCTCAGCACGGCCTTGGCCGCTTCCCAAAATAGTATCGGGTCTAAGTGATAACTATTCTCATTAAACTCTGAATATTCTTTCCACTGGGATTGTATATAGGAGGCAAACTGTGGGTCGTAGAACAGTTCTGTGGGAAATCGCCACCTAGGCTTCTGAGTTCTATCCCCATCACACCCAATTGTGATCCACACAAAAGCGTGGTCTGAGACCTGTGTTGGCCCTATCTCAGCCTGTTGTAACCAAGGAATCCTATTTGCCGAAACCAGGATATAGTCAATTCTGGATAGTGTATCATGTGCCCTAGATAAATGGGTATAGTCCCTCTCTCCCGGATGGTACAGGCGCCATGCATCAACTAGATCTAACATCGAGCACAGCCGTGGGACTCCCTTTGTCAAGTTCACTGGCCCTACTCTAGAGGCTCCAGTACTATCCAGCAATGGATCATATACTGAGTTAAAATCTCCCCCCATAAGTATAGGCATCTGATCAAAAGAGTGCACATGTCTCACCAGGGTCTGATAGAACCTCCTGTCATATTGGTTTGGTGCATATATATTAATTAGTAAGAAAGGGTGGTTATTTACATGAGCTTCTAAGAAAACATATCTTCCTAGCGGGTCCACAATTACTCGTTTTTTTGTAATATGAAGCCCTTTGCGGAATAGGATAATGACTCCCGCCTTTCTATTTGGTGACGGGCTTTCCACGTAGTCTCCCACCCACCATTTACACAACTTCTTATGTTCTATTGCTGTTAGGTGTGTCTCCTGTAACATTGCTATATGTGCCTTTTGTCTATTTAAAGTCTGTAGAATCTTACTTCTTTTGATTGGGGAGGAAATACCCCCCACATTCCAAGATATTAGCTTAACCATAGCCTATCCTATTTGGCTCACGTATGTTATTAAACCTGTTATAAAGAGAAAGGTGTCCCAGCCTACACCTCCCTCTGCTGCCTTGTATACTCTCCTCACTTCCTAATTGACTTCTCCTACCCCATTTACATGCCATACTCACACAGACCTGCTCCCCACCCCTTCCCCTATTCCCCCCCCCTCCCCTCCCCTCCCCCCCATGAATTCCCTCCCCCCCCCCTCCAATCTGTAAACCCTTGAGTTCCAACAGGGAACTCATCACGTATAGTGTCCTTTCCCCCTCTTTTTTAAGTTACCATCTGCTCCCTGGGGAAAACCCCAACATGTATTATTTATGCCTGTCTCCATTTATTGAGACCGGGTGTTTACCTTATGTTTACCTTATACCCCTCTGTCCATTTATTCCCTTGAGACCAAAGATTAGGTATGGAGATATAGTCTCTATTCATACTTAACAGTCTTCTAGTCCATGTCTCAAAGTCTCTTTCAACTCACATGCTCCGTCAAAGACTTTCTTCTTTAAAACACCATTGTTCCACCATCAGGTTGCAGATTCCTGTACAATACTCTTGAGGAATTCTTTAGCTGCAGCCACCTCTGCAAAGAGTTTATCTCCTCCCTCGTACTGCACCTTCAGTTTAGCAGGATATATCAGCGCAAACCTGATTTTTCTCTCATGTAAAGCCGCACACACGGGCGCAAATTCCTTTCGCGCCGCTGCTACACGTGCTGAGTAATCTTGAAAGCAAAGTATCCGTTGGCCTTCACAGCGAAGCTCTCCTCCTGCCCTTACCGCCTGCAAAATCGCCTGTTTGTGGCCATAGTGGAGAATCTTCATTATCACCGCCCGCGGCCTCGCCGCGCCTTGGCGCTTCGGCCCCAGCCGATGTGCTCTCTCGATGCGCAGCGGGCCCGGCAGGTTATTCATTTTTAATGTGCTCTGAAGCCAGGTTTCTAGAAAGCTGCCCAACTCTGAGTCCTTTATGTGTTCCGGGAGCCCAATTAGTCGTAAATTATTACGACGAGACCTGTTCTCTAAGTCGTCTAGTTTGTTTTCTAGCTCCACTATTTTCTTCTGTAGTACCTCCACAGGTTGTTCGGATGTCACTGCTCGGTCTTCCAGGTCACTTATCCGCTGTTGCATGTGGTCCAAATCGAGGTGGAACCCGTCAAGCCGTTCGTGGGCAGATTCTGCGCGGTCAAACAACGCTTGCAGTTTTTTATCGAGGGCCGCCTCTACCGCCGCTGTCACCTCCGCGGTAATTTCTGCTGTCCATACTGAGCAAACGCTCGAATTCGGCGAATGCTGTCCGGGCGCCATCTTGGATTCTGCGATCTTGCCTTTCTCTTTGTCTTTTTTAAGCGTTTTCGCCGCCATTCTTCTTCACAAAGTTACCAAACAACAACCACCCGGTCTCCAAGTGTAAGGCTGGCGAAATTAAAGTTTGTTTTTCCCCTTTGAGGCTGTTAATATCGTAAGATGATGGGGGAATCGCAGGAGCTCAGTTCCAACGTGACTTCACTCCTGCATCACACCACGTGATCTCTAGATCCAACCAATTAAACAATTTCCATATGCCTAGACCCTTTCCCACCCTCTCCTCCTCCTTCCCAAGTCCTGCATGTATAAACCAATGCAGCCACCTTTAAAGACCAACTGCAGTAGGTCAAATGTTACTCTGCCTCTATTAAGTCTCTCCTACACCTAAGAGTCCCTTCCCTGGTGATGGTTCATCAGTAAACAAATAGTGGTCTTGATTTGAACCTTTATCAAGAACTGGGCCTACCTTGTATAGGCTCTCCTTCTGCTATAAGCTTCATATATTTGTCGCACTTGAAATTTCTCATTAAACCTAATAGGGGTTATCTAGATAATCTGTAGACCTATTATTGAGCAGCTGAAATTAGAGCAATCAGCCCCCACCCCAAATAAATCCTTTAGCAGGTAGCATACTCTACTTATTTTTGGTGACTTGTTTCCCCCAAATAAATTGAAATATATTTTCACTCAACAGATAGTTAAGCTCTGGCACTCTTTGCTGGAGAATTTAGTTTAAAAAAGGTTTGGAAAAGTCCATAGTCTGCTATTGAGACAGACATGGGGAAGCTACTGCTTGCACTGGGATTGGTAGCATGGAATGTTGCCACTATTTGGATCTCTGCCAAGTACTTGTGACCTGGTTTGGCCACTGTTGGAAACAGGAGAGTGGGCTAGATGGAGCACTGGTCTGACCCAGTATAGCTATTCTACCTTACTTTGCATCTTCCTCTGTGCACTTTTAAGAATTCAGTGGGGAGGACTAAACATTTTGGTGTATATTCATTTTACATGCTGCAATATGACCTGACCCACCTACTGCAAGCATTTAGTCAACTTGTCCTAAAAGGAGCCAAAGTTCAAATGAAAGCCTTTCCCAATCTGCCACAATTCTTACTCCAAAATACTTTATACACCCCTTTAGCCCATGGGAAAGGGAAGGCCTCTCAACACACTCTCCTGCCATTCACTCAGTTGGATCTTTAATGCTTTAAATATCATATTAATCTTGTAAGTTTATGCAAGCTATTTTATCAGTCGTATTTGATACACCATCCTTTGGGGGAACCCCCCCCCCAACAAAACAGTTTAAAATACAATGGTTTAGTCCCAAACCTAATTTATAAAAAAACATGAAAATCTCAAAACCAATTTATAATTATAAATAGAATCTAACAAGTTGGAGATTATATAATACCCTGAAGTACCCCCAAATGTAAGAAACTAAAAGCAGAAAATATTTTTTACAGACCCCCCCCCCCCCCTTGAAGGTTTCAAGATTGAGGCTTGGAAGGGAATTCCATAGTGCTAGAGCAAGATGATAAAAAGCAGACTCCTAAGTAGACTCAAGCCTAGCTCTAGAGAGAGGTATAACCAATTTTAATTTTGAGCTTGCAAAAGCCAAAATTTTTAATTTCCTACAATAATTACCCTGAAGCAAGTGGGCTTCTTTCAACAGAGGCAAAAATCCTATTCTGTTTTCTAGCACCCATAATCACTTTAACAGACAAATTATGAATTGGCTAGAGTCTGTTCACTAAATAATTGGCATGGCCATTAAATAATTTGCATAATTAGTCTGGTCTACTCAAAATCCAAAGTGTGTAACAGTGTGACAAGGCGGTGGCCGTAGCTAGAAGGTTGTTAGGCTGTATAGAGAGAGGTGTGACCACCAGAAGAAAGGGGGTGTTGATGCCCCTGTATAAGTCGTTGGTGAGGCCCCACCTGGAGTATTGTGTTCAGTTTTGGAGGCCGCATCTTGTTAAGGATGTAAAAAGAATTGAAGCGGTGCAAAGAAAAGCTACGAGAATGGTATGGGATTTGCGTTACAAGACATATGAGGAGAGACTTGCTGAACTAAACATGTATACTCTGGAGGAAAGGAGAAACGGGTGATATGATACAGACGTTCAAATATTTGAAAGGTATTAATCCGCAAACAAACCTTTTCCGGAGATGGGAAGGTGGTAGAACGAGAGGACATGAAATGAGATTGAAGGGGGGCAGACTCAAGAAAAATGTTAGGAAGTATTTTTTCACGGAGAGAGTAGTGGATGCTTGGAATGCCCTCCCGCAGGAGGTGGTGGAAATGAAAACGGTAACGAAATTCAAACATGCATGGGATAAGCATAAAGGAATCCTGTGCAGAAGGAATGGATCCTCAGGAGCTTAGTCGAGATCGGGAGGCGGGGCAGACTTATACGGTCTGTGCCAGAGCCGGTGGTGGGAAGCAGGGATAGTGCTGGGCAGACTTATACAGTCTGTGCCAGAGCCGGTGGTGGGAGGCAGGGATAGTGCTGGGCAGACTTATACGGTCTGTGCCAGAGCCAGTGGTGGGAGGTGGGGCTGGTGGTTGGGAGGCGGGGATAGTGCTGGGCAGACTTATACGGTCTGTGCCAGAGCCGGTGGCTGGGAGGTGGGGCTGGTGGTTGGGAGGCGGGGATAGTGCTGGGCAGACTTATACGGTCTGTGCCCTGAAGAGCACACGTAGAAATCAAAGTAGGATATACACAAAAAGTAGCACATATGAGTTATCTTGTTGGGCAGACTGGATGGGCCGTTCAGGTCTTTTTCTGCCGTCATCTACTATGTTACTATGTAATTTGTGTATAG
The DNA here is from genome assembly GCF_901765095.1 of Microcaecilia unicolor. Lineage (NCBI taxonomy): Eukaryota > Metazoa > Chordata > Amphibia > Gymnophiona > Siphonopidae > Microcaecilia > Microcaecilia unicolor. The sequence goes on along the minus strand of NC_044031.1, from coordinate 656,705,994 downwards.
ACGATTTGGCCCAGAGGGTCAAACTTACCTAATGTAGCAGCTAAAAAAACATGGGAAAACTGACATTTTTCTTCTGGCTGCCCTTTCACCAGACCTCAGCTATGCTTCAGATGTTCCATTGATTTTTTTGCTTTGATTTTGGGGGGGGGGGGAGGATTATTTACAGCTTTAGTGCAGAGCTCTGATTTTAGGCAGTCATCTAGCAGGGTCATGTCTCTTCCTCCCTACTGCCTGCCCAATGAGAGAGACTTGCATATGTACTGCTTTAAGAACTGGGAGCAAATACCATGACAACATGGTTTTACCAAAGGGAAATTGTGCCAAACAAATCTCATTGAATTCTTTGATTGGGTGACAGGAGCATTGAATCAGGGACGAGCTATAGACGTAATCTACTTAGATTTCAGCAAAGCTTTTGACATGGTTCCCCACAGGAGGCTCTTAAATAAACTGGATAGGCTGAAGATAGGACCCGAAGTGGTGAACTGGATTAGGAACTGGTTGACGGACAGAAGCCAGAGGGTGGTGGTGAATGGAATTCGCTTGGAGGGAAAGGTGAGTAGTGGTGTGCCTCAAGGATCGGTGCTGGGACTGATTCTGTTCAATATATTTGTGAGTGACATTGCCGAAGGGTTAGAAGGTAAAGTTTGCCTATTTGCGGATGATACTAAGATCTGTAACAGAGTGGACACCCGGGAGGGAGTGGAAAACATGAAAAAGGATCTGAGGAAGCTAGAAGAATGGTCTACGGTTTGGCAATTAAAATTCAATGCGAAGAAATGCAAAGTGATGCACTTAGGGAATAGAAATCCTCGGGAGACATGTGTTAGGCGGGGAGAGTCTGTTAGGAACGGACGGGGAGAGGGATCTTGGGGTGATAGTATCTGAGGATCTGAAGGCGACGAAACAGTGAGAGAAGGCGGTGGCTGTAGCTAGAAGGTTGTTAGGCTGTATAGAGAGAGGTGTGACCAGCAGAAGAAAGGGGGTGTTGATGCCCCTGTATAAGTTGTTGGTGAGACCACACCTAGAGTATTGTGTTCAGTTTTGGAGGCCATACCTTGCGAAGGATGTAAAAAGAATTGAAGCGGTGCAAAGAAAAGCTACGAGAATGGTAAGGGATTTGCGTTACAAGACATATGAGGAGAGACTTGATGACCTGAACATGTATACTCTGGAAGAAAGGAGAAACAGGGGTGATATGATACAGACGTTCAAATATTTGAAAAGTATTAATCCGCAAACGAACCTTTTCTGGAGATGCGAAGGCGGTAGAACGAGAGGACATGAAATGAGATTGAAGGGGGGCAGACTCAAGAAAAATGTCAGGAAGTATTTTTTCACAGAGAGAGTTGTGGATGCTTGGAATACCCTCCCGCCGGAGGTGGTGGAAATGAAAACGGTAACAGAATTTAAGCACGCGTGGGATAAACATAAAGGAATCCTGTTCAGAAGGAATGGATCCAAAGGAGCTTAGCCGAGATTGGGTGGCAGAGCCGGTGGCGGGGATAGTGCTGGGCAGACTTATACGGTCTATGCCAGAACCGGTGGTTGGGAGACGGAGATAGTGCTGGGCAGACTTACATGGTCTGTGCCCTGAAAAGGACAGGTACAAATCAAGGTAAGGTATACACAAAAAGTAGCATGAGTTTATCTTGTTGGGCAGACTGGATGGACCATGCAGGTCTTTTTCTGCCGTCATCTACTATGTTACTATGTATGTTACCATTATCCAAGGCAAGGGGGAGGATTACTCTCCAATGCTGATGTCAGCTCAAATACTCAGAGTTCAATTAGGTTCAATTGTAAATCTGGTCCCCCAGCTACTCTTCCTACCTACTTATTAAAAAAAACAAACTCTTCAAACCCATCAAGTGCCATCAGATTCCAAGTTTGATCTCTTCTTGTTAATGACCCCTCCTAGCTGTTTTGTTTGAGTTAGGTGTTGCCTGAACTGTTTTTCTGTTTGGCCTCAAGAATAGGGAAGGAGGGCTGGATACTACATAACTCACCCAGATCCACAAAGTGCTAGAAGGAACAGCTATTTCAAAGGCAGTGTCTGCCTACTACAAGTTTCGGAAAAGGGAAGGACAAGCATGCGTGTACTGAAGGACTGATTAGGGTTGTTTGGAGCCAGCACTAACCTTTGGCCTTACTCTAACTGAAGTGCAGGCATGAACCCCAAAGCCTGAAAATAATATGGCCAATAGCCATGCTTAATCTCAACAACTCTGATAGGAGTTGATATTCTAGTCTAAAATCAGGCCATACTTATCTTCTGTCTGACCTCGACTGTAGTTTAATAGAAATGGAGTGGTCGCATGGAATGTTGCTGCTATTTGGGTTTCTACCACGTATTTGTGACCTAGCTTGGCCACTGTTGGAAACAGCATACCAGGCTAGATGAACCATTGGTCTGACCTGGTATGGTTGTTATGTATTTGTATGACTAAATGGCAGAAAATAAAAAGTTAGCCTTATGCTTCAGTTGTGGATGGTTCTCCTCTCTTGCAACACTGATGCTGCACTAATTCTGAGGCCAAGGCATAACTTCTCTTCCTATAGGCTTTGGCCAAGATGACAAATTGCAACTACTGGCAATGTGCTATGAAGAAGCAACAGCAACATTGATTTTGTCTTTACCGTGGTGTTTTCTCTCAACAAGTTAAAATAAAAGTATAAACCCAGGAGACAGCTTTCATTGTAATGACTGCAAATTTACTGTAAAACATTGTTTACATAAGTACTGGTATTTAGCTGCAAGGGAGTCACAACCCAATCACTAGTGTACAGATTCTTTACAGAAACAAAATGTGAGAACAAATGGGAAATTTTCTCTTTTCATGCTATACCACATGATGCTACTATCCAACTCCATTACCATACCTATTATTCAACAATCTATATACTGGTCAGCTGGAATCTCTACCACAATTCCATCAGGTACAGAAAAAACAGAACAGCAATGCACAAATGACATCATATTGTAGATTGATGTAGCAAATGAACCAACCTCAACATTTCATTTGAAAAACTTTCTATACCGCTCTAGCAGTTCTCTCCCCCCCCCCCCCCCCCCCCCCCCCCCCCCCCCCAGACCTAGATTCAATTTTGAGAGTATGTTGGCTGTGCAAAACAGCTCCAGTAATACAGGCTGCAACTTTGTTGTATTTTCCTATTAAACTGGAAATTGGTGGTTCTGAGAAGCTTCAAATCAAGCCCCCCCCCCGCCCCCCTTAAAGGTCACAAACAAGCAGGCAATGCTGAAGGCCCATTGCTGCTGTGAAAGAACAATCCTGAAATGTTCTGTAAATACTTCAATATTGTTTTTCTGAATGCAGTGCAGATAGAAACAATTTGCATTAACCACTTGTTCGTTCAGTAACTACTGGCAGCCTGTGTCATTCTTTTTTATTTTCTGGGTTGCACTAACATTCTCTAAATTAAATATTTCAAATTTCATTATGTACATTAAAAAATATATTTTCATCCCACTGACAGGTGTAAAAAAACAAATTCACGTCCACAGGTATGCAAACTCCTGTTTTAGCACTTGGTTGTTCCCCTCCCCCCCTTCTTGGTTGTAAGCAATATTATTGCTTGCAGCACAAATGTATACAACATAGTTTATGCACTTGGGTAATACTTAAGGTGCTACATGTATCTACTAACCCATGAGGTGAAGACCCTCAGCTCTTAAGTTACTTCTTATAAATCTTGAAATCCCCTCAGTCCAGTTACAGAAAGGCCAGGTTAAATATCCAGGTTGGGCTGGAGGTTAATATCTGCATAAAAACTCTTCCACCCTACCAGGTTGTTCTAATTTTTTTGTTATTATTTGGTTTTAGCTCATGCTTTTTCAGTACCAGTTTATTATATTCAGGTATAATAGATATTTTCTTGTCCCCAGAGGGCTTACAGTCCAAGTCTGTACCCAAGGCAATGGTGGGTTAAGGAGCCTTTTACTAAAGCATGCTAGAATCTGGGCTTAAACTGTTACTATATTGGTTGTGCTAAGCCCAGATTTAATGCCACTCCTTTTGAGGACAATTCCTCTACATTTTATTGCAGGTTATGCATTGTTACCATTCATGTGTTTTACCTGGGAGCACAGATGCTATGTGCTAGCTGGTTAATGATTCCATGCCCACAATCTATCCATGCCACACCCCTCAGACAAAAATTTAGAAAAACTCACTAAAGTACAGTAACAGCTAACTACTGACAACCCCTTTGTGTTTGCATGGTAGAATGTTACCCTGCACTAACCACACACTAAGGGCTTAATGTACCCTCCAGGAGACTTACCCAAGTTCATAGGGAATAGCAGTAGGATTTGAACCCTGGTTCTAAGACCACTGTTGCGAGGGTTTTTTTTTTTTTATAGAGTATGGTACACGGTAAGTGTGAATGCGTTTTATGGACAAACTCACTCTTGCACGATCTCCGTTTGCTATCTGTAACATCAGTCCAATAATTCAACCTCTGTGTTGAATGCCCAGACCAAGACTAGCCATTTTAACCTACATGTCACTACAAAGAACCCCACCCCACTTAATTACAAATCTAAAAACTATACACGTACAGTGCAGCCTTAACACTACACCACCACTATTTCACTATGGCGCCTGAGTTAACGAGACATCGATATTCAAAATGATTTAACCAGCTAAGAGTGACCGCTGAAAAGTTAAATCACTTGTTTAAGACTATCTGCTAATTTTCAGTGGCACTTAACCAGTTATTGCCTACATTAGCCGGTGCCAATATTCAGTACTTAACCAGAAAAAGTAACTGCCTCAAACATAGTCCTATCTTAATGCGGTAACCCATAGCTGCTTAAGTTCTGAATATTGACTTATCTGGCTATGCATTAGCTGGCTCCACAAAAACTGGATGTTCTATGCCAATGCCTGAACATGGCCTGGCACTGAAGATCTGAGAGTAATGCTGCAGGCAGTCAGCAAAAGACTTGCTGACCCCTCAATCTACATTTTTTAAAAAACAAACATACAAAGCTTGTTTTCTGCATAACTCTGTCAAAACTTGACTAATTTCAATAAAATTTGGGATTTATCATCTTGAATAAATTTGCAGGAAGCCTACACTTACGCTGGCCACCTCACCTAAATGACATTGGCACCACCTAGTGATTATTGTCATACATGTAGACACCATTTTGCTTTAAACATACACAGTTACCATGGTTTTCTGTCAGGTTTTCTTATTAAAAATTAGTATCTGGTAAAAGGTTATAGTTCTCAGAGCCTGGTACAAGAGTTGTCAGAAAAGCGGTGGAAGAGGGTAAGCGCTGACTATGTTTTGAAGAGATTGTAAAAACTGGGTTCACTGATTGCCAGTCAGGAAGCAGCAGGGCCTGATCAACTCCTACTGAATAAACTATCACAACCGTTGAAAAAGCAGATAATGAAGTGACATCATTTAGGTGAAGTGGCTGGAGTGCAGGTAGACATTGCACGTTTATTCAGGTTGATATATCCCAAATTTTATTGAAATTAGTCAAGTTTTGACAGAGTTATACAGAACCCAAGCTTTGTATAGTTGTTTTTTTGTTAACAGTGTACATTGATTGTCTGTCCCTGTGACTGACTAAAACAAATAACCTACAAAATACTGCTCTATGAGGGTATGGAGGAGTAGTCTAATGGCTTAATGCAATGGGTTGGAAATCTGGGGAACTGGGTTCAATTCCTACTGCAGCTCCTTGTGACCCTGGGCAAGTCACTTAACCCTCCATTGCTGCAGGTGCAAAAACAGATTGTGTGAGCCTAGTAGTACCAGAGGAAGTACCTGCATAGAATATGTAAACCACTTGTATGACAGAAAGGCATACTCTTTACCATGACCCTTTATTATTAAAAGAATAGGTAGTGGGATTTATTGAATGCAGACTCTGAAACAAAAAGTGACTGTGCTGCTGAATTACATGCCCATTATTTTACACAGTTTCCTTTGTATTTTATTGAAGGGATAGCAGCAGTCATGATACTAGAAATTAAACGTTTTTAAAAGGTACATGAAAGAATGAAGATTTTGTAGAGCAACAGCTCAGGCAGAGGACTCCTGGGCTTCAACCATTCTCTACCAACATGAGTCTGTTCCTTAATACATCTGATGGTTAGAAATCGTATGTTTACACTTAGATGTGCATTTAAAGCAGATGCCCTTATCCTATGAGGTATACATTTCTTTAATATCCCAGAAATATGCATACAAGTAGATTTCATTCCAGTTGAATTACTTTAAATAAATACAAAATATGAAATCTTTAAAAGCTGAATCAACACCAGTCAGAACAAATAAACATTTCTGTGTTTACAACACAAGTCAAGTTTCAGTGGTAGAGGTAATGCGTAGCAATGAACAGTGCAGCCCCCCAACACCAACATTAAAGTCTTCTTCCTTCTGTGCAATAAAAAAAAAGAAGCCATTCCACTTCCAAGAGTCCTAAATGCCTTCTGCAGACCTACCTTTGAGGGTTCACAGATTCTATTAATGCAAACATTTTACAGACCAAATCAGCTTCCATGCCTGGCAGTAAGCAAGTGATTTGGGTCAGTTTGCACAAATTTCTTGTAAGCTTAGAAGTTAAAGTTCAGAGATGCAACAAAAAATTGGCAGATCCCACTCTGGATATACATGTGAACTAACAATTGAGAAGTAGAACTCAGCCTACCATCATAATATGCTAACAATGTACAGAAGTAGGAGCCCCCCCCCCCCCCCCCCACTGAATTTTATGTGGCTCCAAAACCATGGGAAGTGTACACAGAAAATGTCATTAAGTGGAGTTTTGGCAGTTTTAAAAACATTTTCAGAATAGCCACTCTAGTACTTTGTTTTAATCATTTTTCATTACATTTTACTTATCACAAAAGTCTATACAGCTGCATGCACTTCCAGTTCAGACATTACATAGCATTACAGCCCTCTAGGGGTAGTACTGACATTCATTCTGACCTCAGTGTAAAAAGGTTGCCTACACCTGCATTAGATGAAAATCGGCCTGCTGTTATGATAGTAATGGAGTTTCTAGAGGATATCACTATTCCTGGACTGGTTTCATGCACACATTTCGTATTTGCACTAAAAACAGAAGCTGAGCATATTCAAGTAAGGCAAGTTTCATCTTACCTCTCCCTTTTTGATGGAATGCTAGTATTTTATTAACTGCTAATTTGGAAGAGAGGAAAGAATAAAACAGCTAAATACAGGCATTTGTGACATCAGTAACCGGGAAAGCAAAACCCTCTCGCAGTAAGTATTGGGTACATTGCAATGATAGTATCTAATTGGCTGATCTTGTGTGCAATGGTGAAGAAAAACAGAAAATGGGAGTCTGGCTCATTCTCTGTCCCATCAATTTTAAGTATCAAATTTAAAACATTTCAATGTTGCGAGCTAACAGAAAACATCCAAGAACAAAACAGCTACAAAAGGTGCTACTCCAGTCTGCTACCAAAGATTGCACAGGTCTTTGTAAAAGTTATCAGATGTAGAACAACCAAGAGAGACCGGTTGTGGGTAATGTTGGTGAAAGGAGAGGACCGAACAGCTGTTTTATGGACTGCTGATTTAAAAATCTACTCAGGAAAACAAAGCCAATGGCAGTAACAACCCAAGAACTGGGGACGCCCCCCCCCCCCCCCCCCCCCCCAAAACTACCTTTTAGAAATTAGTATTTCAACAGTTTTAGAAGAAATTTGATAATGGAGAGTAAAATCAGAACTGAAAACTGAGGTTCTTATTTAGTCACTGCCAGTAAAAGCTTCTCCACAATATCCTTATATCCTACTCTGATCAAACCACTAGGGAGCGGGTTCCATGTCACTCATTTATGATATGTGGTTTCTGCAAGGGACAGTGTCTCCAATTAGGTTAGTTCTGTGCATACTGAAGGAGCCCATATTGCGCTGTAGCAGTTAGTCTAGGCCTAAGGTGAGAGGCTGGCTCCCTTTTTTTGTGAACACATTACTTTTTTTTTTTTCATGATTCTTTCCAGGGTTTAATCTGCAAGTTTGGAGTCATCCCAAAATGTCACCAAACCTCTGTGTTTAGCAGCTTTACCACTAAGGCCTAAGCAGAGCCCAGCCCCCACTACCTAGAGGAGACAACAAGCTCGGAACAGCAGCATACCCTCTGCTGAATTCAGATCCAGCGAAACACTTTCATTGGCCGAGATAAATACCACCGATCCACGGTGCAGGGTCATCTCAGACAGAGCAGCCGCAGATGTGGCAGTTGCTTCACCTCGTATGACCAGGAGGATACTGGCTGAGTCAACGGCAGAGATGGAGTATTGCTTCATAGTGGGTGGAACCTGGAAGTGAACAAAATCCATGTTAAAACAGCAATCCCCAAAAAGTTTCCTTTAGGCACCACCTTCAGAATATAGTACTGCTATTTCAGAGATATCAAGTCCTATAGATCTGGCTGTAGGGGTACAAGCTCCTGCCACCATATCACAGAGTTTGACCGAGTACACCTTTGGGATATCTTAAAGAACTCAACAATCCTGCAGTACCTTATGATTTACAATACAGAGACAATTCTAAGACTTCTGTTGTAATTAAGGACATGTCCAAGCATGCCTGTCTGAACAAGACCTGTGCTCTGGTGTTGGCTGATACAATACAAAGTAATTTCAGATCACGACAAAGTAATTTCAGATCACGATGACCCCTCAAGACTGAGCTAAACACAATGGAGACTAGGTTCTGGTAATTCCCAGAATTAATGTCACAGGTCAAGTCGGAGCCCTGAATTCCAAGAAAGCACCAAGAATGACATCAAAAGCTTGACCATTAGTCTCATTGGAGCCAGAGTTCTATGAAATGCCTCTACCTAATTATTGTACTACTCCTAGTAACTAGAGTTATACCAAATAGCATATTTTACAATTCAGCCGACTACGAATAATTAAAAATATTATTTGGCCGAATACGAATAATGGGCATTGAGCTTTAACAAACAATAAAAGAAGCAATGTGAAATCAGTGATTATGTTTATTTCAGTAGAGCCCTGGATTATTGTATTTGAATTTAAATCGCTATTTGGCCGAATATGAACAATGTATTCAAGGTCGAATCGGATCAAATACAAATATTCAGTACAGCCCCAACTCCTACATGCTATTGTATGCTTTCACCCTGCATCCCTCTTCCTTTCCTCGGTACACATTTCAATCCACTGTCATCCTGTTGTTACCATTATTACACCCTGTGATCCACCTCTCTTATTCCAGTCGTCTCTGTGTGACAATCTTACACTACCTGCAAACAATAATCAGAAGAACTTTACCAATGGAGGCTCTACGTATAGCAGAATTAAGAGATGCAGTTATTAGGGGTCCATAAGGTGACTCATGAACTTGTATAATAGCAAACAACTGCACCATAGAGGGGGGGCTGCATAAAACACTCCAATATTAAACTGTGAATGTTCCTCTTTATTTTACATGCATTCTTTTCCACTGTAATATTATTAGGATTTATTTACCGCCTTTTTGAAGGAGTTCACTCAAGGCGGTGTACAGTAAGAATAGATCAAACATGAGCAATAGGCAATTACAGCAGTAAAAATATTCAAAAACAATACAAAGTACGGCATGGTATACTAGCAATGTCAACACAATACGTAACAGAACATTATAATTGGTAGTGAAGGGTAAGGCAAAGTTGTAACATATAGATGGGTAAGAAAGTAGGACGAATTAGAAAGTAAGGTGACTGATTTGAAGAAAGTTGCACATGGAGGACTGGATAAACATGTTCCGCTGCAGTATGTGTGCGTGAGTGAGACTAACAAGTTAGTTACTTTTTCCATTGAAGGCTTGGTTGAAGAGCCAAGCTTTCACCTGCTTCTTGAAGTAGAGATAGTCTTGTGTTAAGCGGAGCCTTTCAGACAATGCATTCCAGAGTGTGGGGGCTACTCCGGAGAAGGCTCGCTTGCGGGTATTATAATAATCAAAAGCCACGATCTGCTTTCTGATGTAACACAAGTTGGGTCAAAAATCATCTTGGCTAGCAATGAATAGTGCTCTACCTGGATGTACTAGTAGACCTAACTGTGCTTTTTAATTGAACACTGAATAGAGTCAAGATTGAAAACAATGGAGGCTCCAACCACTATTCACTGTGTAGAGGTGGGAGACTTGTTGTCTGAATTTCATTGGACTATAAAAATCGGTCATGAGAATAACGTTTGTGTTTCAGCCCCCTCTTTGGTGTATGCATTTGCAATTATTCAGGTTCCTACAAAAAAGAAATATATATATCATGCACCAGCTGGGGTTAAGTCACATTATGATTAATTTGATAACCTTGAAAATGGGATTGCATTACAGCAATTCCTTATTGTTTTACTAGACCAGTCCAAACCTATGGGTTTTGTCCCCCTCTCAGCAGATGGAGGCAAACAAAGATTCTGATGACATCCTCAGTATAACAAGTGGGGCAATCAGGAGCATTTCAGTATGGCTCCTGCAAATGGTGCAGGTGAACTGGTGCAGTACTCTCTCTTTTCTTGTTTTTGATATTCTTAACTTTGGGCCAGACTCCAAAAGCCTCAACCTACAGTCCTTAGCTCTGTGGCTGAAATCTCACCAGGGGATTCCCTCCCAGGGATTTAAGCCACAGACAGACCCGCTGGTCAAGGTAGAGGAGGGCTGTTAGCAACTCCTCGGCAGACCAGAGCCTCAACCAACAAATCTTTGCTCCATGAGGGCTTCATCAGGGCCAACAGGGAAAAGCAGACAGGGGTAAGCCCCCCCCCCCCCCCAAAGTCTGAAAAAAAACAAAAGCCAATGTTGGGGGCCAGTGCTGTCTTTTCGTTATATTTTTAAACTACATTCTCTTTCAGGAGTTGCTGGTTGGTCCAGGGTTCTCCCATTCTCTTTCGTGGAGGATGTTTGGGGGACTGATGGGTTTTCCTAGGAGGGGTTCTCCTCTGGAAGCTCCTCTCTGGCTAGGTCTCTCCTGACCAGGATTCTGCATCCCTTGTAGTATGCTTGTTTCATCAAGAAGAGTTGTCCTCCCTCACAGAGTAGTACTGATATTACAATTTCCTTGGTAGTGAAAGAATCTACCTCGGAGGGAAATCCTATTTTGGAGGGCCTGAAGGGATCTCTAAAAGCCTTTCCCCTTTACAAAGCTCAATTGTGGTTGGTGCTCACGGAGGATTCCCAAACCTGATTATCAGGAGGTCAAGAGATTGATGTACAAGATTTATCCCCTCTCTCAGGATAATCTGAAGATTTTGTTTAAGGGCCATAAGGTTGATGCTCTGCTGACAGCAGTCACCAACATCACCACCGTTCCAACGGAGGGTGGTACGGCCCTTAAGGAAGCCCATAGCTGTAACACTGGATTTGCTTCTTAAGCAACTCTTTGCCTCTTTGGTGTTGGGGTATAGGCAATAGTCTGTGGTAATGTGGCCTGGGTGCTTTTATGCTGGGTACAATGCCCCCCCCCCCCCCCCCCCCCATTGCCAGATATGGCCCTTCTGGAGTCAGGGACAGTCCATGTAGCAGAGGTATAGTATGACCTTGTTCGCATCAGTTTGTGCTCACTAGCCTCAAGCATGATCTCATATATATCTGTGGCTTAGAAATTGGACAGGTGATGCCTCCTTTAAGGTGTACCCTCACAAGCTCCCCTTCCGTGGATGTCTTGCTTTTTGGTGTGGATCTGGAACAGATTGTTAAGGACCTAGAGGAAGTACAATGAACCCTCATTACCTCCAATCAATGGGTTGGAGTTGGTTTGGCCGGGCTATGTACTCAAGTTCGTGCATCCCATTTCAGAAGCCTTTCTGATATCTCCCTGTGGGGCACAGCCCAAGCATCTCACAGTAAGCAAGACCTTGTATTGCCTGCTGGATCTGGAAAGCCAATTGAGCCAATGCTGCCACAGCAGTGCAGATGAGGTCTTTACTTGGGGCGGGGGGAGGGAAACAAACAGGATGAACAAAATTTTCAGCTTCCACCAAAAACACCTGTCACTTTCGGCTGAAACCAAAATCAAAGCCGTCCAGACAGAAAAAAAGATTTTGGGACAGTTTTGGCACCATAACCGAAACAGAAATTCCATTGGTCTCTAGTTAGATCTTCTTTTTGTCCTTGCAAGGGATATGTAGCCTCAAAGTTTTCACTTGTGTGCTGGATTAAGTCAATCTAAATTCTTCAAAGAGGTTCCTTGGGGCCTTAAGGCTCATTTTACCTGGTTGCAGGCTGCTTCCTGGGCTGAACTAGGGGCCATTGCCTCTGCAGACAAGAACTGCAACAAGTTCTTCCAACATTTCAGCTAGATGGGCAGTCCTGGAAGCTGTTTTCTTTCCAGCCTGTGGGATAAAAGCTCTGGTACATCCCACAGGTCTGGACTGGTCTAGGAGGATAAGAAAAGTGAACATTTTTCTTACCTGTTAATTTCTTTTCCTTGAGTCCTACTAGACCAGTCCAGAACATGACCCAAAAAACTGAGGGATTTGCAGGATTCCTAGGTTCTAGGTCTGCCATCTGTCTCTATATAGTCAGTTTTGCAAAGGTAGCCCTAAGAGGCCTTCTGTTCTGGGTTGTTTGGTTTTCTATGTTGAATTGCTTTGGCATTAAGCATACTGAAATATTCCTGGCTGCACCACCTGTGATTTTGATGTCATCAGAATCTTTAAGTTTCTGCCTTGATCTGCAAAGTAAGGGAACATAACCAATAGATCTGGACTGGTCTAGCAGGATTTAAGGAAAGGAAATTAGAACAAATGTCTAATTAGAACTTATTGTGGTAAGGGGGGCCAGTCAGCCTGCTCACCTCTATCCGTATGACTGTGAAGTCTGGCACAGGTGGGTCGTAGATGCAAGCGCATGGGTCCGAGGGGCTGTGCATAGCAGGAAACAGTTTGGAACTGGCAGGTGCTGGTGTGTAATTAAGCATTTGACACAGAACGTTTACATCAATGAACTTGGGTGTAAGGCCTGCCCGGACGGTATTATCAGAGCAGGCCATGCATTCAATGCAGTCTGTAAAGTAGAGAACACTTATCTGAAAAATGATACATGGTATGTGAACAATATCACACAGAGTCCAAGCCACGCTAAGAAACAGATCATGCAGCAGATTCAGTGCAGTTTGCAGAGAACATGAAGCTCACACATAGAAAGGAATCAGGACACACATTCCTCTCCTGGGAAGCATCATGATCTTCAGTTACCACACCTATATCCTTTGGTTTAAATATGTTCTGTGGTTCCTCCCTCTTCTTTCCGCCCCCCCCCCCCATTTTTTCTGTGCCCCAGATGATCAGAAAAGGTACTTTTACATCATTTTCCTAATTCTCCCTATGTATACATCTATATTAATTTAAATCAAGTTAAATTTGTGTATACCACTAAAGTGGGTTAAAAACTCACTACACCCATGCCTTGCACACAAATATGCTTTATTTACCTCCATATAAGTAGGCATGTGGCTCATTGGCTCCCAGAAACATAGCCTCCCCTGGCTTCAAATTCACAATGTTCAGAAAGTATATGGCAAAACAGCCAATGTCCCCAGGAAACTGAGAGTGAAGCCGCAGAAGGAGATCTCCATTGCTCTTTGTAATGTCCTTCCCAGCAGATACTATAAAGGCATTAAAAAAAAAAAAGTTAGAATTCTCTCTCCAGTAGCCTCTTTGCTGTAGCCCATGATGGAGTTATGAAAAGGAGAACGAGTCATTGAAATCTGCAAAAGGTTAAACTTTACATTGCTCCTACTACCCAAACAGACCAAAATCACTATTTCTGGGATAAGCAGTATAAAACATTTTGTACTTTTTGGGGATCTTGCCAGTTATTTGTGACCTGGATTGGCCACTCTTGGAAACAGGATGCTGGGCTTGATGGACCTTTGGTCTGTCCCAGTGTGGCAATGCTTATGTACTTAATATCAAACCATATTTCTTGTTCCTATAGCATCTTACTCTGGATCTCCCTTCTTTTTGTCCTAATACTATATAATAATTATATATAGTAAAGCTGGATAATTGACTATTAGGACCTCGGGCAAAATCAGGAACTTTATTATTTCCTTATAACTGAATTGCGACATTCAGCATAAGCCAGAGATCAGCAGCTCTCTTTAAAACAGCTGCATAGAGAATGAACTCAAGAGGAAGCAGGCCGTGATGGGAAGCACAAGAGAGAAACAGGAAAATGTGTCAGCCATTATTTAGGACCTCAGACTCCCCTCTGCAAAATCCAGACCACTGCAGTGTCTCTCCTGCAGTCAAAACAGAAGATGCTGCAACTCTCTAGGGTCAGAACATTAAGAAACATGAAGAACACACCTTCCTGGGAAATTCTCTTCACTAGCATGTTCAGCTGGTCCACAAAAACCTTCTTCTCACTCTTCATCATCTTTGTGAAGCAGGTTCGTAGTGCAACAGATATCCCACGAGGGTCAGGTTCTGCCTGAGCACAGCGCTCCAGCTGCTCTGCCGCTGCACCACCAATTAGTGCATATAATTCTGGGACATCTATGGAGACAGGCAACTGTTTAAAACTACACCAATTAGTGCATATAATTCTGGGACATCTATGGAGACAGGCAACTGTTTAAAACTATTTGGTGGGCAAGACAGAACAACAGAAGGGGAAGAAAAAAAAAGAGCAAAGATGAGATAAGGGGAGAGTGATAAAATCCTAGTGAACATGCTAACACAGATGTTAAGTACATGCTTGCATTTCTCGGCTAGCAATCTTGTAAACCATAAACTGCACAGGAAAACCTATTTCCCCATTACACAAATTAATTTGGGTAAAGGTTTTATTTTTAGATCACGTTAAACCTGGAAACATAGAAAATGACAGCAAATACAGACCATATGGCCTAAGCCAGTCTGCCCATCCACTATCCCTTCCTCTCCATTACAGAGTCTGTGTGTGTGCTTGTCCCATACTTTCACAATACAGATGAGGTCAGTAAACTCACCTCTATATATCCAGCACCTTTGTAAAGAAATATTTCCTTAGATTATTCCTGCCATCTATCAACTTTCACCCTCATCCCATGGCCTCTTGTTTCAGAGCCTTCTAAAATGTATGAACTTGCTCTGCCCTCCCCCCCCCCCCCACCAGTCACCAAAAATAATTCCCTACCCATAAAGTCAATTCCTGCTCATTCTCCTCCTCCACCCCAGCTTCCCTGCTGCATGCAGTTCTGCCGTCTTACTCTTGAGGAAAGCCACAATCTCCTCTACAGGTCGGAAACCACACATCCCCTCAAAGGGAGTGAGTGCGATGGCCATCTCAGGCTTATGGTTTGCATCTGGATAGTGTTCAGGAAACTGAGAATGGAGTCTCACGGCAAGTTCCTATAGGAGGAGGAAAACTTGGGGTCACAGCTCTCAACAACAGCCTTCTCCCAAAACCCACAAAAAACCACCCTAGCAGCTCTGAATTACTGCAGGACTTCCCAAACCAAACTATGTGATCAAACACAGGGGGGGGAGGGGGACGAATCCACAAGAAACATGCAAAAGATAAATCTGCATACCCTGCAAAACCCAACTGGCTGTGAAGGCACAAGGGCAAGTTTGGGAAACTATGCATTACTGCTTTTTCTTTTTTAATGAATTCCTAGAGTTATTGTAACAAAGGAAAGACAGGCCCATCTTTATTTATTATTTGTTACATTTGTACCCCGCATTTTCCCACCTATTTGCAGGCTCAATGTGGCTTACATAGTACCGTAAAGGCATTCGCCAATTTGTTTGATAACAAATACAAGTTGTATTGTGGTCTAATGAGGTAGGTGTGTATCAGGCAACATGAGGGTCGAAGGGAATGTAGACTGTGTATTGTTCAGTACGATCATTGGTTATGCTGTGTTGCTGGGTGTGGGGATTTATGGTGGATCGGTGGGGTAAGCCTTTTTGAAGAGGTTGGTTTTTAGTGATTTCCTGAAGTTTAAATGGTGATGGATTGTTTTCACAGCTTTTGGGAGTGCATTCCATAGTTGTGCACTTAGGTAGAAGTAGGATGCGTAAGGTGTTTTGTATTTAAGTCCTTTACAATTAGGGTAGTGTAGGTTTAGGTATGATCGTGATGATCGGATTCTGTTCCTGGTTGGTAGATCTATAAGGTCTATCATGTATCCTGGGACTACGCCGTAGATAATTTTGTGGACTAGAGTGCAGATTTTGAAGATGATCCTTTCTTTGATTGGGAGCCAGTGCAGCTTTTCTCGGAGGGGTTTGGCACTTTCGAATCGTGTTTTACCAAATATCAGCCTGGCTGCTGTGTTTTGGGCGGTCTGGAGTTTTTTTGTGAGTTGATCTTTGCATCCCGCGTAGATTCTGTTGCAGTAATCTGCATGATTTAGGACCATTGATTGTATTAGGTTTTGAAAAATTTCTCTCGGGAAGAAAGGCTTTAATCATTTAAGTTTCCATATTGAGTAGAACATTTTCTTTATTACGGAGTTTACTTGGCTCTCAAGGGTAAGGTTGCGGTCGATTGTGACTCCGAGTATTTTTAGGCTATCTGAGGTAGGGAGGGTGTGTCCTGGGGTGTTTATGGTTGTGGGCTTGTACTTGTTATGTTGAGATGAGAGGATGAGGCAGTGTGGTTTTTTTTAGTGTTTAGTTTCAGTTGGAATGAATTTGCCCAAGTGTCCATGATGTTTAGGCCGTCATTGATTTCATTGGTTATTTCTGTTAAGTCATGTCTGAAGGGAATATGGATTGTAATGTCATCTGCGTAGATGAACGGGTTGAGGCCTCGATTGGATAGGGATTTTGCTAGTGGGATCATCATTATATTGAAGAGTATTGGTGATAATGGTGATCCTTGGGGTACTCCGCAGGCTGCTTTCCATGGTGGTGATATGTTTGAGTTTTATTTTACTTGGTATGTTCTAGTGGTTTATAGATAACATTTGTAAAATCCTCCCTTTGAGAACAGAACAGTTCCACAGTCTATAAAATTTTGTCTCTAGAAATTATTTTTGTATCTGAGCAACTTGGAACTTATGGAACACCTTTCTCTGATGGCGTTATGAACTGTGAGGGTATATAACATTTTCACATGGTCTTCAGATGAGTGGCAATGCTTAGGTGAACTTTTCCAGACTTGTGAAAGCACAACACAGTTTCCCTATGGATGTGACCAGCGAGTGTTTTTAGTGTGTGACAATTTACATTCCCATTTTTTTTTTGGTATATTGCCAGGTACTTGTGACCTAGATTGGCCACTGTTGGAAACAGGATACTAGGCTTGATGGACCTTTGGTTTGTCCCAGTATGGCAAGGCTTATGTTCTTATGTAAAGTATTTCTGGAATGCTACAGATTCTAATACTTGGGAAGTAGTAATATACCAAAATTTGTATTTTAATTGTAATAAGTGAAATTTACAGTGCACTGTCAGTATACTTAGGGCTGCATGGCGGAATTTACATAACACATTAGATTTACATATAAACTTATCTTGAGTATGAAAATAAGTGACGTATGTACATAGCAGTGTAACACATTTCATACATAATGAATTAATGGCTGTTGGTGGGTATATCTAACACTTGCACATGTATCCAGTACTCACACATGATCTTCTACAGTGAGCTACCATTATGACCCATTCATATATCAACACACTCATTAATTCATACCCATCCCTCCACACAGGAGTATCCACCATCTCCTGAACAGGTATCAAAACATTCAGGAACCAAGATGCACAGTCATTCGTGTGTTCATGCATACACATTTGTCATTAATATTCACCAATTCTTATACTCTTAACTCAGCCACAAAAAAAAAAAACATCACCTGCTATCCACACATCAATACACACACTACACCTCCATCCAAAGACATACCTACCATCACCCATCCAGGCACTGATAGTCACCAACACATATACTCACCATTATTTCATTCATAACCTATCCAATCTACAAATTCAGCCACCAAGACATGCTTTTATTTCGATAAGCACAAAAATCCCTACCTTATCAGGATGTGCCTGGATGGAGAGAGCTATATTAACTGACAGGACTTTGAATAGAAAAGGCAGTTGCCCCCGGAAACTGTCCTTGACCTTCGATCCCAGGCAACCAGGATGATCAGCTATCCACTGCCCCAGTGTTTTCTCGGTAATCCTGTTGTCAAGAATGACAGCATCACCTTTGGGATGAGCACCCATCCAGAGCTATAGTACAAATGAGACATGGGGACAAGGGTACAGGAAGGGACAATTGGGAAAAATTAAGTTATTGCATAATCCAGGCTTTGACAACTTCTCTTAGGATCTAAGAGCCAAACATATGAACTGGAATATTTATTTATGCACACCCCAGCAGTCTCATCCCTCTCCCCTAGCAGCCTGAACTTCTGGTCATTGCCCTCCTGCTACCCCCTACCCATGCAACCCAGTAACTTCAGGATCTGGTCACTGACCACCCATCCACGCACACCAGCCTCAGCATCAGATTCCATCTCCAAGCCCCAGCTCCATTCCTCCACCTGCTCTTGTCAGCTCTCAGGCTCTGCTCCTATCCCCAAGCATTTGCCATTTCTCCCATTCCCAGTCCTAGCATCAGACCTTTCTACCAACTCTGTTCCAGCACCAGCCTTCTACCTGCCCAGCACCTGTAAATTCCACTGTGCAGAAGTTGAATGCATACAGCAAATACTTCCTGTTTCTCATGATACAGGAAATATTGCTCTCTGCTTTCAATTCCTGTGTGGTGATGACAGAGAACAGAGCTGGCTGAGGTAAGGCAGAGCAGCAGCGAAAACACATGCTCCTACCGCTCCAGGGGATTTAGAGATAAGCAGATAAGAGAATGAGGCTGATTTATTTATTGGGATTTATTAACCACCTTTATGAGGTTCACCCAAGGAACTGTACAGCTTGACCAAAAAAACCAAAAACACAACATACAATTTTGTTAACATCATAATAGTAAAATGACCAAATATAAGCATAAATACAATCAATGAGGTATACTTGGAAGTGGCAAATTAAATCCTAGTAACGGGAACAACATGATACAGAATCAGAAATATACACATTACAAATGCATGGTAAAATAATCATACAACAGAAACATGATGTCAACAGAATAATGATCCCATAACAGGCAGCATGGAAGAACATTCATATACCAGAGATATATGTGTGGTCAGCACAATACAAATGAAACCCTGATGATGCTAGGTACTGCTAGCACTGATATTCTGATCCTGCTGTGGCGTGCACATATCATCTGAATGAATTTAAAAGGTCTTATATGTGATTGATCAGATGTATACGTTAATACGGGTTATTGCACGATTTGTTTCTTCCCTTAAATTTTCTGTGGGGCCTGCCTGTACTATAGGCTTGACAGAAGATGGTACCTTGTTTATAATTCCTTTGTATCATTTATATTTGATTGCTTTGTGATACATAAGGGTTATTCATCCTGATTTCTGTATGAGGTTGTACGGTACCTTGCAATTTTATTAAAAAGACACACTAGCATGACAAAGTGTCACCTAAACCTGTTCTTGATGGCAAAATCTGGACATGAAGCAAATCTGAAATGATTAAAAATATTTATTGAAAGCAAGGATATTCAGAATGCACCGACTGAAATTAAACATGTGATTGGGGACTTGTGATACATGACAGTAATTCCATATATTGGCAATGCAAACAACCAGTGCTTAAATACACACAGAGTATAACCTAATCCAGGGGTTCCCAAACCTGTTCTGGAGGAACCCCCGTTAGATTTTCAGGATATCCACAATTAATATTCGTAAGATCGATTTGCATACACTGCCTCTTTAGTAAGCAAATCTCTCATACATATTCATTGTGGATATGCTGAAAACCTGAACCCACTCTTTGGGGCAAGAAGGAACATCTTTTTCATGTTAAAGAAGAGCCATTTATAACCCCTGGTTGCCCTAGACCCAGGTGTAATTTTCTAGACATTTTCCCGGGATATTTAATGTAAAAAAAAATAAAAAATAAATGAAAGCTTAGAGTCTGAAAGAGGAGATTTTAGTTCGCTAAACTCCTGATGTGCTATGCTGCAATAAAATGTTATCCTTACAGGCCAGTGCTTCTCAACCCAGTCCTCATGACACACCCAGTCAGGTTTTCAGGCTATCCACAATGAATATGCATGAGATAAATCTGCATGCACTGTCTCCACTGTATGCAAATCTCATGCATACTCATTGCGGGTATCCTGAAAACCTGATTAGCTGGGTGTGTCCCGAGAACAGAGTTGAATAATACCCCTGTTATAGGCTGACCCAGTGGCAGTGCTGTCTGATGCTAGGTGGAGGGACCCAGATCCAATTCCTTGCTCTGATCTTCTGCCTCCGAGTCAATCAGGTTCTAAGGATGTTGTAGAGACAGCATTCCCAGTCCAGGCAGTTGTTGAGAGATGGGTGAACTCCGATTCCCTTGTGCTAAAGAAGGCTGCCACCACTACCATCACCATAATCTTGGTAAATATTCCTTGACCCGTGGCGAGACCGAAGGGCAAAGACCTGATCTGGAAGTGACAGCACAGAACCACAAAACACAGAAACCTCTGATGCGGTGGCCATACGGGTTTATGCAATTATTTATGTATTCAAATTTACAGGCCAACCCCCGACCATGCGCAGAACAGGTTACATACACTCATAAAATAACAAAAATACAACACAACAAATAAAACAATATTAAAAACAATCTGCCAGTTTAACAAAATAAATCAGACCATCAATTTTCAAATTAGAACAAATAAGTTTTTACAGCCTTACACAGTGGCATACCAAGGGGGGGGGCGGTCCGCCCCGGGTGCCAGTGGGTGGGGGGTGCTCCGCTCCCGCCGCCTCCCGTGGCCGTTCCCGCGGCGCCGCACATTTTAAAAACCGGCGAAGCAGCGTCGCAGGCAGCGCCTCGTGCCCTGCTTGTAAAAAAAAAAAAATCAAATCTCCTTCCTCCTTCTCCTCCTCGTCTTGACGTCGACTCGGGCCTTCCAATCAATTTGATTGGAAGGCCCGAGTCGACGTCAAGACGAGGAGAAGGAAGGAGATTTGATTTTTTTTTACAAGCAGGGCACGAGGCGCTGCCTGCGACGCTGCTTCGCCGGTTTTAACGGGACTGAGGTGGGGAAGGAGAGGGGCGAAAGGGACTCAGGTGGGGGTGTTCAGAGGGGAGAAGGGGACTGGGGTGGGGGTCTCAGACAGGGGAGGGGAGAAGGGGACTGGGGTGGGGGTGTTGAGGAGAGAAGGGGACTGGGGTGGGGGTCTCAGAGGGGAAAAGGGGAGGGGAGAAGGGGACTGGGGTGGGGATCTCAGAGGGGAGAAGGGGAGGGGAGAAGGGGACTGGGGTGGGGATCTCAGACAGGGGAGGGGAGAAGGGGACTGGGGTGGGGATCTCAGAGGGAAGAAGGGAAGGGGAGGGGAGAAGGGGACTGGGATGGGGGTGTTCAGAGGAGAGAAGGGGACTGGGGTGGGGGTCTCAGACAGGGGAGGGGAGAAGGGGACTGTGGTGGGGGTCTCAGACAGGAGAAGGGGAGGGGAGAAGGGGACTGGGGTGGGGGTGTTCAGAGGGGAGAAGGGGGCTGGAACTGGGGGCTGAAAAAAGGGGCAGAGAGAGAGAGGGGGACAGATCCTAGATGGAAGGGGGAGCGAGGGAGGGCAGACCCTGGATGGATGGGAGAGGGAGGGCAAATGGTGGATTGAAGGGGCAGAGAGAAAGGGCAGGCAGTGGATGGAAGGGACGGCAGAGAGGGCAGACACTGGATGGCAGAGAGAGAGAGAGAGAGAGTGAAGACAGATGCTGGATGGAAGGAAGACGGTGAAAAGAAGATGAGGAAAGCAGAAACCAGAGACAACGAACTGTAAATAAAATATATTTTTTTATTTTTTTTGCTTTAGGATAAAGTATTGTAGATGTGTTAAATGTTTATAATAGAACATGTAAATAAGGTAATCTTTTTATTGGACTAATTTTAATACATTTTGACTAACCTTCGGAGAACAAAACCCCCTTCCTCAGGTCAGGATAGGATACTGTAACAGCACTATACTGTACTGACCCGAGGACGGAGGTTTTGGCCTCTGAAAGCTAAATGTATTAGTCCAATAAAATGGTATTATTTTACTTTCTATATTTGTTTTATTTCTATTTGTTAATTTGTAAAGTGGTGATTGGTACTTGTTAGTTTTTTTTTTCAAATTTACATCTGCTGTCTTTATATTTTGCACAGTACTAGGGGACAGTTTCTGTTTCTGTGGTGTTGCATTGTATGCAGAGTCTGGCATTGGGGGTTCAGTTTAATTTTTGTCTAAATAGAAAGTTTCTGATTACTTATTCTATAGTGGATTAGGGTGTATCTGTGTTTGTGAAAAAGACATGGCTTTCAGTTGGCATTGACTGTGCAGGATCTACCATCTGTACTATTCTGTCTGGTTTCGTTTTACAATAGGTGAATTGATGTTCTAGTGCTCACTGTAGTGTTTAAGATGCTTTCCTTTTCCTTGTGTGACTCATAGAAATGACTGCTTATGGTATGGTAGAATTGCTCTATAGTTCCTGAGTGTTTTGTATTCTCGGCATGCCTAGTACTGGATTTGGGGGGGGGGGTGTTAAAAAATGACTGGCCCCGGGTGTCAACTACCCTAGATACGCCACTGGCCTTACAGAAACTTAGGTGGTCTTTGATAGATCTTACAGCAGGAGGCAGCCTTTTCCATAGCCCAATCAAAGAGCAAGAGTAAGTTCAAGAATGAGCACACCAACTGAAAAGACGTGGCAGATGGCCTAAGAAAATGCCTCTCGCTCTGATAATGTAATAACTGTGTTAGAATATAAATTGGCAGCTTTTTAGGTACATAATTTGGAGCCATGTCATGAAATATCTTAAATGCCAACACTATCATCTTAAAAGTACAACATTTACCGATAGGAAGTCAACGCAATAATAAAAGAGATGGTTACGATGGTCACGCAAGCTGTTTTTCAAATGTCAAATAGCCATATTTTGGACACACTGGAGCCTCTTCAAACTATCAGGCAACACCACAAATAACGCACTGCAATAATCAATGCGTGAAACTACATAAGCATAAAGCAACTGGGCAAAATCAGACTGAGAAATAACCCTGAATCTTCTGCAATTGACGCAGACAAAATGTATGCTTCCTTGAGATTGAGGACAGTGAGAAAGTCTCCCGCTTGAACAGAGGCTATGACTGCTCTTAAGTGTCTCAATGCAAAAGCGGATCCTCTCTGCACGAAAAGAAGACTGGTGTGCCTAAAAGGCAGGACTTCTGACCATATGCCGACAACCAGGTCGGTACCGTCTGCTGTCTCGAAATAGAGACTGAGACCCCCTGATGGATGACAAGAGGCTTTCAGCTTATCCTCTAGCAACCGCTTTGCCTTAGTTTCCCTCAGTTCTTTCACCAAGTTACTGAGATCTTCTCCAAATAGCCACTTGCCCTGAAAGAACAGTTTAACTAGATGTGACTTTGAAGCTGCATCCGCTGCCCTGAAAGAACAGTTTAACTAGATGCAACTTTGACTCTGCATCTGCTGCCCAATGCTGCAACCAGAGTTGCCGACATACAGAGACAGCCAAAGACTTACTGGGCAGTAACATGCCATAAACAGCACCGGCCAAATAGGCCAACCCTGCTTCCAGCTGGGTGTTATGGCACCCGTCTTGTGTTGCCGACTGCTGATGCCACTTCAGTCATGCTCTTGCCACTTTCACTTGAAGGACATCTCAAAGGCTTGTTTCAGTGAGCGATCTAGCTTCCTATCCTGTAGGTGTTTTAGGGAAATGTCCCCTGGTCTTAGTCACTGCCATAACCAGGGAGCCGCACTTTATCTTTCTCCTCCAGAACTAATAGGTAGAGGCAAGCCATGGCTCCTTCCAGTCTCAGCCCTGTGTCTGGCAAGACCCATTCTGCTGTAATCAGGTCCTGAATGTCTGGATGTATTGTGAAGATCTTAGAAAGACCTCTAAGGCCCTTCATGATCAATGACGATGGAACTCCAGACGCCGAAGTAGAGGGCTCCTCGATGGAACTCCTGACGGACTTTAGTCAGACTTACCACTACGGGCTGCTCCTCCCAAGCTCACAGTTTCCACAAGTCTTACCACAGATGAGAGAGGCTCAGGACTGTCTCACATTCACCAGTAAACCTCTTTCTTTTTTAAAGGATGTGCTGCAAAAGGAGAGCTCCACAGGAAACAGGGGAGAAGTGAAGGGAGGGAAGACCTCCAGATATGACTCTGCAGACTCAAGCCACTGGCAAAACTCAACTGGAAACCAGATGACCAACTAGACCAGGAGCAAAGCACTCAGAATCAGAAGCTGAAAAGTGTATCCAACCACCTGCTGGAGATAGAAAATACTGATGAGATGGCTGGATGCCAAGAGAGATGTCTCAGCTGTTTTCAATTCTCTATCTCCACCTGCTGGTTGATAGATACAACTATCCCAAAGATTCTGGAATAGTAGGAAGCCATGTAATGGAAGCTCATTTTAATGATTACCCCCAGGTACTAGAGATGTTGATGCTTACCTCTGCATAGGGCTTGTCTGCTTCTATGTGCACCAGAGGATCACTGCTAGCTATGAGCTTTGCAACCTCGCTGTTCAGGCCAATCTTGCCCCAAGCATAATTCTGCACTGTGCAAGATAGAGGAAACACTAGGAAAGAAAAAAAAAATCCAAAAAACAAGTATCACTGTTTGTGCAACGAAAAAGGTCCAGAGATTACTGAGGAGTCGGAGTTCTCTGCTGCATATATCATAGAAGTGAGCAAGCTCTATCTAAAGAGAAGTCAGGATTCTGCCTTAACAAAAGTGGACTGGGCTCCAAACAAATAAAAGCTGGAACAGCATTTGTGGACTTGAGTGAAGGGGTAGCCTAGCGGTTGGAACGCTCAACTTGCCGGTTCAAATCCCACTGCTGCTCCATGAGATCTTAGCCAAGTCACTTGGGTTTCTTAGCATTTAGCACATCTTAATAAAAGACGCCCTATTTTATTCCATTAGCACACCTTAGTAAAATGATTCTTTATTGTGTTCAGCGGTTGAACACAAGGAAGAACCCAACATAGCTACGTTTCGGCACAACATGCACCTGCTTCAGGAGTAAATACTTCTAGTCTGGAAACAAACTGATGTGAAAAATAAAAATACAGTATTGGTTCTGTGTTCAATGGTTGCATGTCAGCAGCTAAAACAATGCTCAACGAGGGAAATGCTATCTGCACTGTACAGCATCTTGCTGTTTTAGCTGCTGACAAACAACCATTGTACATAGAACCAGTATTGTATTTTTATTTTTCACATAGGTTTGTCTCCAAACAAGAAGTATTTACCCCTGAAGCAGGCACATGTTGCGCTGAAACATAGCAATGTTGGATTCTTCCTTGTTTTCAACTGCTGAACACAATAAAGAATCATCTGGTTCCTATTTTTGACTCCACTTCCTTCATTTGGACTCCATTCATGGAGGTTTTCTGCCTTCTTCCTGTTGCTTTTACAGAACTCAAAGTGTGGTTTTACAGTGAACAAGTAGAGGAGTGGCCTAATGGTTAGTGTAGCGGGTTGCAGACCTGGGTTCAATTCCCACTGATGCCTGATGGTAGGCAGTGGGTTGAGATCCTGGGGAACCAGATGCAATTCCCTATGCAGCTCTCTGTGACCCTGCACAAGTCACTTGACCCTCCACTGCCCTAGGTACAATAGTAGTACAATATATTACTTAGACTGTTCAGAGACTGGGTGTGAAAAGACATGGTAAAGTACATCTTGTCAGGCTGACGGGGCTGTATGAGGCATGTGCGTTTTTGTGCATATGCGTACAAGCGGGCAAATACTCAGAGGGAGCCCCCCTGATACGTGAAATCGATTGGGCAAAATATATCTAATCAGGAAGATATGTCCAGAAGCTTTTCCACACTCACAGTCAAAGCTGCTGTATTGGAAGGAAGGACCACAGACCATGGGGTCCAAGAGAGATCTGGACTTGGCAGCGCCATTTTCATCCCTAGAAAGGCGCTACAAGAAATATCTGCCTTTTACCATCTGCGACTTGGACTGGCCACTGTCAGATATATGATATTTGGCTAGATAGAACCTGGTCTGATTCAGTAGGCTTTTTCTTTGTTCTTATATATTAAAATTTGAGCTTGATATAGCACTTTTCCTGGTATCTGAAAGGAGCGTTACAATTAAAATTTAAAAAGAAAAAACACCAGCATGTAATTATAACAGTATTAAGAGTAGAATACATAAAATAGAATCAAAAGGAAAGTCTGCAGGTGGTAGAATCCACTAGTGCTGACCATTGTTTACGCTGCCTCTGAAAAGAGGTGAGTCTTAAGTGCAGACTTATATTTAGGGAACACTATTTCATTCTGCCCATAATGATATTAGAAAAGTACTGCACAGAAGGGGGCAGTATAGTAAAAAGCACTTTGACAAGTAAACTCCAACTGCGCATGAGAAACCAGTGGGAAAATAGAGCAATGATCACATACGCTTAAAGAGAGCAGGCAGAAGTATGAGGGATAATCAGGGGGGGAAAATATAAGCATGCACATATTTATGAATAGTCTCCTGACACTCGCCGGCTCACTTTTGAAGCAATAAGCTGGATGACAAGCCATATTGAAAATTATATTCTCAAAAGTTAGTCAGAAACATTAAACTAACAATCGTTGACATGTTTCTATAAGACTACCAATAGAGAGGTAGGGATTTGGATTTTATACCCATTGGGACCTAAACTAAGTTTTTACTTTGGGCAACAGAAAGTTAATTACTTGCACGAGATCACAAGGAATGGCAGTAGGATTTGAACCTCTGCTCCTCATTCACCAGACTTCTTTCTCCAAATCTACACATCGGAGAAAGCTGGCGTTCCACCCCACCAAAGCCGCCGCCGCCGATCGGCCTCTCACCCTGTAACAGAACAACCACCGCACCAACACACTGCAGTTACAACGATCCATGGCCCTACTTTCATATTCACTTTAATATTTCGACACAAGGATTCGTTTGGGGTTTTGTCCCTGAACGAAATATGCTTGCTACCCCCATACTTAGCTATAACAAGACCAAACCACATTAGCTGACGCCCTTCAAGGAGGTAATGCCCGGGTCAACCCTACCCTTTCTCCAACAGCCCACCACTGCCTTTAGTCTTCTAACTTTGGCCCGCTATGGCTGCATGTACTAGTCTACCATCTATTCCATGAAGGAAGGCTTCACGGTCCCAAAGAAACCACCGCACCTGCTACAGCTCTACCCTTAACTCACCTCGGACCTCCGCCATCGCACCAACACAAGCAGTGGCACGTTCCACACCGCATGCTGACGTCAGCGCGGCTCTAACACGCCCGTCTGAAAAAAAGGAGGAGTGGCGCGGCTGGCTGGTACATGAGAAAAGAAGAAATGTTATCTAGCTGCTATCGTTATCGTCTGTTATCTCATTTTTTTTCTTTGGGATATTTATATATAGATCTATTTTACATGGCTTTTAATGCATATCCTGTAGTAGTTTATTAGCCCTTCTCTAGACCTCCGTAAACTTCAGTTCCAGAGGATGAGTTTAGGGGAACCACCACCTAAATGCAGAATAAACACTGGGGAATTATGACATCACCAGCGACGCAAGCACCACCTTTGTGACGTTCAAAGGGAGGCTGGCCCTATTCCGGCGCGGACGCTGTACGCATGCTTGAGCGCCGCCCGCCTCCAGGAAGTATACGCAGAGAGGCAGGTAGGGAAGAGGAGTTTGAGGAGTCGGAAGTCGGCGGAATTCTCATTTCTGGTGTACCCGCTGTTGTCGATATCTTGCCATGTCGGGGTTCGATGCGAACCCGTTTGCCGACCCTGTGGATGTAAACCCGTTTCAGGTAAGTGCGAAATTGCTGGCGGTTGGAGTATACTGGTAATTCGAGAACCCGTGAGTGGAGTAGTTGGGGCTGGAGGAGACGTGGCCCGAGTGACGGTTATGAAGCCAAATGGGAAGGCGCCCTGAGAACCAGCAACCAATCGGGGTTGAGAAGGGTTGGGCTCGTAACACCAGTTTTGGGAATGTTGTTTGGGCCCCTTTGATGCTGGTGTAGTATCAGTTATAGTTGGGAAAAAGTCTAATCATCTAAAATTGTTATTTTCGGGAATAATATTTTTAGGCCTCTTCTTGTTTCTGTGTTTCATCGGCCTGATTTTCCAGCAAAGTTTTGGATTTGAACATCAAATGTATTTCTTTTTTGAAATTAGTGCTGAGGAGGAATTACAATTCAGCTGTTTATAATTATTACTAATACTAATAAAGATTTGCTGCGGGTGATATCTTTTTGTTGGACTGCCTTTCTAGCGAGCTTTTTTCTCTGATTTGAGGAAATAGAGCTCTTAAATTAAGTTCACTAAAAAGTCTGACCTGCAAAGTGTCTTTGTACCTGTTATTCTACATATCTAAATCAACTACGTAAAAACTGTTTAATTTCATTAATATTTAAAAATAATTGTAAGAATTGTAATTTTTTTTTTGGTGTATGATACTCTGAGATTTACTAAACCATTGCTGCTCAATTCTATAGAATAAGAACCTTTCACAAGGCAAACTAACTTACTATGAGCATCTGATAGCACATTAAAATAAGAACATAAAGATGAACTATATTCCATCAGACCAAAGGCCTATCAAGCTCACTAGCAGTGGTCAGTCCATGTCAGGAGTGCCTATCAGGAAACCAAGGAGGAGATTAGTTGCTGTTCTTGGTTGATTTTTGGAAAGAATGGCATGAAGAAAAATTGCCCTCATCCTAGAATGAAATAGAATGAAACGGTTTTTGACTGCCAGTTTGTTCGTTCCCTGTTGCACACTAACAAATTGATCTTTGAGACTT
This sequence comes from Microcaecilia unicolor, assembly GCF_901765095.1. Taxonomy (NCBI): domain Eukaryota; kingdom Metazoa; phylum Chordata; class Amphibia; order Gymnophiona; family Siphonopidae; genus Microcaecilia; species Microcaecilia unicolor. Next base: position 656,677,067 of record NC_044031.1, on the reverse strand, counting down.
TTGGCCACACCCAATGACTGTCCCTGTATAGTTAGAGCATACCAAATCCTGGCTGAGTAGTATTACTGAAGAGTTTTGAAATGCCTAGAAAACTCAGTGTCAATTTTAACTTTATTAAAGGCATGTTGTGCACTGTATGCTGCACAAAGAGCCCTCTAACGATGTCAGCCAGGCAGTGGTGATGACTGATTATGCATAAAGAATTGCTAATTTTAGCAGTTGAAATACAGAAGTCACATTTTGTCAGTGAATATTATTTTGCTTAAACTTGTTAATTTGAGGGAGTTATAATTATATACAGTAAATATATACATAATTGCATTATTTATAAAATGTTATGCAAATCAGTTTTACATGTTTTTGTGATTTAAAACAAAATTAGCATTATATACAGCATTATAAAAACTTGGTTCAAAAGACTCCAATTTTTTGTCTCCTTATTTTGAATTTGAAATGGGAGCAGAGGAGTTTACTAATCTGAAAATCAGATGACAAGATTTTGTTGGATAATGTGGTCTTAATGGGTCTTTTCCTGACCAGCCACTCAGTATAAGAATTACTTCATGAATCTGCTTGACAGGAAGGTCTGAGTAGCAAATTATTTGAAGAAACTCAGAACTGTTTCCTTCCATATCATCATGCTGATCAATCCATAGACTGGTGGGTTGTGTCCATCTACCAGCAGGTGGAGATAGAGAGCAAACTTTTGCCTCCCTATATGTGGTCATGTGCTGCCGGAAACTCCTCAGTATGTTCTCTATCTCAGCAGGTGGTGGTCACACACAGCAGCAGCTCTGGCTAGGCCTCCAAGCCTAATTTTTAGGTTTTGTTGAGTGCCTGGGGTTGAGGGCTCTTCTTGAGCAAGTGCAAACCTGGTGGCGCCAGGTCCCTCCTTTTCTCCCCCCTCCCGCTGGCTCCGTTAAAAAAAAAAAATAAAAAATTTTTGAACGTCCTTAAAGGCGTTTATTTCGACGTTTATTTAAATGTTTATTGCAGCTACTCACTGGGACACCAGGTCGTTACAGCTCGGAGCGGAAAGCAGGTAATTTTTACCTTTTTATAGCGGGCAGGGGGTTCCCCGATTGATCTCCACGTGGCATATGGCGTCGGAGGGCGAGGGCGCAAAGAGTCGCTCCCCGGATCGCTTGGGCGCTTCTAGAGGGGATGCGGGGGTCTTAAAGCCTGATTCGCCCTTGTTGGGTGACAGTTTCGTGACCGATGAGTGTCCCGGTCCTTCCTCCGGCGTGGCGGTTTTTCCCGCCATAAACGCCCATCCCCCGCTGCTCGCCTCCGCCATCTTGGCCGGCCACGCGGCTCGGACGGCTTCTTCTTGGGCCGCCCTTGAGGTAGGAGACATTAATGCCATGAACGCCCTTAATTTGGGCGACGGCACAAAAGCGGCTAAAGTTAAGCGCCGTTCTTCCCGCGCGGCTCCTTCGCAGAGTGTCGCGCCGGACGCCATCTTGGATGCGCAGCATGTCTCTCCCCCGCTCTTGCGAGCGCCGGTTGAGGGTGCGTCTAGGGCTGTAGCCCAGGCTGCGGAAGTGCACAGTCTGGGGGGGTTTCTCCCCCGAGTTTGTTTTGCTGCTGCATCAGGCCTTCCTTATGCAAAACGCTGCCCCTGCTCCCTCGTCTGGTAAAGAGGTTGAGGTTCCCGGAGGTAAACGCCCTCGGGTTGATTCCCAGGCCTTGGAGGACTTTGTCTCCTCCGATGTAGATGAGGGCAGCGTATCTGAGTTCTCCCAACGGTCCTTTGCTGATTCCTTGGAGGAGACGGATCCCCGCTCGGTTGGAGCGGATGACCCCTCTGCAGCGCGGCTTTTTAGCTCAGAGGATTTGCCCAACCTGTTAGTACAGGCCATGGGCATTTTGAAGATTTCCTCTCCGGAGGACGTCTCTCCCTCAGCCCCTGTTGGCTCTGCCATTATGCTGGGGACGAAGCGCCCGCCTAGAACCTTCCACGTGCATGATGCCATGCACACCTTAATTTCGGCTCAATGGGATGTCCCGGAAGCGAGCCTTAAAGTGGCTAGGGCTATGTCCCGCCTCTATCCTTTGCCTGAAAGTGAACGTGAGGCCTATCTGTGGCCTACCGTGGATTCTTTAATCACTGCGGTGACTAAGAATACGGCGTTGCCGGTGGAAGGTGGCACGGCCCTAAAGGACGCCCAAGACAGAAGATTGGAGGCGGCCTTAAGGTCGTCCTTTGAGGCGGCTGCTTTAAGTTTGCAGGCCTCAGTTTGCGGCTCCTATGTGGCCAGGGCGTGCCTGACTATGGTGCAGCGGGCTTCCCCCTCGGATCATTCCTTGAGGGCTGATTGGCCCGCCCTGGAATCGGGCTTAGCCTATTTGGCAGACTTGCTGTATGATGTCTTGAGGGCCTCAGCTAAAGGCATGGCTCAGACAATCTCTGCGCGGCGGTGGCTTTGGCTGAAGCATTGGTCTGCTGACCACGCCTCTAAATCCCGCCTGGCTAGATTGCCTTTTAAAGGCAAGCTGCTCTTTGGGGTCGAGCTGGACAAAATCGTGACCGATCTCGGCACGTCTAAGGGCAAGAAGTTACCAGAGGTCAGGGCTCGGGCTAGTACTCGTCCCGGTACCTCCAGAGGACGGTTTCAGGAAGCCCGTCGGTACCGCCCGGGCAGGTCGGGCTCCTCTGCCCCCTCTTCCTTCAAGAGGAATTTCTCCCCCAAGCAGCATTCCTTTCGCAGAGACCGTCGTCCCGGAGGTGCTCCCTCCGGTCCTCCCCCAGGGTCTCGTACCCAATGACGGGGCCTTGGTCCACACCCCAGTGCAGATTGGAGGACGGCTGTCCTCGTTTCTGGGCGAGTGGACCACAATAACTTCAGACGCTTGGGTGCTGGAAGTCATCAGAGACGGCTACAAGCTAGAGTTCTGCCGACCCTTAAGAGACGGGTTTGTACTCTCTCCCTGCAAGTCTCCGGTCAAAGCTGTGGCAGTGCAGCAGACCTTGGACAATCTGATCCGCCTGGGTGCGGTCGTTCCGGTGCCAGAAAATCAGCTTGGCAAGGGGCGTTACTCCATTTACTTTGTGGTACCAAAGAAAGGAGGTTCTGTCCGGCCTATCCTCGACCTCAAAGGGGTCAATCGGGCCTTGAAAGTGCGGCACTTTCGCATGGAGACTCTCCGCTCTGTTATAGCGGCAGTGAAGGCAGGAGAGTTCTTGGCTTCCTTGGACATCAAGGAAGCGTACCTGCATATTCCCATCTGGCCTCCTCATCAACGCTTTCTGCGTTTTGCAGTCTTGGGACGACACTTCCAGTTCAGAGCCCTCCCGTTTGGGTTGGCTACTGCTCCGCGGACCTTTTCCAAAGTAATGGTGGTCATCGCGGCCTTCCTGCGAAAGGAAGGAGTACAAGTCCATCCTTATCTGGACGACTGGTTGATCCGAGCCCCCTCTTATGCAGAGTGCGGCAAAGCTGTGGACCGGGTAGTTTCTCTTTTGAGCTCCCTGGGATGGATCATCAACTGGGAGAAGAGCCAGCTGCGCCCGACTCAGTCCCTGGAGTATCTGGGAGTTCGATTCGACACCCAAGTGGGCAGTGTGTTCCTGCCAGACAATCGGATTGTCAAACTTCAGGCTCAGGTGGACCAGTTCCTAGTAGCCTCTCCTCTTCGGGCTTGGGACTATGTGCAGCTGTTGGGCTCTATGACGGCCACGATGGAAGTAGTGCCCTGGGCCAGGGCTCATAAGAGACCACTACAACATTCTTTGCTGCAGCGCTGGACTCCGATGTCGGAGGATTATGCTGTGCGCCTTCCCTTGGACCCAGCAGTGCGCAAGGCGCTGAGCTGGTGGATGCAGACAGACAAGTTGTCTGCGGGAATGCCTCTGGTGACCCCGGAGTGGATTGTCGTCACGACGGACGCCTCTTTGTCGGGCTGGGGAGCCCACTGCTTGGGAAGGACAGCGCAGGGGCTCTGGTCTCCTGCGGAGGCAAAGTGGTCTATCAACCTCCTGGAACTCAGAGCCATTCGGTTGGCGCTTTTGGAGTTCATCCCGGTACTGGCGTTGAAGCCGGTACGGGTCCTGTCGGACAATGCCACGGCTGTGGCCTATGTCAACCGCCAGGGAGGTACCAAGAGCGCCCCTCTAGCCAAGGAGGCTATGAATCTATGCCAGTGGGCGGCAGCGAACCTGGAACAGCTGTCAGCGGCCCACATGAATGTCAAGGCGGACTTACTCAGTCGCCATACCTTGGAGCCCGGAGAGTGGCAGCTATCTGCTCAGGCGTTCTTGGACATCATGAAGCGCTGGGGCCAGCCGAGCCTCGATCTGATGGCGTCATCGGCCAATTGCCAAGTGCCGCGCTTTTTCAGCAGAGGACGGGACCCTCGATCCCTGGGAGTAGATGCTCTTCTCCAACAGTGGCCGACACAAGAGCTTCTCTATGTGTTCCCGCCCTGGCCCATGTTGGGCAGGGTGCTAGACCGGGTGGCAAAGCATCCAGGCCGGATAATCCTGGTGGGTCCGGATTGGCCCAGAAGTCCCTGGTATGCGGACTTGATCAGGCTCTGTCGACGATCCTCTGCGGCTGCCAGTGGAGCAGGGCCTGTTACATCAGGGTCCCGTGGTGATGGAGGATCCCTCCCCCTTTGGTCTTACGGCCTGGCTATTGAGCGGCAGCGTCTGAGAAAGAAGGGCTTCTCAGACAAGGTCATCGCCACTATGCTGAGAGCGAGGAAGCGCTCTACTTCTACTGCTTACGCCAGGGTTTGGCGTATCTTTGCAGCGTGGTGTGAAGCAGGCTCGCTTTCTCCCTTCACTGCTCCAATTTCTTCAGTGTTGGCGTTCCTGCAAGAAGGTCTGGAGAAAGGCCTGTCGCTCAGTTCCCTTAAAGTTCAGGTAGCGGCTCTGGCTTGCTTCAGGGGCCGCCTGAAGGGTGCTTCCCTGGCTTCGCAGCCAGATGTGGTGCGCTTTCTCAAGTGAGTTAATCACCTGCGCCCTCCTCTGCACTCAGTGGTGCCTGCATGGAATCTCAACCTGGTGCTAAGAGCATTGCAGAAGCCGCCTTTTGAACCCTTGTCGAGGGCATCTCTGAAAGACCTGACGTTGAAAGCAGTCTTTTTGGTGGCTATCACTTCAGCCAGAAGAGTTTCCGAGCTCCAGGCACTCTCATGTCGAGAGCCTTTTCTACAGTTCACTGAGGCAGGAGTGACTATTCGCACAGTGCCTTCCTTCCTGCCCAAGATTGTTTCTCGCTTCCATGTGAATCAGCAGCTCTGTCTCCCTTCCTTTCGGAGGGAGGACTACCCAGAGGAATACTCTGCTCTCAAATGTCTGGATGTGAGACGTGTCATCATCAGATACTTGGAAGTGACCAATGATTTCCGGAAATCGGATCATCTGTTTGTCCTGTTTGCAGGTCCTCGTAAGGGTCTGCAGGCTGCTAAGCCTACAGTGGCAAGATGGGTCAAGGAAGCCATTGCAGCGGCTTATGTGGCCGCGGGGAAGGTGCCGCCTATCCAGCTGAAGGCTCACTCCACTAGAGCTCAGGCGGCCTCGATGGCAGAGGCCGGGTCCGTCTCCTTGGAAGAGATTTGCAAGGCGGCAACTTGGGCTTCAGCCCATACCTTTTCCAGGCATTACCGCTTGACTGTGGCTGCTCGGGCGGAGGCCCGGTTTGGAGCTTCAGTGTTGCGGTCAGGGATTTCTATGTCCCGCCCTGGGTGAGTACTGCTTCGGTACATCCCACCAGTCTATGGATTGATCAGCATGATGATATGGAAGGTAAAATTATGTATCATACCTGATAATTTTCTTTCCATTAATCATAGCTGATCAATCCATAGCCCCTCCCAGATATCTGTACTGTTTATATTCTGGTTGAATTTTAGGTTCAAGTTTAGTCTTCAGTTACTTCAGGAGGACTTCTTGTTCAAGTTCTTTTTCACTTGGATTCTTCAAGAGTTGAGACGAGTTTGTGTTACAGTGAGCTGCTGCATTCCTCTCCCCTCCGTTTTACGGGGCTGGATTGAGATTTAAATTCTGCCGGCACTCCCTCCCGCTTCGTGCGGCTGTAGGGCAGCTTTGTACCCCTCCCGCTTCGGCGGTGTTAGGGTCAGTCAGCTCCTCCCGCGGTTGCGGTTGCAGGATAAGCCAGATCCCCCCGCATCGGCGGGGTGGTGTCCCTCCCCCGCTCCGCGGGGATGAGCTGGACGGATTCCCCTCCCCCACTTGTGTGGGGATGAGCTGGGTTAATTCCCCTCCCCCGTTTCGGCGGTGGTGAGCTGGGCAGAGTGTCCCTTTGTGGGTGTAATTCTCTAAGTGCTGAGTCCTGCGGATGGAGCTTTGATATCGACATACTGAGGAGTTTCCGGCAGCACATGACCACATATAGGGAGGCAAAAGTTTGCTCTCTATCTCCACCTGCTGGTAGATGGACACAACCCACCAGTCTATGGATTGATCAGCTATGATTAATGGAAAGAAAATTATCAGGTATGATACATAATTTTACCTTTCACGTTCCTCTGTTCTGTCATAAGAGGGATGATTTTCTGTGTCCTCTTTGTTCTGGCTGTGAATGCCTTACTGGGACACATTCATTTACTTAGGGTGTTGGTGTAGAAATGTAAGCTACACAGATGCAAAGATGAACTTTACACTCTGTGAAAACTTCTGAAACTTACTGATATACAGAGTAAATCACTATCTTGTGTGCTGTAGTACGAGAACAAGCTGCCAAAGGTAGTTCTCTTCCTCACGTGCCATTAACCGTTCCTTCCATAGCTTCATTGCAACTGTGATATGAATCAAACTTTTTTTTTTTTTTTTTAGATTCAGAGAGAGGTGTAACTTATGTACAGTAATTTAGAGTTTGAAAAAAGAAATGTCAAAAAGAGGAGGCTGAGGCATTAACCATTAGTTCGAAGACTTGGGTGGGACTAAGACCACATCACCATAGAATCAAAAATATAACCTGTAGAGAATAGAGACTACTATAGAGTAGCAGCTGTGAAGGTCAAAAATTTACATTGGGTGTGGATGCTGTTCAAAAATACCATCCTGGAAGCCCAGACCAAATATATGCCGTGCATTAAAAAAGGAGGAAGGAAGACCAAACAGCTGCCATGGTTAAAAAGTGAGGTGAAGGAAGCTATTAGAGCTAAAAGAAAATCCTTTATTTATTTGTTGCATTTATATCCCGCATTTTCCCACCTATTTGCAGGCTCAATGTGTCTTACATTATGCCTTAGTGGAACGTGGAAGAAGGATCCGACTGAAAATAATAGGAAATTGCATGAAGAATGGCAAGTCTTATGCAAAGCGCTGATAAGGAAGTTAAAGAGAGACTTTGCATTTATTTATTTATTTGGATTTTGCTCACAACTTTTTCAGTAGTAGCTCAAGGTGAGTTGCATTCAGGTACACTGGATATTTCTCTCTCCCAGGAGGGCTCACAATCTAAGTTTGTACCTGAGGCAATGGAGGGTTAAGTGACTTGCCCAAGATCACAAGGAGCAGCAGTGGGATTTGAACCGGCCACCTCTGGATTGAAAGACCTGTGCTCTAACCACTAGGCCACTCCTCCATTGGAGTCAAAAACTAATAGTAAAATCTTTTTTTAGGTGTATTAAAAACAACAAGCCAGCAAACGAATCAGTTGGACCGCTGGATGATCGAGGGGTAAATGAGGCACTCAGGGAAGACAAGGCCATAGTGGAGAGATTAAATGAATTCCTTGCATTGGTCTTCACCAAGGAAGATGTGGGAGAAATACTGGTTCCAGAAATGGTATTCGGTGCCGACGAGTCAGAAACTGAATCAAATCTCTGTAAACCAGGAAGATGTAATGTGGCAATTTGACCAGTTGAAGAGTACCATATGGATAGGACCGGATGGGATGTATTGAAAGAATTGAAAAATTAACTTGTAGAACTATTGTTAGTGTCTGCGGTGGCTAAGAAAGCAAATAGAATGTTAGGTATTATTAGGAAAGGAATGGAAAATAAAAACGAAGATGTTATAATGCCTTTGTATCATTCCATGGTGCGATTGCACCTTGAATACTGTGTGCAATTCTGGTCACTGCATCTCAAAAACGATATAGTGGAATTAGGTGTTAATTAAGGGAAGGGGGAAATGGGACTTGATATACTACCTTTCTGTGGTATTTTGCAACTACATTCAAAGCGGTTTACATATATACAGGTACTTTGTACCTGGGGCAATGGTGGGTTAAGTGACTTGCCCACAGTCACAAGGAGCTGCAGTGGGAATAGAACCCAGTTCCCCAGGATCAAAGTCTTGCACTAACCACTAGGCTACTCCTCCACTCATTAAGGTGTGAAGAAGTAGAATATTTGTAGAGGTTATGAAGGGTAATCTGATTACTGAGTTAGCTTGAAAAAGGGTCTGTTTGAAGCAGTCTCCTTAGATTCAAAATAATATAAAGAGGAAAGGTCTCACTTAACTTTCTTTCTGTGAAGTTCTGAGAGAAGAGGACATTTTTCTGGTAAGTGAACATTTGCCTTGTGCTTTGGGAACTTAAGGGTGTAAAGGAGGAATTGTAGGTTAGTGAAAGGCAGAATAAAACTTGAACTTTGTACCACAGCATTAAGAGATACCTCAAGCAGGCACTGCGGGACCTAGTTTAGTCCACATGACCTTTCTCTGTTCCTTCTACCCTCTCTACTGTCATTGTATTGTTTTATCAGTTCATTGTAACTCGCTTTGAGGCCACTTTCAGTGGTATTAAGCGGGATATAAATGTTCTGCATAAATAAATAAATGACACAGATAGCAGTGTGGAATCATTATGGATAGAAATTCCATGTGTGAAAGGAAGGAGTATTCTAGGGCTGTACTACTGTCTTCCAGGACAGAATGAATGGACAGATGAAGAAATGTTTACAGAGGTTAGGAAAGCTTGCAAATTTGGCAATGCTATAATAATGGATGATTTTGACTTTGCCTCTCTACACTCACTGGTTCATAGCTTTATTTCAAAACTGGATTATTGGAATTCTATATTTGCTGGTTTGTCAAATTCTCAGGTGAAACGTCTTCTTACTTCCTTTGCTCAGCTAAACGATTGGATTGTGTCACCCCCATTATGTCTCTATCTCCACTGGTTACCTTTTCCTTTCGAAGTTTTCTTCAAGGTCCTCTGTTTAGTTCATAGAGCCTATCACACTGGTTTCCCTGCCTTTATCTCTACCTTGACCATTCCTTACCCTCCTAGGTCCCTTCACTCCTTAGACTTTCATCAATTAGTCTTCCCCCTCCTAAACAGCTCCACCTCTCATCCACTAGGCATACTGCTTTTTATTTTCTAGGACAAAAACTCTGGAATGACCTTCCATCATCTATCCATGCCAAACCTTCTCTTAAGACTTTTAAATATTTGCTTAAGACTTTATTTTATTTTTCCCATGCTTTTGGGACTCAGCAGCAAATAATCTCTTTGTTTTCAGCGTTTAACAATTTTAATCTTAGGCGTGTTTGCTCTTTGTATGTTTCCTATCATTAATGGAATGCTCTTCTGTTCTTGTTAGTTATTTTAGGCTATTGTAAACTGCCCTGACCTGTGTGCTCGGAAAGAGTGGTATAACAAATTTTAATAAACACAAAAACCTTTGCGAAATACTACTTTGGCATATTTACTAGGGGAAAAGGGAAAAGTTTAGAAAGTTCAACAGCCCTATATTCAGTCTTCTATTCTGATTTTCTAAAAACTCCACCGCATGGCTTATGTAGCCCTTATATGCATCTGGATTGTACTAGTTTGTCAGCTGGAGGAGGTAGAAGGGGTTATATCCCCAAGTTTTAAATCATTCTGACTCAGTCACCTCTTGCTTATCCGCCTTAGTTGCAGTTCTGCTTAGCTCTTCAGAGGTCTTAACACATTTATTACAGAGAGTTGTTTTCAAACCTGCTGTGGCATCCCACAGTGCTTCCAGTTGTAACCACTGCAGAAAGTCCCAAATGAACTGGTCTTACCAAGGAAGACTCCTCCAACCTTTTCCGTTCCTGGGGACATGAAAATGCCTCAAATGTTTCATCTACTAAACCGGTAGCCAGCACAGAGCTAGAGACCCTCAATGTGGCAGTACAGCTCAGTGCTCTGGGCTTAACAAAGTCCCCTCAATAGTTGAATCCTTATTTCCATCCACAAGGATCATCTGAGCTAACAATATTGATGCCAAAATCTCAGGGTCACTTGTCAGAGCTATGGTGTCTGAGGGCAGGAAATGGGCTTTCTCTTTTTTCCCAATAAAACCACCACAGAGAAACCAGTACTTCTGCTGCCAATCCCCAGAAGGTCAGGAGCTGAAGCCAACACATGTGACTCAGAATAATATCTTGACACCCCTTCCAAAGATGGCACAGTTAGGGTATTGGCTACTAGAGCAGGCCTCAAGTTGCAAAGGGTTCAGATGTACACAGTTCCCCTCTACATTCCTTTTTAGAGGACCATAACTCAATCTGGAGTCAGGGAGGGAGGGGGGTCTGAAACTCTGAGGGGGGATGGGGGAGGGAGGGGGGGACTGGAACTCGGAGGACGGACAGAGGGAAGGAGAGTGACAGAGGGAGGGGGGGCCCTGGAACTCAGGGGAGGGGCGGCCTAGAACTCAGAGGGGGAGGGGAATGCACCACCTGTTTAAAAAAAAAACACAATCAGGCCCGTACAGAACACCTGGAAACTTATGGACAAAGTGGTGAGTTGCAGGGGAGTGGGAGAGGGGAGGGAGGATGGCATGGAAATCGGAGGGGAGGAAAGGGGGCCCGTGGGACTTGGAGGGAACAGAGGGAGAGAGCGAGGGAGGGGGGATAACCTTGATAGCGCCCGTTTCATTTCATACAGAAACGGGCCTTTTTTTACTAGTTATTAAATATGCACGAGAAAATATTGGAACTCATCCTATATAATAATTCTCACCCCCAACAGGATGTGCCTGGGACCATGCCTGCCGGAAGTGGTCTGCTAGGCAGGCACGCACTGACCTCAGTGACAGACAATTTGGCAAAGCAAAACAATCTGAGTGCTGGCCATTAGGACACAGGGTTGATAGGAGAGTTTTAAAAGATTGAAGGAACCGAAAGTGTTAAATGGGGAGGGGGGAGTTCTGAACGACTGAAAGACATGAACATTTGGGAAAGGAAAACAACCTGAATGCTGGCCATTAGGACACAGGGTAGATAGGAGAGTTTTAAAAGACTGAAGGAAACAAAACTGTTAAACTGGAGGGGGAGGGGGGGGGCGGGAGTTGTGAATGACTGAAAGACATACAAATTTGGGACAGGAAAACAATCTCAATGCTGGCCATTAGCACACAGGGTACATAGGAGAGTTTTAAAAGACTGAAGAAACCAAAAGTGTTCGGGGGGGAGGGGGGGAGGGGAAGTTCTGAAAGAATGAAAGAAATGAAAATTTACGAGAGGAACACAATCTGAATGCCGGGCATTTGTACACAGGGTAGCTAGGACACTTTTTTTTTTAAATGAAGGACGTGAAAGTATTACATCTTGGGGGAGGGGTGAGGAGGAAAGCGGTGGGGTATCCGGATACTGGGCGTTAGGGCCACGGGGGTACATAGACTTTTGAAAGCCTTAAGGAACCCAAAGTGTGGGAAGGAGGAGGAAAAGGAGGGGAGGGAACGGGGTGAGGGGCATTAGTGTGTCACACACACTCATTCTCACACACACACTGTCACACAGACAGTCTCACTCTGTCAAACACCCGCACATTCACTCTGGCTCTCTCTCTCAAACATACACTCCCAGGAAAACCTTGCTAGCGCCCGTTTCATTTGTTCCAGAAATGGGCCTTTTTTACTAGTCTATCTTCTATATATATAAAAGGCAACCCCAACGTTCTGAAGCCTCCACGGAAGTTGAGGCGCCCGAGATATCCGGTGTGCCCTGGAGTGTCTGCACCGCCCTCGCGTCAAAACGTCATGACACGTCAAAACGTCATGACGTCGAGGGCGGAGCTATTGACACTCGAGGGCCGAAACGGCCCACAGCGAACAAGGCAAGTAGCTTCGAGGGACGGAGGGAGGGGGCCCCTTGCTAGCGCCCGTTTCATTCCGCTCTGAAACGGGCATTTTTTCCTAGTTTCTGTATAAAATCAAAGTGTTAATTCAGTTTAGTGGCATTGTTACAAGTGTACAGGCCAGTATCTAGAAACTAAGAATGAGATCATCAAGGAGGTTCCCTTATATACACTCCTTACTGATGGCAGGTCTTAGGGTGCCCCGAGCAGAAGTGCTGAACTGGGATCACCAGCCTGCAACTGGTCCAGCAAAATCAAGAAACAAAACCAATCCGATGGGCCAGTAATATAAGTGTAAATCCATAATGGCTTTGGCCCTATCTTCCACATTTGGGGAAGCCAGAATGTGGATGGGCAGACTGCATAGGTCATATGTTTATCTACCTACATTTTTCTGTTTCTATGGTTAAGTTTTGATGAGCGATGTATTGATAGAACCACATATGGTGAAAAAAATCCCACAGCAAAGCACTTGTATAAGTAATAGTAAATTAATACATTTAAAAAGGATTTTTTTTTTGGACAGTTCTTTTCTGTCATTGCACTTTTATGTATGTTTGGGAATTTGTGGCCAGCCCTAGTTTTGTTTCATATATAGCTCAGTAAACAGCTTTTTCAACTCCATAAAGAAGTCCTCTTTATTTTTACTTATAATTAAAATATGCTTATCGTGCTGCTGGGGGGAAAAGACCATAAACCACCTGCGATTATATAAGTAAAATACTAAAAATGATGGAAATCAACTGCTAGAGGGACTGTTCTGAAAACATTTGCGAAATACAATATTTAAAATCTCCAAAACACTGCCATTTGAAAAGTACAATATTTAAAATCGCCAAAACGATGCTTATTGATGTTTTCTGTGTGTATTTCCCATAGTCTCATGGGCTACATAAAATTCAAGAGCTGACCGCAGGTTGCCCACCCCTGGTTTAGAAAGTGGTAACATTTTTTGTTTGGTTGTTTGTTTTTTTTTGTTCCTACCAGGCTGATGTACAATACAAACCTGTGCAAGTGGAGGGAGAATTATGGTGTGGGGCTGTCGGATTGAGAACAGAATTGTTAATGAAGTTAGGGAATGGTAATTTCCATATTGTCCCACAGATCAATCCAGAGACTTGTGGGTTATGTCCCCCTACCAGCAGGTGGAGATATATAGCAAGCCTCTGGCGCTCTGTAGTCATATGCAGCCACTTACACCTCAGTATTCTCTCTATCTAGCAGGTAGTGGTCATAACTGTGCAGCTCTGGATGGATCCGGCTCCTGGTGTTTTCTAAGTATCTGGTTGAGCTTGGACTGGGGTTGAGGCCTCTGCAGGGCATTTGAGGTGCACACCTGGTGGTGCCAGGTCCCTCCCTACCTCCCCACACCGACCCTCCTCTCGTTTGCTGGTGAAAATCCTGCTGGTTGTCTCTCCTGCCTCTAACTTTTTTTTTTTTTTTTAAACAGCCTTGAGGTAAGCAGAATATCTGTGCTTTGGATGGACTCCTTGTAAACCCGTGGTTCGGCGGGGGAGTGAGAGGCTCCGTTGTGGGAGCGTTGTGCAGCATGTCTGTGCCCTCGGAGGCTGGGAAGTGCTGCTCCCGGTATGGGAACTGGTGAGCAGCGTCGGCGGGAGTGCAAGGCGCGTCAGGCAGCGTTAGAAGTGGACCGTGGTTTAGCCTCCCCTGGGAAGTCAACGGGGCAGCATCGGGTGCTGGTGTAACGGACAGCTCTGGGTCTAGTTTTTCTCGTGTGCCAGCGGGCACCATTTTTTCGGAGTTCCCACACTTGGATAGCATGGCGCTCGAAAAGGCTGCAGCTCCCGTGTCAGGCAGTGATCTGCCGTTAGGACCGATGGAGATGGTGATTGACTCCGTAGCAGAGCCTTTCTCACCAGAATTTGTAGTGCTTATGCACAAGGCCTTTATTTTAAAACGTGCTGGGAGAGTTTTAGGCTCTGCTTTGGCCTCTCAGACGGACCCCCCTTCCTCCTTACCTATATCTCAGTCTGGGTTCTCTAAGCGACCTAGGATTGACTTGGATTTGATGGATGTTTCGGATGACGAGGAATTTGGTTAACCTGAGGGGTTCTCCTTCAGGTTCCGTAGAGTGTTTGGAGGATGTGGAGCAGCACGAGGACGGGGGTGACCCGACTTTCGGCGCATTTATTCCGCAGGGAGGAGTTGCCTAATTTATTTGTCCGGGCATTGGAGATTCTGAATATTTCTGCTCCGGAGGCGTCAGTGGGGCCCCCTCCTCCTCCTTCTTCCATAATGTCGAGTACCAAGTGTCCTGCCAGGTCTTTTCACATTCATGAGGCCATGAAGGTGCTTATTTCAGCTCAGTGGGATTCTCCTGATGGAGGCCTTAAGGTAGCGCGCGCTATGAGCTGGCTTTACCTGCTGCCGCTGTCTGATTTGGAGATCCTTAGGCTTCCGGCTGTGGATTCCTTAATCACGGCGGTTACTAAGAAGACAACTCTGCCAGTAGAAGGGAGCACTGCCCTTAAAGATCCCCAGGATAGGAAATTAGAGACTTCTCTAAAGTTGTCGTTTGAGGTGGCGGTACTTTGTTTACAGGCGGTGTGTGGATCTTATGCGGCTCGGGCCTGTTTGTCTTGGATCCAGAAGACATCCTTGACAGAAGAACTGCTTAATTTTTGCCAGCTATGGAGTCCAGTCTTGATTATTTGGCGGGCTTGCTTTATGACCTCAGGGCTTCAGCTAAAGGGGTTTCCCTTGCAGTCACGGCTCGCCGGTGGATATGGCTGAGACATCAGGCGGCAGACGTGGCATCTAAATCCCGCCTCGCAAAGTTGCCTTTTCGGGGCAAGTTGTTATTTGGTGAGGAGTTGGCAAGGATTGTAAAGGTGCTGGGAGACTCCAAGGGTCAGCGGCTTCCAGAGGATAAGACTAGATCGTCGAGGTCTAATGTTCTGCGTCCCCATTTTCGAGACACTAGGCGTTATAGGCCAGTCCGGGTTGGTACATTCCAAAAGCTGCGTTTCTCTCCGAAGCTGCAGCCCTTTCGTGGAGACAGTTGTCTTCCTGCCTCAGGATCTCGGCCTCAGCCAGCGGCAAGACCTTCCCAATGATAGGGCCCTGGTTCATCCCTTTCCGGTTATAGGGGGCCGTTTGTCCCTTTTCCTGGGGGAGTGGGCCAGGGTAACTTCCGACGAATGGGTCTTGGAGGTCATCTGAGACGGTTACAAGCTGGAATTTGCTCATCTTCTGTTGGATTTCTTTCTCGAGTCCCTGTGCAAATCGCCCGTCAAGGTGAAATCCATTCGGGAAACCTTGGACAATTTGTTTCAGCTGGAGGCGGTTTGCTTGGTGCCGCCCGCAGAGCTCGGTCAGGGGCGTTATTCTATTTACTTCATAGTTCCCAAAAAGGGAGGAGCCTTTCAACCGGTCTTGGATCTCAAAAGAGTGAACAAGGCACTCCGGGTGCGTCATTTTCACATGGAAACCCTATGGTCTGTTATAGTGGCGGTCCAGCCAGAAGAGTATTTGACCGCGCTCGATCTCAAGGAGGCTTACCTTCATATTCCCATTTGGCCCCATCAGCGTTTCCTCTGCTTCGCAGTACTCGATCAACACTTTCAATTCAAGGCTATGCCATTTGGGCTAGCGACCGCTTCGCGAACCTTTTCCATGGTTTTGGTTGTCGTGGTGGCATTCCAGCGAAAAGAGGGAATCCAAGTGCATCCCTACCTAGATGATTGACTTATTCGAGCTCCGTCTTTTCAGGAAAGCGTTCGGGCAACGGACAGGGTGATCAAGCTGTTGCAATCCTTGGATTGGGTCATCAATTTTCCCAAGTGTCACCTACAACCTTCTCAGTCTCTGGAGTACCTGGGGGCATTGTTCAATACCCGAGAGGGGACGGTGTCCCTCCCAGTAGCTCACAGTCTGTGAATCCAGTCGCAGTTAGTTGTTGAGGAGCCCGGCTCCCAGGGCCTGGGATTACGTTCAGGTATTGGGGTCTATGGTGGCCACCTTGGACGTGGTTCTCTGGTCCAGAGGGCACATGAGACCTCTTCAGTGGCATCTGCTCAGTCGGCGGTTTCCCCTTTCGGAGGACTATTCAATCCGCATCCCGTGGTCGACCCGAGTTCAGTCCGAATTGAATTGGTGGTTGAGCCTGGAAAACCTGCTAAGGGGCCGCCCCCATTGGCTGCTCCGGAGTGGATGGTGATAACCACGGATGCGTCTTTAACCGGTTGGGGGGCACACGGCTCAGGGGAGGTGGTCTCCGGAGGAGTCGGAATGGTCCATCAACAGACTGGAGCTCAAGGCCATTCGCTTGGCTCCGAGATAGTTTCTCTCCTTGATTCGCGGTCGACTGGTGAGAGTGCTTTCCGACAATGCTTCTGCGGTGGCTTATGTGAACAGGCAAGGGGGCACCAGGAATGCTCCCTTGGCTCGGGAGGCGGCTCATATGCCGGTGGGCAGAAGATCATGTGTTCTTTCTCTTGGCAGCTCACATAGCGGGATCTCAGAATGTTCAAGCAGACTTCCTGAGTCGGCACAGCTTAGATCCGGAGGGGTGGGAACTGTCTCCCCTGGCCTTTCAACAGATAGTGTCAAGGTGGGGGCTCCTGGTGCTGGATCTGATAGCGACCCAGCGCAATTCCAAAGTGACCAGTTTCTTCAGCAGGGGCAGGGAGACAGGCTGCAGCGGAATCGATGCGCTTCTTCAGCAGTGGCCGTTGGTTCTGCTGTATATCTTTCCTTCCTGGCCCATGGTGGGGAGACTGGTGGCTCGGATAGCCAGGCACCCCGGGCGCGTAATCTTGGTCGCCCCAGATTGGCCGCTGCAACCTTGGTATGCGGATTTGATCCGGTTGATGTCCGACAGTCCCTTACATCTCAGCGGGAGGAAGGGTCTGCTGTATCAGGGCCCAGTGGTTATGGAAGATCCCTCCCCCTTTGGTCTTACAGCATGGCCCTTGAACGGAAGAGATTGAGGAGGAAAGGTTATCCAGAAACCATTATTACTACCATGCTTCAGGCACGGAAGTGATCTACTTCCACAGCCTATGCGAGAGTGTGGCACACCTTTAAAGTGTGGTGTGCTCAGTCTGGGGTTTCGGCAATGTCAGCCTCCATATCAGTGATTCTCACCTTTCTTCAGCAGGGACTACAAAAATCCCTGTCTTTGAGTACGTTGAAGGTCCAGGTAGCGGCATTAGCATGTTGTAGGGATCGCCTTCAAGGCATTTTCGCTGGCGGCCCATCTGGATGTCGTTCATTTCCTAAAGGGCGTGAACCATCTTCAGCCGCCTTATCCTGCTCTGCTGCCGAGTTGGAGTCTGAATCTCGTTCTCAGAGCCATGCAAAGACCGTCTTTTGAGCCTTTGACGAAGGTGTTGAAGGATCTTGCATTGAAGACGGTGGTCTTGGTTGTGATTGCTTCAGCCAGAAGAATTTCGGAGTTGCAGGCTCTTTCGTGCAGGGACCCTTTCCTGCAATTCACGGAAGCGGGGGTGTCCATTCGTATGGTTCCCTCCTTTTTACCGAAGGTGGTTTCACGGTTCCATCTAAGCCAGTCTCTGTCATTACCATTGTTTCGCAGAGAGGATTATCCAGAGGATTTTGGGGCCCTGCGTTGCTTGGATATCAAACGTGTTTTGATGCGATATCTGGAAGTCACCAACGAGATCCGGCGTTTGGATCATTTGTTTGTTCTTTTTGCAGGGCACAAGAAAGGTTCGACATCAAAGGCTACAGTAGCTCGCTGACTTCGGGAGGTGATTGCGGCCGCATATTTGGCCTCAGGTAAGGATCCTCCTTTATAAGGGCTCATTCGACAAGAGCGCTAGCTTCTTCGCTGGCGGAGGTCTGTTCGGTGTCTTTAGAGGACATTTGCAAGGCGGCCACATGGGCATTGGTTCATACTTTCGCTAAGCATTATGGGGTGGACGTGGCTGCCCGCCAGGACGTGGTGTTTGGTGCATCGGTTATCACAGCGGGGTTGGGGATTTCCTGCCCTAATTGAGGACTGCTTTGGTACATCCCACAAGTCGTCTCTGGATTGATCTGTGGGACTCTATGGAAGGTAAAATGTGTCCTTACCTGATAATTTTCTTTCCATTAGCCCCAACAGATCAATCCAGAGGCCCACCTAGTTAGGAGTTTTTTGCTGCAATTTGTTTTTGTTGTGAGTTCTATAAGGATTCCTTTGTTAGCACTGTTTAATGATTATTAGCAGTTTAAATGTGTTGAAGGTTCCCACATGCATGGTGTGGTGTTAAATTGTTCTTCAGGAGAGTGAGTTTGGTATCACATATTTCCACTGCTTTGGTATCGTTCATATTGAGGTGTAAGTGGCTGCACGTGACCACATATAGCAAGCCTCTGGCGTTCTCTCTATCTCCATCTTCTGGTAGGGGGACATAACCCACAAGTCTCTGGATTGATCTAGTGGGACTAATGGAAAGAAAATTTTACCTTAAGCCTTGTGGTCCCTGAGAAAGAAGTAAAAGGGGAGTGTAACGGGGTGAAGAAGTAAGAAGAATGTTGATTAGTAGAGATCTTGGCTGAATTAAGACATTTGAAAGGCTGTCTATGGGGTCAAATGGCAGGAGATAGAGGTTTCATTTCTATGTATTATTTTGTTGAATTACTTTAATGATCTAAAGCAGTGGTTTTCAACTTTTTTTTTTTTCCCTCAGTGGTGACACACCTGATGGAGCATGCTCATATGTGACACATCACGTAACATGACCCTCGCGGACATTTGGTCTGACACAGTATAGCATTTTTTAATTAAACGTAAACATGCTCTGCATCCACAAAACCCATATTCCCCCCACCCCCCAATTTCATGACATCTAATAGCAACATAAATTTCTCCACATTGTTAAATTCAAAATCTGAAAAAAAAAATCCTAACTCAACATACATGTAGCAGACCTACCATAAAAAAGTAACACTAATTCCTATGATTCAGACAACTTCACCTTTGAATAGGCAGCACTACAAATATTACATAGGTCCTAGAACACCCATACACCTACTACTGGTAAAACAGAACATGGAAACAGAATACCACACCTCGGTCACAGTAAAACACAGACATTCTCACCAAATACAGAACAAGGGATCACAAATGAGAAATAGAAAAATGAAGACAAAAACTGAACTGGGAACCTCAGTAATTCAAACCTAGGCTTGCACCACAACATGGGTGTTTGTTGTCCAGTAAAAAGGAAATGCATGTGTGATACACACTTCCCAACATATGGTGGCGCACCAACAATATGTGGTAGATGGGAGGCAAAGATCTCGGAACCATGTACTATCGGTGCATATATAAGTGAATCAGCCTCTGGAGTTGTCGTACAAAAGTTGCCAAAGAAGCACTTGCAGAACTCTGAAGGCAGACGGGAGAACATACGTGTTGTCATACTGAGACAGACCAGAGGTTCATCAAGCCACATTATCTTGTTTCCAACAGTGGCCAATCCAGGTCACAAGTAGCTTGGCAAGATCCCAAAACAGTGAAACAGATTTTATGCTGCTTATCCTAGAAATAAACAGTGGATTTTCCCACATCCATCTTAATATTAGCTTATGGACTTTTCTTTAGGAAAGCTAGCTACTTTTACTACATTGTCTAGCAATGAATTCCAGAGTTTAATTGCACATTGAGTGAAGGAGACCACCAAAAAACCTTGTGTGCATGCTTTTTTGGCGAATTTTGTAAAACAACTTCCGGAAGCAGGCGGGAGGCTGCTGATTTAAAACAAACAAACAATAACCCTAGGCCTGCATTGTATTGCGTACAAACAAGTCCCACATACAAACCCGGTGTCATCGGGCATGTTGCTGTCATGCAATAGCAACGCACATAGAAGCTGTGTTGTGCACTTTTTTTTTCTGCCTTTGTGTAGTCAATTTTATTTTTCCAAGAATGTTGGTCCCAGATGGTTAAGCAGGCCCTGCACAGGTCCCCTCTTGGGACTAATCCTAGCCCTTACCCTCATCCTCTTGGTGGAGGGCCCCAAGGGGATCAGCAGGGGTTTGTTTTGGGGTCTGTGTTGTAGAATGTATCTGGTTCTTCCGGGGGGGGTGGGGGGGGGGGGGGGGGGGTGGTTCCGAGTTCTTCAAGGGAGTAGAGGAGTACTCTGAAGTCCTCTTGGTCTTCAAGTACCCCATGGACTCCAGTTTCAAGAACTCTCCCTATCGGGAGACTGGAGAAGAGCCATCCCATGGGTTCTGGCGCTTTTGTCATGAGGAGCTGTCTTGTCTCATAGATGAGGTCGTAGAGGCCTTGGCTATGCTTAAGTCTCCTGCAACAGGCCCTCTCAGGGCCCTGAAGGATTTTACACTCCATAAGGCCCTCATCTGCTTGATGATGGAGGAATGGGAGTCTCTGGATGGTCTCCTCGGAGTTGCCGGGGCTCTTGATCATCTCTGTGCCTTTTGCTGCGGAGGTGAAGAAGTGTTGGGCCTTCCAGAAGGTGGGCATCCTGATTATAGCAGTCACAAAGGTGACTGCTGTACCTGTCTAAGTGGACCTAGCCGTTAGGGAGCTCCATGAAAAGTATGTGGAGCAGCAGCTCAGCAAGGCCTTTTCAGTGGGGGCCCACTTTCAGGGCTGCTATTTGTGGTGGTTACATAGCTCCATTCTCATTATTTCCAGCAGTTGCTGGAGTCCCCAGAGACTTCTTTCCTGGAGTCTGATTAGCTTTTTGGGTGGATATTCTATACAGTCTGGTCCGACTAGCTTTCCTCTGGTTGTGACTATCACCACTTGGTGTGGATGTGGCTTCCAAGAAGCTTTGGAGTCAGCTTCCTTTAGGGGGTGCTTGCTCTTTAGTGATGACTTGGAGAAGTTGGTGAAGGATATGGGGGAGGTGTGGCTGTCCATCTCACTGAGCTGCAGCAAGGGTGAAAGCCACTTCAGGTCCGCTCGTGGCCTTCAGCTCAGGCAGGGGGCAGAGTAGATCCTTCAAGCAGGGGTCCTTTCGAGGCTCCAAGTGAGCCAGGCCTTGGGTTCCTATGGTGGGACCGCAGCCGCTCAGCGTGCCTAAGGACCCGAAGAAGGGTGGCTTCTTCCAGCCTATCTTGGACCTCAAAGGGGTCAACACTTGCCTCAGAGTCCAGCACTTTCAGAAGGAAGCTCTGTAATTGCATTGGTGTGGCCAGAGGAGTTTTGACTTTCCTGGACCTTGGTGAGGCTTATCTCCCCATTCTCACTGTGATTCATCACAGGAGATTTCTGTGTGCTGGGGCAGCATTTTCAATTTCGGGCCTTGCCTTGATTATGGCACCATACACGTCTCCGTGAATGTGGTGGTGGATGTACATCTTTTGGCGCCAGGGGATTCGGGTTCGCCCATACCTGGATGACTAGCTGATTTGAGCAGGTTCAGTGGCAGGCCGCAGCACGGGTCATCTCTCTTGGTCTCTGGGATGGGTTGTGATTTGATCCAAGAGCCACATCTCTCCGTCTCAAGTTCTGGAGTACCTGGGAGTCCCACATCGACACGAGTTTGGGGATGGTTTTCCTTCCGGAGGAATGGCACAGAGCTTCCATAGCCCACAGTCCTGGGACTATTTGCAGTTTCTGGCTTCTATGCCTGTGACTCTGGAGGTGGTGCCATGGGCGAAGGCTCACATGCACCCTCTACAGCAGGCCCTGTTGTCCTGTTGGGTGCTGGCCTCTCAGGGCTTCCATCATTCTCTTCTGCTCAGCCCAGGACGAGTATCGGTCTGGCCTGGGGACAGTCCGTTGAGCCTTTCGAGCGGTGTTCCTCTGGATCCTCCTGGGGGGGGAGGGTGCTGGTCCCATAAATACGAGTCTCTTCAGTTGGAGAGCTTACTGTCGGGCATGTGGCATAAGGCACTTGGTCAAGCGAGGAGGCATCCTGGTCCATCAACCGCTTGGAGACCTAGGTGATCGTCTACAGGCTGTTCATCTGGCTCTGCAAATGTTTCAGCCGTTCTTGGAAGGGAAGAGTGATGTTGGGATAGTGCGTCAGTGCTGGTGTACATCAGCAAGCAGGGTGGAACCAGGGAGTCTGGTGGTGGCCCTGGAGGTGGCAAGTCTGGCGGTGGCATGCCGGCTCTCTCAGCAGTCCATATTGCAGGCAATGGCAATGTACAGGTGGACTTTTTCAGTCACTCTCGTCTGGATCCAAGAGAGTGGGAGCTGGGGCTTTAGGCCTTCCAGCTCATTATGGACCGCTAGGGGCCTCCTCAGTTTGACTTGATGGCATCCAGAGCCAATGCGAAGGTGGAGCGCCTTTTCAGTCACTGGGGGGAGGGACCTGGTGTCTCGGGGGATAGATGCCTTGGTATTGCCTTGGCTGGTATTGAGCCGGCAATCCAGTGCCAATGTGAAGGCAGAGCGCCTTTCAGTCACTGGGGGGGGGGGGGGGGGGGGGGGGGGACCTGGTGTCTGGCTGCTAGTTGAGCCTCTCTGTATCTTCCTTCCATTGCCTCTCACTGACCACTTATTGCTCAGGATTGTGCGTCATCCTCTTCTGATCTTGCTGGTGGAATCACATTGGCTTCGCAGACCTTGGACTGCAGATCTCAGTTGTCTGCTAGTGGAGGACTCTCTTCTGTTGCTCAGGGGTAGGGATCTGCTCCGGCAAGGGCCGGAAGAGATGGAAGATCTGGACCCTTTTGGCTTACGGTATGGCTATTGAGAGGCAACATTTAGAGAAAAGTAGGTTTTCCCCCACAGTGACTTCAACCTTGCCTTGCTCCAGGAAGTCCTCTGTCCCTGGCTTATGTCAGGAACTGGCATGTTTGTATTCCTGGTGTGAAGACAGACTCCCCTACCTCCTGGAGGGCTCGGGTTCCCAGTGTTCTGTGTTTTCTCTTGCAGCAGGTCCTGGAACAGGTGCTGGCCTTGAGCTCTCTGAAGGTTCAGGTCTGGCTGCATTGTCCAGCTTTCAGAGGAAGGTGAAGGGATCTCTCTGGCTTTGCATAGACAGGTAGCTCAGTTTGAAGATGGAGGCACATCTGCACCCCCCCCCCCCCCCCCCCCCCCCACTCCTTTTGTCCTTCCTTTCCTTCTTGGGACCTCAATTTTGTCTTCAGGGTGACGTCTGAGACGCTGAGCTACTTGGCTCCATCAAGAATCTTACCCCTCAAAATTACCCCTCTGAGATTTGTTCACTATACTGCCGTACTCTTCTCCATTCCTCCCTACATTTTTTGTCTATTAGATTGTAAGCTCTTTGAGCAGGGACTGTCTTTCTTCTATGTTTGTTGCAGCGCTGCGTATGCCTTGTAGCGCTATAGAAATGCTAAATAGTAGTAGTAGTAATAGTAATGGTACCAAAAATTTCAAGCTGTTTTTGAAAACTCACTTCCTGCACTGGCTGCGTAAGTTGGCACAGTAGCTGATGTTTGTTTGCAGTAGCTCTCACCTTCTTGTTTCCTTTGTCAGGATTTTATATTGTTAGCATATTTTATATGGAATGCTTTATGTGATTAGGAGCTGGTCATTGGGTTTGGCCAAAAGTCACAAAGATTTCTTCTATATCCTGCCTGTAATTATAGTTCCTTTCTTTTCCAGACACTCTGTTTAACTGCTTTGCCTGCTTTTCTTGAAAAGCAATGTATTAAGGCTTAATAAGCATAGCAGTATTTTGACGAGTATTGCTCTGTCGCCTTCAGGCTCTGGCCCTCCTGCTCTGCTCTTAGCATGCGATGCGGAGAGGGGGTGCTTCACGTGTAGCTGGGACCACCCCCAATCAGAGGACTGGTCCCTGCATCCTAGTTAATACTCCCCCCACCCTGATGAACTTCATTGGTTTTGGATGATTAGGAGGCTTCTAGCAGGAAAGGTTTGGATGATGACAGTCTCCCTCACACCAGATGTTTCACCCCATCTGTACCTCTTAAAGAGCGGCAGCACGAAGAATAAAGATCTTCTGGAGGAAACGGGGAAAGCAATATAGTCCTAGAATTGGGCACCTTACAGTATATAAACAGGCATATTTTCAAAGCACTTAGCCTTCCAAAGTTCCATAGGTTTCTATGCAACTTTGGAAGGCTAAGTGCTTTGAAAATATGCCTGAATGTGTGTTTTCTTAGCCATTTAGAAATCCTGCAGTGCCCCAAAAGGGGTTATTGCTATTTCAGTACACCAAATTCTGCAGAATGTTCAGCTTAGCGTATGGCAAACTCCTCCTTTAACACAACCCATGTCTGTGTATGTTTTTTTTTTTTTTTTTTTTTGTTACATTTGTACCCCGCGCTTTCCCACTCATGGCAGGCTCAATGCGGCTTACATGGGGCAATGTTGAACTCAAATATAAGGTCCACCTAGCCCTAGGAGATGACCAGATCCCGTTGTCCCACCATACTGTTGTGTCAGAAGCAGCAATAATAACAAATAATGCAAAACTAGTAAATCTCATGTTTCCACACCTCTAGGGAAGGATCACACAACTCTGGATTCTATAGGTTGAAGAGTCTATCAATCTGCCATGCTCACACTGAAGACTGTGGCACATAATTAGTAGTAGTAGTACAGTTTACCTATTACAGACCTGGCAGGCCACCATCACCATTCCCTGCTGCAGCAACTGGAAGATTTCTTGCTGCCTCCCACGGACTGGTGCAGCATGAACCTAGGAGGACTTAAAGTTTGCCTATCACTGGTTTCCCCAGACATGGCCTCCTTTTCAGGGAACTGTCTGAGGTCTGGGCAGTTTTTTCAAAGCTGCCAATTTGTCCAGGTTTCTGGACTGGCTGCCCTCCCTGAATCTACCTCAACGCGCCCTGGTAGTCTAGTGGCCTCTTTGGGGCAGGAAAGAATCCCAATCTTTCCTGCCCATTGCCACTGATTTGCCTGCTGCCTCCGCTTCTTCAAAATGGCTGCCAAGGCTTCAAGTGGCAACCACTGCTCTGAAGCCTAATCCCAGCTTTTGACCCCACTGCCGGGGGGGAACTCTTATTTTTTTAAAGATGCAAGTGGCCTACTATGGACCACTGGTCCTCGGTATCGTCAGCCAATAGTACAAGCTTAGCTTCTTTGCAGACCCCCCCCCCCCCCCTACCGGTTCAAGGCCCCAAGCCACCTCGATCGATTCTGCACCAACATCTTACTATTCTGGGTGTAGATCTTGCAGTCCTGATCACAGTCAAGCAGTTGAAGTCCCCTTTCCCAGCAAGGAAGAGGATTCTACTCCAGGTTCTTTCTCATTCCAGTGTAATTTTGGAGGTCTCGCTCCCATCCTCAGTCTGCAGAAACTCCTCCTAAAGGAAGAGAAATTCAGAATGAATTTCCTTGTTATACAGCAACTGGATGGCCTCTCTCGATTTCAAGAATGCCTACACTCATGTCCCATTACATCCTCACCACTTGTAATTTCTATGCTTCACATTTCTCAACCACTAGTATCAATAGAGAGTCCTTCCTTTTAGTCTCTCATCAGCACCAGGAGTATTCACAAAGTGCCTAACAGTAGCAGTAACCACACACCTAGGGAAAGACAAAATAACCTGACTTGCATATCTCAACAATTGGCTAATTGCAGCATTCTCCTGCTTGTCTCTAGGATTCCTAATGGATCAAAAGTCCAGCACCATACTGGCACAGTCCCTTCTATTTATAGGAGTTTGCACAGATACCCAGAAAGCCAGGACTTGCCTTCAATGGCCTTATGTGACCATCTCAGCACGTAATGTCTTATTTCTCCTAGGCCACATGGCATCCACTGTCCAAGTTGTCCTTTTGGTGCAACTGTACATGTGGCCATTGCATTGCACCTCAAACATCCTTGGAACCAAACATGTCATCCCCTTTCCAAGATGATTCCTCTTGCAGTTTCTCTAAAACACTCCTTGCAGTGCTGGTACCTACCTTTCAATCTTAGCCAAGCTACACAACTTCACCTTATTATCATGGCCCGTGCCTCTATGTTCAGCTGGTGTGCCTATCTGCTTAACCTCCAGACTCAGGGGCAATGGACTTGGCAAGAATAAACACGTCACATAAACCAGCTGAAACAGTTTTTTGTGCCTTAAATACCTACAGACCCTGGATTAGAAACAAGGCCATACTCATCCTCATGGACAACCAGGTTGCATTGTTCTATGTCAACAAACAAGGAAGATCAGGTTCCCTCTGACTCTGGGGAAGTCAATGGAAGGAAGGAAGGGGTTTAAGCTTGGGAGGTGTTCCTGGTGGCAGCAGTGAACTCTCCCAAAGTAATTTAAGCCCTTGCTTTTGCCTGCCAAAATTGGTCTTAGGTTTTCTTCCGCCGCTGATCCTATGTCCTGAGGGGAGACCCTGCTTGCTAAGCCTGCAGCACATATTCTGTGACCAGTAACAGCCAGAATATATTCTCATTCAAGCAAGTGTAATATAACTACGTATACTCTTTGGACAGGTATTCCCCATACCAGTGGTGAGAAATGATTTTATGGAGAGAAAAATCTATTTTGAATGAAGGATTGTATTCCAGTGGATTTTAAGTTGACTGTCTAGAGTCTGATTTTCAGTGGTTTGGATTACTGCAATGTCCTGTACTTGGGTTTAGCTAAACCCAGTATTAGGACGTTGCAGGTTGTCCAGAATACAGCGACTCAACTGATATCTGGACAGTTGCGTTTTCAGCATATTCCTCCAATTGTTTTGATGGATTTTCACTGGTTACTCATAGAAGAGAGAATTTTAAAATTCTGTTAATTCAAAAGGCAGTGGCTCCCAAATGGTTTCAGTTCACAGCACCCTTAGTGTCCAAGAAATGTTTTGCAGCACCCCCACCCTGACCACACAGGTCTTTACTGCCCCCTCCCCACTACACATCATGTCCAATATTTCTCCCTCTCTCCCCCATACATCATCTCTCCCTTTCCTCCACCCTTATGTCCAACATTTCTTCCTCTCTGGTCCCTCTGCATTCAGCATCTCCCCCTCCAACTCATGTCCAACACTTATGCCCCTTGTTCCTCCTGCAGCATCTTTCCTTTCCTCCCCCCACCCCACCCACAATTCTCCCTCTGCTTGAATGGGTCCCCGGCAGCAACAGCGATTCCGACATGGTGCCTGTCGCTAACCAAGAAGCCTCCCCTTCGTTTCGTGATATTTTAAAACTTGATATTCTTACAGGGTCAGGATTAATTGTGTTTACTTTTGTTTATCTCTTTTTGCCTGCCAGTTGCATACAAAATCTCTCTCACAGGCGGAGGACCGCTGTTTTCCTGCCACACATGTCTGTGGCAAGCTACAGATCATAGTTCAGCTGTGATTGGTCACAGAGCCTGTCTGGCGCCTGAAAGGGTGATCCTGATTTGGGAACAAGAGCCTCACTGCTTGTTTCTCAATCAGGATTGCCCTTTTTTAGGAGCCAGACAGGATCTGTGACCAATCACAGCTGAGCTGTGATCAGTAGCTTGCTCCAGCCATGCGTATGTAGATTTCCTGGAACTTACCTTTGTTCATTTATGTTAAAATTAAGCAATCTCCCGGCACTTTGCTGTGAGATCTGCCCTGCAGCACCCCTGTGAGTTTGCTGTGGCGCACTGGGGTGCAGCGGCACACAGTTTGAGGAATGCTGTCATAAGGCATTGAAGTTGGAATCTGAGAACTGTTTTTAAGATCTATCAACTGGCCTAGGTCTTTGAGATCAGCAGATGCTTGATTACCCATTCCAGCTGTTCAGAAGATTCATTTTGAAGAAATGCAAAAGACATTTTCTATTGCAAGTCCTTGACTGGGGGATTCTTTTCCAATACAGATTCGATTAATGATAGATACGAAATCAATTTAAGAAGTTGTCATTGAGACTAAATTATCTGTAGAAGTTAATATGGGAGGGATTTTTTTTTTTTAGTTTTTAATGTGATTAATGTTTGTTAAAGTGTTTGGGATTATATGTTATCTTCTGTTATCTGCATAGTTGTACATGAAATACAAGTGAATAAACGAAACTGCATGGTATTGGTAAACTTTGCCTCTTTGACATAGACCTTTTTGGAGGCTCATTTGTCCATCTTTGGTGACATTATCGTAAAATAATTTTTCTAAAAACTGTTTCTGGTTTTGAGTGGAACAGTGGTGCTCTGTGCTGTTTGTTTGGGCCAGGAGGATCAGTGGTTAGATTCAGAAAAAGTCAAACAATTTATTTGTTTACTGCTGGTGCTGAGGCATGTGATTGCTTCAGATAAAGCCAGATTCTCCTTTTTCTGTTGAACTGGGCAGATAAAACCTGGGATGTAGCGGTATTGCATAAAGATTTAAGAGTTGATCAATCAACTTGTCTGTCATTTGGCATTCACTGAAGTAACGATGTATCTCTTGTTTTCATTGTTATGTATTATTTTCTCTTCTTTTTCTATTGCAGTGTACTATGTATTATAGTCTAGTAGTATGTTCACTTTGTGTTCTGTATAATATGATTTCACTGTATTTTTAGCCACATTGAACTCAGGTTGCTGGGATAATGTGGTATATAAATGATAAATGTCATAAATAAATGAGACTATTAAATTTTGTAAAAATGTCTGGAGATAATAATAATAGGCGTGAAATGCAAAATACTACGTTGGTCTGTGTACTGTGTGGCCATAACTTTCATGCATTTTAAAACAGTGACACCTTAGTGATGTTCTCATGCCCTTCAGAGAATCAGTTTGCCATGTTTGTTTCTCATGAAAAGAGAGCAGATGGGTAGTTGTTCCACAACAGACTGCAAGTTCAGTGCTGAACTGTAAGCATTCAGATGCTGGGCGACTTTTTAACCAGCCAATAAAATGGAATGGATTGTTCATTTCAAAGGTCATCAGTTGAAGGAAAATCTTGGACTGGGAAGAACAAGGACAAGGACTAAAGGTAAAGATAGGATCAGCCAGGAATCTCAGTGGGAATGTGGGTGGGGATGAGTAGAAAGAGGGGAGAAAGGGAAGTGTTTGAAAGAAATTCATATTCAGTAATGGAGCAAATGAAAGATAATGCAATTGAAAAAAGTTTAATATCTTGTGCTGTCAGAACACCTGTTCTTGGCACAGATTTTTAACAGCTTTGTTTTACTGCCTATTCTAAATGCTGTTATTTCCCAGCTCCAGAACAGAATCACCCTGAGTGACAAAATGTATGACTCTCATTTATTTTTTTAGCTGGAGTTTAATCCTTCTGCTTCAGCCATGGTCGCTACCTCATGTCCCTGGTGGGGTTGGGTGCCATATTAATTAACTCCTATATTATGTAAGTTGTCAATCTGAGCCAAAAAAGCAAGACAGGATTGTCCTCCAACTCTGTAATTGGATCTTGGCCAAAGAAAGGCCAATAAGCAATGAAACTGATGTGGCCAGTATGGATGGCTAATGGGTGTTCAAATCCTGGATCTACTAAGTTCTTTTCTGATAATTCCTTGGCTACAGAGAATGAATGGGGAGCATGGTACCAAGGTAGGTGTGGTGCTAGATTTAGTGAGTGAGCTGGCGAATTGGTGGGAGACAGTTTTAGAAGAGCATATAATCTGTGATTGCATCTACGAGGAGACAGAAACCAGGATGTTGTGCTGAAAAGCCTATAAAAGGAATACAGAATCATACACTCAGTATGGTATTTCAGATATGAGCATCAGGTTGCCGAGTCACCCATATTTATCAGGCACCCAGTGTCATTGGTGCCAACTCTGGTGCTAAGCACACACAGTATTGAGCAAGCTCCTTCGTTGTGTCCAGGGAGATGAATGTGTTTAGCACCCACAATCATTTTGAAAACTTGGCATCTGACATGACAAGATGGCGGCACGTTAGTTTGTGGTTTGTGTGAGCTCCGGAGTTTAGCTTGCCGAAAAATTTTTTTCTTCTAAGAATCCCCCATACAAAGCGTAAAGGCACGGTTAAGGCAGGAACCTCGATGCCTAAACCTACCACTGGGCAGCAAACAATGGAGAGATACACCACAACGGCACTTACCCAGGTTTCCGGGTTGACTCCTGCAATTTCTCTGGAAGGAGACCATGAGGATATGGGACTAAATGTCACTCTTTCTTCCCCGGAACTCGAGCCACCGCCCCAACCCATAGGGCGCCTTCTCCAGACGGGGTCCTTGCGACCGGGATCGGGTGCACAAGGACCCGTGGATCGAGGAGTGGAGACGGCAAAACCCGATGGAGGGAAGAAGGGAGGAATCCCTACTCCTGAGCTGAGAGCTCTAGTTGTTAAACCTGTGGCGGTGACGCTGGAGAGTATTTGGGAAGCTCTCCAGCGTTTGGATATCTCAGTAGCCAACTCTACAAAAGAAATTTCGTCTCTCGTGAGTAAAGTAGATTCACTTTATAATACTATGGAGAACACAAAACAAGAATTTGCTTCTCAATTGGTGGAAGTCAAACAAGAAATGAAGAATCTACAGGAATTTAATTTAACAACTGTTAAGGATAAGACCTTTATTCATCGTAAAATAGAACAGATTGAAAATTTCCACCGCAGACTTACATTACGTTTTTTGAATTTTCCAAAGTCCTTAGTGGTTAGCCCAATAGAAGCATTTAAGAAATATCTACAAGAAACTTTACATTATTCTCCTGAAATGTTTCCCCCGATTAGTAAGATATATTATCTTCAATCAAAAAAAGTGTCTGAAATTCAATCAGGATTACAAACTATTGCACCTTTAAATCAAAATAAGGACAGTTTGAATTTGTCTGACCTTCTAGAGACTTCTATGACCGAGGATTCTGAAAGAAGTACTTTAATAGTGACTTTTATATTTGAGCAAGACTTAGAATCAGTTAAACGTTTATACTTTAGAAATGCAAAAACCCTTTTTCTGGGTAAAAAGGTATGGATGTTCCCAGATGTGACTAAATCCACTCAAGAGCGACGGAAAGCTTTCTTAGCTCTTAGATCTGAAATATTAACTCTGGGGGCATCTTTTTATCTTAACTACCCTTGCAAGTGTGTGGTTAAATATTTAGGGATAAAATATATATTTTTCCAACCTGAACATCTTAGTGAATTCGTTAAAGTTAAGAAACTGGCTACTGGATAATACCAGCTCCTAGTCGAGAATATTGGTTAGATGGATAGGTGTGTGTTAAGCTATACATCTGCTTTGTTTTTTCCTCTTAAGACTTCTCCTGTTATTTTCCTTTCAAGTGATCTCATACTTTTGTGGTCTAAAGAAGATGAGTAAAAAAATTTTTTTTCTTTATTATTTGAATGATATGATTTCAAAATATGTATCTGTATTGCCTACTCAAGTTTATAAATGGCTTGTAAAAAATTCTAAAATGCAAAATAAAAAAAAAGAAAAAAAAAAAAGAAAACTTGGCATCTACACCCAATGTAATGCTATCACATAGTATTCTAATAATCTTACCATGTGCTAATGTTTTCGCTCTTTGCAACAACCATTTTTTGAAGACATCCATGGTACAGCCTCACCTTTAGTACTCTGTGCAATTCTGGTTGCTGTATCTTAAAAAAGACATAGCAGAACTAGAAGGCGACTAAAATGATTAAGGATATGGAATGCCTCTCATAAGGGAAGGCTTTAAGATGTTAGGGCTTTTCAGCTTGAAAAAGAGATGGCTGAGGGGGGGATATGATAGAGGTCTACAAAAGCCTGAGTGGAGCAGAACGGGTAAATGTGAATCAATTTGTTTACCCTTTCCAAAAGGTACAAGGATACTCTAGGAAGTTGCATGGTAATATCTTTAAAACGAATAGGAGAAAATCCTATATAATAATTCTCACCACCAACGATCTAAAGTAGCTGCCTGTGTCCGTGGCTCCTGGAGTTGCTGAGCTAGGCTCTGTAGCCAGGCTGACGTCACTCACAGCTGATTCCCAGGCAGGGGGAGGAGTAGGGAAACTTGCTCCACATGTTTCCCTACTCCTCCCCCGCCTGGGAATCAGCTGTGAGTGTGCCGCTCAAACACCCCCTCGGCGCATCACCCAAGCCCCCCCCCCCCCCCCCCGGCACATCAACCCCCTCGCCACCCGCAGCTGCCACTGGTAACGCTGTCCGGCCGCTGCTGCTTCTCCTGTTGAGCAGCAGCGGCCACTACAAAAAGAAAAAAAAAGCAATAAATGTTTTTAAACCTGAAACGCGGCACCATAGACAGCCAACAGGCATTGGCTCTGCAGCCGCTCCTCCACTCGCCTCTCATGTCGCTGTGCTCCTCTGGGGTCTTACTCCAGGAGCAGTGACGTGGAGGCGAGAGGAGGAGCAACTGCAGAGCCGACAGCCAATGCCTGATGGCTGTCTACGGTGCCGCGTTTCAGGTTTAAAAACATTTATGGCTTTTTTTTTTTTCTTTTTGTAGCGGCTGCTGCTGCTCAACAGGAGAAGAAGCAGCGGACGGACAGCGTTACCAGTGGCAGCTGTGGGTGGCGAGTGGCTTTGATGCGCGGGGGGAGGGGAGGGTCGCTGGACATGGGTGGCTGGAGGGGGGAGGAGGAGGGGAGGGTCGCTCGACATGGGTGGCTGGAGGGGGGGAGGGGAGGGTGGCTGGACATGGGTGGCTGCAGGGGGGGCAGGGGGAGAGGAGGGTCGCTGGATATGGATGGCTGGAGGGGGGCAGGGGAGAGAGGGAGGTGGGGAGGGGTGGGGGGGGCCCTTTGAGGGGGGCACACATTCACTGTCTCTCACACTCTCTCTGACACACTCTGTCTATCACACTATCTCTCTGTCACACACACACACACACACACACACTGTCTCTCTCTCATTCTCTCTCTGACACATACACTCCATCTCTCACACACACTCTCTCTCAAACATACACACTCCGAGGAAAACCTTGCTAGCGCCCGTTTCATTTCTGTCAGAAACGGGCCTTTTTTACTAGTATTTACATAAGAACGTAAGAGTAGCCGTAGTGGGTCAGACCAATGGTCCATCTAGCCCAGTATCCTGTTTTTCCAAACAGTGGCCAAACCAGGTCACAAGTACCTGGCAGAAACCCAAATTGTGGCAACACTTCATCTACAAATCCCAGGGCAAGCAGTTGCTTCCCTTGTCTGTCTCAATAGCAGACTATAGACTTCCCTCCAGGAATTTGTCAAAACCTATTTTAAACCCAGATACGCTAACCGCTGTTACCACCTCCTCCGGCAAAGAGTTCCAGAGCTTAACTATTCGTTGAGTGAAAAAATATTTCCTCCTATTTGTGTTAAAAGTATTTCCATGTAACTTCCTCGAGTGTCCCCTAGTCTTTGTACTTTTGGAACGAGTAAAAAATTTATTTACTTCTACTTGTTCTATACCACTCAGGATTTTGTAGACCTCAATCATATCTCCCCTCATCCGTCTCTTTTCCAAGCTGAAGAGCCCTAACCTCTTTAGCCTTTCCTCATACGAGAGGAATTCCATCCCCTTTATCATTTTAGTCGCTCTTCTTTGAACCCTTTCTAATTCCACTATATCTTTTTTGAGATACGGTGACCAGAACTGAACACAATACTCAAGGTGCGGACGCACCATGGAGCGATACAAAGGCTTTACAGTGTTTTCGGTCTTATTCACCATCCCTTTTCTAGTAATTCCTAGCATCCCGTTTGCTTTTTTAGCCATCGCCACACACTGAGCAGGAGATTTCAGCGTATTATCTACAACAACACCCAGATCTTTTTCTTGAGCGCTGACCCCCAAGGTGGATGCTAGCATCAGGTAACTATGATTTGGATTATTCTTTCCAATGTGCATCACCTTGCTTTTGTCCTCATTACATTTCATCTGCCATTTGGACACCCAGCCTTCCAATTGCCTAAGGTCTTCCTTCAATATTTCACAGTCCCCATGTGTTTTAACAACCTTGAATAGTTTTGTATCATCTGCAAATTTGATCACCTCACTTGTTCCGATTTCCATATCATTTATAAATGTTAAATAGTACCGGTCCCAGTACACAGATCCCTGTAGCACTCCACTGTTCACTCTCCTCCATTGAGAGAAATGAACCTTGCCTTCTATCCAGTGATTCTTTAATTTTCTCATGAGTCTCTCATGAGGAACTTTATCAAAAGCTTTCTGAAAATCTAGATACACACCACCAACCGGCTCACCTTTATCACCATGTTTATTAAGTTCTTCAAAGAAATGAAGCAAATTGGTGAAGCAAGACTTCCCTCAGCTGAAACCATGCTGACTCTGTCCCATTAAACCATGTTTGTCTACATGTTCTATAATTTTATTCTTTATAATAGTTTCCACTATTTTGCCTGGTACTGACATCGGGCTTATTGGTCTATAATTTCACTGATCACCCTAGAACCTTTTTTTTAAAATCAGCATCACATTGACCACCCTCCAATCTTCAGGTACTACAGACGATTTTAATGACAGGTTACATATTACTAACCGCAGATCAGCAATTTCATGCTTGAGTTCTTTGAGTACCCTTGGATGTATGCCATCCAGTCCTGGTGATTTACTACTCCTTAATTTGTCAGTTTGGCTCAGTATATCTTCCAGGTTCACCGAAATTTCTTTCAATTCCTCTGCATCTTCACCCTTGAAAACCACTTCTGGTACAGGCAGATCTCTTACATCTTCTTCCGTAAAGACAGAAGTAAAGAATTTATTCAGTTTCTCCACTACGGCCTTGTCCTCCCTGAGCACCCCTTTTGTTCCTTTGTGATCTATCTGTCCCACAGATTTCCTTGCAGGCTTTCAGCTTCTGATGTATCTGAAAAAGTTGGTACTGTGAGTTTTAGCCTTTGCATCAAGTTTCTCTTCATATTCTCTCTTATCCTTGTTTGTTAATGCTTTCAATCTGACTTGCCAATGCTTATGTTGCTTCTTATTTTCTTCATTTGGGTCCTTTTTCCATTCTTTGAAGGACAATCTTTTGGCTTTAATGGCCTCACCTTTTAACCACGCTGGCTGAAATTTTCTTTTTTCCCCCTTTGCAAATACGTGGACTGTTCTTCAAAGATGATATTTTTGAATAACATCCACGCCTGATTTAGTGTCCTAATCTTTGTAGCCAATCCTTTTTAGTTTCTTTTTAACCATTTTCCTCATTTTATTATAGTTGGTTGCCCTTTCGAAAATTAAATGCAGCTACAGTAGATTTTTTGGGGGGTTCATCCCAGATAGTAGCTCAAACTTGATCATGTTATGATCACTATTTTCCAGGGGACCCAACACCACCACTTCTTGCACTGTGCCCTGCACACCACCAAGGACCAGATCCAAAATGGCTCCCCCTCTCATCGGTTCCTGGGCCAGCTGCTCCAAGAAGCAGTCGTTTATTACATCTAGAAATTTTTCTTTCCCTGGCACTCCTTGATGTAACATTTATCCAGTTAATATCGGGGGTAATTGAAATCACCCGTTATTATAGCATTGCCCAATTTGCCAGCTTTCCTAATCTCTGTAAACATTTCTTCATCTGTCTGTTCATTCTGTCCCAGGAGACGGTAGCATGGCCCTACTAGAATACTCCTTCCCTTCACACATAGAATTTCTATCCATAATGATTCCATGCTGCTATCTGTGTCATGTGAAATGTTTATTTTATTTGACTCAACCCCCCCCTCCAATTTGATCCTCTCTATCATTGTGATACAATTTCTACCTTGTTCACATAGTGTCCCATTGATTGTCCTCTTTCCACCAAGTCTCTGAGATGCCTATTATATCTACCTCATCATTTAGTGTGCTATATATTCTAACTCCCCCATCTTATTTTTTTAGGCTTCTAGCATTTGTATACAGGCATTTCAAATTGTGTTTTTTCCTTTGA
Source organism: Microcaecilia unicolor (assembly GCF_901765095.1). NCBI lineage: Eukaryota > Metazoa > Chordata > Amphibia > Gymnophiona > Siphonopidae > Microcaecilia > Microcaecilia unicolor. The sequence goes on along the minus strand of NC_044031.1, from coordinate 656,641,378 downwards.
TCTACAAGCTGCTTAGAAGTTGAAGGGGATAATGTGCATCCTATATCCTACTCTCCCATTAAGCACACCTGGCTTACTTTAAGCATTGTTGAAACCTCACTACTGGGATTCCCTAAATGTCCTGTTTCAATAGTATCCTTCAAGGGTACTCCATACCGAACCTTGCACTCCTGGGCAACTGTCGGCTTTCTCCCCCATTCTAGTCTAAAAGCTGTTCTATTTCCTTTTTGAAAGTTAGAGCCAGCAGCCTGGTTCCATCCCAGTTAAGGTGGAGCCCATCCTTTCAGAACAGTCTCCCCCTTTCCCAGAATGTCGCCCAGTTCCTAACAAAGCTAAATCCCTCATCCCTGCACCATCGTCTCAACCACACATTGAGACTTTGGAGCTCTGCCTGCCTTTTGGGTCCTGCGCATGGAATGGGAAGCATCTCTGAAAAAGCGGCCCTGGAGGATCTGGGCTTTAGCGTTCTACCTAAGAATAGTTAAGCTCTGGAACTCATTGCCAGAGGATGTGGTAACAGCAGTTAACATATGTGGGTTTAGAAAAGGTTTGAACAAGTTCCTGGAGGAAGAATTTATAATTTTGCTAATATGATAAACATAGGGAAAGCCACCGTTTATCCATTCGATTGGTAGCATGGAATCTTGCTTCTCTTTGGGATCCTACCAGGTACTTGTGACCTAGATTGTCCACCTTTGGAATTGGGTTAGTGGGCTAGATGGACCATCGAACTGATCCAGTATGGCTAGTCCTATGTTTTATGAGCAGGTGGTATAATTAAGGAATAAATACTGTATCAAGGAGGTTTCTTTTTTTTCTACCCTTTTTAAAATTGTTGACCTGAAGCATAATTTCTGTGCCTTGCTCTGGATCAAGGAATCCCAAAGCTAACATAACGCTTCTTAAGTCATATTTAGCTAGCAATGTAGTTTGTAAGTGGTACACAGATCTGTGAAACCTTAGGTATTGGGTTTACTCTTAAAATAAGATGTGATAGTTATGTCAGGAGTTGATGGCAACTATGAGGAAAAAAAACGATTTGGTTATCTAGTTTCATCACAGGTGGTCAACTGATCATCACTCTTAAGGGCAATGTCCTGCTTTCTGCTAGCTAGACTGAGCAGGCCAGGCCAGTAATCTTTTTGGAGTTTTTTTCTTGCTCCTGATGTATATCATATCTTATAAGAAAACGGCTATCTCTTTAACCCAGTGCTGAAACAAATCTTTCTATTTTGCCTCATCCAGTCAGATCTTTCAGGATATCCCTTAATGAATATGCATGAGCTATAGTTGTATTAATTGGAGACACTGCAAGAAAACATCTTGCATGCATTTTCATTAAGGATATCCTGAAAACCCAGCTAGCATGGGGGAGCAGAGTTTTCTCCAAGGACAAGCAGGCCAATAATTTTCGCATGTCGGTAATGCAGTCCACTTAGCCTAGTCCAGAGCTTATAAAAAATTTGAGAGAGCTGTAAGAGCAGGCGCTGTGCTCCCACCTCGCATGTTCAAGTGCCTTCCTGCTCACCCTGAGAGTGCAGGACCCGCAGTTCTGCTTTTCTTGCAGTGAGGCAGGATGTCACTTCTGACCACTCCTCACAGTTCAGTTCAATTTGTGCTTTGGGTGACTATTTTTTGACTTCCTGAGTTTGTTTCTTTTTGAACCTGTTTTATTTGGGGTTTTCCCTTTTTTCCCCTTAACCTTATGGTTTAAGTTCTTTTTTTGTCCCCCTTTTTATGTTTCAACATGTTTTATTGGTAACACATGATAAGAACACAGAGCCAACCAGGAAAGAACATATTTACAAAAAATAGCAATGGTTATATAAAACCAGAGTACACAAAGAAAAAAAAGACTGTCATCAAAGAGTTTTTGTTCAATATTATCCCCCCCCCCCCCCCCCCCCCCCGAAAATGCCACATGAAAACTAGTATGAAGGATAGCCATAGCCAATAAACCAAATAATGAACTAAAAACAACTAATAAAACAAATCTAAAATTCAAAAAAGCTGCTGCCCAGGTAAAGGACCGCAGACAATAGGCCCTGAGCTACCAATAGATAAAGAAAGCAAAAATGAGCACAAGGCTTGTGTTCTTGTAGCCTTTCACCCAAAAAGATATTAAAGGTGAGATTCAAAAGAAAACAAGCCATCCCAGAGAAAATGCCACCAGCCTCAAACCCCCCTAGAGGGAATTCAAGAACAACTCGCAAAAAAACTCCAGACCACCCAAAACACAGCAACCAGGCTGATATTTGGTAAAACACTATTCGAAAGTGCCAAACCCCTCCGAGAAAAGCTGCACTGGCTCCCAATCAAAGAAAGGATCATGTTCAAAATCTGCACTCTAGTCCACAAAATTATCTACGGCGTAGTCCCAGGATACATGACAGACCTCATAGATCAACCAACCAGAAACAGAATCGGATTATCACGATCATATCTAAACCTACATTACCCAAATTGTAAAGGACTTAAATACAAAACAACTTACGCATCCTGCTTCTCCAACTTTAAGCGCACAATGATGAAGTGGACTCCCAAAAGCTGTGAAAACAATCCATCACCATCTAAACTTCAGGAAATCACTAAAAACCAACCTCTTCAAAAAGGCTTACCCCACCGATCCACCGTAAATCCCCACACCCAGCAACACAGCATAACCAATGATCGTACTGAACAATATGCAATCTACATTCCCTACGACCCTCATGGTGCCTGATACACACCTACCTCAGCACAATATAACCTGTATTTGTTATCAACTGAATTGGCGAATGCCATTATGGTACTATGTAAGCCACATTGAGTCTGCAAATAGGTGGGAAAATGTGAGGTACAAATGTAATATTTATTTATTCCTCAGCGACCCTCCAGACCGGTCAAGACGCGTGGGTTATGTCCTCCTACCAGCAGAGGGAGACTGAGAAAACACTAAGCTTTTGAAGCCTGTATATATAACCTGTGCAGAACCTCCACTAGCCAGTATTTTCTCAGTCTCAGCAGAGGTAGCAGTTGACAGCCTGTGCAGTCTCCAATAATCTGGTGAGGTAGTTTGTCATTGGGTCGTAGGATTTTTTCCTTCCAAACTTTATTCTGTTGCAGTACCCTGTACGTGTGTGTAAAAAAAAAAAAAAAAAAAAGTGCTTTGGGGCCCTGGGTCTGGTGGGGCCCAGTTTTTCCCCCTGGGGTGTTACACCTATGTTTGGGTCCCTCCCCCTGTACTGCTGCTCTATTTCTGTTTGCTTGGCAGCTTTGTGCCTCGGCTGCTTTCTCAGTATTGTAGCCTTGAGTGCCTTACAATTTCTAGATGCCAGAATTAGAGTACTGTGCCTTTAAGGTCAGTTATTCTATTTCGTTTTGCTTGGCAGCTTTGTGCCTCGGCTGCTTTTTCAGTATTGTAGCCTTGAGTGCCTTACAATTTCCAGCTGCCAGAGTTGGAGTACTGTGCCTTTAAGGGCATTTATTTCTTTATTTTCAGCGGACCGAACGGGGGTTTCGATTCCTTGCTGGAACGAGAGAGCAGCGCTTTCTTCAGTGCTTTTGCAGTGTGAGTGAGTTTTTGGTTTGGCGCGTTTGCGGAACAGCTTTTCCCTTCCCTCGTGGTTTATGGCGGCCCAGCTCCTCCGATGTCGCGCGTGCTCGTGGCGAGGGGTAGAGGCGCCGGGTGCTCAGTGTAGCTTTGCGGTGCACCTATAAAGGTGGCTGCGGCACCCCCCGACTTGACCGCGGAGGGATCGATGGTGTCGGGAGTCTCCGGGTCAGCGGGAGCGTAGGCAGGGCCGCTGTCAGCGGGAACAGTTTCGGCGGGAACAGCCGCCATCTTGAGTCTGACGCGGCCCGTGGAGCCAGCTGTTTTTGGGCCTGCGGCCTCCGTTTTTGGCACAAAAGGGCCTAATGACGGTCCAGGAATGGTGGGCTTTCCTCCAGATTTTGTCTGGACGCGGTATCAGGCCTGGAGATCGGGACCCCCCCCACCTAATTGGAAGAGGGGGCTATTTCCGTCTTGGCTGAGAGACCACGGTTAGAGTGGTCAGAGGACAGGCAATGTTTTTCTCCTGTAGCTGCAGAAGCTGTGCTTAGTGATCTGGGGGAGTCAGATGGAATTGACGGCTCTCAGGAGCAGGATTGGTGGATTCCTGGAGAGGATCCTTCAATAGTGCGGATTTTCCATAGAGATGAGCTGTCAGAACTCATAGATCAGGTGTCGTCCACCCTTCAGTTTGGTCCTGAGGTGGCTTTGGGGGAAACTGTCCAGGATCCGTTGGTGAAGGGCATTCAGCGTCAGGCGTGATCCTTCCCTATGAACAAGGATCTCCGGGAGATGATTTGTCAGGAATGGGATTTGCCGTGTAAGGTGGCAAAGGCAATGGCGAGGCTTTATCCCCTCCCTCAGGACGACAGGGATTCCTTTAAGGCTCCCACGGTAGATGCAGTAGTGACGGCAGTAATTATAGCTACGGCTATCCCGGTTGATGGAGGAACGGCCCTCCGTGATCCTCAGGATAGGAAGTTGGGATCTTTTCTCAAGCGTAGTTTTGTTTTGTCGGCTCTAGCCCTGCAGGCCTCGGTTTGTGGGGGTCTGGTAGCTCGGGCATGTTTTCGTTGGGCCGAGAAGCTCCTGGATGATTCGGTAGATGTTGGTTCTTCTGGGGGTCAGGAGTTAGCCGATTTGGACATGGGTTCATCCTTTTTGTCTGAGGCTTTTATGATTTGTTGCCTACTTCAGACAAAAAATATGGCTATGGTTGTGGGTCTCTGCCACTTAAGGGAGCTATGCTCTTTGGAGAAGATTTGGACAAGTTAGTGTGAGGTCTTAGTGATACCAAGGTTCTATGGCTTCCAGATTTTCGGTTCAAGGCAGGGGCCAGAACTAGTTCCTCTCGGGGACGGTTTAGGGAGGCTCAGCGGTATAGGCCGGGCAGATCGAGTGGGACCTACCCCTAGCTGTCTGTTTGTCTGTCCAATTTAGATTGTGAGCTCTGTTGAGCAGGGACTGTCTTTTCATGTTAATTTGGACAGCGCTGTATAAGTCTAGTAGTGCTATAGAAATGTTTAATAGTAGTAGGACCTCTAGGGGTCGGTTTTTCCAGCGCGCACAGTTCTTTCGTGAGAATCGTCGCGGAGGGCGTGGCTTTTCCGTAGGAGGTTAGTATTCAAGCCGCAATTCCCAATGAAGGTGTGCGGGCTCAGGCTCTGGTGCATGTTGGGGCTCGGCTGAGTCTGTTTTACCAGAGCTGGGCCCAAATCAGGTCAGATCAGTGGGTTCTCAAGGTGTTTCGAGGCGGATATGCGCTGGAATTCGAAAGCTGTTCTCCCGAAGTGTTTCTGCAATCCCTCTGTCGGTCTTGGAGCAAGAGGGCAGCAGTGAGGGACACTCTGCGGTGGCTGCTCGCGTTGGGAGCCGTGGTTCCTGTTCCTTCAGATCAGCAACGCTCAGGGTGCTATTTGATCTATTTTGTGGTCCACAAGAAAGAGGACACTTTTCGTCCCATTTTAGATCTCAAAAGGGTCAATGCGGCACTCAAGGTGCCCTCTTTCCGGATGGAGACGTTGCGGTCGGTCACTGGTGCGGTCCGGAAAGGAGAGTTTCTCACTTCCCTGGATTTGACGGAAGCTTATCTTCACTTTCCTTCGTGCAGCCTTTTGGTTCCAAGTTACAGGGTCCGATTTGTCGGTTCCTTGCAGAGAAGGCGCCGACGGCCCGTACTTATCGTCAGGTCCTGGGCCTGATGGCGGCGACCATAGAGGTAGTTCCGTGGGCTAGGGCGCACATGCGTCAGGTACAGTCAGCTCTGTTCAGTCGTTGGTCCCCTCTGTCGCAGGACTTGGAAATGTGTTGTCCGCTGTCGGTGGCCCCTCGTCTCAGTCTCCGCTGGTGGCTCAACCCGCGCAATTTGGGAACAGGAATGCCGTTGGAGTCCCCACAGGGGCTGGTAATGGTCACGGATGCCAGTCTGCAAGGTTGGGGGGCACATTGTCTCGGTCAGGTAGCTCAAGGCCGGTGGTCTCGGGCAGAAGCAGAGTGGTCCATCAACTGGCTGGAAACTCGGGCCATTCGGGTGGTGCTCCAGGCCTTGACGTCGGTGGTTCGCCACAAGGCAGTCCGAGTGCTCTGTGACAATGCCATGGCAGTAGCATATGTCAACCGTCAAGGGGGGACGAAGAGCCTTGGCGGCGCAGTTGAACTCATCTTCAGGCTCTCTTGGCAGCGCATGTGGCCGGGGTAGGTCACATAGATGCAGATTATCTCAGCAGGCACACTCTAGATCCCAGAGAGTGGTCTTTTCTTCGGTCAGTGTTCCAGTGAGTTGTGTCGGTCTGGGGACTTTCGGTGATCTTAGGGCAACGGCTCGCTATGCGCAAGTTCAGAGATTTTTTTTTTTTTTTTTTTTTCAGTCGCTGAAGAGACCCTTGAGCGGAGGGAATCGACGCTCTTCTGTTGCCTTGGCCTCGGGAGTGACTGTATGTGTTTCCTCCGTGGCTGTTAGTCGGTCGAGTAATATAGCGCATCGAACATCACTTCGGTCGGGTGATTCTGGTAGCTCCGGATTGGCAGCATCGACCATGGTACGGAGACCTGGTGCGGTTGGCAGGGGCGGCGGCCCTGCCTTTGTTGGGATCAGTTCTGTGTCAAAGCCCGATAATCATGCCGGATCCGGCTCGGTTTTCGCTTATGGCTTGGCTCTTGAGCGGCACAAGTTGAAGAAGAAGGGGCTTTCGTCCAGTGGCTTTGCTACGATGTTGAGTTGCCGTAGACGATCCACTTCCTTGGCGTATGTCCGGGTTTGGAGAATCTTTGAGCACTGGTGTGAAGACCATCGAGTTCGGCCGTTTCGCTCTTCGGTGGCGGAAGTTTTGGAATTTTTGCACGATGGTGTTGATAGGGGTCTGGCCTTGTCTACACTGAAGGTTCAGGTGGCAGCTTTGTCATGTTTTCGTGGGAAGCTTCAGTGAAAGTCCTTCGCGTCTGTGCCTGAGGTAGTTCGTTTTTTGAAGGGTGTTAAGTTGCTGCGTCCACCTCAGTGACGGATGGTGCCTCCGTGGGATTTGAAGCTAGTTTTGGATGCTTTGATCAGGCCTCCGTTTGTGCCGCTGGTATCGGCATCTTGTAAGGATTTATCTTTAAAGACGGTCTTGTTGGTGGCGATTACTTCAGCACGGAGTGTTTCAGAGCTTCAGGCTTTGTCTTGTAGGGAACCATTTTTGTCCTTTCTGAGGGAAAGGTTTCGTTGCGGACGGTGCTTTCCTTTTTTGCCCAAGGTGGTTTCCGAGTTCCATGTTAATCAGGTCATCTCTCTGCCAGTGTTGGGTGATATGGCTGGAGATTCGGAGCAGCGTGGTATTGCCAAGCTGGATGTCAGGAGAGTTTTGAGTTGTTATCTCTCTGGAACTCAGGACTTCAGAGCCTCTGACCGTTTGTTCGTTCTTCATGCTGGCCCAAAGAAGGGTGCAGCGGCTCCTAAGGTGACCATAGCACGGTGGTTGAAGGAGGCGGTTGCATCTGCTTACTTGGTGAAGGGTCCTGTGGTGCCTAGGGGCTGGTCTGCTCATTCCACTAGGGGAATGGTAGCCTCGTGGGCGGAGAATAGTATGATTTCTCTGTTAGATATTTGTTGGGCTGCGGTTTGGTTTTCGTTGCATTCCTTTGTGAAGCATTATAGGATTCCTGTGCATGCAAAGGACGAGGTGCGCTTTGGGGCAGCAGTTTTGACCTCTGGCCTTAGTAGGTCCCTCCCGTAAGTTAGTTACTGCTCTGGTACGTCCCACGCGTCTTGACCGGTCTGGAGGGTCGCTGAGGAAGGTGAAATTAGATCTTACCTGCTAATTTTCTTTCCTCTAGACCCTCCAGACCGGTCAAGAGCCCGCCCTGTCTGTATTGGAGGCCAGGAGGTGTGTTTGTTGGATAATTCTTGGCTGCTGTAGATTGTTGTTTCTCTAATTGCAGACTGTTTATTTCTGTTTTGTGATAGGAGTCCGGGACAGGTGGGGCTCTTCTTTGATAGTCCACCTGTAGAAGCCCAACTGTTTTATCAAAGGCAAAGGAACATGTTTCCGTAAGAGCAAGCGGAAGATGTTTCTTGTTTTTGCAGTTTACTGTGACCACGTACAGGGTTGCTAGTTGTTGTTAGTGTTTTTTGTTTCTCTGCTTTGTCAGGGTTATACTGGCTAGTGGAGGTTCTGCACAGGTTATATATACAGGCTTCAAAAGCTTAGTGTTTTCTCAGTCTCCCTCTGCTGGTAGGAGGACATAACCCACGCGTCTTGACCGGTCTGGAGGGTCTAGAGGAAAGAAAATTAGCAGGTAAGATCTAATTTCACCTTTATGGCATTTGTACCCCGCTTGATAGCAGGCTCAGTGCGGCTTATAGGATGTGGTACAGAGTATCAATAGAAATAACACAAAGTAAGGTACAAGGTGTGGTACAAAGTACCACAGAGATAATACAGAGTAAGGTATGAAGTATCACAAAGATGATCCAGTTGTAAAGAGTAGGACAATAGGGAAGGATGTGTGGGAGAGGATTGACGTATGGGTAGGGTTTGAGTTTGAGAATTAAGTTGGGTTAATTTGGGTAAGCTTGTCTGAAGAGGTAAGTTTTAAGCAGTTTTCGGAAGGGTAGGTGTTCATTGGTTATTCGGATGTGTCGAGGTATTGCGTTCCAGAGTTGGCTGCCTATAACGGAGAAGTTGGATGCATAGTAGGTTTTGTATTTGAGGCCTTTGCAATTGGGAAGATGGAGATTGAGATAAGTATGAGAAGATTTGGACCTGTTCCTGGCTGGAAGATCGATCAAGTTGTTCATGTAGCTTGGAGATTCGCCATGGAGGATCTTGTGGATCATTGTGTGGGCTTTGAAGTTTATGCGTTCCTTGATAGGAAGCCAGTGAAGTTTGCACGAAGTGGTGTTGCACTTTCAAATCGTGGTTTGCCAAAGATGAGTCTGGCTGCTGTGCCAATTGCAGAGCCAATGATTGTATATAAGGCCCCCAGATAGAAGGAAAGTGCTTTTTACACTGGGGGAAGTACGCACCCCTCTATGCTCCAACAGCATTAAGTCATGGAGCTTGATGAGCCAATACCAATACTCTGGTGGCACTGTACTCTTCCAAACACTCAGGATAACCTTTTTGCCCAAAAGACGTCCTACGATAAGCTGTTGAGCACTGCAATACAAAAAGTTCATATTTATTCAAAAGGGCACTGAGAGGGGAGAACAGGATTCTCAAGCCCAATAGAGCTTCTAAATAATGGAATATTGCAGTCCAAAGAGCTTGGACCATCGGACATTCCCAGAAAGAGTGAAAGAATGAACCAGGCTTCAGCTGACACTTTGAACAAAGAGATGCATCGATACTCCTCATCTTAAACACTTGGGCCTTGGTCATATATGCTCTTTGCAGCACCCGGAACTGGCATTCCTGGAGTTCTGCACTCATCATTTTTATTTATTATTATTTTTTTTGTTACATTTGTACCCCGCGCTTTCCCACTCATGGCAGGCTCAATGCGGCAGGCAATGGAGGGTTAAGTGACTTGCCCAGAGTCACAAGGAGCTACCTGTGCCGGGAATCGAACTCAGTTCCTCAGGGCCAAAGTCCACCACCCTAACCACTAGGCCACTCCTCACGTGAAGACAATGTGATAAAATCTAGAGAGAGGTTAGGGCAGCCCAGATCTTGAGCCCAACGAACTCTAACAGCCTCCATATCTTTCTTATGCTTTCGGTGTCTGGTCTTTTTAAGCTGCTCATGATGATCTTTCCTATCTCCTCTAACCTTAGCAAAGAATATCAGAATGTGATGACCATGCCAAGCCCCCAGAGTGTCTCTATTTAAAGTGCTAATATGAGACAATTGGTTGTGAGCATAGATGTTACTGACATCTATAACAATACCCAGCACACCAACAGTCAACAGGGAACCTCTGCTATTCAAAACCTGCTCCAACCTTGTAATACCCAGGCAAGCCCACCTCCTGAAAGTGTCGTCATCATTACCCAGAGAAAACATCAAATTACCCCAACTAGGCAAGAGATCCAAACTGCCCGGGGTCCCCCCCCCCCCCCTCCAATACCTAGCTAAATCTCTCCACACCTCCCTCAACAGGCGCAGAATAAGGCTGCCTGGAAACGAAGAGGGAATAACATGCTGTGGTTACTTCAACAAAAAATAGACTTGACACGGAGCAAAATAATTGACCAAACTGCCTTGGAGTATAATCCTGTTTATCCAATATCTAATCTCCCAAATGGTGAAGCAGATATCTCCTGAGATTAGGCAGCCCCATACCTCCCTCCCTTCCAGGATCCCAATAACACGCACGGAAAGAAAAGCAGCCATGGCTAAATCAAAAGACTATGGTGCTGAAAAACTAAGTGCAGCCTACTGCAGTAAAATAAAAGCTTAAAAAGGAGGGGTAACTGCCCCTGCACCTTTTTAAGAAATGAAATTTTTATATAAACTGCTGGAGAGATTTTGCTGAGGAGTGATAAACCTAAACTCGTTGCAGCAGTTATTGGGAGGACGGAAAACCAAACGACAGCCAACATGGTTAAAATGTGAAGTGATGGAAGCTATTAAAACTAAAATAAAATCCTTCAGTAAATGGAAGAAGTATCTGACTGAAAATAATAAGAAACAGCATAAGGAATGGCAAGTCAAATGCAAAGCGCTGAAAAGGAAGGCAAAGAGGGACTTTGGAAAAAAAAGATTGTGTTGGAGGCAAAAACACATAGTTAAAATTTTTTTTAGGTATATCAAAAGCAAGAAGCCGGCAAAAGAATCAGTTGGACCGCTAGATGACCGAGGAGTGAAAGGGGACACTTAGGAAAGACAAAGCCACAGTGAAAAGATTAAATGAATTCTTTGCTTCAGTCTTCACTGAGGAAGATTTGGGAGCCAATACCAATGCCAGAAATTATATTTAAAGCTGATGAGACGGAGAAACTGAACAAAATCTCTATCAACATGGAAGATTTAATGGCGCAATTGGAAAAATTGAAAAGTAGCAAATCGCCTGAACTGAATGGTATTCATCCTAGACTACTGCTAGAATTTTATTTATTTATTTATTGCATTTGTATCCCACATTTTCCCACCTCTTTGCAGGCTCAGTGTGGCTTACAATACGTCATGGATAGTGGAAATGAGAAGAGAGTAAACATTTGGTGTTACAGAAGGATTTTGGGTTGCGTGATAATGGATTACATGATTAGTAATATAACAGAAGGCATTATTAACATTTCTGGATATATGTGGGAGTTTCACATGTTTTGATCTTTGTGGTATATCTTGTCGAAGAGATGGGTCTTTAGTAGTTTACGGATAATTGAAAAATGAACTTGCAGAACTATTGTTAGTATTATGTAATTTATATTTAAAATCAAGCATAACACTGGAGGATTGGAGGGTGGTCAGTGTAACGCTGATTTTTAAAAAAGGTTCCCGAGGATGATCTGGGAAATTATAGACCGGTGATGGAAAAGGGAAATGGGACTTGACATACCACCTTTCTGAGGTTTTTGCAACTGCATTCAAAGCGGTTTACATATATTCAGATACTTATTTTGTACCAGGGGCAATGGAGGGTTAAGTGACTTGCCCAGAGTCACAAGGAGCTGCAGTGGGAATTGAACTCAGTTCCCCAGGATCAAAGTCCACTGCACTAACCACTAGGCACTCCAAAGGGAATTCTTGTCTCACCAATCTATTTCATTTCTTTGAAGGGGTGAACAAACATGAATAAAAGTGAGCCAGTCAATACTGTGTATCTGGATTTTCAAAAGGAATTTGACAAAGTACCTCATGAAAAACTCCAGAGGAAATTGGAGAGTCATGGGATAGGAGGTAGTGTTCTATTGTGGATTAAAAATTGGTTAAAAGATAGAAAACAGAGTTACGGTTAAATGGTCAGTATTCTCAATGGAGAAGGGCAGATAGTGGGGTTCCCCATGGGTCTGTGCTGGGACCACTGCTTTTTAACATATTTATAAATGACCTAGAGAAGGGGGTAATTAAATTTGCTGACTACACAAAGTTATTCAAATTTCTTAAATCACAAGAGGATTGTGAAAACTTATAAGAGGACTTTACGAGACTGGGAGACTGAGCATCCAAATGGCAGAAGATGATGTTTAATGTGATCAAGTGCAAAGTGATGCAAGTGGGAAAGAGGAACCTGAGCAATGGCTATGTGATACAAGGTTCCACATTAGGAGTCACCGACCAAGAAAGGGATCTAGGCATCATTGTTGATGATACGTTGAAACCATCTGCTCAGTGTGCGGCGGCAGTGGCTAAGAAAGCAAATAGAATGTTAGGTATTATTAGGAAAGGAATGGAAGGACATTATAATGCCTTTTTTATCGCTCCATGGTGCAACTGTACCTCGAATATTGTGTGCAATTATGGTCACTGCATCTAAGAAAAAAAATATATAATGGAATTAGAAAAGGTACAGAGAAGGGGACAAAAATGATAGAGGGGATAGGACAACTTCCCTATGAGGAAAGGCTAAAGCGGCTAGGGCTCTTCAGCTTTGAGAAGAGATGGCTGAGGGGAGATACGATAGAGGTCTATAAAATAATTAGTTTTGAGTGGAACAGGTAGAAGTGAATTGCTTGTTTACTGTTTCCAAAAATACTAGGACTAGGGGACACGCAAAGCTACAAAGTAGTACATTTTAAAACTAGAGAAAATATTTCTTCACTCAACGTGTAATTAAACTCTGGAATTTGTTGCCAGAGAATTTAGTTAAAGCAGTTAGCTTAGCGGGGGTTTAAAAAGGTTTGGATAGCTTCCTAAAAGAAAAGTCCATAAGCCATTATTAAAACAGACTTGGGTGGAAAATCCACTTTTTTTTTTAGGATAAGCTGCATAAAATGTTTTGTACTGTTTTGGGATATTGCCAGGTACATGTGACCTGGATTGGCCACTGTTGGAAACAGGATGTTGGGCTTGGTAGACCTTCGGTATGTTCCAGTATGTCAATACTTACGTTCTTACGTCATTGATTTAACCATGGCTGTGTTTCCTTCCAGTAGCTTTAAGTGCTTTAGCTGGTGCAATTGGACCATCTATTGCAATACCCATTCTTGGTGTCTTCAGTGCTTGGGACCTGAACATACCCCTTCTAACTGTGTTCTTTGTCTTCGTATGAAGAAAAGAACCCAGTTGGCCAGAGAGGCTCAGAGAGAGAGGCTGCTCTGCATGGCCATAGTCTGCGGTGAGGTCTCCGGCACTGCGTGCGGCCTCTGAGTCAAGTGGTGTCTTATCAGCACCCCCTCGACATTAGTGGAGGAAGCTTTGCCAGAGTTGAGGCTGGACTCGACAAATCGATGCCCTTCTCGGGGACACAGTTCCTCTTTGTTGAGTCGGTCTTGGTCTCAGCTCTCCTAAGAGGAATTCCTGGCTGACACGAATGAGGATCCACGATACTTCTTGGAGGAGGAGTTCTGTGGCATTCCATCTGTTCCCTCCCCTCTACAGAAAAGAAGAAAATTCCACCTGAGAGCCTTTCCTTCCTATCTTCTGTCAAGGAAATGGCAACTGCCATTCCCATTCCTTTGGAAGTGGAGGGCAAGCCTAGGGCTAAGATGCTTGAGGTCCTGGACCATGTCTCCTCCTAGAAGAGGCTTTGACATTTTCTTTGACAAGATCTTATGAGATGTTAAAGTCCCGATAGCTCACTGACCAAACTTTGTTTTACATAGGAACATACAAAAGGTGCACCCCTTGTGACCGTAAGCTGTGACCCAGAATATTATATTAGACTTTAGCTTACAAATAGGTTGGAATTTCCCAAAACCTATCAATTCTTTACTTGTGCATAAGTTCAGTGCCACTTAGCTAACACAGGTCTAACATGATGAAACATTGATAATTCTGGCATGCATTCCTGGTCCTTTAAAAATATCACAGCTCCCTGTAGAAAAATAGCTGGGCTTGGAAATTTGTAAGCAGATTTGTAAACCAACAAGACCTCCATTTTGCTAGTGTTAGGCAAAGTTTATTGTATCACAACCACCCAAAATCATCTTGATGCTATTATTGAGTGACCAGAGCCTTATCACAATCTTTCTCAAATGCAATGTGTGTGTAATTGATTATTATTTGGAATTAGAAAGAACTCTGTGCTTGATTTTTTTTTTTTCTTTTATTTAAGGGATGGACGGTTGAAATTGTTGAGCTTTGTAGGGAATCAGTAGTTTTCTATAACCTGCTAAATGAAGAGTCTAATTAAAAAAGTAAGAGAGCCATTTTAACAAGACATAGGGGCTCATTTTCAAAGTACTTAGACTTAAAGTTGCATAGGTTACCATGTAACTTTGTAAGTCTAAGTGCTTTGAAAATACACCACATTGTAACATAGTAGATATATAACTACCTGTATATAATATGTAAACCCTTTTGATTGTAACCACGGAATGGCGGTACATCAAGTCCCATCCCCTCCCCCCTTCCCATAGATGATGGCAGATAAAGACCTGTATGGTCTATCTAGTCTGCCCAACAAGATAAACTCATAGCATAAGGTATGAGGTATGATGTGATACTACATATGTCCTTGCCATTTTCAGGGCACAGTCCATAGAGGTCTGCACAGCACTGGCCTTGCTCTCCAGCTACTGAAGCTGAATCTGTCCAGCCACGATCAGGGCACAGAACGTAGAAGTCTTCCCAGCACTGGCTTTGCTTCCAAATTACTGATGTTGCATTCTAATCACCGCTAAGTTTGGTTTCATGCCTTCTATACAGGATTCCTTTGTGTTTATCCCACACATTTTTCCGTTACCGTTTTCATCTCCACCACCACCTGTGGGAGAGCATTCCACGTATCTACCACCCTCTCTGTGAAAAAGTACTTCCTGACATTATTCCTGAGTCAGCCCTTCTGCCATCTACTCCTGTCTCCTTCATAGCTAACCTTCTGAATTAGGTTCTTTATTGTGAGTTTATCATAATTTTGTTTTATCACTTTGATTACTATGGGATTTTAGTATTAAGATTGTAAATCTAATTGTGCTGCTTTGTTCATTGGGTTAACATATCTATTTAAAACATGTGGGGTTTGTGTTATCTGATATTATGGTGTATGATTGTTTTGTTCTGGAATTTATGAGATGCATTTTGCTTTATGTATTTTCAGAATGAGCGACTTTGAGCTAGGGTATGGATGGGTATGTGTAAAAACTGACATTGAGAGTCTCAAGCTCATCTGTCTTTTATCCTTTTGGGGGCCTCCAGACCTGGAGGTAGATCCAGCAACAGCTAGGTGTCATGCCATTCTGTCTCCTCACTGCAAAATACTGCTCTGCCCAGTTCTCTTAGGCATACAGGAGAATCACATTCTTTACCATTGTGTTTTGCCTCATTACACTTTATTTCCTTTGAGCTACCAAAAACAATACCCTATTGCCTTTTATACATTCCTGTCATGCAGATAGGACTTTTTTCTAGTCCTACCAATTGGTAGGAGAGGAAGAGGAAATGCAATGTTGTTAGCATATTCCTCCTTTCCCTTCACTCCAGTGTTGAGCATTCAGGCCCGGGAGTGCATGTTGCTATTCTGCATGGTTCTTGGCATATTCATACCTGAGTGACTTATGTACTGGTGCAACCGGTTAGTGCTGAAGGGAGTGCCTGCTGCTCCCTTCAGCCTTCCTCATTAAAAAGAGTTCTCTAGCAGCAGAAGCTCTGAAGGGAATGGATGTGGGGTGGAGCGTTGTTGGGACTGGGATGCTGTGCATTGATCTTCTGGGCTGGGTTAGACACGTTGGCGGGGTTTATCACACTGCAGCTGTTCTTTGCTCTTTTTTCTCTCCATGCTTTCCCATTGCTTTGGTGCTGCTCGACCTGGTCAGCAGTTAACACAGTGAACTTTAGCAATTGGGAGCACAGTGCTCGCTTCTTCTGTGCTCTTTTAAACATTATGAGGGTTGTGCCTCACTGATCAGTTCCCTTCCCAGAGGTCTGGAAAGTACTTTCCCCTTCACATTTTGCCCTTTCTGATCCGCTTTTCACTTTTAAAATTAAAACAATTTGGAAAGCCTATTCTGGTTTTCATTACATCCTCCTCTTGGTGTTTTAATGTATTGATTCTTCAGTAAGCTCAAACTGTGACATGCTGTGGGAGGGGTAAACATTGTGACCACAGCTGGTTTCAAGCCCTTTTGCCTTTTTATGAGTTTCCTTTTCAATAGGAACACCAGGGGCAGGAAATAGAGGGCCAAACGTTTTCTAAGTGACATAGAGACATATTTTCAAAGCACTTAGACTTACAAAGTTACATAGTAACCTGTGGAACTTTGTAAGTCTAAGTGCTTTGAAAATGAGTCCTATAGTCTGACATGATGCAGAAACCACGAGAAGAGATCTCCAAAAATTAGAAAAATGGTCAAAGGTCTGGCAGTTAAAATGTAATAAATCCAATCTAAGCACAGTTTAAAACACCAAAATTCAAGATTCAAAACCCCTAATACAGTAAAATAATATGAATGCAACCGTTGACACAGGATTTATTTATTTGTATTTTGCTCACACCTTTTTCAGTAGTAGCTCAAGTTACATTCAGGTACACTGGATATTTCCCTCTCCCTGGAGCTCTTGCAATATAATTTTCTACCTGAGGCAATGGAGGGTTAAGTGACTTGCCTAAGATCACAAGGAGCAGCAATGGTATTTGAATTGGGCACCTCTGAATGTCAAGGCTGGTGCTCTAAACCACTAGGCTACTCCTCCACTCACATTTGGTTGCACGCTGCGTGAAGAAATATTTTCTCCAATTTGTTTTGGATTTACTATTTTGTGGCTTCATTGCGTGTCCCCTGGTCCTGGTGTTTTTGGAGGGAGTGAACAGGCAGTTCACGTCTGCCCACTCCACTCCATCCATTGTTTTGTGGATTTCTATCATGTCTCCCTCAGCCGTCTTTTCCCCGAGCTGGGGGGCCCTGGCCGTTTCAGCCTTTCCTCATGGGGAGGTCGTCCCATCCCCTTTGTCATTTTCGTCGCCCTTCTCTGTATCGTTTCTAATTTCACGTTGGCTTTGTCTCATCCATGCTTTTGAATATACTCTGTAATTTTGTTCTTTATAATAGTCTCTACCATTTTGCACGGCACCGACCTCAAGCTGACCAGTCTATAATTTCCCGGATCACCTCTGGGGCAGGGCGATTTCGAACCCTACGAACACTACACGGCTTCACTGCCACGTAGTCAACTTCAGAACATTGGAGGTGCAAATTATTATATTAGATGATTAAATCAACAATGAATGATATTATATACCCTTTCCAGTCCATCCTAAACCAGATTGCCATATACAAGAGACAAACCATACAAGTCAGCTTTGTATCGGGCCCTAGTTCATCACAGCCGGAGTCACCATCTTAAGTGTCGCTCGACACATTCACACACACATGCAACCAATTCAGTTTAGGTTTTTTATAACTTCCATTTTATAATTGGAGATCCTCTGTGTTCGTCCCACACCTTTTTGAATTAATGTCACCATTTGTGTCTCTACCACCTCTTCAATGGAAGAATTTCTGCATCTGCGCTGTTAAAGCAAGGAGGACGAGGAGATGGCACTCAAAGAACTTGGTAGGTGAGAGGCTGAGGCAGTGCAGCTTACACTTCCACGGGAACCCCTGCAGAACTGCTTCCATCCCTGCAGCCCCAGAGGTGATTCCCACAAACCCTGTTCCCATGCAGGTCTCTCTTACAAAATCAAAGTTTATACCTGAGGAACTGGAGGGTTAAGTGACTTGCCCAGCACCACACTAGGCTTTGAACCCAGGCTTCCTTGGTTCTTCTCTTGATGTTCAAATCTTTAGGCTACTCCTGTTTTCCAAGCACAGATTATCTCATTTCTTTAGCCTTTCTATTTCCTGCTAGTTTATCTTGCAAAACTTGCACATCAGGGACAAGGCACAACAGAATGAGACGGACAGAAAACCAATGAAATCCAGCAAGTTCTTTCATTGGGATGGAACTCCTCCCGTATGAGGAAAGGCTAAAGAGGTTAGGGAAGGGAAATGGGACTTGATATACTGCCTTTCTGAAGTTTTTTTTTTTTTTTTTTTTTTGCAACTACATTCAAAGAGGTTTACATATATTCAGGTGGAGTTGAACGGATAGAAATGAAGCGTCTGTTCATGCTTTCCAAAAATACTAGGACTAGGGGGCATGCAATGAAACTACAATATAGTAAATTTAAAATGAATCGGAGAAAATATTTCTTCACTCAACGTGTAATTAAACTCTGGAATTTGTTGCCAGAGAATGTGGTAAAGGCAGTTAGCTTAGCGGAGTTTTAAAAAGGTTTGGACGGCTTCCTAAAGGAAAAGTCCATAGACCGTTATTAATTGGACTTGGGGAAAATCCACTATTTTGGGGATAAGCAGTATAAAATGTTTTGTACATTTTTGGGATCTTGCTGGGTATTTGTGACCTGGATTGGCCACTGTTGGAAACAGGATGCTGGGCTCGGTGGACCTTTGGTCTTTCCCAGTATGGCAATACTTATGTACTTATGTACCAGGGGCAATGGAGGTTTAAGTGACTTGCCCAGAGTCACAAAGAGCTGCAGTGGGAATCAAACTGAGTTCCCCAGGATCAAAGTCCACTGCACCTCTTCAGCTTGGGTATGATCGAGGTCTACAAAGATCAGGGGACACTGAATGAAATTACATGGAAATACTTTTAAAACGAATAGGATGAAATATTTTTTCGCTCAACAGATGTGCTAATGGTGGTTAGTGTATCTGGGTTTAAAAAATGGTTTGGGCAAGTTCCTGGAGGAAATGTCCATAGCCTGCTATTGAGAGAGACGTGGGAAAGTCTGCTCTGGGATTGTTAGCATAGAATGCTGCTATTAATTGGGTTTCGACCAGGTTTGGCTACTATTGGAAACAGGATACTGGGCTAAATGGACCATTGGTCTGATCCAGTATGGCTATTCTTATGTTCTTAAAGCTGGAGGTGCATATCCTACAACTCTTCACCTTTGAGCCACTTGGGATTCCAACAATTTGCCATTTATATCCAAAGACAACAGACCTCTCCTTCTCTTCTTTTTTTTTTTTTTTTGGTGTGCCTCTAGTAGCCTGTGCACTTACTGCAAGTGGAACCACTGGCTCACCCAGTCAGATAAATGGTCAAGGATTTGATATACCGCCTTTCTGTGGTACAACTAAAGTGGTTTACATTTAGGCAGGCACTTTCTGTATCCCTAATGGGCGCACAATCTGATTTTGAGGCAGTGGGGCCCAGTATCACAAGGAGCCACAGTTAGTATCAGACTCAGTTCCCCAGGGTTCGATACCCCTGTGCTTCTCCTCCCATGTTTTTCTTGCACCGTATCCTTCCTTCAGCTCTCCCATTCTGGTTTTGTAGTTGTCTTTCATACGCTTCCTCTTGATGCCTGATATGGTACAACTGTGTTCATGCTGGGCAGGTTGTCAGGAATGTCACATAGAGTTCTCTCTTGCCATATACATGGCCGACACACTTGTATGTGTTTTTCACTTACATTCTCAACCCCCCACTCCCCACCCAAAAACAAGAGTGGAGTGGTTAGTGGTTAGGGTGGTGGACTTTGGTCCTGGGGAACTGAGGAACCGATTTTGATTCCCACTTCAGGCACAGGCAGCTCCTTGTGACTCTGGGCAAGTCACGTAACCCTCCATTGCCCCATGTAAGCTGCATTGAGCCTGCCATGAATGGGAAAGCGCGGGGTACAAATGTAACAAAAAGTAAAATAAATGTGGGATTAAAACTTGTCTTTTAAGCTTGTTATGATTTACTCCTACCTTGCCCCTCCCAACCTTCCCTTTTTCCCGTCCGTCCCCATGCCTGATATCCAGGCAAAGATGGGGGATAAGGCGGCCATGTTTTTTTGGCTAGCCAGACTGGCCAGTCAGCCGCCTCCCTTTTTTTCTCCTTTTTCTTTAAACAGAAATACAAGTAGACTTAAGTTGTTTTCATGATACGTGATCCATTAATAATTTATTTATTAAATGAATGCAGTGGCTTAAAACCAAAAGCAAGGCGCCTAAGCAAAACTTTACTGAAGGCCCCTCTGTAGACCCCCAATGCAGTAAGCTGCAGTATCTTGTAGTGTAGTAAGATTTCCCAAACTAATCTTGCTGCTTAGGCAGTGTGATTTTTTTTTTTCCTGTGCTAAAAATTCTCTA
Organism: Microcaecilia unicolor; assembly: GCF_901765095.1. Taxonomy (NCBI): domain Eukaryota; kingdom Metazoa; phylum Chordata; class Amphibia; order Gymnophiona; family Siphonopidae; genus Microcaecilia; species Microcaecilia unicolor. The sequence continues at coordinate 656,621,180 of NC_044031.1, read as the reverse complement.
TTTTAATTCTCTTCCCTATAGAGTAGAGCAGTGGGTCCAGTACTAGAGCGCGCTGATATTTGTAGAACCAACACCCCCCCCCCCCCCCCTCCAACTCCCAGTGTCATTCTTTTATTAAATCATGTGTTTCTGCCCAGCAGTTTAAAAAGCATTTAAGTACAGCATCTCCTAGTCCTAGGCCCAGTTCTTGTGGTAATAACCACATGCTTTTGTTATGAAACTTGAAATGTGAACCTTGTAGCCGGTGATGCTGTGCAGAAAACTTTAATTTAACATGTACACTTGTATTCTGCTTTACCTTTCAGTTCAAGGCAGATTACATAGAGTAACATACACAGATGTTAAATTAATAAAACCAACTGATTATGACAAAAAATGAAGGCAATCTCCTCCTATTTCATTCAAACCGACAAGCTAGACTAAATAGGAGATTGAAACAATACATGCACAATTGACATCTGCTCAAACTACACCTATAGTGTGGAGGAAAGGCCTCAAGAAGCCCCCCCCCCCCCCCCCCCCCCCGGCTGTATAACTTCATAGCACACGGGGACTGGGCTGCTTCATCATCGGCACCAACCTCTGAGCTTGTAAGCTTCAAATAAATCTTCTCTTATTTAAAGTACTTAACTTCCTTTTCAATATATATATATATATATATACTTTAATTTGAACTTGAAGGCACTTAGCTTGTTTAAATCTGGTCCTTCTCTTGATCTGAACCGCGCTGATAAGGCGCCAGAGTTGACCGGTGCTGAAGAAGACTTTGGCTGGCAGGAGTTGGGGACCCCCGCCAGCAAAGGTACTTGGTGATGGGGGGGGGGGTCGGCAGCGGGAGGGGGGTCCAAAGTGGCGGGGGGGGGGAGTCGTTGGCTGGGGGAGGCGGGCTAAACTGTTCCCCCCCCCTCCTTGGGCTCTGGACCCCCCTCCCGCTGACATCTGGCTACGCCCCTGATGTACGCTAAGGATGAATTCTATAATAGCGGTTCCGTGCTTTATAGAAGACTAGTCTAAGACTGCGGTTTTGCACCTAACATTAGGTGAGAGCACTTGACGGCATGTCAAAGCCTGGTGTAAGTGCTACTTTCTAATTGTTGGTAGCTAGGCATGTAATTCCTAGTATTTTAAAACCCGTGTGCCTCACTCCTAGGCACATCCCTGACCCTCCCATATTCCCACTCCCTAGAAGTTGTGCACGATAAGATTTGTGTGCACAGCTTCTAGAATAACAACTAAGGACAGCTGTATGCACAACCGCTTATTGGTGCCAATTAGCACAGATTGAAACCAATAACTTTAATGCCAATTAACGGACAGCTATTAAATTAAGTTGTGCATGCAACTGACTTTATAAATTGCACGTGCAAATTTGCATGCTAAGCCTAAATTTGGGCACACAAGTTTATTGAATTTGGGGGATAGTGGACCTACACTGTATGTAGGTTATTTTCAAATAGCCAGTTTAAGCAGGTTAAACACTTGGAAATAACTGAAAATTACCCTTGGTGTCTCTGTACCCCACTTAGATTGGTATAAGTAATACATGTTTTTAAATAAAAGTAAAATAATGACATATTTATTTACAAAAGCTTGATATACCGCATATGCCAAGAACTGACTTCTAAGCAGTTAACATAAAACTTATTTATTGCATTTGTATCCCACATTCCCCCACCTATTTGCAGGCTCAATGTGGCTTACATAGATTTGTTAACATTGTCATTTCAGGGTATCAGATCAAATACAGTTAGTAATGTGTAGCGATTAGGAAGGGAAGAAAAGAAGGAAGAGAGTGATTAGGGTAGTTATAGAAGGTAAGCGTTCATAATTGAGTGGGTTGGTGGGGTGACTTAGTGAGGCTGTAGTTAGCTGCCAGAAGGAGAAAGAAGGAAAGGTTAGCAGGGTAGGTAAGGCTGAAAAGGTGAGTTTTCAGGGCTACTTTAAACAGAATAAGAGAATTCAGACTGGAGGTGGACAGGCAAAGAATTCCAGAGCTTGGGACCAGCATAGCTGATGGCAGAGGCACGAGTGGAGTCAAGAGGGACAGTGGAAGAGGGAGAGAGATAGAGAAAACCAGCAGTAGGAAAGCGGGAGCAAGGAATAAAGGTAATTGGGGGCTGAGGGGAGATAAGATTTGAACATGAGAATTAAAAGCTTAAACTGAAGACAGGCAGAAAGGGATAATCAGTGTTCAAATTGTAGGAGTGGAGTGACGTGATCAAAAGGTTTGGAACGGTGTAAAAGATGGGCAGGAGTAGATTAAACCAGTTGAAGGCATATTAGGGAGTAGAGGGGCAGGTTGGTGTACAAAGAGTTATAATAGACAAGATCAGTGATTACTAAACAAAGACGAAGAGGACGAATGAAAGAGTGCGAGAAGAAAGGCCGAGCAGTGCAAATACTTTTCTTCATTCAACGCCTATTTTTTTTTCTTTTTCTTTTTTCTTTTTACTTCTTTTCCCCTCCCCCTCCCATAATTAATGTGGGCTTGACTCATACAGGCCCTTTAATTAAAACTTAGCGCGCACTAACTGCATTTAGCCATGCACTAATTCTATAAAGCCCATTTTATATCTAATGGGCTTCTTAGCATTTAACACACACTAATTTCTACTAGTGTGCGCTAAGCCTTAGTGTAAGTGCCCCTTACTGTGATTTCCATGTTTCCTTTTTATTTGAGGGATTTTGTTTTACTGTTTGTGTTTTCTGACTTATATTTGCCTTTATAAACAAAACAAAATTCAGGGAAAAATGCCTGTTACCTTCCCTCTGCTGGATCAAATTGACACAAATTTTAGGGCAGATACTAGGTGAATCGGTTGAGACCTGTGTGTTTATGCATACATGGCATTCGACAGATGTGCTTGGCAATTATGGTTTGAATAGAAGAAATACTATTTATTGTTCAAAGAAAAACCTTGCCAAAAAAATCAGGATGGATAAGGTGTGAAATCTCTTTACCTAACCACACAACATGACTTGTCAGAAGGAATGGTACAGCTTCACCTTTTCTTTTCAGTTGTTTTCTTGGTGTTTGTTTTAGATATTCTTGGATTTGTTGATTAACTTTTGTCACGGACTTCCTTGCTAACAGCAAAACCTTTGTCTTTTTTATTTTCTCTGCTTTCCCTGTGAGGTGCAATTTAGTGTTGATTTTTTGTGGACAATGCTTTTAAGATGCCGTGGTTCAGGATCTTGGTGCCTTCCATGCAGACACTTTGCCAGGTTCTGCCTTCTCCAAGGTTAGAGAGTTATAATGATTCTAACCAATGAAATAAGAAACGAGAAGTCTCTAAGCACATGCAAAGCACATATCTACTGTACCTGAATGTAACTTGCCTTGAGCTACAACTGACAAGTGTAAACCAAATTCAAAATAAATCAATGTATATATGTACCATGGGGTGTAAAGATAGATAAAATTTGTGCAAAAGCTATTGTTTTGAAGAGCTGTGTTCGTAATTTGGATGTAATGGCTTTTCCCTCTTCTCTTGCCAGGATCCCTCAGTAACACAATTGGCCAATGCCAACCAGAACAACTTAGAAGAATTCAATCCATTCACAGAGAACTCCCGGCTGGTATGTTCCTTTAAAAAGATTACTTCACAGAAGTAGTGAGCTTCCTCAGTAAGTACTCCAGGAATGGGCACTGAATGTGATGGCCACAGCTCTATATCCCACCAATCATAACACACCTCATAGAAACAGCTCTTCCCTTTTGTACCATTAGCAAGAATGCCTTCAATTTTGCCCAGAATTTAAAAATACATATATAGATAGCCTGACAGTAACCTGTAAAAAGGATTGACTGATTATCAGTTCTACAGCAGAAAAATGGTCTGCTGTGGAACAGGAGTAGAGACTGGTAATAATAAAGCATGAAAAATAAATGTCATACATCCATGATGTACATTAATTTCACAATTTGAAGGAACAAATCGGATCTGCATCTTGGAGCTGCATCTCCTAGATGTGTTTGGTGTTGCTGAGGTTAACAGCCTGAGTTCCACTGGGTGGTGGTGAATTTGTGTAACAGCCTACCGGTGGAGGTGGTGGAGATGAAAACTATATCTAAATTTAAGAAAGCTTGGAACAAGTACATAGGATCTGTAAGGGAGAGGAAGAGAGGGACTGTCTCTTCATGTTCAAGTGTACAGCGCTGCGTACGTCTAGTAGCGCTATAGAAATGATAAGTAGTAATAGTAGTAGATGACAGACTGGATAAGTCCCTATGGTTATTATCGGTCTTCATTTTTCTGTGTTGAATATGGACACAAGCCTTCCTGGGGCAGAAGGTGAAATTTGTAGTGAAGATTTGATTGCAAGAGCCCTACAGGTATCCTTATCTTATCTTCCCGGCATATGTTTGTAGCCCAGTGCTTAGTGCTTCATAGATGGCAGGAACGCCTCCCCGCCCCCAACACCTCTTATATAGCTAATCAATTATGCTCCCTTTAAAAATTCCCTCCCCCCCCCCCCCCCCCCCCCCCCGGCCAAAGCAGCAGACCTCAGTGGGTAAATTTTTCCCATCAGTAGCAGAACTTTATATTATGAACCCCAGAGCGAGGGGGGGGGGGGGATCAGCTGCAAGTGGCGGTCCCCTTGTACTGTCAGGGCTGAGTGGGCAGGGTTTATGCCATTGGTTTCTACCATGTTGAACAGGTATCCTGTAAAATGATCTCCTTTTCACTCTTTCTGTGGAAAGCAGGTCTGATGCAGAGCATTCTCTGTCTTTTAAGAGTAGATTGTGGGGAGTGACATCACTCTTCACTCATCCTATGAGAGGTTTTGATGGAAGCAGGTCCCATAAGTGATGAGCCTTAAAATGTATCCATATCCACCAAGGACCTGCAATATTTTCTCACTGTTAGAATCCAGACAGTCACTAATGAACAGAGAGAAATCAGTAGCACTTCAGTAATACTTATTCTTTTCTTTCTTTGTCTAGACCAACCCATCTCAGACCACTGCACCAGCAACAGATCCTATGACGCCCTCCCAGCCTGCTGTTCTGCAGCCCTCTGTAGAACCCAGCCCAAAGGTATCATATCTTAAAATGATCACCAAGAAACTGTTCTTCCATCATTGCTCCTCAACTCCCCCCCCTTTTCCCCCCCTCGAAGCCCTGAATTAGAAGCAAGGGTATAGAAAAGCACATGTAAGGTAATATTTATTTTTGTTACATTTGTACCCTGCGCTTTCCCACTTATGGCAGGCTCAATGCAGCAGGCAATGGAGGGTTAAGTGACTTGCCCAGAGTCACAAGGAGCTGCCTGTGCCGGGAATCAAACTCAGTTCCTCAGTTCCCCAGGACCAAAGTCCACCACCCTAACCACTAGGCCAAAACAGAGTGCCTGGGCATGTCGTATGCACCTTTTATAAAACAGCTTAACCAAAAGCTGTTGCACAAAATTACACCTGTCTGAGGCAGAGGTAACTCTAGGTGTAAGTGTGTACTTGCATGGATTTTATGAAATAAGTGCCAACTCTACCCCTGGTAGTTGCTATGCAAATATTGGATACAAGTAGGTGCTGTGTTTTCCGAGTGCTTACTTTTACGTGTATTATCTCTGGGTAATTATTTTAAGCTCCTATTGAAGAGTGTAAAACACTGTGTTCTACATGCTCAGGTTGCTTATAAAATTACTCCCTAAGTGGCTATGTTCACAGTAGGGCTGTGGAGTCGATACACCAAGCCTTCGACTCAGACTCCTCTATTTTCCTGCTGTCTGACTCCTACTGATATTAGGCTTTATTATTATTTTTTTTTTTTTTTGGTTCTGGATCTAAAGTACTGCTAAACATAACTTTAGAGGACAAATAACCTAACAAAATGATAATTTACCATACACTGTTGTAAATTTTTTAAATTTATTTTGAGGCTGGAGTCGGTACACTTTTACCGACTCTAGCCAAAATTGTTTCTGACTCCACAGCCCTGGTTCATAGTACATTGGGAAAACCCCTTAAGCTTTTAAGAAAGTTTCAAAAACTAAGTTAAATCTTAACAGTAATTTTTCCTTGGAGAAATAGGGGTGAACAAACATATGGATAAAGGTGAGCTGGTCGATATTGTATATCTGGATTTTCAAAAGGCATTTGATAAAGTACCTCATGAAAGACTCCAGAGGGAATTGGAGAGTCATGGGATAGGAGGTAGTGTTCTAGTGTGGATTAAAAACTGGTTAAAAAAATAGAAAACAGAAAGTAGGGTTAAATGGTCAGTATTCTCAATAGAGAAGGGTAGTTAGTGGGGTTCCGCAGGGGTCTCTGCTGGGACGGTTGCTTTTTAATATATTTATAAACTAGTATAAAAGGCCCGTTTCGGTAGGCAATGAAACGGGCGCTAGCAAGGTAATACCCCCCCACCCTGCAGCATTCTTCCTGTCTCCCCTGCCCCTCCTGCAGCCACCCATCTGGTCTCAGGACCCCCTCCCCACCAACCTTCCTCTGCCCCTGCAGCCACGCATGTGCAGCGGCCCTCCTCTCTCCCCTGCTCTCCCTGCAGCCACCCATGTCCAGCGACCCTCCTCTCCCCCTGCAGCTACCCATGTCCAGCGACCCTCCTCTCCCCTGCCCCCCTACAGCCACCCATGTCCAACGACCCTCTTCTCCTTTCCCCTTGCCCCCCCTGTAGCTACCCATGTCCAGCGACCCACCTCTCCCCCTGCCCCCCCTGCAGCATCCCTTCTGTCTCCCCTCCCCTCCCCTGCAGCCACCCATCTGGTCTCAGGACCCCCTCCCCCTGCAGCCACCCATGTCCAGCGACCCTCCCCTCCCCCCTCGGCGCATCACCCAAGCCCCTACCCCCCTCGGGCACATCAACCCCCTCGCCACCCGCAGCCGCCAATACTAACGCTGTCCGGCCGCTGCTGCGTCTCCTGTTGAGCAGCAGCGGCTGGTACAAAAAGAAAAAAGCCAAAAAAAGATTTTAAACCTGAAACATGGCTCCGTAGACAGCCATCTGGCATTGGCTGTCATCTCTGCAGCCGCTCCTCCTCTCCCTTCTGACGTCGCTGCGCTCCTCCGGGGTCTTCCTGCAGGGGCAGTGATGTGGAGGGGAGAGGAGGAGCGGCTGCAGTGACGACAGCCAATGCCAGATGGCTGTCTACGGAGCCGCGTTTCAGGTTAAAAATCTTTTTTTTGGCTTTTTCTTTTTGTACCGGCCGCTGCTGCTCCACAGGAGAAGCAGCAGTGGCCGGACAACGTTAGTATTGGCGGCTGCGGGTGGCGAGGGAGTTGATGTGCCTGAGGGGGGGGGTAGGGGCTTTGGTGATGTGCCGGGGGGAGGGTCTTGGGTGATGCGTTGAGGGGGGTAGGGGCTTGGGTGCTGCGCCGGGGCGGAGGGGCTTGGGTGTTGCGCCAAGGGGGGGCACTGACAGCTGTTTCCCAGGCAGGGGGAGGAGTACCTACTCCTTCCCTTGCCTTGGAATCAGCTGTCAGTGACATCACTGACAACAGTGCATTCTAAACTGCCTAGCAGACCACCTCCGAGGGAGCCACGGTCCCAGGCACATTAGAACGTTGGAGGTGAGAATTATTATATAGGATGATCTAGAGATGGGAGTAACTAGTGAGGTAATTACATTTGCTGATGGCAGTTATTCAAAATTGTTAAATCGCGGGAGGATTGTGAAAAATTACAAGAGGACCTTGCAAGACTGGGCATCCAAATGGCAGATGACATTTAATTTAAGTACAAAGTGATGCATGTAGGAAAGAGGAATCCAAATTATAGCTACGTCATGCAAGGTTCCATATTAGAAGTCCCTGACCAGGAAAGGGATCTAGGTGTCATCATTGATGACACTTTGAATCCCTCTGCGGCAGCTAAGAAAGCAAATAGAATGTTAGGTGGTATTAGGAGAGGAATGGAAAACAAAAATGAGGACTTTATAATGTCTTTGAATTGCTCCTTATTGCGACAGCACCTCAAATACTGTGTGCAGTTCTGGTCACCGCATCTCAAAAAAGGTATAGTGGAATTAGAAAAAGTACAGAAGAGGAGATGGGACGACTTCCCTATGAGGAAAGGCTGAAGCATCTAGGGCTCTTCAGCCTGGAGAAAAGACGGCTGAGGGGAGATATGATAGAGGTCTATAAAATGAGTGGAATGGAACGAATAGACGTGAATCAATTGTTTACTCTTTCCAAAAATACTAGGACTAGGGGGCATGCAATGAAGCTGCAAAGTAGTACATTTAAAACAAATTGGAGAAAATATTTCTTCACTCAGCATGTATAATGCGTACACTATTGGAAGATTCTTAGTTTCCCTTGTCTGCTATATAAAGTGCTCATCTCATTACTGAGATAGGTAACGAAGCACTATTTGTTGCTTTGTGCTGTTACGTTCCCTGTAGCCCAGTGGAAGTTTTAGGGGCAATATGCCTATTGTGTCACATCTGTACAAAACAAAAAGTCCACAGGAGATTGACAGCATCTGTTTCTCCTATTTTCTGTTTTTGCGGGGCTATTCTCAGGCCTCTTAGTCTTGGGGAACCACAAGCCTTCTACAGTTTCTAGTACTGGATAATTTGGGCAGGTCTCCCTCTTCATTATTCCATACGTCGAGGAATATGTGTATTTTGCATTGACAGTTTCAACCCAAACCAGTCTAGTGAGATCATTACAGTTTTGTTTCTCTCCATACACGGTGTATCAGTAGCCTTTCCCCAAGCATTGGCGGGGGATTTATAGCTATCACATCTTGCACGTATTGCCCGTTTAGATATTGATTCACTTGCTCTCGCTTGTTTATCTTTTCTCCTTTGTGACATCATTTCTTTCAGCATTTAAAGCAGCTTGCTGCCTTGTTGTTCTTGCTCTCTGAGATCCTCTAAGTCTGAATTATACAAAGGCTTGCGATTTTCTCAGCATGCTACCGTGAGCCCCCCACAGTCTCCTGACTGTTATTGCGTCTCACATGGCTTAGCCTTGCAAGGCGTTACTATCTTCAGCATTTCTCTCACATCCTTCCTCTACACTGTTTAACCCTGCCTACGTGAGATCCTACAGGGCAGGAATGGCGCACCAGGACAACTCGTTAACATCTCTCGTTCCCTCAGTCAGCCATGTTTTTTGCTGATATTTTGATCATCCTTTTTCTGAATCCACAAAGATCAACCAATGTGAATATGCACAACTTGCCCATTTATATTCAGAATTGTCTCTTAATATCTGCTTGTATATTATTACTTTGTTTTATTATCATCATGCTGACCAAAACCCTGCAATACTAAATGTTTATTTACTAACATTCTTCCACTATTCATGATGTATTGTAAGCCACTTTGAGCCTGCAAAGAGGTGGGATACAAATGCAACAGGAAATGATGATCCAGGCTCAAACAGGCCTCAGACCAGCAAAGGTGAGCTAGCAGGAAAATACCCCTACAGGGCAGAACCTTGGTTCTCCTGCAACAGCAGGGCATGCAAGCTGGCCCTGCCATGGGAGTGAATTGCCTCTGTAGTGTGAACAAGTTGCATGTAGGAAAAGAACCCCAGCTGCCAGCACTGAGGGCCTGCAATACCCCAGCTTCGCACCCCTTGATAGAAATGTCAAGACAGCAGGTTAAAGCATATTGTCATTTGATTAAAATTCTACATTGGAGAAGGCAAGCTGATTGATAGAAAATTTACCCTTTTTCTATATTTATTCCTGAGGGGGAATAGGTGTAAAGCATTTAAAAGCACCTACTCTGTAACCAGTCAACTTAGTATGACTTTAAGTAAACTGGACTATTTCATTGCTGATCTTGGTCAGAGTTGAATGCTGTGTGTTTTACACTTACAGAAGCAAAACTTAGGGTGCATCACAATAAGTTGTGCATATCTTTATTGGAGAAATGCAAAATCATAAGTAGTAAAACATAGTAGGACAAAAATGGAGAGACCTTGGAATTAGATCATAAGAGGGAATGAGTCTGACTGTGCCAGGATTACCATTATATTGTGAGCAGTCTAGATAATGCTTTGGGGTTAAAGGTTCTCTGTGCTTCTTAGTAGTTTTGTGTATGAGGTTTCCTTATGGAAATAGTGCACATAGAAATGGGATTGTTCTACGGAGGAAATTAGGAACAGGACAGCAGAGCCTTTCACATCTATGTCACCATTTGTATGTGTTGCATGTTAGGTGTGACCAATAATCACTGCTATTTGACGTTTGTAGATACAGACGGGCAAGTGGGATCATTCAGTAGGTGAGTTTCAGGAGTCTGGTGTGCCTCTGGAAACCTAACGCAAGACCAGCCAAAATAAGTAGTACAGAGCAAGTATCTTGAGTTTCCTGTCTGATCAGACCTTGGGACATGTCGTGAAGACAATATGCTTGAGCTCCAGGGAGGGAAGGAGGATGATTGCATTTGCTGCAGTGACTCCTACTGGCAGAAGAGTATATCTTCAAAGAAGGGGTCATTTTCATAAGGTTGTTTCATTTGGATAACTGGGTCTTCTTTCTTTTCTCTATTGCACTGTTTGCATTTTTCCCACACATGCCTGTCTTACCCATAGGTAGAGAAATGTTATTAAAATGTTCTCAGGTGGTGTCTCTCTTACAGTATGCCACCAGGAGAGGTTTCTCTCTTCTGCAGTTTCTTTAGATCTCAAAAATCAATGTGAGTACTTTCAGAATCAGGACTGTAGGAATTGTTCTTCTGCTCAGTGTTTTTGCTTTCTCTTCATCTCCCTTGTCCTTTGCATTTATGTCCAGACTTTTCCTTCTCCTTGCCCTGATTTATTCCATTTCCTCCTCCTGAAAATCCGCTATTCACTGCCCTTTTTGTCTTGATGCCTTTAGAGGGAAAAGTAAGGATGACATGATGGGGTAGTTTTATAAGCGTAATATTTTTGTGTATAATACTCTTTTATGCTCACAGAAATAGCTATTATTTTTTAAATATCCATGGATATAAAGCACGTAAAAGGATGTACAGACACCCTACCTGCATGCATTCTTGCCCAGAATAGATATAAATGTTCCTGGGATTTGCACATCTATATAAATAAAATTCCCCTCAGACATTCTGAATCCCCCTCAGACGTTCTGAAGCTCACCTCTCTCCAACTGTGGCTCCTGACCTAGGCTATTCGGACTCCCGCACTCAGCTGCGCCCTAGGCCACGCCCCATCTGGACATAAACACTCTCAACGTTCCATTGACCACTGACGTCAATGAAGCCAGTTCGTTTGTTCGAAGCTCTGTAGCAGCAGATGTGGGCCCCGCCCTCGCGTCAAACGTAATGACGTTGAGGGCGGAGCACATTCAAGGAGCCAATCAGTAGCCGAAAGCAGGAGAGAGGCCAGGTTCACACTCTCGCACAGGACGAAGAGGGAGGGCGGCAACACGGCGAGCAAATGGCTGCGGCGACTGTCCAATGTGCAGGAGGCGGGTGAGGGCTCGGGGTCGAGGACCACTGGCGACTCGGAAGCGGGGGAGGGGGGGGAGGAAACAGCACTGGCTACGACTCCAGCGCAGCCGTCATCCCATTCACTGAAAACAAAAGAAGCAAACCTATGACATGCTTCAGGACGTTTAATACACAGGAGTGGAAGTGACCCAAGCAAGTGTACGGTAAGGAAGGAAGCCCATTGGTTAATCTCTGTTTCAACTCCCCTACGCAGCCGTCATTGCTATACACTCACAAAGAAGCAAACCTAGGAGCTGCTGCTTCACATTGTCGTTTTTAAATTGAGGACAAAAGGAGAGGGGACACAGACAGATCCTGCAACTGGGGGGGGGGACCCTGCAACTGGGAAAAAGGGACGGGGGGAACCCCCCTGGAACTGGGAGGGAGGGGGGAATCCCCCCTGCAACTGGGAGACAGACCGGTGGGGGGGGGGGGGGGGAAGACCCTGGCACATACTCTCATTCTCACTCTCACACACACACTCGCACCCAGTCTCACTCTCCCTCTGTCACACACACGCGCGCACATTCACTCTCACACACTCACTCTCTCAAACATACACACTCCGAGGAAAACTTTGCTAGCGCCCGTTTCATTTCTGTACGAAACGGGCCTTTTTTACTAGTATTTTATAAAATACATACATAAGCACATGAAATAAAAACAAATGTTGTGCATTTGTTAGAGCAGTTTAGCTCTGGAAGCTTTCTAGAGGATAATTTTATGATTGCATTTCTGTGCCTAATAAGTTGCCTTTATAAAATTGGCATTATTTACATGCATATCTGCTGCAGAAGTTAGATGAACTGTTATAAATTCACATGCTGCAAGGGCTGATCAGGTGTTGTTAATCCTGGTCACAGAATATAAATAGATGTTATGGCTACAATTATATCATTGAGCTACATTCTTTTTTTTTAAGAAAAAATTTTAAAATCCATTTTATGAAGCCACGTTAAGTGCTATCGTGCACTTAATGTGGCAAAAATGACACACAACACATTAAAACGTCCTGCATTCGTCTGCCTTTAGCCTGCAGTAATCGCATGCTAATTTTTTTTTTTTTTTTGGCTGAGGGTATGTCATAGTTGGAAAATGGACATGGAAGTGTAAACCAGTTAGCCTGTTAACTGGGTTATTCACGCTTAACGCAGGAGCCCTAAGTGCCTCCTAAATAGAAAGTAGTTAGTACACCCGCATTATTATTTTTTTTCCGGTTGCTTCATGTTAATGCTCACATTAGTACATGGCATGAAAAAAATGTCATAGGAAATAGCAATTTCATGGCTGTGGTAGAAGTGAGCTTAGCATGCAGAAAAAGTCCCCTGTTACCACACACTGAGCAGCTTTGTAAAAGGACCTCTTAAATGTTAAGCAATTTTTTTTTTTAATCGCCTGTTTAACTACCCTGATCAAAATCCTGTAAGTCCATAGAAGCAAAAAAGGCATGACATGCATTCATTTAAGCATTTATATACCGCTTAGACCTAAGCAGTTTACAGTTTCATTTTACAGGTACTTGGTCTGTCCCTAGTGAGCTCATAGTCTAAATAGTACATTGTACTACTGTTGTACCTAGGGCAACAGAGGGTTAAGTGACTTGCCCAGGGTCACACAGAACTGCAGAGGAAATTCATCAGGCAGCAGTGGGAATTGAACCCAGTTCCCCAGGTCCGCAACCTATTACACTAACCATGAGGCCATATCATGCCTTAAAGGGCCACATTCCTTTGTCAGTCCCTACTGCTTAATACAGTAGAGGGAACTAATAATATGCATAGAGCAGTGGTTCCCAAACCTGGTCCTGGAGGCTTCCCAGCCAGTTAAGTTTTCAGGATACCCACAATGAATATTCATGAGAGAGATTTGCATACACTGCCTCCGCTGCATGCAGATCTCTCTCATGAATTCATTGTTGATATACTGACTGGCTGGGGTGCCCCCAGGACAAGGTTTGAGAACCACTGGCATAGAGGTTAAGAGAGTCTTTTACTAATGATTATTTTATTTATTTATTTTTATTTTATTTGTAACATTTGTATCCCACATTTTCCCACCTATTTGCAGGCTCAATGTGGCTTACATTTGCCGTAGTGGCGATTGCCATTTCCGGTCTACAGAGTTGCACATGGTTTTACATTCAGTGCGTACATACATGGTATAAGAATACATTGTGATCTTGCGTAGGTGTCAACATTATGTTGTTGCTCAGGTATTGACATTAGGGTAAAAGTGATAGTGTTTGGCAGTGAGGTTAGTCAGCATTGTGTGGTTACATAGTAATCGATATTAGATTAGAAGTGAGATTGTTTATTAAAAGCAATGAGGTTATTCGATCGTGTGATTAAGGTCGATCCTGTCTTATTCTTCAGTCTTATTGTTTAGTAATTAGGACGGTTGTTTGTGGTATGCCTTCTTGAATAAGTCAGTTTTCAATAGTCTTCGGAAGATAGTTAAATCTTGCGTTATCTTTATGGTCTTCGGAAGTGCGTTCCATAGTTGTGTGCAAATGTAGGAAAAACTGGTTGCATATGTGGACTTGTATTTTAATCCTTTGCAGTTGTGGTAATGGAGATTGAGGAATGTGCATGCTGATTTTTTTGCGTTTCTAGCAGGTAGGTCTATAAGGTCTGTCATGTAGGCCGGTGCTTCCCCTTGTATAATTTTGTGGACCATGGTGCAAACTTTGAACGCAATTCATTCTTTTAATGGAAGCCAGTGTAGTTTTTCTCTTAAGGGTTTGGCGCTTTCCTATTTTGCTTTCCCAAATATGAGTCTGGCTGCTGTGTTTTGGGCTGTCTGAAGCTTCTTAATGACTTGTTCTTTTCAACCTGCGTAAATTGCATTACAGTAGTCTAGGTGACTTAGCACCATTGCTTGTACTAGGCTGCGGAATGTTTCCCTTGGGAAGTAAGGTTTGATTCTTTTAAGTTTCCACATTGTGTAGAACATTTTCTTTGTTGTATTTTTCGCATGGTCTTCCTAGTGTGAGATTTTGGTCAATCGTAACTCCCCAAATTTTCAAACTATCAGAGACCGGGAGAGTATAGGCTGGAATGTTTATAGTATTATTTTTATTTGAGTTGTATTGTGAAGAGAAGATGAGACATTGTGTCTTTTCTGCGTTTAGTTTCAGTTGGAATGCATCCGCCCATGAATTCATTATTTGGAGGCTATGTTGGATTTCTTTTGTAATTTCGGTTAGGTCATGCTTGAACGGGATGTATATCGTGATATCATCTGCATAAATGTACAGGTTGAGACCTTGGTTGGATAGCGATTTAGGTAGAGGTGTCATTAGGTTGAATAAGGTTGGTGACAACGGTGATCCTTGTGGGACTCCACATTCTGGTGTCCATGGTGTTGACGTTTTTGATTTTGAGATCACTTGGTAGGTTCTAGCTTCTAGGAATCCTTGGAACCACTTTAGTACGTTTTCTCCAATCCCGAAGTAGTCTAGGATGTTCGAGAGTATCGCTTGTAATCTGCTGCAGGGCCAATAGAAATGGATCCTGCAGCACATAACATATACTAATCTTTAGTAAAGACCCCCTAAGAGTCAATCCTGGTAGAGGTGTAAAGGATCACACCAGTTGACACCTTTTTAGTCACATGGCCCTACAAGATGGGAAATTATAAGAAACACTGTTATAAATAAACTATAACTAGACAATAATGTGACCTGGTCCCAAAAACGTGACCTGTAGGTGCGAATGGATGTGATCTTTAACCTCTCTGTCACATTTTTGGGACAATTCACATTATCTAGTTATAGTTTATTTATAATAAGTGTTACATATATATTTAAAAACTAAAAGCCAGAGTTCCCATCTTGCTGTGCCACGTGTTGTGTGCAGGGTGAGGGAACACTTTATTATATTTATTTATTGATTGAGATTTATAAGCCACTTTTTATGAAGAGAATCACCCAAGGTGGTGTACAGCAGGACAGCTTAAGATAAAACTGTAATCTTGGTGCTTGTCTGAGTTTGAACATACAAATCACTAAATAGAACAAGCGAACTATCTCTGTTACCTAGATAACCTGACAATTTTGTTAACAGCATAACAATAGTAAGATGACCACATTTAAGCATGATCAATGAAGTCTACTTGTAATAGGACTAACGTGATACAGTATCAGAAATGCACATATTTAGAAGTGCTTTGGTTCTAAAAATGTTAATGCTGGCTGGAGTGGAGGAGTAGCCTAGTGGTTAGTGCAGCAGACTTTGATCCTGGAGAACTGGGTTCCCACTGCAGCTCCTTGTGACTCTGGACCTGTGTATACTATGTAAACCGCTTTGAATGTAGTTGCAAAAAAAACACAGAAAAGCGGTATATCAAGTCCCATTTCCTTTCCCTTAAGTTATTTTGATTTTGAAAGAGGCAAGACCTTGTTTTGACCATAGGTGCAAATTGCTTAGGTGCAGCTGTGTCCTATACTCCATGTTGGGAAGGGATTATCTCTGTACCTCTGCCACTGAGAGCACCCTCCCTGTCCCCTGGAAGGGGTGATGTGATAGCTAGTGGTATTTATATGTTGGTATTTTATCTTTTAATGTTTGTATGAGGTTTGTGATGATAGTGGGGGTTGATGAAAAGAATGAACACTGAGTACTTGCAAATCACTATTTTTTTAAGGGCATTAATAGAAGAAGGTTAAATAACATTTCCATACACTCCCCTCCCTCCAAATCAAACTCTGCTGTGCACTGGCAAGAGGCTCTCTCTCTATACTAGTGCTTCTCAGCCTTCTCTGGAGGCTTGCCTAGCCAGTTGAGTTTTCAGGATTGCCACAATGAATATACACAAAATAAATTTGTATATTTTGGAGAGCCCTTGTATGCAAGAGAATGTGAGATGAATCTGCCTGCCTTCTCTTTGTACTATTTAGTGGGGCTGTTTGGTTTGTTAGTGAAGTGGCAACATGCAACTGGCGATTAGCATTGAATGGACTGGGGAGAGGAGGAAGATGACCCCTATGGGGGGGGGGGGGGGGGATGTTAATGGGTATGGAGGAAGTATACAAGGATAGAAGTGTTTAAACTGGAGATTGTTTTGTAGGGGAGGGAAAGCAGTAGAACTGACACCATTACTCCAGTTTTGGCATTCCCAGAGCTCATTTAGGTGTGGCCAAAGGAGGTGCAACAGTTGATAGCGAAGTTGCCTTTGAGGTTCCATCATGTGTTTAAAGATGGGGTATTCGGCTTCTGGGCTCAGTTCCGAGCAAAATTTTAACTTGAAGTTCCTGTTTGGCTGTAGCTGTGGACAATTTGCTTAAAGGGAAGGAATAAGGAAAGAATAGTAAGGGATTCCTTGGGGTGGGATGAAGTTTTTCTCAGAAGGAGGGTGAAGGATCTACCAGGTACTGAGGGAAATGGCTTGTCCTCTGTCTTTGAACTCCAGAAGGATGTGGCAACAGGAGCGGGGTGAAGATGAAAGAACATGGAGTAAGTTATCAGAGGAAATATGGAAGGATTCAATCTCTTTTTGTCAATATGGTTGGGCAACAGTATAAAACCTTAAGCAGAGGTTAAATGACATCCATGAAGCTGAAAGTTTTGGGAAGCGTGGTGGATAATCTGTGTTGGCTTGAGTGTGTATGTTGAGGGGGAGGCTCTCCATCTGCCTGGGTCATATTCAGTGATCCACAGGATTTGGAGGGAGGTGGCAGTCAAAATGAAGTTGACAAGGTTAAACTTCTTGTTGAGATAAAAGCCTGTCTGTTTTTGTTTGCTCCTGGGGGAGAGGGCTCCTATTCAAGAAATGAATATTGATAGGAAATTCTAACAGTTAAAGTCAGAGGTACAGTGGAGAAAATTGTAAGTTACAGAAGCATGTGTTTTAAAGATTTGTTTGGGAGATAATTGGTGGTGGTGATTTTTTTGTACTGGCAAGCTGAACTCCCCTGGAGTGTTGCTTGATTGATTTTGAAAGGGGAGGGGAGTTTGAATCTAAGAGATGGGCAGGTTTGGGTGCAGAAGATAGTATGTCCAGAATAGGATCCTTTATGTATTTGAAATACAATGGCATGTTGGATTGTTTGAGCTTATTTTTGTGGAAAAGATTTTTTAAGTTAAAAAAAAAAAAAAAAAAAGAACTTCTGATTTAAAAGAATAATTAAGACAGTGTCCACAATAAAGTTTAATGTACCTTGAAATCAATTAAAAAAAAAATTTCTCACCAGATTGGCCAGGACTAAGGATAATACGCTGAAACCTTCTGCTCAGTGTGTTGCTGCGGCTCGGAAAGTGAATAGAATGTTGGGTATTATTAGGAAAGGTATGGAAAACAGGTGTGAGGATGCTATAATGCCGTTATATTGCTCCATGGTGCTACTGCACCTTGAGTATTGTGTTCAATTCTGGTCGCTGCATCTCAAGAAAGATATAGTGGAATTGGAAAAGGTGCAGCGAAGGGCTACTAAAATGATAGCGGGGATGGGACGACTTCTCTATGAAGAAAGACTAAGGAGGATAGGACTTTTCAGCTTGGAGAAGACGGCTGAGGGGAGACATGATAGAGGTACATAAAATAATGAGTGGAGTGGAACAGGTGGATGTGAAGCGTCTGTTCACGCTTTCCAAAAATACTAGGACTAGGGGGCATGCGATGAAACTACAGTGTAGTAAATTTAAAACAAATCGGAGAAAATTTTTCTTCACCCAACGCGTAATTAAACTCTGGAATTTGTTGCCAGAGAACGTGGTGAAGGCGGTTAGCTTGGCAGAGTTTAAAAGGGGGTTAGACGGTTTCCTAAAGGACAAGTCCATAAACCGCTACTAAATGGACTTGGAAAAATCAACAATTTCAGGAATAACGTGTATAGAATGTTTGTACGTTTGGGAAGCTTGCCAGGTGCCCTTGGCCTGGATTGGCTGCTGTCGTGGACAGGATGCTGGGCTCGATGGACCCTTGGTCTTTTCCCAGTGTGGCATTAATTATGTACTTATAAGGATGCTGTGGAGGCAGCATTTATAGCTCCTTGTGGGGAGGGAGTGTGAGCCATTGCACAATAGTGACAATTAATAGCCAGACTCGGGCTTCTAGCAGGAGCTGCAGTCTTTTACTCCCTTGCCAAGGACTGTTGCTGGTTACAGCTAAACTGGAAACCCAACAGGCAGGAAACAAAAAATAGTTGTTTAAACATAGGCAGTCCAGAGGGCTACACAGAACAGTGGCTGTATTTGCTGCCATCTCTTTTCTTTAGTGGTACTTAATGTTCCTTTTTAATTAGTCCATAAATCCAATTATTAAAGGGCTCATTTTGAAAGCACTTGCGTTCCATAAGTTACTCTGTAACTTTTATTCTGAGTGCTTTGAAAATAGTCTCTCTATCATTCAGCGAAACAGGATTCCGGTGCACTTAATGTTTGCAAAGATGCCAGCATCTACCTTTGGCTATCCTAGCAGCAGGTTTCCTCTTCCTCTGGAGAAATGGTAGAATGTATAATTGCACAAACTGAGGAACGAGGAAATAGTGATTTAATCAATGCCACATGGTCAGTGATAGTGAAGGAATTTGAACTTGTATCCTGGGCATTTATCCCAATCCTAATTCAATAGTCTTAACACTACACCAGTAGCCACCATTCTCTAAGACTGATTATACTTCAGCTGTTCTTAAAGTGTCAGAGGCAGCTTTTTTTTTTTTTGTTTTGTTTAAGGGGGGGGGGGAGGTAGAGAGGTGCTATCGTGCTACTCCCATCACCAGTAATGCAGAACCATTCTCTACTTAAGTCCACCATTTTGATGTGTGTGTGGTTTTCTGTGCTCTTCAGTTTGTAGCAACGGCAGCACAGGCTGGGCTGCTACAGCAGCAAGAGGAGCTGGAGAGGAAAGCTGCTGAGCTGGACCGGAGGGAGCGGGAAATGCAGAACATCAACATTAATCGTGAGTACTGTGACAACATTTTCATACTTCTGCAGCTAGTTGAACCCAGGTATAAAATGCCCCTTTTGCTGTCTTGTGTGAGCCTGAATCCAGATTGAGAAGGTGGGTGGCATTTCTGGCTTTCGGTGAAAGCCAGCAAGACAGTAAAGTTCCTGTGTTCACCAGTAGAATAAATGGTGTGAAGACACACTGCTAATTGCACATGGTTCAGCATTGTCTGCAATACTTTTTAATATCTTTGTTTTGCCTCTTTGTCATCTTTTGAATTGTTTGAACTTACAATATAGATTATATGCAGATGACCTTCAATTTTTAATTCAGATTGATCAACCGGTGGCTCATTCATTTGAAAGGTTATCTACTTGCTTTATATTTGATAGAGCAGTGGATTTGAGGAAGTCACCTGAAGCTGAATAAGACCCAAATTTTTCTGTTGTCTAGTTATTCATCTGATGACATTCCAGAATTTTTTATGATAGGGAATATTTCAGTTCCCTTATTGAATAACTCATAGGGTGTCTTACTCGATTCTGCTTTAAGTATGAAGTCTCAGGTTCAACAGGTCATTCAAGCAGTCTTTTGTAAGTTAGGAAGAATCTGGAGATTTGCACATTTTTGAACTGTAATTCAAAGCATAATACCATGCTTTGATTACTGTAACGGCCTGCTAATAGGTTACCAAAACATTCTCTTAAGGTTCTCCAGATAACTCAATGCTATAGGGAGAGTGCTTACAGGCTGTTCACGCTACTCTCATATTTCTCCTTTGTTAAAGCAACTCCACTGGTTACCTATTGATCAAAGAATTAAATTAAGATCATGTTGCTGTTTTTTTTTAATCTTGAATGGAACTGTTTCCCTGTTAGTCTTGTCAACCTTTATGAATTTTTCAGCACTCACGAACCTTGAGATCTGCACATAAGGCTCAATTACAAATCCCATCTGCTGAATGCATTAACCTAGAAGAGTATAGAAAATGGATTTTTAAGATTATTAGTCCAATTTTATGGAATGTTTTACCAATGAATCTTAGACTGGCTGAGAACCTGGAGAGTTTTAAAAAAGAGTTGAAGATGCTGTTTGAACAGGCATATGGAGTAGGTTCGAGTTATGTTTTAAGATAAATTTACATGATTTTAAAGAGAAGATTAACTGAGTTATTTTGGGGGGTTTTTGTAGTCTTGTTTATTTTATTTTGTTGCTTTGTTTATTTTATGGTTTTTAAGATAGCTTTAATTTTGGCTCTTAATATATATGTTTTTATTGTAAGCCACCAAGAAGTTTTAAAGATTGTGTGGGTTAGTAAATTTATAAATAAATACATTTTCAGATTGGTGAAGAGCTTAGGATCCAGAATGCTAGTGCACTTATCTGTAATATTTTATTTATAATTAAATGAAAAGTAGTTGCCACCAGACTAGTGCTAAACATGCACAATTAACACTGCATAACAAAATGCCGTGTTTTTTTTCCCCCAACCTCCTTCCTCCACTTTCGTTTTACTGTTGTGTTTAGCAAATCCACATTCACCACTGGACAGTGGACTAGGAAGGAACCTCTAGAGCTGCCAAGTTGGCCAGTCCTGGTTTTCTAACTCCATTATGATGTGTTTTGGAATCTACAGCATTGATTTCAGTGGGTAGAATCAGGGACATGGGGGATCTAAATTTGAAAACAGGACTGGCCAAAAAGTCTCTGTCCTGGAATTGTGTAATTTGAAAATTTGTTTTTGAGTTCAAACCTTTCACTTTCTCCTCCAGTTTTCCTGTCTGAGCCCATGTTCAATGCCCACAAGAACATTGAGCTAAACTTACTATCTAACAGAATAGTCTGTTTCCACTCCACCCCTCTGCCAACACCACGACTGTTAATCTCACAGTGTCAATCGTGAGTACTGAAGTTGCTTGCGGTCACATGCAAGTAGAAAAGAATGTAAGAGTGGAGTGGAACAGGTGGATGTGAAGCGTCTGTTCACGCTTTCCAAAAATACTAGGACTAGGGGGCATGCGATTAAACTACAGTGTAGTAAATTTAAAACAAATCGGAGAAAAGTTTTCTTCACCCAACGTGTAATTAAACTCTGGAATTCATTGCCGGAAAATGTGGTGGTTAGCTTAGCAGAGTTTAAAAAGGGGTTGGACGGTTTCCTAAAGGACAAGTCCATAAACCGCTACTAAACGGACTTGGAAAAATCCAAAATCCCAGGAATAACATGTATAGAATGTTTGTACGTTTGGGAAGCTTGCCAGGTGCCCTTGGCCTGGATTGGCCGCTGTCGTGGACAAGATGCTGGGCTCGATGGACCCTTGGTCTTTTCCCAGTATGGCGTTACTTATGTACTTATTTTGGCTCTTGAGTCTCCCATGCTCCACAGGACACTCCAGAGTTTAGTGCAGATGATGGCCCTCCAAAGTGGGAGTGTTTCACTTATTGTAAAGGACTTAGTAGGTATGCCACAGGCTTTACCCTCAAAAGCTATTTTTTCTTACAGCCTCTAGAGATCACTACAAGTTGGGGTCTGGACGCTGATGTGGGTGGGTGGGTATCAGTAATGAATTTACATGTGTACGATTTTCCGATGGAGCATGAGGATCTCAGTGTCTTGGGTTTATAGTCTCTGATAAGTATGCATCATCTGATCTTAATTGCTCCATTATATCTGTGCATATAATAACTTAGGCAGGTTTGCTGTCATCTCCTTCCACTTCCACAGCAAGACAGGACAACTGGCCACCTTTGCCTGCAAATTGCCCTATCAAGCCATGCTTCTACCAGGATTTCTCTGCAGATATCCCAGCAGATTACCAGCGGACATGCAAAATGCTGTACTACTTGTGGATGCGTGAGTAGCTCTGAGTGCTTTGGGGAGGGAAGAGCCTGGTGAAAAGCTACTTATGGCTGAATGTTTGGCCTATCCGGCTGAAGCATTTTTGCTGGCATCAAATTCTCTGATATTCCTGTGTTAAAGAGCGTCCCTTTTATTTTAATTTGTACACAGCCTCGCTTATGATCTCAGGGAAAGCAGTAAATTTAACCTAATAAACCACTGAAGGGAAGCTGTCACAAACAATTGTGTGATGCACAAACAATATCCTACTGCAATTCAGAGTCGAATAGAGTTGGGGGGGGAGGGAGGTGAGAGAGGAGTGTGTGAGTGTTTTTATCAGTCTATATTCATTTAGGGGTTAATTCTGTGGGGGGCGAGTACACACCCCCTTTTCGATATTTTAATTATTTGTGCAGGGATGTGGCCACACATGCAGCCTTACAGATGACCAAGTTAGATAGTGGTTCCCAAACATTTTTGGTTCAAGGCACCCTTAGTGTCTGAGAAATTTTTTGTGGCACCCCCCACCTACCACCACACAGGTCTGTACTGCCCCCTGCTACACATCATGTCCAGTATTTCTCCCTCTCTCCCCCATGCACCATCTCTCCCTTCCCTCCACCCCTATGTCCAACATTTCTCCCTCTCTGGCCCCTCTCCATGCAGCATCTCACCCTCCCCTCAACCCCCATATACAAGATTTCACCCCTTCCTCCCTCTCCAACTCATGTCCAGCACTTATGCCCCTCACTCCTTCTGCAGCATCTCACCTTCCCTTCACCACCCCACCCACAATTCTCCCTCTGTTTGAATGGGTCCCTGGCAGTGACAGTGATTCCCACATGGTGCTTGTTGCTAACCCAGAAGCCTCCCCTTGGTTTTGTGATTTTTTTTTTTTTAACTTGTCGTTCTTACAGGTTCAGGATTAATTGTGCTTACCTTTATCGCTTTCTCTCTGCCAGCTGCATACAAAATCTTTCTCACCGATGGAGGACTGCTGTTTTCCTGCCACACATGGCTGGGGCAAGCTACCAATCACAGCTACCGACCACATATTTAAACAAAGTTGTATGGAGTTCCAGGAAATCTACATGGCTGGGGCAAGCTGCTGATCACAGCTCAGCTGTGATCGGTCACCGGAGCCTGTCTGGTGCCTAAAAGGGCGATCCTGATTGGGAAGCAAAGAGCCTCACTCCTTGCTTCCCAATTAGGATCGCCCTTTTAGGAGCCAGACAGGCTCAGTGACCAATCACAGCTGAGCTGTGATCAGTAGCTTGCCCCAGCCATGTAGAGTTCCTGGAACTCCATACAACTTTGTTTAAATATGTTCACATTAAGTGATGTCCTGACGCTTGCCTGTGAACCTTCTATCTGCCCCGCGGCACCCCTGTGAGTTCGCAGCGGTGCACTGGGGTGCCGCTGCGCAGTTTGGGAAACGCTGAACTAGATGAAAAGTACATGCCGGTGTGGAATTTGGGCAGAACGCACAAGTACATGCCTAGATCATAAAAACCTATAATTTAAGCAATACATGACAAATATTAGCAAGGACATTTATACCTGCCATAGGGTTGGAGTAAATATCTGCACCTGCCACTTATGCTGGCACCTTATAAAGACTAGGGCTGCACATTAATCCGATTAACACCGCAATTAAAGTGTTGATCATTACCTGCGATTAATGATTGATTGCTGTCCCGCCTGCATACATGTATGGACGCACGGTCAGTCCGACATCTTTCTCTCTCTCCTCCAGGACAGCCAGCAGCTCTTTCCCCTCCCCATCTCGTTCACCTTCCTCCCCCCCCCCCCCCCCCCCCCCCCCCCCCCCCCTCAAAGTAAATCACCCTGCAGCAATATAGAAATGCTTCCCCTCTGCACTGGGCCTTTCTCTGACCCATCCTGCCGCCTCCTAATGCATTTTCCTGTTTTTAGATCACGGCGAGACAAGTCAGAAGAAAAGGCCCAGTGCAGTCTGAGGTAGCATTTCAATACTGCTGCCGGGCGAAAACTTACTGGAAAAAAAAGGAGGGTGGAAAATGGGGAGGGTAGAGAGCCGCCGGTGGTCCAGGAGGGGAGGGAGAGATGCTGGAATGACTATGCAGGTGGGGGAGGGCATTGATAGAGAACTGCGGGAGGGGAGACAAGGCACGGCACACTAGGGAGAGAGAATGGGTGAAGGCACGGGGGAGGGCACATGAGTTAGAGAAGATGGTTGAAGGCACAGGGGGGCACATGAGAGGGTGAGAATGGGCACAGGTCCTCTCCAAAGCTGCAGTACCTATTCAGTGGCTGGTGGGGTAGCCAAAGAAATCCACTGCCTGAGTCACCCCTTCCTCCTTGTGCTGCCTCAGGAGTTGGCCCTTCAGCCACCAACACTTGCACTTCCCGAGAGTGCCTACATCAACAGCTACTTATTTATTTGTTGCATTTGTACCCCACATTTTCCCACCTCTTTGCAGGCTCAATGTGGCTTACATAGTACCGTGAGGTGTTAGCCACCTCCGGCGATGAAACAAATACAGAGTGATGTTGTTACAGAACATTAGAAAATCAAGAGACGAAGAGTGATATATTGTTCATTGCAGGTTATGGCTTCATTGTGTTGCTGAGTTCAGTTACTTAAGTTGGATCAGTAGTGTATGCCTTTTTGAACAGATCGGTCTTTAGTGATTTCCGGAAATTGAGGTGATCCTGCGTTGCCTTTATGGCTTTCGGTAATGCGTTCCATAGTTGTGTGCTTATATAGGAGAAGCTGGATCCGTAAATTGATTTGTACTTGAGTCCCTTGCAGCTAGGGTAGTGAAGATTTAGGTATGTTCGTGATGTTCTAATTGTGTTTCTGGTTGGTAGGTCTATGAGATCAGCCATATAACTGTGGGCATCGCTGTAGATAATCTTGTGGCCCAGGGTGCAGATTTTGAAAGTAATACATTCTTTGATTGGGAGCCAATGCAGTTTTTCTCATAGGGGTTTGGCACTGTCGAATCGGGATTTACCAAATATGAGCCTGGCTGCTGTGTTTTCAGATGTCTGTAGTTTCTTTATCAGTAGTTCTTTACATCCTGCATACAGTCCATTGCAGTATTCAGCTTGGCTTAATACCATTGATTGTATCAGGTTGCGGAAAGTTACCCTCGGGAAGAATGGTTTCACACGTTTGCTTCCACATTGAGTAGAACATTTTCTTGATTGTAGAGTTAACTTGGGTCTCGAGTGTGAGGTTACGGTCAATTGTATAGGTACCCCACTGACTTTCTCACTCCTGAGGCAGCACAAGGAAGAAGGGGACAGCTTTGGCAGTGGATTTCTTTGACTGACTGGGCTTCGGCATCCCCACCAGCAAAGGTATAAGATCTAGTGGGGGGTGGGGAGGGAGAGGAAATGTGTGTCGTCGCCTCCCCCCCCCCCCCCCCCCCCCCAATAAACTGCTGGGTATGTCCTGCCTTTAATTGCACGATTAAAACTTTTAATTGACCTGCAGCCTTAATAAAGACAAGAAGGCTTCTTATCCTGTTATCCAAGCTGCTTTGTTGTAGAATTACCCTCTTAATATTAAATGTTCAAAAGTATTATACAGATCAGGTGAAACTAGTGATATGAGACTGGTTCATCCCTCATGCCAAACATAGTGCAGCAGAGACATGCTGTGCAAGTGAGACTTTTCAGAGTCCTAAGACAGGCGAAGTTTTCATTTTTTGTTTTCCAGTTAAAACAGTAGAATTAAAAAAGACAATGCGCTCTCGGGACCATAAATGAACTGGTGATGTTGCACAACATAATTCTCTCCCTGAACCCCATATGTATGGCAGTGTGTGAATAAGTAGGCAAAACTGTATTTTTACTGCACTGAGCATAGCAGCAACAGTGTGTTTTAAATTGTGGTGTTCTTGTCCTCTGTGTCGTTTGATGCAGTGTATGTGTGATGACATAACCAGCATTGACCAATCAGAACCTATATTTGCAATGTTATTTGTGATTCTTGTTAACACAGCTGTCCCCTGTGTACAGAAGAATTATGAAAAAAATGACTGACGAGGAACATTTTAATTAATACAGTCTGAGAAATGGCACAACTCTGATTACTCTGGAAACATAGTTACCAAAACAGAGTACAAGTGCAATTTTAATTCACTGTAAAGAGAAAATACAAAATGGGTCCGGGTCAAAACTGAGGTTTATGATATAGGAAAAGGGGCTGCTGAAGGTGAGAAGATGGGATTCATAGTGAAGGTAGAAGCAATGGACAAAGATGTGTTTAGAAAACTTAGGATACCTGCAAGAGTGAAACTTAAGCATTCAAACCGGTGACATGCTAGTTTCTCATTGACCTTACAAGGGTCTATCAGAGCAGGAAAGGGGAGAAGGTGGATCTTTGGGACTCTTTAGTCTTTGAGTGTTGCTGATTTGATGGCAGCCACACAGTTTGCATTCTAGCAATTGAGGTAGTCCTGGGGATGGGATGATAACCTTCAGGCCACCATTATGTGTGCACAGTGCTTTTTTTATAGGAAAAAAGGGACCGATATTATGGGCGGGGTCACCACATATGACTCTGCCCCTATGGTAGCCACACCCACAGTGGCCACACCCCTTATACCAGCCTTGGCGCATATAAGCAGTAACATTGAAAATATTATACCAGTATAGGAGGAAAAAAAAAAACTTGCGATTTTTTTTTTTTTTTTTCATTATAATTTCTGTAAGCTGTTACAGCTCCAGTATACCCAGTGCAAAATAAGACAGCAGATATAAATTCTCAAATTAGACATCTTCCAAACACTAACATAAAATGATTTTTTTTTTCTACCTTTGTTGTCTGGTGACTTTGTTTTTCTGATCATGTTGGTCCTAGTCTCTGATTCTGCTGCTCTCTATCTGTTCCCTTAACTCCGTTTCCAGGGCTTCATTTCCATTTATTTCTTTACTTTCCTCCTTTCTTCTTCATTTCTTGCCCTACATCCATAGGTAAAAGCTGAGTCCTCTGCGGACTTAACTAGAGGAGGTATAGAGTGGATCCAGCTTTTGCCTATTTTATCCATCCATGTTCAGTTTTTCTCCTCTTTTCCCTTTCTCTCATCTCGTCATTATGCATCTCCTTCCTCTTTCCATCCATGTGCAGCATTTCTCCTCTCCCCCTCCCATCCATGTGCAGTATTTCTCCTCTCCCCCTCCCATCCATGTCCAGTGACTCGCCCCAGCCTCCACGTGCCCGCTTTCTGTTCCTGCCGCATCACGTTTAAATCTTTTATTTTTTTACATAAATTTGCAGTGGCGGTGCTAGTAAAAGCAGCAGGCTTGCCTCCTCCATCCTTCCTTTCCCTCTTGGTGTCCCGCCCTTGTGAAAACAGGAAACTACATCAGAGGAAGGTAAAGGGAAATGGGACTTCATATACTGCCTTTCTGAGGTTTTTGCAACTACATTCAAAGCGGTTTACGTATATTCAGGTACTGATTTTGTACCAGGGTCAATGGAGGGTTAAGTGACTTGCCCAGAGTCGCAAGGAGCTGCAGTGGGACTCAAACTCAGTTCCCCAGGATCAAAGTCCACTGCACTCGGAACACCGAGAGGGAAGAGAAGGCTGGAGGAGGTGAGCCTGCTGCTTTCACTAGTGCCGCCGCCAGCGCTGCGACTTCAGCTAAAAAAAATAAAAGATTTAAACGGCAGGAACAGAACGCAGGGCAGGTGAGCCGGCCCTGAGGGAAAAAAGGTGCCGGTACACCGAACCAGCACAAAAAAAGCACTGTGTGTGCAGCTGTCTCTTTTTAATTAAGAATTTACAGCATTGTAGTTCTTTCATTCAAGCAGCCTACTGCTCTGCTTCTTGTTCAATCACTTCCTGCCATTGAACAACTGTGTGTTTCATATATGGCCCAGCTTTTATGCCCCTACTGTTTTTGTGTAAAGCAGGCCCTACATGGAGTCTCTATGGTCACCTCACATCTCCCATGAGTTACCCTGTTCAGATCAAAAGATGACTTAAAAGTAATGTGATGAGACCTAAAACATTAACTTACTTTAGTTAGGAATCATCTAACAGTTAAACTAAGCTAGAAGGATCTAGGACCAGCCAACCATGGATAACTTCACTATGTAACATGCGATGGCTGTATCCTTAACTAATTTTTTTCTTTTGCATACACAGTTCATGCAGTGACTCACCTTCTGAATCTGCTCGGGTGCCTGGCCTGGTTCACTGTAGATTCAGCAAGAGGAGTGGACTTTGGCCTCTCAATTCTCTGGTTTCTTCTGTTCACCCCATGTGCCTTTGTCTGTTGGTACAGACCCATTTACAAAGCTTTCAGGTAAGCTCCCTTGCTATTGTGGGAGGGTGTAAAAAGAAGAGTCCAGCGGAAGGGGAGGAGATTGTCTGTCTTCCTTTGGGATTGCCCCCAGTGTCTGTGTAGTAAGATTGAGTCCCTCACCTCAGTGCAGCTAGGATGAGCTCTTGGACTGCTCCTTCTGATCACATCTCCCTGCTTTTTTCTTTTGCAGGTCCGACAGCTCCTTCAGTTTCTTTGTGTTCTTCTTTATATTTTTTTGCCAGATCGTTATTTTCATCATTCAGGCGGTGGGCATTCCAGGCTGGGGAGACAGGTAAGTAGCTACTTGCTTGCTTGTTGCATTCTTAGTTCATTTGCACCCGTCTCTTTCTAAAGTTGACACTTCTGTTTTTCCCTGCATATCCTCTTCTGGCCACATACGCGTCATCCTTTCTACCCTCGGTCAGCTGGCTATTTTCCCTCTTTTCCTCCTACTTTTTATTTCTTCTTAGCTAGAAAGCTGCTGGTTCCTCACTCCACCATTCACATACCATCTCCTTCCCCCCTCTTATTTTCCTCTTTTACCCCTTGACAAACTATTTTATTCTAAGAGTGTTGTAATGTCTTTGCTTGACAGTATTTATGTACTGGAAACAGGCAATTCCAATATTCGGGTAAAGCAAATTAGATTTTTTTTTTTTAATTTCATTTTCTGCATTTTAGAATTAAAGCAATTTTATTGCCAGTCCAAAAAGGAGTACTAAAGTAAAAGCAAAAAAAAAACAACAAAAAACAGGTCATTATGTTCACAAGATTGATGTGCCTTTTACCTGTGCAAATCTTAGACTTTCCTTTGTCTGGATAACTATTACGGATGTGCATACATTAGCAAACATTTGCTTTGTTAGTATATCTTAACAAATTTAATACATGTAAACCTATGATTTAACACACATTAAAGTTCTAACGTGTTACATCTTTTTACTAAAACAAATGTGTGAAACAAACCAAAGAAAATGTGAAAGGCTTACATTTCTTTTCCAAGCAAATACCTATTAATGGTGTCCATACAAAAGTACTATATTTATGTGTGGCATTCATATTCCACATTATCCCAAAATGTCTTGTTCAATGGGGCTTACAATATAGATTGAATGAATATAGAATGAAAAATTACGTTAGTCATAATACATTGGATTGAGTAACAAGGAATAACAGGTTCATTTTTTAGTTTTATTTCTGCATTTGTATCCCACATTTCCCACCTGCTGGTAGGTTCAATGTAGGAGTTAAGCATAAGTTGGTTACAGTTTGTATAGAACAGTGAGGTTTACAGTTATAGACAAGTTATAGTGTTTTATATTTGTCACAAGTGAACATGTTGAGAGTGTTGGAAGCCTAGGTCAGGTCTGCCCATTGTCCTATTCATATAGTGTTTTCTGGAGACCTGATTGATTAGGCTGGTTCGGCAAGAAGGAATTTTCTGAATAGATGGGCTTTCAGATGTTTTTGAAAGATTTGGTAGTTGTCCATGAATTTTAGGTCTTTCAGTAGTGTATTCCAGAGTTTGGGCAGATGTTTGAGAAGCTGGTAGCTTATGTTGATTTGTATTTGAGGCCTTTGCACTTGGGGAAGTGGAGGGTGAGGTAAGATCTCGCTGACTCCATTGTGTTACGGATTGGTAGGTCATTTAGGCCGGTCACGTATTCTGGTGTGAGGCTGAAAATTATTCTGTATGCCAGAGAACAGATTTTGAAGGATATATGTGCTTTGATTGGTAGCCAATTTAGTTTTTGCTTCATATTGTTATTTTCCTAGTATGAATCTGGCTGCTGTGTTTTGTTCCATTTGTAATTTTCTTTAAGGTTTGGTCTTTGCACCCAGCGTAGATTCCGTTGCAGTAGTCTACATGGGCGAGGACCATGGTTTGGATCGTGGTGAGGAACACATCTCTTGGGAAGTATTGTTTTACGCATTTAAGTTTCTACATTGCGTGAAACATTTTCTTTGTGGTGTTTGTAGCCTGGGTTTCGAGGATTAATACAAGGGTTGTAACAATGTACAATTTGATAAAGACATAATACAAGCTGAAGATAAGGTTGTTGACCAGCTTAATTATATTAAAACAAAATTAAAACTAATGTGAAGAAGAAATTTGAAATGAATTTGTAAAGAGATGAGATTTTAACTTCTTTTGAAATAGAATATAATTAGAATGGAATCTTACAGATTTAAGGAGAGAATTCCAACATTAGTTCTAATGTGGGAGAAATCTGAGGAAAGTACTGATTTGTAGCAGACATTTTTAAAAATTGGTGGGTGGAGTCTGAGGAAATCTCTGTCTCCAAGCAAGGCATTATGTGAAGGTAGTTCAGTTAGATGGTGCATATAATCTGGAGCTAGTCCATATATTATTTGAAAGTAGTAGATAACGGTACATATCTTAATTGAAACCCTAGCTTTAATAAGGAGTCATTGCAATTTAATTAGCAGAGGGGAGGCTTTCATAATGAGGAACTTAACTTTATAAAGTTACCAGGACAAAAAAAAAAAGGGAGTGGAGCTTAGGGCATGGTAATGGGGGCTGACAGATTTAGGTGAATAGAACCATAATGATTGCTGTCCAGCTAAATTATGTGGCTAAGCCCATAACATACATTCAGCTCAGATATATTCAGCTATTCAGCCATTTTTGTATCTGGCAATTGCATTTTTGGTTCATTTTTTCCACTGCTCGCTGGCAGAAATGTTGGTTGCTGATTATTACCCTGTTCCAGATTAACAAAACATGCAGGTGAAACCATCAAAAATCTCCTATATAAGTTTCACTATCCCTTCTTTAAGGCATGAAGTATATAGGATTTGTACCACTCCTTTATATATGCCAAAAGTCACATGTCCAACAAACATTTCTGGAAGTGCCACAGAGGTGGCCTCGTTTTCAGTTCCAGATTTGAGTAGAGGAGTGTGGTAGCCGTGTTAGTCCACTCTTAAGGTTATCAATAGAAATCAAACAAAATAAAACATAGAAAAGAAAATAAGGTGATACCTTTAAGGTAACTTTAAAACCATACAAGAACGTAAGACCTTTGAAGTCAGAATGATTGAATATTTTAATACCCAACAGAAAGGACTTAACAAGGATCTGGGGTTCCTAGCCCATTTTAAACCATAAAGCTGTATTTCTCTGTTGATCACCCCTCACCTATCCACACCCATCCTGTTAGAATATCAATGATATGCTTTGATGTCCCCATGCATACCTCCTACCCACCCCCATCCTCCCACCCTGTCAGACTGTCATAGTAATGCTTGAATGTTTTCACTTATATACACTGTCAGCTAGCACATTTGCTTAATTTCCGATCTGATGAAGAAGGGCAACCTTCGAAAGCTAATCAAGAAATGTATTAAGTTATGTCCAATAAAAAAGGTATCATCTTATTTCTTTTACATGTTTTATTTTGTTTGATTTCTATTGATAACCTCTCTGCTACCTTGAATTTGACCCTCAACCTGACACGTTCCCTCTATAGTGCCAAACTATCTAGTGATCAGCAATGCTGGTATTAGGGTTGTTGAGGCCTGAGTAAGAGTCATTTGGAGCCTCTTAGAGGCTTAATTTTGATAATCTATAACAGTGGTTCCCACACCTGGTCCTGGAGGGAAACCCCAGCCAGTCAGGTTTTCAGGATACCCACAATGAATGTTCATGAGTTAGATTTGCATGCAGTTAAGGCAGTGCATGCTAATCTCTCATGAGTATTCATTGTGAATATCCTGAAAACCTGACTGGCTGGTGTGCCTCTAGGACCAGGTTTGAGAACCACTGATATATAAGAAAGTTGAATAATGGTGTCCACTGCTTATTTCTAGCTGTGAATAATAATGGATTGACTTGGCCACCGTCAGGGACTGAAGGTTCTGTGTTTGATGGGCCTTTGGTCTGATCCAGTATGGCATGTCTTATTTTCAAATTTGCCTTGCTCTTCTCATGAAACTACAGTGACAGTTGTATTGTTGATCTTTTTAATATTATTTGGGAGAATTGTAGAAATAGTTGAGCCATATCTTTGCAAAAACTTAATACCCCTTGTTCTTCTCCCTCTCTCCATAAAATAAGTTGTAAAATTTTGGGGCCTATGTTATTGTCTGGTTTTCCATCCTTAACACTGCCACTCGGTACCACCTCCATGAGGTTCTAAATCAGGATTGCCCAAGTTCACACCTCAAGAGCCACAAACAGGTCAGGTTTTCAGAATATCCCTAATGAATGTGAATAAGAAGAGGTTTGAAAATTATATTTTCTCCATTGTATGTAGAGAAATGTCACTCATATTTATTAGGGATACTTTGAAAATGTGAACAGTTTATAGCTTCAAGGATTGAACTTGAGCACTCTATTCTAAATAGTCCAGGAGCCCCCCTTCTAGATCTACTGCATTTCAAAATATCATTAGATTTCTGTACAGTTAGCATGGTCAGTAGACCAGAAAAGTCTGCCCCTGCATCTCCTTGTGTCTGAGAGCAGTACCTTAGGGGCCCTTCTAGTAACCAGCCAGTCCGAGGAGAGCATAAACGCAGTACTCTGTATAAAGGCAGGAGTTATCTTCCAGTTCCTCAGGTCACACCAAGCCAGTCTGTGTTTCAGGATATCTGCAATGAATACATACGAGATGGAAGTAGTGTATGGAATCTGTTGCATGCATATTTATTGTGGCTGTCCTGAAAACCTGTGGTTTGGGCCGAGAGCCACAGAGGAGTCTGTGGTGTAAAAGTAGCCTGAAGTACTGGTTCATTCTTCAGCCTGTGTTTTGTGGTTCATTTCACTGTCTGTTACTGCAGAGACAAACTTCATGTGCACTTCTCATTGCATTATGGGGCCATTTACTAATGGTTATTGCACAGTAGCACCATGTATGCCGTGGGGCCCATTGCAGCTGATAACATGAAATGATTTCCTGTATGAGAGGAAAGCTTGCTTACTCACCCCACTTTGTGTTTTTCTTGTATACGTTACCTGATTCTTGCAGCTTAACCAGTTAAACATAAACAGGTGAAAAGGGCTGAGCTCTCTCCCATCGTATATACTCTGGTGGATCCTTCTCCACTTCTATCCCACTATCAGTTGGTGTACCTCAAGGATATGTCCTGGGACCTCTTCTTTTCTCCATCTATACTTCTTCCCTTGGTACTCTGATCTCATCCCATGGTTTTCAGTATCACCTTTACGCTGATGACTCCCAGATCTATCTCTGCACATCAGAAATCTCAGCAGGAATCCAGGCCAAAGTATCAGCCTGCCTGTCTGACATTGCTGCCTGGATGTCTCACCTCCATTTGAAGCTAAACATGACCAAGACTGAGCTTCTTATCTTTTCCCCTAAACCAACCTCTCCTCTTCCCCCGTTCTCTATCTCTGTGTATATCACTCTCATCCTCCCTGTCTCATCAGCTCGTAACATCGTCATCTTCGGCTCCTCTCTCTCCTTCTCACATATTCAACAGACTCCTAAAACCTGTTGTTTGTTTCTCCATAATATCACCAAAATTTGTCCTTTCTTTTCTGAGCACACTACCAGAACCCTTGTCCATACTCTTATCACCTCTTGCTTAGACTATTGCAACTTGCTTCTTACAGGTCTCCCACTAAGCCATCTCTCTCCAATCTGTTCAAAATTCTGCTGCACCACTTATATTCTGCCAGTGTCGCTATGCTCATATTAGCCCTCTCCTCAAGTCACTTTATTCACTCCCTATCTGTTTCTGCATACAGTTCAGGCTCCTCTCATTGACTTACAAGTGCATTCACTACAGGTCCTCAGTACCTCTCCACTCTTATCTCTCCCTTCTCTCCTCCCCGGGAACTCTGTTCACTGGGTAAATCTCTCTTATCTGCACCCTTCTCCTCCACTGCTAACTCCAGACTCCGTTCTTTTTATCTTGCTGCACCATATTACATAGTAACATAGTAAATGACGGCAGATAAAGACCTGAACGGTCCATCCAGTCTGCCCAACGAGATAAACTCATTTTACATGGTATGTAACACTTTATATCTAAGTTTGATTTGTCCCTGCCTTTCGCAGGGCACAGACCGTAGAAGTCCGCCCTGCACCGGTTTTATTCTCCAAATACTGGAGTTGCCACCCAATGTCCGTTAAGATTCCATAGAGCCATTCCTTCTAAACAGGATTCCTTTGTGTTTATCCCACACATGTTTGAATTCCATTACCGTTTTCATCTCCACCACCTCCCGCGGGAGGGCATGCCACGTATCCACCACCCTCTCTGTGAAAAAATACTTCCTGACATTACTCCTGAGTCTGCCCCCCTGCAACCTCAATTCATGTCCTCTAGTTCTACCACCTTCCCGTCTCTGGAAAAGGTTCGTATGCGGATTAATACCTTTCAAATATTTGAACTTCTGTATCATGTCACCCCTGTTTCTCCTTTTCTCCAAGGTATACATGTTCAGGTCGGCAAGTCTCTCACACGGTTTGCAATGCAAATCCCATACCATTTTTGAAGCTTTTCTTTGCACCGCTTCCAGTCTTTTTACATCTTTAGCCAGATACAGCCTCCAAAACTGAACACAATACTCCAAGTGGGGCCTCACCAACGACTTGTGGAGGGGCATCAACACCTCCTTTCTTCTGCTGGTTATATCCCTCTCTATGCAGCCTAGCATCCTAGCCACGGCCGTCGTCTTGTCACATTTTCTTCACCTTCATATCGTCCAACACCCCAAGGTCTCTCTCCTGAGTCGAGCTTGCTAATCTCTCCCCTCCTATTCGGTATCTCTCTTTTTGGTTTCTACACCCCCAAATGCATCACTTTGCACTTCTTGGCATTAAATTTTAACTCAGTTGATAAGTTGTACAATAGAACTGAGTATTGTATGCAAGAGCTCACCATCCTTTCCTCCGAGCGGATTCCATTTACCACCACCCTCTGCCACCTGTCGGTCAACCAGTTTTCTATCCAGTTCACCACTTTCTGTCCAAAGTTAAGCCCTTTCAGGTTATTCACGAGTCTACTGTGGGGGACCGTATCAAAGGCTTTGCTGAAATCCAAGTAGATTACATCTGTCATACGGCCTTCATCCATTTCTTTTGTCGCCTAGTCAAAGAAGTCAATGAGATTCGTTTGGCAGGATTTTCCCTTGGTAAAGCCGTGTTGCCTTGGGTCCTGTAACCCGTTGTCTTCTAGAAAGTTAACTATCCTTTCTTTCAGCAGCGACTCCAGTGATGTCGCCTTCCAGTGCTGGTGGAATTTCAGGGGCTTTTTAAAATCTTGACATTGATGTGTTAATCTATTATATTGTACAATCAGGGACTCAAATATACTACCGGAGCCTTCGTGTTATAAATTACAAATTTGCTCCAGACTGTTGAAATACAAAACTCTTTATTGAACACATGCGCTTCAAAACCTGCGCATGTGTTCAATAAAGAGTTTTGTATTTCAACAGTCTGGAGCAAATTTGTAATTTATTGATGTGTTAAGCCAGAAATGAGCTAGGCTGAGTTTCTGGTTTTCTGTAGTCCATAAGGTTGTCTTCTAGTGATTTACAAGTCACATTTTCACAGGTGTCTTCAGACCTCTAGAATTCTGAGACATTCTTCAGAGAGCATTCTGAGGCAAAAAAATTACTTGCATTTTCACCATGGGACAAAGCCATTGTTATGGCAAAAGGCATTTGCAAGAAAATGAAAGTGGGAGATGTAGATATTTTGCAAGGTTTAGGTTAGGATTTGATGGCTATATTAGGATACATTTGGAGAGGGCATGTACATCTATTTAGTTAAGTGTAAATAGCTACATCTGATGCTTAGAGTAGGCTTAAAACCAGGCCTGGATAAGCCATCCCCTTTTCACACCAACCTCTCTTCTCTGCTACTCGTTTACAAACAGCTTTCCAAGCATTCTGGCTCTGAATATCCGTGTGCACTCTCTCACATTGTGTTTCTTTTACAGTGGATGGATTGCAGCACTGAGTATAATGAAGCAAAGTATAGCGGTGTCAGTGATTATGATGGTGGTAGCTGGATTTTTCACACTGTGCAGCGTCCTGTCACTCATCCTCCTAAAGAAAGTAAGTATTTCTACAGACCCTCCTCCCCTCTCCCTTACACACATATGTGTGTATATATTAATTTGTAGGACCTTGGTGAAAGGCTATACATAAAAGTAGTGTAGCACAGGGCCACAAATGGGTCCAGTTTTTAGCAAGATCAAGCTAGGCAAATTAGCCTGATCTTAAGACACAGTATGCAAATAGTCTGCTGAATATGTATTGTAGACTTCAGCTCTCACTAGCCGGCTGGCCAGCCCTCTTTCGGTGCTTAGCTCACTAAGTGGGTTTTGAAGGACAGAAATTGTGAGCTCGCACATATTTAGACATGCAGGAGGGAGATTTTGGTTCCTAAGAACATTTTCCGTAGATGGGAAGGCGGTAGAACTAGAGGACATGAAATGAGGTTGAAGGGGGGCAGACTCAAAAATGTCAGGAAGTATTTTTTCATGGAGAGAGTGGTGGATACTTGGAATGGCCTCCCGCAGGAGGTGGTGGAGATGAAAAGGGTAACGGAATTCAAACATGCGTGGGATAAACATAAAGGAATCCTGTTCAGAAGGAATGGATCCTCAGAAGCTTAGCCAAGATTGGGTGGCAGAGCCGGCGTTGGAGGCGGGGCTAGTGGTTGGGAGGCAGGGCTAGTTCTGTGCAGACTTCTACGGTCTGTGCCCTGAAAATGGCAGATACAAATCAAGATAAGGTATACACAAAAAGTAGTACATATGAGTTTATCTTGTTGGGCAGACTGGATGGACTGCAGGTCTGGTGTCCTTTAAGAATGAGAGGAAATGACTTTTATTTTACTGACCTTATGATTCCCTCAAGTGTCATCTGCTCATGTTCTAAGCAGACATCAGGACCCATCCCTGCTGCTGTACTCCTGCTTTATCATGCTGTACAGCTTGCAGAGAGAATATTACACAGTAATAAAGCCAGCAGCTTTTGTCCCATCCCTGATGGTTTTCAGCCCTTTTCTAGGTGGTTCCAGAGCCTGCCTGAGTAGGAACACTGTAAACATTTATATTGCTGTCAGAAAAATGCAGTATTTAGTACAAATTAAAATTTCCCTTCAAAAGTTTGGGGTCTAGGACTAGTAAACATAGTTTACTATAAACAGGTGAAATTGGATGGGATCGTACTTTCCAGTTGTGTTACACTTTTATAAGCAGCAGGAGGGTCGAGACTGCCAAATGTGGCTGGAGAGGGGGGGGATGCTCTGGTCCCACAATTAAATATTGCTGCATTTCTTTTTCTCAGGTGCACTCTCTGTACCGCCGGACAGGTGCCAGTTTCCAGAGGGCCCAGGAAGAGTTTTCTCAAGGCGTGCTGTCCAACAGAAATGTGCAAAATGCAGCTACCTCTGCCGCACGTAGTGCATTCCAGGGCAATTAATTCCATTTTTCCCATGGCTGCCTCCTTCCCGTCCCACATCTCCCTGTGTGGTTGAACATGATGCACCATCCTGGGATACTGTGCTAGCTCCAGGCTGCCCACTGTGTGGAATAAGACTTGTCCACTGCAGCTTTTCTGTTACCATCGCTGGCACCTTCACTGTCCTCACCTATGAGCAAAAAGAAATGTCTCCAGTGACACGCAGCAGACTGATATAAAGAGACTCGGAATCTCCTTTCATTATCATGGAATAGCAAGAAACAAATCATATATTTCTTCTTTGTTTAAGGTTTTTATTAATTGTTTGTGGGCTTTACAATGAAGGATTTCTCTTTTGTAATTTTCAGAGAGCTGAATGTCATAAGAGCAGATGGTATACTGAATGCATTCGTTTTTATTCAAATTTAGTACTTCAGGAATGAGAGGCAGACGGCCTTGCTCTGCCTGGCTTGTTACCCCAAATGATCTGACAAAGATTGCAGTGTATACTGATCATGAACCAAGATACTCCTTTCTTTTTTTATATATATATATTGATGGGGATAATAAGGGATGATGGGGGTAGAGCTAGAGGCGTGGTGGAGCCTGTCACTTGTGAGTGGATGTGTTGAAAAATGATCTGGAAAGGCAATCCCTTTGTCTCAGGATAGATGTACAACCCTATGGGGATGAATGCTAACATGTTCCTGCTGCACTCAAGTGCTGCATGTCTCAAGGAAAGAAGGGAACATTGTATAAAAGAAGCCAGTAGGCAATTTATAATAGTCTGGGGCAGCCCTTTAATGTGAGGTAATCCTGACTGTCCCGCTTGATCACTGTGCTCTTGAGAACAATAGAATTAACGGTCTCAAGCATGTATATAAGAGGGAGAGGGAAAATACAGTGACCAGTTCATGTACTACAATCCATGCCCATAAGGCAGTACCAATGTTGCATATCCTAACTGCTTAGGAGCTGGGAGAAATTTTACAAGGAGGAAAGCCTGGAATTCAGACACCAGCAGCATTTCCTCCTCCTCCTCCTCCTCCTCCCCCCTCCCCCACCACCACCAACACACACACACACACACACACACCAACCAGCATTTCAACTAGCAAGCATTCTGCAGGCCACTGTGGAACTACAAATTCAGAACTGACTATAGGCATCCAGTGAGGGAAGGGCCATGCTCGAGAGTGGGGTTTACTTAGTAATTTCTGTGAAATGGGACTGTTGTTGAACTGTAAAAGTAGAAATTGTTTTGGCTAAATCTTGTACAAATTGAGTTTTGTTATAACACAGCATAAGAATATGTATAAGACTAAAGACCTACAGTAATCATAGCGCCACACTACTGACTAATGGTTTTTATACTATTTCTATGCCATCTGTTCTTATCTTTCAAGTTTAGTTACACCCAATGCTATTTTCAACAGCTGAAGGCTGACAGAAACCCTTAGGACTGAGCCCTCCTATAACTCAATATTGCTGATTTATGTCACCCAGACTGCCTGGTGTCCAAACACATCTTCTGCTTAAGCCTTTTGTTTCTCTCCTCTGCATTAAAAAAAAAAAAAGAAGAATCCTCCTGAGAAC
Source organism: Microcaecilia unicolor (assembly GCF_901765095.1). NCBI lineage: Eukaryota > Metazoa > Chordata > Amphibia > Gymnophiona > Siphonopidae > Microcaecilia > Microcaecilia unicolor. The sequence continues at coordinate 656,581,738 of NC_044031.1, read as the reverse complement.
TGCTACTCTTAGAACACAAAGCCAGCTTGTGTGATTGCTCTAATGTACTGGATTCATATCCTGGCAGGAGGCAGATCTTAACTCATGGCTATATGTGACCATCTCTGCCTCTATCAACAAGTCATGGGCAGAAGTTGCAGATGGAATGTTCTGGAAGGTGGCTTTGGTGAGGTTTCTCTACCCCTCATATAGAATCATGGTCTTTTAATGTGGAGAATAGCTACAGTATTCACCTCTTCCTATTGACATGCCACTATTGGTGAGGAGAGAGGAGGAAGAGTACCAGAGTGGCTGCAGTGTGCAGGAGGGTCACATTATAAGGCAGAGCCAATACAAGAAAAAAAAATAGATGGCATATATCTTAGTGTTCAGTTTGTATCACTTTTCCTAAGGCATCAGGAACTTAAGTAATTAGAGCTTCAGTATTGCTCACCACCACTGTTCTAAAACCATTCCAGAACAACCACTGCTAGGGCTGGAAACACTGTGATTCCTGAATTCTAGTGCTGTAGCAGTGTGAGAGCCTTTGGTATTTCTCTTTACATGAGTGAGATTCTGCAGGGACTCCTCTGCTGTTAACTCTCAGAGCATAGTTACCCTACCTTATTGATCTGTAGTTCACAAGCACTACAAACAGTCTGACTTTCAGGATTCCTTACAATGAATATTCTTGAGATAAAGTTACATACATTTAATCCAAGAAGCAAGTTTATTAGCATAGTTCTGCCTTGAAAACCAGACCTGGGGATCCTAGGACAGTGTCAGGTTGTTCCTGACATACCATGAGATCTGTATACTCTGTCGCTGTGGCATACAAATCCCTCTTGCATATTCATTGTGGATTTCCTGTAAACCAGGTTGGTTGTATTCTGAGGATGGGGTTCTGATTTGTAATAATTTTCATGCAGAACCAAATCTGAGAAGATCTGAAATCCTGCTGCCTGTCTGCCAGCAGGGAACCTCAGAGAGATGTTATAGGTTTTAAAAACACCATATCCCAGAAGTGCTCATGCCTGCTGTGTGGTATGGAAGCCTTCAACTATGCCATCAAAATAATTCTTGCTTTCTGTACATAATCTGTGTGAAAGGAATGATGTAGGAAGTTAGTGAGAAGGCTGGACACAAAAGTTCAACAAAGTCATTTGATTTAAATAGAAGATGCAGGAATTTCTGTGCTGGTTTAAAGTTCTCATGGGGGGGGGGGGGGGTGGTATGTATTGATGATATTTTCAGTGAGGCAGCCTGCAGTTCACCTTCTGGCCCATAGTGTGGTGCTACCTTCAGGGTCCTACACCAACCTTCTCTAGCTCTTTCCCTTCCTTCCTTGCTTAGGGCTGTTTACTAAGTATTTTCCCTCATAAATATATGGCACGAGAAAACCTCTAAGTAGGCCCATAAGAGCAGATATCTTACCTGTTTGTCCTCTCATGAATGTATGCAAGATTTTTTAAAAACTATTTTGGAATCTCTGCGTTTGTGTAAAAATTGTATATGTTCTATCAATAAACTTGTGCTTAAAAATATGTAATAAAATTATCCAGCCCTTTTTAAAAATAATTTTTATATGCAAGTGAGTAATGAATGAGTAAAGAATTTTTTTAACTATTGCTCATCCTCTATGCTACCTGTGGACATCATAGTAACATAGTAGATGACGGCAGAAAAAGACCTGCACGGTCCATCCAGTCTGCCCAACAAGATAACTCATATGTGCTACTTTTTGTGTATACCCTACTTTGATTTGTACCTGTGTTCTTCAGGGCACAGACCGTATAAGTCTGCCCAGCACTAGCCCCGCCTCCCAACCACCGGCTCTGGCACAGACCGTATAAGTCTGCCCAGCACTATCCCTGCCTCCCAACCACCGGCTCTGTCACAGACCGTATAAGTCTGCCCAGCACTATCCCCGCCCCCCAACCACCAGCCTCGCCTCCTGATCTTGACTAAGCTGAGGATCCATTCCTTCGGCACAGGATTCCTTTATGCTTATCCCACGCATGTTTGAATTCCGTTACCGTTTTCATTTCCACCACCTCCCACGGGAGAGCATTCCAAGCATCCACTACTCTCTCCGTGAAAAAATACTTCCTGACATTTTTCTTGAGTCTGCCCCCCTTCAATCTCATTTCATGTCCTCTCGTTCTACCATCTTCCCATCTCCGGAAAAGGTTTCGTTTGCGGATTAATACCTTTCAAATATTTGAATGCCTGTATCATATCACTCCTGTTTCTCCTTTCCTCCAGAGTATACATGTTTAGTTCAGCAAGTCTCTCCTCATACGTCTTGTAACGCAAATCCCATACCATTCTCGTAGCTTTTCTTTGCACCGCTTCAATTCTTCTTACATCCTTAACAAGATACAGCCTCCAAAATTGAACACAATACACCAGGTGGGGCCTCACCAACGACTTATACAGGGGCATCAACACCCCCTTTCTTCTGCTGGTCACACCTCTCTCTATACAGCCTAACAAGCTTCGAGCTACGGCCACTGCCTTGTCACACTGTTTCGTCGCCTTCAAATCCTCAGATACTATCACCCCAAGATCCCTCTCTCCGCCCGTACCTATCAGACTCTCCCCGCCTAACACATACGTCTCCTGTGGATTTCTATTCCCTAAGTGCATCACTTTGCATTTCTTCGCATTGAATTTTAATTGCCAAACCTTAGACCATTCTTCTAGCTTCCTCAGATCCTTTTTCATGTTTTCCACTCAGACCTTAGCCATTGTTGTTATCTCCTATTTCAACCACTTCTGAGCTATAATTACTACTACTACTTAACATTTCTAAAGCGCTACTAGGGTTACGCAGCGCTGTACAATTTAACATAGAAGGACAGTCCCTGCTCAAAGAGCTTACAATCTAAAGGACAAATGTACAGTCAGTCAAATTGGGGCAGTCTAGATTTCCTGAAAGGTATAAAGGTTAGGTGCCAAAGGCAACATTGAAGAGGTGGGCTTTGAGCAAGGATTGGAAGATGGGTAGGGAGGGGGCTTGGCGTAAGGGCTCAGGAAGTTTATTCCAAACATTGGGTGAATGGGCGGAGCCTGGAGTTGGCGGTGGTGGAGAAGGGTACTGAGAGGAGGGATTTGTCCTGTGAGCGGAGGTTTTGGGCAGGAATGTAAGGGGAGATGAGGGTAGAGAGGTAATGAGGGGCTGCAGACTGAGTGCATTTGTAGGTGAGAAGGAGAAGCTTGAACTGTATGCGGTATCTGATCGGAAGCCAGTGAAGTGACTTGAGGAGAGGGGTGATATGAGTATATCGGTTCAGGCGGAATATAAGACGTGCAGCACAGTTCTGAACGGATTGAAGGGATAGATGGTTAAGTGGGAGGTCAGTGAGGAGTAGGTTGCAGTAGTCAAGGCAAGAGGTAATGAGAGCGTGGATGAGAGTTTGGGTGGTGTGCTCAGAGAGTCCTGAACTTTGGTATTCTGTTCTAGCATGGAAAACCCTTCCTTGGCCCGGACCCTCTGTTACAAGAAATGATTTATTTTGGGGAAAGAGCTCGAGAGCACTCGCTACTGTTTATAATTTAAGAGCAGATGCTGTATTTATTTTTAGGATATTAATTTCTCCACCAATCACCAAAGGTGATAATTGCAATAAATTAAATAAATTAAGTATCAGAACACAAAGAGACCGTATTTAGCTTCAAAAAGGTTGATTTAATATACAATTGCACACGAGAGGTAGGTTTTAAGAGATCTTTACAGGTAATCTGTGCATAAAATAGAACAAAGTAGCAGGTAGGTTAACTTACAAGTCCTTGTTACAAGCATGCTGTGGTCCAGCTGATTGATGAGCACATGGTTAGGACAGGAGGGCTTCTGCAGTGAATGGATCTGAGTTGCTTGCAGCTGAAGAGAATCTGACTCTTGGGAAACAGCTTGTCCTTTTATACCTTGCAAGCTGCAGGAGGATATGCCATGTGGATCTTTGTCCTGGTTTCCACACGACCCCTGAGTCCTGGTCTTATGTTTGCACACGACCCCTGAGTCCTGGTCTCATGTCTTATGACATCACGAGACTTGCTGTCTGGATTCCTGCTCAGTCTCTGGGGCAGATACACATTACAAGTCCTTCCTTTCTGCACATATCTGAAAGCTGATGGGAGGGGCAGGTATACCTTTGACAAGCAAATGTCCTGTTTATGCTTTTCCTGAGTTTTTTTTTTCAATGGGGTATTCAGGTGTCCATCGTTTGTTAGGTGGGAGGGCAGAGGAAGCTCTTTTGTTTAAGGAATGAGAAAAGGCAAGGTGAGGTCCCTGCCACTGCAGCAGTACCTTTGTCTTGTAAATATTCCCCAAAGGGAGAGGGAAGTGGGCTTTTAGAATGAAAGCCAGTTCTGCTAAAAGCTGCACAAATATATATATATGTATCTGATCCAACACAACATCATGCTACACATTTAATTCTGATGATTGGCTTATACCATAACAGTCCCTCTCTTGGTTGCGAGTGAAAATAAATTTTTAATATATTGGAATGAGGAACCATAAAATGAACTATAAAAGCTAAAATTAAAAAAAAAACAAGTAACCTAGTATAGTAGCATAATTTCAAAAGAACAATAGCAAAGGTACTGAACTGTTTACATGGGCATATGTATTGGGAGAGGTGAATCTTTTAATAATGGACATTGAACAGACTGGGCCGTGCAGGTATTTTCCTGCCGTCATCTACTATGTCACATCACTATGAATCTTGGAATATGTCCTTAGCTGGAATATGACTGTTATAAGCAAAAAGACTCATCATTATTACTTTTGTTTACTCATGACTTACATTTAGGTAGCTAGGGTTAAGTTTTCTGTGGTCAGTTTCATTAGACTTCCATTCAGTCAGGTGGCAGAGTATGGCTTTGCTCTGGTTTAAAATAGGATTGCAAGTACACTTTATATGACTTCAGCCACACAAGCGTCATTTTGCTCTATTTCCAGAGACCATCTCTTTTTGTGTCACCTGCTCAGGGGCATAGGCTGCTCCCAAGTTTGTGCCACAGGATATCTTACCCAGTATGCTAGCCAAATCAATAGCATGAGAGTGCGCAATTGACCAATTTACCACCGCAATGGGGTGGAACAATCTATTCAGTCATATTTTCAGCGTTTGACATTCCAAGGAAAAATATTCTATGAATGTTTCCCTATATTCTCTATTTCAGAGGCTAACTGAGGTATTCACATCAGTGATCTAATACATAAGCAAGAGTGTAAATGTGGAGCTATTATACTACTGTTTCATTAGAAACAAGAAAGACATGTATGCAATTATAATAATTTCCTAGGTTACTATTACACACAAAATAATTATTCCTATCAATCCTATGCAATAATATTTACTTGAATCATTGACCAAATAAACAAAAACAGAGTCATGGTATAGTGCCATGAACTACCTTTCAGAGAGAAACTTTTTATTCTTCAGAGAGAAACCTTTTATGGGTAATGAGTGTGGTAAAAGGTTACCATATCTATCTGCTTTAGCAGTGTTTAATGTAGCAAATTAATAGACAATACTCCTGTGTTTAATGTTGTAAAGAATTTAGAAAAGATATGTTAATTTTGCTTTGCACACAGCCAATATTTCATTCCAGAGAGAGCATTTTGCACGTACTGGCTGTGATGTATAATACACTAAAAAGGTCAGAAACATTCCCTGTACTGATTGTACCTGATAGATCATGTAAAGAGAAACCTTTGCTCATATTTTCAAATATACACCTGTGAATATATAACCTTAGATAGCAATTGGTAGAACTTAATATATGTCTGTAGCCATAGCTTCAATAATAGTGAACATGGTTTTCTTTTCTATAGCTCGTCTGCCAGTGAAAATGGTCTCTTTTTTTTTTTTTTCTTTCTTGGACAATGTGAACTAATGGAGGGACTGTTAGTAGGGAGGGTCTATTAATGTCTGCTTATAGTTTCTTGGGTACCCCATAACATAAAACAAACATGTAACATGGAGACCACATGACAAACAAACAAAGAACTCTATTAGGCCTTTAGGTCTCCGATCGTCCATTCCAGATCCAGGATTGAGCTTAACCTGCAAATAGAACATAAAAAAAAAACAAAAGCAACGTACGCGGCATCCATCTTGGATTGCCAAAGCATTTTCATTCATTTAGAACTAAGCAACAATTAGCAAAATTAATAAAGCACAAAGAGCATCATCTGCGGCATCCATTTGGATTACCACAGCAGTTTCATTTACTATCTCATAAGTAGAACAGCATAGATCTATTCATTTAAAAATGTAGAAGAAGCATAGATCTATTTTAAAATGTAGAACAGGTATCTGAGATAGCCATATATATATATATATATATATATATATATATATATTACTAGCACCATAAATATTAATCTCGTACGTAGAACTCGAACTCTGAAAAAGACAGAAAGACACTTTCACATTAATTTTAGCAGGTCACATGGCTGGTTCTGGTGGGGGATCCCTCTCTTGTTCACAGTTCCTTCCCATAGTCTTAGACCATTGTATGTGAGCAGCGTGCAGTGCAGACAGGCTTTATTTTCTTAAGCTTTAGTTTCTTTTCTATAAAAATAGCATATCTTGTTAATTCACATTAAAGCACAATATTAAGTTTCAGCTCCAGCGGGAGTTACCTATTATAAGGAGGCATTTTTAAAACTTCTTACCCAGTATTTTAGTTTCAACTCCAGTGGGAGTCACTCATCAGAAAAAAGACATTTCTAAATCCTTCAAACAATATTATCAAAAACAAATTATGCAATTATAATAGCAAATCATAGAGAAACATTTTAAATCTTACTTATTGCAGAATAGACATTATTAAATCTTAAACATTCAAAAGAACAATAGAAGCTACATTTTACATTTTTAGAACAATAGAAGCTACATTTTAAATCAAAAGAACAATAAAAGCTACATTTTTAAATTCTTATCAGTGTTACAAAAGGTTAATAGCAAAACTTTTTCTATATTCCTGTCTAACCTATTTTATGTTTGATAATTTTTATTGATGACATCGCACAGACAGGAAATAACACAATCTGCTAATCTCAGTACAATGTGTATGTCAGTAACCACGTTGAATCAAATCTACACTCGTCTATGCATCATCACATTTAACATTTTCAAAACTACCCATCCCCTTCCCTTCCTGACGGAGTAGCAAAATATAGTACTGTTGTGTAGAAGTACATCTTGACCTTGAAATTTACACAAACAACAAATCATTTTTCCCATGTAACAATTCCCCCCTACTCCCTCCCCTTCCCCTCGTGAGCTGCTTAGATATTTAGGATATAGCTGCGACCTCTAGAAGGCAAGGTCAGCCACAGCGGTTCCCATTGCATGCGAAATTTCTCACCCGATTCGGTATCCAGGGAACGGACACCGCATCTCTCAAGTTTCATCTGATAAAGTAACTGCGTTCTCCAGTAGACCACTGGAGGTTTCGAGTCGGACAGCCAAAATTTCAAAATGGTGGAGATCCCATATAGTGTCGCCAAACGCACAAATCTCTTGAACCCTTGGGGTGGCAATCCTGAAAATTTATATTTATAAAACAAGAGGAGGGGATCGCAGACCACGGTGCACCCCCACATTTGTTGTAATGTTTGAGTGATCTCACCCCAGAATTCCATCACCAAGGGGCACAGCCAAAACATATGACCAATACTGGCCTCCCCTCTGCCACACCTAGGACAGGCCCCGTCACAGGACTCTATCATATGTGCAGCCCTCTTAGGAGGTATATATGTTCTTAATAAAAATCTGTATAGTCGCTCGCGCTGTACGACCGACACTTGTAGCCCATATAGTTTTTTTTATAAAATCCTTGCATATGTCGGTCGTAACTGCAACTTCCAGGTCAGTTGACCAATCTTGGGCCAAGCGCGCATAGTCTATTTCAGAGGTGGAATCCTTTAATTGCTGGTGATGGAACCTGAGGGGAACTGATAACTGGGCGCCCAGTGAATATGTCTCCCTCAGTGTGTCTATTACATCCTCTGTTAGGTCAGTCCATTTCAGGGATGCTATGTAATGTTTTAACTGAAGATGTTCAAAGTGATTACTCCCCTGTATCCCAAATTCCTCCACTAGTGTCTGAAGGGTTTTTATTTTCCCCTCTTCATCAACTACATGTGACAGATAATGGATGCCCCGAGCTGCCCATTGTCTGAAAACACTGTTCCCCTGTCCTGGTGGGAAGTCGGGATTATTCATGATAGGCAGTAGAGGAGTGGTCTTAGCTGTAAAGTAGTATTTCCTACACACCCATCGCCATGTGTTTCTAAGGGATTGCAACAAGGGGTGCCTCTGAAACGCGCGTGTAGGTAATCGGTTACCTGAATGTAATAAATAACTGAAATGTATCTCCGGAAAAATAGTAGTCTCAACTTCGGTGACAGAGAACTCTTGGGTACCCCGATACCAGTCGTTAATATGACGCATCGCACTGGCGGTTGCTAAGTTCCGCACGCTCAGAAGTCCCATCCCCCCTTGTTCCCTCGGGGTTGTGATCACTGTCATCGACAATCTGGGGCGTTTCCCTTTCCACAATAACCCCTGAATTTGCCTATCCAGGGCTTTTTCATCCTTTCCTTTCAAATACAGGGGTAGCTGCTGAAAAAGATAGAGCCATCTCGGGGCTATAAGCATATTAAAGAGAGCAATACGCCCCCATATAGATAATAGTAGGGTCTGCCACAGGGATAATCTGTGTTTCGTATTTTCCATCAGTGGACCTACATTAATTCTGTACAGTGAGGATATATCCCGTGGGATCATTATTCCTAAATATTTTAAAGCCCTATCCTCCCATTGCAACGGAAAGGTTCCCTGCCACCTCTCACGTACAACTTCATCCACTGCTAAGGCACAGGACTTCTGAAGGTTTAAGGAAAAACCCGATAGCTCGCCATACTCTTTCAGAATTTCTAGGGCTCTTTGCAGTGAGGGCTGTGGGTCACGCAAAACCAAAAGAATATCATCTGCATACGCTAAGGTTTTTACCTCCGCCCCTCTCATCTGTACTCCTTTAATCTCCCCGGAGCCATTTAAGAGTCGCAGCAGGGGCTCCAGTGATAGATCAAACAGGAACGGGGACAAAGGACACCCCTGCCTTGTTCCTCGCTTAACGGGGAACCACTCCGATCGGTTCCCATTTGCTATGATCTGTGCCCCCAGTCCTGCGTAGAGCACCCTAATAATCTGCATGGCCTCTCCCGGGAGTCCCACCCATTCCAGTACTTGTAGCAGATATCCCCAATTAACATGGTCAAATGCCTTAGAGGCGTCTAAACTCACTAGCATGAGGGGGGTCATTGTTGTTTTTACAAAGTGCCATGGCAAGGAGGATCTTTCGAATGTGTGAAACCGAGTGGCGTTTGGGAACGAATCCCACCTGTGCGGGGCCCACCAAAGCTGAGATATGTTCTGCCAATCTGTTGGCCAGAATTTTGGCAAGTAGTTTAATATCTACATTGATAAGCGATATTGGGCGGTAAGAATCAGGATCGGTTGCCACCTTCCCAGGCTTTGGTAGCAATGCAACTAGGGCCGTATTTTCATGTTTCGGGAACTCCCCTCTCTCTATCACTTCCTGAAAGTAATCTAATAATATCGGAATGAGAGGCAATTGTAATGCTTTATAAAACTCTCCGGAAAATCCGTCAATCCCTGGCGCCGAGTTATGTTTCAAACCACCAATAGCTCTCTGCAGTTCTCTTGATTGTATCGGCTGGGCTAATTGCTCCCGTGCTTCTGGTGTTAATTTTGGCATCCCAGCCCTAGTTAAGAGTGCCTCTATTACTTGTTTTGGGGGCGAGCCCGTTGAGTTATATAGGTCCTGAAAATGTGCCTGTACAATTTGCAAAATATCAGTTGTTCTGTTCCTCAGATCTCCCTCTTTATTCCTCAGGGCCGTGATGGTACGGTTCCCGATCCTAGTCTGGACCAACTTTGCCAATATGCTCCCTTGCCTATTGCCATATTTATGTAATCTGTACTTTTGATATATTATGCCTCTTTCGGTCTGCTCGTGTATTAGCGAGTTTAAGGTGGCCTGGAGAGCCTCGTAGTTATCTCTGTTAATTTGGGTCGGGGAATTTAGGTATGTACGCTTGGCCCCCCCTAGCCTATCTGATAAATTAATAATGCTAGCTGCTATTTTCCGTCGTCTCGTTGCTACGTACGAGATAACTTCCCCCCTCATCACGGCCTTTGCAGTGCACCAAAACAAAGTCGGGTCTGATTTGTGCTGTTGGTTATGTAATGAGAACTCCTCCCATTTTTGGTGCAAGAATTTCACAAAAGCCACATCTTTAATTAGATAATTGGGGAATCTCCATGTCCTAGCTGCCCGACTTCCTACGTGATCTATCAACTGAAACCACACTGGGGAGTGGTCTGAGATCAACTCTTGTTCTATGCCAGCTGCTGTTACGTTTGAGAAAAGACGGCCTGATATAAACAAATAATCTAACCGGGCCCAGGTCCCATGGGCCCAGGTCCCATGGGCCCGGGATCGGTGAGTATAGTCCCTTACCTCAGGATATAGGGACCTCCAAACATCAACCATCCCAATATCCGTAATGAACGATGGAAGGATCCCTCGGTCCCCATCGTTCCCAGCCCTAGCATTCTGACTGCCTGTGCAGTCCATGCTTGGGTTCATCAATGTGTTCATATCCCCTGTAATGATTAGATTCTTGTCCCTATAAGGTAGCAGGACCCGCAGTAGCTCTGAAAAGAAATCTGAGGTAGAGGGGGTGGGTGCATATACAGATAACAAGAATATTTCAGACCCTTGTAGGTTTAGCTTAACTAACAGGTAGCGCCCATTCTCATCTCGCATTATAACCTCAGATGTACAGACCAGATGTTTACGGTATAAAATCGCTACTCCCCCTTTTCTCTTGCCGGAGGACACATAGTCTACTTGTCCCACCCAGTCTCTCTGCAATTTCTGATGTTCTGCGTCAGAGAGCCTCGTCTCTTGTATACAGGCTATGTCCACTCCCATCCTCTTCAAATGTGTTAAGATCTTCCTCCTTTTTATTGGGGAGGAAACTCCTCCCACATTCCATGTTACTATTTTATAGTTGGAAGAGCCCACACACAAATTGTTCTATCAGTGAAACCTTAGTTATATATAAATCAGTGCCAAGGCCCCAGCCCTTCCCCGGCACCCAACTATTCTCTTCCACCGCTGTCTTGGGAAAATTATCTCTTCACCACCAAATTAAGATATCGCAGTTTATCACCCCGTGTTCATAACTATAGCAGCCCGCGATCCCTCCCGATCCCCCACCCACCCCAAACCCTTTTCCTTGTCCCAACGTAACTTGTTCTAAGCCCTTGTTGTCTCCCCCCTTATGCCCCTTATCATAGCTATAAGTTTGTGACTCCACTTTGTCGTCACCGAGGCCACCTTTCTGCGAGGGTCCCCACTCCCCTTTAGTGTCATTACTTACTTCAACATTTCACAACTTAAAGTTAAACCGTTTTCCAGTTGTCTAAACTTAGTACTCAAAACCACCAACTATTTAGAACAGTATGTCCCAACAGATAAATTCAACTAGTCTCATACCAGTTCTTAATCATGGGACCACTTCTTGTTGGCCCAATTCGCCATTTATATAATCCATGGCCAATTTCTCAGATGTAAAGGAGCTCCACTTCCCGTCTTTATGGATTTTGAGAATCGCTGGGTATGTCAGGGCAAAACGGATTTTCTTCTCTGCTAGCGCCGAGCATGCCGGATGAAACCGTCGTCTCTTTTCTTGCAGGCCTGCAGAGTAGTCCGGGAAAATTAAAATTCTCCGTCCATCGTATTGTAGAGTGTCCCTTTTTGATTTAAATCCTTGCATAATCTCCTCTTTGTGAATATAGTTGTGGATTTTTATGATGACCACACGGGGTTTTGCTTCTCTGCTTGTAATCTCCCCAGCCTGTGGGCTCTCTCAATGCAAAAACCCCCACTACTGTCCGAGAGGGCAAATTCTTGCTGCAGCCACTTTTCCAAGAGGGAACCCAAACTTTTCTCGGCAATCGATTCGGGGATACCGACCAGCCTCAGATTTGAGCGTCGCGCTCTATTTTCGAGGTCTTCCATTTTCTCCGCTTGTAGCCTGAGCTGTTGTTCCATTTCTGCCATTCGTGGCTGGTGAACATTGCACGTGTCCTCTATCGTCGATACCCTTTGTTCTATTTCATGGGTTCTTTTTGATAGATCCGCCACGTTCGCGTCCATCTTCCCCAGTTGGTTTGCCAGCGATTGGAATCTCGGCTCCAGGGCCTCCACCACCGCCGTAGTCAACTGAGTAAGTTGCCGTTCTGAAAATTCTTCCCGCCCGCCGTCCGCCATTTTGGGCTCCGCGGGTGAGGGTGGTAACTTCCCCTTCTCCACCTTTACACTTCGCTTAGATGTTCCAGCCGGCATGGGGAGCAAGAAATGTTCCATACACGCTCCGACGTTCAGGGTCGTATTTAAAATTCGATTTTGCTGCAGTATTCAGGTGTTTGTTGTGAAATAAGAGGAGCGGGGACCCGGAGCTCAGCCTCTATGCTGTTACCGCTCCCAGCGCTTCACGTGACCCCCGTCTAACCTATTTTAAAAATTAGCACCTGGATTTCCCTGCCATCTGCAGAGTGGGTCATGCTGTGGAGAAGTCCAGTCCAGGCTGGATGCGTCTCCTCATGTTTCTAGGAATTAATCTGCAGGAAGGGCTGACAGAATGTCAGTTTCTGGTCCAGCAGGACCTGCAGTTATAAGTTTCTGTTTATCTGGCGGCAAATTTCTCTTTTTATTGTTAGCTATCTGCAATATCTGCAAGGCTCCATGAGATTTTAAAATGTCACATGTTTGCTGGCGGTTTTCAGTAGCTACATACTGAGGAGCTGATTTCTTTATTAGAGGTTCCCTTCTATGGGAGCTTAGATCAGAATGCAGCCCAGGTGGTGCATCTGTGTGCTGAGGAGCTGAATCATGAGCATTTAAATGAGACTGCAGAACAGGTTGTGCATATATGTGCTGAGGTTTTGGATGCTGTGAGGGGGCCTGGGAACTAGTGGTTCTAGTTGAACCTCCTGCTACGGGTGTGGACTGTGATACTGTTACCACAGCTGAAACAGGCATGGCTGTAGCTGGGTCTGGAGGAGCACATGGGAGACCCGTAATGGCTGACCCCTGCAAATGTGAATCCTGTACATGATCAATGTTCTCATCTATATGTGGTGTCTGCAGTGTTAATTCCCTGATTAAATGCTTCAAGTCTGGAACCTGGCTGGCCTGCATTTCTAAAGCTAAAATTTGGGCCTTCATTTTATTTTCCTGAGTTTGCTGGTGCTCTATCTGCTGCTTAGAATAGTCTAATTGATAATTGAAGCAATTAGCCATTGTGATCAAAAAATCCTTTTCTGTGTTTACCTGCATGCATTCTCTCTCTTTGGCTAGTAACTTCTCATTCAATTCTGCATGTTCCCTTAAGGCTTTCTTATATATGGTCCGCATTAACCAAGTGCATGCAGAAATTCTCTTGCTCCCTTCCTTAATTGAATATAAATCAAATTTTGTTTCAATATCAGAGGGGGTGGAAATATCATCAGTCACATTACGGGTCCAAGGATTAGGGCCTGAGGATTCTACGCATTGCTTAGGCAAAGTGGGGTTATCTATGTCCTTCTCAAAAGAAACTGCAAAATTGGTTTTTATTTTATGCCAGAGCATGCCTAAAGATTTGATTATGAAATACATAAAGTACATGAGTGCATAAGTACCTAAATAAGACCAAACATCCATCCAGCACAGCATTCTAAATATTCTAAATGCCCTGAAAACCTTATCAATTTATCAATCGGAAATTTAATTAATGAAACCTGATACTCAGTTCTCTATAAAGCAGCAAAATATAAAAATATAATTTAAGAACACTGCTACCGTATTCTACTCGCACAGAATACCTGCCCCGGTTCTCCACCAATTAATATGGGGAGATGAGGGTAGAGAGGTAATGAGGGGCTGCAGACTGAGTGCATTTGTAGGTAAGAAGGAGAAGCTTGAACTGTATGCGGTATCTGATTGGAAGCCAGTGAAGTGACCTGAGAAGAGGGGTGATATGAGTATATCGGTTCAGGAGGAATATAAGACGTGCAGCACAGTTCTGAACGGATTGAAGGGATAGATGGTTAAGTGGGAGGCCAGTGAGGAGTAGGTTGCAGTAGTAAAGGCAAGAGGTAATGAGAGCGTGGATGAGAGTTTGGGTGGTGTGCTCAGAGAGTCCTGAACTTTGGTATTCTGTTCTAGCATGGAAAACCCTTCCTTGGCCTGGACCCTCCACACTGATGTGCTCCTCTACAAACCACTGGACCTTCCCCTATCCCCCTGCGCTCAGGAAGCAGTTTGGTCCTGGCCTATGGAACTTGCCTGTTGCACCACTACTGCGTTTTCTGCCAACACTTCCACAGTCTGCCTATTTTCTAATCCTGGGCTCCATATAAGTGTTAATCATAGCATCTTAATCCTGATGTGCACCTCTTTGCTGTTCTAATACTGAATCACCATCACCTGAAACTGCTCAAATTCCCTTGGAGGCAAAAACAACTGGAAGTTATAAAGACAAAATGATCTTCAGTAGTAAGAAAGCAAAAGGTAAAACTGGAGTGCAAGTAGAGTACAGGTAAGGCCCAGTGACTCTAAATATGGTTTTTCACCTGTCCCTAACTCTGGAGCCTTCAGTTGTCATTTGGGATTGAGTGGCTTTCTGTGAGTTTGAGGCATAATGTACAAACTCCTCATGCAGTTCTCACAAGACTGCAAACAGTGAAAAGAACTGGAAAACCATGTGGCTCAAACTCAGAGCCCTGCAATGCTTCAAGAAAGAACTGTTGTCTCAAAGGTGAAGCTGGCAGCAGAGACTGTGAGGAAGGTGAAGGGAGACTTTACAACTAGGAGCAAGTCAGCTTGGAGGGACTGGAGATAAAATGATGATGGCTGATGGGAGTTGAGAGATACTAGGTTAGGGCTATGGAGAGAAACTTGGGAAAACACGGGCTCATTTTTGAAAGAGAAAAATTTACAAAAAAATGCATCAAAGCACCCTTTGGACATCCAAATCAGTATTTTCAAAACCTATTTTGCAGACAGCTATGTATTTCATCTGCAATGTGGCCAAAGCACAAGGGGGTGTTTCAAAGGCTGGCTTAGGGTATGCCTAACACTTGGATGTTTTACAACCATAATAGAACAAAATGAACATATCTGAGGCAAAAACGTCAATGTTTTGGTCTAGACCTGTTTTTGTAACAAGGCACAAAGAGGTACCCTAAATGACCAGATGACTACTGGAGGGAATTGGGGATGATCCTCCCCTTTACTTCCCCAGGGGTCATTGACCCCCCTCCCACCCCACCCCAAAAATGTGAATAAAAATAGTACTCACTAGCCTCTATGACAGCCTCAGATGTTATAGCTAGGTCTATTAGAGCAGCATGCAGGTCCCTGGAGAAGTGTAGTGGTGGGTGTAGTGCACTGTAGACAGGTGGACCCAGGCTGTATCTCCCCCTATCTGTTACACTTGTGATGGAAACTATGAGCGCTCCAAAACTCACCAGAAACCCACTGTACCCAGATACAGGTGCCCCTTCACCCATAAAGCTAGTGTAGTGGTGTACAGATGGGGGTAGTGGGTTTTAGAGGGCTCAGCAGACAAGGGCGTAATGGTGAGATGTGTACCTGGGAGCATTTATATGATGTCCACAGCAGTGCCCCATGGCTCTCCTAGGATAGGATGTCTGGGGGACCAGTGTGCTAAAAATGCTGGCCCCTCCTACATCCCAATGGCTTGATTTTCTACATTTTTCACTTGTATGGGTTGTGCTTTTTTTTCTCGAAAATGGCCTGAAACAATAAATGCACAGAGCAGAAAACCTTCTTATAAATGGTATTTTTTAGGAAAAAAAAAAGACTTGTGGCTTAAAAAATGGCCATATTTCCAATTTGGATTTGGGACTTTTAGTACAAAATGACCACAGTCCAACTTAGACATCATATTGAAAATGCGCCCCTGTGTGCTGGAAGACTGAGTCAGAGGTTTTATTTAAAATAAATTTTAACAATAACTAAATGTCTATTTTCTTATGTATTTCCACTATTCATGATGTAATGTAAGCCACATTGAGCCTGCAAAGAGGTGGGAAAATGTGGGATACAAATGCAATAAATAAATAAAAAATTTAAAATAAATTTTAACAATATCCACGTACCATGCAAAGTATAATGTTTTCTTATACAAAATATACCATTATTTATAACCTTGGAAATATAACTGAAACCCTGTCCTCTATGTGGTGGTCAATCAAGCTCCCCCTCCTCCCATTTACATTACGACCATCCAAAACATAATTATACACAAATGGAATTATGTCAGGTATTGAAGACCAGACTTGGTGCTCTGTGTGGCAGAAAATCCAGGTAGGATTCCCAGATTCTAGCTTGTCCCTCCTGGTGGATCACCTTTCCATTGCTCTTCATGACCTGCTGGTGACAGAGATGTGGTCCACTAAGAGTGAAAAGTTAGAACCTGCGGGTTCCTTCTTTAGAATTCAGCAATCCTATCTGGACTTTTGGCCACATGCAGCACAAATTACATGCTCATCTGAGGCAGCAGGGCCGACTCAACCTATTAATCAGGTGAGGCAAAGGTGATGAACAGCTCCAAAATCCCATCCCTGCAATTCCTTTGTTCTTTGAACTCCCCCCCCCCTCCCAAAGTCTACCTTCAAACTCCTAGAGTGCACCAGCAGCAGTTCACACACGTTGCCTGCACCCTGGCCGGACCTGTTCCTCTGCTGCAGCCCAAACCCTCTGATGCAACTTCCTGGTTCTGGCAGGGGGAAGGGAAGAACAGATACCCGATTGGGATAGAGAGGAGGTGGGCAGCATACTGTTGCAAAAGTTGGCTCAAAGCACCACAGTCCCTTGAGCTAGCCCTGAGTGCCAGCTTGTGGCACCACCCCTTCTCTCAATGTCCAGGGTGCTAGGTACCAGCAGCTTTGCTCCTGACGTAAGTCTTTTCATCAAAATGGCCTCTGCTAGCAAAAGTATGAAATTGGTGCACTGGAAGGACCTGAGAATAAATATTGGCAATAATTTTCTGTGTATAAGATCACAGCCTCAAATAGATCCTGGACTATAGTATGCAAAACTTTGGAAGTCCAGTGACACATTTGCACATAGTTTTATACCATTTAGAAGGCACAAAACAAAACAACTTTTTTTTTTTACTTAAAAGTTCTCAATTTAACATTTTTTTATTTAAAGTATTAGTACTGTAGAAAAAAATATAAAGCCCAAAGTCCAGCCTGAATAAGCTTCATCAGCAATTCCAATTAGTTTTGTTATTTAAATAAAACTCAATGAGTATAAAGAGATTGTCGTGCTGAGGTACGTTACTTAGCCCAAACAGATGATGAGCATCATCTCCTCAAGTGCCCATGTACGTCCATCACAGCAAACAACATTAACCACTCTGAAGCCACACTAGCGGCTGCCGTGCACTAATAAATGGGGGAATGGGTTGTGTCGGTACTGCTGCGTGGCTTAATAAATGGGGGAAATTTTTCCATTCTGACCCACAAGTAGAATCTTTCCTTCAAACACTACTATGAGTATTCAAAACTAGTATACTAAAACATTTCTTCTGTGCAGTTCACTTCCACACATGGCTACTGTGTATTAGGCCTGGTACTGAACCTTGAAGACTTCTGTAATTTATTGACTAGTTACTGGAATGGTGACTTACTGCTGGTGCCCTTTTTTTGTATCAGTGACATATTACTATCAACTGTCCTTCTATTGTTCTTTTTAAAAATAAAGTATTTCCCAGTCTTTCTTTGTATCTGGTTAATGTCATATTATTTCTTCTGTTCCTTTTCTTATTTTAATTTACACCAAATCAGGTCATCATAACTATGATTTCTGACAGGGACCATAGCTAGAGTGGCTATCCTAAAAATCTGACTGGCTGGGGTACCTCCAGGACCACATTTGGGAATCACTGCAGTGACTGGCTGGGGTGCCTACAGTTATGGCAGTGATTCCTAAGGTATAGGCGAAAGTGGGAATGTTTGACCACGGGAATGCAAAGCCTGGAGAGATGGATCTTAAAAACACTTGTTTTTATTGATGAAAAAAAGACTCTCTACTCCCCTATCTTTCCCTCTTGCCCTCTCCATATATACATACTTTTTTCTTGTCTTTCTTTTTTCTTTTTCCCTTCCCCCTCTTTCCTTTTTCTTCCTTCCCTCTTTTTTTCTCTCCTTTTTCCCCTCCCCCTTTTTCTTCCTCTTTTCCCCCTTCCCCCTCTTTTTCCTTCTCTTTTTTTTTCTTCTTCTCCTTTCTTTTCTTTTTTTCTTCTTTCTTTTTTCTCCACCTTTTTTTGCATCCACCGTCAATTCCATTATTTGGATTATCATTCATTATTTACTTTTTTATATTGTAATCATTCATCATTTACTTTTTATTTCTTTTTATTCACTCACGTATTTCATCTTCTTTTAATTCATGTTTTTCATTTTTTGCCTTGTTTGGAGATCCTATTCTTCATTTTTTGTCATGCTTTTTATCAGATATACATTTTATATTTTTTATCTTTACAAATTATTGTTGTTTTTTTTTAGTTCTATCACCACTCTACGTTTCCACCAGTGTTTCCAACCATTTAATCCATTTCAATACAATAAATGAAAGGTATATCTTCCAGAGAAGTGATACAGGTATACATGATATGCATAGGTGCACAAAGAAATAGGTGTATAGATATAAATGCACAAAAGGGTATATATTCGTATATAAAGAGAGAGTGCCAATTGTCTGTGTATTTTTCCAATATGTTGTGCATACATAATTTACTTATATACTCTTTATGTCTATTCCTTAGATTTTATTCGTTTTTAATGTTTGAATTCAATTATTTGTAAGGCATTGCATACATATTTGATGCAGTATCATTTTCCTGGCTCTTATGTACCATTTTATGTTTGACACAAGAGTCTTTATAAGTAAACATACAAACAAATGTTGTGAGGTCTTTGTATAGCAACCAATGTATACATTTTATCTGTTTTTCAACTGTATATCTACATATGCTTTTTTATCATATTATTTTATTAGTTTGTACCTTGTAATATTATTTATTACAAATTATTTTAGCTCTTTAAACACTATAAGTTTTTCGATAAAATGTGTTTGTTTTTATCTAATGTTTATGTGTATATATATGTTTTGTAGACTCCTGATGCAGGCCTGACGGCCGAAACACAACAGTTGTGTCGAGTCTTTTTTTCATCAATAAAAACAAGTGTTTTTAAGATCCATCTCTCCAGGCTTTGCATTCCCGTGGTCAAACACCCCACTTTCGCCTATACCTGTGTTCTTCCGTGGGGTGTTTGAGTTCTCCGCGAGCTTGCGGATTCTTTTGAAGTGATTCCTAAGGTCCTGGAAGCACCCCAGCTAGTCAGGTTTTCAAGATATCCATCCTGAAAACCTGACTGGGGTGCCTTCAGGACCAAGTGTGGGAAACACTGAATTATGGCAATCAGAGTGCTCTGTTGATTAGTGCAGGGGTTCTCAACCCAGTCCTCAGGACAGACCTAGACAGGTTTTCAGGATATCCACAATGAATATGCATGAAATACATTTGTAAACTATGAAAGCAGGACATGCAAGCTTATCTCATGCATATTCATTGTGGGTATCCTGAAAATCTGACTGGCTAGGTGTGTCCTGAGGACTGGGTTGAGGACCCCTAGATTAGTGGATGCCTTGTATGTATGACTGTCCTTTCACATTATTGGCATTCTTTTTCTTTCTTTTTTTTAATATTTATTAGTTTTAGGGGTATGTTTACTAAGGTGTGCTGACCCCAGATGATAACAGGCACTGGCCGATATTCAGACCAGTGCCCAAATAACTGTCCGCCAGTGGCATAGCTAAGGGGGGTGCAGTCGCTCCCCTAAACAGATTTTCAGAGAAAATGGTGCCTATGCCCCAAAGTTGACTCATACTACTAACGTTTCCTCCCATCTGCTGCCTTCTTGAGTCCGTGGCAGCCTGGAGGAACCGTAAGCTTCCCTTCCCTACCCCTCACTGACTGCTTCGTGCCACTGACTCCCCAACTGACTTGGCTGCAACAAAATGAAGCCGTGTGCCAGGCCATAGCCCTGTGCGCTCCACTGCCATCTCTGCCGATTTCCCTCCTCCACCTCCCACCCCCCATAATGTAACTTCCTGTTTGGGAGGCAGCGGAGGAAGGAAACCGGCAGAGGAGCCAGTGGCGCACATAGGGCTATGGCCCCGCGCATGGCTTCATTTTTTGCTGTAGCCAAGTTGGGGAGGCAGCAGCTCGAACAAGGAGGTTGACGTCAAAAAAGTTGAAAGCTATTAGGTATATATTCTCTCCTTTTCCCTCTCCTCTGCTACCATTGTCCTCGGTTACTCTAAACCAAGCAAGCAAATCTAGGAGCTGCTCTATCCACATTGTCATTTTTTTATTGTAGGTAGCATTTTTGTTTGATCTCACTTATATTTTTTAACATGCTGGCTTGTGCAGTATACGGATGTATACTGAGGAAATATTGGTTTCACCGGTTAGAGTACTAATTTGTTCTAACTTTTAAATCATTGTATCATTTGGAGGGGCTGGTTATAGGGAATCTCTGTATTCGTACAGAGATGTTTCCACCTAGTAAAGGTCCACCAAAACAGACATCATGTTATGAGAATCAAGTGCTTAACAATCAGACTTACTATTTATAAGTACAATTTAAACAAAAAAAAAACATTAATTAGGTTGAAACCTGGGAGCATTTAACATCTTTTTTCCTGTGCCTACATCAAAAGAAAAAGATGTGGGAACTTGCTCCTTTTGTTTTGTGGATTTCAATGGTATATATAAAAATGCACTTGCCTTTTTATTACTACTATTTTCACAGACAGATATTGAATAATGAAGGAAGGGTTTCCTTCATGCAGAAGTTCTGTCCAGTCAGTCTAAATGTGCCAACATTGTCCAGTTCAACACACTCTTAATTATGTTCAATGGAAAATAAATCTGTTGGCTCAGGCTGCCTCCTATATGAATATTCTATCACTGTTTCATTATTGCTACCAAGTATTACATATTAAGGGCATTTGCTTTAAACTTTGTTTTAATCCATTTATCCAGTCCTTACATGCACATGGTTTTGCTTTTTAAAACCAAAGGTGAATCCTAAGGGTGGTCGAACAATTAGGTATAAACTATACTGTTTCTGACCTTACTTGTTTTGGACTGCTTTGGTCCAGCTGATTTGTACATCTGCTGTCTAGAATTTTGGAAGATGGAAATGAGAAAATAAAAAATTAAGTTTTGGTTGTGCTCTGTATAAGTTGTTGTTTACTTTTGCAATGTGTATATGGATGCCTGTTTTGGATGCCTGTCTATACTTATGACTATGATTTCTGAACATGCAGCAACATTAAAGGACAGACTTTTAAATGCCCAGGTGGGTATATATGCTATTCTCAACTTTGTCAAATGTTTCAGACATATCTATGTACTTGCTCCCATGATATAACTGAATTCTATTATTCTGTCTACTTTATTTTCAAATGTAAGCCACATTGAATTCTGCTCTAGGGCCCAGTGTAATATTTGTAACACTTATTTTCATAGGTGGGTTAGGACTGTTATGGTGTGGTAAGTTTTCAGTATAGGTTTTAGGTGTCTTTTTGCAGGGTTTTGTGTTATTTCACAAAGTGTCTGGCCCTATTTGAAAGTAGGCTCTGGGGCAAGGGCTGCTGAAAACTGAGGAAAGGGCAGGAAGGAGGCAGGTAAAGGTGGGGTGAGCAGCTCTCTTCGCCTGCAGAATCCCAGGCTGACTATATAGCTTCACAAGGAGGTTTAAAGATCACCTAACTTCCCCAAAGACTGATGCTGTGCCAACTCCCAGCTTCGCAGTCACCTGAATAGCAGCAATAAAGGCGAATGCATCTGAGGCTACGCAGGGAACAGGCTCTGTCGATCTTTCTGATCAGTCACTGACTAGAGTTGAGAGAAAAAGTCACACATGGGCATTTTAAACAGGGCCAGATCTCACCTCCTATTGGTCCAATTAGAACCAATACAAAGGTGAATAGTTAAGAAGCAGCCAACCTGCGGTGATGAAAAAATCGCCCAACACACAACAAAAAATAGCCCAAAAAGACACGCAGGGATGAGTGGGAAATAGCCCAATTCCTTGGTTTTACAGCAGAATTGGCAACTTTGCTGCTGTCTAGCTGACACTAACCAGCACCTATTTTATAAAAGTCTGCTCCCCTGCTACCCTCTGGTTCACCCACGGCATAAAAATAGGCCCGCTGTTTGTATAAAGTTAGGATAACAGTTACTTAGCCAGTTAGTGAACTGAATTTTGCCACTAACTGGCTAAGTAACTGTTAAGGAATGGAAAACAAAAAAAAAATGAGGATGTTATAATGCCTTTGTGTTCAATTCTGGTCGCCGCATCTCAAAAAAGATATAGTGGAATTAGAAAAGGTGCAGAGAAGGGCGACGAAAATGATAAAGGGGATGGGACGACTTCCCAATGTGGAAAGGCTAAAGAGGCTAGGGCTCTTCAGTTTGGAGAAAAGGTGGCTGAGGGGAGATATGATAGAGGTCTATAAAATAATGAGTGGGCTACAATGTAGTAAATTTAAAATGAATCAGAGAAACGTTTTCTTCACTCAACGTGTAATTAAACTCTGGAACTCGTTGCCAGAGAATGTGGTAAAGGCGGTTAGAAAAAGTCCATAGACCATAATTGAATGGACTTGGGGAAAATGCACTATTTCTGGGATAAGCAGTATAAAATGTTTTGTACTTTTTTGGGATCTTGCCAGGTATATTGTGACCAGGATGCTGGGCTTGATGGACCTTTGGTCTTTCCCAGTATGGCAATACTTACGTATACGTTGTTGCTGAGGCAGCCATGGGCAAAGAAAGTGTTAACTCTGAGAAATTATATACATAAGAAATGATATTAAAAGCTTGAAGTTTGAATTCTAACTTTTTACCTTGCAACTAAAGTGAAGAAATGCCAGATGGTTCATACTATTTCAATGTCTAGCTTGGCCGAGCCAAAGGTTAAAAAGGTCAGAGACAGGAATTTCTTTCACCCTTGTGAGTGATGGATTGCTAAATGCTGGCACAGCTGTAAATTATTATGAATGAACAAAGGAATGAGCCAGACATGCTGTAGTTTAAAGCTGAAATAATTTCAGAAGTTCTTGATATGTAGATTTTGTTATAAGGAGATACTTATAATGGTCTCTATATCTATATCTAAGCTATGTAGAATATGTCTTATAAGGATGCTTACTTTAGAATATGCTGTATTCTGTGTAAATTAATAAGTTTTGTGTCTGTGTAGAATGTCTGTTAAATTCTGTATTACTCTTTGTCTGCTGTTTGAGAGGTCAAGCAAGGACTGCAGTGAAGAGGCCAACATGTGTTTTAAGTTATCTGCAGTTCTGGCTGGTTCAATGTATAAGCTGATAGGTGAAAGAGGTCAGGACTAGTCAGCCCTCTTCTCCTTGATTAATTATAGGTAAAATGTAGAAATGGTCTTGAAAGTAATAACCTGATATGTATGCTATTAAGTAAGATTGGCCCTTGACCCCTTTAATGAATGCCAGAGTTTAGTTAGCAGTTAGTACTAGGAATATGAGAAATCAATCATAATAACATGTAAGAGACTGGAGCCCAAATGTCTGGTGTAAGGGGCCCCAGGTCACAGGTCAGTTTAGGATGTCTGGAACCTATGTAACTGATATTTGTATAGAGCTGATTGGTTGAGGCAAGGTAATCAATCTATTCCTTAACCAATTGGAGAGTAAGGGGGCTAGGCTAGGCTAGATAGAACTGTATTTAAGTGGGAGAAGAAGCAGGTTACGTCAGAAGGAGCTCAGAAGAAAGAGAAGGACAGAAGGAACAGACAGAAGAAGGAGAAGACAGCATAAGAAGAGAAGCAGCTGAGACAGAAGCCACAAAGACACAGAGAGCTGAGAGAAAGACACAGAGAGCTGAGAGAAAGACACAGAGAGCTGAGAGAAAGACACAGAGAGCTGAGAGAGAGACAAAGAGAGCTGAGAAAGAGAAGAAGAGACTTAATGCTGATGTTCTACTTTGTTTGCTGGCAAATAAAGAAGATTTCTCTCTCATTCTGGTTTGCTGTCTGACTCCTGAAGTATCATAAATTTATGCATCAATTCCTGCAACAATTCTTGGTGGCAGCGGTGGGATCCTGAATCCTGCATTAATCCCAGCACCCAACTGACTGGAGAACATTCGCCGGGTATGTATTCTGTATTCTGTATTATAATTCTAGCTAGAAAGTTGTAAACCAGCCCCTCAAAAATTGGGGGAAGGAGAGCCTGATCAACTCTCAGCGAAGGCCCTAGTACCTTCTAGTCTAGTGGAGATTAGAAGCGAAACCGCTTAAGCTTATCTGTATCTGAGAAATTTGAAATTGTTGGGTGGGATTTTCTGTATGGAATGTGTGATGCGTGAATGATTAACTGAGTGCGGACTTCTTATAGCTGCGTTTCCAATTAACGCGAGTTCAATTGGCCAGCGACGGAAGGAAGCGATTGCTGTCTGTCTACCTAGTGTCTCGAGAGTGCGGACCCCTTACTGCACTTTCAAAAATTCCCTCCCCCTTTGTGTGTTGTAACTGTAAGCATTATGGGTGGGACATCATCTAGACAAATTGCTACCCCCCTAGATTCTATGCTTAAGAATTTTAAAAAAGGATTTTTAATTAATGACTATGGACAGACTTTAAGCTCAAGTACTCTAAGAACCTTGTGTGAAGTTGAGTGGCCATCTATGGGAGTGGGGTGGCCCCCTAGTGGCAGCTTAGATATTGAAGTAATCCGGAAGGTCTACAGCATAGTTGTAGGAGAACCAGAATATTCTGAACAACTCCCTTATATAGATTCCTGGGATAGCCTTGTGACTGACCCTCCCTCTTGGTTGAAAACTTATATGGGATCCCCAGTAAAATTCATGTTAGGCCGTGCTCAAAGAAAGATTAGAAAATCTAAACTAGAAGAGGGAAAGAGCCCCAGGAAGCCTACCACCCAATCGGTGGCTTCCGCCCCTACCCTGCCTGAGAAACCCATACTCTCTGATGACCCCTCAGACCTTGAGCCACCACCTTATGGCCCATTGTTGGGGTTCCGTGCCGCCCCTAGAGATCCACGCCGCCCAGCTCAAGCTTCTCCAGCACAGGCTTCTCCGGATAGTTCCTCCCCCACTGTGCGAACCCCACCACATCCTAGGTTGGACTTTTCAGCTAGTCTCTACCCTCCTCTGCCACATCCTTCCCTGTTAACCTCCGAAGACCCGCTTTGGGCTGCACCCCCTGACTCCTCAACTCCCGACAGCCCAGCCTTTCCCTCTAGTACCCCTACCCACTCATCAGGGGCCCGGCATCCCTTTCAATGGACTGACTCACCTGTGACCACCTCTCAGTCTATGAGTACCCCTCCCCATCCCTCAGGGTTTCAACCTACCTCCCCTGAATGGGTTAGACCTGCTGCAATCACCTTTGAGCATGATAGGAGGGTAGCTCCTAGCTCTACCTCAGATTCCATTCCCACCTCCTCGAGAGTTCTGCCACTCCGTCAGGTAACTACCACTCGACCGGATCCTAATAATCAGGGTCAGGTTATACAGGCACAGGCCTATCAGTATGTACCCTTCACAACCACCGATCTCCTGAATTGGAAGACGCATTACCCCTCTTATACTGAAAAGCCTCAGGCAGTGGTGGACCTAGTGGCTAGCATTATGGCCACCCATAACCCAACCTGGACTGATTGTCAACAACTTCTCCTGACCCTCTTCACAACTGAGGAGAGGCGGAAGATTTTGCAAAATGCTGAGGCCATAACGCGAGCGCGTGCCCCCGAGGGGACACAGAACCTAGAGGAATGGGTTAGAGCTCGGTTTCCTCGCGCAGCTCCAGTTTGGGATCCAAATAATGGGCAGCACTATGAACTGTTGTCTGGCTATTGCCGGGACTTGCTGGAAGGTATGAGGAAAGGCATAAAGAGGCCCATTAATCTGGCAAAGGTCTCTGAAATTCTCCAAGGGGCAACTGAATCCCCTGGGGCCTTTTTAGAGCGACTAATTGAAGCCTACAGAACATACACCCCATTTGACCCTGAAGCCCTAGAAAACCAGAGAATGGTGAATAGTGCATTGGTGGCCCAGAGTATGCCAGATATCCGGAAGAAGTTGCAGCGTCAAGAGGGATTCGCAGGGATGAATACCACCCAGCTAATTGAGATCGCAACCAAGGTTTTCATTAATAGAGATCAGGAGGTGCGCCGAGAGGCTGACCGGAAGATGCAGAAGAAGGCCGACCTTTTAGCGGCAGCCATTACTAATTCCACCCTTAATCGAGGTCGACCTCTAGCTAATGGGAAGCCAAAGTGGGACCCTGGACCACCAGCCAGGCCCCGAGATGCCTTCAATCAATCCCGGCCAAGGGGGGAGAATCCCAGACCAAGATTGGAGAGGGATCAGTGTGCCTACTGTAAGGAAAGAGGGCACTGGAAAGATGAATGCCCCCAGAGGCGCCAGGGACTGAGAAGGGGACCAGGAGATCGAGGAAGCCGAGGCCGAGTTCGAGAGGGAAGATATGAGCCTGCTGAATCTGACATCATCGGGATAGCCGAGATGGCAGAATGGGACGAATAGGACAGACCGGGTTCCTACAAACTGGGCTCCCAGGAACCTATGGTCAAGTTAACTATAGGGAGCCGCTCAATTCCATTCATGATTGATACAGGAGCTGAACATTCTGTTGTGACGGAGCGATTAGCGCCTGTGTCTGGAAAAACTGTCCGAGTGGTGGGAGCCACGGGGGTGCAGAACCGGAGGCCCTTCCTGACGACCCGTAGATGCCAGTTAGGCTCACACACAGTCACTCATGAATTCCTGTATATGCCAGACTGTCCAATCCCTTTGTTAGGTCGAGACCTGCTGTCCAAGCTTAGGGCCCAAATTTCCTTTGACTCTGATGGCCAGACTTCGGTCTCCTTTCGGCCCCCGATATCCAGCCCTAAGGGTATATTGAGTTTCTGCTGCCCCCTTGAAGAAGAATGGCGGCTGCATCAGTCGCAGGGCCAAGTTGACCTACCCCTGGCAGATAGCTTTCAAGTCAAAGGGGTATGGGCAGAAGATAATCCCCCAGGGTTGGCCCGAAATATTCCTCCTGTCCATGTAGACTTACTTCCAAATGCCCGGCCAATCCATCTTCGCCAATACCCAATTCCCAGAAAGGCTCTGGAAGGGATCCAAGCACACCTGAATCGTCTGTTATCCCATGGAATTATTCGTCCTTGTCAGTCTCCATGGAATACGCCACTGTTGCCAGTTCAGAAGCCAGGGACTGAGGACTACCGGCCAGTCCAAGATTTACGGGTGGTTAACAAATCCACTATTTCATTACACCCTGTAGTGCCTAATCCATATGTCCTGCTAGGATTGATACCTTCTGGAGCTACCCATTTCACGACACTAGATCTAAAAGATGCCTTCTTTTGTATTCGGGTGGCCCCCGCCAGTCAATTGCTTTTTGCCTTTCAATGGGAAAACCCAGTAACAGGAAGGAAGCTTCAGTATACATGGACCCGCCTGCCACAGGGGTTCAAGAACTCCCCCACCATTTTTGGGACTGCCCTAGGACAAGACCTTAAGACTTTTAAATCTGAGCCTTCCAGGCGAGTTTTACTCCAGTATGTAGATGACCTCCTGATTGCAGCAGTGACTCAGGAAGAGTGTTTTGAGGCTACCAGAGAATTGCTGGAGTTACTCTTGGATGCAGGCTATAAGGTCTCACGCTCAAAGGCCCAACTTTGTCAGTCAGAAGTGAAGTATCTGGGCTTTTGTATTTCCCAGGGAAGTCGGAGACTGGATGTCAGTAGGAAGCAAGCAGTTGCTGCAATTCCCCAACCCAAGTCCAGAAGAGAAGTTAGGGAATTTCTGGAAGCAGCCGGATTCTGCAGAATTTGGATTCCAAATTTTGCACTGATGGCGAAACCCCTTTACCAAGCCACAAAGGGGGGTGAAAAGGAACCATTTGAATGGGGACCTGCAGCTCAACAATCCTTCATTGCCATAAAGAAAGCCCTACTCCAAGCCCCTGCGTTAGGCCTTCCTGATGTGGAGAAACCTTTCTCACTGTATGTCCATGAGCGACAGGGGGTTGCTCTGGGAGTGCTGACCCAGATGATGGGATCCTGGCAGAGGCCTGTTGCATACCTGTCTAAACAGCTGGATGGAGTGGCTAAAGGATGGCCAGCCTGCATGAGGGCCATTGCAGCAACAGCCTTACTGGTCCAGGAAGCTGATAAGCTGACCTTGGGGCAAGAACTGGTTGTTAAAGTCCCCCACGCAGTTCTTACCCTCATGGAGTATAAGGGCAACCACTGGTTTACAAATAACCGCATGGTTAAGTACCAAGCTAGCTTGTGTGAGAATCCACGGATACACCTGGAAACAGTGGCTACATTCAATCCCGCCACTCTTTTGCCAGCATCTGAGGGACCACCGGATCATGACTGTATCCAAACCATGGATGAAGTGTATTCCAGTCGACCAGATCTTAAAGATGTTCCGTGGAGGGACCCAGATGTAATTTATTTCACAGATGGAAGCAGTTATGTGGAGAACTCCAAGCGATTGGCAGGCTATGCTGTGGTGACAGAAGACAAGGTGATAGAAGCAAGAGCCCTGCCCCAAGGAACTTCAGCCCAGAAAGCAGAACTTGTGGCCCTCATACGAGCTCTGGAGTTAGCAGCAGGACTAGTGACCAACATTTATACTAATTCCAAGTATGCCTTCACAACTTTACACGCTCATGGAGCTTTGTATAAGGAAAAGGGACTCATAAATGCTGCAGGCCAACCTGTTAAGTATGGACCTGAAATACTTCAGCTGCTAGAGGCTGTGTGGGCCCCTAAGAAGGTAGCTGTTATTCACTGCAGGGGACACCAAAGGGTAGATACTCCAGTGGCCCGAGGGAACCGCCATGCTGATCGGGTGGCCAAGGAAGCTGCTCGAGGACCCCCAGCAAGTACTGTGACTCCCCTGTTCCAGATTCGATTGCAAGAATGGACACCTATGTATACCCAAATGGAAGAGAAATGGGCTCAAGAAGAAGGTGCAGTAAGGAGACCTGATGGCTGGTTACATCTCCCTGATACCAGAGTTCTGGTGCCACGCCACCTAGCTTGGCCTGTAGTGTCTCAAGCTCATGACCTATCACACTTAGGGAAAACAGCACTAGCCCGCCTACTCAGTCGAGTAGTGGTGCTGGAAGGATTGGATAGTCTGGTTGCCACTGCCTCAGCCCGATGTACTCTCTGTGCCCAGAATAATGCTCGTCAGGGACCCCGTATTCCACCAGGAGTTCAGTCTAGGGGACTAACACCCTTTGAGTCTCTAGTTATAGACTTCACAGAAATGCCCAGGAGCGGTAGGTTCCGATACCTCTTGGTCATGGTCTGTACCTTTTCTGGGTGGGTGGAAGCATATCCTACAGTCACTGAGAAAGCCACAGAAGTAGCTCGAGCCCTCCTTAGGGATGTCATCCCCAGGTATGGATTGCCCCTTGCCATAGGTTCAGATAATGGGCCCGCCTTTGTTGAAGCTACACTTCAGGCCCTGTCCCGCGCATTGCGCATTACCTGGAAATTGCATTGTGCCTATCGTCCCCAGAGTTCAGGGCAGGTTGAGCGGGCAAACAGAACCTTGAAAAATAGCCTAGCAAAGATTTGTCAGGAAACCCAACTGAAATGGCCACAGGCACTACCACTAGCCCTCTTCCGCCTCCGATGCACTCCAACTAAAGGAACAGCCCTCTCTCCCTTTGAAATTGTGTATGGGAAGCCCCCAGCCACTTTGCAGGGAATTAAGGGAGACATAGGGATTTTAGGGTCTGCCCAGGTGCAGGAGCAGGTAGCCCTCTTGGGCAAGATAATTTCTGAGCTTCAGTCTTATGTGAGAGAAATAAACCCTGCCCCCTTCCAGGCTCAGGTACATTCCTTCCTGCCAGGGGATAGAGTTTGGGTGAAAGACTGGAGGCTCCAGCCTTTGGGGCCCCAATGGAAAGGACCTTTTACTGTTTTGCTTTCTACCCCTGCAGCTGTGAAGGTCGCAGGGATAACTCCATGGGTCCATTGGTCTCGAATTAAGTCTGCTGACCAGACTGAGCCCAGCACGGATCAGACGGAGCCTAGACAGTGGAGAGCAGAAAGAGATCCAGCGGAGCCATTGAAGTTGCGCCTGACCCGAACCAAAGAATCTACTAGCTGAAAAGAAGGGTCAACTGCATACTGCAGGAGCTGCTGAACTTCGGCTTCACACTGAGACTCTTTCTGTCCAGATTCTGGCTTTCTTGGAATTTGAGAGCTTGATCCTTGTCAGTTGAGGGTCTATCCCAACTGGTATAAGAACTCAAAGACTGAGAACATTATATGAGAGTAATCTGTGATTAGCACAGACTGTTGAAATATTATTGCTTAATTAGTTTGCTGTATTTGTTTTAGATTAGGAAGAAGAAAATGTTAGTAGTTTGGATGCTTTTGTTGTTTTCTACTCCTTGCCTCCTTGTTCCTAAAACCCCAACTCGCTCCAACCTTTGGTTACACTCTGTCCAGGAACTAATTAGCCAGGCAAAGATTACTTCCCCTTGTATTGTGTGTTCCCGATTTTCTCCTTATACTACAGATGTCCCAGCTGTTCCTGTTCCTGTGCAGCTCCCAGCTCTTATACCTCCCTATTTTTCGAGTTCAGGTCCTTGGAGCCAGGATTATACTTGGTGGTCCTTTTATAATGCTACTTCCCCTTCTGATTCTTCTCTAAGGCCAGTTTTTACGTCTCCCTATCCAGCTTCTGGAGTGTTTTGTTTAACAAGAGACATCTCAACTGTTCTTCCCATTCCCTGTAACTATACTAATGTTCTCCCAGAGAAGGAGGAACCTGTGTGGGTAGTTTCTCCAGGTACTCCTATGTGCCCTACTACCATACCTGCAGATTATGACCAAGGTGATTATCTGGCTCCTAACTATACTACTGAGAAGACTATAGTGTCCCATCCTATTTTCTACTTTCATAAGTCCCCGGGGTATGAAGGGGTTGCATCATATGAGCGGTCTGTTACAATTGGGGATTGGCACCTATGGTGTACAAAGTCTCCATTTCTTCTTCGTTCCCCCTGGGATAGGGGCTCGCATTATGGGCATCCTAATCTCCATCCTGTGCCTACATTTATTGGGAACTTTCGTCGCCCTCTCCTTGGTCATTACTGGCTCTGTGATAATGTCCTCCACATGATTCTTCCCCCCACATATGATTTTTGTGTATTGGTAACCTTGAATTATTTTCCTAAAGTTATTCCTCTTCTCAAACCACCATCCCCGCACCGCTCTAAGCGAGAGGCCTTGTCCTTACCTTCCTCCGTTGCCACAGAGGATGAGGCGATTGAATTAGCCCTCCAGTATATCAATTCTACTTATCCTCTGACTAAAAAGAGACTTGTAGCCCTTTCTGCTACGGCCTGGATTCCAATTGGGGGCCCGGTAGCGGGTATTACTAAACTAGGTATGGCTACCCGGAGACTTCAATCCCTACTTCATGTTCTAGTTCATGAGCTGAACGTGGTAGTCAATGCATTGCAGGATCAAATTAATGAATTAAGTATAGTTTCTCGGTATAACCGTATGGGTCTTGACTATCTCTTTGCAGCCCAGGGTGGCCTCTGCACAGTGCTAAATTCTTCAGAGTGCTGTACCATTGTCATAAATAGGACGCATGTAGTTAGGCATGCCATGGATAAAGTCCTACAGTTGGCCAGCCTTAATGTGGAGGATTACCGAGGAGGATTAGACCTTACCTCCTGGTGGTGGTCATTGACCTCCTGGATACGTCCCTTGTTCATTTCCCTAATAGTCTTAGTTTTAGCAGGGTTGTTGTTTTGTTTCCTGGCCTCATGTGCTTCGGCAGTATGCCGTCGGACCTTAACAAGTAGGGTAATGGTGGTTCATAAGTCTATTCCTAGTTAGGATCACTATAATCCCCAGAGTTTGAGTAGTGAGACTTATCTCTGCATAAGCTGATTTTAGTCTCAAAGGGGGGAATGAGGCAGCCATGGGCAAAGAAAGTGTTAACTCTGAGAAATTATATACATAAGAAATGATATTAAAAGCTTGAAGTTTGAATTCTAACTTTTTACCTTGCAACTAAAGTGAAGAAATGCCAGATGGTTCATATTATTTCAATGTCTAGCTTGGCCGAGCCAAAGGTTAAAAAGGTCAGAGACAGGAATTTCTTTCACCCTTGTGAGTGATGGATTGCTAAATGCTGGCACAGCTGTAAATTATTATGAATGAACAAAGGAATGAGCCAGACATGCTGTAGTTTAAAGCTGAAATAATTTCAGAAGTTCTTGATATGTAGATTTTGTTATAAGGAGATAGCTTAGATATAGATATAGAGACCATTATAAGTATGTAGAATATGTATTATAAGGATGCTTACTTTAGAATATGCTGTATTCTGTGTAAATTAATAAGTTTTGTGTCTGTGTAGAATGTCTGTTAAATTCTGTATTACTCTTTGTCTGCTGTTTGAGAGGTCAAGCAAGGACTGCAGTGAAGAGGCCAACATGTGTTTTAAGTTATCTGCAGTTCTGGCTGGTTCAATGTATAAGCTGATAGGTGAAAGAGGTCAGGACTAGTCAGCCCTCTTCTCCTTGATTAATTATAGGTAAAATGTAGAAATGGTCTTGAAAGTAATAACCTGATATGTATGCTATTAAGTAAGATTGGCCCTTGACCCCTTTAATGAATGCCAGAGTTTAGTTAGCAGTTAGTACTAGGAATATGAGAAATCAATTATAATAACATGTAAGAGACTGGAGCCCAAATGTCTGGTGTAAGGGGCCCCAGGTCACAGGTCAGTTTAGGATGTCTGGAACCTATGTAACTGATATTTGTATAGAGCTGATTGGTTGAGGCAAGGTAATCAATCTATTCCTTAACCAATTGGAGAGTAAGGGGGCTAGGCTAGATAGAACTGTATTTAAGTGGGAGAAGAAGCAGGTTACGTCAGAAGGAGCTCAGAAGAAAGAGAAGGACAGAAGGAACAGACAGAAGAAGGAGAAGACAGCATAAGAAGAGAAGCAGCTGAGACAGAAGCCACAAAGACACAGAGAGCTGAGAGAAAGACACAGAGAGCTGAGAGAAAGAAGAGACTTAATGCTGATGTTCTACTTTGTTTGCTGGCAAATAAAGAAGATTTCTCTCTCATTCTGGTGTGCTGTCTGACTCCTGAAGTATCATAAATTTATGCATCAATTCCTGCAACATTGCCACTCTGTTGTCCTAATTTTGCCTCCAGCCTACTAACCAGTTAAGTGTCAGTCACCGATTAGCAACCAGTTTGCTCAGTAAGGTTTAACTGGGTAGCAGAAGTCTCTCCTGTCCTGTCTGGTTAAACACTTCTGAATATCGACCCCTAAATTTACAGTTTTATGAACACCCAAGAGAATAAGGACCCTAAGCATGCCACCCATCCCCTTCTGTGACCATACCCCGGGACCCGTCCTACCTAAAGAACCACTTTTACTTAAAGTTTAGCATCTGAACTTCTTAGCTTGGCTATAACACGTGAATCTCTGTAAATGTTAAGGAGGACTGACTGTAAGCTGTAGGGCGAAGGAACTGCCTGCGTCTCTGTATTTGAGCTTGTTGCAGGTGTTTGTGCCGCGTGTGATCCACCCCCTTCAGCCCGCTCCCCTCGGGACGGAGGGCGGCCTTGCCGTGGTCGGCCGCTGGGAGCAGCCTCGGCCTTTCTGAGGGGAGCTGAGCAGGAAGTGAGCCGGGAGCCGCCCGCAGATTGGGCAGGGCTCAGCTCTCTTCGGTCATGGCCGCCGCTGGCTGGGCCCCGCCTCGCCTCGCCGATTTTATCCTGACCGAGAGGCTAGGCAGCGGCACCTACTCCACCGTGTACAAGGCGTACCGGAAGGTAGCGAGTACACAGCCGGCCACCGCGGCCTGCGTCCTCCTAGTCCTACCGGGGGCTAATGGTTTCAATCACCGGCATAGCTGGGAGGGAGAACGGGGAATGGCAGACGGGGTTTGAAGTGTTAAAACTAGTATATAGCAGCACAACTTTCTCCAGGAAAACATGGTGCCATTCATGTAGGATGTAGCCTTGGGCTACCTGTGCACTTTGCCTGCCAGTGCCTGCTTACTTGGGGGGGGGGGGGGGGGGGGGGGGGGGGGGGGAGTTAAATTGACAGTGAGGATAGGAGGAACAATTCAGCATTTGCACCCACAACATACAGGGGGCATTGCCCAGCCACTCCAAATTATGCAAGCAAGCACTTACCAATATCTCTGTACCCACAGCCCCTAGGCATGACATCCTATGATACAACAGCCCACTAGGCTGCAATCCCAAATGCAGGTGTTGTGACAAGCTCTGGCCTATTTCCTGAGCGCACCTCTTGTAGCAGAGAGTTTATTGGCACCTGAGAAGATGAGATTGTGCTCAATGTTGTTGTTTGTGTATGAAAGCACAGTGCTTTCACCTGGCAGGGAGCTGGATTTGTTGCCCAGGTAGTTCATAAGGATCCATGTTCTTTCCCAGTTCTGGATTGTCTAATTGTGCATGCTTTGTTAAGGATGCTCTGCCTATGTGGACTGGCAGTTCACTGATCTGTCTGTCTTGATGGGGTTGTCCAGAGTTGTGTGTTGTTGTTTTTTTTTTTTTTTTGGGGGGGGGGGGGCTAAAGTTGCTTGAGGCTTGATGTTTCAGTTCATGATCGTTTAGCCAGGCCATAGTTTACCTTGGTCTGACTTCTTAATCCAACTTTAATGTTTCAATCAGAATACCTATTATATGCTCATAGTTCTATGAAAGATTCTGTGTCCAGATGCTGGTGTTTCAGAAGCTGTGATTTCACTTATATACCATTTGGACCTTTTCCCCCCCTAATTTACCCTCTTGTATTTTAGAAAGATAACCGGGAAGTTGTAGCCATTAAATGTGTAAATAAAAAGAGTCTGAACAAGATATCCATAGAAAATTTACTCACTGAGATCAAGATCCTGAAAGCCATCCAACATCCACACATTGTGGAACTGAAGGATTTCCAGGTCAGTAGTTCACAAGTGTTGTAACTGATTAGTTAGGACCCACTGCAGTAGCTTTAATATCTCTCATTTGGGGCCTGATTCACTACGATTTTTCTCCTATTCTGTGTCAATGAGAAAAAAAGCTTAGGGCCTATTTTACAAAGCCGCGCTAGCGATTCCTGAGTGGCAAATGAGAGGAAGCCCATTCAGTTCCCATGGGTTTCCTCTTATTTGCTGTGTGGGAATTGCTAGTGTAGCTTTGTAAAAGAGGCCCTTAGTGAATCAGACCCTTGGCATGTCTGCAGTGCAGTTGGAGTAGCTAACTGGTACTACAGAAAAATGGAGTTTTTAATAGGCTGTCACAAGTTTTAATTTAAAATTTGTAGTCTGGCTTTTCACTCTCTGGCGCTTACAAATTGGAATATGGATAAAATGAACACTTTATAAAATTGTGAAAAAAAAGATACAAATAGCATCAAAATAAAATGAAAATCTACTATAATAAAAAACACCTCCAACGTTCTGAAGCTGACTCCGTGGCTTCAGTGAAGGGTTCATAAGGTTCGTAATGGTGTCACATCTCTCTGCCCCGCTCTCGCGTCAAAACATGATGACGTTGAGGGCGGGTAATCAGAAGGCAGGACTGAGGGAATGAACTCACCTCCAACGTTCTGAAGCTGACTCTGTGGACGGCCAGGGCTTTCAATAACGCCGCCACTTCGACGGAGCTAATCTGGGGACAGTACAATCACTGGGTGGCTGGAGGAGGGGGCAGGGGACAGAGGAGAATTGCAGGGGGGGCAGGGGACAGAGGAGAATCGCTGCATGGCTCGAGGGGGGGCAGGGGAGACAGGAGAATAGTTGGGTGGCTGGAGGGGGGCAGGGGAGATGAGAATTGCTGGGTGGCTGGAGGGGGGTCAGGGGAGAGAGGACAATCACACACACTCTCTCACTCGCACCCAGTCTCATTCTCTCTCTGTCAAACACACACTCTCGCATGGTGCTGCCAACCACGTGGGGGGGGGAGAGAGGCAGGGGGTCCTGAGACCACAGGGGAGGGGAACGCAGAGGGGGAGGGGGTCCTCAGACCTGAGAGGGGGTGAGGGGATCCTGAAACCAGAGGGAGGGAGGGAGGGGGTCCTGAGACCACAGAGGGAGGGGGGAGGTATCTCTGTCACACACACACTCTCCCACAGTCTGTGTCTTTCTCTCACTCTCACATAGTCTCTCACACTATGTTTCACTATATCACATTCACTCTCTGTGTGTCACATAGTCACTCTCACACACTCTCGGTCTCATACACTCTCTTGGTCTCACAGAGAGTCTGTATCGCACACATACTGTCTCACACTCTGTCTCACACACACACTCTCTCTCACACACAGTGTATCTGTGTGAAACACTCTCACACAGTCACTGTGTCTCACATATGCACTCGCACACACTCTCATTCAAACACACACACTCTCATTCTCACACACACTCTCTCTCTCACATACACACTCGCATCCAGACTCACTCTCTCTCTGTCACGCACACACACTCGCACATTCACTCTCTCTCTCTCACAGAGTCACTCTCACACACACTCTCTCAAACATACACACTCCGAGGAAAACCTTGCTAGTGCCCGTTTCATTTGTGTCAGAAACGGGCCTTATTTACTAGTTAAATGATAAAACACAAAACATTCACTGAAACCACCAATAGCTCCAGTCAACATAAATGCATAACGATAACTGGTTAGCATCATTGTAAGGACTAATTTGAAATTAGGTAGAAAAAGATTTGAATAACCATGGGGTGAATTTTCAGCAGCGATGACCGTAATAATTTAAATGCTGGTATCAGTATTTAAATAATTGCATATATTCAATGGTGCTGAATATGCATCTTGTGTGATCACTACCATCCATTTAGTTTAGGCCTGATGCAGACAGCAGCTGAAAATCACTGCCATCCAGATAATGTTTCCATTGCATCCACCCTTCACTTCTTCACTATCTGGATAGTGTTGAACTGGTTAGAGGGAATTTGGGGATAAAAACTACGATGATTGAAAAAGCACATATAATGGCTGCCAGTTTCTTTAAATATTGGCCCTCATATTTACAAGGGATATCAGAGATGTAAATAATTAGATTAGAGTGTAATATATACGGTGGCTGATGTTTACTAAACCTGGCCCTTAGATACTCCAGGCCTGTCCCATGAAACACTCCAAAAGCTAGGCAAGCTAACTTGAACTTGACTTTTACCACAAGAGGATCAACACAAAAGAGGGGCATTCTCCTATGGTAATGGCTTCTGGGCGCCCAGATTCCATTATAGAGTACTAGTATAGCCCAGTACTGGCATGCTTTACATTTAGGTGCCCACAGTTACCCCAGCCATAGACCTGGTGCAGGGCCAGATCAAGGGAAAGTGGTTTGGTTCCCTGAGCCAACTTGCTTTGGTGGCACCTCCACATCACATTGCTTCCAGTTCCTCTCCTCCCCGCAGGTTTGGCATCTATCCTCCCCCCCACCCCCCCCCCCCCCGGTGGTCCATTGTCTCTTTCCCTCTCATCTGTCCCTTTTCCTGTGGGTCTGGCAGTACTCTCTCACCTCTTTCACTCCCCCATGATCCTGTAAAGATCACGACAATTGCCAGCAGCATAACAGGCTGTCTTTGGCCAGCCCCGGGTCTTATCTCTGCCGTGTCCTGCCCTCAGAAAATTTTATCAGAGGAGGAAGGTCATCACAGAGAGAAGACCCAGGGGCTGGCCGAAGACAACCTGTCATGTTGCTGCTGCTGCTGGCAACCAATGTAAACTTTACAGGATCACAGGGAGGGTGAGGGAGCACTGCCGGACCCACAGGGAATGGAAGAAAAGGCTTAACCTGCAGACCAGATGAGGTCAGAGGCTGGGTATTTTAGCGCCCTTAATCGCCAGCGCCCTGAGCCATAGCCTTACCTGGTCCAGTGGTTAACCCATTAGTGCCCAACGTTCCCATTTGGGATTTTATTAAGGGAACATTGGGCACTAATGGGTTAAGCCAGCCTTGACCTGGTATAATTGCGGGTGCATGTAATGCACTGTATCCCATAAGATACATGTGCAAGCGGTGGACCCACCCATACCCCTCTTGTGTGAGCACTCCCCTTGCATTTACATGCTGTGCCACTTTCACGTGCCTTTACATAATAATGCTTAGTGTTTTGCTGCCGCTTACATGTGTAAGTGTACATTTACCTGCAGAAGTGATAGCATTCTGTACACTAAGCACAAAACAAAAACAGGACACATCACCCCTACATGCTTTTTCCCATGCTGTTTTGAATTTACATGTGATATGGTGAAAAGTTATTATCATATGTATTTAGATTTCTCTTTGTTGCATAGAGATGCTGTTTTATAATGCAGATGAAGTAGGATTCCTGCAAGATTATATGACTTCTGAAGCAGGCGCTCTGCGCTGAAGAACAGGTCCATGTTGAGTCCATCATCACTCTGACACATGTGAAATCTGAACACAGTTGTTGCTAATGAAAGTTTATTTACCATCCACTTTTAAGTTTGACCTCTGGACCTTGTTGGAAGGCTACTCGTCCATCCCAATTTTGTTGTATTCTGTACACTTATGCATTGAGTGGTGTGTAAATGAGGACGCCCTGATATAGAATTGCCCTTAAGA
Organism: Microcaecilia unicolor; assembly: GCF_901765095.1. Lineage (NCBI taxonomy): Eukaryota > Metazoa > Chordata > Amphibia > Gymnophiona > Siphonopidae > Microcaecilia > Microcaecilia unicolor. The sequence continues at coordinate 656,542,820 of NC_044031.1, read as the reverse complement.
TGTATTGCATGAGCTTTTGATGCAATACAAGTTCCTTTTTTCAAAGGTGTTGAAGGCCCATGTCACTTTAAAAGTTAAGATGGTCTACAAAGGCTCTTTGGGGTCTATCGTTATATGGTTCAACCTACTAACTTTGGGAGTTAACAGGTTAAACATTGCTGGTTACCCCCCCCCCCCCCCTATTTTTCACTAAATGTGCATAAAAACTGCCACACTGGGTCAGACTGAAGGTCCATCAAGCCCAGTATTCTGTTTCTAACCATGGTCAATCCAGCTCTTATGTACCTGATAGGATCCCAAAGAGTAATAGATGCCATGCTACTTATGCCCAGTGATAAACTGTGGCTTTCCCCAAATTGACTGATTAATAACTTCACTGACCTTTTTTTCTAAAACTTGTCCATACTGTATTAAACACTGACCTCCAGTGCTATTCTAATCTACACTGCAGCATGAGGAGAGATCTCAATTCCTTTCACTGAGCTAGAAGGAGAGAAATATGTGACATACCTCACTGTAATTATTGGAAGTGTGGTTGCCTTACTCCCTGGATCTTTCTCTTCCTCTGGCAGTGGGATAATGAGCACATTTACCTAATCATGGAATTCTGCGCTGGAGGTGATCTCTCTCGTTTTATTCGGACTCGGAGGATGCTCCCAGAGAAGGTGGCTCGAATCTTCCTGCAGCAGCTGGGTAAGCTCTGATAAACACACTTCAGCTGTAGTCCATGCACAGAAGGTGAGGGCCTGTTAATGCCCCATCCACCCTCCTTCACTTTCTCTTGGTTTAATTTTAGGCTATGAAAGGGAGTTTCTAGTTTTTTGCTTGGAATGAGGGGCTCATAGCTCTTGCTTCCACAGGCTGCATACTACTCCTTTTGGTTAGACAACTATTGATCATGTGAGGTGGCTTGCAGGGGAGAGCCAGTTCTCTAGGGTTTCAGCAGTGCGACTAATCTTCATATGATTTATGTATCATTCATTTAGGGATTAATTATATAATTCAATTTCTATGTGTAAAGCATGGTGAAAATGGTTCTTATAAAACTGAGTGACCAACTGTGCATGTATGTATATTAATACATAAGAACATAAGAGTAGCCATACTGGGTCAGACCAATGCTCTACCTAGCCCAGTATCCTGTTTTCCAAACAGTGGCCAAGCCAGGTCACAAGTACCTGGCAGAAACCCAAATCGTGGCAACACTCCTTACTACAAATCCCAGGGCAAGCAGTTGGTTCCCATGCCTGTCTCAATAGCAGACTATGGACTTTTCCTCTAGGAATTTGTCCAAACCTTTTTTAAACCCAGATACACCAACTGCTGTTACCACATCCTCCGGCAAAGAGTTCCAGAGCTTCACTATTCGTTGAGTGAAAAAAATATTTCCTCCTATTTGTTTTAAAAGTATTTCTATGTAACTTCCTCAAGTGTCCCCTGGTCTTTGTATTTTTGGAACGAGTAAAAAATTGATTTACTTCTACTTGTTCTACACCACTCAGGATTTTGTAGACCTCAATCATCCGTCTCTTTTCCAAGCTGAAGAGCCCTAACCTCTTTAGCCTTTCCTCATACGAGAGGAATTCCATCCCCTTTATCATTCTGGTTGCTCTTCTTTGAACCTTTTCTAATTCCACTATATCTTTTTTGAGATACTGCGACCAGAACTGAACGCAGTACTCTTAATATTTTCGGTCTTATTCACATCCTTTTCCTAATAATTCCTAGTATCCTGTTTGCTTTTTTGGCCGCCGCTGCACACTGAGCAGAAGGTTTCAGCGTATTATTTACAACGACACCCAGATCTTTTTCTTGAACGCTGACCTCAAAGGTGGACCTTAACATTAGGTAACTATGATTCGAATTATTCTTTCCAATGTGCATCATCTTGCATTTGTCCACATTAAATTTCATCTGCCATTTGGACGCCCAGTCTTCCAATTTCCTAAGATCTTTTCAATATTTCACAGTCTGCACGTGTTTTAACAACCTTGAATAGTTTTGTATCATCTGCAAATTTGATCACCTCACGTCGCTCTGATTTCCATATCATAAGTACATAAGTGTTGTCATTCTAGGACAAATGCCCATCAAGCCCAGTATCCTGTTTCCAACAGTGGCCAATCCAGGTCACAGTACCTGGCAAGTTCCGAAAATGATACAATACATTTTATGCTGCTTGTCCCAGAAATAAGCAGTGGATTTTCCCAAGCCCATTTTAATAATGGCTTATGGACTTTTCTTTTAGGAAGCTATCCAAACCTTTTCTAAACCCCACTAAGCTAACTGCTTTTACCACATTCCCTGGCAACGAATTCCAGAGTTTAATTACACGCTGAGTGAAGGAATATTTTCTCTGATTCGTTTTAAATGTACTACTTTCCTTAGCGTATGCAGCAGATGAATCCAAGAACTGGTGGGTTGTGTCCATCTACCAGCTGGTGGAGATAGAGATTACAAAGCTGAAGGCAGTGATACCAGACGGCCAGCTCCTCCTTCACGTCAGTACATCTCTATCTCCAGCAGGTGGTGGACAGTGCTTCAGCAGCTCCTGGATTTGTCTGTTGGGGATACTCCTGGGTCCTGTGGGCCAGTTGAGTTTAGAGGTGTCTGGCTGGTGGTGCCGACTTTGGGGGCATGCCCCCTAGTCCTAGTATTTTTGGAAAGCGTAAATAGACGCTTCACATCTACCCTTTCAACTCCACTCATTATTTTATAGACCTCTATCATATCTCCCCTCAGCCATCTTCTCCAAGCTGAAAAGCCGAAGCCGTTTCAGCCTTTCCTCGTAGGGCAGTCGTCCCATCCCCTTTATCATTTTTGTTGCCCTTCTCTGTACCTTTTCTAATTCCACTATATCTTTTTTGAGATGTGATGACCAGAATTGCACACAGTATTCAAGGTGCGATCGCACCATGAAGCAATACAAAGGCATTATAACATCCTCATTTTTATTTTCCATTCCTTTCCTAATAATACCTAACATTCTATTTGCTTTATTTGCCGCCACAGCACACTGAGCAGAGGGTTTCAAAGTATCGTTAACGATTACTCCTGGATCCTTTACATGGAACCTTGCATCACATAGCTATGGCACATAAGCATTCTTGAAGATGTAGTTAGGGTTGGAATGGGGGCAGAATGACAATGTACATGCATATTTTATACCTTCTAATGGAGCAGGTATAAATTTGTATGCAAGGATTTGTGTATTACTGGGGCTGGTTGTGGGCAACTATTTATAAAAATACAGGGATGCCTGTGTTGCTTTTATAAAATAAATAATAAACAAAGAAACCCAAAGCTAGTCTAAAAAAACCCAGCAACTAAAGATTCCTACCTGGTAAGAATGAAGGACCCTCAAAACAGGAGCTAGAGCCAGATAATACTAGCTACACACAATTCAGCTCCAAACCATCAGCCATCAGTCCTAGCATTCAGCTTTAAATTTAAACCAGCGCAGAAATTCTGTAACTTCTTTATGCTTTCAACACTAACTTTCTAGTGTCCATGAAAAAGTCTTCTTTGTGCTCTTAACGTGGAACGTCCTTTTATGAAAATCCTTGTGCAGTAGAAGGAACCTGTGTATGAATGCATTCATCTATCTTTTCTGAGAACATGCATCAAATGATAAGGCTTGCACAACTGTATTTGTACAGAAATACCCCCATTTTTGTGGTAGTAAATTCAAAAACAGATACTGATCTTCAGAATTTAGAATGTTCTTTCAGCCCCTGTTGTTACCTTTATAAAAAAAATAGAACTCAAACAGCACAAAGAGCTTGGTTTCTGATAATTCCTTGGCATAGTCAAATTCAATCATTCTTCCAAGAGAGAAACCCTCCCTCTCCTCCCCTTCAAATATCCAAAGATTACAGCAGTCCAATGTAGTGGAAACAGTAAAGCTTCGTCAAACTCTCCTATCTTCTGCTAGGTGTATAAATATGATTCAGAATCAAGCTATCTGCGTGAGAGACTGCAAGTAGGGGTCCCTTGTAGAAAGGTAGGTCTACTCTCTTTTGGCAGAAAGTGCTGCATCGCTTGCCTCCTGTAATGCTAGGCAATGAACCCAGGCTTTCCAGGACCAGATAGATGGAGGCTCCGCTGCTACCTAGTAATCTAATATGCACTTTTCCCCTACAATAATAAACTTTCAAATTAGTGCCTTCTGTGTCTTGCCCAAGTTACCCAGCCCCCCCCCCCCCCCCCCATTAAATCAGATAACCAAATCCACTGTAAAGTGAATACGAGTATGTAATAGAGTGTTCACATATAGAGCAATAGCCAACCGGTAGTTCTGTACAAGGGGACACTTCCACAGTGCATGAGAAAAGGTGTTGTGTCCACCATTGCACCTAACACATGTCAGAGAAGCCAATCTAACCACTTTATGCAGCTGCACTTGGGTGAAATACACCCGATGGAGCACCCGGAATGCATACGCTCTCAAATCAGCCCCCCTCCAGACCAACCAGGGTATTCCATGGATAGCTTTGGCTACATTCCACCCCAACAAGGATCGCCCCAAGTCAGATTTTCATCTAGTTTTAATCCCCCTCCCCCAGTAATCCTTCTCACCTGCCAGGGGCTGGACTGATTTAAAAAGCCCTGAGATGATGAAACTCTCAGTCACCATCATGTCGAAGAATCCCCTTAATTTAGAGCCCAGTTGTAATTTTAAGGTGTTGGGGGTCAAGAGAGTTAATATAGTGTTTGAGTTGGCGAAAAAAAATATTAGTCCCCCCACTGCATTTTTGTCTGTTGTCAGAATGCCACAAAACTCATCATTGCCCCCTCCCCCATGAGCACATCCAGTAATTGATCTGTATCCGTGGGAGCACTCCCCAACCACTGAATCAACTTACTCCAAGTATCTTTTAGGGGCCAAAATAGTGCACTTCTCCCGAGTGAATACGGCAAAACCCTATTAGGAGCCTGCAAGAGAGATCGAGCACTGTAAGGGGCATAAAGCAACTGTTAGTAAAAAATAGGTGTATAATCTGATCTGCCCAATAACCAATCACTCAGTTGTCTTAAAAGGCAAGCAGAAATTGCTTCCACGTGATGAAAATGCAACTAAATGCACTCTATTATAAACTCATGCATCTGACAAAGGAAAAAAAGGGCCTCACAGAGCTCCTAGATCAACACAATCTAATAGAGCTAAAACGGATCTTAAATAATCCTTTTTTCATCATTGGCCAAAAAAAAAAAAACATTTGATCTTAATGTCGAGTCGCTAGTTGCTGCTTTAGCCTCTGTTGCTACAAAATTCTAATTTCAATGCTGCTGCATCAAATGTTTCAACAACTATGACGACAAAAAGATGGATAATTCGAAACTGAAAGGAAACTTATCTTTCAGTCGCACTTGCTACCGGCACTTATAACTTCTTTGCTGGAGCTAGTTCCTTCTCCCCCTCGCAACTAGCCGACGATGGCCAGCGTTTCGTGCCACTGCTTCAGGGTCTAAGTGGTAGGGCTGTTTTCGAAACTGGATCTAGTTGCTTCTTCCTCCCTGTTAACTAAGCAGCGTGGCAGTGCCCACATAGCCCATTCAAAGTAAATGGACTATGTTGACAGTGCACAGCGGCCACTAGCACAGCTTAGTAAACAAGAGGGTTTGTCCCTAGCTTCACCAAAAGTATTGCATTCAATTCTGGTCGCCATATTTAAAAAAGAGATATAACAGAATTAGAAAAGGTTCAAAGAAGAGCAACCAAAATGTTAAAGGGTGTGGAACTTCTCTCATATGAGGAAAGGCTAAAGAGGTTAGGTCTCTTCAGCTTGGAAAAGAGACAGATAAGGGGAGATATGATTGAGGTATACAAAATCCTAAGTGGTGTAGAATGGGTAGAAGTGAATTGATTTTTCACTCTTTCAAAAAGTACAAAGACCAGGAGACACTCAATGAAATTACATGGAAATATTTTTAAAACAAATAGGAGAAAATATTTTTCACTCTTTGCCAGAAGATGAAGTAACAGCATTTAGCATATCTGAGTTAAAAAAAAAGGGTTGGACAAGTTCCTGGAGGAAAAGTCCATAATCTGCTATTGAGATTGACATGGGGAAGCCACTGCTTGCCCTGGGATTGGTAGCATGGAATGTTGTTACTATTTGGGTTTCTGCCAGGTACTTGTGATCTGGATTGGCCCCTGTTGGAAGCAAGATACTGGGCTAGATGGACCATTGGTCTGACCTAGTATGGCTATTCTTATGTTCTTAGCATAGGCAGCTCTCAGAGTGGCAGTGTATTTGTACTTTTCCTTTGAGAGCAGGAGCAGAGTTCGTGGACAGAAGTCACTGTGGACACTACAGCTACTTGCATACCCTGCTCCTTACTGAGATGTTAACTCATATTCCACAGTACTGAGGAGTTGGCACTGGTCTGATAAGATAAATCCAGAGTCTACAACCTCTTGGCATCTCTATGCTGGATAAAGCTGCCATCAGGGATTGTGGTAAGAATAAGCCAGAAATGACTCTTGAAACATAAGGCACATAAAGGCCGTGTTGTCTTTCATTTATTCGCTTTTGAGTTTTTATTTTTAAAGTTTCCTTTTGCTTTAGTGAATTTGGTGCTGTTCAGAGGTGCACTAAGGACATCCCTGAACAGGAACAGCTGCCTTTTCTCCTGAGCACAAGACATGATGGTGGCCAGTACTGAGAACAAGAGGGGATCATGGGCACCTCATCCATTTAGTTCCTCGATTACTGTAACACTATTTACTCAGGATTGTCCAACACTCTTCTTATACGTCTCCGCAGTCCATTCAGAACAGCGCTACCTGTCTTCTCTGCCATGTCCATGTATCTCCACTCCTGGCACACTCCCATTGGCTTCCCATCACCTTTTGCCTGAGAATGGTATATGGTTGGCCACAAGGACCATGGATCTCATGTCTAATCTTATTCTGTCTTATTTTGAACCATTTTTGAATTTAGTTCAGTTGTAAACTGCTTTGGTTGTAACCCAGAAAGGTGGTATATGAAGTACCCAATAAACATAAATATAAAATACTTACTGTGGTTCAAAGGTCCTTCACACTGGCTTACTTCCATTTTTCTTCTCTCATTACTTTCTACAGACCATCCTGCACCCACCATCTTTCTTATCACTCTGCATTCTTTACAAGGCCCCTTCTCTTTGGAATGGTCTTCTTTTGGCTCCTATACAACCTTTAACGCTAATCTAAAGACCCACCTCCTCTTTCTGGCCTTTCCGGGGTTTTGGGCTCCAGTCTTTTGATGGCCTTCAGCATTTTCTTCTTCCTCTCTACTCTGCCTTTCTTTACATTCTGACTTACGTGATCTAATCTAGTCCATAGAATTTATATACCGCATACTCCAGATGGTCTTAAGCGGTTTACAAAAAACAGCAGAAAGCTTTACAAAGTAAACACAATTTACATAGAATAAACCCAAACAAATGAAAATAAATAAGCAAAAACAATAAAAAAAAAATGACTCTGGTACGAATTTCTTAAAAAGGTAGGGCTTCAGTTTTTTCCTAAAAGAAAAGTAAGAACTGTCAAGTCTAAGCACAATAGATAAAGTATTCCAAATAGACATAGAAAAGGACTCTTTCCATTATTTAATGTACCTTAGACTTGATTTCCTTATCCTGTTGTTATTGTAGTTCCACTCTTTTTTTTTCTCCTTCCTCATTGATACAGAAACCGCTTTGATTCTCGCTTTCAAGGTGGATATGAAATGCCAGATGAACTAAACTAAATGATCAGTTAGAGTGCTTTAGTACTGTGAGCTGTGAGAATAGACTGATAGTGAGAGATGAGAATACCTTTCCTGCTATTCCTAGGCCAGTGTCTCTAGCGAGGTTCAGTCATCTCATAATGTTAGTATGATCTCAGTCTCTCAGATTTAGTACTAGTGCTCTTACATTGTGGCAAAAAGATTCCTTCTGGAACCCACAGGATGTCTAGGCAGCATACCCAGGTGCACCTGGAAGTTTTTTAATCAGGCCACTGACACCCAATACAGTTGAGGCAATTTGTGCATCTTTGTGCTACACGTTGTTCTCTGATTGCACTTCTACTGATGATGATCAGTAAGACAGCACCCTGATTTACTTAGTTTTACACTGCCTGTATAAGGGAGGAAGGGAGGTGGTACTGATGATGATCAGTAAGGCAGCACCTTGATTTACTTGTGGGATCTTTTACTAAGGCACGCTAGCGTTTTTAGTGCCTTCTAATATTTAGGGTGTGCTAAACATTAGCGACATCCATATATTCCTATGGACATTGCTAACGTTTAGCGCGCACTAAAAATGCTAGCACACCTTAGTAAAAGAGGCCCTTTGTTTTACAATGCCTGTATAAGGGAGGGAGGGAGGGAGGTGGTACTGATGATGATCAGTAAGAAAGCAGATTGATTTACTTAGTTATAAAATAGTAATTGGTACTTTCAAAAATGTTTTAAGCTGTATGTCGTATCTACCTCAGTTAATGAACACAATAGTTGTTATAGTATTGCTTTAAAATTAGTTTCAGTGCATTACGGTGTGGGCCTCATGTCTCCAGCTTTGAGCTGAACTCATCACAAGTCATGAGAGCTCACTAAGACTCAGTTTACTGTTTGTATTTTAAATTCACTGACTAAATTTGTAGTGCTGCATGCTGCACCTTGTCCAAATCTGAACTCCCTACACTCTCACCCAGAGGTTTTTGAGTATGTGATGATGCCATGTGCTCTTACTGTTCTTGCCAGGGTGGGGAGGCAATAGAGAAGTTTTCATGGGCCGCCTTTTTGACACTGTTTCCACTCTTCCCTCCAGCTTGTGCCCTCCAGTTCCTTCATGAACGCAATATCTCCCACCTGGACCTGAAGCCACAGAACATCCTGCTCAGCTCCTTTGATAACCCACACCTCAAACTGGCTGGTCAGTGCTAAGGGGAAGGAGAAAAGAGGAAATAGGGCAAACGAGAAGGGGGAGAGGCATCAGAAAGAGTGGAGGAGAGCAGGTTAGAAATGTTAAGAGGAGAGAGAGAATAGGATAGCAGACTGAAGCAATCCACTAGTGTCACGAGCCATCTTGCTTTCTTGGCCTGAATGCGTCAAGCACAAATTCCTATTTTAGAGGCCAATTTCAAAGCCGCAGTTTTCAGCATGCCCTTTTCCAATCTTGTGTGCGAGTAAAAAGGCATGCATTATTCCACAATGTTTGTGCTTTTACACGCTTTGAGTGAAGGATTTTCAAGAGCGGCAGTAGAGTGGAAATTGTAACAAAAATGCATGCTGTTGTATTTCTAAAACTACGTACATCATTGTAGCTGGAAAAAGTACCCACAGAAAAGGCTAGTTTGAGTGTCTGTGATGGCATAAATACCTTTTATGCAATTTTTAATATCCTTTCATTTTGAAAACTGATGTAAAATTGGTGTGTAGAAAGCACTCATGGATTTTGCATCAATAAGGGTAAGTTTCAAAAGTGTTTTTGTGGGTAAAGCAGTGCACAGAAACAGTCTGTATGCTCTGCCCATCCATACCAACTACTAAGCTCTCCCTGAGAGATCCTCTGTGCCATGCGTTCTTGATTTCAAATACTGTCCTCATCTCCACCAGCAACACTGGGAGTCTGCTCCATACATCCACCTGCCTTTCTGTAAATAAATATTTCCTTAGTTTAATTCTGAGTCTAGTTGAATTTGTGGGAAAAGGTCAGAGCACAAAATATTGTAAGGTGATACCTTCTTATTGAACTAACTGACTAGCTTACAGTTAAATGAACACAGAAATAAAGGTCAGTAAACATGCCATAGGTGACATCTTTGTACTAGGCAAACAGATTTGTGACCAGCTTTGAGAGTTATGTCCCCTTCTTATAGTCAGTTCAGAATGAGCTTCTGTTTGGTTGACCTTTATTTCTGTTTATTTGAGCAGTCTGACGTGAACCCACATGTGGAGATGAAGAGGGTAGTTCTATAACAGGGCATCTTACCGATGCAGCAGGTATATGCATAAGTTAAATGCATTCCCTTTATAAATTACCCTCTGGACAGTACCTGCACGTAGTATGTGAAATTTTCCAGCTATTTTATATGCATATACTCATGTTTTATAAAGTATGTGCATATATGCTAACACTTTCCTAAGAAAGAAAAAGAACAAAACAGCAAAGATGACTAAAATGAAAAAAAATGATGACCTTGTAGAAATAAATTTTTTAAAATGTTATTGAGTATAAAATTTAAAAATGTGATCGGGACTCGACACAGCTGTGTTTCGGCCTGTCAGGCCTGCATCAGGAGTTCAATCACGAATAATTATATTGAAAAACTCAGACCGAAGCTTCTGCTTGGGCTATTCTTCCAGTTTTTAAAATTGATTTCTACAAGGTCATCATTTTTTCATTTATTTTAGTCGTCTTCGCTGTTTTGTTCTTTGTCTGTTTCCTGCGAAGACTTGTTTTTTTGCATTCAACACTTTCCTAAGCCCATTCTGGGAACGAGGAAAGTGGTGGAAGGAGGAGAGATGCTGAGCAGGTGGGACTGGTGGACAATGAAGAGAAATAGTCAAGGATGGAAGCTAATGGGAATGAGAGGAGATGATCAGCAGCACCCACAGAATGGCATGAATATGAATATGACTGCAGGAATGGAACAGGAGAAGAGAATGAATGAAGGGCAGGAGATGGAGGAGAATGTGCAATCTGGAATGAAAACAGGCTTGGGAGGGGGGAGAGAACCAACCAGGGGCGGACTGACTGGGCAACCGGGCAGTGCCTGAGGGCCCAGAGGCTCTGCCCGGATGCCTGCCGTTCTCCCCATTCCCACACACTACCCTCCTGCCGCGGCCACTGCTGCTGCTGTTACAGCAGTGGCAGCAAAAACAGAAATAAAGATCGTGGAGCCGCACTGTTCCTCCTGTTCGCGGCTGCCGGTCCCACCTTCCTCTAACAATTTCCTGTTCCGGGGCAGAGCGGTCAGCTGCGAGCAATGGCGGGAGGGGGGGGGGGGGTCGGTGGCTAAAATGTGCCCCCTCACCTCGGGCTCTGGACCCCCCTCCCGCTGAAGTCTGACTACGCCCCTGCAATAAGTTACACAACACGAGTGCCAGTCCTGCCTATGCTGTACTCAGACTCCAGCAGAAATAAAGTGAGATCCAAGGAACCAAGGAGTCCAAAGGTTTTACCTAAACCATGTTTACCTGTGCTGAAGCTACTTTGGTGCTACACACATCGGTTTATTTGGTACTGTTTACTACAGTTTGATTTCATAATCAATTCATAAGTTGTGATTCACAGTACTCTTAACATTTTGGACTCCTGATGCAAGCATTTATGCTGAAATGCGGCTGTGTTGAGTTGTGCTTCTTTAGTTGCAAAGTCAGCTTTGTTAAAGGACTGTTGATCTTTAATTCTCCGAGGACAAGCAGGCTGCTTGTTCTCACTGATGGGTGACGTCCACGGCAGCCCCTCCAATCGGAACACTTTTCTAGCAAAGTCCTTTGCTAGTCCTCGCGCGCCGATGCGCACCGCGCATACGCGGCCGTCTTCCCGCCCGAACCGGCTCGTGCCGGCCAGTCTTCTTTTGTCCGCGCTCGGTACGGTCGTGTTTCGCCGTTCGCGCCCCGAAAGTTGACCTCGCGCGTCGTTTTGACTTCACTAAGAAAAAAAAAAAAAAAAAAGGTGTTCGGAAGGAGACCTTTTCGGTCTGTTCCCCTTCCGGTATCTCTAGTTTTGCCCCGGTAAGTTTTCTTTCGTCGTCGGGGTAGGCCCTATTTAGGCCTTGGTTCGAAGTTTTTTCTTCCCCCTGTTTTGTGGTACCATTTTCGCCATTTCGAGTTTTGATCTCGCCGGCGCGATTTTTCCGCCCATGACATCGAAGTCTCCCAGCGGCTTCAAGAAGTGCACCCAGTGCGCCCGGGTAATCTCGCTCACTGACAGGCACGCGTCGTGTCTTCAGTGTCTGGGGGCTGGGCACCGCCCGCAGGCCTGTAGTCTGTGTTCTCTTTTGCAAAAGCGGACTCAGGTAGCAAGATTGGCCCAGTGGAACATTTTATTCTCGGGCTCTTCGTCGGCATCGGGAGTATCGACTGCTTCGATGTTGTTGGCGCCCGGACCTTCATCCTCACCCCCGATTGCATCGAGTGCATCGAGGCATCGACCCTCTGCATCGGGGCCGAGACATCGGAGGGCTGCGTCGGCATCGGTGGCACCGAGACCTCCTCGTCTGCTGATGTCGTCGGACGGTGGTGCTTCGTCTGGAGTGCAGGTGAGGGCTGTCCATTCCCCTGCTGGTGGCGGTGAGCCTTCGGGTGGGTCTCCCCCTACCCTGAGGGCTCCTGCGGTACAGCCCCCCCCCCCCCCCCCCCCGAGACCGACGTCCTTCGGCCTCGGCCCCGAGGAAGCGACGGCTGGATTCTACGTCCTCCTCGTCGGTGCCGGGAAGGTCCGGTGACATGCTTCGTCCCAAGAAGTCGAAGAAGCATCGTCACCGGTCCCCTTCCCGTGTCGGCACCGAGAGCTCTGGGTCGCCGAGGGAGTCGGCACCCAGTAGGCATCGGCACCGAGAGGACCGCTCGCCCTCTGTTCAAGAGGTGTCGATGCGCTCCCCTTTGGACAGCCCGGAACAGCCTCCACGCCCGGAACAGACTCTGACATCGACGCCTGCATCGGCTTCCATGCCTTTTTCCACAGCTGCTCTGAACGAGAGTCTCCGGGCCGTTCTCCCAGAGATCCTGGGAGAGCTGTTGCGCCCTACCCCTCCGGTACCGGGGGTGCTTGCGCCACCGGTACCGTCGAGCAAGGCGCCGGCTGGCCCATTGCCCGGGGTGAGGTCTCCGACATCGGTGCCGCATGCGGTACCGACTGCGGTAGCCTCCCAGGAAGGCTCCCCGACTACGTCGGCGGAGGGAGCTTCGCCGGTGCGGGCGAGGGAGTCTACCTCTCGACGCTCCCACCGTGGCCGTGGTTCCACGGAGTCGAGCCGGGCACGGCTGCAGACACAGGTCCGTGAACTTGTGTCTGACACCGATGGTGAGGCCTCGTGGGAAGAGGAAGAAGACATCAGATATTTCTCTGACGAGGAGTCTGAGGGTCTTCCTTCTGATCCCACTCCCTCTCCTGAAAGGCAGCTTTCTCCTCCCGAGAGCCTGTCTTTCGCTTCCTTTGTCCGGGAGATGTCTACGGCCATCCCCTTCCCGGTGGTTGTGGAGGACGAGCCCAGGGCTGAAATGTTTGAGCTCCTGGACTATCCTTCTCCACCTAAGGAAGCGTCCACAGTACCCATGCACCATGTCCTAAAAAAGACATTGCTGGCGAACTGGACCAAGCCTCTAACTAATCCCCACATTCCCAAGAAGATCGAGTCCCAGTACCGGATCCATGGGGACCCAGAGCTGATGCGCACTCAGTTGCCTCACGACTCTGGAGTTGTGGATTTGGCCCTAAAGAAGGCCAAGAGTTCTAGGGAGCATGCTTCGGCGCCCCCGGGCAAGGACTCTAGAACCTTGGACTCCTTTGGGAGGAAGGCCTACCATTCTTCTATGCTCTTGGCCAAAATTCAGTCCTACCAGCTCTACACGAGCATACACATGCGGAACAATGTGCGGCAGTTGGCGGGCTTGGTGGACAAGCTCCCCCCTGAGCAAGCCAAGCCATTTCAGGAGGTGGTCAGGCAGCTGCAGCTGAAGGCGTGCAGAAAATTCCTGGCCAGAGGGGTGTATGACACCTTTGATGTTGCGTCCAGGGCCGCTGCTCAAGGTGTGGTGATGCGCAGACTCTCATGGCTGCGTGCCTCCGACCTGGAGAATAGAATCCAGCAGCGGATTGCGGACTCGCCTTGCCGTGCGGATAATATTTTTGGAGAGAAAGTCGAGCAGGTGGTAGAGCAGCTCCACCAGCGGGATACCGCTTTCGACAAGTTCTCCCGCCGGCAGCCTTCAGCCTCTACCTCTACAGGTAGAAGATTTTTGGGGGGAAGGAAGACTGTTCCCTACTCTTCTGGCAAGCGTAGGTACAATCCTCCTTCTCGACAGCCTGCGGCCCAGGCTAAGCCCCAGCGCGCTCGCTCTCGTCAGCAGCGTGCGCCTCAGCAAGGCTCCTCGGCTCCCCAGCAAAAGCAAGGGACGAGCTTTTGACTGGCTCCAGCAGAGCATAGCCGACATCCAAGTGTCAGTGCCGGGCGACCTGCCAGTCGGAGGGAGGTTGAAAGCTTTTCACCTAAGGTGGCCTCTCATAACCTCCGATCAGTGGGTGCTTCAAATAGTCCGGCAAGGATACACCCTCAATTTGGCCTCAAAACCTCCAAATTGTCCACCGGGAGCTCAGTCGTACAGCTTCCAGCACAAGCAGGTACTTGCAGAGGAACTCTCCGCCCTTCTCAGCGCCAATGCGGTCGAGCCCGTGCCATCCGGGCAAGAAGGGCTGGGATTCTATTCCAGGTACTTCCTTGTGGAAAAGAAAACAGGGGGGATGCGTCCCATCCTAGACCTAAGGGCCCTGAACAAGTATCTGGTCAAAGAAAAGTTCAGGATGCTTTCCCTGGGCACCCTTCTTCCCATGATTCAGGAAAACGATTGGCTATGCTCTCTGGACTTGAAGGACGCCTACACACACATCCCGATACTGCCAGCTCACAGACAGTATCTGCGATTTCAGTTGGGCACACGTCACTTCCAGTACTGTGTGCTACCCTTTGGGCTTGTCTCTGCGCCCAGAGTGTTCACGAAGTGCCTGGCTGTAGTAGCAGCGGCACTTCGCAGACTGGGAGTACACGTGTTCCCATATCTCAACGATTGGCTGGTGAAGAACACATTCGAGGCAGGAGCTCTGCAGTCCATGCAGATGACTATTCGCTTCCTGGAGCTACTGGGGTTTGTGATAAATTATCCAAAGTCCCATCTTCTCCCAGTGCAGAAACTCGAATTCATAGGAGCTCTGCTGGATTCCTGGATGGCTCGCGCCTATCTCCCAGAGACGAGAGCCAACAACTTGTTGTCCCTCGTCTCGCGGGTGCGAGCATCCCAGCAGATCACAGCTCGGCAGATGTTGAGATTGCTGGGCCACATGGCCTCCACAGTTCATGTGACTCCCATGGCTCGCCTTCACATGAGATCTGCCCAATGGACCCTAGCTTCCCAGTGGTTTCAGGCTGCTGGGGATCTAGAAGACGTGATCCACCTGTCCACGAGTTTTCTCAAATCCCTGCATTGGTGGACGATTTGGTCCAATTTGACTCTGGGACGTCCTTTCCAAATTCCTCAGCCACAAAAAGTGCTGACGACGGATGCGTCTCTCCTGGGGTGGGGAGCTCATGTCGATGGGCTTCACACCCAAGGAAGCTGGTCCCTCCAGGAACGCGATCTGCAGATCAATCTCCTGGAGTTACGAGCGGTCTGGAACGCTCTGAAAGCTTTCAGAGATCGGCTGTCCCACCAAATTATCCAAATTCAGACAGGCAACCAGGTTGCCATGTATTACATCAACAAGCAGGGGGGCACCGGATCTCGCCCCCTGTGTCAGGAAGCCATCAGCATGTGGCTCTGGGCTCGCCATCACGGCATGGTGCTCCAAGCCACATATCTGGCAGGCGTAAACAACAGTCTGGCCGACAGGTTGAGCAGGATTATGCAACCTCACGAGTGGTCGCTCAGTTCCCTTGTAGTGCGACAGATCTTCCAGGTGTGGGGCACCCCCTTGGTAGATCTCTTCGCATCTCGAGCCAACCACAAAGTCCCTCAGTTCTGTTCCAGGCTTCAGGCCCACGGCAGACTGGCATCGGATGCCTTCCTCCTGGACTGGGGGGAGGGTCTGCTGTATGCTTATCCTCCCATACCTCTGGTGGGCAAGACTTTGTTGAAACTCAAGCAAGACCGAGGCACCATGATTCTGATTGCTCCTTTTTGGCCGCGTCAGATCTGGTTCCCTCTTCTTCTGGAGTTGTCCTCCGAAGAACCGTGGAGATTGGAGTGTTTTCCGACCCTCATCACACAGGACGAAGGGGCGCTTCTGCATCCCAACCTCCGGTCCCTGGCTCTCACGGCCTGGATGTTGAGAGCGTAGACTTTGCCTCTTTGGGTCTGTCAGAGGGTGTCTCCCGCATCTTCCTTGCTTCCAGGAAAGATTCCACTAAGAGGAGTTACTTCTTTCTATGGAGGAGGTTTGCCGTCTGGTGTGACAGCAAGGCCCTAGATCCTCGCTCTTGTCCTACACAGACCGTGCTTGAATACCTTCTGCACTTGTCTGAGTCTGGTCTCAAGACCAACTCTGTAAGAGTTCACTTTAGTGCAATCAGTGCATACCATTACCGTATGGAAGGTAAGCCGATCTCGGGACAGCCTTTAGTTGTTCGCTTCATGAGAGGTTTGCTTTTGTCAAAGCCCCCTGTCAGGCCTCCTACAGTGTCATGGGATCTCAATGTCGTTCTCACCCAGCTGATGAAACCTCCTTTTGAGCCACTGAATTCCTGCCATCTGAAGTACTTGACCTGGAAGGTCATTTTCTTGGTGGCAGTTACTTCAGCTCGTAGAGTCAGTGAGCTTCAGGCCCTGGTAGCCCAGGCTCCTTACACCAAATTTCATCATAACAGAGTAGTCCTCCGCACTCACCCTAAGTTCTTGCCAAAGGTTGTGTCGGAGTTCCATCTGAACCAGTCAATTGTCTTGCCAACATTATTTCCCCGTCCTCATTCCTGCCCTGCTGAACGTCAGCTGCACACATTGGACTGCAAGAGAGCGTTGGCCTTCTATCTGGAGCGGACACAGCCCAACAGACAGTCCGCCCAATTGTTTGTTTCTTTTGATCCCAACAGGAGGGGAGTGGCTGTGGGGAAACGCACCATATCCAATTGGCTAGCAGATTGCATTTCCTTCACTTACGCCCAGGCTGGGCTGGCTCTTGAGGGTCATGTCACGGCTCATAATGTTAGAGCCATGGCAGCGTCGGTAGCCCACTTGAAGTCAGCCACTATTGAAGAGATTTGCAAAGCTGCGACGTGGTCATCTGTCCACACATTCACATCTCATTACTGCCTGCAGCAGGATACCCGACGCGACAGTCGGTTCGGGCAGTCAGTGCTTCAGAATCTGTTCGGGGTTTAGAATCCAGCTCCACCCCCCTAGGCCCATGTTTGTTCTGTTCCAGGCTGCACTCTCAGTTAGTTGGTAAATTTTTTTAGGTCAATCTCAGTTATGTCCTCGCCGTTGCGAGGCCCAATTGACCATGGTTGTTGTTTTGAGTGAGCCTGGGGGCTAGGGATACCCCATCAGTGAGAACAAACAGCCTGCTTGTCCTCGGAGAAAGCGAATGCTACATACCTGTAGAAGGTATTCTCCGAGGACAGCAGGCTGATTGTTCTCACAAACCCGCCCGCCTCCCCTTTGGAGTTGTGTCTTCCCTTGTCTTTGTCTTGCTACATATGAGACTGGCAGGTACGAGCCGGTTCGGGCGGGAAGACGGCCGCGCATGCGCGGTGCGCATCGGCACGCGAGGACTAGCAAAGGACTTTGCTAGAAAAGTGTTCCGATTGGAGGGGCTGCCGTGGTCGTCACCCATCAGTGAGAAAAATCAGCCTGCTGTCCTCGGAGAATACCTTCTACAGGTATGTAGCATTCGCTTCGTTGAAACTGAAGGCTGGATAGCCGTTTGTTATGCAGTATTATGTGTTAGCTGTAGCATGAGGTATGCACTTTTGAGTGTTTTAATTAATGAGTGGATCGATGTTTCCATAGATGGGGGGGTAGGGTCAAAATGTTAAAAGTATGATGACAAACTGCACCATTCTGTGTGTAACGAGTTTATGTTTCGCTTAGACTTACAATGTATTCATCTCATTGGCTGTATTCCATTTGAAGTGTCATCAATAAAAAAACGTTAAATCATAAAGGACTTTTGATCTTCAACATGGATTACATAGAAGCCATTATGACATCCTTTGGACTCCTTGGTTCGTTTGTCTTGACCTCACATTATTTCTGCTGTTTGTTATCTGTCAGGATCTTGTTCTTTTTGTTCCTGATATGACTGTGCCCAGACTCCACCCATGTATACTTATCTGTAAAATATGCACTATGTACCAGTGGCGTAGGCAGAAATTTTTAACAGGGGGTGTGTGCCCCCCCCCCCCCCCCCCCCCCCGCATCCCTCACCCAATACCTTAAAATCACCTCCTACTCTCCAGTCTTTGCCTGGGCAGCGACACTCATAAACTGCCTTCGGCCTGTACCGTGGCTTTCTCTGTGAACCGTCCTGCCCTTCACCAAACTAGAAGTTGCATCAGAAGGGGCGGGATGGTTCACAGAGGAAGTCTCAGTGCAGGCCGCCTATGAGTGCCACTAACGCTGCCCAAGTGAAGACTGGAGGGAGATGATTTTAAGACCGGGGAGGGGATGGGGAGCAACACACACATCTGGAATAAATACTCCACTGCTTTGTGCATATTTACAGAATAGCATTTCAGAGGAATTTTTGCATTTATGACGTATGCCCCATTAGTCTAATCATTTACCCGAGAATTTGGTGCAAAAATGTTAGCGCCCACTTTATAGAATTACCTCCACTGAGAGTAATTTTATAACAGGTCACCAAAGCTGGGAGGGCAAGTAGGTGCCTACTTTGGGCCTATATTACAAAGACACATGGAGGGGCATAATTGAACGGGGATGACCATCTCTAAGGGTGCCCATCTCTAAGGACGTCACGGCGAAGGGGCGGGGAAACCGGTATTATCGAAACAAGATGGGCGTCCATCTTTCATTTCGATAATACGGTCAGGGACGCCCAAATCACAACATTTAGGTCGACCTTAGAGATGGTCATCCTTAGGTTGTCCTTAGAGATGGTGCCCCGCCAGGACACCATCCGGGAACCCTAGGGGGCACTGCAGTGGACTTCAAAATTGCTCCCAGGTGCATAGCTCCCTTACTTTGGGTGCTGAGCCCCCCAAACCTCCCCCCCCAAAACCCACTCCCCATAACTGTACGACACTACCATAGCCCTAGGGGGTGAAGGGGGCACCTACATGTGGGTACAGTGGGTTTCGGGTGCATTTTAAAGGGCTCCCATTTACCACCACAAGTGTAACAGGTGGGGGGGGATGGACCTGGGTCCACCTGCCTGAAGTGCACTGCACCCACTAAAACTGCTCCAGGGACCTGCATACTGCTGTGATGGAGCTGGGTATGACATTTGAGGCTGGCAAAAAAAAAAAAATTTAAGTTTTTTGTTTTTTTTTTTTAGGGTGGGAGGGGGTTATTGACCACTGGGGTAGTAAGGGGAGGTCATCCCCGCTTCCCTCCGGTGGTCATCTAGTCAGTTCGTGCTCCTTTTCGAGGCTTGGTCATGAAAAAAAATGGACCAAGTAAAGTCGACAAAATGCTCGTCAGGGATGCCCTTCTTTTTTCCATTATCGGCCGAGGACGCCCTTCTGTTAAGCACGCCCCAGTCCCGCCTTCGCTACGTCTCCAACACGCCCCCGGGAACTTTGGTTGTCCCCACGATGGAAAGCAGTTGAGGGCGCCCAAAATCGGCTTTTGATTATGCCGATTTGGGCGACCCTGAGAGAAGGACGCCCATCTCCCGATTTGTGTCGGAAGATGGGCGCCCTTCTCTTTCGAAAATAAGCCTGATGGGCACCTGTGTCTTTATAAACTGCTCTACAAAAGCAGCTGAGTTCGTAGCTAAAATGAAAGTACAGCATTTACATCTGTTCTGGTCATAGTGGTTCCCAAAACTGTCCTGTGGGAAACCGTAGCCGGTCAGGTTTTCCGTGTACCTACACTGAATATGCATATTTGTATGCACTGCTTCTACTGCATGCAAATTTCTATCTCATGAATATTCATTGCAGATATTCCGAAAACCTGACTGGCTAGGGTTCCCCCAGAACAGGTTTGGGAACCACTGGTTCAGGAGGAGGTATGAACCTTCATGTGTAAAATTATGTGCAGCTTTGCATATTTTATAAAGTTACATGCATAAATTGCAGTTCCACCCACACTTTGTCCAAATCTATCCCAAACACGCCCATACCCAAGTTGCATAAAATTTTGTGTGATTTTCCATTGCACACTAATATGAACTTCACCGTGGACATTGCAGATTCTGGTATGAGAACAGTGTGACAGGAAGCCTGAGGGAAATGCATTTGTTATCTCTATGGTTCTTTCAGTGTACACAGTGCTGTTAGAGGTGATTTACAATGACTAAAATATCCCTGCTCTGCTGAGCCTACAGGTTGTGTAAGTGACTAGCTCAAGGAAAGTCAGATGAGGCCTGAAGATCTGTGCAGTTAGCTCTGCATCAGCTCCTGCCCTGTTCCCTCACAACTGCTGTGTCTTTGGCTCCTCAGATTTTGGCTTCGCTCAGTACATGTCCCCATGGGATGAGAAGAGTGTCTTACGGGGTTCACCACTATATATGGCTCCAGAGATGGTTTGCAGTCAGCAGTACAGTGCCCAGGTGGATCTGTGGTCTGTGGGTGTCATTCTCTATGGTAAGCCCTGAGATGCAGATATATCCATATGTGCTGAATAAAGAACATTTAAAATAAAAAAAAAGTATTTCTCTGCAGTGTGGGTCTCCATGAACCTTGTGGGCAATCAGAAATGATTATACACTGTGAGCTCAGCAACAAAGTGATTTGCCTTGGCTTCGAAAGTTCAGTACAGCTCCCTCTGGGCCAAGGCATTGCAGTTTCTGAGTGAGCAGTAACCAGTGGCCTTTTGCAGTGTGTGACATTACTTCCATCCTGACTGAAGAAAGGAGCAACAGCTGTGGTGGCATGAAGCATAGTTTGATTCATCACCACAGTACTGCAGGCCACATCTGCTCTGATCACTACCTTTGATGTGCTGAGTGCACACTTGGAGGGAAAGGACTTTGTCTGGGGAAGTTTTCCCCAAAGCTTTCTTAGAAAAAAAAAACAACAAAAACAAACAAAAAAAACCCCTCATTTTGGTTTGATATTCATTTCTAAATCCAGAAGCACTCTATGGGAGGCCGCCCTTCGCTTCCAAAACATTTGTTGAACTGGAGGAGAAAATCCGCAGCAGCCAAGCCATTGAGGTAATGCAAGGACGAAGGTGGCAGCTGGGCTGTTGGGGCGCCACAGGGACGGAGGTGGCGGTTAGGCCATTGGGGTGCCATGGGGCAGAGTCAGCAGCCGGGCTGTTGGGCCACCGCAGGGGCAGAGGCAGCTGTCTTCAAGCCCTTCTGTGTTTACCTGTGATCTCTGTAAAACTAGATGTAACAGAATTGCTCTGGGATTACTGATGAGAAGCAGTGGGGTAGGCAGCCTACTTCCTAATTCTGGAAGGTGAGGTGCTCCTGCTGAGGCCACAGCCCTCTTCTCTCACCATTCACCTTCCATAGCTATGTCCACATTAATGTGAGAATCACCACACCAGTCCTGCTCTGAATCTTGGAGTGTTTCCCATTAGGGAAATCAGCAATTTAGTCCTGGGTGTGAATTGAAAGTGTGAGGAATGGATGGATGGGAAATGACCAGGAGAAAGAAGTTGAGGCAGGAATAAATGTTAAACGTACAGACTGAGGATAAAACTAACTGTGGTCTCTGCTCTGTTGTCATTAGTGAGTCAGATCAGTCTGCCACAATAACCTGAAAAGAGTTCTAATGTGAGAAATTTGACAAGAGATAGATGTCAGCTACCATTAAGATATATTTAGCCCAATATTAAGCTGCTGTGATGAGCATGTTATTTTTTTGATGCTGTATTCAGCGCTCCTATCTGGATAGGTGTGGCACTGAATATACATGGAGAGTGCCCGCCACCGGCCAGCTGGCTGCTTTACATGCAACATCAGTATTCAGCCACTAAACCTTTTTCCTGTCCTAAATTAAATTTCTTATCTATATGGATAATGACTGAATATTACCGCTCTCCGTATAGCTGAATGAAATGCTGTCAATCCATCCTGGCACTATCTGGATAGTGCTGGAGCACTTAGAAGGAATTTTCAGTGGCTCTATCCATATAGTGCAGCTGAAAATTTATTGCTGTAGGACTTCTCCGTTTAGCAGCTGCCACTAAATGTCTATCCCTCCCTTTTGAATATTGGTCTCCATTGATTTCATTGTGCCCACCAGAGGGCAGTGCTGGATAGAAAATTTTTCCTGTGGTAACGTTCACTTTTAGATTTTGGCAATACCATAACAATCCCCCCATACACAGGAATAATCCTGTTACAGGAGAGTCCCCACAAGATTCAAGCACAGGGTGAAGAGATTCTGTTGAAAAAGCCCCTCTTTCTCGTACATATCAGTCATTTGTCACTCACACACTCCAGCACATTTATTCACACTTGCACATAATCTCATAATCTCTCTGTCCTTTTGCACCCTTGTACAAGCTTGGTCTCACTCACTCACTTCTCCGTACACTCACATTCATAAGTTTAAACGTTTATGTGTGTTTGTTACACTTCCATTTTATCTTGGTCACTTGTTTATCAGCTGCCTGGGAGACCAAAGCTCTCTAGAGACTGCCTGGATCTTCTGCAGCGCCTCCTGGTGAGAGACCCCCTAAAGCGCATCACATTTGAAGAATTCTTCACTCATCCATTTGCAGACCTGGAACACATGCCATCTCCAGAGAACCTAGAAAGGGCGGTGAGTGGCAGAGAGAGCAATGATACTCGGAGAGTGTGGGCAAGGCACAGCCCTGTGATTCTTCCTGGGAGGAAACTTACATTGTTGGGGCCCCGAAGGACATGGTGAGAATGTTAGTCTGAGACAGCTTACACTCCTGGAATACTGCCTTGCAGGGATGTATCATTATTCTTAAACAGTGGCGTAGCTACGTGGGGCCACGGGGACCTGGGCCCCCATAGATTTTGCCCTGGACCCTCCTGCCGACGACCCTCTCGACCCCCCCTCCCGCCGCCAACCCTGCCCTGCCGTCGTCGCCGTGGGCTACCTTTGCTGGCGGGGGACCCCAGTCCCCACCAGCCGAGGCCCTCTTCTTCCCGCGAAGGCTTTGTTCTGTTTCTGACGTCCTGCACGTTGTACGTGCAGGACGTCAGACTCACAGAAACAGAACGAAGCCATCTTGCAAGGCTTCATTCTGTTTCTGTGAGTCTGATGTCCTGCACGTATAATGTGCAGAATGTCAGAAACAGAACGAAGCCTTCACGGGAAGAAGAGGACCTCGGCTGATGGGGATTGGGGTCCCCCGCCAGCAAAGGTAGGCCACGGCGGCGGCAGGGGAGGGTTGGCGGCGGGAGGGGGGTCGAGAGGGTCGTTGGCAGGGGTTGTCAAAGTTAGTGGCTGCGGCAGCGGGGGGGGGAGGGGGTCGGCAGTGGCGTGGGGGGGGGGGGGGCTAAAATGTGCCCCCTCACCTCGGGCTCTGGACCCCCCTCCCGCCGAAGTCTGGCTACACCCCTGGTTCTTAAAAACATAGTAATGATAGCATTAGAGTCTTTGCTGGTAATATGATTGTTTCTTAAGGACATTGCTACTAATGTAGCTATTGAAAAATGCTTTAAAAAACACCCAAAAAATGTCTCTTCTGACTATGGTTTTGGCACGGGATTGGCTCTGGGTCTTGTTAGCACAGGGCTGGCTCTGGGTCCTGTTAGAACAGGGGTGACTTGGGTTCTGGGCTGTAGTAATGCTGGGCTGGTGCTCTATGCTGTGAACTGATCTTTGTTGTGCATGCCGTGACCTTTATTTCACTTGCAGACCTCCCTGGTGGTGGAAGCTGTAGAGAAGGATCAGCAGGGGGATCACTCGGCAGCCCTCTCCTTGTATTGCAAAGCCTTGGAGTACTTTGTGCCTGCTGTACACTGTGAGTAATGGAGGGTCTGAGTGCCCCGTTATTCACCAGATAAATTGTTTATTTCTTATAAACTTTATTCCACACTTCTCCCATTCAGCTTCAAGTGATTTGCAGTGTTCAACAAATATTGTGTCTGGGATGCAAGAGCATCTGCCACTGAGGTTTTGGCTGACATTCTCACAAGTGCTCTCAGTTCCTGTTTGAAAGCAGCTCTTTGTGTGCCCTGTGCCTTACGCAAAGCCCAGTAATGGAAGCATGATATCTCCTTTCTCACATCAAAATCTGTCAAACTCCCTTTCACATGTTCTTCTTCCTTGAAAATTGGGATTCAGCAGTGCGCCATTATTTGCAAAAGAATGGCATTTTATAACCGTATATGCTGAAGTCAGTTGTCATTCTGCCTTATTTTCGAAAGAGAAAGACGCCCATATTTTGACCCAAATCGAGAGATGGGCGTCTTTCTCCCGTGGGCGCCCAAATCAGTATAATCGAAAGCCGATTTTGGGCGTCTTCAACTGCAATCTGTCGCGGAAACGGCCAAAGTTGATGGGAGTGTGTCAGAGGCATGGTGAAGGCGGGACTGGGGCTTGTTTATCGGCCAAGGAGAGATGGGCGTCCTTGGCCGATAATCGAAAAAGAAAAAGGCATTTTTAGCGCGAATTTGGGTCACATTTTTTGGACCCTTTTTTTTCCACGAACAAGTCCCAAAAAAGTGCCCTAAATGACCAGATGACCACCGGAGGGAATCGGGAATGACCACCCCTGACTCCCCCAGTGATCACTAACCCCCTCCCACCCAAAAAAAAGAACTTAAAAAAATTTTTTTTACAGCCTGTATGCCAGCCTCAAATGTCATACCCAGCTCCATCACAGCAGTATGCAGGTCCCTGGAGCAGTTGTTAATGGGTGCAGTGGACTTCAGCCAGGTGGACCCAGGCCCATTCCCCCTACCTGTTATACTTGTGGTGGTAAATGGGAGCCCTCCAAACCGTCCCCAAAACCCACTGTACCCACCAGTAGCGTAGCCAGCGATTAATTTTTGGGTGGGCCTGGAGGTGGACTGGGTGGGCACAGATCTCTTTCCTCTCCACTGCCCGCCTGCCGCCGCCACCACATTTTGTGTCCACCCGCGAACGCCCCGCCCGCGACAGCCCCCTGCACTGACCTGAAGCGTGTTCTCCCTCTAATCCAGCACCGGTGATCATACCCAGCCTTCTACCACGTCCAGCACGCGTCGTCGGAGCTTCTTCTCAGGCGCGTCCCGCCTACTCTGCAACTTCCTGCTGGACGTGGTAGAAGGCTGGCTATGATCGCCAGTGCTGGATTGGAGGGAGAACGCGCTTCAGGTCAGTGCAGGGGGCTGTCGCGGGCGGGGCGGGCCTGTAGCAAAAGTGGGTGGGCCTGGGCCCATCCAGGCCCACCCATGGCTACGCCCCTGGTACCCACATCTTAGGTGCCCCCCTTCAGCCATAAGTGCTATGGTAATGGTGTAGAGTTGTGGGGAGTGGATTTTGGGGGGAATTTGGGGGACTCAGCACCCAAAGGAAGGGAGCTATGGACTTCAGAGGTAGTTAACTTTTTTAAAATTGTTACAAGTGCCCCCTAGGGTGCCCAGTTGGTGTCCTGGCATGTGAGGGGGACCAGTGCACTACGAATCCTGGCCCCTCCCACGACCCAATGCCTTGGATTTGTTCGTGAGCCGGTG
This sequence comes from Microcaecilia unicolor, assembly GCF_901765095.1. Lineage (NCBI taxonomy): Eukaryota > Metazoa > Chordata > Amphibia > Gymnophiona > Siphonopidae > Microcaecilia > Microcaecilia unicolor. Next base: position 656,517,353 of record NC_044031.1, on the reverse strand, counting down.
GTGGGAGGCGGGACTGTTGGTTGGGAGGCAGGGATAGTGCTGGGCAGACTTATACGGTCTGTGCCAGAGCCGGTGGTGGGAGGCGGGGATAGTGCTGGGCAGACTTATACGGTCTGTGCCAGAGCCGGTGGTTGGGAGGCGGGGCTGGTGATTGGGAGGCGGGGATAGTGCTGGGCAGACTTATACAGTCTGTGCCCTGAAGAGCACAGGTACAAATCAAAGTAGGGTATACACAAAAAGTAGCACATATGAGTTGTCTTGTTGGGCAGACTGGATGGACCGTGCAGGTCTTTTTCTGCCGTCATCTACTATGTTACTATGTTTTTGAGCTGGGCGCCTTCAGTTTCCATTATCGCTGAAAAACAATATCGCCCAGCTCAAATCCGCACAAATCTGATGCATTTGGCTGGCACAAACCGTATTATCGGAAAAAAGATGGACGCCCATTTTTTCCCCAAAGATATGGTTTGTCCCGCCCTTTCACGTACCCGTTCTCGGAGATAGACGCCCATGGAGATGGGCGTTTGCGTTCGATTATGCCCCTCATTGTGCACTGTAGGTAAGGGTCTGGGAGCATCTCCATTGGAATTTCTGGTGCTATCCTCAAGGATGAGCCCATCTCAGAAGTGATGCCATCAGCAGGTGACAGGTTATTTCTGGTGATGCATGACTTTGCAATTGGATGATAAAGCAGCAGGGCTAATGAGATTGTATAGAATATAACAGTTTGTCTGTTTCAAGTCCCCTTTGCTTCCTTGTATGTTTTTGTTTCTAAGTCTCTTTTTTTTCTTTGTTCCTAGTGTGGGCAAGATAGGGTGTAACTGTGGCTAAGAGATGTTCAGGGGTACCTTTCACACCTATCTCCCAGCCCCAAGTCCAAATTACCCCTCCTGATATGCTGACAACAGAGACTGACACCCAGTATCTAGAAAAATATAGCAGTTTATTTATCTTGGCTACTAAACTAATAATGCAAAGCAAATTACTAAAATAATTACAAATGTAAGCATCCACCTCTCTCTCTTCAAGGAGAGAGTGGTGGATGCTTGGAATGCCCTCCCGCGGGAGGTGGTGGAGATGAAAACGGTAACGGAATTCAAACATGCGTGGGATAAACATAAAGGAATCCTGTTCAGAAGGAATGGATCCTCAGGAGCTTAACCGAGATTGGATAGCAGAGCTGGTAGTGGGAGGCGGGGCTGGAGGTTGGGAGGCGGGGATAGTGCTGGGCAGACTTATACGGTCTGTGCCAGAGCCAGTGGTGGGTGGTGGGACTGGAGGTTGGGAGGCAGGGATAGTGCTGGGCAGACTTATACGGTCTGTGCCAGAGCCGGTGGTGGGAGGCGGGGATAGTGCTGGGCAGACTTATACGGTCTTTGCCAGAGCCGGTGGTGGGAGGCGGGGATAGTGCTGGGCAGACTTATACGGTCTTTGCCAGAGCCGGTGGTTGGGAGGCGGGGATAGTGCTGGGCAGACTTATACGGTCTGTGCCCTGAAGAGCACAGGTATAAATCAAAGTAGGGTATACACAAAAAGTAGCACACATGAGTTGTCTTGTTGGGCAGACTGGATGGACCGTGCAGGTCTTTTTCTGCCGTCATCTACTATGTTACTATGTTACTACTTAAAAAAAAAAAAACCAAGAAAAAAACAGAATACAGCTATCTTCTAACAGGATACCAATTGGCTCAGCTCACACTTAGGAGACAACCTCTTATTTAACTCTAATTAAAAGCAGAAATATAAACACCTTATAGTCTTGGGCAGCAACAGCTTTTGTCAGAAGAAATCTTGTCTTGGGTGCAACTGCGAACCCTCCAGGTGATGGGGTTCTCTTGGCTCTAGGCCACTGGCATGCCAAAAAATCCGGTGGGGATGGAGGTGGTGAGTGAGCAAGAACGAAAGCAAAATTAAGTTTCTCTTTAGAGAGAGAGGAGAAGCAAGTGTGTTTGTGCGTATCTGTTCTCCCCCTGAACAGCCACACTGCCTGTTTCAGTTTCGTGACTGTGTACATGGTCTCCGTATACAGTCTCTGTAATTAGTGGCATGTAAGTCCATCACACTGACACAGCCAGCCAGAGTAAGTAGTTCTTTTACGGGTCACTTGGAGACCGTGTCTCTGACGTTCTCATGACAAAACCTCCACTGGAATGCACTGTTTTGGTTTAAGTAGGAGCTCTGTAGAGATAATGTCCGTCTACTGGCATCAACTCCTAAGCTGGATAGAACCCGTCCCTGGCATGGAACAAACACGGAAGAACCGTGTCTCACATCACCTTTTTCCTATACCAAGGCAGCTGAATCCTCATATTCAGAAATCGATCTTGATTGCTGAATGTGGTTCTGTGCAGTACATGAAATGCAGGCCCCATAGTCCTCACAGTAAGTACATTTCTATGAGCTTCCCATGCAGTTTTGTAATAAAAGACTTCAGGCATGAGCATCCTTGTTACCAGTGTGGGCGCATAGGACATTTCAAAGCGAATTGCCCAGATAATCTGAAGCCTGCATTAAAGAACATTCCAGTTCCTGCACCAAGGCTGGTGGCTTTCATGGGTGGTTCCAGTACCACAAAGGAGACCCACACAGTTGCCGCAGCACAAAATATTACTGGCCATTCATCAAGCAAGGAAGCAGATGGATTTCTACAACACTACTGCACTTCAGCAACTGTGAACCAAACCCACATGGCTGGGCTTGTAGACACTGGCTCTAGTATTATTATTATTATTATTATTTGCATATGTATCCCACATTCCCCCACCTATTTGCAGGCTCAATGTGGCTTACATAGATTTATTGACATTGTCATATCAGGATATCAGATACAGTTAGTAAAGTGTAGCGATCAAGGAAGGGAAGAGGGAAGAAGGAAGGGCGTGATTAGGATAGTTGTATAAGGTGAGCTTTCATGATTAAGTGGGTTGGTGAGGTGACTTAGTGAGGTTATAGGTGCTCATTGTAGGCTTTGCTGAAGAAGAATGTTTTCAGAGATTTTTGAAAGATAGTTGTTTCGTTGATTGCTTTCAAGTCTGTGGGTAATGCATTCCATAAGTATGACTTTGTTGACCAGAACTATTGCCGAAATATGCTATTCTACCAGGTTTTACAGTAGAGGTAGTGCTAGCTAATGGATCCAGAGAGACTGTACCCATTACTTGAGTATTCCTGGATTGGGGTACCAAGCCTGGATACAGAGAGGTAGGCATAATGCTGTGTGGGACCGACATGGGTCCAATGAACACTACCCTTGATAGCGGAGTCAGCATTTCTGCTATGGTGACCTGTAGTCAGGCCCGGGCGACCCAACAAACAGAAGTAGCAGAGATTACCTCTCCAGTTTCAGATCCTGAGCCAGTCCAGGTGGAACCAGCTGACTAAGTGACAGGAGGAGATGCTCCAGTGCTTCCAGCTTCATCAGTTCCTGAGGTGATCGAGGCCGTGAGTATGGAACAGCCTGACTTAACTGACACATTTATTGATCAGATTGATTTGTCAGAGTCACCAGCAGAGACCCTTCCAGACATGGATACTGATATAGGACAGAGACATGCTTTTCAGGAAGCACAGAGCTCTGACCCTGACCTCGAAGCCCTGAGGCAGAGGGCTGGCCAACTAACCAATGAGACTGGTAAAGATCGTATCCTATGGAAAGGGGTCTTGTACACAGAGACTGATCCTGTTGATCCTAATAGGCCCTGGACAACAGGCAAGCAGCTTATAGTGCCCAGGGCATACAGAAAACAACTCCTACAGATTGCAAATGATATTCCACTAGCAGGACATCAGGGGGGTGATACGCACACGTACTAGATTGACACAAAACTTCTATTGACCGGGAGTATCTCGAGCTGTAGTTGACTATTGTTGAACCTGTGATGCGTGCCAAAGAGTGGATAAGACTGCTCCTCTGAAACCTTTACCCATTATCAGTGAGCCCATTGAGTGAATAGCTGTGGATATAGTAGGGCCTCTAGCTGTCCTTAGCTGGACTGGGAAAAGATGTATATTGACAGTGATGGACTTTGCTACCACATATCCTGAAGCGGTAGCCTTATCCTCCATAGAATCAGAGATAATTGCCTAGAAATATTTTCTCGGGTAGGATATCCATGAGAAATACTCTCAGACCAAGGGGCACTTGGAGATGCCTGACCTAACGCAAGAGCAACCAGCCTGTGCAAAGTTCTTCTGAGACCAGACTCCTTGTGGACAATGGCCCGTGCACTGGCAGGGCCAGGTGCCATGCCAGCTGAAATCTGTCAGATCTACATGGTAGAACAACAGCAGCTAGACCAGCTGCAGCATGAAGAGTGTGAGATGGAATTCCAACTACAGATAATAAAGTTGGAGATGGAAATGGCTTGCACCCAAAGCTCCAGCCCAACCCCTGTGTCAAGGCTAGAGGTAAGATCCACAGCCCAGATTGGGCACAACCTGTTTGCGCAGTTTGATGATACCTGGAGGAAAGGAGAAACAGGGGTGATATGATACAGACGTTCAAATATTTGAAAGGTATTAATCCGCAAATGAACCTTTTCCGGAGATACGAAGGCGGTAGAACGAGAGGACATGAAATGAGATTGAAGGGGGGCAGACTCAAGAAAAATGTCAGGAAGTATTTCTTCACGGAGAGAGTGGTGGATGCTTGGAATGCCCTCCCGCGGGAGGTGGTGGAGAGGAAAACGGTAACGGAATTCAAACATGCGTGGGATAAACATAAAGGAATCCTGTTTAGAAGGAAAGGATCCTCAGGAGCTTAACCGAGATTGGATAGCAGAGCCGGTAGTGGGAGGCGGGGCAGACTTATACGGTCTGTGCCAGAGCCAGTGGTGGAAGGCGGGACTGGAGGTTGGGAGGCAGGGATAGCGCTGGGCAGACTTATACGGTCTGTGCCAGAGCTGGTGGTGGGAGGCGGGGATAGTGCTGGGCAGACTTATATGGTCTGTGCCAGAGCCGGTGGTGGGAGGCGGGGATAGTGCTGGGCAGACATATACGGTCTGTGCCAGAGCAGGTGGTTGGGAGGCGGGGCTAGTGCTGGGCAGACTTATACGGTCTGTGCCCTGAAGAGCACAGGTACAAATCAAAGTAGGGTATACACAAAAGTAGCACACATGAGTTGTCTTGTTGGGCAGACTGGATGGACCGTGCAGGTCTTTTTCTTTCGTCATCTACTATGTTATACCTGAGGTGACACAGATGGATATCTAACTGCCTTTGAAAAAATTTGCCGCCTCAATGAGATTTCTTAGAAAGACTGGTAATCTCAGGTGGATGGCTAGGCGTTTCGTGACAGGTGTGTTTGTGTCTTCCTCTAGTTATATATGCTGTTTGTAGAGCCCTGCCCTAGTGGTTATAGCTGATACCTTTGAACTTAATGCTGTGGCTTCAAGTCTTGCCTTTTATGATACAGACGTTTAAAGTGTAAATAATGATGCAGACATTTAAATACTTGAAAGGTATTAATATAGAAACAAATGTTTTCCAGAGAAGGGGAAATGGTAAAACTAGAGGATATGAATTGAGGTTGTGGGGTGGTAGACTTAGGAGTAATGTCAGAAAATTATTCTTCACGGAGAGGGTGGTAGATGCCTGGAATGCTTTCCCAAGGGAGGTGGTGGAGAAGAAAACGGTGGCGGAATTCAAAAAGACATGGGGTGGACACAGAGGATCTCTAATTAGAAACTGAATGTTATACAAAACAAAACTTAAAAGTTTGCATATGTGTTTGCGTATCAAGTGGTGCTTAGATAGCAACTCTGGCTGTATCAACTAAGGCTGATGTTGGGCTGGCTTGTACAATCTGAGTCCTGTATATAGCAATGTGATTGTAGGATGGGCTGGAGAGAGCTTTGGCAGAAATTCCAGTAATTTGAAACATGAGGACAGTGCCGGTCAGACTTTTACGGTGTGTGTCCCGCAGATGAAAAGATGGATTCGGATAGGCTGGAGTGGGCTTTGACAGAATCTCCAATATTTGGTACGTAAGGACAGAGCTGGGCGGACATCTATGGTCTATGTCCCAGAAACACCAAAGAAAAACTATGATCAAATATATAATATCACGTTTATTGTTGATTTAATCTTGAATTGAGAATGAATGTGACTGTTGGGCAGACTGGATTGATCATTCAGGTATTTATCTGTTGTCACTTATTATGTTACTATGCTTCCTGCTAGAGACATAATAACTGTAGCTCCCAATTTTCTGTGGCAGTTTTTTCAAACATTCTTTGGCAATTATGTGCTGCACATTTTCCAAACTTTTGCATATATTTTCAACTTTTTTAAAAAAGCCATTTTCTGGCACTTCTTGTATTTTCAGTTATTTTAGTTGGCCCATTTTTTTTTTGGGGGGGGGGGGGGAGAGAGAGGATCTTAGTAATCGGTGCTGGTAAGAGAAGGGAAGGAGGGAATAGTGGAAGGAGAAGAGGTGGGGGATGGAGAGAGAGATGAGGGATATGGGAAAAATGTCGTGAATAAAAGAATTGAGGGAAGGAGGAGGGATGAAGGATAGAGACTGGGAGGGAAGAGAGGGATTGGGAGTGGGAGGAGAAAAAGAGGATCCAGGATAGGGAGGGACAATCAACTCCAAACCTCTTCCCCACACTAATCCTTTCTCTCGCACTCCTCCCACCACTCTCTCCCCAAGGCTCCTCTGATCCTGTCACTTTCACCTTCCAATCTTCCACTCCCCACAACATCTCCAGTCCTCTCACTCGTTCCCCTCTTGCCTCCCATCTGCTCACTCACATGCTCTGCTTTAGCCTCCATCCCTAAACAAGCCCTCCATTACACCCCCTCCCCATTCCATTCCCATACATGTTTTCTTACCCTATCAGCCATCTCTTGTCTCCTTAACCCTCGCATGGCCACAGGAGGAAGAGGCCATCGGTAATTTAGTACCTCATACCACATCCTCCCACTGCTTTGAATCAGTGGCATAGCTACGTGGGGCCAGAAACAGAAGGAAGCCTTTTGCGGGAAGAAGAGGACCTCGGCTGACGGGGGTTGGGGTCCCCCGCCAGCAAAGGTAGGCGATGGTGGGTTGGCGGCGGGAGGGGGGTCGAGAGGGTCGGTGGCGGGGGGGGGGGGGCAAAGTTGTTGGTGGTGGCGGCGGTGGGGTCGGCAATGGCGGAGGGAGGTGGGTGCTGCCGGGGTGGGGGGCGAGGGGCTAAAATGTGCCCCCTCACCTCAGGCTCTGGACCCCCCTCTCGCCGAAGTCTGGCTACGCCCCTGCTTTGAATCATATGGTTCAAAGAACAACAGTCTGGCATGAAGCAGAAGAAGAATGTCACTAGGTGCTGTACTGCTGGCAGGATCATACTGCACCATGCCATTCCTTCTCCCAGAGAGAGAGACAGGGCATCTGCTGAGATTTTGCCGTGCCTCTCTGTCCCAGGGACTACACAGCATCCGTCACCCCACCCTCGTCTAGAGAGAGACATGGCAGTTGTTGCTGCCACCCTGGCCCTCTGTTTCCTGTGGTAGTACCACAGAAATGGGGAATTCCACGGGAATAGCTGGATTTTGCAGTCGCTCCTATGACCACAGAATTGGAGAGGCTAGTAGCCCTGATAATAACCTGGTAAAGTACCTTTAGCTACCCTTACATGTGTTTCAGAGTGGGGCCCTGAGGAGCAGCACTGTAGTGACAGGGCTTCCCTGCATAAGACGTTGTGTGAGTGGAGAAGCTTTGTAAAATTATATACTTTTAATATCTCAGAAGTGAGAGAAATCTGTTTATCTTTTGTAGCTGACAGCTGAATTCTGTAAAAGCGTTACTCTGCCCCAAGGGGATGAAACCGCCAGGAATGGGTTTGTGTGTGATGTGTTGATTTGTGGAGCCCAGACTTCACCATTCTCATCCCTCTCTCCTTTCTGCCTTCAGACGAGACTGACATTCGCCGAAAGGAAGCACTCAGGTCAAAGGTCAGTAACGGGACAAGGGCCAATAAAAGCCAACAGGAAAACGGAAGGATTATGATGGTAGAGAGAGAAGAATCAGTTCTGTATTTTGGGAGGTGAAGGCTGGAGAAGAGACAGAATTCTGGGAGCTAAGAAGCCAGCAGTTTCCGGGAGTATACTTCTTCTTCCATACTGGCATCATGCTACATCTGTTCTATGAACAGGAGACTGATAGGAAGATGGAAAAACAAAGGGTTATGGGGATAGGTGGCGAGGAGGAGAGTGAGCAAGTTGGGGATTAGGCAAAAAGGTAGACTTTTTTTAGGGCTGTACATCAATTAAAAATGTAAATCGCATGATTGACCACAGTTAAAATTTTTAATCATGTAAAATGTTCCCCTCACATTTTCACCTTTATGGTGCAAAATATAGACTGCAGATATAAATTCTCAAAACTGACATACTGTACTTCAGTTACTAAACTGAAAATGAAATAATTTCTCTTACCTTTGTTGTCCAGTGATTTTATATTTCTAATCATCTTATTCCCTGTCTCTGGTTCTGTTCGTGCTCTGAAGTCTATTTTCAAGGCCTCCTCTCTTCTCATTATTTCTTTTCTCTCCTCTTCTCTTCTTCTTCCCCTGCAGCTTTTACTCTCCAGCCACCCCACATTCTCTTCTACCCCCCCCTCCCCCCTTAGCACCAACAGCCTTTTCTTTCCAACCACCCTGTGACTCTTTCCCAGACTCTTCCTCCCTCCTGCATATATTTTTCTCTCCTACCACTGACCCCCCCCCTCCCTCCCCGATGCTCCTGCAGCTTGTTCTCTACTACCCCCGCCACCGCACACTGGCAGCCTTTTCTCTCCTGCCACCTCATGTTCTCTGGCATTTCATTCCCCACTCTGTGTGGCCCTCCAGACTTACCTTGCACAAACAGTGACATTAAGCACACATTGCTCCGCTCCTATGTAACCAGAGCCCTCTCTCTCTCTAGTGTCTGACTCCTGCAGCAGAAAACAGGAAGTTTAATCAGAGGAGCCGGGACGCTAGAGAGGGAGGGCTCTGGTTACAGAGGAGCGGAGCAGCGTGTTCTTAATGCTAGCGTGTATACAAGGTAAGTTTGGCGTGGCCGGGGGGGGGGGGGGGGGGGGGAAGGGAATGAGATGCCAAAATAGTGGGGTGGCGCGAGAGAAAAGGCTGCTGGTGTACGGTGGTGGCAAGTAGGAGACAACAAGCTGCAGGGGCATCGGACAGGAAGGGGGGCAGCAGTAGGAGAGAAAAATATGCCAGTGGGAGGAAGAGTCTGGGAGAGGAGGCAAGAGAGAAAGATAAGTAGCAGAACCAGGAGCAAGCAGCTTGATGCAATTAAGTTAAAAATTTTAACATGTTAATTGCATTAAAACACGTTAAATGTACAGTCTTAATTATTAGTTTATTTTACTTTATTAAATTTATTTGCTGTTTATTGTATACTTTATTTTATTTTGATGTCAAATATACTGGATATCTGAGAATTGTAGAGAGAGGTCTAAGCTGGTTAGATTCATGCATATATAGGGAAGCATTGCATGTGTATTTGTGAGGGAGCCATGCGTTTTGTGTTTTAATGTTGCTGAAGTTATATATATGAAGAGATATTTGCACCTTGTCATCTTGTTCAACTATAAAATCTTTCCAAGCCTACAGTTTATTTTTAGGTAAAATAAATCACACAATGTACTTTCATAAATTGTAAATGAAGTACAAAATTCCTTCTGTACTCTTAGCCAGGTGTTGCTGCTCTTCATGGAGCCAGTTCTACCCTTGCCTAGCTTGTGCTCTCTCTCTCCCTTGTGGGCTGTATTCACAGCCACGTGCATGTGTCTGGGACAGGGCTTTGCTGACCTTGAAACCTATTCGCTTCTACTCCCAGGGTTTTCTTGATTCCATGTGTTTCCTGAAGGAAGAGATGTATGAAAGAGTTTCAGTGCTGGGACCAGTAATAATTATCTGGGGCTTCTTTTATGCATTGGGCATGGATTAGGAAAAGTCAGTTATAGGACTGATAACCTTTAACTGGTTCAGTAGATTATCTCATTTTGTGTGTCCATTTTGATGCTTGTAGGTGAACCAGTACATCTCTAGAGCAGAAGAGCTGAAAGCAGTGGTGACATCCAACAACAGAGCTATCCTTCAGCAGGGGAACTCTGCCCGGGACCTTCTCAGAGGTAAGGAAAGGGGAGGCCTATTGTACTGTCTATACCCACCAGTAGAACCACCCTACACTGCAGTTTCCTCTTCCTTCTTGTGGTTTCCAGTTCATTTGGAATTGGCCTACTCTGGGCTACGATGTTCTGAGTCTTCATGTGCAACTACCAGGGATTTTTTTTCTCCATTTTTAGATCCCCCAACCCCACCTCTCCTATTGCCACAGTAGCCTTTTGGCCAGTGCTGCTGATCACGGCTCCTGGTACATGTACATCTTGATTTTGGCCACTAGGTGCCACTGTTGTGCGAGGGTTAAGAATCCCTCCACTTCTTGTGGATGCTGCATTTACAGGATCCCTATATGACCCAGAATGCAAACACTAGTCTTAGGATTAGAGTCTGAGTCTCTCTCATGGCAGTGTACAGCATGGCCTTTCAACTTTAGGGCTGGCCCTCACATAGTACATTGTTAAAAGACTGGGATTCTTGATGGATGGCTCCCAGGCCTGGGGCATCTTGTAACAGTGCACATTGCCCTTCCAAGCCATGACCACCTTATAAGAATGGTTATACTTCAGCTCCTTTGTGAAAGGATTGCCTATCCTTATTCAACCCTGACTCAGTTGTGTGTGTTTTCAGTAGCCATATCAATAATCCTGGAGAAAGAAAGATAAGTAAGGAACCTGCTTGGAAGGACGTCAGGCTGCTGCTAATTTATGGAACTGGCTTCAGCAGCCTAACATGTGCAGGGAAGCTGAGAAATCTTTATGTCATTGCAGAGATGTGCAGAGAGAGTCCTCGACTGTTGGCAGCATTACAATTGGCCTCCGCTGCAGTTACAAAGGTAAGGCACTGATGCAAAACGCCCCATACCCCCTGTGCCACTGCTCGCCCTGGGTCCTAAGAAAAACATTCTCCTGTAATGCTGTGAAATTCAGTCTCTGCCAAGGAATTCTTCAGTCTCTATGGAATCCTTGGAAACCAGGAAGGCACAGCAATGTTCTTCGTGGTCAAAGAGTGGGTCTGGCCCAGGTGACAGGAGGAGGCAGACAGAGCATAAGACACAGCTCCCCTCTTCCAACATGCTAGGGGAGAAAATTGACTCAAGGAGGGATGGGAGAGGATTAGAAGAGAGAAAGGAAGGAAAAGGGGGAGAGAGAGAAGGGGGAGGGGCAGATAGAGCTCATTGGGGGAGGAAAAGGGAGGGGATATGGGGAGGAGAGAAGATTAGGAAGGGAAAAGAAGAGGGAAATGGGGTAAGGTGTGGGAGGAATATTAGGTCAGGTTTTCCCAATTTTTGAAACACAAGGTACACCTGCATTTTCAAAAATGTTGTGCTGCACACCATCCTCCACAGAGCAGGCATGTGGGCATAGGAGAGGACTCTTATGGTCAAAAGAAAAGCTAGAGAAGCACAGGAGGGAAACTATAATGAAGGAGAAGAGGAGGACGTTGTGCTGTGTGTAATGTGTGTACTGCACAAAACAGAGGCTGCTAGTGTATTCGCACGTGCTCAGGGAGGAGCGCCTCCATGTTTAAGAGTGCTGCTGTGAAGTGCTGAGCCCGGGCATTGGGGAGAAGAAAGAACAAGCTGTACTGCATGAAAAGTTGAGAGAGGAGAGAAAAGCAATGAAGAGAAACCTGAAATGAAGGAAGAAAACAAATATACAGATTTACCAGAAGAGTTTATATATAAATGTAAAACAGTTTAAAACACTAAATATTGTACATGCCTTACTGGTTAGAGCATCAGGCTGACAATCAGGAAAGCCTGGTTCACAACCCATTGCGACTCCTTGTGATTTTGGACAGGTCATTTAACCCTTCTTTGCGTCAGATACAAAGTTGGATTGTAAACCTTCCAGGGACAGAAAAAATGCATACGATATCTGAATGTAATTCATCTTGAGCTACAATGAAAAAGGTATGAGCTAAAATCAAAATCCCTTCCCTTTTCTTTTATATACACATAAAAGACCTCTTCCTTATCATCCATTCCAGACCAGTCCAGACAAGTAGGTTATGTCCCCTTCTGGCAGATGCAGATGGACTTCAGTCCTCCTATAGAGGGCTCGTGCATCTTCAGTATTTCTCAGTATTCTGCAGACGCAGATATGTGAGCTGATGCAGCAGGATTGCTAGGCCCCAGGGCACTAGTCCCCGGGCCATCCTCCCCTGCTAAAAGAGGATCCTAATTGGGTTTCTAGGTGGCAATTTTTAGACTGATTTCCCTAATTGAGCAAGATTCCTGGCTCCCAGGCAGCAGCCTGAGGATTGATTCCCCTGGTTGGGCAGGTACTAGTAAGTGTGCTCCCAGGACTCTGGTTTGGCCATCTGATGCTTCTAGTAGAATAGGTACCAGTACGCGTGCTTTGATGGTGGACAGGCATGACCCATTCATCTGGACTGGTCTGGTAGGACTCGAGGAAAGAAAATTAGCAGGTAAGACCACATTTTTCCCTGTCACTTTCATTGCTGAGATGCCATGGAGGGGTGGCACACAGTGGGCAGCATCTATATGTAGCCTGGGCACCTAATACATTCTCCAGGTGCTGGGTGCTTTCCAATGTACATCTGTCTGCCTGGCAGTAATGTCTGTGTCTGTGTTTCCTAGGAGGAGTCAGGGGACAGTGACAGCGATACGTTGGAACTTTACCAGCAGAGTTTGGGAGAGCTGCTAGTTTTGTTAGCAGGTTTGTAACATGTGCTAAAGAGTTCATCTGAAAAATTATGGTACAGACATACATACACAGAGAGTGTACCTGTACTGCCACCACATGGATATTCCTCTTACGTGTGTTTTCCTGCCACATATACACACACCCCTCTGAAATACAGGAATACATGACTTGGTGCCCCTCTATTACAAGGGTACCCAGCTCTTAGATACATATGTGCATCATACATAGTTCAATAGGCATGGGTGGAAATGCCTCTAATATGTCTATATATCATTCAGCCCCACTGCTGTGGGTGGACATGCCTCTTGAATACATGCATATGTCACACATGCCCGTTAGATATGCGCATACATTGCAAACAGCCCCATTTTCTCACATCAAACATATAAACGGCGAGTGACCGTACTCACTCGCAAGTGCGCAGTAGAGACTTCCCTCTCTGTCCCGCCCCCGCGTCAATACGTGATGACGGGGGCGGGACAGAGAGGGAAACTGCGCAAAGCCGCCGAGGTCGCTACTGCTCCCCCCACCCGGAGTCGCCGCCGCCACCCCTCCACCAGGCCCGGGCCCTCTCTTCGCTACTGAACTTACATCCATTCGCCAGAACGCAGCACGCACATCAGCTGAGCTGCCGTTGGCCTTCCTTCCCTGCCTGTGTCCCGCCCTCGCTGACGTTACGTTACACGAGGGCGGGACACAGGCAGAGAAGGAAAGCCGACGGCAGCTCAGCTGATGTGCGTGCTGCATTCCGGCGAATGGATGTAAGTTCAGTAGCGAAGAGAGGGCCCGGGCCGGGTGGAGGGGTGGTGGCGGCGGCAACTCCGGGGGTGGGGGGGAACGGTAGTGGCGACCTCGCGGGTGGTGGTGGTGGGGGAGCCAGCGTCGACCTCCGAAAACCCCAATACCAGCCCATTTTTACGGCCTCAATGGCTAGTATATTTATAAATTGTTGTTTGTTTTACTGAGACTTGTTATACCGCTGTAACTGCCAAGGCAGAGCTGTTTACATTTACTACTAATACTTGTAATAAAAGGGGAAAAAGAGCGCCAAAGTAGTGATAGAAATGTTACTCATTCATACTTAAGAGGATGGCAGGGTCTGGATGGTATAATGACAGAAATCTCATCACCCATTGTCTTCAAAAGCTTGTTGAAAGAGAGAGGTTTTCAAGTTAACTTTAAAGGATTTTAAAGAATTGCTCGGAAGATCAATCGGAAGCAAATTCCAAATAGAGGAGGAGAGAAAGAAAAATGGCATGGCTGGGGCAGATATTTTCATCTTAGAAACATTTATACATGATCCACAGCCCCGCTGCTGCAGGTAGACATGCTTCTTAGATATGTGGATGTGTCAAAAAGATCATTAGAACATTAATTGTTTGCTTGTGTTTACAGCGGAGCCAGCAGGGAGGAGACGTGAGCTGCTACATGCAGAGGTGGGTGATGCAGGTCATGTGGTGCTGATGGGGGTGACTTGCACATGGAGGTGGGTGATGCAGGTCATGTGGTGCTGATGGGGGTGACTTGCACATGGAGGTGGGTGATGCAGGTCATGTGGTGCTGATGGGGGTGACTTGCACATGGAGGTGGGTGATGCAGGTCATGTGGTGCTGATGGGGGTGACTTGCACATGGAGGTGGGTGATGCAGGTCATATAATGCTGGTAAGGGGAATTGCATGTGGAGTTGGGTGAGATGAGCTATGGTAGTTGGACACTGTTTTGGGTATGAAGCTTATAGTTGTGTTATAATGAGGTTGTTAAAACCTGAGAGATCAAAGCTTGATGAAGAACGGAGAGAGGGGCATCTGAAAATGTTGGCATTCAATTTCAGAGGGAGTCCTGCCTTATGCACAGAATGGAAGGATTCTGTCTTTAAAGAGGATCTTGTGGCTTCCTGATAAAAGGGGGGGGGGGGGGGTGGGATTCTGAACCAGGTCACCATGCTGTCTCAATGTATAACTTACGTACCTTTTGGCTTATGGTATACTCCTCTTTCCCTATTGTAGTGGTGGACTTTCAGATGGGAAATGAAGTTCTCCTTTTTCTTTTCTTTGATTTGTAAGGATGTCTCCTATAACATTGTGTACTCATTCTCATTTTCTTTTCAAGATGTTATCTTGTATATATTTTTGAAATTTCATAAATAAAAAGTTAAAAAAAAAAAAAAAAGAAAAGATGTATGACTCATGGGCTCATGGTCCAGCATAGCTCTGCTTAGTCCAGGTACCACAGTGATCACCTGAGGCTCCCTAGAACTTCTTCATCCATCAACAGGGTTTCCAAGCAAACTCTAGCCTGTTGCATAGCTGCAGAGCCCATTTTCTGAACTCCCTCGTTGCTTTTTACCTTTAAAAATCTTTCAGATTTCTGCCTTTAAACTGCTAGCCCTTACATCACTGTTGAATGGGATGATCAGGGAAATCTGTATGTGTGCAGGTTATAGGCATGAGCTGCCATCTATCCATGTGTCACCGTGATGAATGTATTTCTTTGTTCCCTGCATATTCAGATTCAGACCCTGATGGGAAGGGCCGAATACCTGAAGGAGAAAATCAAGGTATGAGGAGATTTCTAGGGCACAGTGCAGTGGTGAGAGGAGGTTGGAACAACAGGTTGTTTGAGGGGGGGGGGGGGGGGGGGGGGGGGAACAGAGCAATGCTACAGCATGGCGATGGTGGGGAGTAGCTCTGGGGCCAGAGACCATGGCTGTGTCTTAAGCTGGTCAAGCCTGCTATCATCTCTGGCATAGAAAGGTTGTGATCTTTACCTGTCCTCTGATGAAGGACTGATAAGAATCCCTTAGTAAATGGGTAGGAGACAGGGATGGAATTGCAAATAAGCCACAATAGTTAAGTAATGAGGATTTTTTTTTAAGCTAGGGCAGTGGTTCCCAAACCTGGTCCTGGAAGCATCCCATCCAGTCAGGTTTTCAGGATATCCATAATGAATATTCATGAGAGAGATTTGCATGCAGTGGAGGCAGTGCATGCAGATTTCTGTCTTGAATATTCATTGTGATATCCTGAAAACCTGACTGGCTGGGGAACCTCCAGGACCAGGTTTGGGAACCACTGAGCTAGGGCAGATTTTCATTTATTTTACCTAAAATTCAGCATATGTCACTTCTGCCTCTTTAGACATTTTTTAATCGATGGTAATTATGTTATGGTAACTTGGGGGTAGATATTTAGCTGGTGGCAGAGAACGTGTTTTTTTTTTTTTTTTGGGGGGGGGGGGGGGGGGGGTGTTAGCTGCTGCCAGCATTATTCCTGGATATTCAGTGCTGGGCCATGTTCAGGCACCGGCATTGAATATGCGGATTTATGTGGCTGTGTGATATTCAGCACTTAACAAACGGCTTGGACTCTTCAGCTTGGAGAAAAGACGGCTAAGGGGAGATATGATAGAGGTATATAAAATACTGAGTGGAGTGGAACGGGTAGACGTGAATCGCTTGTTTACTCTTTCCAAAAATACTAGGACTAGGGAGCATGTAATGAAGCTACAAAGTAGTAAATTTAAAACAAATCAGAGAAAATATTTCTTCACTCAACATGTAATTAAAGTCTGGAATTCGTTGCCAGAGAATGTGGTAAAAGCAGTTAGCTTAGCGGGGTGTAAAAAAGATTTGGATAGCTTCCTAAACGAAAAGTCCATAAGCCATTATTAAAATGGACTTGGGGAAAATCCACTGCTTATTTCTGGGATAAGCAGCATAAAATGTACTGTTTTGAGATCTTGCCATGTACTTGTGACCTGGATTGGCCACTGTTGGAAACAGGATACTGGGCTTGATGGACCTTCGGTCTTTCCCAGTATTGCAACACTTATGTACTTATATATGTAAGCGACACCACATAAAGATGGGATCGTCTTTGATGTGGTGCGATTTGGCCACTTAGGTGGTTAAGTGCTGAATATTGGCACCTAACCACATAAGTGCTGACTCCACCCCCGGACCACCCATAAAATAGCCAGAAGTCTGTGGTGATATTCAGCAACATTAACTGGTTAAGTGCCACTGAATATCAGCAGATAGCCCTGCACAGGCGATTTAACTGGCTGGTCAAATCGCTTTGAATATCAACCTCTTGATGTTTAAACAAATTTGATACAGAAGCAAGAGTAATTGAACAGCCTTTTATTTGTATTTGTGTCTAATGTCTGACTTGATCAGTTGTTTTTATCTGAATTTTTAATTATGCATGTTGTGTTGTTACCCACTTAGAATTACAGATAGTTTGGGCTACAAATTCTTTTACGAAAGAAAGAAAATAAATAAAACATCTTCCAAAAGTAGGCCTGCAAAGAATTTTTAGGGCATTAGTGCAGTGGTTTCCAAACCTGGTCCTGGAGGCACCCCAGCCAGTCAGGTTTTCAGGATATCCAAAAATGAATATTCGTGAGAGAGATTTGCATGCACTACATCCACTGCAAGCAAATCTCTCTCATGCATATTCATTGTGGATATCCTGAAAACCTGACTGTCTGGGGTGCCTCCAGGACCAGGTTTGGGAACCACTTCGTTAGTGCATTGCTAGGTCTGTTAGAGATACCCAGGAAACTGAACTGCATATGTGACTGAGGAAGGGAAGGGTATATGAAAGGAGACTAGATACATCTACATGGAGACAGACTAAGAAAGGAAGGAAACTGCTTGATGATCATCACATTGTTTCAGAGGATCACTCTAGTGTCATTCTGAAATCTAGATGAAGGATCTCCAGTGGAAAGAAGAATCAATGGAACATGAAGCACTAGCGGAGTCTATTGGGAGGTGTAAGTATTACAGTACCTCTTCCTTCATGTAAAAGAAAAGCAGCAGCAACCAGCACTGGGAAGTGGTAATGACAACAGGAGGAATGAGAGAGAGAGCAGAGGATGGTGCAAATGACTGTATCCTCCATCTTGCTTCCTGTACACTGTCTCTTTCCTGCCCTCCTTATATTATGATTCCTCTCTCTTCTGCCCTGTATGTAGACTGGGAATGCAGTATGGATCCTCTGTCTTGGCTTGCCACAAGCTGGGAGTGCCGTGTGGTTCTTTTCTCTCGATACTGCCCTGTATGTAGGCTAGGAGTGCAGTATGGATCCTTTCTGTCTCGCTGGTCCTGTTTACACACTGAGTGTGGATCCCCTCTGTCCTGTCCTGCTTTTATAGGCAGAGAGTGCAGTGCTTCTGCAAATGGCAATTTCTGTAGCTCAGGGTGGTCTTTAGTCCCACAGCCCTGTTTTCTCCTCTTCTTCCCCCCCCCCCCCCCCAGTTGCATGATAAAGGTCTGAAGTGCTGCTGCAGGGTATGGGGGGAAGGGACTTCTTCCCCTCACTCCCCCCCCCCCCCTGTTCATAGCAAACATTGTTTTGGAGGTTGGAAGGGGTCTTTCTGACTCCTGCCCTTTTCTGGTTGTAGAGAGCCCTCTGTCCCTTGCTTTGTAAGAGGGACAAACAGACACATACACACACTGCATATGCACTCAGTCTAAACCCTGCAATCCATGGCTTCTGAAAGAAGCAGTAAAAGTATAATTTGAAACCTCAAGAGAGTGTATACAAGTCTGAGTCTAAGTATTTATGAACTGGGGTTGATCTGCAGGAAATAGTGTGTTTCTCTTTCTCTATCTCTCTTTGGCTGAGCATTTCAAAAATGTCTTTGTCTTTCCTTCCCTTTGACCATCTGTCTTCTGTACACAGAGTCTTTGTCAGGCTTTTGTCCCCTCTCTCATTCTCCTTCTAGGGGAGCAGATGGAGGATCTAATTTTACATCATAAAGATAAAATGATTGAAATTAAAGAGACAGACTGTCAGATCAAGCATGTGGTTCCCATGCTGTGTCTTCACAGGACAAGCTATTATGATTGTTCTTAATCCTTGGGCTTCCAGAGCAGAGTTAGGTAATGCGTTAACTGAAATCCCACTGTAACTCTTTCAGAGTAGCCATTGTGCTGGATGGGAGGATTTTCCTTTAAGCTGCTTTTGCGTATTTTTGACTGTGGTGCTTTTAAATTAGTGCTGTCCGCTTGACCAAAGTGTTACCAAATTGTGTTGCATAGGTTCCCATGCCTTGGTACCCTCCATCGGCTTTAATCCTAACTGCTATCACTTAAACAAAACACCCACAAAAAATCTTCTCCCCAGAATCTCCAGGCATATATTTGTATTGTCTGCCTGCTTCCAGAGCCAGATTTCACATGTTGGTGTCCATAGACAGC
Source organism: Microcaecilia unicolor (assembly GCF_901765095.1). Taxonomy (NCBI): domain Eukaryota; kingdom Metazoa; phylum Chordata; class Amphibia; order Gymnophiona; family Siphonopidae; genus Microcaecilia; species Microcaecilia unicolor. The sequence goes on along the minus strand of NC_044031.1, from coordinate 656,498,366 downwards.
CCAGGGAAGGAGATAATTGGCTCCCACCTCCTTTCCATTTCCCTCAGTCCTATAGAAGAAAGATTGGCTTGGCATTGCCACAGAACACCCCCCCCCCCCCCAAAAAAAAAAAATATTCAGCATGGGGCCAGTCAGCCCTGTTGTGTTGAGAGGTTCTGCTGCATCCTTCCCTGCTCTTCGCATGGACTTCCTGTCACCATGGAAACCCTGCGGTGGGGGGGGGGTAAGGGGGCAAGACCAGGCTCAGCAGAGCCTCTCAGCATACCTGTACTGTCTGGCCTCATGCTGAATATTCTTTGGAAAGATTCTTCAGTAGTGCTGAGCTGATCTTTCCTCTAAAGTGACAGACCTAAACTGAGGCACAACAGCGGAGGCCCAGGGGTGTAGCCAACTCTATGATTTTGCCGAGGAGGGGGCACCAACCTAGCTAATAATGAAGGCTTATTGGAGTAGCCTAATGGTTAGTGCAGCAGACCTTGATCCTGGCAACCTGGGTTCGATTCCCACTACAACTCCTTGTGATCTTGGGCAAGTTACTTAACCATTGCCCAAGGTACAAAAACTGAGATTGTCAGCCCTCTAGGGACAGAGAAAGTACCCGCATATCATGTGTACAGCGCTACTTACGTCTAGTAGTGCTACTACTACTACTACTACTATTAAACATTTCTATAGCGCTACTAGACTTGCGCAGCGCTGTACAAATCAACATGAAAAAGACAGTCCCTGCTCAACAGAGCTTACAATCTAAATTGGACAGACGAACAGACAGCTAGGGATGGGGAAATTGCAGTGGTAGGGGTGATAAGTGAGGGTGTTGAGTAGTATAGTAGTGCTATAGAAATGATTAGTAGTAGTAGTTTCCTTCACCCAACAGGTGTCCAGTGTATGCAATGTTATAAACAGCCCCCAGATAACCTGAGAACTTATAAAAAAAAACTTATAAAAACAGATTTGGTGAAACAGATCTTAATTAATTTATTATTTCAAAATACACTTTTGCAAAGATGGGTTGTCTCTAGAAGCAAGAGGCACACCCCTATGAAATGTTTACAGGTTATATACCCTTTGTTTTTGGTTACATTAAGTATCTGTCCATAAGTTTCTCATTGGATATTGATCACATTTACCAACCCCTAATACATCATTGTTAATTATCATATGACAGTCCTCTAAACATTTTCCATCACCCTAGCAGCTGAGCCCCTATCCATTGTTAGTTCTGCTTGGTCTGCATTTTTGTATCTTTAAACCTTTATGTGAGAGCTTTGCATAGTTCAGCACATGGCATATTCCATCTTCCCCTTTGACCATAGTCTTACAGCTTCATGGTCTCATGCTTAGTTACGTTATTGTTTCAGCTCTTTGGGCTTCTTACCCCTACTTTCCTCTCTCTCTCTCTCAGCACTTTTATCACTTTGCACACATTACTTTAAACTAACAGAGTTTCTTTTGTTAATGATTTTAGAAAGCTATAATATGGTGGTTTCTATTAGGAAGGGCCTACAGAAGTATAGCCCATCCCTAAAGAGTTCCTTTCTATCAGGGCATAAGTTATTTTTGCAATTATGTTAAATGAAAAAGCAATATATTTACATATTTCTCACATGCAAAATAGATTTTGTTGTTTTGAGGCAACTTTGCTCATTTAGAAGGTATTTTGATTCCGACTCTTTTTTCATGTGCTCATTTTGTCTTTATTAAACACTAGACTCAATTATTGTAATATTATTTACCTGGGTTGCCTTCGGTCACAACTGAGGAAATTATATCCGCTTCAGAATACTGCTGTTCATCTCCTCTTGTAATATTCAAAAATCAGACCATATCTCTCATTGCTTCTGTAAATGCCATTGGCTCCCAGTGGAAAAATGCAGGGCTTGGGTTGGGGGGGGGGGGGGGTAAGACTGCCCTGGGCCCTACAGCTCCAGGGGGCCCCAAAGTCCATGCATCTCTCCCCCTTCTCACCACAGTCAGTCTGTCTCCTCCCTTTCCCTCACCTTTCCAATGTTCTTTAAAAATGTATTTTCCTTCTCAGAGGGCCACCAGCACAGCAACAATCCTCACAAGCTGCCTCTGGTTGCCCCGAAGCATTTCCTCTCTCTGCGATCTCCACCCCCACCCCAATGCAATTTCCTGTTTCCGCCTGGCGGATCCTGGCAGAGAGCGGGAAAGCTTCAGGGCAGCTGGAGGCAGCTTGTGAGGATGGCTGCTCTGCCAGGGCCCCTCTGAGAAGGGAAATAATTTTTTTAAAGATGACTGCAAGGTGAGGTAAGGGAAAGGGAGAGAGTTGGACCGTGGTAGGGAGAAGGGTAAAAGATGCCCATACCGCTTAGTAACAATGCAGGTGGGGAGATCAGGGGGGAGGAGAGGGGATCATCGGCGCCCCCTCCTTAATTTCTGCCCTGGGCCCTACCATGTCTAAAACCTGCCCTGGAAAAATGCAGCCTCTTTAAACTTCTTACACTCACCTTTAAGACATTTGGTTAGGTTAGCCATCCTGTTTAGTGACTTTCACTATCCCCTACTCTCCAATCCGTTTAGTCCGTTCCATTAATGACTACCATCTAGTGCTTCTTAGTCCACATAATGCACAGTTAGAATCTACCAGACATCGTGCTTTTTTTCTTTGCTTCCCCCTTGCTCTGGAATTCACTACCTTTGGCTATTTGTGCTGAATTGCCATTTAAATCTTTTAAAACTGCTATTAAAACTTGGCTTTTTCAATAAGCCTTCAGTATTAGCTAGGTTAGTCGCCCTGATTGCTTATCACCTGTCAGTTTATGTTCCCTCCCCAGTTTCCTCCCTCTTCCTCTCCACTTTTCTCCTCTTTCCTTCCTGGTTCTGTCTATATTGGCTGCTCTTGGTGTGTTTGCAGCTGCTTTTGTATCATGATTTTGTAGTTCCTTTCTTATAATTTGTGTTATTGGTTTTAGTTTGTAAACTGCTTGGATCTGCCAGTTAGGCTGGGCAGTATGGTAAGTCTAAGTAAGCATAAACATTTCTATAGATTTCCTTCTTATTTGTTCCCATGATCTGGGTTCAAGTGTTGTGGTTGCCTTGGCGGATCTTTCTGCCTGGCTTTCCAGACTCATGGGATGGCCTCCTGAAAAAGAATAAAATAGTGACTTTTGTTTTTACATAGTGAAAATAGTACATGACAACAGATAGAGACCTGCATGGTCCAACAAGGCAGCCAGTGCCGCATACGCCACTCTGTGCAGATTACTCCCCGTCACGATTAACCACTGGCATCACAAACAGGGCAGTCAGCAATTCACCACAATGCCAGTCACAGAAGTCAGGTTATATGATGCAATCTTAGAAGAGTGGTTTTGTATTTTGTCCACAGCATAGTCTATTTATTGTCGGTTCCATGATTGCACCAACAATGTTGCTATCTACCAACATTTTATTTCCTAAATTTTAAGCTTAAGCTGTCAATCCCACCCCCATACAAAACACCTGCACTCATAGCATATGATAGGAGCAACCTGAGGAAGTATTATTTCACAGAAAGGGTGGTGGAGGCGTGGAATGGCCTTCCGGTGGAGGTGGTGGAGTCGAGGACTGTTCCAGAATTTAAAAAGGCATGGGATAAGCATGTGGGATCGCTTAGGAACAGGAAGAATTAGGGGTTACAGAGGATGGGCAGACTGGATGGGTCATATGGCCTTTATCTGCCATCATGTTTCTTTATAATATATACACGTCTTGATCCTGATTTGTCTTTGCTGTTTTTGAGGCACAAACTATAGAAGTCTGCCCAATACTGGCCTTACTTCCCAACTACTGTACATATTAAGAAGAAGTCTGTGGGACTAGGTTCCATGGTTTGGTGAAGAAGCTATGTCAGCTATGCAGGACACCCTGCTTTGGGATTCTTATTTGACAGAGGTCTGCAAGTTTCATGGGACATTGTGATGGTCATGTGCCCAGGTTCTGAGTGTAATGGAGGGTTGTTTATTCTGAGTGGGGTTCATCCATGGTGGAAACGTATTTCTTCCCACCAAATGTTTGAGAACACTGTGCTCTGTGATGTATTTTCCCTCCAAAGTCTTCAGCAAAGATGTGTTCCTTCCTTTTTGATGCCGTTGAGAGTTCAGTGTTTCCCCTTCCCTTTCCCTGTATGTCTGATGCGTTTTGAGTGTTATGACACTGTCTGCTCCTCTGAAAGCTGCATTGATACCTCTTTCTCTTGACACTTGTATACCATTTCTTTCCTGTAGCTTGCACTCTGCAGTGATGGCTAGAAGGTGACAGACCACACCAAGAGTCGGCATTGTCTCAGATCTGGAAGCGGGAATCCTTCCTAGCCTGCCCAGCTCAGACTAGACTTCAGCCTGCACTCAGATGCGTGCTCAAACTTGTTTGTGTGTGTACCTATGTGTGTGAGTAATGTAACAAAAGAGAACGCACTGGTCTGTTTGATCTCTCTGAAGCTGGGTATCAGACTGTGTTTGGCAGAAAGCCCTAAATTGCTTCAGATTTAAGTTGGGTTCATTTTCTTCCAGACAGGGAGTAGATACAGTTACTATGTATTTGTATTTGTGAGCTTGTAGTTCTCTCTTTTCCTCAGTAAAGCAGGGCTGTGACCAGGTGCATATAGGGGAGTAAAAGCAGGACTGGATCAGGCTGTCTGTAAAATTGGAGCCAGCTAGAAACCTTATGACTAAAGCTTCTGCTGCAAATCAACCCCCTTTCCTGTGCCTGCATGCTAGTTCTATAAACAGTCGGATCTCTTGCACCTTTTGAAACTTTTAGGGCCCTGTTTATAAAGGCACACTAGCGTTTTTAGCACATGCTAAAAATTAGCCCACGCTAACTGTGTAGATGCCCATAATATTCCTATGGGTGTCTACATGCTAATTTTTAGTGTGTGCTAGAAACGCTAGTGAGCCTTTGTAAACAGGGCCCTTAGTTGTAAACTGTGGCATATGAGATGTAGAACATTCATTCCAGGTTGCCAGATTTCACCACAATGACTACTTAAGTGATTTGAATTAGCTAAATAGACTAGGGTTTTTTTTTGTTTGTTGGTTTGTTTGTTTTACTTTACAAGTTGCAGGATCTCTTAGCCATCTGTGTTGTAATTTTATACCGAAACATTTTTAGCAGCTCTGAAACCGCTATTTCTTCAGCTCCACCATTTATGGGTTACAGGTATAAATACAGAGTGAAAGTAAAAGCTTATCCTCCAGATTAGTGCTGTATTTCTTTTTTTATTTTTTTATTTTTCAAGAAGTCTTTATTGAAATCCAAACGTGACAATAAACAATTAGCAAAAGAGCAACAAGGCACTGTCAGTTCAGATAAAGCAAACAAAGTAAAAGACACTTTTTATATTTAATAACAATTGTTCTCCTACTAGTCCTAAAAGAACCCCCCACCCCAAGAAACCTCCCACCAGACTGTACAAAAACCACCCCAATGACACACAAAGCCACAGCAAGGATATTGGAACAAAAGAACATTTAGTAGGGGCAATGATTGATAAAGGGCCCCCAGATAGTTTTCCACTGGGACACAGTGTGATTTTCTTCACAAATATACCACAATTTAGTTATCCATTTCACCAAAGAAGGAGGGGTAGATTACTTCCAATGAGCCACAAATGTCAAGCAGGCAGCACAACACATGCGGCAAATAAACAAAGATTGAAAACGCGTGAGTCTAGGTGTTTTTTTTACTAAACAGAAAAACCACAGGATGCCACTGAAGTGGGCGTCCAATCCATCGCTGCAACCTTCATTGGACAGCCCGCCTATAGGCTCAGGTTTTATAACAAGACCACCAAATAGGGCCCATAGTTCCCCATTCCTCACAACCGCGCCAGCACTACGGAGATACCCCAGTGTAGGAGTGGGAAAGACTTGCTGGGGTAAGATACTAGCGATACATAACTTTGATAGCATTCTCCTTAACCGGCGTACACAAAGACATTCTTAGAAGAGCCTTTTCCATAAAATTTCAGCCATCTTCAGAACTAGTAATTTCCAACTCCTCCCAATTCATCCGATGTAAAACATAAGGTCTGGAACTTTTAATTGATAGTGGTGGAAACAAGTAATCAGCTCCTGTGTAGTCCAGGAATCCTCACACAAGTCGCTAAGTAGGACTCCTCACAAAGCACAGCTTGTTTCACCATGGGAGTCAACAAAAAGTGTTTCAATTGAGTATAAGCATAACTATCTCGGAGCGGCAAACCGTAGTCTTCTATGAGTTTCTCAAATGAAAGCAAGGACCCATCATCAAAAAAAATTTCCTACGTGGCCAAACCTAAAGAAGACCAACGAGCAAAGATCCTCTCTGAGAGCCAAGGAGGAAACAATGAATGTCTTGCAATTGGGGTATGTCACAGGAAAGGAGAGACCAAGCAAAGAAATACAGAATCCCAATAATAAAGGTGGTATGAGTCATCGGATACAAATCCGAGGGCAAAACTCGATGTTTACAAGGGAGCCACATCAAATGTTTCAATAACTGAGGACCAACCATAGTTCCAGCTAAACCCACAATTACTACTACTACTACTACTACTTAACATTTCTAGAGCGCTACTAGGGTTACGCAGCGCTGTACAGTTTAACAAAGAAGGACAGTCCTTGCTCAAAGGAGCTTACAATCTAAAGGATAAAATGTCAAGTTGGGGCAGTCTAGATTTCCTGAATAGAGGTATAGTGGTTAGGTGATGAAGGCGACATTGAAGAGGTGGGCTTTGAGCAAGGATTTGAAGATGGGCAGGGAGGGGGCCTGGCGTATGGGCTCAGGGAGTTTATTCCAAGCATAGGGTGAGGCAAGGCAGAAAGGGCGGAGCCTGGAGTTGGCGGTGGTGGAGAAGGGTACTGAAATGAGTACGGGTAGGAACATAAGGGGAGATGAGGGTAGAGAGGTAAGGAGGGGCTGCAGATTGAGTGCATTTGTAGGTTAGTAGGAGAAGCTTGAACTGTATGCGGTACCTGATCGGAAGCCAGTGAAGTGACTTGAGGAGAGGGGTGATATGAGTATATCAGCCCAGGCGGAAGATAAGATGTGCAGCAGAGTTCTGAACGGATTGGGGGTGAGCCTGCAACTAGTACCAAAATAGATTGGACATCAAGACTACCTTTCCTCTTATCTTTTTCTTTGTTTTTATTGAAAGAGTTTTAATTATACAAATAAAATAAAGAAATAAAAAGTAAAATGGATTAACAGTGGCTTCACTTGAAATATTGGTACATAAGGAGGGGCATAATTGAAAGGGATGCCCAAGTTTTGCTGAGGACGTCCTCACAAAACGTCCTGGTGGAGGAGCGTGAGAAAATCCGTATTATCGAAACAAGATGGACGTCCATCTTTCATTTCGATAATACGGTCGAGGACGCCCAAATCCTGAAATTTAGGTCTTCGGAGATGGTCGTCCCTAGACTTGGTCGTTTCTGATTTTCGGCGATAATGGAAACCAAGGATGCCCATCTCAGAAATGACCAAATGCAAGCCATTTGATCGTGGAAGGAGCCATCATTCATAGTGCACTGGTCCCCCTTACATGCCAGGACACCAACCAGGCACCCTAGGGGGCACTGCAGTGGACTTCATAAATTGCTCCCAGGTACATAGCTCCCTTACCTTGTGTGCTGAGCCCCCCAAATCCCCCCCCCCCCCCCAAAACCCACTACCCACAACTGTACACCACTACCATGGCCCTTATGGGTGAAGGGGGGCACCTAGATGTGGGTACAGTGGGCTTGTGGTGGGTTTTGGAGGGCTCACATTTACCACCACAAGTGTAACAGGTAGGGGGGATGGGCCCGGGTCCGCCTGCCTGAAGTGCATTGCACCCACTAAAACTGCTCCAGGGACCTGCTTACTGCTGTGATGGAGCTGGGTATGACATTTGAGGCTGGCATAGAGGCTGGCAAAAAAATATTTTAAAGATGTTTTTGAGGGTGGGAGGGAGTTGGTGACCACTGGGGGAGTAAGGGGAGGTCATCCCCATTTCTCTCCGGTGGTCATCTGGTCAGTTTGGGCACCTCTTTGTGCCTTGGTCGTAAGAAAAACAGGAACAGCTAAAGTCGTTCAAGTGCTCGTCAGGGACGCTCTTTTTTTTTCTATTATGGGACATCCATGTGTGAGGCATGCCCAAGTCCCTCTTTCGCTATGCCTCCAACACGCCCCCGTGAACTTTGGTCATCCCCGCGAGGGAAAGCAGTTGGGGACGCCCAAAATCAGCTTTCGATTATACCGATTTGGGCGACCCTGTGAGAAGGACGCCCATCTTCCGATTTGTGTAGAAAGATGGGCGTCCTTCTCTTTCGAAAATGAGCCTGAAGGTCATTACTCTTTAAACATTTTCAGTAAACACTATGAATATACATATTCAGTTATTTCTTTAAGATAAAAGGAATCTAACCGAGCCCAGATTTTTAAAATTGAGTTGACATTGAGATGCTTATGGAGAGTTTCATATTTCCTTATTATACATATATAACTCCACCATTCATTAAAGCATAAATTCGAATTATTTTTCCAATTAGCGGCAATAAGATGCAAATCAACAGCTAACAATATATTAAACAATTTCTTATCTGGGTCAGAGAGAATAATATCAGGATGAGATGCTCATAAAATTACAATTTCATACGAAATTGCTGTATTCACAGGGAGATGAAAAACAAGACACAATAGAGACCAAATTAAATGCCAATGTTGTCTAACATTTTTACAATAGAAAATCATATGAGCTAGAGTACCATTGTTTTCATGGCAGGACCAACAGTTTGAAGTGACTTTCTTAGCAATGTTCGCCAGACGAGCAGGGGTCCAGTAGGCTTGATGTATTGTGAAGTAAGAAGATTGAGATATTGCTGCTGATTTTGTAGGACGTATGGATTTAGTCCAGAAAGTATACCAATCAAAGTCAGATGAGACAAAGCCCAGATCTTGTTCCCATGACAGTTTAATTGGAACTACAGTATCAATATACAATTCTTGTAGTTTTTTGTACAATTAAGATGCTTTCTTATGACCTGTGACAATACTTTGACATAAGGAGATAAATTCAGAAGGAGATACTGAGAGAGAATTGGAGATTTGAAACGATGAAATATATTTAGCAATGACTTTCCAGGCATGTAAATCTATTAAGGAGACATTATGCAATAGAGATAAAGCATCTGGAGATAATAGATTACCAGCCAAATATATACGAGATAACTACTACTACTACTATTAAACATTTCTATAGCGCTACTAGACTTACGCAGCACTGTACGACCATATACCTTTCTTTTTCCGTTCATTTTCTTGACAATTTAATAAAGTAGAATTAAATCTAGAATTATACCAAAGAGAAATATCTTCCAAGGACACATTTCTGATATTAAGGCCAGATTTAAATTCAAGAATAGTAGAGGCAGAGGCTTTCAATAATCTAAGATATTTTGCATAGGGGATATGAATCCATATATGGGAGGAGATATAAAGGACAAGGTTGAACCAATGCTGTTTCAAATATCGGCTATCTTGGCGTGAGATGAGATAAATCTCTTTGAATCCACATTAGAGACTGTGCAAGTCTAAAACCACCTTTATCCTTGGGTAATTTAAGATTTTTTAAGAGCAATCCGAGGAGGTTTCTGTTTCCAAAGGAATTTATATAATAGAGAATCTATTTTTTTTATATAGTGAGTTTGGGAAAGGGAAGGGAGTCATACTTAGAATGTAATTTAACTTAAGAGTTAAAACCATCTTTATGGCTTCAATCCTTCCCCACCATGTAAGGTAAAGTAGGGACCATGAATTTAAAATTGAAGAAGTTAAGGAAATAACTAGGGCCTTAATGAGAGACAAACAGGCTTATTTTCGAAAGAGAAGGACGCCCATCTTTCAACACAAATCGGAAGATGGGCGTCCTTCTCCCAGGGTCGCCCAAATCGGCATAATCAAAAGCCGATTTTGGGCATTCCCAACTGCTTTCCATCGTGGGGACAACCAAAGTTCCCAGGGGCGTGTCGGAAGCGTAGCGAAGGCGGGACTAGGGCGTGCTTAACACATGGGTGTCCTCTGCCGATAATGTTAAAAAGAAGGGCGTCCCTGACGAACACTTGGCTGACTTGGTCCATTTTTTCTTGCGACCAAGCTTCAAAAAGGTGCTCGAACTGACCAGATGACCATCGGAGGGAATCGGGGATGACCTCCCCTTACTCCCCCAGTGGTCACTAACCCCCTCCCACCCCAAAAAAAACCTTTAAAAATATTTTTTGTCAGCCTCAAATGTCATACCCAGCTCCATGACAGCAGTATGCAGGTCCCTGGAACAGTTTTAGTGGGTACTGCAGTGCACTTCAGGCAGGCGGACCCGGGCCCATCCCCCCTACCTGTAACACTTGTGGTGGTAAATTCGAGCCCTTCAAAACCCACCACAAATCCACTGTACCCACATGTAGGTGCCCCCCTTCACCCCATAGGGCTATGGTAGTGTTGTACAGTTGTGGGGAGTGGGTTTTGGGGGGGCTCAGCACACAAGGTAACAGAGCTATGCACCTGGGAGCAATTTATGAAGTCCACTGCAGTACCCCCTAGGGTGCCCGGTTGGTGTCCTGGCATGTGAGGGGGACCAGTGCACTACGAATGCTGGCTCCTCCCACAACCAAATGGCTTGGATTTGGTCGTTTCTGAGATGGGTGTCCTTGGTTTCCATTATCGCTGAATACCGGGGACGACCATCTCTAAGGTCGACCTAAATGTTGAGATTTGGGTGTCCCTGACTGTATTATCAAAACGAAAGATGGATGCCCATTTTGTTTTGATAATACGGGTTTCCCTGCCCCTTCGCGGGGACGTCCTGCAAGGACGTCTTCAGCAAAACTTGGGCGCCCCGTTCAATTATGCCCCTCATAGACTTGTCAACTGAATTTGAATACCACATACCAAGGTATTTGATTTTTGCAAGTTCCCAGGAAAATGAGATATCTGATGTTTGTGTACAGATGAATTTAAAGACATTACAGCTGACTTAGATCAGTTAATTTTGTAACCAGATAAAGAAGAAAAAGAGCCTATTACATCTAATGTATTACTGAGAGAATTTGGCATAGTGTACAGTAATATGTCATCAGCATATATGGAGAGTTTAAACACCTCATCACCTAAAGATATTCCAGAGATATTGGAATTATTTCTAATAGCTGTGGCCAATGGTTCTAAGGCAATATTAAAAAGGAGAGGAGATAATGGGCAGCCTTGCTTAGTGCCCCTTCTAAGATTGAAAAATTGAGAGTTAATTCCATTTACAGCAATTGAAGCCAAATGATTATTATATAAAACTTTTACCATTTTAATAAAGAAAGGACTGAAGTTGAACCATTGTAAAGCTTGAAAGAGATAAGGCCATTCAATTCTATCAAAGGCCTCTGCATCAAGTGACACTGCCACATACGGATCATGAGAATTTTCAACATTTGCAAGGATATTCCAAAAGAGTCTAGAATTATCATTAGCTAATCTATTAGGGGTAAATCCATTTTGATCTCTATGAATTATATCTGGAATGGTATTTTGCAAACACAAGGCCAATATTTTTGAATATATTTTATTATATTAATTAAAGAGATGGGCCGATAATTTTCCACTTTAGAAGGGTCCTATCTGGCTTTGGTATAACAATAATTGTGGATTGATAAAAAGAACCAATTTGATCTTCATGAGATAATAGAGAGTTATATATAATGTTCAACTTAAGGGACAAAATATCAGCAAACTTTTGATAAAATTCAACAGTAAATCCATCATTCCCTGGAGATTTTCCTTTGGAAAGAGATTGAATAGCCTCCATTATCTCCTTAGTGGAGAAAGGTTGATCTAGAGTAGCATTTTGAGATACAGTAACAAGTGGACTTTGAAGATGGCTTACAAAATGATTAAAGGAGTCAACAGAAAATTGAATTTCAGAATTATATAATTTGTTATAGTATGTTTGAAATTGTTGAGCAACAGCAACATCAGAGGTATGCACCAGATCATTAGAATCAATAATTTGAGAGACCCTAGTCCTATTAATTTTTGCTTTAAGATATTGTCAAGGAGGTGACTTGCTTTGTTGCTTTCTGCATATGTAATAGATTTTTGAACATGAATTAATTCTAGAGCCTCCTTAGAGAGAATTGTGTTGAAATCATATTTCAATTTTTGTAAACATAAAAGAGTTGCAGGATCATTATCTACCAGAAATTTGTTTTCCAGTACTTTAATTTCAGTAGGTTTATCTGCCATTTCTTTTTTATGCTCATGATTTTTCATAGCAGTACAACTATAAATATTGATATTAGCTTTAAAAGCATCCCACCATAAAAGGGCTTTATTATCTTCTATAGGATTAAATTGAAAAAATTATTTTTGATTTACTAAATTGAATGAAAACTGTATCCTGTAGCAATATAGAGTTAAATCTCCAAGGTGGCATGTGATAGGTATGGATTATATTATTCAAGGCAAGACATATAGGTGAATGATCAGAGATAACTTTATTAAGTATTTCAGTATTACTTATATTAGATAATAATGCTGAGGAGATTAAAAAATAATCAATTCTAGAGTAACTACCATGAGGTGGAGAAAAGAACATGAAATCTATCTCTTTGGGGTGAAAAATACGCCAAGGGTCAACTAATCCTAAAGTAATCTTAAGGTCCTGGATTTTAGCTAAAGCTTTAGTCATTCTGGGGGGACATTTGGAGTTTCTATCCAGAGTAAGATCCTGCACCTGATTAAAATCCCCTCCAGTTATAATATTTTTAGAGCCAAATGATACAATCTCAGAAGTTATATTGTGGAAAAACATTGGAGAGTCAGAATTAGGTGCACAGAGATTTTCTATTAGTAAATTTGATTTTTGCAAGATTAAATCAGCAATCACCCATCTGCCTTCATTGTCAGAGCATTGTTTTTATAATGGAGAACTGCAAAGATTTTGCAAATTAGAATGGCAACCCCATTTCGTTTTTGAGACGCAGGAGAGAAAGCAGCAACAGAATAAACTTTATCCTGTAGTCTGATACCATCTGGGTTATTAAGATGAGTCTCCTGAATTAAAATTATGTCAGCTTGTAGTCTCCTGAAATATAGCAGTATTTTTTTTACGCTTTATAGGGTTATTTAAACCCTGCACATTAGTGGAGAATATTTTCATGGGAGAATTATAAGAGATTTTAACCACTAGATATTTATCACAAAATACCAAATAGAGTATTACCATAGTGTAAATAAGTAAGAAAAAGCCCAGAGTAATGTGAATTAAACTGAGAATAGAAGCCAACCACTTAAAACATAACAAGAAGTGCAAAGCACTTTTTGATTCAACAGTATTAACTGTTGCAAAACAATAGACCATGGGAAATGGAGGTCAGAACACATGGCAACCCAATCACCCCTTCACAAGCATACAATGAGTTATCATCAATTAGTAGTGAGTTATAATGATATTTATAATAGTAAATATCTTACATACATAAGGAATTATTTCTTAAAGACGTCCAAAAGAGTGTTTAAAAGCTCTGAGTCATCAAAACTTCGAGTCGTGTTGTGTACAGTCACACGCATACGCGCTGGGTAAAAAAGACAGAATTGCGTTCCAAGTGCTTTCAGGCGGTCTCTAAACGTTAGGAAAGCCTTCCTTCTTTGCACAGTAGTTTTTTTTTTTTGAGATCAGGAAATATGGATATTTTCAATCCATCAAAGACAAGAAGAGCTTTTATTTTAGCTTTTTGCAATATGGTTAATACTGTTGGATAATGTAAAAATGTAATAACCATGGGCCTTGGAAATTTTTGATTCACAGATTTAAAAGATGGTGTTCTGTGCGCCCGTTCGATTTCAAGCCATTGCTCAGAGTTAAGATCGAGTATCTTTAAGAGAAAAGTTGTTAGAAATTCACAAGGATTTAACCCTTCTGATCCCTCTGGTAAGCCGATTAAACGAATATTATTCCTTCTGGACCTGTTATTTAGATCTTCTATTTCTTTTTTCAGAAAATCTATTTCCATTGCTTTCCTTTGCAAGTTATTAATCAGGTTTTCACGTACCTCTGATTTAAGTTCCAATGCTGATGCGCGGGCTTCAGTATTAGTGATATTTGCTTTAATTTCTAAAATTTCTTCTTTAATATCAGGTAGAGAAACCTGAGTGTCCTGTAAGAGACCTTTAATAGAGAGAAGTTTGCCCATAATAGCGTGTAGTGATATCTCCGGGGCCGGCTCCGTCGCCATCTTAGCAAGAGATCAAAGATCTTGTTTGTGTCTCTTAGAGGCAGGAAAAGGCATTATTGGGTCTATTTTTGAATTTCGTCCAGCCATAATAACAGGCAGTGCTTTTTTTTGTAGGAAGAAAGGTGCCAGTACTCATACAATGCCAACCTTAAGGGTGGAGGTCACTATTTATGGCTCCACTCCTACAGTAGCCACACCTATTTTACCAGCCATGAAGCATATAAAAAGATATCATTGAAAATAGTACATAAGTCCCTAGGCCCAACAAAAGAACTCTTAAGACTGACTATAAACTAATAAAATATGTAGCTAAAAAAAACCAGACTCTGGCATGCAGGATAACACCAGAAAAACAAAAATATTTTTCCCTTGCTATAAAAATAGTAGACATAAATTTCAAATACTCCATTCACTATAATTCAAATTATCAAATACAAATAAAAGAAAAAATTAGCACAGCTACCACACTACTTTATCTTAAAATAAAAATAAAATTCTTTTTTCTACCTTTGTTGTCTGGCCCTGTACTTCTTTTCATTTGTGTTGGTCCCAGTCTCTAGTTTCTACTTTCCTCGTCTTCTCTTAACTCTATTGCCAGGATTTCCTGTTCATCATTTTTCTCTCCTCCTTTTCCTTTCAGCTTTCTTAGATTTTATTTTCTGCCTTTATCCACGTTGTAGTTCTTTCTTACTATCCAATCTTCCAGCATTTCTTCCCTTGCCCTCTCTTTCCATCCAGCATTTCTCTCCTTGCCCCCTCTCTCCCCATCCAGTATTTCTCCCCTTGTCCTCTCTCTCCCTATCCAGTATTTCTCCCCTTGTTCCCTCTCTCTCCATCCAGTATTTCTCCTTGCCCCCTTTCTCCCCATCCAGTATTTCTCCCCTTTGTCCCCTCTTTCCCCATCTAGCATTTCTCCCCTTGCCCCTTCTCTCCCCATCCAGTATTTCTCCCCTGTCCCCTCTTTCCCCATCCAGCATTTCTCCCCTTGCCCTCTCCATCCAGGATCTCTCTACTTGCCTCTTATCTCCCCAACAGCATTTCTTTCCTTGCCCCCTCTCTCCTCATCTAGTATTTCTCCCCTTGTCCCTTCTCCTCCCCATTCAGTATATCTCCCTTGTCCCCTCTCCTCTCCTATTTCTCTCCTTGTCCCCTCTCCTCCTCATCGAGTATTTCTCCTCCTGCTGCCTCTCACTCCTTCCAGCAACTCCATCAGCAGCGGCGGGAAAATCAAGAAAAAGGTGCAAGGCTATAGTGTTGAGACACGCACTGTCGGCTCTGCCTATTGTCTGCCCTTCTGATATCAGCTTTCTGTTCTGGGGCAGAGGATCGGCAGAGACAACAGCGCGTGTCCTAGCACTGGAGCCCGCTACTGCTTACAATGCTGTGTCTGCGGCTCTGCTGCTCATAGGAAAGGCAGCTGTGTGGCCGCGGGAGATGGGGCAGATGAGTGGGGAAGGGGGGAAAAAAAAGGTGCCGGTGCTCTGTACCGGCAAGTACCACCACAAAAAAAGCACTGATAACAGGTGTATTATATATATTAGAGCCTCGCAATAAGGATTTCCAAAACTGATGGTAAACTCGAGATTCTATCGTTGAAAATGGGAGCTGCAAAAGCAGGCTGCCATGTTGCTTGAGGCTCACCAGCGCCCCCCCCCCCCCCCTTCTCATATCTTGATAAAGAAAAAAAAACGAGGAAGACCCAGGCACTTATTCTGCCATATAAACCTTATTAAATGATCCTGAAGGCCAGATAAAAAGACAAGTACAGCAAATGTGGGACAGTATTCATTTTTACAGTTGCAATCTGCGCAAACCAGGACAAATCCAAATTATCCCTTCAAGTCCTTGACCAGTTCTTTAACCAAGCCAGGGTAATTGGGAGCAAATAAATCTTAGGGATTCGCAGTTAACATGACCCCTAGATACCAAAGGCCTCACTGCACCCAGCAAAAGGAAAAGGAAGACTTCATTGATACCAGACAAGCAGAGGAAAGGCCCACCGCCATAGCCTCCATCCTAGCCATATTGACCTTAAAGCACACCCTACTAGATCCCACTTAATATGTAGAAACTGCACTTGCACATTGGCATGGATTAATATAGCAACTCCCTGCTTTTTGGTACCTTGTAGCAAACCTAATAAAGGGAAATTTAGGATGATTCAAATAACGTACATGATCCCTAAGAAAGTGAGTTTCTTGTAACAAAAACAACAGCAACAAACAAAAAAAAAACCTATCAGGGTGAAGTCGTAGAACTTCCTGAACTACAGAATGGCGTTTATTTGGGGAATTTAAACCTTTCACATTATAGGTGAGAACAGTTAAGTCAGCAGTCATAAAACAAGAGGCAAAATACCCCAATCCAACATCCAGCACAATAACCATTTCAATTCCATGTGGATAAAATAGTGAAAAGAGAACCAGAGCAATCATCTGGGAATTTACAAAACCTAAAAACAACACCCCAAATATAATTATTTTACATATTTTAAAAATAAAACCATCTTAGCTGTTTACGGAAAGACCATAAATGAGTTAGAGAACAGACAGCAGAATGAAAAGAATTATATATTGCAGCTTGATATGGAATTGAAGCTGAAGGTTAAGATATTTAACCAAATTAACTGTGGGAAATAACAAAGATCCTGATTAATAATATTGACACATTTTTTAATTTCACTCAAAATATCCATATATGTTTTAGGAGCTGGCAAACGCTGTAACGGTATTATGTAAGCCACATTGAGCCTGCAAATAGGTGGGAAAATGCGGGATACAAATGTAACAAATAAATAAAATAAATAAATAACCCCCAACACCCAACCATCCCTCCCTCTCCTACTACTTACACCTTCATTCCCCAAATCCCACCCAACTCTTGCTCTCCAAGAACCCCCAAAACATCCAATAAACAGCAGACAGAAACCCTTAAAGAGCCCATGAATGGGTACCAGAGGGCCTGATTCCACTCACTAAACACCGATCCCCCCACCCCCAAGCTTCAACCTAATGCATAAATTCTGCATCCCTATCTCAAGTGATCCCACCTGCCCACAAAAACATCAAGAATGTACCAGTAAGGAAAGAAAATCCCCCCCCCCCCCCAAAAAAAAGGGGGCAAACAATTCAAGTAGCACTGGAAGCTTGACTGCTGCCTGGAACCCAGTTTCCCTCGCTTTCCAGCTGAGTGCTGCCATCGCTGCAATTCTGCATGTGTCACTGGTGCAACAGTAGTCAGGTGTGACAATGTAACCACTAGACCAACTTCATGCAAAAGCTTCCATGCCTCCACCAAAGTGCGAACGCGATGAAGCTTCCCTCCTGCAGGGAAACATAACGCAAAGGGAAAAGCCCATTGATGATAAATCTTTGCTTTAGTCAAGAGTTCCACTGTTGGCTTCATGCTGCACTGCTGCAGAAAGTGTATGCTGAAATGTCTTGAAATACTGTGATGATGATATTGTTTTAAAGAAACTGGTCCATTTCACAAGCTTTAATGAGAAGTTGCTCTCGATCAGAATACTTTGCAAACCGAACAATGATATCACTGGGTTTGTTGTTCTGAACCTTGCCCAGTGCCCGATGCACTTGTTCCAGCTTAGGAAGCACAGAAGCACCATCAGGGCTGAGAAATTGACAGCAGAGTATAAACACAATTGCCAAAATATCCTCAGTTTCACCTCCTTCCATGATCCCTCAGAGCCGCATGTTTTTTCGTCAGCCCCAATTCTCAATGTTATCCAGTTTGTAGAGGAGAGCCTCGTATTGAGCAGAAAGCTAAGACACAAGTACCTGAGAAGAACCTAACAAGTCCGTGTGTTCATCCACTTTCACCTCCAGATCCTCCACGTGGCTGCCCAACTCGCAAAGATCAACACTTACAGCATCCAGTCGCTCCAAAATCTTTTTGCGGGAACTCTTATTCTCCTCCCGAATATCTGTTGGATATTGTTTAAGCTCTTGAGAGAGGCCCCATTGCGGGGCCATGTAGCGGGCATCCACCACTGACAACACGGAGTCGGAATCAGAGATTGTAGCCCGCAGTGGAGAAGCATGGCTCCCCGCTGCCTTGCTGGTAAACCTATGGGACTGCCGCTTACTTTCCGGGCACCCCAAAGAAGGATGCTTACTCATCCCTGCCACTGCTGCAAACACACAGGAGATGAACGATGCTCAAAATTATCCTGGATGGCTTAAGATAAAGGGGATTTTAGGAGGGGGTGAATGGGAGTAGAAGAATCACACTGCCATTCAGTGCGATGATGTCACTTCCCCCCAGTGCTGTTTTTCTAACTAGAAAGTGTAAACTAATTTAGATTGTATTAGTTTTTGATGAGGAAGAGAAGTGTCAGTCAATAGTAGACTCAGCTCTTCGACCATTTCCAGCCCCCCCCCCCCCCCCCCCAAAAAAAAAAAAATTTAATTAATTAAATCTATTGAATAACTGCCAGGCTGATCAGTGGCTTCCTGTTACAGCAGTATCTTTCACCTTCCAGTGTAACAGGAACATTACAACTTATTTCTAACTGGGCAGGCTTCAGATATTCTATCAGTACTAGCAAATCAATGTACATGTAATTATGCAAGGTTTTTACGTTTTGCATTCAAGATTAATTTCAAAAGAAATATGCATTTGTATTATTAAAAATATTTAAGATATATTGCACAAAACTTAGGGGGTGTTTTACTAAAGCTTATTAAACACTTAGGGGTTAAAGGGTCAAGGGTCATGAATTTGATATACCGCCTTTCTGTGGTACAGCCAAAGTGGTTTATATACAGATACTTCTCTGTCCCTAGTGGGCGTTCAACCTGGGGTAATTCTATAAATGAGGCACTAACATGTAGATGTTGAATACATGCACAAATGATTCAAATGCTGGCATATACATGCATATGTGTGCCATTATCTCCTGGTTTCTATAAAAGTCGCCCAAATTTGAGTGCCCAAAATTGGGCGCAGATCCCAGATTGGTACCCAAAATAATTAGTTAACGGGCTCCAATGATTTAATTATTGGAGTGAACAAGCACTTAATTGGCACTAATTATGATTTGGGCGCCAATCTGGCTACGTGCTGTTCTGTAACCATGGGTATCGTGCGCAACCCAACAGAGGGGCATGACCATGGGAAGGCATAAGTGTTCACAAAAGATGAGCGCAGCGCTACAGAATAGCAGGATCCATGCCCAATTTGCGCACCAGGACTTACACCAGATTTCATCTGGCGTAAATCCTCGCACCCAAGGTTGAGTGCCAAATTCGGGGCTCAACGCTGTTCTATAAAGAGTGCTCATCCCAAAGTGCCCTTTATAGAATAGCGTTGAGCACCGAATTTTCAGCGCCATTTATAGAATCTGTCCCTATGCACATAAATGCCCAAAATCCACCTAAGCACAATTCTGTAAATACGCACCTATCTTATATTGCACGTACTTTACAGTTAAGCGTCCACAAGGGCAGAGCACACACGTACAGAATGCTATAAGTTATGTGCATTTCTCTGGCTTTTAGGTGTGAAATGATTATGCCTAACTGCATTCCCAGTTACCCTTGCATTCTGTAAAGACAAATGGGTGCCTACTTTCTTTCATAGAGAGGCACCTCTGGGCTCCTAATTATAAAGATACTGTTATACAATTGCCCTCTTAGTACATGATCTAGCATGCACTCAGCACACAGCTACACCAGTGGGTAATGCGCTGGCTTTACACTTAGCATATACAATATCATACACTAAGGGCCAGATTCTATATAAGGTGCCTAAAAACCCCCACAAAAAACATTTCCATTTAAGTGTATTCTATAAGCGGCACCTAGATTAGGTACAGTATATAGAATACGCTTAGTTGATATCCCAGCGCCTAAAACTACACACCTCCATTTACACCAACGAAAATGTGTGGTAAATCCTGGTACGTAGATTTAGGCGCAGAGGGCCATATTCCTTAATTGCACATGTACATTTTGGAACACCCACAAAACGCCCATTTCCTCGCCGCTTTTTACCTGCACGCATTAGAAGTTAGGTGCATTGCGTTACAGAATAAGCTTAGCGAGTTGTGCATGTAAATTCAAATTATTGCCAATTAGTGCTCATTATTGCTTGTTAAGTGCTGTTATCAACGTTAATTAGCTTGTTAAGCCAGTTAAGTTATGTGCGTTGTTATAGAGTGCGCCTGAATTTCAGCACAGATCTTAGGCACGCTATATAGATTCCGGAGTTAAGTGGATAATTCTTATAGATTCCCTAAAGTTGTGCACCAGGATGCTGTGTGCTAAGTGTGAATTCTGTAATGGCCATTGCATACAGAATTGCTGTTACAGCAAGGGTGTAGCCAGCAGCCCAGTTTTTTTTTTTTTTTTGGGGGGGGGCATCTATTCCTCTTTGCTTTCTTTCCCCGACCCTCAACTAAAAATTTTACCTGTGCTGGCGGGGGTGCCCCGCCAGCTGTAAAGCTCTGCAGTCCGAACCTCCCCCAGAGTGAAGGTCATCGTGGTGCTTCCAGCCACCGACGCCTGCACTCCTTGCTCATGCTCAGTTCACACGTATGAACTGACACTATGACTTGAACATGCAAATTTGCGTGTTAAGTGTAAAATTGTGCATGCAAATTTATAGAATTAGGTGAAAGCGCATAGCATGGGAAATGGGAATGGGCTGCACCTTGCGGTTAGCACACGGGTACCTACTATGCAGTAGGTAGTGCAAATCAATAGGTGGCATTAAGAGCATCCGCATTATTAGCAACACACATAAGGTGCGGTAAAAGGTTTTTATTTCTCTGTGTGAATATATGGGAAAATGCAGGACATGCCCCCGACAGTTAAGGCAGTTACTGCACATTACTATATGTTAGTTGCAAAAGGTAACTGCAAATTTTTTACTGCACTTTAATAAAAGCCCTTTGGTATCTCCATCATGCTGTACATTAATTAACTGTAAAATATTTTGGAGGCTTATTTTTGTTTGTTTAAACTGAATTTTATGTAACATGGGCGCAACATCTGAGAAAAATGAAAACTTCACACACATTTCATTTAGAACCATCTGTGAATAATCGCAGAGAGATCAAACAGGCAGCTTAGAGGCATTATAAGCTGGACATAGCTAGAATGCTTCTAAGCGGGGTTTGGCTATTGTTTTTCCTCTAACATTCAGGTCCTCTTTTGAATATGATGTTGCCTTTGGCGGAAGGTGAAAACAAAAAGAAAAAAAAATTGTATTTTATTTCAAGCAATAATGTCTAAAAATTAGGCAAATTATTCATTCCCAACCCCCAGTTTTAGCTTTTGAATTGTGTTTTGATTACATTCTATTCTTGCTCTTGGAAAAACTGTTCCACTTACATTCCTAACACAGCATCTGATCCAAAATGCTGATTGTATAATGTAGTGCCACTCTTTTTTTTTTAAATTTTAATACAATTCATCTCTTCATTCTATTGAGAAAGACAAGTACTGATTAACTAGCATACTAAAATA
The DNA here is from genome assembly GCF_901765095.1 of Microcaecilia unicolor. Classification (NCBI taxonomy): domain Eukaryota; kingdom Metazoa; phylum Chordata; class Amphibia; order Gymnophiona; family Siphonopidae; genus Microcaecilia; species Microcaecilia unicolor. Next base: position 656,476,636 of record NC_044031.1, on the reverse strand, counting down.
ATAGCAAAGTGGAAATTTGTATATTTAGCTGAACAAAAATAGTAACGTTACACTTTGGTGTCCTAATATCAGAAATAGTCATTATTTGCAAGACATGGCAGCAGCACAAGACTGGATTTTACTGTCATTGTGATTTTAAATTTATAGTCCATAAATGATGGATCTTAAAATAATTTTTCAGTAATGATTGAAATGAGGTGGCAGAAGCACAGCCTGGTGTTGCTTCAGAGGGGATGAAAGATTATTTTTTTAAGTTTTGGTAGTATTCAAATGAATTGCATTGAAATACAATGGAAGATTATGCCTCTTAATATATGTAGATTTGGGGGAGGAAGTTATCAACATGGGCTAATTTTAAAATGTGTTATTTCACTGTTAACCCCAGTTATTAGTAATTAGGTATTGCTGCATAAAATAGCATGAAGTTAGTGGTAAAGTAACCCGTCTTAACGGTAGCCCACGTTGATTACTTCCACCCTTAGTGTTAAGTTTCAGTCTCTGGTAACCCAAGGAGGTTAGATTAGAACAGGAGACGGTACAGGGCTATCTAGCCCATTATATGGGTTGAAGCCAGTAGGCATAGCAGTAGGCGGAGTTATTGGTTCACCCAAAACAATAGCAAAATATTATTAGAAATAATGGACTGCCTGTGTGTGGCCCATCTGTAAAAAGTCAAAACTGTTCCAGTTGGATAAGGCAGTGCCTTAAAAGGTGGAGGACAAAAGATTTGGTTTTTTTTTTAACTTACTTGACAGCTTTTTAATTTATTTGAAAGCTTCCCATATGTAGATATAAATATCATGAAATAAAAACTGAATATCACTAAAACAGCTTCAAAAATGATTGTAGCTGGTGGATACAGCATTAATAAAGGCTATATTTTGTACTCATTTTTCATCACTGTTCTATACAATACAGTAATGGTCTAATTTCAGTGAGGATATCCTGTTTCATCTTAACTGTTGTTGTAATCTGCCTTGGGAAGCCTGGTGTTATAAAGATTGGAAGTAAAATTAAATTCTCCTTTCATTGGGGCACATCGAATCACATCCTTACCTCATCTCTTTTGTAAATGGATTTATTCTGTTTTAAGCATGTTTCATGGACAAGTGGTTTTCATAAGTCAAAATAAGAATATCTTCTTTCATGCAGATCTCTTATTTGTTTAAACATAACTAAGGGCCCTGTTTATTAAGCCGCACTTGAGGCATGCTAGCATTTTCAGCATGTGCTAACTCTACAGATGTCCATAATACAGACATCCACACGGTTAGTGCGTGCTAATTTTTAAGACATGCAAAAACAGTAGCACACCTTAGTAAACAGAGCTCTTAATGGGCTATAAACCCCTAATGCAGTACATTGTTATATATATATATATATATATATATATATATATATATATATATATATATATTTTTTTTTTTTTTTTTTTTTTGTCCTTGTGATGACTTATACTGTGCCAAAACTGGAAATACAGTGAGACAGAATAATAGAATTCAGTAACATCTAAAGCTTATTTTTTGTTTTGATCATCTTTATTCAAAGCACAACATGCTGGTTGATAAGCTTCATACAGAACAAGAAAAAAAAAAAACTGTGAACCATCCAACATGGCACAATAAAAACTTTTACTGAACTCACGCAGACTCATTTCCCCTCCACCAGATTTGTTCCTGTCATTCAGCTCCAACTCTTTTACAGCTGCTTTCCCTTAGCCATCATTATTCTCAGGACGCATCTATATACATTTATTTATTTGTCTATTTCTTGGGATTTATTAACCACCTTTATGAAGGGATTTACCTAAGGCGGTGTACAGCAGGTACAGTTTAACATAAAACTTACAATTTTGTTAACAGCAAAACAGTAGTAAAATAACCAAGAATAAACATAAATACAATAAATGAGGTAAACTTGAAAACAGTAAATTGAAAATAATAGAACTACTGTGAAACAGTATCAAAAATATACACATTTAACAGCACTGAAATTCAAATACCAGAGATATAATACAATGTTAGCATAATACTAATGATTCACCTAATAAGCATGCATTAGAACATTCAACTAACATAGATATGATGCTAAAGATTTTCTACAATATAGCTTACCATATAGCTGAGGGACCAAGAGCAGATTTATGATGGGAACAAGATGCATGGTACAGAGTCAGTTGGAATAATTTGATGGTTAGCTAAACTCAAGGCAAGCTTTTTGTATTGTTAAACAAGAGATAAGGAACTGATCTAAGTTAAAATGTGTGTAGCAAGCTAGTCCAGGTGCAGAATGAGTGCATAGTCAGTCATCCTATGTATTAAAGGCTTGGGAGAAGAGCCAGGCTTTCACTTGCTGTCACGCTTCACACGAAACACTGGATAGTGAGCCCTTGGGCTACTGCTGAGGGCGGCAGCGGCAGGAGGAACACCCACCGGAACAGAAGCCACAGCAGGGAGCAGGAAGACAGTCCACAAATCCAGCAGAACCGGGGCCAGGCAAACAAAGTCAAGGTCCAGCTCCAGGCACAGGTTTCAAGGCAGGCAGCAAACAAAGTCCAGGTCCAGGCAAAGGTTCAAAGGCAGGCAGCAAATAAAGTCAAAGTCCAGGTCCAGGCAAATGTTCAAAGGCAGGCGGCAACCAAAGTCCAGGTCCAGGCAAAGGTTCAAAGGCAGGCGGCAAACAAAGTCCAGGTCCAGGCAAAGGTTCAAAGGCAGAAACTGAAAGTAGCAGGGAAAGCACAGCAACAAACAACCGCAGAAGACACACCTCTGAGGACCTCTGTTGCAAGGCAAACTAGAAACACTTCCAGGTGGTTAATAAAGGCCAACAGCCAGGGAGTTCACCAGGTACGGAAACAGCTGAGTTCCAAAAAGTCTCGAGACCAACTGGCAGGCTAGAAAATCCGGACCGGACCGACATGACTTTTGGAACCGGGAAAACCATCAACAGACAGTCCATTGCGACCACCAGGTCTGACCACCAGGGGGCGAGATGAATGAGAGCATGATACCGGGGCTTAACACTTGCTTCCTGAAGTAGAGGTTATCATGCTTATTAGTCATCATTTACATGTCAACATTTAGGCACTGCCACTTTCATTCGTTATTCAATTTCTCATAAATAGTAGTAATAAACAATATTAAGTGCATTTTTATAATATACCACTGCATGCCACAAAACAAAAGGAGCAAGTTCCCGCAAACCATCTTTCTCTTTTGATCTAGGCACAGGGAAAAAAAAGATTTTAAATGCTCCCAGGTTTCAACCTAATTCATGTTTGATGTGGGATATAAATGTCATAAATAAATAGAAATTCTAAATGTTGAGCACCTGATTTTCATAACATGATGTCTGTTTTAGTGATGCTTTACCAGGAGAAAAAATGTCTGCACGAATACAACACATGCTAAGGAGTCCCTATAACTAACCCTTACAACTGGCACACTGATTATGATTTATAACAAATTACTACTCTACCTATGAAAAGTTATTTCATTAGTATACTTCCTCTCTGTACATCAGTATGCTGCACAAGCTGGTATGTTAGAAAATATAAGTGAGATTAAATAATAAATACTACCAACAATGAAGAACGACAGTGTGGATGTAGCAGTTCATAGGTTTGTTTGCTTTGTTTTCAGTGTACGCAGAACGACGGCTGGGAAACAGGCTAACCTAAGTGACTTAACTTTTTGAAACTTTATGGTAACCAGAGCTGAGGTTGTGATGTCATAATCAGGCTTATTTTCGAAAGAGAAGGGCGCCCATCTTTCGACACAAATCGGGAGATGGGCGTCCTTCTCCCAGGGTTACCCAAATCGGTATAATCGAAAGCCGATTTTGGGCGTCCTCAACTGCTTTCTGTCGCAGGGACGACCAAAGTTCACGGGGGCGTGTCAGAAGCTTAGCGAAGGTGGGACTGGGGCGTGCCTAACACATGGGCGTCTTCGACCGATAATGGAAAAAAGAAGGGCGTCCCTGACGAGCACTTGGGCGACTTTACTTGGTCCATTTTTCTTACGACCAAGCCTCAAAAAGGTGCACAAATTGACCAGATGAATACCGGAGGGAATTGGGGATGACCTCCCCTTACTCCCCCAATGGTCACCAACCCCCTCCCACCCTAAAAAAAAACCTTTTAAAATATTTTTTGCCAGTCTCTATGCCAGCCTTAAATGTCATACCCAGCTCCATCACAGCAGTATAGTGGGTGCAGTGCACTTCAGGCAGGCGAACCCAGGCCCATCCCCCCTACCTGTTACACTTGTGGTGGTAAATGTGAGCCCTTCAAAACCCACCAACCCCCCTAGCATCCTTCCAAGAAAAGCCCTGGTGGCACAGTGGACTGCGAATCAAGCCCTCCTGACCTTTTGGTCTAGCAGCCCTCTTCCCCTCCCCATACCTATGTTGGAGGAGGGTGGTAGATGCACTCCTCTTCCAGCAGCACTGCCTCGAAAATGGTGGCATCCAGCCCTGCCCAGTGCATCCTGGGATGTGCTGGGTGGGGCTTCACACCATATAAGGGTTAGCCCCACCCACCACATCCCAGGATGCACTGGGCAGGGCTGGGCACCGCCATTTTTGAGGAGGCGCTGCTGGAAGAGGAGGGAGTCTATCTCCCTCTAACAAAGGTATAGGGGATGGGGAAGAGGACCTCTAGACCACCAGGTCAGGGGGGCTTGATTTGCTGCCCACTGGGCCACTAGGGCTTTTCTTGGGGGGGTTAGGGGGGGCTGGAGACCCACTGGATCTCCAGTCCCCCTGAACTTGTGTCGGGCAGATTAGGGACGTGTCTGGAAATTAGGTGTGGGGTTATAGAATACTGTCATTACTACACCTAACTGCTGGAACTTTGGTGCCAGCATTTACACCAGCTGGCGTAAATGCTCACATCTAAAGTTAGACACAGTGCTTTTTTTGTGCCGGTACGCAACGGTACGGCGTACCGGCACCTTTTTCTCCTCCTCCCCTCCCCTCCCATTACTTCCAGCGATTCTCCGCCTCTCTCCTGCCCTCCCATCGACGTGCAGCGATTTTTCCGTCCCTCCCCTGCCCTCACCTCTCTCATATCCAGTGATTCTTCGTCCCCCAGCGTCCTCCTTCACTGCCTGCCAGCCAGTCGGACTCAGAAGCGAACGGTGCAGGCAGCGATTGGCTGGCAGCATCGTAGCTTCCCTCTGCAAGTCCTGCCTACAACTTCCTGTTTACGCATAGGCGGGACTTGCAGAGGGAAGCTACGACGCTGCCAGCCAATCGCTGCCTGCACCGTTCGCTTCTGAGTCCGACGCTGGCTGGCAGGCAGTGAAGGAGGACGCTGGGGGACGAAGAATCGCTGGATATGGGAGAGGTGAGGGCAGGGGAGGGACGGAAAAATCACTGCACGTCGATGGGAGGGCAGGGGAGAGGCGGAGAATCACTGGAAATATGGGAGGGAAGGGCAGGGGAGAGAGAATTGCTGGACATGGGATGGGAGGGAAGGGCAGGGGAGAGAGAATTGCTGGAAATCAATGGGATGGGAGGGAAGGGCAGGGGAGAGAGAATTGCTGGACATGGGATGGGAGGGAAGGGCAGGGGAGACAGAATTGCTGGAAATCAATGGGATGGGAGGGAAGGGCAGGGGAGAGAATTGCTGGACATGGGAAGGGCAGGGGAGAGAGAATTGCTGGACATGGGATGGGAGGGAAGGGCAGAATTGCTTGACATGGGAAGGGCAGGGGAGAGAGAATTGCTGGACATGGGATGGGCTGGGAGGGAAGGGCAAGGGAGGGAGAATTGCTGGACATGGGAAGGGCAGGGGAGAGAGAATTGCTGGACATGGGAGGGAAGGGCAAGAGAGAGAATTGCTGGACATGGGATGGAAGGGCAGGGGAGAGAGAATTGCTGGACATGGGATGGGAGGGAAGGGCAAGGGAGAGAATTGCTGGACATAGGATGGGATGGGAGGGAAGGGCAAGGGAGAGAGAATTGCTGGACATGGGATGGGAGGGAAGGGCAGGGGAGAGAGAATTGCTGGACATGGGATGGGAGGGAAGGGCAGGGGAGAGAGAATTGCTGGACATGGGAGGGAAGGGCAGGGGAGAGAATTGCTGGACATGGGATGGGAGGGAAGGGCAGGGGAGAGAGAATTGCTGGACATTGATGGGAGGGCAGGGATGACATAATTGCTGGACATGGAGGGGAGGGCAGGGAAGATAGAATTGCTGGACATGGAGGGGAGAGAGGAGAATCGCTGGACAGGGAGGGGAGGACAGGGAAGAGAGAATTGCTGGACATGGAGGGGAGAGAGGAGAATTGCTGGACGGGGAGGGGAGGACAGGGAAGAGAGAATTGCTGGACATGGACGGGAGAGAGGAGAATCGCTGGACAGGGAGGGGAGGACAGGGAAGAGAGAATTGCTGGACATGGATGAGAGGGGAGAGAGGAGAAATGCTAGAAATGGATGGAGAGGTGAGCAGGAGATAGAGGAGAATTGCTGGACATGGATGGATGGAGGAGTTGGCTAGGAGAGAGGAGAAATGCTGACTTGGCTGGAGGAGAGAGGAGAGAGAATTATTGCTTTGTATGGATAGAGGAGGGAAGAGAGATGAGAAATGCTGGACATGGATGGAGGGGAAGAGAGAGGAGAAGTGCTGGACATGAATGGAGGGGAGGAAAGAAAAAAGAAGATGCGCATGGATGGAGATGAGGGAAAGGGAAGAGGAGAAAAACTGCACATGGATGGAGAAAATAGGCAAAAGCTAGATCCATCTTATACCTCCTCCAGTCAATTCCATGGAGGAGGACCCAGCTTTTACTTATGGATGCAGGGCAACAAAAGAAGAAGAAAGGAGGAAAGTAAAGAAATAAATGGAAAGGAAGCCCTGGAAACGGAGTTAAGAGAACAGATAGAGAGCAGCAGAATCAGAGACTGGGACCAATATGGATAGAAAAACAAAGTCACCAGACAACAAAGGTAGAAAAAATCATTTTATTTTCATTTTAGTGTTTGGAATTTGTCTTATTTTGCACTGGGTATACTGGAGCTGTAACAGCTTACAGAAATTATTTATAATGAAAAAAAATCACATTATTTTTTCTCCTATACTAGTATAATATTTTCAATGAGGTCTGTTTATATGCGCCATGGCTGGTATAAGGGGTGTGGCTAATGTGGGTGTGGCTATAATAGGGGCGGTGCCATGTGTGGTGACCCCGCCCACAATGAGTACCGGCACCTTTTTTTCTACAAAAAAAGCACTGGTTAGACATGAGCATACAGACTTAAACTAGTATTATATAATGGCAGTTCTGTACGGAACTGCCTTTATAGAATTTGCACCTAACTTTTGGCTACCTCTACTTAATTCCCTCCTCCCCTCCCACCTTAGTGCGTATATCATATCTGGTTAAAGAATAATGAGCACCTCTTATCCTCACCATACACACATGCAATGCTTCAAAATCAGACTGACCATATTCTTAATGTTGGAGCGGGCTTAAACTTTCAGTGAGGATTCCCATAGCTGAAAGGACAGAGATACCAAGTTACACAGGAGGGAGACTTTTTGACCAATCTTGGATTTGAACTTACTCCCCAAACAGTGTGCAATTTATAGACCCTGATTTCTACCTATCAAGATCCACGTTGCAGGTCCCATAATACATCATGATAGGGTTGTCAGAAAGCTAGGAATGACCTAAAACAGTAGTTCCCAAACCTGGTCCTGGAGGCACCCCAGCCAGTCAGGTTTTCAGGATATCTACAATGAATATTCATGAGTCAGATTTGCATTCAGTGGAGGCAGTGCATGCCTAAACTATCCATCCCTCTTGGGACTGGGTCATTTGATAGCTCTGAAAAGATTAAGATAGTCTTGTGGTGGGGTTGACGCCTACATGGTGTGTGCAATAAACTGAATGGGGGCAGCTGCCTTTGTAATCATTTAGGTATACCAAACCTTCTACCGAAGTGTGTTTGCTGTGAACCTTTCAGCTGGTGCTTGAATCAAGCTTTAGCAGCTGGGCAGGGCCTTTTGTTGCCTCAGTTCTTCACTGAATTTCCTGACAATCTGCAGAGATTATATAGAAAATACTTTATTGCTGTGTTTAATAAATTATTCCCAGAATGATGTTATATAATAAATTATTTTCCAAAATGTTGCTGCGTTTAAAAAAATTATTTTCCTCAAATTCTGTTTATTCTTTACTAACTTTTCAGATTTTTCTGTTAAGAAAAAAAAAAAAAAGCTCTGTTCCTTGAAGTCCTACCAATTATAAAATATATGATCCTTGATTATAGCCCCAGCTCTGTGACTTGAATTACAGTATGGATGATTGTTAAAAGGGCATATTTTGCTGCTTACAGACCCAGTGTTGTAGCATACAGAAGACTGACAACCTCGATGGCACACTCCTAGACCCTATTACACAGGGATAGAATACAGCACCAGATCTCAAGGGGAAACAACCCATGTTGTTTCTCTTTGGAAGAGGAGCAGGCACATGGTAAAAGAGTCTGTGGGCTTCTCCCCCCCCCCCCCAATCCAAAAGGGGTCAAAATAGAACATGTTTCTGGAAATCCCATGTGTATTTTAATTGTTTTTTTCTCCTCAGGCTTACATGCATTTGTAGGAGAGCCTTCATTTAATATTACTAAATATGTATGTGCTATTTCAGCTGGGGCAGTACTTCCATCCCAGACACACTTTCAGAAGCGTGTCTGGGATGGAAGCTTGGTCTTATAGAGTCATTATTAGTACCCACCGATGCAGAGGTGCAGATATCTACTGTGGCTTGCTTGAGGTCTTACACAGTCTCTGGAAGAAGGCATCAGACTAGTAATTTGCCCTCATCACTAGAGCTTACCTTCTCCTTCTAGACTAATAACCTTTGAATGATGGGTCCTCCAGGTACTTTTATAAGCCTTGCAGGTCTTGGTGCAGAACAAAATTAAATCCAAACCTAGTAACCTTTACATTTGCCGGATTTGGTTTTTGGACTTAATTACCTTTCTAAAATCATGCTCAAAGTGAGTTACATTCCTGCCCCCGAGAGGATTTACAATCTAAGTCAGTTTCTGGAAAAGTGGAGTTCAAAATGATTTGTCCAACTTAAGGAGGAGTAGCAGAATTAGAGCCCTGGTTCTCAGCTCACCGCTCTAACGACTTGGCTACTTCAGTCCATCCTGAACAGTGTTCTTAAAGAAGGGTTCTGTGAATCTTCCCTCCCAAAAAAAAAGAGGAGAGAAAATGAGGGTTCTGCAGAATTTCACAAGATCCTATTTGTGGCATTTATACCCCGCTCTTTTCCGCTCAATAGCAGGTTCAGTGCGGCTTACATGTATGGTACAAAGTATAACAGAGATAATACAAAGTATGGGACAGAGTGTTGCATAGATGAAGGGGTAAACAAACGTGGATAAAGTTAGATATTGTGCATCTGGATTTTCAGAAGGCATTTGACAACGTACCTCATGAAAGACACCAGAGGAAACAGGAGAGTCATAGGTGGACAGGATTAAAAACTGGTTAAACGACATAAAACAGAGTGGGGTTAAATGGTCTGTATTCTCAATTGAGAAGGGTAGATAGTGGGGTTCCCCAGGGGTCTGTGCTGGGACTGTTTTTTCTTTTTTTTTTTTACATATTTGTAAATGATCTGGAGATGGGAGTAACTAGTGAGGTCATTACATCTGCTCATGACACAAAGTTATTTAATCACAAAAGGATTGTGAAAAATTACAAAAGGACCTTACAAGACTTGAAGACTGGGCATCCAAATGGCAGATGACGTTTAATGTGAGCAAGTGCAAAGTGTATAATTATAAACCAAGAGAAATATAACAAAAGTGATGCACATGGGAAAGAGGAACCTGAACTATGATGGGATTCCTTAACATAAACCAGGTGAAGACCACTGGTTTGGAGTCTAGAGCTCCTAATCTTAAGTACTATTACATTGTGCCAGATGGAAAAGCCTGACCCTTCGCACCAAAGTCTCTGTTTCAAGTATTGGACACCTAAGCCACTTCAAACCCATCAGCAGACTTGGTCAGGATCATCCTTGAATCAAATGTTTGCCTGTTACTACATACAGGATTGACCATGTCCAACCCTCATGGCTTTGTATTTGTGGGGAAAATATGCTTGTAGTGACAATTGGACAATTCCCTTTATAAGTAGTGTTCTTAAGCAAGTGGCTCATGGAGATACAGCTGATAAGCTTCTTAATGTTTGACATTTTAGTGTGTTAAAATGCCTCTCCTTGTTTCACAGTGCCAGAGAAAAGCCAGCTGTGCTTGTGGCTATTTTGTGGGTAGTCCAAGGGCAGCAATGGCCCTCATGCAGTTAAGTGCTGATATTCAGCAGTTAACAGCCTCGGTTAAGTGTCCAAATTGGACAGCATAAAAGTCAGTCCTAACTTTATGCAGTGTTGCTTAGGCATTAACCCTGAAATTCTATAAATGGTGCTTAAAATTGCATGTGCAAATTTGTACATGTGCACAATTTAATTCAATAGCAAGCCAATTAGCAGTGATAATTGTGCTCTAGCAATCAATTATTGGTGCTAATTGGCATTAAATTGTATACGCTGATTCAAAATGGGTGTGGCCATGGGAGGGTCATGGGCAGATCAGGGGCATTCCCACAGTTTATGTGAGCTGTTACCGAGTAAAGGGGATCAGTGCCTAATTTAAGGATGGGGATTTACACTAGGGTTTTGTTAGTGCAGGGGCATAGCTATGTGGGGCCATAGGGGCATGGGCCCCCACAGATTATGCCCTGGCCTCCTCTACATTTGACGCCGCCCGCCTGCCCCCTGCCGCATCAGGTACCTTGTTTGCTGGCGGGGGTCCCCAAACCCCACCAGCCGAAGAGTCTTCTTCAGCGCCGGTCAACTCCAGTGCCTTCGTTGTGTGATTATCTGTTTCTGACGCCTTACATCCTGCACCATGCATGTAGCCCCGTGCAGGACGTAAGGCATCAGAAACATGATCACACAACGAAGGTACTGTAGTCAACCGGCGCTAAAGAAGACTCTTCAGCTGGCAGGGATTGGGGACCCCCGCCAGCAAACAAAGTACCTGATGCGGCGGGGGGGCTTGCGGTTGCTGCGGCGGGGCGGTCCAAATTGGCATGAGGGGGTTGGCGGCAGGGGGAGGTGGCTAAACAGTGCCCCCCCCCCCCACCTTGGGCTCTGGTCCCCCCTCCCGCCGAGGTCTGGCTACATCCCAGTTAGTGTAAATGGTTGTGCCTAAAAGTAGTCACTGTTCCTGGCACTATTCTATAAATTACACATAACTTTAAGCACTATTTATAGTATAGGGCTCAGTACTATTTTTGTGGCACCGATTTTTTTAGGCACCATTAATTGAATTGCACTTAACCTCTTAAGAGACAGCTGGCTGCTTAAACCCAGATATTCCATGCCAGTGCTTGGACATGTGTGAGCATTGACTATCCGGGGTTAATGCTTGGTAGTGGCTTTAAAAATGCTCCCCACTGCCAGCTGAATACCCCATAGTGATGAAATGTGCTAATCACATTGACCATGTTTCCCATTATCCTTATTGCTATCCCATATCTATTCCTCAACATGCCTACCCCCTAACGCTCATTTCCTTCTGCACCCAATTCCTCCTATGTTCAATTTACTTATCCGTTAACCCCATTAATATTACGTTTACTACAAATTGTTTATTCTTCTTATGACTTTGTAATTCTTTATATTGTTACTATGTAAGCCGCATTGAGCCTGCCATGTGTGGGAAAGCGCGGGGTACAAATGTAATAAATAAATATGCTGTGTGATCTTTGCCTCTTACAAGTCTGCACTGGAGAAGTTTGGCAGTGTGTGGCATAATGGTTGGAACACTCACTGTGTGACCCCCATCACTTCTTGTATACAGGGACCATGTTCCCCACCTGAATTATCTGCACAGCACAGCCCCACACCATATAAAATGATGCATTGTTAAAAATTAATATATCTTACTTTGTTTAGGCAACAGGAAAGTGACCCTTTGTGATTGGAGACCTTATGCTCAACACTTAATTTATTATGAGACTTTTGAAAATGTGACACGTGTTGTTTATCATTTTTAAAACAAAATACACACACACTCTCTTTCCTGCATGCTGTCGTTTGATTGCTTTCTCTAACCATAGCTAGCACTGTACACAAAATAAGAGCAAGGACATGTTGTTCTCTCTTCAGCTCAAAACAGCAGTAAAATGATGTTTGGTATTTATTTATTTAGATTTTGCTCACACCTTTTTCAGTAGTAGCTCAAGGTGAGATACATTCAGGTACACTGGATATATATATATATATATATATATATATATATATATATATATATATCTCACTAAACACCTCTGAATAAACCAGTGTGAATTATTAAGTGCAAATATCTCAGGACTTCAATGTATAAGCCACTGGATCCCAAACCTGGCCCTAGAGGCATCCCAGCCAGTCAGGCCCCCAAGACATCCACAATGAATACTCATGATAGAGACGCATTCACTGCCTCCACTGCACGCAAATCTCCCTCATGAATATTCATTGTGGACATCCCGAAAACCTGGTAGGGGGTGAGATGATGCCCTTCACTTACTGAACAGAAGGACTGAGGGTATACTGGGACTGGATCCTAGGAAACCAAGAGGTCACTGCTCACTTGCCCTGTACCTTTTATCCCCTCCTCTTTAATTCCCTTACCTCTTAGTTGTTCTGTCTGTTACCTGTCTTAATTAGATTGTAAGCTCTTTGAGCAGGGACTGTCTTTTATGTATGGTGTACAGCGCTGCGTATTCCTTGTAGCGCTATAGAAATGACAAGTAGTAGTAGTAGTATTATAGCAATGGCTGGGGGCTACCTCTAATTGTTGGGTAGGTTGAGTAGCCAGAGGATGTGTTTGCAGATTGGAACTCCCTCCTCCTCTGAGGTTGCCAAGTGGATCACATGGACTGGTTGACCAATGGCAGTTTCAAGCTGGCTAGCATAAGCAGGCCATAGCACATAGGCGTGGCTGAAATAGGTACAGGGTTTGGCAGGGCTTAACTTGTAATTGCAAAAACAAGTGAGACAAAGGAGACTGACACTCTAAGCTGAGAAAGCAGTATTTGTTCAAAGACTTGATATGGCTGTGTGTTGGCAAAATAACCACCAGGAAGTCATATGAGGGTATCATGCATAGAAAGCTTCCTGTATCAAACACTGATGATTGTTATTCAAGTAATGCTAAGGTATTCATGGAGCCGCAGTACTGACATTGTCATATTTATACTTAACTGAGAAAGCTGGAAGTGTGTGTTGGTCTTTTTCTGTCATCATCTACATCCCAGCTGGGGTAATTGTGATATCATCAGATTACCATGGCATCAAGAACTTCAAAAACAAAAGTAACTAGAGGAAGCAGTGAGCAGACAGCAGTTTACCAACAAGAACCCATCCCATGGCTATCAACTGTTTTAGCTGTGCCAGCAACTTCAGAATTCACAAGTAGCCACTTCCTACTGGTAAGCTCACAATGCAGAAGATTCTTAGGCAGGAAGTATGGGCCTGCGAGTTCCGAAGTTGCTCTTGGTACTGGCACAGTAGAGGAGCACACAGTAGATACGGCATGGGCTCTCGCTCATCATCTGATGCTCCGGGGAGCAGATTCTAGTAAAAGGAAGGAAGGATTATATGCAGGTCAGGGGGCAACAGACGAGCAGATACTAAGAAAAAGGAGGTGATAAGCAAGGGGCAGATACTGGGGGAAGAAGGTGGAAAGGAAGAAAGGCAGGGGGATGGATGCTGGGGAACAGGGGTAGGAGGCAGGGGGTGGATGCTGGTGAAAGTAGGGAAGGAAGGATGGTAGGTGATGAAATAGGTTGATGGAGGCATTGAGTAAGAATGGGAAAGGAAATATGTGGATAAGGTATGATGTGGAGGGGATGGAAGATAAAGACAAGGAATGGAAGGGCAAGAGGGAGAAACGTTAAGTGGAAGGGTAGGTGAGAGACCTGGAAGATGTGAGAACAGCAATGGAGTGAGAAGAGAAGAAATGGGAATGAAAGATGGAGAAAGATGAAGGAGAAAAATGGAACTCCTGTCCTTAGTGATGGCAGTGGTAAGTACTGCTGGTACATTAAGAGAAACAGGATGCAGGGTAATGGTTGCAAATAACACAAGACTGGGGACAACCCTACCCTACTGTACACATATCTTGTAAATACACACAGGCATAAACTATATGCACACCAAGAAATGCATGCCTGTACAGTACATAACCCATTAGAGGTAACATTGCCAAGAAACCAGGTACAGATCTCAGTTCATCATGCCTAGGGACTTCAATAGTGCTACAGAAATAAAAGTAAATATAAACAACAAAAATTCTATCAAATATAAGGCAATATCTTTTTATTGGACTAGCACTTCCTCAGGTCAGAACAGAATGAGCAAAAATGAGTTACCAGGAAGTACAAGTAAAGCCTAGACAGTATCATGATAGTCCGAAGGGGAAACGTATGTGTTTGGGGGGTGGAAAGTGGGTTAAAGGTAAGAGGCAGTAGAATTTAAGGCTCAAAAATGTGTTGGAAAGTCCAGATCCTTGTTGAGTCCATTTTTGAAAGTTCCAAAGTGTTTGATCATTTAACTACAAAAGTTTTTCTTTCCTGGATTACTTAACATTTTCCTTTTAGTATGTTAATCTTAAGGTCATTGATTCAGTTGTGTGATCCTGAAAAGTGCTCCTCCATGAAGGGATCACCTTGATCTGCTTTGCAGTTTTTGATCTTATGTCTATGTAAATTGATCATTGTTTTAAACATCTGGCCTGTCTTATCATTGTATTTCTCCATTGATATTTAACATGATTAATCCAGATAGGAGGAGGACTCCTACCTAGTTCAATCATGCCGAACAGCTCCAGCACTGGTATTCAGCTGCTCTCAACTGGTAAGTGGCACAGACTGCCAGGGCACTCTCCAATTAGTGCCGGGGTGGGAGGACAGAGCTAAGGCAGGACCAGGAAGTATCTGGGCACCACGAATAGTCAGTTCTGGTGCCCAGATGTGAATTGCATGTTTACTCTTTCTAAAAATACAAGGACTAGGGGTCACGCAATGAAGCTACTAAGTAGTAGATTTAAAACAAATTAAAGAAAATATTTCTTCACTCAATGTGTAATTAAACTCTGGGATTCTGTTGCCAGAGAATTTGGTAAAAGCAGTTAGCTTAGAAGGCTGTAAGAAAGATTTGCACAAGTTCCTAAGAGAAAAATCCATAAGCCCATTATTGAGATGGTCTTGGAAAAATCCACTGCCTATTCCTGGGATATGCAGCATAAAATCAGTTTTACTTTTTTTGCCAGGTACTTGTGACCTTCGGTCTATCCCAGTATGGCGATGCTTATATTCTTATGTGTATTATTTATTTAAGCAAACAAAGACCAAGGTGGTTTACAATTCTAACAATAATAATAAAATGTGAAAGGAACTACAATAAGGATTGGAAAGAGTAGCCACTCATTCACACAGTTGTACCCCAAATTTGTCAGAGGAAAACAGGAAAAACAAAGCAGAACAAATTAGGTACAGGAGGAAGAGAGGGGAGGGACAGGAAAAAAGGAACCAGTGGAGTCCACAATAAAGACAGACCTAAGATAAATTATAAGCTTGACAGAAGAGTCAGGACTTTATAGTAGGTTTAAACTTTTTAAAAGATAGTTCAGCACAGATCTCGAGAGGAAGCAAGTTCCAGAAGAACAGGGCTGCGAAGTAGAAAGCAGGATGTCTAGTAGACTCAAGTGAGGCTTGCTTAGGGCCAGGGACAAGAAGACAGTAGTCATTTATTGAATGAAGCAGATATATGTTCTAAGTTGAGCCAGATAAAAGTCTGTCCTAACATGCCCAGATAGCTTACCCGACCACTTGCACTGAATATTGGCCGGACCAGGATAATTTCCAGCAGTTGCTGATGTACCACATACTCAGCATCAGTATCCATATTTGTCCTGACACTGAATATTTGCTTCTAGATCTGCCTATGGTGGTTAGCATTTAAAAAAATGGGCTGCATATTAATCCTCTTAACTTTATAGGGAGTACTCTCTCTGTGGTTGTCTGTTCATGATACTGCAGTAGATTTGCTCTGTGTTTTGAGTGAAGAAATAAACTTGCTGAAGATGATGTTGGGGTTGTACCCTTTTAGTCTGAAAGGTTCATTCAGGACTTTGAGGTGTTCAGCTCTATCTCTCTGGTCAGAGTGTATATTCTAGTAACATGTGGCTTATGTGTATATTGGAATTTTTAAAATGAAGAAAGGAAACTGTGAAGGTAGCTACATCTGTTAGATCAGGGGCGGACAACCTTCACTAATTTTTAAGTGGAAGTCACTTTAAAACTAAAGGAGCTGAACAGAATTGGCAAAAATGTTTCCACATGAAGTCATGAGACCATCAACCTCCCTACCTTATGCCGCTAGTCTTTCCCTCTCTCTCTCTCTTTTCTTTAGTTCCCTACTTTGTGCCACCAGTTTCCTTTTGCTATGCATTCTCTTTCGCAGAAAGTGGTTGAATATAAAAAAAACCACATACAACCCACAAGGAAACATATAGAAAATTGTAAAAAGCTAATAAAAACTTAGGAATCAATGTTCAGAATGATTTAGCAGAATGATTTAGTGCTTAGAGGTAGGCATCACTTACATGTGCCAAAGACACCATCAAATTGCAGTGAGCTGGCTATCCCCAGATTTTCACTGGCACTTAACTGCACATTGCTGCTGACAATCTAGTGTGATCTCTGTGACACTAATCAGGTAGTACCAGAGCAGTCCGGGGGTGGTCCAGAGCTGGAATCGGGGCAGCGTCAGGATTTACTGGGTTAGCAGAGATATTCAGTCCACTAACCAGGTATGCGTTTGGATAATGTTGAGACAGCAAAAAGGCCGCTCTTAATCTGGGCACATAACCAGACCCGGGTTTGAATATTGCTGGGAACTGCATAAGTCAGCGGTGATCAGATATTCAGCATCGTTCGCTATCCGATAGTGGTACAAAATATAAATGCCTCGGTATTTTAATATTGACCTGGAGATTTTCTTACATAGTTTCAAATAATATGTAACCATCTCTCTGACCTCATGTGCAACTTTCTTTAGTCGCTTTACTCTCTAATTCTTCTTACTCTCTTACCTATCTATATGTTCCATCTTTGCTTATAACCTCTGCCAATTAAAATGTTTCTATTACATATTGTGTTGACATTGTAAGAAATATACTATGCCATACTTTGTTTTGTTATTGCTGTAATTGCCTATTGCTTATGTTTGATTTGTTCTTACTGTACACCACCTTGAGTGAATTCCTTCAAAAAGGCAGTAAATAAATCTTAATAAATAAATGAATAATATATTTTGTATTTCTTAAATAAGTCCGCATATTTTGCTCTTCATATTGTAAACTGGCAAACGTCTTGCTTTGATATTTTCTTGGAAGTGAGCTGTTTACTGCTGCAGGATAACTGGTGCCATGTAAACTTACATACTGAGTAGACTTTAAGGGGGAGACATAAATACCCGTGAGATAGCAGGGACCGGAAAGGGCATTTATTTATTAAGATCTAAACAATTGGTTAGCTTTTCAAGATATTTCTCTAGGGAATCCAATACCAATGAAAGTGTGGGGATTGAAGTCCTCTATTTATCTCTAGAAAAGGTGCAGCATGGACACTGACATTGAAGATGCTCATTTTGCCCTTCTCTGCGCTTTTGTGTCCCAGCTTTTAAGGTCAGTGGTTAATTGGCTCCTTCTCTGAGATTCTTGGCACTGGTTGGCACAGTTGCTGACAGTCTGAAAATAGGATTAAGACTACCTTATTTCGCTTAGGCCCCTGTGCTGCAAGTGAAATAATTTATTTTAAAGAATATGCAAAGCACACCGCACTACTAACGAGAAAAGAAGATGAAGACATTTAAAAATAGAAACATTTTATCACCCTTAAAGCTAAAAGAGCCATTGTAAACTAGCAAGTGTTGAGCAAGAGAGAGGGAGTTTTTAAATTATTCAGGCTTATGTTCTCAGTTCTGGAAGGTAAAATCTCACCTAACCCACTCACCTGCCGATAGTATAAATTTAAAAGAGCCGCCCCCACATGCATGGAGGAATGGCAAAGTGATGCATCCGTCCAAAGCACTATGCAGCACTGCTGGTCTCCAAAGTTCCTGAGAGGCTCCTCCATACCTCACCAGCCCCCCGGTTCACCCAACACAGGCTTCATTTTTCTGTTGGAGAGGGACGTAGTCAGTAGAAAAACTGCTCTGCTTGTCAGGGGTTTCCAGATTGGGTTTTGCCTTGAGAGATGTTCGGCTTGGAGCGCCTACTCTTGGCAACAGGAGAAATACGTAAAAGTAGTTTTTGCTAAGATCAACACAGAGATAGTGTTAAGCACACTGGGGCCCAGGGCAGACATTCAAGAGAGGCCCCAAACCTGGCAGCAGGCTCTGTATCCTTTGCCTGAAGGATACAGAGCCTGCTGCCAGGTTATTTTCCGCCAAAATCGATATACCCACACTAGCCCACTCCTCAAGTCACTTCACTGGCTCCCTGTCCTCTTCCGTATACTGTTCAAACTTCTCTTACTGACCTTTAAATGCATCCATTCTGCAGCCCCCCATTACCTCTCCACTCTCATCTCTCCCTACATTCCTCCCCGTGACCTCCGCTCACTGGACAAATCTCTCTTGTCGTCCCCCTTCTCCTCCACTGCTAACTCCAGGCTTTGTTCCTTTTCTCTCGCGGCACCTTATGCCTGGAATAAACTTCCTGAGCCTATACGTCTAGCTCCATCTCTTCCTGTTTTCAAATCTATGCTGAAAACCCACCTTTTCACTGCTGCTTTTGGCTCCTAGCCACTACTCATTTTGCCTCCCCCTTTGTTCCTTCTCACCCAGTACTTCCCTCGCCCTTAATTGTCTTCTCTGTCTGTATTATTTTAGATTGTAAGCTCTATTGAGCAGGGACTGCCTCTCTGTGTCAGGTGTTCAGCGCTGCGTGCGTCTGGTAGCGCTACATACAAATGCTAATAATAATAAGGCAAAACCCAATCTGGAAACACCTGACAAACAGAGCTGTTTTTCTACTGACTGCGTCCCTCTCCAACAGAAAAATGAAGCCTGTGTTGGGTGAACCGGGGGGCTGGTGAGGTATGGAGGAGCCTCTCAGGAACTGGTTGACCTCTTTGGAGACCAGCAGTGTTGCATAGTGCTTTGGACGGATGCATCACTTTGCCATTCCTCCATGCATGTGGGGGCGGCTCTTTTAAATTTATACTATCGGCAGGTGAGTGGGTTAGGGCCCCCTCAAGCCTTGGAACATAGCCACCGAGGGGGGGGAAAATTCCCTGGCCCAGGTCTCCAGGGGGGGGGGCCTGGCACAGGGGTCTCTCTGTCTCTCCTGCTCCTGACGGGACCCAGGTGATCGCGACCCGACAGGAGCAGGAGAGAGAAAACTCTGGCGCCGGACCCCCCCCCCCCTTTGCATTGCCTGCCTAGCAGCTGCTGGGCCCTCGGGCTATGCATGCTAAGTTTTGAGACTGAGCATGTGCGACCTGAGGAAAGCAGCCGTAGGGGCCGGCAATGCTGGGCAGAGATATAAGCCATGCTGCCTGCAGCTGGAGGGGCCAGCCAAGGTACTTCAGGCAGGCGGGAGGGAGGGGGGTGCGGCAGAGGCAGTGGCTATGATGATCTTGGGGGGGTGGCAGCGGCGATGACGATTCTGCCCTGGCCTAGGGGCAGCGGCTCTGCCCCGGGCCTGGCAGCAGAGGCCCTGCCCCGGGCCTGGCTCAGTCTCTCGGCGGCCCTGCCATGGAAACCCAGGCCCTGGATCAGCAACAAGCCATTACTTTATCCAAACATGTGATATCAAATTTGCATTATGTTTCCAAAATCTATAGGGCAATTTTATAAAGTGGTGCTTAGAGGTAGGCATCACTTACATGCGCCAAAGGCCCCATCAAATTGATTGGCACCTATGTGTAGTAGGTGCTAGTCAATAAAGTAGTATCTAAGTGCCATAGTGCCTAACTGCAACGGGGCATACATGTCGGTGGAGCATGGGTGGTTTCCCAGTTAGGTGTACAGTTTATAGAATACTGTACACTAGGAGCATAGCCAGACTTCGGCGGGAGGGGGGTCCAGAGCCAGAGGTGAGCGGGCACATTTTAGCGCCCCCTGGCGCAGCCAACTCCCCCCGCCATTGCCAACACCCCCGCCATTGCCGACACCCCCCCTGCCATTGCCAACGCCACCACCACCACCAACTTTGACCCCCCCTCCCGCCACCAACCCTCCCCCGCCATCGCCTACATTTGCTGGCTGGGGACCCCAACCCCTGCCAGCCGAGGTCCTCTTCTTCCTTCGTTCTGTTTCTGAGTCTGATGTGCAGGACATTGGACTCAGAAACAGAACAAAGGAAGAAGAGGACCTCGGCTGGCGGGGGTCCCCTGCCAGCAAAGGTAGCAGATGGTGACGGCGGGTTGACGGCGGGTTGGTGGCAGGAGGGGGGTCGAGAGGGTCGTCAGCAGGGGGGTCCAGGGCCAAATCTACGGGGGCCAAGGCTACGCTCCTGCTGTACACTACACATGTCACTTGGTCTCCCATACACATGGTGTAAGAGGGCAGGCCTACACGTGGGCACACCAACGCTGGCTATAGCTAGTATCCTATAGCAGAATCTTGGCACCAAGGTGCCATTATAGAAGTGGCACTAACCCCAGATTCTATATATGGCAACTAAAGTTGTGCATGCAGATTTGGCAGTGAAGCTAAAATGTCCACACAACTTAGTCGATAATTGGCTAATAATGAGCAGTCAGCACTAATTAGAATTTATTTAGTGGAGGAGTGGCCTAGTGGTTAGAGTGGTGGACTTTGGTCCTGGGGAACTGGGTTCAATTCCCACTGCAGGCACAGGCAGCTCCTTGTGACTCTGGGCAAGTCACCTAACCCACCATTGCCCCAGGTACAAATAAGTACCTGTATATAATATGTAAGCCGCATTGAGCCTGCTATGAGTGGGAAAGCACGGGGTACAATTAAAAAAATAAAATTATGAGTGCAACTTTCTTAGGGCTCTGTTTACTAAGGTGCATTAGCATTTTTAACTTGCCAACAATTAGTGCGCATGCTAACCATATAGGCACCTATAGGGATACTGTAGGCGCGTACACAGTTAATGCGCATACATGGTTAACGAGCATTAAAAATGCTAATGTGCCTATAACCTGGCATAGTAAACAGTGTATTCTGTAAAGTGGTGTGGGTAAATTCTAAGATGCTGATCTCAAAGGGGGGCAAGGGCCATGGGAGAGTCACGAGCATTCCTAGAAACTATGTGCACTGCTAATGGTCATAAGTACATAAGTACTGCCATACTGGGACAGACCAAAGGTCCATCAAGCCAAGCATCCTGTTTCCAACAGTGGCCAATCCAGGTCACAAATACCTGGCAAGATCCCACATTTTGTGTTGCTTAACCCAGAAATAAGCAGTGGATTTTCCCCAAGTCTGTTTTAATAATGGTCTACTTTTCCTTTAGGAAACAGTCCAAACCTTTTTTAAACTCTGCTAAGCTAACCGTCTTTACCACATTCTCTGGCAACAAATTCCAGAGTTTAATTACACATCGAGTGAAGAAAAATGTAGTCACGCGTCAAGGCACTACGTGTATCCTATAAAATGTGCCTAACATTCTAGAATAGTGCCAAGCACGTTTTTTTTCTGTGCCATGTATAGAATCTAATCCTTAGCGCAAAGCATTGGGGCACCAGTTTAAGAATTACCCTTTATGTGTATTGGACTCCACTCTCAGGCTACAGAGAAAAGTTACTGGGGGAGTGGCCTAGTGGTTAGGGTGGTGGACTTTGGTCCTGAGGAACTGAGTTTGATTCCCACTTTAGGCACAGGCAGCTCCTTGTGACTCTGGGCAAGTCACTTAACCCTCCATTGCCCCAAATACAAATAAGTACCTGTATACAATACGTAAGCCGCATTGAGCCTGCCATGAGAGGGAAAGCGCGGGGTACAAATGTAACAAAAATAAATAAATAAAATACAAACACTTCCTAAGTGCATGGGGGAGGGAGACTTACAGCTTCCTTCATATCAACAGGGATTCCACCAACTGAGGACTTCTGTGCTCCAGCTCTGTCTCTGTGGGAGGCTGCTTGTAAATTCAGACTGTGGTCACATCAGTGGAGAGTCCTGTGAGTCGCAATCAGGTCAGAAATCCCTATAAAGATTACTAGATCTTGGGGTTCACTGTATTGGAAAATACCTATAGTGGTTACATGCTGCTATGGGTTTTTTGAAATATGAAACATCATTCCCAAGAAATGCAATTTGTCTAGCAAAAGTGGATCCCAACGAAGGTGGCACAGCCCCAGGGCTTTTTTTGAGGGGGTACTTGGGGATACTGAGTACCGGCACCTTTTCCATTGTCTAAAATTGAGCCATGGACTCCAAGTTTTAATGAAAGAGCTCAGGCTCTACATACCAATTCTACCTTGTCATAGGTTCTGTGGCTGGTTGCCGGGGCCCTGGCTATTGTGGGGTGGGTCCCTCGGTGCTCACCCCACCCTAGCATTTGAGTACCGGCACCTTTTTTGCTAGAAAAAACTCACTGCACAGCCAATTCCATTTACTGGATGCTTTCTGGAGGATCAGACCACACAGTCAACAATCATGAATTCACCTAGAATTCTGGCAAAATTAACATTGACCTCCCTGTAGTCAACCTAACAATAATTGGGGCTCATTTTCAAAGCACTTAGACTTGCAAAGTTCCATAGGTTACTATGGGGCTCATTTTCAAAACACTTTTGGGCCCTGTTTACTAAGGTGCACTAGCGTTTTTAGCACATGCTAAAAATTAGTGCATGCTAACCGTGTAGATGCCCACAGGAATATTAGGGGCATCTATCTACACGATTAGCATGTGCTAATGCTTAGCACATGCTGAAAATGCTAACACGCCTCTAGTGTGGCTTAGTAAACATGGTCCTTTGACTTATAAATTTCCATAGGTTACTATCGGGCATTTTCGAAAGAGGAGGGCGCCCATCTTCTGACACAAATCGGGAGATGGGCATCCTTCTATCAGGGTTGCCCAAATCGGCAAAATCGAAAGCTGATTTTGGGCGTCCTCAACTGCTTTCTGTAGCGGGGACGACCAAAGTTCATGGGGGCGTGTTGGAGGCTTAGCGAAGGTGGGACTGGGGCGTGCTTAAGAGATGGGCATCCTCGGCCGATAATGGAAAAAAGAAGGGCGTCCCTGATGAGCATTTGGTCGACTTGGTCCATTTTTTTTCACGACCAAGCCTCAAAAAGGTGCCCAAACTGACCAGATGACCACCGGAGGGAATCGGGGATGACCTCCCCTTACTCCCCCAGTGGTTGGCCCCCTCCCAACCTAAAAAAAAAACTTTTAAAATATTTTTTGCTAGCTTCTATGCCAGCCTCAAATGTCACACCCAGCTCCATCACAGCAGTATAGTGGGTGCAGTGCACTTCAGGCCTATCCCCCCTACCTGGTACACTTGTGATGGTAAATGTGAGCCCTTCAAAACCCACCAGAAACCCACTGTACCCACATGTAGGTGCCCCCCTTCACCCCTTAGGGCTATGGTAGTGGTGTACAGTTGTTGGGAGTGGGTTTTGGGGGGGCTCAGCACCGAAGGTAAGGGAACTATGCACCTGGGAGCAATTTATAAAGTCCACTGCAGTGCCCCCTAGGGTGCCCGGTTGGTGTCCTGGCAAGTGAGGGGGACCAGTGCACTACGAATGCTGGCTCCTCACACGACCTTGGATTTGGTCGTTTTTGAGATGGGCGTCCTCGGTTTCCATTATCGCCGAAAACCGGGGACGACCATCTCTAAGGTCGATCTAAGGATGACCATCTCTAAGGTCCTAAATGTTGATATTTGGGCGTCCCCGACCATATTATCGAAACAAAAGATGGACGCCCATCTTGTTTCGATAATAGCAGTTTCCCCATCCCTTTGGCAGGACGTCCTTAGAGATGGGCACCCTTACAGATGGTCATCCTCGTTCAATTATGCCCCTCCATGTAACTTTATAAGTCTAAGGGGTCCTTTTACTAAGCCGCAGTAAAAAAATGGCCTGCAGTAGTGTAGGCGCATGTAGTGGACGCATAGGCGCCGAAACACAGCTGCTGTGTCAAGTCATTTGATGCTCCATAATAAAGACTTAATTTCTATACATCTCCCTGTGTTATTGTAAAGGCCAGACCTTCCTACTCTTTTTTTGCTGCACTGCTTTGACGTAGGAATTGAGGGTTCCTCCACCTCCTGTGGTTGTTCCTCGTGGATGCACACTGGGCCAGTTTTTACCGCATCTACAAAAAAATGTTTTTTTTTTAAATGGGACGGGAAAAGGGCCTGCAGTAAAAATGAAACTAGCGTGCACTCAAAACTGGCCTGAGCCCTTAATGCCACCCATCGATCTAGTGGTAAAGACTCACACGCTACACGTATGGTGACTGGTTGTCGCGTGCCAAGTGCCGATTACCGCCAGAACCGGCGTGCATAGGAGGAAATAAATAATTCATCCAGGCGTTATGGATGTGCGTCAAATCTGATATTACTGTTAGGAGGGCGCATTGGCCTGGTGGTAGTCTCATTTTTGCACGCGCTGCATGCACTTAGTAAAAGGGCCCTAAGTACTTTGAAAATATGCCTCCATGTAACTTGCCTGTTGTAAGTCTATTAGTTAAAATGCATCAAGATTTTAGTATGCCTGACTTTTTTGTATTAGCAAAGAACACATGCTGATGCCTGTTCTTAGGCAATCAGAAGCCAGGCAAGGTATATAAGTAACAGGTATTTTACATAAATCTGTTTTGTTGTTTGTTTCTTCCACTCAGTCATCTGTCTCCTCTTCAATCTGTTCAAAATTCTGCTGCACGATTAATATTTCGCCAAAGTCGCTATGCCCATATCAGCCCTCTTCTGAAGTCACTTCACTGGCTCCCTATCAGTTTCCGTATACAGTTCAAGCTCCTCTTATTTAACCTATAAGTGCATTCACTCTGCAGCCCCTCACTACCTCTCCACCCTCATCTCTCCCTACACTCCTTCCCAGGAACTCCGTTCACTAGGCAAATCTCTCCTAATTGCACCCTTCTCCTCCATCGCTAACTCCAGACTCCGTTCCTTTTATCTCGCCGCACCCTATGCCTGGAATAGACTTCCTGAGCCATTAGGTCTAGCTCCATCCCTGGCCGCCTTCAAATCCAGGCTAAAGGCCTACCTGTTTGATGCTGCTTTTGATTCCTAACTTGTCAACTGTTCGTAACCTTTATCTTGTTTTCCTCTCTTCAATAGTCCCTTTTCCCTATGTGTCCTATCTGTCTGTCCTACCCTTATCCCTTATTTGTCCTGTCTGTCTGTCCTGATTTAGCCTGTGAGCTCTTCTGAGCAGGGACTGTCTTTTCTTCATTTTCAATTGTGAAGCGCTGCGTACAACTGGTAGCGCAGGGGCGTATCTGGAATCCGGCGGTAGGGGGGGCCAGAGCCAGAGAGGGGGGGCAGACTCCGAACTGGATTCAGCGAATTAGCACTGCAGCGTTACTTCCTTGCAGCATGGCCACGGAGGAAGACGAAATATGAAGACTTCGGGTCGGACCTCGGCTGGTGGGAGTTGGGGCCCCCCGCCAGCAAAAGTAAGCAGCGGGGGAGGGTTGACGGCGGGGAGGGGGGCCAGGGCGAAATCTGCGGGGGCCCAGGCCCCTGTGGCCCCAAGCAGATACGCCCCTGGTGCTATAGAAATGTTTTGTAGTAGTAGTTGTTTGTTTGATAGGGCAGAATGCCTAGAAAAGTGCTTTAAAAACAAACAGGAGTATTGGTAAAGTAGCTTATTTGTGTGAAATCTGCCATCTAAGGAATGAGCCTACCTGGTCTGCAAAACTGGTGACAAGAGTGGAGATCAACATCTCTTTGGCACATCTCTAAAAAGGTACCAGAAGCGCCAAAGATTATAGGTGACCATATAACGGTGAAGAACTTTCTGTATTAGTAACACTTGAAAGTGCGGAGAGGGGGGGTCATTCTAGATATGTTCAAGCCAGCTACATGAAGCCACACATTAATTTTACTAAACTGTAATCTACATTTTTAGTTTTACACAACATGCAGAAGTGATAAGAAATGTACTAATAAAACTAAGCTGTTACTGTATTGTGGTTCAGAAGTTAAGGCAGATTTTGGTGGATATAATTTATATCCTTAGGTTTCTATTTTGAATTATTTGTCTTTTGTATCACTCTCTTCCTCCCATAATGTGATCTTTTTATTTTCTAAGTATCTTTCCTTTTTTTACGATTATCTTAAAATTATGAAAAACAAGCAAACAAAAAACTAAGCCATTTTGACTAGTAAAATTAAATAGCTCGGGTAGTATTATATTTTCGCAAACTATTTGGAAGTTGGCTTCCTAGGGCTAAATACTTAGTAACTAATTTTTTTTTTTTTGTGGGGGGGCTGTAATGGTTATATTTAATTCTATAGTAAATTCTACTTGTTAACTGCCTTTCAATGTGTTATTATAGCATTAGTATTAAAATGTTATGGAGCCCTATGTGCGTCATACTCATGTCAATTTTGAGCTACTGCCCAGCTACTGAGTGGCCCGGGCTGTAATTTCATTTTTTACGCACGTCCACTGAGTGCGCCGGATATTTTCCAGCACATGGCAGTAGCCGGGCAGTAATCGGCATTGTACACACATAGACCATTACTGCCCAGTTAACACGAGAGACTTTACTAGGCCAATGGGTGGCAGTAAGATCTGAGGCCCAAAATGGACATGCACCAATTTTTTATTTTACCGCACGTTCATTTTCGTCCCAAACAAAAAGGCCTCGTTTTGCAGGTGTGCTGAAAAATGGACCTGCGCATGTCCAATACACGTGTCTACACCAGCGCAGGCCACTTTTTGGCACACATTAATAAAAAGACCCCTACATTTTTTTTTTTTTAAAAGGAAAGGCAATTCAGTTACTTAAAAAAAAAAAAAAAACAGCCTGTCTCTTCCATTCCTTGGCTTCATATGAAAGTCTTAATCCATTACTTGCTCATAAATCCACTTACAGGCTTGCTCTGAAATAAATGACTGTCAAAAACTATATCAATCATGTAGTAATTCCCCTGAATCTATAAGCATGTAATTAAAGAAAATACATGACTATGAATCTGTACCATTTCAAGTGCATCCTTACCTTTACTGGGTCCAGTCTGTGCAAACATAATAAGAATCCAGTATACCTGAAGCCAAAATTGGCTAGCATTTATTAAAAAATCATCTGTAGAAAATTACATCATCAAACAATAATCTGTACATATAGACAAATGTACATAAAGCCATGATAAGGGCCAAATTATAACAGCATTAGTTCTCTGTATTCTTAAACAAATTCTGACGCCCCTTTCACACAGAATTAATGGGTAACTTTTCAAGTATGGCTCAGTTTCATTCGGCACAAAGGCTCCCAGGCACAGTGGTTGTACCGAATCTTCCTGTTGCACTGATCTACTAACATCTTTTGGGTCAGTAACAGTGTAAAATTTTCCATTTAGGTCTGGCTGGAGTCCATGAAAGAAATCCCCAGTAGCAAACTGGAGCAACTCTTGGACCAAATCTTCATCTCTGAAGTATAAAATGTAATTTGTGGGGCTAAAGTCTGTATCCATAGCCCAAGGTTTAAGAAGTAAAGTATTTCGCTTCCTGTGGCTAGACGAGGGCATTTACAAGTTGAACTTTAGATAAAGAGATGGCAGAACAGCTGGAGCAGTAGCACAAGGAGCAGCAGTGTGGAGCCTAAGGACTCTGGAGGAGCTGTGGAGCGAACTTGCGCATGGTCCCCACCTGCCCCCTTGGGCTCCGATGCCTCCTCAGGCCCCTCCTCCTCATCTTCCTCCACTGCTTCCTCTTCCTCTTCCTCAGCGGGTTCATTACCTTCGTCCTGGCTGCCCAAGAAGCAGAGGCGACCCATGTTGCCCTTCAGCACCTCACAGAAAGGCCGCTCCACGCCATCACATATGCAGTGTGCAAGACGTGGGCCTGGGGGCGTGGCAAGCAGCAGGCGGATGGTGTGGCGGCAGGCAGCTGTGCAGCGTCGCCCATTGAACAGTTGCCCGCAGCGGCTCAAGTAGGCACTGAGGGTTGTGCCACACGCGGGCTCCTGCTCACAGCGTCTCCGTGCATCCATGCAGCCCAGGCCAGCTGCGGCAGGCCTTGGCAGGCAGGGCTCGATGACAGCCTTCAGGTGCCGGCAGCGAGCATCTGTCCCACACTCGCAGCTCTCCAGGGCGGCACCGGCACGCGTTTCATTGAGGCGCACGAGAGCCCCAATGCAATGACTGGGACAGGACGTCGGGAGGTGCCCATCTGACTGCAGCACCGGCTCACAGGCTGCCTGGTATTGGCCATAGGCAGAGGCACAGGTGGAATCCTCCTGGCAGCGTAGAAGTGTCTCCCAGCAGGGACCCACTGAGCCTGCCCCAGTGCAGAAGAACAGCCAATGCACAAGAAGCAGCCAGCCCAGGGCCCCAAACCTCTTGTTCCCTTCACATCTCCTGCACCTCCTCATTGCACTTTTGCAACAGCCCCCATGCACTCTACTCCAGCTCCCTAAAGCTGAAGAGCTGCTGGGCAGGGGCACGACCCAGCCGGCACTACTCACACCCTCTTGGGCTGGATTCCAGTCTCTATAGCACTGATCCGTCCTCTTGGAATCTTCTAGGCCTCTGCCACCATCTCTGGGTTCTGAGTCCAGTTTCTGTAATAACGATCAGACCTCAGCAGTCTCTTCCCCTGTCCTCTGTGAAGCCAGGACTATCTCAGCCCTGTTCAAGTGTTTGTAATCCAGCTGCGCCTTCCTGGACCCTTTAATCCTGTCCCAGTTGGGCCTGAGATTTGGAACTGTTGGGCTCTGTGTGTCAGGGCTCACCCTCCTCGTCCTCTGTGCAGTGGTTACTCAACTGGTGTCCTGTCCCCTGTGCACTCTCTACGCTTCACTGCCCAGCCGGTCCCTTGGCAGAAAGGGGGTTTGTCCTACATGCAGGAGGGTGGGGGGAGGGAGGGGGCTTCATTCCCACACTCGATGCCTTCTAAACTAGTGCAGCTGCTATTGTTTTTCCTCCTCTTCTTCTCACCTCCCCTCTGCACTTGGAGATCCCAGATGAAAATGTTATAAATACTGTTACCCCCCCTCCCTCCTTTATAAGCACAGGCAGCCTGTGTGGTCCTCAGGCATTCCCACTGCACCAAGCAATAGTATAGAGGAGCCAGGGGTAGCCGGCACACCAGGGGCCATAACAGTGCCAAGTGGTAGGTGTGAGCTGCCCCTTCTTCAGGAATAAAGACTATAATCTATATAATGATATAATACAGATACACACAGGAAATCAGACCACTGCACTAGTAACTGGGGATCTGAGCGAGGTTTGCCACTGGTTAGACAGCAGAGACTGGTTTTATGCTGAGGTTGGGTTTGGAGGGGGTGGGGGCTGCTTTCTATTCTGGCTCCTAGTGAAAGGAGAGAATAGCATTTTCTAGCTGGGTTCACCCCTTTTATGTTAGATGGGCCGTGCAGTGGGCTAGAACTTTTATGCCACAGAAGATTGTTCACGCCTTGCAGCCTGTCAATGGGGGCTTTTCTTACACTGCATCCATTTTACAGCCACCTCCTTCACAAAGCGCTCTTGAGAACCCACAAAGACCAACAGTTCACTCCATTTCCCCTGGCTGCTGAAATGGAAACTAACTTGAATTGCCCCTTCCCCCAGCCTTTTCCCCTGGAGTCAGGGGGGAGGGTCTGGTAGATTCCCCGGGATCTTTTGACAGCTAGACAATATTGCAGCTTCTAAATCCTAAAGTGAGGAGGGGCAATAGGCGCTTGGACAAAAAAGGGAGTCTGACATCCCAGAGAAATAAACTTTGATAAAAATAGCTAATAAGTTGTTCAGGTACCTTTTTTTTTTTTCCGAGCTCAGGGAAGCCGTTTCCTAATTTGTACAACTTTTCCTATTCAATCTTAAACATGTTTTCACTGTCCTCTGTTTTGATATTGTTAGAATTTATTTTTGGTGTGGGATGTGTGTGTGTTTTAACAATTATACCAGGTTGTTAAGAGTGGAGTGCTGTTAATCCACATAGTAGCAGTTGAACTGCAGGCATGACCTAAACACTTGTAAGCAGATTGCCAGCTTTTTAAGATCATAATAACATTTTGAAATATTTGTGTTTGGAGTGCTGCTTTTCCTCCTCTTCTTCTGCATCTTGAGGGAGGGGATGGAGGAAGTGATTGATTTAGGGTCAGGCTCTTAGGCTTAAGTACTATTATTTATTTATTTAGATTTTGCTCACGCCTTTTTCAGTAGTAGCGCAAGGTGAGTTATATTCAGGTACTCTGGATATTTCTCTGTCCCAGGAGGGCTCACAATCTTGCAGGCAGATGATCAAAAGCAAATGCTGGCGCTAGAGGCTGTTAGCGCCATACTAGTGCCGGTGTTTGCTACCGCCCCATGATCAGAGCCCTCGAGCGCGTGAAACAACGCGCTCGAGGTCTCTTAGCGCAAGTAGCCTGCAAATGCATGCTAATCAGCGCTTAACGCATTCATCCTCAATGATCAGCATCCAGCGCGCCAAAGATTGGGTCGCTGGCTGCGACAAGCCCTACGCCAGCTCCGAGCTGGCGTTAGGGTTTGCAGATCATTGGGGAGGAATGGTGAGCCCTGTCCAGCATGCATTTGCATGCTGGCAGGCCCCCATTCCCTACTACTACTACTATTTAGCATTTCTATAGCACTACAAGGCATACGCAGCGCTGCACAAACATAGAAGAAAGACAGTCCCTGCTCAAAGAGCTTACAATCCCCCCTACAGCAAACCTGCCAGCGAGGGCAGTTGAGGACGTCCAAATTTTGGACGTTTCTGTGACGTGGCAGTTGAGGACGTCCAAATTTTGGACGTTTCAGCAATGGGCAGTTAAGGACATCCAAAATTGGATGTTTCTATGAGAAAGACGTCTTTCTCATAGAAACATCCAATTTTGGATGTACACTACTGCCCCGCCACAGAAACGTTCAAATTTTGGACGTCCTTAACTGCCCCGTCGCTATACCTCCAACACCCCCTTGAAATTTGGCCGTCCCTGCAACAGGGCAGTTGAGGACGTCCATCTTCCGATTTAAAGATGGGCATCCTTCTCTTTTCATTGATCTCCAGCTCAGACCTGTCAAACAAGTGCTGGAGGATTGTGCTAAGCACATGCTCAGGCACAATTCTCCCACACTTCTACCCCATAATCAGAGATAATTGCACTGCTTAAATTTGCATGCATTATCTCTGATCATAGGTCTAATTAGAGCGCTGTTTGGAACAGCACAGGGCTTTTGATCATCTGTCTGTAAGTTTGTACCTGAGGCAATGGAGGTTTAAGTGACTTGCCCAAGATCACAAGGAGCAGCAAGGGATTTGAACTGGCCACTTCTGGATCACAAGACCAGTGCTCTAACCACTAGGCCACTCCTCCACTCCCCTATTAGAATTACTCTATTCTTTGACTGCACAGTGGGGTTTGATAGATCAGTAGCTGATATGCAGCTGCATAAAAGCGACATGTCAGTCCGGATATGGATGTGATGGGATGTGAAATAGTGACTCAAGACAGTGGTTTTTTTGGGTCACCTCTAGCTCTTGTGCTGTATGTAACAGTAAGGGAAGATTTACAGTATATGGCTGTGTGTATGCTTCCCCTTACTTTTCCTAATAGTACTGGTTGGTGGCTGGCAGCCTTCTTTTCTGTCAGCCAGTAAGAAGAGTGAGTTGTTGGTGGATTTCTCTAGCAATCCATCCCAGCATTTTGTCTCTAGGCTGTACCTTTGAACTGCTGTTTCCCCCCCCCCCTATGTACTTCTTGCACCTGTTCTAGTGCATAAGGTACTCGGACCTTCTGGCACCAGATCCTGCTAGAGGGTAAAAGCAGTTTCTGATAGTGACTGGGAGGGACCCTAGAAGCAGGGGAGGAGTTGGACCTTCTGAAGGGGTGTTGCTAGTGGCAGTAGTGTACTCCCCCGAAGAAGATTTAAACTCTAACTTTGCCCCCAAAATTTGTCTTTGGAACCTCTCCTGCCACTGACTGACCATACCTGTCAAAGGAGAGCCCCATTTGTGCCAATATGCCTGTAGCTGGCCCCGAGACAGAGAGAGAGAGAGAGAGAGAGAGAGAGAGAGAGAGAAATTGAGAATCAATCCATCTACACGGCTGCCGAGAGACTAGGCTGGGCCTGGGGCAAGGCCTCCCCGCCTCCGCCCCCCCCCCCCCGCTGCTCCCTGCCGCTCCCCCCGCCGCTGCCACCTCCCATCTCTGCCACCCCCGTCGCTCCCCCATCCCCCGCTGCCGCCCTCCCGTTCAGGGCCGGTCTTAGCAAGTGCGGGGCCCTATGCAGACCAATTTGATGGGGCCCCACCCTAGCCCTGCCCCCACCCTAGCTCCAGGGCCGGCTACCCCTCCCTCTGAGTTCCCGGGCTGCTCCCTCTGAGCTCCAAGGCCCCCAGCTCCAGGGCGTTCCCCCCCTAGGGCTCCCAGCTCCAAGGCCCCCCTCCCTCCCGGTCATTTTTTAACACCCCCTCCAAAATCCAGTACTAGGTATGCCGAGAATACAAAACACTCTAGGACCTATTGAGCAATTCTACCATACCATAAGCAGTCATTTCTACGAATCACACAAAGAAAAGGAAAACATCTTAAAACACTACAGTGAGCACTAGAACATCAATTCACCTATTGTAAAATGAAACCTGACAGAATAGTACAGATCATCGATCCTGCACAGTCAATGCCAACTGAAAGCCATGTCTTTTTCACAAACACAGATACACCCTAATCCACTATAGAATAAGTACTAATATTTAAACTTTCTATTTAGACAAAAATTAAACTGAACCCCCAAGATGCCAGACTCTGCATACAATTCAACACCACAGAAACAGAAAATGACCCCTAGTACTGTGCAAAATATAAAGACAGCAGATGTAAATTTGAAAAAACTAACAAATACCAATCACCACTTTACAAATTAACAAATAGAAATAAAACAAATACAGAAAATAAAATAATCCCATTTTATTGGACTAATACATTTGGCTTCCAGAGGCCAAAATCTCCTTCCTCAGGTCAATACAGTATAGTACTGTTACAGTATCCTATCCTGACCTGAGGAAGGGGGTTTTCTTCTCTGAAAGTTAAGTCGAAATGTATTAAAAGTAGTCCAATAAAAAGATTACCTTATTTACATATTCTATTTATAAACATTTATTAACACAGCTACAATACTATATCCTAAAGCAAAAAAATAAAAATATATATTTTATTTACAGTTTGTTGTCTCTGGTTTCTGCTTTCCACATCTTCTTTTCACTGTCTTCCTTCCATCCAGCATTTGTCATCCAGTGTCTGCCCTCTCTGCTGTCCCCTCCATCCAATGTCTGCCCTCTCTCCCTGCGCCTTCCATCCACATCTGCCCTCTATCTCTGCCCCTTCCATGATCCATCCACCATCTGCCCCTGTCTGCCCTCTCTCTCTCCCCCATCCATTCACTGTCTGCCCTTTCTATCCCTGCCATCCACTGTCTGCCCTTTCTCTCTGCCCCTTCAATCCACAATTTGACTTCCCTCTCCCATCCATCCGGGGTTTGCCCTCCCTCTCGCTACCCCATCCAGAATCTGCCCCTCTCTCCGCCCCTTTTTCAGTCCCCAGTTCCAGCCCCACTATCCCACCAGTCCCCCATTTCAGCCCCAGCCTTTTTCTCCCACCAGTCCCGAGCTTCAGCCCCCCAGCCACTTCTCCCTATCCCGTTTTCAGCCTCCAGTCCCAGTACTAGCCCCCTTATCCCACCTACCCTCCTTTTCAGCCCCCAGTTCCAGCCCACTTCATCCACATGCCTTGTATTAGGGCCCCCTTTTCAGAACCATTCTCCCACCTGACCCACGCATGCCCCATTTTCCCACCAGCCCCAGGCATGGCCCCCATTTTCCCATATGGCCACTTCTCAGACCCCAGTGCCTGCCCCCTTCTCCCATCCAAGAACCCCAGTCCCCTCCTCACCCGTCCCCTTTAACCATCCAAGAACCCCCTCCCCACCCTTCTCCCATCCATGAACCCCCTCCCCACCTCGGTCCCCTTCTCCCATCCAAGAACCCCAGTCCCCTCCCCACCCATCCCCTTTAACCATCCAAGAACCCCCTCCTCACCCCCTTCTCCCATCCATGAACCCCCTCCCCACCTCGGTCCCCTTCTCCCATCCAAGAACCCCAGTCCCCTCCCCACCCATCCCCTTCTCACATCCAAGAACTCCCTCCTCAGTCCCCTTCTCCCATCCAAGAACCCCAGTCCCCTCCTCACCTGTCCCCTTTAACCATCCAAGAACCCCCTCCCCACCCTTCTTCCATCCATGAACCCCCTCCCCACCTCGGTCCCCTTCTCCCATCCAAGAACCCCAGTCCCCTCCCCACCCGTCCCCTTTAACCATCCAAGAACCCCCCTCCCCACCCCTTCTCCCATCCGTGAACCCCCTCCCCACCTCGGTCCCCTTCTCCCATCCAAGAACCCCAGTCCCCTCCCCACCCGTCCCCTTCTCACATCCGAGAACTCCCTCCTCAGTCCCCTTCTCCCATCCAAGAACCCCAGTCCCCTCCTCACCCGTCCCCTTTAACCATCCAAGAACCCCCTCCCCACCCCCTTCTCCCATCCGTGAACCCCCTCCCCACCTCGGTCCCCTTCTCCCATCCAAGAACCCCAGTCCCCTCCCCACCCGTCCCCTTCTCACATCTGAGAACTCCCTCCTCAGTCCCCTTCTCCCATCCAAGAACCCCAGTCCCCTCCTCACCCGTCCCCTTTAACCATCCAAGAACCCCCTCCCCACCCTTCTCCCATCCATGAACCCCCTCCCCACCTCAGCTTTAGAAATGTTAAGTAGTAGTCTCCTTCCCATTTGAGAACCCCCTCCCCACCCTTCCCCCCACCTGAGAACCCCCACCCCACACACCCTTGTCCCATCTGAGTCCCCCCCCCCCCCAACCTACCTACTAGCTTTGTTCTCCGGTCCCCACCACCCTCACTGGCTTTAAAAAAAGACTGTGGAAGCGCCAGAGGGACAGGCAGCGCCTCGTGTCTGCCCTCCCTGCTACTAAAAATGTCTTCGACGTCGTCATTGGGCCTTCTCACATTGAGTCCCGCCCACCCTCGCGGTAATTGGAAGTTACCTCAGAGAAGGGCAGGACTCAATGTGAGAAGGCCCAATGACGACGTCGAAGACATTTTTAGTAGCAGGGAGGGCAGACATGAGGCGCTGCCTGTCCCTCTGGCGCTTCCACAGTCTTTTTTTAAAGGTAGGACAGGGTGGGAGCAGCGGGTGCAGGGCACCCCCCACCCGCTGACAGCCGGGGCGGACCGCCCCCACCACTCCGCTGTCGCGCGCCATCCGAGGGAGGGAGGACTGGAACTCGGGCGGTCGGGGCGACCTTAGGCACGCCGCGCGGGGCCCCCCTGAGCGCGGGGCCCTATGCGGCCGCCTCGGTCGCCTCGCCTTAAGACCGGCCCTGCTCCCGTTGCTCCCCCCCCCACCGCCGCTGCAGTCCGTGGTCTCACCTGCCTGCCTCCACGGCTCCGGGCCCCCTGCATACAAGGTGGCAGTCGCAGATCGCCTCTCTTCTGGCCTTCCCTCCCTGTGTCCCACCCTCGTCTGATGTAACTTCCAGTTTTCACGAGGGTGGGACACAGGGAGGGAAGGCCCAAAGGGAGGCGATCTGTGACTGCCACTTTGAATGCAGGGGGCCCAGAGCCGAGGAGGCAGGCAGGTGAGACCGCAGACTGTAGCGGCAGGGGGGAGCGACAGGGGGCAGCAGCGGGGGGGGGGGGGCGGAGGTGGGGAGGCCTTGCTCCGGGCCCGGCCTAGTCTCTCGGCAGCCCTGAGGATGGATTGATTCTCTCTCTCTCTCTCTCTCTGACCCCGGCGCCGGGCCCCGCTTGGAGGCCTGGGCCCGGGGAATTTTGTCCCCCCCCCCGCCCCCCCTCTCGGTGGTCCTGTCCATCTATACCAACTGGTTAGACAGTAGTGGCACTTGCAAGAGCAAGGATTCAGAGACTGGGGAAACTGATAGATCCGAAACACAGTGCTGACATGCTATAGTGAGAAGGTGTGGGGATCCTTGTCACCCCGTATAGGGAAGGAGAATGCTTGGGGAACTCAGCCTTGCCACCCAGGCAGCCCATGGGACCCTACATCTATGGCAGAGTGGAGGGAAATCTAAGAAAAGGAGAGTAACATCTTGTACTGTAGCAGGCAACAGCAGCAAAGGCATTGGTTAATGTGTGTGACCCTCACCTTGTTCAAGTGAGACATTTTTCATCTGTTCTTCATAAATTGAAAGTGCAGTACAGTTCCAGTTTTTTTAATGTTACTTTATGGGGATTTTTGTGTGTGTAGAAGTTTGATGCCTTGCTTGCCCAGCCCTCCAACCTTAAGGCTGGCCCTGACCCTGATCCCACCAAATAAATTCTTTGTGTACCCCTACTCCTACCATCCCGGACAGTGACTAGGCATCCGCCTAGCTCACCTATACTACCAAGAGGCTTACATAAATGGTGCCCGAATAGGGACATTAAAAGCAAGCAAAGAAGTGAAAACTACATCATATGAATGTAGAGAAATGATTTTTAAAATTTTTTTCCACTTTGGCTTACAAATACTGAAATGGAACGGAGCTAAATTACCTGGCCACATGGACTGGATTTCTCTGGCACAGAGCAGGTGGGAAGGCAGCCAGTCAGCCCAAAAAATTCAAACCAGCAGTAAGAGCACAGTTCTGGACTGTAACTCTGTGTTTCTGGGTGTTGAAGATGGAGTACAAAGGATCGTGACTGAGGAGAGGTACAAAGGAAAACCTGAGTGAAGAGTCCCGTGAGTGAGACACTTGTATCTTGAACCAACACTGAGAACGAACAGGCAACCAGTGCAACTGAATAAGTAATGGAGATGCATGATCCCACCGCTTAGCTTTGCATAAGAAACGGGCAGCAGAGTTGTGGAGAGTTTGAAGGCGACGGGAGAAGATAGACGTGAATACCACAGTAGGCCGTGCTGCAGTAATCAATGCAAAGAATAATAACAAAAGCATGAATAAGTGTATGGAGAGAGGAGAAGTCAAGAGAGTGATTGATAGGCCGGATCCAATGCAATCAATCAAAACCTTTTTTGATAACTTGGGAGACCTGACGATCGAACGCTAACTTGGAATCAAAAATAATCCCGAGGTAGAAGAAACCGGGGTGATAGGTAGATTGACCAGATGCAGTGGAATGGAAGGAGTACAGAATAAGTTGCCACAAACTAATAATAGAAATACATAGAGAAGAACTGAAATCCCCAAGCAGTCAGACTGCAGGCCAGTGGCATAGCCAGTTGGATAATTTAGGGTGGGCCTGATCCCAAAGTGGGTGGGCAGAAAAATTTGTCCTTACCCCTCCCCCATGCCCCTCCATACTCAACATAGGAGTACCTAAGCTGGCAGGGATCCCCAAGCCCCACCAGCCAAAGACCTCATCCTGGCCAGAACTCTTCCAACCTAGTTAACTGGTGGCAGTGTCCCCAAGCCACCACCACCACCTCCCACGCATGCTCAGTTTTTCATGCATGCGCAGGGGTGGGGCCAGAGGGGCAAGCGAGAGTGGTGTTGGCTTGGGGACACTGCCACTGACTGCCTAGGTTGGAAGGGTTCTGGCCAAGAGGAGGTCTTTGGTTGGCAGGGCTTGGGAATCCCTGCCAGTCACACTAAGAGAGCACCAATTTTGGGTGGGCCTGAGCCAAAGTGGATGGGCCAGTGGGCCCACCCATGTATATACCTCTGCAGCACGTAGTGCAACAACAGAGAAATAGGAGGAGATGCACTTTCTCCTGTGCTGTGTAAAATATAAAGGTAGCAGATAGAAATTCGCAAATCTGACAGTCCACCTATAGAAATAGGTAGAAGCTGGATCCCCTGTATCTTGCCATATCTGCCTTAAATAAAATCCATGGGATCAGCTGGTTTTTGTTTTGACTGTGCAGACTAACTGTTCACACCAAGTTATTGTTTGGATTGCACTAACAGATCTGGCTTTTATCCACTGACATCCATTGGAGATTTGAGGATCTGGAAGGTTAATGACAGTTCTCCACTACAAGCAAACAATTTGGATTTAAACTGGCTGTTCAGAAGGATTTCAATGTTTGAAACTACAAGCAAACAATTACCCTGATACTTTTATCAAGCTGAGCCTGCCACGAAGTCTGTAAAAACAGGATCTGTGATTTTTAATTTAAAGTGGATTTACTTAGATTTTATATAATTATTTTATTTATTTATTAGTTTGAGATCTGGTGAATCCAGCTTTAACCCATTCTCTCCAATCACTAAACTGAAAATAAAATCATTTTTTCTAACTTTGTTTTCTAATCACATTGGTCTAAGACTCTGGTTCCTGCAGTCCTGTATCTTCTCTTAGCTCTGTTTCCAGGGTCTCTGTCCATATGCCCTTTCTTTTCTCTCCTGTCTTCTTCTCTTCCTCCCCTACATTCACTTGACACTAATCTTGCACGTTCAGCTTTTTTCTAGTGATTTTTCTACCTTTTTACCTTCTCATATTTTACCTCTCTTTCTCACCAGTTTTCAAGCTGCCTCTTTTTACTACTGTAGCTTTCCATCTCTGTCTCCTTCCCCCATCTTTCCGGCTTCCCTCTCTATCTCGTTCCCCAGTGCTCAGTACTTCCTCTCTCTCTCTCTCCTTGCCTACATGCCCAGTAATATTCCCTCTAAGGAGTGCAGGAGTCCTCCCCCCATGTTCCTATAATTGGAAGTGATGCAGGAATATAATAGTTTCAATTGTGAAGGGGCAGGTACATCTGCTGGGAATCCTACAGAACTTGCCATTAACTGTTTAAGCCGTGATATTGCTGTACCACTTCCAGTGGTACAAACACTGAGGGAGTATTGGTATTAAGCATCTCCTCCATGTTTCTCCTATCTCCAGTCTAGCATCTCTCCTCTGCTTATTTTCTCTTTCCCCCATCCCCCAGGTGCCCAGAATCTCCCCTCTGCTCCCTTTTCCTCCCCGTCCCCTGGAATCCACCCTCCATACCCAGTAACCAGCATCTCCCCCTTGCATCCTTTTCCTTCTGTATTCAGAATCTCCCCCTCTTCCCCTCACTGCAGCCATGCCATATCTTCCAACTAAAAGGCCTTACAGTGCATGTGTGCATTTAACACCTGCCATGTCTTGTCCCCTCCAACTTAGACTTCTGGTTTCAGAGGGTGCAGGCACAGCAGGCTTTGAGCAGTACAAGAGTTCTAGAAATGATGCCATTTACTATAAGGGTTGCCTCTTTCCTGCATTCTGCAGCTCCTCAAAACTGCCTCCCTGGTCAGCAAAATCAGCCCAAGCTCCTGCTCCCTGTCCGGAGAGTGAGGCAGTTAGTGAGGCAGTTGCCACAGGGGCTTTCTTGGGGCTCTTGCTGCCACCCCCAAAAATTTGACACCTGAGGCAGCTGCCTCACTCTGCCTAGTAGTAGAGCTGTCCCTGACCTCCTCTCTCTGGTAATGTTTGGTACTAGAATATTTGTGAAATTGAACTTTTCATAGCTGTTCTCTGTTTCTCTGTCTAAGGGAGGAGGGGCAAGGTGTGCGTTCTTGTTCAGAATGTACTTGGATGTCATTTATAT
Organism: Microcaecilia unicolor; assembly: GCF_901765095.1. Classification (NCBI taxonomy): domain Eukaryota; kingdom Metazoa; phylum Chordata; class Amphibia; order Gymnophiona; family Siphonopidae; genus Microcaecilia; species Microcaecilia unicolor. The sequence continues at coordinate 656,436,833 of NC_044031.1, read as the reverse complement.
TTCTGTACACAACAGCAAGCAACAGATACTAGAGCAGACCTGGAGTCCAAGAAGAATCTCTATTAGAATAGACCCAACATGGCCACACTTCACCAATTAGGCTGTATCGGGGATTTACAAACCACTATTCAATAGAACATACAGAAATATAAACTGTAAATATAATTAGAAAACAATTAAAATCCATGCACAAAGACATGCAGAAGAATTAAAAACATGCAATAATGAAACATAACCATATTCAAATGCTCAAAATCATAAAATCTTGGAAAGTAAAGAAATAACAACTTAAAAAATAAAAAAATCTTTTAACAAAGGACTCTTACAGTCTTTTTAAAGTAGACTCTATTCACTTTCTATCCACTTGCCTCTTGTGAGCTTCACCACTTACTGGAACTGAAGCAGGCTGTTAACAATGAAAGTGTGTGCTGAGCACTTTTAAAAATGGATTATTCTTTATCACAGTTTTAACTTAACCTCTAGATCCACACAGTACAGAGGCAATTTTATAAATCTGTTTCAGGCAGGTAAAACTCTGATTTATGTGTGTAAAAGTATGCCTAAAAGTATGCAGTGTGCAAGTAGGTATATAATTGTACAGTAGATATGCTCAGGGAAGGGGTTTGGGTGGACAAATTCACCATGTACATGCTTATTTTATAAAATACATGTGTATGAGCATAATTTACATGCCATCCTTTATACCTCCTCTTGAGCAAGCATATATGTAGTGGAGGAGTAGCCTAATATTTAATGCAGTGGACTTTGATCCTGGCAACCTGGGTTCAATTCCCACTGCAGCTCCTTGTGACCTTGGGCAAGTCACTTAGGGCCCCTTTTACTAAGCCACATAAGAGTCTACGTGAACCCAACGCATGCCAAAATCGACTTACTGCCCGACTATCATGTGGCTCTTGCGGTAATTTCATTTTCGGCATGCGTCCGATAAATAGTTTTTTTTGGCATGCATAGCGGACGTGCGCAGGTCCTTACTGCCCACATTCTTTACCGCTAGGTCTATGGCTGGCAGTAAGGTCAGAGACCCAAAATGGACGTGCGGCAATTTTGATTTTGCCACACGTCCATTTTCGGGGGGGGGGGGGAGGAAGAGGCCTTTTTTACAGGCGTGCTGAAAAATGGATTGGTGCGTGCCCAAAACCTGCGCCTACACTACCACAAGACACTTTTCAGCACGCCTTTGTAAAAGGACCCCTTAACGCGCCATTGCCCCAGGTACAGAAACTTAGGGCCTCTTTTACAAAGCCACGCTACCAATTCTCGGTGCGGCAAATGAGAGGAAGCCCATTCAATTTGATGGGCTTCCTCTCATTTACCATGCTGGGGGGCCCTTTCACTAAGCCATGTAGGCAACTATGCGTGCCCAATGTGCGCCAATTCGTAACTACCACCTGGCTACCATGTGGCCCGTGCGGTAATTTCATTTTTTATGCGTGCTGACTACACGCCGTGGAAAATTTTCTGGCGCATGACGCTGATCGGGTGGTAATCGGTATTGTACACACACTGACAATTACCGCCTGGTTAATGCGTGAGACCTTACTGCTAAGTCAATGGGTGGAGGTAAGGTCTCAGGCCCAAAATGGACACACGCCAATTTTCATTTTGCCGCACGTCCATTTTCGGCCAAAAAAGGGCCTTTTTTGTAGGCGTGCTGAAAAATGGATTGGTGCGTGCCCAAAACCTGCGCCTACACTACCACAAGACACTTTTCAGCACGCCTTTGTAAAAGGACCCCTTAACGCGCCATTGCCCCAGGTACAGAAACTTAGGGCCTCTTTTACAAAGCCACGCTACCAATTCTCGGTGCGGCAAATGAGAGGAAGCCCATTCAATTTGATGGGCTTCCTCTCATTTACCATGCTGGGGGGCCCTTTTACTAAGCCATGTAGGCAACTATGCGTGCCCAATGTGCGCCAATTCGTAACTACCACCTGGCTACCATGTGGCCCGTGCGGTAATTTCATTTTTTATGCGTGCTGACTACACGCCGTGGAAAATTTTCTGGCGCATGACGCTGACCGGGTGGTAATCGGTATTGTACACACACTGACAATTACCGCCTGGTTAATGCGTGAGACCTTACTGCTAAGTCAATGGGTGGAGGTAAGGTCTCAGGCCCAAAATGGACACACGCCAATTTTCATTTTGCCGCACGTCCATTTTCGGCCAAAAAAGGGCCTTTTTTGTAGGCGTGCTGAAAAATGGATCTGTGCGTATCCAATACATGCATCTACAACAGCGCAGGACATTTTTCGGCGCACCTTAGTAAAAGGATCCCTGGAATTGCTAGCATGGCTTTGTAAAAGAAGTTCTTAGGTTGTGAGCCCTCTAGGGACAGAGAAAGTACCTGCATAGAAGTGATTAGTAGTAATAGTACCCCTCCCCCCCCCCCCCCCCCCCCCCAAATGTGGGCAGGATTTGTGCTAGTGTTTTATAAAGACACATAAAGCTTAACACATGCTAAATGCTAAGAAGCCCAGTTTATACCTATGGGCTTCTGAGCATTTAGCGTGCATTAATTCTGTTAGTGCGTGCTAAGTTTTTGTAAAGAGACCCACAGACACTTATTGGCTTGGTAAAATAAAAATTAAAAAAAAAATAAAAAGGTGCCTTCCTACCCAATTATCCTCTATATGTCCTCGTTCCCCAGGATTTTTGCCTTGTTAGCTAAGCTGAAATGGAGTGTTTTTCAGTTTTTGAAAGTGAGAACCAAATAATTTGCAGTTAATTTTGGAAGATGAAAAGTATTTCCATTGGCTTTGTGCTGTTTTCTTCATAGTTATATTCTGTACTTTACAGGATTATGCTACCTGAAATAAATTTAGTGCACTTTCTGCTGCTGTATCTGAAAAAGTTGCAAAAAATGTCTTCCCTCATCTCATCATCCAAAGAAATTTTCTTTACCTTCTTCTCCTTAAGGGGTCCTTTGCCAAGCCGCACTAAAATGTGTCCAACACTGTTGTCAGTGCGTGGTTTTCTGTGCCCTGTGGTCAATTTTAGTATTTTGGTAAAAATGGCCTCCTTTCCATATTTTTTGGTAATGACCATGCTCTAATTTTACCATTGGCGTGTGGCCTTTACCGCGGGAGTCCTTACCACCAGGAGGCAGTAAGGTCTCCTGTGCAATGCCTGCACTAATTGGGTTGCATGTGGTAATGTGCTCGCATTAGCTGATTAGAGCAGGCTTTCCTGCTCTCTGTCCATTGGCATGTCTCCTGCGCTGAAAAATAAAAAATATTTTCCAGTGTGGGATTAGCATGCGCTAAGTGAAAAACTTCTGCAGGACGCCTCAGTGTGTCCTGTGATAGTGATGTTTTGTGAACATTAGGCCCACGTTAGGCGTACTGCACCTTAGTAAAAGGGCCCCTAAATCTTTTAAATTAAAGTTTTTGAATGTCTTTCTTTTCGTGGTTGCTCCCCTCTGGTTCTGAGATGGCTAGACTGTTTTCTCTTTTTCTGTTCACCAAGTCTATTTATAATAGCAGCTTATATTGTGTAATACAGAAGGAGAAGCCTGGCTACAGGGAACATTGGTAGCCATATTTAAAGTGGGTCTACAGTATTTTTGTTATTGTCTCTTAATTTTGCGAAATGCACAAGTTGCTGATGTTTATCTGCCGCCATACAGGAAAATATGTGCACATGTATTGGACACACGATAGACAACAGGGATGGAATTAGAACATGTTTGAAACGGTGGAGGCCAGAACAGTAATTGAACTGTGAATGCACCGAACTATGAACCTAATTGAAGGATGTGCAAAATACAAATAGATAATACAATGCTATTTAACATTTCTGTAGGTACTATAACAGTGATACAGTTTGAAGTCTTCACAATGAGCACAAATGTTCACAAGAGAGGCGATATATCGAGAATCTAGTAAACATTTAAAACAAGTTTGAGATTGGTGTAATTCCACCCCTCTTTGTGACTACCTGTAATGTAGGAGTGAAAGAGCCATGTGTGTATGGGGGGAGGAAGGGAATGTGAGATGAATACTCATGTCATTCAAATGTCACTCCACAATTGAGTTAACTTGGGCCTTACAGCTGAGGCTCTGCTGGGAGAGACCCACAGAAGTTGCCTTCATTCTTTGCATGTATTTTTTAAGCACAAATTTAATCTCTGTGTCCTAGGATCATACTATGAGCTTTTTCTAAGGTCCTACTTCATTCTAATGTATGTCAATGAGGTAAAATCTCTTCTTATAATAAGTTGGTTTATTCTGCTGAGAGAATCTCATTTTCTGCTAGTAAATAAAGTTTACGAGTATTGTGATGGTGGTAGAATAGTAGAAATTAGAAATTGCTGTGGATGGGCAGACTGAATAGGCCATATGGTCTTTATCTGCTGTCATTTCTGCTGTGTATGAACAGTGACTGTGTGACATGATGCATTTTCATGGAAATTCACATTCTCTTCAGACAAAAAGGGGAGACGCAGGCACACTGAACGGTGACGTCCTCCGGATGAACCCAGTGTATGGAAGCTCTCCTCTAGCTTAGGGCAATAGATAGACTTCTTTGTTTTGCTGCTTGAGCATGTGTGGATGTTCCTGCGTTATATTATACAATTGAGTTTAACTGTTGTTATAATTCTGCGGATGGTGTTGTTCACCATTACCCACTTCACCTATGTCATGCCACAGTTTTCTAGTTGCTTAATTTATTTTTTCATTTCAATAGTTATACTTCAGACTTATTTGGCTCACAGAGGGGTCCTTTTACTAAGGTGCACCGAAAAAGTGGCCTGCGTTGGTGTAGATGCGTGTATTGGGCGCACGCAGGTCCATTTTTCAGCGCGCCTGCTGAAAAATTCCTTTTTTTGGGGGGGGGGGGCTGAAAATGGACATGTGGCAAAATGAAAATTGGCGTGTCCATTTTGGGCCTGAGACCTTACTGCCACCCATTGACTTAGCAGTAAGGTCTCATGCATCAACTGGGCGATAATTATCAGCACATGTACAATGCTGATAACCACACGGTTAGCACTGCGCACCGGAAAATAAAAAAAATTTCTGGTGCATATAGCGGACGCGCGTCAAAAATGAAATTACCGCCCAGGCCACACGGTAGCCGGGCAGTAGTTCAAAATTGACACATGTAGGATATGGGTACATGCCTATGTGGCTTAGTAAAAGGGCCCCAGAGACTATACAAATGAGAGAGGTACAGTTGTTATCAGGTCGGTTTTTACACCTATTATGGATATATTCTTCTTTTCCTAGGATTCCACAATCATATTGCTGTCTGTTTATCTTTATGTATGGTTTATATGCAAATACAATATACAAATAATTATGTTATTCATGCCTGTAAGGTTGACTGATATTCTCCTTAATTGATTTTGTAATTATTATTGTTGAATATTCATTGGGTCAAGAATATGTACATGTTTTCCAAAACGAATAAGGGTACAGATAAATCTAAGATTATACTTTTTTAAGATAACAAGTGGTTCTCAGAAGAAATGCTGGATTGTCCCTAAATTGATATCATTTTCATAACTATTGTAATATACAGTTAATATACCAACATTTGTATTTAGGCTCAAAAATATCAATAGTTTCACAGTTTGCATATAAATATATGAGATTCAACCGATTGGTTTATTTAATGATACGTCACATTCCCCCCTGTTTACAAAGCTGCGCTAGTGGCTGTCGGTGCGGTAATGGTTAGCATTGCCACGTGGCTTTGTAATCAGGGAGGATTATTACTTTCATCCTAGCATATTGTTCTCAAACAATGAATCAAGCATAATATATCCTGTTTTTATCATGTCCACCATTTTTTATATGTTATTTATTTGATGGTTTTATTTGTGATATTATGTTTTTCTGTATGTTTGTAAGTATAGACTCCTGATGCAGGCATTGGGTTGCTGAAACATGGCACAGTGTCAAGTCTTATTCATATTAGCCTCTCAATAAAGTTTTATACATTTTTATTCTGGGGACCTTTATTTTCATTTTCTATCACCCTGTTTGGAAGTCCATTGATCCTTCTTACTCCTGGTGTGTTTTCAGAAAACTCTGGAACAACACAGGTTGTACCCAGGAAATCCATTCCTGGTTTTTCACTACCTGCCAGTAGAGGGCAGCAACAGTTTTTCAGAGAGGCTTGACAGTTCATCACCACAGATCGTTGGGGGCTGAAGATCATTGAACAGAGTTATAAAATAAACGTCTGTTCCCTTCCAGCTTTGAAACAACCAGACAAGACATTGAGAATTCCCTATTCACATATCCAACTCTTAGCCAAGGTGCTCCAAAGCCTCTTATGCAAAAGAGCAGTGGAGCCCAGCCCATACCAACAAACCAAAGAGGGCAGGGTTTCTACCTACTCCAAGCTCTTCCTTATACTAAAGAAAACTGGATGACTAGACTCACTAAAGTTTTATTTTTACTGTACTTGATAGCATGCCTCACTAGACAGCTTGATTATAGAAAATAGGATACAATAGGGTCTTTTTTTTTTTTTTGGAAGGCTCATCATACAATATAAGGGGGTAACAGTCAGATGTGCACTTGGGACCTTTTATATGAAGTTCACTACAGTGCCCCCTAGGGTAGGGTTACCATATGGCTCCAGAAAAAGGAGGACAGATTGAGCCAGTCCGGATTTTACTTTCATTGCTTTCAATGGAAGTAAAATCCGTACTGGCTCAATCTGTCCTCTCTTTTTTGGAGCCATATGGTAACCCTACCCTAGGGTGTTCCACTGCTCTGCTGGGATGTCTGTGTGGCCAGTCTAATAAGAATGCTGCCCCCCACCCCCCATTGATCCCAATGGCTTGATTTTGTGCTTTTTTCCCCTTGGACTTTTTTTTTCCCCAAAAAATGATTCTGTGATATTGTGAGCGAAGGTTGAGGGTGGGCCTTCACAATAACACAGCTGGGCAAGGTTGTAAATATGAAATAACTGCTTTATTAACTTAAATCTGAGGCCTGTTACTTCACAGACCTAGGAACAAAGGTAAAGACTCTTTACTTGGAGGGGGGAAAGTCTTGGCATGGACCTGGGGCTAACAGGGCTTAAAAATACAATCCATGGCCTGGCCAGTTTGTAAGTTTCTCTCTCTCTCTGTCTCTGTCTCTCTCTGGATTTCCAGGTCTGGCTCCAATCAGACCTCAGAACAAGACTCACAAGTCTTCAAATAAAAGATTGGCTTACCTCAGCCAGGTCACAGTAGCTAGAGGTATGCAGTAAAGGTATATGGTGAGGCTTCACTTCTTCCTTCCTTGGGCCTCCTTAGTCCCACTCTGGCCTTGCCTTTTATAGTTACTGGTTTTGGCTCCACTCCTCCCATCTCATGTTTCCTCCCTGGGCGGGGTTAAGGGTTTTAAGGTGGCTCGCAATACCTGAGGGTGAAGGGCAGGTTCTATATACCTCCTCACAGGTCCAAAATAATAGATGCACTGAGCAGAAAAACATCTAACAAATGACCATTTTTGAAACAAAAAATTGGATATTTTTTCTAGTTTGAAATTTGCCATGTTTGCTACTAGATTTTTGGACGTTTTCTGCAAAAAGTCCAAATTGGATTTAGATGTCATATGGAAAATCTCTCTCTGAATGTCTATCCATCGGACCAACAGAAGTTGAAACAGCTCATTCCAAGGACAGATATTGCTTTCCACTTGCCCGTAACCAATGATAGTGGAGGCAAAACTGGTCAGAGTCCTGAAGCTCCTTCAGGATCCTTCAAACTCCGAAGAGGTGATTTACCCTTTTTACATCTTTGGCCATGTGCCTGCAACTGGCACCACAGGTCTAGAAGTTACGTAGTGCTGTCTGGTCTCACTCTGCTGGCATTAGTGGGGCTGGTTCTGGCCTTCCAAAACGCCTAGTTTCCACTCACAGCCATGGAGGATCCAGGATCACAGAAGTCTGTCTGACAGATCCAGTGCCTTCTCCTCTCAACTGTGGTGCTGCAGGTCTAGATGTTAAGCAGAGCAGCCTGGTCTGAATATTCTGACATCAGCAGGGCTAACTCGGCCCTCCCAAAATACTGGGGGGTCCTTTTACTAAGGTGAGCTGAAAAATGGCCTTTACTGGTGTAGACGCATCTATTGGAAGCACGCAGGTCCATTTTTCAGCGTACCTGCGAAAAAGGCCTCTTTTTTTGCCAAAAATGGACGTGTGGCAAAATAAAAATCAGCGCGCATCCATTTTGGGCCCGAGACCTTACCGCTACCCATTGACTTAGTGGTAAGATGTCATGCGTTAACCGGGCGGTAATCGTCAGAGTGCGTACACTGCCTATTACCGCCTGGTTAGCTCCACGTGGTAGAAAATAGAAATTATTAGACATGTGTAGAAATTAGAAGTACCACCATGGCCACGCGGTAGCCAGGTGTTCGTTCTAATTTGATGCGTGTTGTACGCGCATAGGCGCCTACGCATCTTGGTAGAAGGGCCCCTGGGTTTCCACACACAGCTGTAGGGGAACCAGGAACACAGAAGTCAAGTCTCTCTGGCAGACAGGTGACCCAGTGCCTTTTCCTCTCACCTTTTATCACTTTTAATATATCTTTGTTTTATGTAGCTTACAGTCATTTATCTGTATTGTTAAACTGCTTAGATTTCTGATATTTGCAGTTATAGAAACATTAATAAATGAAATGAAGCTTCAGTTTTCATCTCATCTGAATTATAAATGGAAAAGAACATTCTTCAGAGCTACATCAAAACAAAGTATGATAGAAATGATATAAATAAATGTGTATGTTCTTTATTCCATACATTATCCATCTGGTCTAGTTATTTTTTCATGTTTTTTTGACACAGATTGGCAGAACAGTCCTCGCCTGAAACAGAGATTTTTCAAAACTGAATATTAGTAGTACTTAAGTACTTGAATTGGGTTTGGTTCTGGCTTAATTGTTTGTAGGCTTTTTCCCCACTGCTGGATAGGTAACCTTCCATTAACAACCTCTGGGGTCCTTTTACCAAACTGCAGGATAAAGGACCCTGTGCGGTGGTAGCTGTTTTCCCTGCATGCCAAGGCCCCTTTTTACCACAGCGGGTAAAAAGCCCCCAAACATGGCCATGCGGTAAGAGAACTCTTAATGTGTGGCCATGCATCGGAGAACCCTTACCGCCAACCACTGAGGTGATGATAAGGGCTCGCACAGTAACCCAGCAGTAACCAGGCAGCACACGGTGATGCCCAATTACCACTGAGTTATTGCCATGCAAGAAAATATCACATGTCCAAAAAGTGATTAATTCAAAACTTCCTCTAGACTCCTTCACCTTTATATAGTATAAGGGGTGATTTAATAAGCTGTAGAAACATAGAAACATGATAGCAGATAAAGGCCATATGATCCATCCAGTCTGCCCATCCTCTGTAACCCCTACTTCTTGCTGTTCCTAAGTGATCCCACATGCTTATCCCATGCCTTTTTAAATTCTGGAACAGTCCTCGACTCCACCACCTCCACCGGGAGGCCATTCCACACCTCCACCACCCTTTCTGTGAAATAATACTTCCTTAGATTAATCCTAAGCCTATTCCTCTTAACTTTGTCATATGCCCCCTCATTCCAGAGCTGTCCTTCATTTGAAAAAGGCTCTCTTCCTGTACATAAATGCCCTTGAGATATTTAAATGTCTCTATCATGTCTCCTCTCTCTCTGCTCTCTTCCAGCGTATACATGTTGAGGTTCATAAGCCTGTCCTTATAATTTTTGCATTCAAGACCGCTTACTAATTTCGTAGCCACCCTTTGGACTGACTCCATCCTGTTTATATCTTTCCATAGGTGCGGTCTCCAGAACTGCATGCAGTACTCCAAATGAGGCCTCACAAGAGACTTATACAATGGCACTATCACCTCCTTTTTCCTGCTGGTCATGCCTCTCTTTATGCACCCAAGCATCCTTCTGGCTTTGGCCGTCACTTTTTCTACCTGTTTGAAAGCTTTAAGGTCATCAGACACAATCACCCCCAAGTCCCGCTCTTCCTTTGCATACTGAAGCACTACACCCCCTATACTGTACCGTTCCCTTGGATTTTTGCGACCCAAGTGCATGACCCTGCATTTTTTGGGGTTAAACCTTAGTTGCCAAATATCGGTCCATTCCTCCAGCTTCGCTAGGTAACTTCCTCATGTCATTCATACCCTCCAGGGTGTCCATCCTGTTGCAGAGTTTAGAATCATCCGCAAAGAGACAAACCTTACCAGACAGCCCTTCAGCAATATCGCTCACAAAGACATTAAAAAGAGCCGGCCCTAGGACCGATCCCTGCGGTACTCCACTGACGGCATCTTTTTCTTCAGAGCAAGCTCCATTTACCACCACCCTCTGTCTCCTACCATTAGTAAAAGGTGGCCTGCATTAGCATCAATGCGTGTTTTTGATGCGCGCTAAGGCCCCTTTTTACCGCAGCGGCTAAAAGGCTGTCTTTTTTTCTCAACAAGGTTATCAATAGAAATCAAACAAAATAAAACATGGAAATGAAAATAAGATACCATTTTTATTGGACATAATACATTTCTTGATTAGCTTTCGAAGGTAACCCTTCTTTGTCAGATCGGAAATAAGCAAATGTGGTAGCAGATAGTATATATAAGTGAAACATCCAAGCATTACTTGGAAGTTTCACTTATATATACTATCTGGTACCACATTTGCTTATTTCCGATCTGACAAAGAAGGGTTACCTTCGAAAGCTAATCAAGAAATGTATTAAGTTATGTCCAATAAAAAAGGTATCTTATTTTCTTTCCATGTTTTATTTTGTTTGATTTCTATTGATAACCTTTAAGAGTGGACTAACACGGCTACCACATTTCTCAACAAGAAATGGCCATGCGGTAAGTGAACCACTGAGAGTTGTTTCATCATTTTGAGCACCCTTTTCTGTACCCTTCCTAATTCTGCTATCTTTCTGAGATGTGGTGAACAGAATTGATCACAATAAACAAAGTGCAATCACACCATAATGTCATACAGAAGCAATATGATATTTGCTTTATTCTCCGTTCCTCTCTTAATAATTCTTAACATTCTGTTTGCCTTTTTTGGGCTGCCAGTGGACATTAAGCACAAGATCTCAATATATGACCCGCTGAACGAAAAGGTACCAAAAGTAGGGTATGTGACTTATTTATACTATAAGATAGAGGGAAATCAACTGCATAATCCTGCAAAATTTCAGTCTAGGGTATGGACTAATTACTCTTTTAAAAAATGAGAAACATTTATCACTAAAAAAGTAATTAACTCCAGAAATTATATCTCCCACTTAGGCACCTTCAGTTTAGATTGCAGAACATGAAAAACATCAAAGTTGTGAAAACAATTGCAGAATCCCATTTTACTGACCCTATAGCATGCAAAACTTCCAGAAATGAAGTTGCCTCTCCAAACTTTTATAACCTTTATCTCTATTGTTTGTAACACTCACCTTTAGTACCTTTTCGTTCAGCAGGTCACATATATTCTCCAGGATGACATCTAGATCTTTTTCCCAGGTAGCGACTCCTACAGTGAACCCTAACTTTGTGTATCTATAATTTTGGTTGTTCTTCCCTATGTGCATCACTTTGCACTTGTCCATCCTGAATTTTATCTGCCGTTTTCCCAATCTTGCAAAGGTCCTCCTGCAATTTCTCACAATCTGCATATAATTTAACAACTTTAAATAGGTTGGTGTTGTCTACAAATTCGATTACCTCACTCATTGTTCCCATTTCCAGATCATTTAAAAAGTATTCCAGATCCTATACACTGTCTACCTTGCTCCATTGAGAAAATTGTCCGTTTAGCCCTACTCTGTTATCTTTTAACCAGTTGTCAGTCCACAATAGGACATTGCTTCCTATACCATGCATGGCTTTTTCATTTCCTCAGGAGTCTCTTATGATGGATTTTCTTAAATCTAGATACATAAACCTATGGAACTTTGGAAGGCTAAGTGCTTTGAAAATATGCCTCGCCGGGCATACCAACTGGTTCTCCTTTATCCACATGTTTATACACCTTCAAAAATGTAGCAGATTGGTTAATCAAGACTTCCCTTGGCAAAACCCATGTCGAACTTATCCCATTAAACCATGCCTACCTATATATTCAGTAAGCTTGTTCTTTAGAACAGTTTCATCCATTTTGTCTGGTACTGATGTCAGGTTCATCAGTGTGTAGTTTCCTGGATCACCCCTGGAACCCTTTAAAAAAATTGGCATTACACTGGACACCCTCTAATCTTAAGGCACTTTAGCTGATTTTAATGATAGGTTACAAATTACTAATAGTAGATCAAGAATTTTATTTCTAAGTTCTTTCAAGTACTCTGGGGTTGTGTACCATCTGGTCCAGGTGATCTGTAGCTCCTCAATTTGTCAATTTGGGTGAGTCTGGGATATTTTTCCCTTACAGTGGTGCCAGTGAACAATCAGTTTAGTTTGGAGGGAAGGATAGGGGGAGTCCAGTGGACTTTCTTCATAGAAAACTGCAGTGATCTAGTCTCAAACCATACCTAAATCACATTCTTTATGCTGTGTTACTAGAAAATATTTTGGGGTCTAATTTAAAAGCCTCAGGAAAGCACAAAAATATCAAATTAGCAAACATAATCCAATTATATCCAGTGTGTAAATTCTATGTGTGAGTTACCTCCGGGGTAGAGAGCTTTTAAACTGGGTTCTAGGGCATGTAGATTATTCCAGAGGCATACACCTTATTTATTTTATTTATTTATTTATTGGGATTTATTACTGCCTTTATGAAGGGATTCATCCAAGGCAGTCACATATTCCATTCAATAACCTGAAAATTAAATATATTTTTCTACCTCTAGAAATGAAAAGAAAGTTGCTGGAGCAGATAGAGTAGAGGCTGTTTGTTCACAGTTCTCCTTTTTGATACTAAGGAGAGGGGAGGATTAAGAAGAAGAGAGCCTTTTCTTTGCTCTGTCTTCTCCAAGGTCACCCCCTCCCTGCTGTTCTTTACATGCTGCTTTGGAGGAGCTGGGGCTGTAGCAGGAAGTAGTAGAAGGCTGTTTTCTGGAGCAATGTCCAATAGAAAAGGAGCAAGGGTCTTATGAGCCCATGCTAGGCCACGCCCCTGGCTGTCACCACCAAAGTACCTCAAGGAGCTTCATATTATAAGGCACACCAGTGTAGAACTGATCTAATGGTCCAGTTGACTCCCTCACTAGCTTCTTGCTTCAAATGTACCTGAAAAAAACATTTTGTTATGAGTTTTTGCTTCCATGGATAGCTACTTTCCAAAACCTTTTTTTTTTTAAACCTTCCTTATCAATGTCTTGCATTTAATTTGCCAGTTCTTATGCTGCTTCTTGTTTTCTTCATTCGGATCCTTTTCCCATTTTTTGAAGGTTTCAGGCATGATCTTTGAAAATGCCACAAGGAATGATCTAGTGTTTTTAAGAATTCATAAGACACACAAAAGAAGAGACCTTTGACTTTTCTGCATATTCAGCTTTCACAAGCTTCAGAAGCACATCTCCATTGTCACAGTGCTATAGAAACGTATAACACCTTTGATCTGTTCATGTCTTGTATAATGCATAACGCCTTTGATCTCTTCATGTCTTGTGTAGCCTTCAGTTTAAAGGATTTTAGCTTTTGTCAGAAGAGAAAAGGATGCTCACCTTCAGCACAAGTTAAGAATATTTGCCTTTCGTTTTCATGCTTTCCTGTTACTGTGCATTGCCAAAGGACATTTTACTGTATGGTTGTTTTTATTGGAATGATAACTCTTTAAGCTGATGTTTGTTTTAAAAAAGGAGTGGCATTTAATTCCTTTGTACCTTGAATGTAACTGCACAGGGTGATTACAAAGTGGCCTATATATATACTAAGCTGTGTTAGCTGTTAATGAGGCAATTAGTGTGTGCTAAAGATAAACATGGCATCTTAGCAGTTAATTTTCTTGTTAACAGCTAGTGCGGAATGGGGTTGAGAATGTGAGAATGTACAGAGACTGTGCCTTACAATTAATATGCACAGGGCTGCCGAGAGACTAGGCAGGGCCTGGGGCAAGGCCGCCCCACCTCTGCCCCCCCCACCCCTCCTTGGCTCCGGGCACCCTGCATTCAAAGCAGCAGTCGCAGATCGCCTCTCTTCAGTTCTGGCCTCGCCTTCCCTCCCTGTGTCCCGCTCTCATCTGATGTAACTTCCGGTTTCCGCAAGGGTGGGATACAGGGAGGGAAGGCACGGAGGGAGGTGATCTGTGACTGCTGCTTCGAATGCAGGGGGCCCGGAGCCGAGGAGGCAGGCAGGTGAGACCGGGGACTGCAGCGCCGGCGGCCTGACCCCAGCACCGGGCCCCCCTTGGAGGCCTGGGCCCGGGGAATTTTGTCCCCCCTGCCCCCCCTCACCTTCGAAAGCACAGCAAGCAGTGGCAGACCACCCCTTCCTTCCATGTCCCGCCTGCGCCTGATGTAACTTCTGCAAGGGCGAGACACAGAAGGAAGGAGTGGTCTGCCGCTGCTTGTTGCTGCGCTTTCGAAGGTGAGGTGCTTAAGGTCAGTGCAGAGGGCCCGGTGGTGGGTGGAGGGGGGCCTGGTGACCTCGGGTGGGGGGGGGGGCCCGGGGGCAGACTTGTCCCTGGCCTGGCCCAGTCTCTCGGCGGCCCTGCCCATGCGGTAACCATGCAGCATGCACCAATGTGGCTGCACTGCCGATTACTGCTGGGAATGCCACCCCTCCCCCCCCATGGTAGAAAATAGGAAAATATTTGGTGTGTGCCAAACTTGGAACTCCTGCCAGGTGCATACACTACCCCGATGATAGTGCCAATTTGGCATGTGTTACCCGTGCATTGACCCTCCCGCACTTTTGTAAAAGAGCCCCTGAATGACAAAATGCTGGGAAGGTAGTGACGGCAGCTGGCCTTGCTGAGTTTAAAGGGGGTCTGGACAGATTCCTGAAGGAAAAGTCCATTGATCGTTATTAAATTGTGGGGTTTTACCAGGTTCTTGGGGCCTGGATTGGCCGCTGTCGGAGATAGAGTGCTGGGCTTGATGGACCTTTGGTCTTTTCCCAGCGTGGCAGTGCTTATGTACTTATGGAACACCCCCAACTATTAATAAGAAGACTTTGCAATTATCGTGTGCTAATTTTGACTGGTAACTGCAAAGTCATATTATATTTTAGTGAACTGGCTTCATTATTTGGCTAAAACAAAACAAGATAAAATTATATAATATAAAAACACATCAAAAAATTTTTTTCTACAAAATTCCGTACAAAACATATAATAGTGACATTGAAACACAATTAAAACAATAAAAATCTAAAAACATGTGATATCACAAATCGTTACAAAAGATAAATGAAGATGCGATGATTTGAAATAATCCAAAATAACAATAAAAGCCAAAGCTGCATAATTTGATAGGCATAAAAATGTTATAATGCTGTTTCAAACATCCAAAGCCACATACATAAATATTTATATATAGTGTGAATTTATATGTGATAAAAAGGCACTAAACGGAATAAATTCAAAAATCTGTTTAAAAATCTGCATTATTTGTGCTTTAACATCGCTACTGTGGTAAACAAACACATATAAAGGTTATTCAAATATGACATACCTTCAAATTGTAACGATTTGTGATATCACATGTTTTTAGATTTTTATTGTTTTAATTGTGTTTCAATGTCACTATTATATGTTTTGTACGGAATTTTGTAGAAAAATTTTTTTTGATGTGTTTTTATATTATATAATTTTAGACCTCTGAGGAAGGCCTATTTAGCAGAAACACGGACCGTGTAGGGTCCTAATAAAACTATTTTGGTGCTCTCACTCTTTGTGGTCTTCAGTCTGGCCCTTTTGGGGTCTTCTGCTCTTCTTGTGGTTGCTTGTGCACTTTGCAGGAGATTTGGACCCTTTTTTGGTTGGTCTCTTCATTATTTGGCTTCCAAGTCAAGAGATCTGGGGTTTGTAGCGCCAGTATTAATCGCATGCCCCCTACTAGGACTAGGGGGCATGCGATTAAACTACAGTGTAGTAAATTTAAAACAAATGGGAGAAAATTTTCTTCACCCAACGTGTAATTAAACTCTGGAATTCATTGCCGGAAAATGTGGTGAAGGCGGTTAGCTTAGCAGAGTTTAAAAAAGGGGTTGGACGGTTTCCTAAAGGACAAGTCCATAAACCGCTACTAAACGGACTTGGAAAAATCCAAAATCCCAGGAATAACATGTATAGAATGTTTGTACGTTTGGGAAGCTTGCCAGGTGCCCTTGGCCTGGATTGGCTGCTGTCGTGGACAAGATGCTGGGCTCGATGGACCCTTGGTCTTTTCCCAGTATGGCATTACTTATGTAGTATTAAGGAAAGCAGGGACTACAGAGTCCATAGTGCTTTGGGATAAGACTTAAGAAACCATGGCTGAGCCACACCTTCTGAGAATGGTGTGCAGTCTCTGTTCGTGAGGAGGGCAGTGATTATTTTACACCTTTTGAAAAGCAGAACATTACTTGAGATTAGAAACAATCCAGCATCTACAATTTACAAAATCAGTAAACACAAACATGACTCAGAAAGATATTCATCTGCTCCATTTTGAAATTACTCAGGGGTTCTTTTATAAAGGAACGCTGAAAAATGGCTTGTGGTAATGTAGGTGCGGGTTTTGGGCGCACGCAGATCCATTTTTCAGCGCGCCTGCAAAAAATGCCTCTTTTTTTTGCCGAAAATGGACGTGTGGCAAAATCAAAATTGCTGCGCGTCCATTTTGGGTCTGAGACCTTACCACCAGCTATAGACCTAGCAGTAAAGAATTTGGGCGTTAATGGCCTATGCACGTCAGATGACACTGAAAATAAAAAAATTGCTTTCAGATGCACGTAGCGGACACACGTCAAAATTGAAATTACCGCAAGGGCCACGTGGTAACCGGGCCGGAACTCCAATTTGGCGCATGTTGGGCGCATATAGGCACATATGCAACTTATTAAAAGGGGCCCTATGTTTCCTCCCAGCAAGTCAATCCCTAATTTGAGATATAAAGCAGAAAATGTGATTGAGTTTTGTAAGCACTCAAACTCTTTTATTACTGACAGGTGATAGGTGCACATTCACGAACTTTACAGAAAAACAGTGGAAAGAAGCACTAGGAATCGATCCAACTGTGGTATCTAGGTGCCACCAGTGTGCAACTGGAAGATCAAAACTGACATTTGAGTAGGGCCAATGTACAGATATTAAGGGAGGAAGTTATCAACTTGGGCTACCATTAAGACATGTTATTTTACTGTTAACCCCGAGTATTAGTAACTAGGTCTCTTTGCGTAAGATGGGACCTATGCTAAAATAGCACGAGTTAGTGGTAAAATAACCTGTCAATAGTAGTCCGTGTTGATAACTTCCCCTCTTAGTGTGAAGAGTTTCAGTCTCTGGTAACCAGAGCTGATATTGTGATGTCACAATGCCTCATTCCACCAATGCCTAAGAAAACAGGAAGTTGCAGTAGAGAGGGTGGGACAATGCAGCAGAAGGAAGGCCTTGGAGACGGCCTCTGACTGTGAATCGCTGCTGGCTGTAGGAACCTGTAAGTGAGTCCAACAGGGAGGAGGAAGGGAAGGGAGAAAAGCATCAGTGGCAGGAGGGGGGTAACAGCGACAAGGGGAGGGGGCAATGATGGCAGTGGTGGTGGGGGCAGCGGTGGTGGCAGTGGAACCCTGAGGATTTTTTGCCCCTGGCCCAGCTTTGTCTCTCAGCAGCCCTGATTCCACTGCATAAAACATAAATTTAGAGGTAACTTATTCCATATTGATAGGCCTGCAACTGAAAAAGCAGCCTTCCTAGTTTCAACATAATGTATATTTGTCAACCTCAACTTCAATAATTGCCATGTACTATCTGATCTCAACTGGTGAACTGGTACATATGGCTGTGGTACCTGTACAACACCCTTTTTAATAACAACCCCCACACTTTCAAATATTAAACTTTCACAGTGATGTGAACAAGTTCCCCCCCCCCCCCCCCCATGTCCTCTGTTATTACATACATGTCACACTGAATGGTTCCTGATCGTTAAACAAAATGTAATATTAAAGGAAACTTGAGTAAACACATGACACAGTTTCAACATCCATATCACCCATGTGAAAAAGTAACTACCCCTAAACTTAATAGCTTGTTGCACCACATTTAGCAGCAATAATTGTAACCAGTTGCTTCCTATAATTTGATATCAGTCTTTCACATCACTGTTGAGGAATCATGGAGGGGCATAATCGAACGCGAACACCCATCTCCATGGGCGTCCATGTTCGAGAATGAATACGTGAAGGGGCGGGACAGACCGTATTTTCGAACAAAATGGGTGCCCATCTTTTTTTTCAATAATACGCTTTGTGCCCGGCAAATGCATTGGATTTGTGCGGATTTGAGCTGGGCGGTTTCGTTTTTCAGCGATAATGGAAACCGAAGACACCCAGCTCAAAAACGAACAAATCCAAGGCATTGGGTCGTGGGAAGGGCCAGGATTCGTAGTGTACTGGTCCCCCTCACATGCCAGGACACCAACCGGGCACCCTAGGGGGCACTTGTAACAATTAAAAAAAAAATTTAAATATCTTACAAGTCCATAGCTCCCTTCCCTTGGGTGCTGAGCCCCCCAAATCAGGGGCGTAGCCACGGGTGGGCCTGGACGGGCCCAGGCCCACCCATTTTCCCTCCAGGCCCACCCATCCTTCGCACGCTGTTGCTGCCCTTTTGTCCCGCGGAGGCAGCATTCAGCGTTTCCTTCCTGCCCCGTCTTTTCCTCAAGCTCCGCTGCATCGTCCCTGCAAGTGGAATCCTTCTCCTTTTCGGCCGTCGCGCTGAGCTGCCGTTCACACAGGCAGCTTCGCTCCTCCCTGCCGCGTCCATTCTGGCCCTCTCTGATGCACTTCCTGTTAGGGCCGGATGAACGCGGTGGGGGAGAGCGAAGCTGCCTGTGTGAACGGCAGCGCAGCGCGACGGCCGAAAAGGAGAAGGATTTCACTTGCAGGGACGATGCAGCGGAGCTTGGAGAAAAGACAGGGGCAGGAAGGAAACGCTGAACGCTGCCTCCGCAGGACAAAAGGGCAGCGACAGCGCGCGTAGGTTGTGGATGGGCGGGCCTGGAGGGAAAATGGCTGAGCTGCTGGGACATGGGAGGGAGAGAGGAGGAAGGGACTTGAGAGAAGGGAGAGAGCTGCTGGGACATGGGAGGGAGAGAGGAGGAAGGGACTTGAGGGAAGGGAGAGAGCTACTGGGACATGGGAGGGAGAGAGGAGGAAGGGACTTGAGGGAAGGGAGAGAGCTACTGGGACATGGGAGGGAGAGGAGGAAGGGACTTGAGGGAAGGGAGAGAGCTACTGGACATGGGAGGGAGAGGAAGAAGGGACTGGAGGGAAGGGAGAGAGCTGCTGGGACTTGGGAGGGAGAGGAAGAAGGGACTAGAGGGAAGGGAGAGAGCTGCTGGACATGGGATGGAGAGGAGGAGGGGATTGGATGGGAGAGAGCTACTGGGACATGGGAGGGAGAGGAGGAAGGGACTTGAGGGAAGGGAGAGAGCTACTGGACATGGGAGGGAGAGGAAGAAGGGACTGGAGGGAAGGGAGAGAGCTACTGGGACATGGGAGGGAGAGGAAGAAGGGACTGGAGGGAAGGGAGAGAGCTACTGGACATGGGAGGGAGAGGAAGAAGGGACTGACGGGAAGGGAGAGCTGCTGGGACATGGGAGGGACTGGCGGGAAGGGAGAGAGCTACTGGACATGGGAGGGAGAGGAGGAAGGGGCTGGAGAGCTGCTGGACAAGGGAGGAAGAGGAAGAAGGGACTAGAGGGAAGGGAGAGAGCTGCTGGACATGGGAGGGAGAGGAAGAAGGGGCTGGAGAGCTGCTGGACAAAGAAGGAAGAGGAAGAAGGGACTAGAGAGAAGAGAGCTGCTGGACATGGGAGGATAGGGAGAGAAAGAGGGGAGATGGATGAAAGGATGCAGAGAGAAAGGGGAGAAACTAGAAGGATGTGGAGAGAGGGAGGAGACTGAACAGAAAAGGGTAGAGAGATAGACACTGGATAGAAGGAGAGGGGAGATAGAGACACTAGATGGAAGGATCAGGAGAGAGGGTAGATGAGTGGAAGGATAAGGAGAGAAAGAGGGAAGACACTGGATGGAAGGGTAGGGAGAAAAAGGAGATGCTGGATGCAAAAGAAAGAGGGGAGACACTGGAAGGATGGGGAGAGAAAGAGGGGAGCTACTGGATGGAAAGAGGGAGAGGACAGGGTAGGGAAAGACTGGAGAATAAGAGGAAGGGGCATGTGGCGAACAAGGGTGAGGAAAAGATGAAAAGCCATAGGTGATGAATGGACAGGAAACCCTGGCAAGAGAAAGACGAAGGAAAGCAGAATCTAGAGACTGGGAGCAACACAATGAGAAAAAGTAAATGGCCATACAACAAAGGTAAAGAAAATAATTTTATTTTAAATTTAGGATAAAGTAATATGGTACCTGTGTTAATAAAGTTTCAGAGACCAATACTTCCTTCCTTAGGTCAGGAGAGGATACCGTAACAGCATTATACTGACCTGAGGCAGGAGGTTTTGGCCTCTGAAAGCTCACTGAAAAGTGTGACTAAATTTTGCTGGGGGAGGGGGGTAGAGAGAAAATTTTGTGCCCACCCACTTTGGGTTCAGGCCCACCCAAAATTGGCAGTCTGGCTACGCCACTGGGCTAGAAGGGAGATGATTGACATGGGCTGCTGGGGGGGAAGCTGGAAGGAGATGGCTAACATGGGTGGATGGAGGGGAGGGCAGGGAGGAGAGGGTTGCTGGATATTGGTAGATGGAGGGGATGGCAGGGGGGAGAGGAGGGTTGCTGGACATGGGTGGATGGAGGGGAGGACAGGGGGAGAGGAGGGTTGCTGGACATGGGTGGATGGAGGAGAGGACGGGGGGAGAGGAGGGTTGCTTGACATGGGTAGATGGAAGGGAGGGGAGAGGAGGGTTGCTGGACATGGGTGGATGGAGAAGAGGACGGGGGGAGAGGAGGGTTGCTGGACATGGGTAGATGGAAGGGAGGGGAGAGGAGGGTTGCTGGACATGGGTGGATGGAGGGGAGGGCAGGGGGAAGAGGAGGGTTGCTGGACATGGGTGGATGGAGGGGAGGGCAGGGAGAAGAGGAGGGTTGCTAGACATGGGTGGGTGGATGGAGGGGATGGCAGGGGGGAGAGGAGGGTTGCTGGAAATTGGTGGATGGAGGGGTAGGGCAGGGGAGAGGAGAGTTGCTGGACATGGATGGAGGAGAGGGAAGAGTGAGGAAGGAGATGAGATGAGGGAAAAGGACGAGAGGAGAAAAACTGCACATAGATGAAGAAAATAGGCAGAAGCTGGATCCACTGGACAGTCAAGTCTGCGGAGGACCCAGCTTTTACTTACGGATGTAGGGCAAGAAATGAAGAAGAAAGGCGGAAAGTAAAGAAATAAATAGAAAGGAAGTCCTGGAAATGGAGTTAAGAGGACAGATAGCAGCAGAATTGGATACTGGGCCAGCATGATCAGAAAAACAAAGTCACCAGACAACAAAGGTAGAGAAAAACTCATTTTATTTTCATTATAGTGTTTGGAATATGTCCACTTTGAGAATCAGGTGTTCAACATTAAAAGTTTATATTTATTTATTTATGGCATTTTATCCCACTTAAAACATGAATTAGATTGGAACCTGGGATCATTTAAATTTTTTTTTCCTGGAGTAATGCATTGCCCCACCCCAGGCTCTGCAATTTGGGGGGGGGATGCAGAGGTGGATAAGGGGGGGGGGGGGGGGGCGCAGAGGTGGACCGGGGAGAGAGCCTGTTGTTAAACATTTACCAGCATACCACTGTCTGAAGCTGTTATGGATGATGATATGTACTGTTTCATTTACATCTTTGTGGGGTGGGAGGGGGTCAGTGACCACTGAAGGAGTAAGGGGGTGTCATTACTTTATTCCTGAAGTGGTCATCTGGTCCTTTAGGGCACTTTTTTGTGGTTTATTAGTTAATAAAACAGGTCTAGACCAAAACAGTCAACTTATACCCCTGGATGTTTTTGTTTTGTTCCATTATGGCAGAAAAACGTTCAAGTGTTAGAAACACACAGATCCCGCCCTTAACATGCCCCTGACACCCCCCCTTGTGATTGGAACGCACTTCTGATGGACTTCATAGAAAAGTGTCTAAAAATTGGTTTAAAAAATACCATTTTGCACATTTTTGTGAGAAAAACATCCAAATGCAGATTTAGGCTCATTTTTGAAAGAGAAGAGCGTCCAAAAAGTGACACAAAAGGCACATGGGCGTCCCTTTGAAAGAAGGTCATCCAAATCCAATAATCAAAACAGGTCCGCAAGGACGTCCTCAGCGCGAGGACGCCCATCTAAGGACGTCCCCACAGGGGGCGTGTTAGGGGCATGTTATGGGCGGCATTATGAGATAGGCGCCTTCAACGTATAACGGCTAGCGAAATGGTTTTGCATAGGTGGGAACATGGGTGTCATTAGTTAGACCTGAAATAAAAGCGACCAGGGTAAGGGGGAAGTCGTCTTTAGACCCCTTAGCGATTTTGTGGAGTTAGAGAGTGGCGAGATCGTTGTTGGGAGAGAAAGCTGAATCGTTGTTTGGAGAGAAAACTGAGAGATTGTTGAGTACCTGTTACC
Source organism: Microcaecilia unicolor (assembly GCF_901765095.1). NCBI lineage: Eukaryota > Metazoa > Chordata > Amphibia > Gymnophiona > Siphonopidae > Microcaecilia > Microcaecilia unicolor. The sequence continues at coordinate 656,414,146 of NC_044031.1, read as the reverse complement.
TTTGTCTGTGTCCCCTAGTCGGAACGTTTTCACCCTCACCTGCCTCTTTTGTGTTTTACCTTTTCAGCTTTCCCTACCCCTTCTAGCCCCCAAACCCAGACACCACTACTCCTTCCTCTATCTCCCCCATCCCCTCCCCCTATCCCTCTCCATTCACTGTCCTCAAGTTCATATTTCATTCCCTTACCTTTTTGTTGTCTATATTTGTCTCTTTGTCCTGTGTGCTGCTGCAACGTGTTTGTGAAGACTGTGGTTTGCTGCTTGGAGAGTGAGTGGCTAGAGGGTGTGGCAGGAGAGTTTGTAATGGGACAGAGAGTGCTTGCAGTGTGGCTCTGCTGTGTGTGACTGCATTGTTTGTCGATGGTGGGAGAGTGAGTGTCAGCTTCTGTTTGTTGCTGCTGTGTTTCACCAAGTTGGTAGGGAGAGGTGAGCACTGGTGTCACTGCATTGCACCTGTAGTGTGGGAAAATGGAGGCACTAAATGCACAGGTGGCTTATATGTTGGAGGAAGAGGGGAGGCACCGCAGAAGGTACTCACGCCCCAGAGTTTTCAGGCCCCATAGCAGTTTCCTAGACCTCACTGACCTGCAGTGTCTCACTAGGTACCGGTTTGATAGGCCTGCCATTCCGCACCTTTGTGACCAGCTCCAACCCCTCCTGCAGCCCAGGACCCGTAGGAACAACCTCATCCCTGTGCACCTAAAGATCACTGCTTCTCTATCTTTTCTGCCACTGGGAGTTTCCAGTCTGTCCTATCTGTGAACACGGGTCTCACCCAGGCTTCCATTTCTAACTGCCTCACCCAGTTCCTTGATGCCTTCCTTACCCACACCTGTGAGTACATCACCTTCCCCCCAGGCCCTGCAGAACAACATGGCTGACTTCTACGCCATAGCTCGCTTCCCCTCGGTCATAGGTGCCATTGACTGCACACATGTCGCACTCAGACCCCCCCCCCCCCCCCCCCCGGGCACGAGAGGCCACTTATAGGAACAGGAAAGCATTCCACTCACTCAATATGCAAATTGTGTGTGACGCCCAGGGGGAGATTCTAGACGTGTGTGCCCAATACCCAGGTTCCACCCATGATGCCTATATATTGCAGCACTCAGGAATCTTCTGCAGGTTTGACTGAGGGGAGATCACCGGCGGATGGCTCCTAGGTAAGTGCAGCATGGATCTGCACAAACTATACCTCCTCCACCGGGCAACCCTCAGCACTATCTCCCTCCAGCTCACTCCACAACCCACTATTCCCCTCCCCCACACTTCCACAAGGAACCCACTCCAAACACTACAACTCATCTTTCTCATCCTGCTTCTCCCCAAAGGTGACAGAGGCTACCCACAGCAGAGTTGGCTCATAACCCCCACAAGTGCACCCACAAACAGGGTCGGAGGAGAACTACAACAGTAGACATCGGACCACACGTGGCATCATTGAGCGCACCTTCGGACAACTTAAGAACAGGTTTCGATGTCTGGACCGTTCTGGAGGGGAGCTCCTGTACAGCCCCCAAAAGGTGGCAAAAATATTCCTGGCCTGCTGCATGCTACATAATTTGGCAATGCGCAGTGGACAGGCCCTCCCAGAAGAGCCACAACAACCACAGCAGCAGGCCCCAGATGAACAGGATGAAGAGCCCCCTCCACTCCCGTCCATAGAGCAGAGCAGAGTTAACACCAGCTGGGGGTCAGAGCCAGGCAAAGACTGATTGAGACAAGTTTTGTGTGTGAGTAAGTTGACATTTATTTCTATCACATACTACTTACACACCACCACCACCACCACCATCCCTCCCACCACCATCACCCGCTCTGTGCATATTCCCCTCCCTCCCTCCCTCCAACCCTCACCCCCCACCCCCACCATGTCCCATCACTTTCCCCGCCCCCTCCTCTGGCCCTATCCCCGTCCCCTCTTACCCCTCCTACCGTGTTCCTTTGTAGCTGGTGATGCGGGGGAACTCTGTTGAGAGTCCTCCTCTGATGAGCTCCCACTCTCCTCCTCTGTGTCCACAAGGCAGCCTGTTGCCTTGGCTGCCCTGTGGAAGTCCGGCCACCTTGCGCTCTGTGGCTTGCCCTGCAACCTGGGCACAGGACCCAGAAGGGGAGCTGGTGTGGTGGCTGCTGGACCAGTGGCTGGGGAGGCTGAGGATCTCAAGCATCTTTTCTTTGTGGGTGGTTGCTGTGCAGTGGTGGAAGTAGACACCACTTGTTGCTGCATCAGGGCTGTACTAGGTGGTTTCAGGTCACAGCGTAGGCCCTCGATGCTGTGCTCCAGCCATTGGAGCTGCTGTATCACTTCACGTTGGGCCTGTACCACTTCCCGTTGCAGCTGCAATTCCTGGTGCCAGTAATCTTCCAGGTGCACATTGTGGCCCAGCAATTGTGTCGCAAGGTGCAGTAGCTGCCTCCTTTGGCTGGATGGACTCTGCTGAGGATGTGCCCCCCCCCCCCTTCTGCATCTTTTTTTTCTGTGCCACCATCGGCAAAGGCTGCGGGTGGTGGAGGGAGAGCCTCTGCTGCGGGTGGTGGAGGGTGACTGGTCCTGCGTGCTTTCTTGTGCAGGCACACCTCCAGGTCCACTGGTTTGCTGCTTTATGTGCTGGGGCTGGTGGCCACTAGGGCCAGCTTCTTCCTCTGACTGGCTGTCATCACCTGCATAGCAAAAGGAGAGGAAGTGTGTTGGTCAAGATAACACACTTTTGTTTTTCAGCATTCATATACATAGCCCCACATGCAAAGACCATGCAAAGAGATGGTGAGGAATGGGATTGGCAGGCAAACCACAGATGTCATTGTACATGGTACAGAGCTGGAGACGAGAAGCGCAGTGTACTACAGAGACTGACGTGCAAGAGAGCCACACAGGCAGGTGGGTAGACATAGAACTGTGGAAGGAGTGCAGAGGACACAGTGGCTACAGCACAGAGGTGTGGGAAGGAGATATGCAGAGTTTGGTGATGGGGTAAAGAGGAGGGAGTGGGGAAGGCCCCCAAAGCTGTGAAACCTACTCCTCACTTTATACCGCTGCTTGATGCACCCTCCCTGGCTCCTACCCTGCTAGTTCACCCTGTTAGATGCTTCTCCCCCTGCATACTCCTTGTATATTCTTCTAAGTTTTCCTATTTTGTATTTTATTTAATGTTTGTAAGCCACATTGTGCCTGCATGAGTGTGAAAATGTGGGATATAAGTGAACAATAAATAAATAAATAAACAGTGGTAACCTACACACACATTGCTGGAAACCCTTCCCCCTCCACCTGGCTACTCCCTGTGTCATGGTCTGTAATGAATAGTGATTTGTATTGCATGTGGTGTTCTCACCCCTTCCCCTACTTAGGAGCACCACACTGTCCCCCACTTGTGTAAAACAGAGTGTAGTGCAGCACAACAGATACCCCAACTTCCTAATGGTCAACCTACCTGAGCCCTCAGGCTGTGCTGATGTGTCCAGAGACTCAATGCCATGGATCCCCTCCTGGGGCAAGAGCCCATGAAAGATGCGCTTGGGGGGGGGGGGGGGTCAAGTCAGCAGTGTCATCTGTTGGGGGGTTGGCACCAGCTTTCTTCCTGACATCACGCCTCATCCGGCGCCACATCCCTGCCATAGTGGAAGACCGCGTTGACCCGGTCCCTTACTGCCTCCCATTCTCTCTGCTTTGTTGTAGCAGTCAGCCTCTGGCCCATGGGAGCAAAGAGATGTGTATGCCTTTTCTGTATTTCCTGCACCAGCAGTTCAATTTCAGGGTCACTGAAATTACCCTTTTGGGTGGGTGCTTGCTTTGGTGCCATTGCACCAATGTGATGCAAAGATTCAAAAATACTGAGAAGGACGCTTAAATACTGTCCCAGAGACGTCCATGTAAGAGCGGGATGGGCGTCCCCCAGATGGACGTCCTAATTTCGATTATTGACAAAAACCCTAAATGTCCCCAGCTGCTCTGCTGATTTGGGCGTCCTCATTTCCATTATGGGTGGGGAACTATGGAAGTCCCCAGCTGCTCTGTGTTTTGGACGCCCTAATTTCAATAATGGGTGAAAATGATAAACGTCCCCAGCTGCTCTTCCGGTTTGGAAGTTTGCATTCCCTTTATTGGCGCCTCTTTAAAATGGCTTTCTCTGTGCTTGCACTTTAGAGGTTTTTCTTTAGATTATGGGGTGGTATTTCTAAGCGTTTTAGCTTCAGTTATAGTAAACCTTGTTTTTGCCACTGTATGTTTTTGTACACCTGTTTGTTTTTTGGGTTTTTTTGGCGGGGGGGGGGGGGGGGGGACTTTTTTGCCAATTCTTGAAAGATAACTGGTGTGTGGGCTTTGCACCTTTTCTTTTCCAGACTGGGTATTAGCTGGTAGCTTAGCATATACTCTGCATTTTCTACATCTGACCAACTCTCCATTCTCTACCCTCCAGGAGCTCCTTGCTGTGTGTGATGTGCTCCCTCACTGCCCCCCATTCTCTCTCTCCTTTGTTGAAGCAGGCAGCCTCTGGTCCCTTGGAGCCAACAGATCCTTGCACCACAAGTTCAAGGTAAGCTCATACCTCTCAGCCACCTCTTCCCTTTCTGCTATGTAGGTGCTAAACAAACACTTCTTGCATCTTGCAGGACAGCTGGTTAAGAGGATTGCAAGAGACAGCAGTGGACTGTAATACACTGCACTCTGAGAGCCATGATTGTTTCTACCCAATTCATTGTACAGATGTCTTGTTCTCTATTGGACACACTCAGTTGTGGCTGCCTGTGGGGTGGGGGAAGGGAAGAGGCCCTGAGAATGGATGTGTGCATCCCTCATGGTCAAGGGCTCCCCATTCTCTGTATGTTCTCTGCATTCAAATCTTACCTTTATTTTCACCAGGTTCACGGGTATCCTGCTTTGCACCTCATGTGTCTCCCCAGTAGGTTCCATTCTTCTTTATGTGGTGAACCCCAGTCCCCTTTTATGAAGTGCCCACCCATTATTGAACACAGTCCTACAATCCTCCATAGTTATGGAACAACAACATTTCTAAATTCTATCCTGCAAACCATTTTCAAGGTGGCCACAGGTACGTGCCTACCACGGCCTTGAGCCAAGTCATGGTGAGGAAGAGGGGTTCTGGTTACAGGTGGCTACAGCCCGGTGCCTATATAATTCTCCTAGCCTGTGCCCTTCTGTACCTGATGTATTATATTGCAATTGTGATTAAGTAAACATCCATCTAATGCTTTTACTGTTGTTTTCCCTTTTCTCCTCAGCACTGTATACCATTGCTGATACATTCAATGTGACAAAGATGACCCAGCTGTTTGTAGCTCCTTCCTGGCCCTCACCAATGTGATTTGGTTGTGGTAAGGGTGTCTGCTGATCAGAGAGCATAGTCTATGCACTACCTATGGTTATCTGCAAGTTTGTACTTGGCAGACCACTAGTGCTAGACAACATACCTATTATTTACACAACTCTGTGCTGTGGGGCTCTATGGTAAGGGAAGGGAGGCTGGATGGGCATTTCTGTTCCTCAACAGCCATGCAGCCATGCAGTTTGGAAGGAACAGGTGGCCCTCTGTATGGCCACACTTACGACACATATGTACCAACGTTTCTCTGTCACAGTTCCCCTGCTATGCAACCCAGATTGCTGCCTCCTCTCACATCAACCACAGCATTTGATAATATGTAGTGCACAGAGTAGAGACACACACCTTGTTATATCAAAAATATGAAATGTGTATTTAACCAAACAAAAAAATAGAACTATTTACATTTGTTTTCCAAAGTCTCTCAAGGGAGGCCACGTCCTCCTCCCTGCATGGCCTTTTGCAGCAGGCTAACGAGCAGCACCAGGAGCAGCCTCTGTGCCCTGAAGTGCTTCTCGTTAGCCTGCCGCATCGCTGACACCTCCTGCAGCAACTGGGTTTGGGTATGCACCAGTTGCTGCAGGAGGTGCAGTTCTGGTGCTGGTGCTTGGGCTGGAGATGGGGCTGGTGATGGGGATGGGGTTGGTGTGTTTGGTCCTCCTCCTCATCCCCCTCAAGGGGAGGCATATCGTGCCAGGGGTCTGGCCCTTCTGCTGTCGCCTCCTACTCCTCCACCACTGGTGCGGGCAGTCCTGCCTCCTCCTGCTGCTGCTGCCGCCCTGTGTATGTAAAAGGATTGTCCTTGAGATCAGCACATTCAACATGGCTTGCATAGTGCAGGAGCTGGCTGGCTGGCATGAGGCAGGAATGGGGAAAGGTGGGGCCAGTAGTGAGCCCTGCAGGGCCGTGCCTAGGGTCTCTGGCGCCCCCCTGCAGACTATCAGTTGGCGCCCCCCCCCCCCGTGAAAATGATCACCCCCCCCCCATGAAAATGATCGCTCACCACTTGCCACACTGAAAGGAATTGTCAGCAATATTCTTAGAAACAAATTGCTATACATTGCAAAATAAGATAGCAGATGTAAATTCTCAAAGTGGACATATTCCAAACGCTAAAATGAAAATAAAATAATTTTTTTCTACCTTTGTTGTCTGGTGACTTTCTTTTTTCAATCATGCTGGTCCAGTATCTGATTCTGCTGCTATCTGTCCTCTTAACTCCATTTCCAGGGCTTCCTTTCCATTTATTTCTTTACTTTTCTCCTTTCTTCTTCATTTCTTGCTCTATATCCATTTCCAGCAATTTCTCCTCTCTCCCTGGGTCCTGCCCTCCCATCCATGTCCATTCTTGTCCCTCTCTGCCCTTCCCTCCTCCATCCATAGCCAGCAATCCTCCTCTCTCCCCTCCCCTCCATTTCCAGCAATTTGTCCTCTCCCTGGGCCCCCATGTCCATCCTTGTCCCTCTCTGCCCTTCCCTCCTCCATCCATAGCCAGCAATCCTCTCTCCCCTCCCCTTCCAGCAATTTGTCCTCTCCCTGGGCCCTGCCCTCCCATCCATGCCTCTCTGCCCTCCCATCCATTCAGGGTCTGCCCTCCCTCTCACTCCCCATTCCATCCAGGATCTATCCCCCCTCTCTCACTGCCCCCTCTTTTCGGCTCCCAGTTCCCACCTGCGGCTGCCCCTAGTTCCAGATCCATTGATTCTCCCATCCACCCCTGCCCCAGGCATGACCCCATTCTCCCTCCTGCTCACTTTTCAGACCCCAGTTCCAGCTCCATGCCCCTTCTCCCCCACCCAGTCCCTTCTGCCCATCCGAGTCCCCCTCACCCCATCTGTCTCCCACCCAGTCCCTTCTGCTATCCAAGTGCCCCCCACCCTCACCCCATCTGTCTCCCACCCAGTCCCTTCTGCCCATCCGAGTCCCCCTCACCCCATCTGGCTCCCACCCAGTCCCTTCTGCCCATCCGAGTCCCCCTCACCCCATCTGTCTCCCACCCAGTCCCTTCTGCTATCCAAGTGCCCCCCACCCTCACCCCATCTGTCTCCCACCCAGTCCCTTCTGCCCATCCGAGTCCCCCTCACCCCATCTGTCTCCCACCCAGTCCCTTCTGCTATCCAAGTGCCCCCCACCCTCACCCCATCTGTCTCCCACCCAGTCCCTTCTGCCCATCCGAGTCCCCCTCACCCCATCTGGCTCCCACCCAGTCCCTTCTGCTATCCGAGTCCTCCCCCACCTTCACGGTCACCCCATCTGTCCCCCACCCTCACCCTGCTTCGTCTTCTCCCTGCCACCCGTCTTTAAAAAGAAATTGCCGACGAGATAGCGAGCGCAGCACCTCGTGTGCAAGTAAAAGAAGCGAATCCGATCATCTCATTGGGCCTTCCTTCACTGTCCCGCCCTAGAGGAAATAGGAAGTTGCGTCAGAGGAGGGCGGGACAGTGAGGGAAGGCCCAATGAGATGATCGGATCCGCTTCTTTTACTTGCAAACGAGGTGCTGCGCTCGCTCGGCAAATAAATTTAAAGGGCTGGTGCGGGAGGGGGGGTGCCAGGATGAAGAGCAGCGGGAGCGGCGGCACCCCCCCTCTCTGGTGCCAAAAGATTTAAAGTCCTCGGCAGGGCGAGGGTAAGCACCGCGGCGGCGCCCTCCAGAGGTGGGCGCCCCCCTGCGGCGCTTACCTCGCTTACCGCATCGGCACGGCCCTGGAGCCCTGGGCTATACACATGGGTTGTGAGATGCATGAGATGACATGACAGGGAACCCTGGAAGCTGGTCTGAAAAAGGAGTTCACAAGATGTGTTGGCAGGGCACACTCATTCCGCAGCAGCATGTTAGTGTTTTGAGTTGTGACTATGGTTGGATGAACATTTTGGGGGGGGGGGGGGTTTTGGGGGGGGGGGGGGGGGTGGAAGCACTATTGCTTTACATTACTTTCAAATCATGCTATGACATCCACTAAGAGCAGGACATCAGGCAAGAATACCATGAAACAGTATCCACCTCAGAAAGGGGGATACAGAAGTTAGGCATGTCATCTCATTCATCTCAGAGGAGGTTAATTGGAAGTTACAGCCACACTCATGGGAGGGTACCTGCAACCTCAGGCCTTGATCTGGGAGAGAGGTGTTATGACTTACTATTTGCCTATTAGCCAAATGGAAACTGAACATGAAATTTGCATTATTAAATAAATACATTTACAAAGGACTACAGATGCCCTGTTTATAATACTTAAGTTGAGCCCTGAGGCGCCGTCGCATGCTCCTGACGATATCGGGGTGGTCCCGCCATACGCGGTGGAACCTTCACCTTAGGGACTCGAGGTCCCTCCTAATGCCAAAACGTCTGTAAGATACAAGTTTGTACACCAGGAGAACTGCCGAAGGCCATCCATCGTACAGGCCCGCTGGTACAGGCCCACCAAAGGACGGTAGGCCTGTAAGATGGACGTCCTTCAGCAGTTCTGTGAGAAACATGTCCTTGCTACTGTACTTTGCACTTAAGAATATTCCTTATATTTCCTGTATCTGGATGTTAGCAACTACATGCACTGTACTTGCAGAACAACCAGGTACATCAGAGAAGTCCAAAGTATAGTAATAAGGACTTATTTCTCGTAGTACGGCCGAAGGACGTTCATATGGCAAATGTTGTCAAGTAGAAAACATGTCTTGGGGATGTCCTTTGGCGGTTCTGGAAGATGGGTGTCCTTTTTTACTATACTTTGGATGTCCCTGGTTTGGACGTTTCGCACTGCGATAATCAAATGTCTAAGGATGTCCATACTATTTTTCGATTATACCTACCTGATTTTGGATGACTTCATGAGGACATCCTAATTCAGACGGATGACCTTTCGAAAATGCCCCTCCACGTGGACGTTTTTCTTTTTTGAAAATGAGCCCCATAATCTCTCACCTCTCACATATACACAGAACACACAAGTCCTTACTTGGAACAAATTAGAACCTCTGAGAAGTCAGACTCCATATGCAATGAACCAGTGAATTACAAAAAACAGAAATGCATTCCATCACTGTGTAAAATACAAATATATCAGAAATGGATGATACCAAAGCAGACATATTCCAATTACAAACTTAAAATAAAGTGTTTTCTTTTTTTCTCTTTGTTATAAAAGGAAATCTATAAAATAATTCTCACCTCCAATTCTGAAGCTCACAGTGTGGCAGGGAAACACTGAAGCCCTGTACTGTTGTAGCCTGTCAGCACCACTCACTCTCACTCTCACTCATACACCCGCCCTCAGCCATGCCCCCAGCCACGCCCCTTCCGGACATAATTCGCTACCTGAACGTTCTATTGAGGCCCCAAGCTCCAGCCACTTCCGTGAAGGGTTCGTTACTTCATGGTGGTGAAGCCTCTCCACTCACCATGTCTGTCTGTCATGCCCTCGCGTCGAATATCATGACGTCGCGGGCGGAGTAATTTCGCTGAACAATGAATGACAGGAACGCAACGCAAACGGAGGAGTAGGGAAACACGGGGAGTGTGCTTCCCTACTTCTCCCCCTGCCTCTCAATCACCTGAGTGCGCTGACGAAACAAAAATGGCACCGAACACGAGCATTCCAAACCGCGAAAAAACGCGACACCAGAGGCCAGAGGAGGAGCGGCTTCAGAGTGAAAAGCCAATGTCTGCTGGCTGCCTGCGGTGCCGTCTTGCTTCTAAAAAACAGCTGATCCTGTTTGCGCAGGTATGTTAGGTGGGTGGCCGGACGAAGAGGGGGGAGCGGTGGTATTGATGACCTGCGTGGGGGTGGAAAGGGGGGGGGGGTGCAGTGGGTGCGGAGACTGCAAACATTTCTGTGCAATCCCCTTGCTAGTGCCCGCTTCATTTCAGCCAGAAACGGGCCTCTTTTACTAGTCTTTAAATAAAAATAAACAGACAATTGCCATGTGAGAATGTTTTTATACAAAATAAAATGTTTTCTACGTTTTATTGGATGCGCGTTCTTTTTTTCTAATCATGTTGGTCCTGAGGCTTTTCTGCCCCCCCCCCCCCCCCCCGCCTTCAGTGTATTCCTTTTTTCCATTTTTTCTAAACTCATTTTATTTTTCTGTTTCTTCTTTGTCTTCCTGTTTGCTTCATTACCTCCCCTAGGTTTGCCTGGCATTGATTTTTCCTATCATCTCATTACTTTGCCTCCCTCTTCACTTAAAACTACATTTTACCCCTCTTTCTCCCCTTCTAGGTTTCTTTGCCCCAGCTATACATCTCCACAACTCACCCCTCTACTGTCCCCTCTCGGTTCTCCATCTCCTGTTTACCAGATACTTGGCTCGTGTCTCACGTTTCAGTCCCCCCCCCCCCCCCCCCCCCCCACAACCATTATTCCTGATTTGGCTTGATCTCCAGTCAGCCCCAAAAGCTCCTTCTCTGTCATTCACCCCTGGCTACAGCACAATGTACGCATTCCCCACTATATTCAATAGGAAGGAATGGGAAACTTGGCAGAGGATATGGGAGAAAGGAGAAGGACTGCAGCCATATAAGGATGAATGACAGAGAAGGAGCTTGGATGAAAGGCAGAAGGAAGTAGATGAGGACTAGGGAGGAGTACATAGGAATGAAATGAGAGACTAGAAAGCAAGTGAAAGATGGAGGAAACAGTAGGTAGGGAATGAGTAAAAATGGGGGTTGGGAAAACTGGGAAGGAGGTGAGAGAAAGGGGAAGATGGGCTGGGATGGAATGTGAGAGGATATATAAGGATCTTAGGTAGGCAGATGATTGTGAGGACTTGGAGGACAATGGGAGTAAGAAATAGAGGTAGGATGGGAAGGAGAGAGGGATGATGCAAAATAAGAGATGTGACAAAGTGGCAAGGAAAAGAGATAGGGAAGGAAGAGCTTTCATGGATTGGCTAGAGAGAGAGAGAGAAAGAGGAGAAAGAGAGAGAGCATAGCCCATACTGTCTCTTTCCATTGTAGCTCAGTTCTTCCCCAGTCCTCCAGATCTTTCATACCTGTTTTACTTACCCTCATTTTTATACTATATCATTACCTACCCCTCCCGCAACACACACACACACACACACACACACACACACACACACACACACACACACACACACACACACACACACACACACACACACACACACACACACACACACACACACACACACACACTGATATGCCTAGCTTACAGCATCTCATTCTCCAGACTTACCCTCTAGTCCCCCCAAATTCTCCAATCCCCAGTTTTAGCTCACAGACAGATGACTGGACATTCTACATAAGAATTTCATGGTTCCTTCAATGATTGTAAGTTTTCCAGGTCCTGAGGAAGCAAAGGATCTCCACACTATCACAGTATAACACCCGTGTTAGACTGTTGATATGATGTTCTTACTATGGAATACTGTATTTGCTTTTTGCCAGACATAATAGCACCTGTGTTGTCCATAGAACATTATCCTAAAAGACCTGGGGAATGGGGATCATCCAGCTGTGTTTTCGCAAATGTAATCCGCAGTGAATCCAAATGGAGATATTGTGGAATATAAATCACCCATAGCATAGCATAGCATTACTCTTGGATAGCAGTGGTTTCTGTCTTGCTACTCTCCCATGAATCCCATTTTTGCCCAGACTTTTTCTTACTGAATCTATATATTCAGCCTTTTCATACCAAAGTACTAAATGGTGGAATTTCTTTCCAAAAAATATAAGATCCCAACATGATTATTTGGGGTTTTTGTACGTTTTTGAAATCTGTCCTTTTCAAAACATTTCTGTCAGTTGATCCTGATTCCTAATCTCTCCCTTCCATTCTCCCCATTATGCTTTATTATTGAATTCTTTATATATTTACGATTGTTTTCTTATTGATATGTGTGGGTTTATGTATTTTGTTTCATATTTTGTAATGACTTCTTTTTAACTTGGTAGCCGCATTGAACTCGAAATTATACGAGAAAATGTGGGTATAAATATCATAAATTAATACATTGTAGAATTTATAAACATTAACCTTAACTAAGGCTAGAGAAGAACTGCAGTTCTTTGGATGTTCTTCTGGGAAGTTTTGTGACTTCCCGCTGCACCCTTGGAGTAATTTTGGCAGGCCAGCCATTGCTGGGATGATTCACCGCTGTTCTATCTGGAGATAATGGCTCTCACTGTGTTTTAGAAATGGCTTTGCAACCCTTTCAGGGCTGATGTATTTCAACAACTTTTTTCTTGTCTCTTCTGAAATTTCCTTTGATCATAGAAAATTTGTGGTGACTTGTTTCACTCTCATGGTAAGGTTCAATATCTAGTGAGGTTTAGATTCAACAGGGCTGGCTGCAATCAAGCTTGGCTGTGTACAGTCAGCTGAATCAAATTATCAATTAAAATTGGCCAATTGGTTGATTGAGTAACTAAGGGGACAGTTACTTTTTCACATGGGTGATATGAGTGTTGGATAACTTTATTTCTTAACCCTTATGTGCCCATATGGGCTAGATTCTATATATGGCACCTGAATAATCTGCATGGAAAATAAATACACCTAGGCATAGTCTATAAAGTATGCCTCAATTTAGGTGTACTTTATAGAATTTCCTTGTGGTTTATAGAATATGCCAAGTGCCTGTCTGCATGACTAAATTTAGTTTATTTATTTATTTAGATTTTTCTCACACCTTTTTCAGTAGAAGCTCAAGGTGAGTTACATTCAGGTGCTCTGGATATTTCTCTGTCCCAGGAGAGCTCACAATCTAAGTTTGTACCTGAGGCAATGGAGGGTTAAGTGACTTGCCCAAGATCACAAGGAGAACCAGCAGTGGGATTTGAACAGGCCACCTCTGGATTGCAAGATTGGTGCTCTAACCACTAGGCCACTCCTCCACTCAGTTACACCAAGTAAAACTTGGTTTAAATCCTGATGCTTAAATTAGGCGTGGACTGGGTATATTCCATAACAACAAGTATAGATTTCAGAAATGCCCATGATTCGCCCATTCCACGCTCATGGTCATGCCCCCTTTTCAACTAAGAGGCATATTTTCAAAGCACTTTGGGAGGCTAAGTTCCATAGGTTTCTATGGAACTTTGGGAGGCTAAGTGCTTTGAAAATATGCCTCTATGTGACTTAGAATTTACATGCATCATGTTACAGAATACGCTTAGACAGTTCTGCGTGTAAATTCTAATCAATGCCAATTCATGTCAATAATTGTTAAGTTGCAATTATCAGCACTGATTGGTTTAAATAATTAAGTTGCACGCCCAAATCCAGAATACGACTGGATTTGTGCGTGCAACTTAAATCATGCTCTATAGAATCTGGGGGGTATAACCCTAATTCTATATATAGTACTCAAAATTGTGTGTGCAATTTAATTGCTTAATGAGCTAATTAGCACTGACAATTGGGTGCTATCAATTATTGGCGCTAATTGGCAATAATTGGATTTTCCACATGGATCCATAAAGGGGGCATGGGCATGACCATGGGAGGGGCATGGACGGATCAGGGGCATTTCTAGGAATTGAATTCATTGTTATAGAATTCAGGGGATCCGAGCCTAATTTAGGCACGAGAATTTACACCAGGGTTCAGCTGGTGTAAATCTTCGGCATATATCCCAGCACTAAGCGCTTTTCTATAAACGATACCCAACTTGGAGCACCATTTATAGAATAGCACATAGTGTACTTTTTTTGGTCTTCTGTATGTATAAGCCTATAGCATTTCAGTTGCCATGGTAACACGGCTATGAAGGGTTAAATAAATGAAGTCATAATTAAAAACTGTGTTATAACCCTGTAAATGTCTTTAATAAGTGGAAATCAGTGCAATATGTTTGGTGTTTTTTTAAACTTGACAGCTCTCGGCCCTTCTCAGTGACAACAGACCTCTGTCTAGTTCTCCAGTTATGGCCAATTCCTATTAATTCGCATTAATTTAATAATTTCTGGAATTTGCTACTTTGCCTCTGCTTTTGCATAATATGATATCAATTTCATGTTTTTTGACATAGTTATCTTTATTTCTTCTTAGACTACAGTTGTTTTCCTCCTCATAGTATTGTGGACTGTATTTAAGTTAATTATTTCCTAATTAGTTGACTTTGGCCTACTTTCCTTACAAATATTTCTATATTTCCTTCTAAGTGTTTATACCTTGGATTATGTTATAAATTGCAATAAAAATAAAATTAAAAAACTGTGTTATATGTTTACTCAGGTTCCTTTTGTATAAGATTACATTTTGTTTAAACACCAGAAACTATTTAGTGTGACATTATATGCAACTAGTAAAAAAAGGACCGTTTCTGACACAAATGAAACGGGCGCTAGCAAGGTTTTCCTCGGCTCCCCTGCAGCCACCCATGTCCAGCGACCCTCCTCTCTCCCCTGCCCCCCCTCCTGCCAACCATGTCCAGTGACCCTCCTCTCTCCCCTGCCCCCCCCTTCAGCCACTTATGTCCATGACCCTCCTCCTCCCCTGCCCCCCCTCCAGCCACCCATGTCCAGCGACCCTCCTCTGGACATGGATCAGCTGTGAGGCATGTTTTTTTTTTCCCCGGGGTTCTGAAGTTGACATCATAATGGCTATGGTGATGTCAGCCTGATCTACGGAGCCTAGCAGACCAACTTGGAATGAGCCACGGTCCCAGGCAAGTCAGAACGTTGGAGGTGAGAATTATTATATAGGAAGGATAAGAGGGACATATGAACTATTTGAAAATTACCCTCCCTCCATTCAGATAAAAGTATGCACTGAAGGTTTTATGAGTGTCAGAACCTATTATTTTGCTTTAACTTCAGTTGCTCTTTGCCTTCCCCAGAAACTGCCACCCTGGTTGAGCAGGCTCTGCATTTAAGTTGCAAATGAGAGGCTGATATAATAAGCTGCACATTAAGAAAATGCACTGAAAATCAATGCACATTTTCTTAATGTAGGATTTTTAAAAAGCACAAAAACAATAAAGAGCATGTGCATGCTTTATGCTTTGCTTTGTATACTCCAGTCCTCCCCCTTTTCCTTTTCTTTCTTTTTTCTTTTCATTCGATTCTGGATATGGATAGTTGCCTTTTGAGTGTGAGCTCCAGTATTGTCATAATTTGTAAAGTGTTGTTTGGTGTTTTGTTACGAGCTCTTGCTTCTATTTGTTTTGTATTGAAAACCAATAAAAGAAATTAAACCAGAAGAGCAGTAAGGCTAAAACCCCGATTCATTTATCATTGCTATCTTTTGAATGTCAAAAAGACTAAATTATTATTTCAAGAAAAGTATCAGAACTCTGTGGACTTTATCAAGGTTATCAGGCTTCTTATGGGCGTCCCATTCCAAGACCCAACCTTAAGTCTCAGACCACTCAATCATTTACTCTTCTGAATTTTATAATTTATCATTTTTAACAATCTTTGCAGACCAATACATTCATCTACCACCACAAAAAGTGGCTACCACACCTATCTACCACCACAAAAAGTGATCACAAGTGCTTAGCTGATATCATACAGCAGCTGCCAAGTCAATGGTCTTTCTTCTCTTGACATTCACATATGGAAAGCTCGGCATAGACATTGGTATGGGTATTGAACTTCCTGGTTTAACTCAAATGTGTGTGGTGATGTGATATATTTAGATGTATGACATCCTTGGGCATCATTTATATATAGACGCCATTTTGGTCCCCTTGTTGGTGCTTTGCTTGCTATGAATCTTCAGGAGGAATAGACCCGTGTTGGGTTATGTGTAAGTTTGTGAAGAATTTGATAGTGAAAACAGTTTTTCTACAAACATTTTCTTGACCTTAAAGTTTGTTTTTAGTTTTAGATGTATGCCGATCTGAAGGACAATCAAGGGAACTACGGAAGCAGGCAGATATTGATTTGCTGAAATGCCATAAAAATGTCTATGCTGAGCTTTCTTTATCAGTGGTGTAGCTACAGGGGGCCACGGGGGCTTGGGCCCCCCCAAAATTGGCTCTGGGGCCCCTAGTTTGGTTGGCAGGGGTCACCAACCCCCGCCAGCTGAAGTGTTTGTCCTACACTGGTCTCGCTGCATGGCCTATCCTGCTCTTCTCAGCCATGCCGTGCACTCCATTTTAGTGAAACTGAGCATGTGCAAAGTGCTGCACATGCTCAGTTTCATTAAAACAAGTGTGCACAGTGTGACTGAGAACCGAGCAGGGCATCGAGAGAAGAAAAAGCACCTAACTTTAGGCAGCCTGTAGAGAATTACCCTTTTGTGTTCAGTTTAAAAAACATTAAATAAACTTTTTTTTTTCCAAATAGAAGCCCTTTATCTGTGTGAGGCCCTGCCACCTTCCCTCTGGAAGACCCTGGTACTCTGCAGATTCTTGCATTTCCCTCCCAGAGACGAGCACTATCATTTTGAGATCTACTTAGCTAATGTATGTACTTGTGTACCTTCCCAGAGATGCAGCTTGGGCAAAGCAGTGATGTATGCACATGCAAATTAACGGGTTTGAATTAAAGTATTAAGTGGCAGTAATGGTATAAGTGTTGTTTGGGGAAGCCATTGGCGAGCACTGTCCCCCCCAAATGTTGTAGAGGTGATATTACAGAATTGTCCCCCTTCCTCCATGCTAATATGACTTCCTTACCCCCTTGCCCTCCTGCAAAGAAAGCAGACAATCTACACTGATGAGTCATGAGAGCCTATTGTATAAAGACCCCGACACGCATAGCTTGTCTTTAGAAAATAAGCACTATCTATTTTCAAGGTGCCCTTTTTTAGAGTCTACTCAGTCTTCTTGATATTTTGGACTTATCAGTCTTTGTATCTTACATATTTTTAGTATTATCAATAAATTATTTCCCTTGGTTGGAATTACATTGGTCTCCTCCAATTGGTTTTCATTGTTCAGTCATCCTCTTCTTTTTTCATTGGCCCTTTTAATGACAGCATGCTGGCTACATAAAGGAAAGAGTCTGGAAATCCAACAATGGTGATTCACATGGTGTAAACAAGCTTAGAAGTATTTTGTATGAATGAACGGCTAAAATGGATGCTCTATCACAGAGGGAATATTCTTACGTCAAAAGACAGGGGTAGATTTTCTCTGGTGTGAAAAGAATCCCCAATCACCAGTCAGTGTTTCAGCAGAACCTGCACCAAGGCATCATAAAAATTCACTTAAGTTAAGCAGGTGCACACAAAGCAGCCTCCTGCAAACTGCAGTGAGGTAGATAAATGGTATAACTTTTGTGTGCACTTTCTTGATGCAATATTGTGACCTGATAGAATCTTCCCTCTATATGAAACACGGAGACATAAGAGAAAAATGAAGGCAGATAAAGACCACGTGGCCTATCCAGTCTGCCCATCCATACCATCTACTATTCTTTCCTCTCTCCTAGAGATCTTATGTACATGCTCAAACTTTCTTGAATTCAGATACAGTCTTCATCTCCACCACCTCCACCAGGAGGCCATTCTACAAATTCACCACCCTTTCTATGAAGAAGTATGATGTCACGTCTTACAAGCTGGAAACCACTGAAACCCTATTTTTGGACTATGCTTTATAATTATATCAGGGGTGTAGCCAGCCAACAGATTTTGGGTGGGCCTAGGCAAGAAGTGGGTGGGCACCAAGTGTTCTCCCCACCCCCCCCCACCCCCACACACACAAAAATATCTTTCCACCTTGGCTTACCATGAGGGGGAAGTCTTCAGCAGATAAGCTTGGGATCTCCACCAGCTACCACTGAACGTGTGCTACTGTTGGGTGGGCCTGAACCCTAAGTGGGTGGGCCCTGGCCCACCCAGGCCCACCTGTGGCTATGCCACTGAATTATACTGCTTCAGAAACATATATACAGCCCCTCAGGGGTGAGTAGCCTGGCAGCACATTTCTGTTGCATGCATTACTCTGTCATATGTTAGTGTAACACATGTTTGGTGCACTTGTCTGTATCAGCATAACAGAGCAGAAGCATAGCCAGGTTGAAGGCACTGGGGGAGCAGAAAGCGGACTTCCGACGGCGACAGCGCATGTTTTAAATGCAACGGATCACATAAAAAATAGGCGCCAGCGCCGGCAGAAGTCCGTTTTGGGGCAGTGGCCACTGCAACAGAATAGTGGTTTCCAGGAGATGAAGCCCCTATAAAGCAGAATAAAACACTGTGCACTAGTGAAAACAAATTCATGCACAAAGAATCCAAAGATATGGTTAAAGCAAATATTTTGTATTCTACCATAATATTCAATGCTATAGAAACATAGAAAATCACGATTGTCTAAACTGATGTACATAAAGAGAAAATGTCTTGCTGAAGGCCACAAAAGAGACTCTGGGAGAGCAGTAATGCCAACTCATCTCCTGACTTTTGTTTTCCAACCGTATGGCACAGCTCCTCCTAAACTTGGACCCTGTTGAAACAGATCTGGACATGGCTTGATGTCGTTTGTTTTCTACTTTTGGCCTATAGGGCAGTGAAGTGCTCTTGGTGGTTGGAGAGAGGGTGGAAAGGTCCAGAGGCAGGCCATAGCACCTGGTACCTCAAGTACTGGTGGAACTTAACATGCGAACTGGTGCTTTAAAGTACACCATCACTACAAGGAGAGCTTAGTGACCAAATGAAAGCAGGGGCCCTGAGACATTTTGGGTTCGCTTCCTTCTTTAAATTTTGAAATCTTGTGTAGTGAGCACATGATCATAGTGAGGGTAGTTTTATAATAAGACGTTTTTGCAGGAAAGAAAGATAGGCACATATTTTGCTTCTAGTTTATAAAGGCTACATATGTGCCTGTCTGCCTTTATAAAGTTACCTCAGGGAAAGTTAAGGTAGAGCAGATGTAAATGCGTATTGTAGGGGCAAATGACCCATCAACGTTTGTGTGGATATGGAGGTATTTTATAACATATGACATATGACATATGTGTGTATCTTGAAACTCTGTCCAACCGCCACGCTCAAGAACACCTATGCATATAACATATTTTTGCATGTAGGACATTGCTTTATGTGGATTATAACATTAACCCCGTCTGATCACAAACTGCAGAATACTTTGGAAATCAAATTTCTGAGATTGCATGAAATATCTGGTCCTGTTCTTTTGTAAGTGCTATTAGAAATAATTGGGGATTTATAGCCCTGCTGTCTTATCAAGGAAATAGGGCACTACAAATTCTAGACAGCTTTACAATAGTATGAAACCTATATTGGGCTTTTCCTTCATGTTCTCTGGTATGTTACTCTTTCTAAGAGTTTTGATAATATGAGAGGTTTGGAGTTGACGGGGACTGGCCGTGGTTCAGAGCAAGTAACTTGGCAATGCTGGCCAGGAGGATGCCAGACTTTGTACTTTTATCATGAGATAGAGTTTTTAAACTACGAACCCACTAAGTCTTTCATTCTGTGCCCCACTAGAATAAGATCAGGGTATTGGGATTAGGGAAAAGAGTTGAATCACAGCCCATCACTCAATTCAGCTACTAAGTGGGTCACAAGACTCAAGACTTGACTGGGTCAAGTGATAACCAATGTGTCAGCTCATGGCTGTCACATAGCAACCTGCATGTCGGAGGATAGTTGGGTGACACGGTAATATATTATCAGCTATTTGCTAGGTCACATGACATCACACTTTTCAGCTGACTGTTTCAGATCTTCCAAAGTGGAGTGGGCTTTGCCTTTCAGGGAATCCAGGTCCAGGTTCTGGATGTTGGTCAGCTGTCCAATGACAGAATTCTTCTCCTGCTCATCCTCGTTGTCTTCCTCAATCATTTTAGCCAGTTCTTTTGGGAGTTCCACATCCCCTCCAGCCTGCTGAATCTGTGTCTCATCCACTTCACTCTATGGGATGACAGTAATACAAAGATTCTTAAGTCAGTACTGTTCTGAAGTGGAGGATAGCAGCAACAGAAGAGAAGTCCCTGATAAATAGGAGAGATAATGAATGAGAATAAGAAGAAGAGAATAGAGGAGAGAATGAGATAGGGGAAAAGAGAAAACCAAGGACAATGAAGAAAAAAAGAGAAGATAAAGGATGAAAAGAGGGAGAGAGATCAAGAAAGAAGGAAGGAGAGAAGATAATATAAGAAATGAAGAAAGCATGGGGGAAGTGAAGGAGATGGAGAACGAGAAGAATAAATTCACAGCAAGAGAAAGTCAAAGAGAGACAAACAAAAGGAGATACTTCTTCACAGGGCCACCGAGAGACTGAGCCAGGCCCGGGGCAGAATCATCCTTGCCGCTGCCGTTCCCCCATAAATCATCATCGCTACGGCTGCCGCCTGCCCGCCCGCCTGAAGTACCTTGGATGGCCCCACCAGCTGCAGGCAGCGCAGTTCCTTCCTCCACCCAGCATTGCCTGCCCCTGCGGCTGCTTTCCTCAGGTCGCATATGCTTAGTCTCAGCCTGAGGACCCAGCAGCTGTTAGGCAGGCAATGCAAGGGGGGCCCGGCGCCGGAGTTTCTCTTTTCTGCTCCTGTTGGGATGCAATCACCCGGGTCCCGTCAGGAACAGGAGAGAGAGAGAGATAGACCCCTGCGCCGGCCCCCCCTTGAGGCCTGGGCCTGGGGAATTCCCCCCCCCCCCCCCGACCCCCCTCTCGGCGGCTATGCTTCTCTACATAATACAGAATTAACCTGTAAAACTCATTGTAACAGGACGTTTTGGAGGTAAATAGCATAACTGGGGTCAAAGAAGTATTAGATGAATATATTTAGTTATTTGTATTTAATTCAGGTTTTTTCAGTAGTAGCTCAAGGCAAGTTACATTCAGGTACACTAGACATTCCCATATACCTGGAGGGCTTAGAGTAGGGCAAAGGGTAGCTGCCATCAAAGCAAAATGATAAATCCTGACAATAACACAGACAATATCATCACCATATACTTTTACCCATGTATGGGGGTGTGGAATGATCTTCAAATCTGCCCATTTACTCGTGTAAATATCTTTTGGAAATTGCTGTCATTATGAGTTCATGTATACACACAAATGGGTAAATTCTATAAGTGGAGCCTAAAAATCAGAGCCAAAAATTTTACGCACTGAGCGCTATTCTATAAAAAGTACATGTTCTTTATAGAATAGCGCTTAAGGCATAAACCGTGCCTAACTTTAGGTGCCCCAGATCCTCCCAAGCACAAACTCACTTCAATAATAAAACTTATTATTTTGTTTAGGATTTTCAGAATGTATTGCAACCGCACTGCTTAATTAACAATTTTCAGGCAGTAAGGTGCAAATCGTCATCGATCCAGTATTTTTGTTTTAGTTTCTTAAGAGCATGCAATATTTAAAGGTGATCCAGTGTAGCTACTTCAAAAATTGTGACTTATACATTCCAAAATTATGACTTGGATTGAATTACTTAACTGGCAGCGGCTTAGTCTCACCCAAAATCTGTTGTCTATCTACGCTCCTGAATGACGTCTTGCTTACCAGAGTTTAGCTAACCACCAAATTATCTCAACTGACTGTACCATGCATATTGTTCCCATCATATATCTGCTATTGGTTCCTCAGCTATATGGTAAACCGTATTGTAGAAAATGTTTAGCATCATATCTATGTTAGTTGAATGTTCTAATGCACGCTTATTAGGTATTATATCTCTGGTATTTGAATTTCAGTGCTGTTAAATGTGTATATTTTTGAATACTGTTTCACGGTAGTTCTGTTATTAGGTTTCAATTTACTGTTTTCAAGTTTACCTCATTTTTTGTATTTATGTCTATTCTTGTTTATTTTACTATTGTTATGCTGTTAACAAAATTGTAAGTTCTATGTTAAACTGTACCTGTTGTACACCACCTTGTGTGAATCTCTTCATAAAGGTGGTCAATAAATCCTAATAAATAAATAAATTAATATTTTCATGTTCCTATGTTTATATGAGTGAAAATCTCCTGCATCCCAGTCAGAATGTTTCCTGCCTTAGCACCATCCCTGAGACTGAATCAGATACTCGCGACAGAATTGTGAAAAATTACAGAAGGACCTTACGAGACTAGGAGACTGGGCAGCTAGATGGCAGATGACGTTTAATGTGAGCAAGTGCAAGGTGATGCATTTGGGAAAAAAGAACCCAAATTATAGATATGTCATGCAAGGTTCCATGTTAGGAGTTACGGACCAAGAAAGAGATCTGGGTGTCGTCGTCGATAATACACTGAAATCTTCTGCTCAGTGTGCTGCTGCGGCTCAGAAAGCGAATAGAATGTTGGGTATTATTAGGAAAGGTATGGAAAACAGGTGTGAGGATGTTATAATGCCGTTATATCGCTCCATGGTGCGACCGCACCTTGAGTATTGTGTTCAATTTTGGTCGCCGCATCTCAAGAAAGATATAGTGGAACTGGAAAAGGTGCAGCGAAGGGCGACTAAAATGATAGCGGGGATGGGACGACTTCCCTATGAAGAAAGACTAAGGAGGCTAGGGCTTTTCAGCTTGGAGAAGAGACGGCTGAGGGGAGACATGATAGAGGTATACAAAATAATGAGTGGAGTGGAACAGGGGGATGCCAAGCGTCTGTTCACGCTTTCCAAAAATACTAGGATTAGGGGGCATGCGATGAAACTACAGTGTAGTAAATTTAAAACAAATCGGAGAAAATTTTTCTTCACCCAACGTGTAATTAAACTCTGGAATTTGTTGCCGGAGAATGTGGTGACGGCAGTTAGCTTGGCAGAGTTTAAAAAGGGGTTAGATGGTTTCCTAAAGGACAAGTCCATAAACCGCTACTAAATGGACTTGGGAAAAATCCACAATTCCGGGAATAACATGTATAGAATGTTTGTACATTTGGGAAGCTTGCCAGGTGCCCTTGGCCTGGATTGGCCGCTGTTGTAGATAGGATGCTGGGCTCGATGGACCCTTGGTCTTTTCCCAGTGTGGCATTACTTATGTACTTATGTATTACTGCTTGACTCATTAATACTGTTCTCTAATTCTGTGTACATGGAAAGAACAAACATTTAGCGAATCAGGCCTTAATGTCAGGAAGATTTTGGCCCTCATTTTACCAGCCTTATTTGCTTTTGAGATGTGCATAAACTGGCACTTAAATGTTGTCTTGTATAAACGTGTAAGTCCTCATTTTACAAAGCCTGGGATATGCACATATCAAACCCAAATGTATGCAGATGGCAAGGGGTGTGGTCTGGGCATGTGCATTGCAAAGTTGATAGATATTTATTTCCCATTTCAGAAAGGGGAAAGGGAAAGGGGACTTGATATACTGCCTTTCTGAGGTTTTTTGCAACTACATTCAAAGCGGTTTACATATGTTCAGGTACTTATTTTGTACCAGGGGCAATGGAGGGTTAAGTGACTTGCCCAGTCACAAGGAACTGCAGTGGGAATTGAACTCAATTCCCCAGGATCAAGGTCCACTGCACTAACCACTAGGCTACTCCTCCACTAGTGGCATTCCATGTAGAAGCCTGCCCTTGCAGATCAGCAGTGCGGGCGCGCAGGCTTCTGTTTCTGTGAGTCTGACGTCCTGCATGTACGTGCAGGACATCAGACTCACAGAAACAGAAGCCTGCGCGGCCACATTGCTGATCTGCAAGGGCAGGCTTCTACATGGAATGTTGCTAGTGGAATAGCAACATTCCTTGTAGAATCTCAAATAATAGCAACAGAAACTCAATAGTAGCAACATTCCATCTAGCATCTCCAACAGTAGCAACATTCCATGTAGAATCTCAAATAGTAGCAACAGAATCTCAATAGTAGCAACATTCCATCTAGAATCTCCAACAGTAGCAACATTCCATTTAGAATCTCAAATAGGGGAAGGGAAATGGGACTTGATATACCGCCTTTCTGAGGTTTTTTGCAACTACATTCAAAGCGATTTACATCTATTCAGGTACTTATTTTGCACCAGGGGCAATGGAGGATTAAGTGACTTGCCCAGAGTCACAAGGAGCTGCAGTGGGAATCGAACTCAGGTCCCCAGGATCAAGGTCCACTGCACTAACCACTAGGCTACTCCTCCACTAGTGGCATTCCATGTAGAAGCCTGCCCTTGCAGATCAGCAGTGCGGGCGCGCAGGCTTCTGTTTCTGTGAGTCTGACGTCCTGCATGTACGTGCAGGACATCAGACTCACAGAAACAGAAGCCTGCGCGGCCACATTGCTGATCTGCAAGGGCAGGCTTCTACATGGAATGTTGCTAGTGGAATAGCAACATTCCTTGTAGAATCTCAAATAATAGCAACAGAAACTCAATAGTAGCAACATTCCATCTAGCATCTCCAACAGTAGCAACATTCCATGTAGAATCTCAAATAGTAGCAACAGAATCTCAATAGTAGCAACATTCCATCTAGAATCTCCAACAGTAGCAACATTCCATTTAGAATCTCAAATAGGGGAAGGGAAATGGGACTTGATATACCGCCTTTCTGAGGTTTTTTGCAACTACATTCAAAGCGATTTACATCTATTCAGGTACTTATTTTGCACCAGGGGCAATGGAGGATTAAGTGACTTGCCCAGAGTCACAAGGAGCTGCAGTGGGAATCGAACTCAGGTCCCCAGGATCAAGGTCCACTGCACTAACCACTAGGCTACTCCTCCACAAGGGGATTAAACACCTATGTCCAAAAAGATCAACATCAGGAAGGGGAAACTGATCATTCAGGCAACTGGGCAGTGTTTGAGGGCTCAGAGGCTGCCTGGCTGCCCGCCACGGCAACACACTACAGCCCCCAAGTCTCAGTGGGCCCTCCCCGGTCCTACCTTGAAGGGCCCTGGTGGTCTAGTGGCCTCTGTGGGAGTAAGAAAGAACAACTTCCTGTCCGGTGCCGCTACTCTACCTGGTGCCGCCGTGTTTTAAAAATGACTGCTGAGACTCCCTTCACCAGTCTCGTGAGACTGTCCAGACTGACAAGACTACCGTGGGAAGTCTTGGCACCCATTTTGAAAACAGATGGCGGCACCAGGCAGAATAGCAGTAGTGGGCAGGAAAGAGTGGGACTCTTTCCTGCCCTCGAAGAACCCTCTAGACCACCAGGCCCCTTCAAGATAGGACTGGGAAGTGCCACTAAGGCTCGGACGACTGTAGTGTGTGGGAGGGGGAGGGGGCAACAGCTGTGGTGGTGGTAGGGTGGTAGTGAATGAGAGTGGGGTGGCGGCAGTGCAGTGGTGGTGGGGGGGGGCAGAAGCTGGCAGCAGGGGCCCAGATCACCCTTACTGCCCAGAGGACCAGTGAAATATCCTGTATGAGCCACACATGCAGCACACAAACCAGCCCTCACCTAATACAGAATAACAGAATAGAAATTAAAACTCATGCTGACAAACTGAAACAGAAACAGTGAGAAGCCAGGCTCTGCATGCAATCCAACACTGGAAAAGTAGTATCAGAAATACTTTTCTGCCCAATCAGTGCAAAATACAAAGATATATGAAGTGCACTTCCACACAGTTGGCATATTCCAATCACTAAAAAACTGAAAATGAAACATCGGTTTCTACATTTGTTGTCTGGGCAATTTTTTCTTCTTGAGTTGGTCCCAATCTCTCGTTTTCACTTTCCTTTTGTTGATCTTTTAAGCTCTTTTCTAGGGTCTCCACCCTATTTTTTCTCTGCTTTGTTCTTTTCATTCCTTACCTCTGTTTCTTGTGTAGATCTTTCCCTCATCTCCTTTTCTCCATTTTCTCCTTTGCCTTTCCATCAGATTCCATCCCTCCTCCTACCCCACTCACCCTCCAGTTCCCAGTCTCCCCCTATTCACCTCTCACCCACCTTTCCATCTCCTACTCTCACCTGTTCCCCAGCCTCACCATTCTCCCTTTCTCTTTTAGCCTCATTTACCTTCCTCTGCTCTTCATTCCCATAATTCTCTTACCAACCCCAGCTCCATTCTGACCTCAGATCCCTTTTCTAACTACATTCCTATTCCCCTTCTTTCATCTTGTCTCCAATTTTCCCATTTCCACTCTCTTTCACCCCCCCCCCCCCCGGTCATATTCACCTGCCTCTTTCCATTGCCTATCAAACCGTCCAGGACCTTAACACCATCTCTCTACCCGTCCCCATCCTTCTCCTCCCAGTCTCACACCATCCAACACATTTAACCCACTCTTGATGATACCCTTCACCTAAATGCTAAATGCCAGGATACTCACTTGAATCTCTCTCAGTTCCCATTCTCCTCCCTACCCAGTCCCCATTACCCACTCACTGTCCCATCCAGTCCCATGTTCTTCCACTTTTTTACTTAAATCCTCAATCCCTCCAGCTCTCCACCACTCTGTTTACCCTCTTTTCCTCCAGCATGCCCTTCCACTCTCATTCTACTTCTCTCCTCCCCACCCATTCTCTTTCCCCTTTTATCTGTCATTCTTCTCCACCTGCATTTGTCTGTCACTCTGTTCCACCCTCCCTCCCATGCAGCTCGCCATCACTGTGCTCCCCTCACTCCCTGCAGATATCTATCATTCTTCTTCCCCTTTCTCCGCTCCACGTGCCACCAGGGGCAGACTGACCAATGGAACAATAGGGCAGTGCCTGAGGGCCAACAGCAGTAGGGGACCCATGCTCCC
This sequence comes from Microcaecilia unicolor, assembly GCF_901765095.1. Classification (NCBI taxonomy): domain Eukaryota; kingdom Metazoa; phylum Chordata; class Amphibia; order Gymnophiona; family Siphonopidae; genus Microcaecilia; species Microcaecilia unicolor. Next base: position 656,387,292 of record NC_044031.1, on the reverse strand, counting down.
CTAGTTTTCATCTACTTCAATCACTTGTAATAGGTGATTAGGTGCCCATGGCCCTTATTGCCTGAGGGCCCAGAACAATATCATTTCATCCCTGCATGCTACCATCGTCCTGCCCTCAACTAGTGCCACATTCTGCACCTATGGAATCCTTTGGACTTCTGCTGCCTCCGTATTTCTGGCACCATGACCTCGCTCTGCTCTGAGAGAGTGGGACACCCATGGCACTGGAAGCTCATCTGAAAGCTCATTTATTATATCTGGCCTACCATGTTCCTACTGGATCTTCTTGACTGCCTGAGAAGTTTGGACCTTAGTGGTATATGATTATCATTGTTTTGTTTGTTATTATTGAAGAATTTTGTCTATTGACTGTTTCTATTTATGTGATTTTATGTATGTTACTTTGTTTGCTGCCCTGGATAAGGATGGGATACAAATAATAAAATAAAAAACAAATCAAATCAAATCAGTGCTCCTCTGCTTCTCCCACACCTGCACAGGGTCACTGATGACATAAGCACCAAGAGAAGGATGCTGAGTGAATATAGGGAGGTTATCCACTGCCACAGACCTTTCAGAACCATCCCTGCCCCCGACAACCCATCTTCTTCTGGGAACCAGTGGGCGTGTGGTGGAAGTGCCATCCCGTAGCGACTCAACCCAGCCACGTTGGTCAGGATACTATCCTTTCTGTAGGTTTCACTTTTGCTATAACTTGAGAATGTGATGATGAAGTCACAGAGCATAAGCATGGAAAGAAGCTGAAAGTCTCCTACCTTTGGCAGGCGATACTTCTCTCGAAAGTGGCTTCTCATGGTGGCTCTCTCGGCCTTGCGTTGAGCAAAGTGAGCGTCTCTCTCCATCCTGCAAACAGCATTTTGAAAGATTATTCACAGTTCAGGTTTCAGAATGTGTGAATGACTAAATTTCTCTCTTGGTGTCTGATATTTATTCTCTTATAGAGCAGAAATGTGATTTCACAAATACACACAGCAATGCACCTGACAAGAAAAACTTATTAAACACCACAGGTGAGATTCTGACATGGTTGCTGGAACTGAAGGCTCTTCTCAGTGTCAGATGTGGTAAAATGGGAACCTGAAAATGGTTGAGCTGATACAGACTGAAACTTTGGATTAAACATATATGGCCCAATATCTAGCCATAGTGTGATCATGTTTTTTATGCCAAGGCATTTAAAAAGATACATATATTTAATGCTGCTATCCAGATAGGCAACAGCTTTGCATATACATGGAAAGTGCTCATCACCAGCAGCAACTGTAACATTGATATTCAGCCACTATACCATCCATATAGCTGAACAGTTTAACTTGGTACAGCTTTTTCTGTCCTAAATTAAACTACTTAGCTACGTACAGAATGAGTGAATATTGCTGCTATATGTGTAACTGGACAAAATGCCCTTGCTCCGCCCCAGTACTATCCAGATAATAACAGAGGATTTAGAGGGAATTTTCAGTGGCAGTATATGGACTGCCATCAGAAGATGGACAGCAAAGCTTTGAATATACATCAGCCAAAAGTATCCCACGGACCCTGATGCAGGAGGCGAAACTTGGGCCAAAGTCGGGACGTGGACAGGATTAGGAAGACTGATATACATATACATAACAAGATAAGTGATCCTCTCTTTATTAATACATCAGTATATGAAATCAAATCAGTTGAGGGTCACAAAAACATCAGAGGAGGTTTTTTAGCCAGTGATGATTGGGTGGTGCTCCCTTAAGTTGGATTCAACAAAGGAGTATCCGCCTGTGTTTGAGGCTTTTCCTCCTAAAAACTAATTGTTATACCGCATTGAAGTTTCTACAGTAGAGATCGCTACACTTGATTTGTTAACTATCTGTATAATGCCAATAAAAATTCATGGGTAGAGGAATTACTCATATATGTATACATGTCCTTTTTGAATATTGATACCGCACTGCTCAGCAGCGGACTGTCTTGCTTTCATTTGCCCATTGCATCATAGCTGTTAACACATTGCATTCCAGTATGTTATTGGGCATTTATTTATTTTCTTCTTAGCCATCTGCAAGCCCCAAAGCTATCAAAGTGATGGCTGAGGGGGGATAAGATTGAGGTCTACAAAATCCTGAGTGGTGTAGAACGGGTAAAAATGAATCGATTTTTCACTCTTTCAAAAAGTACAAAGACTAGGGGACACTCAAGGAAGTTACACGGAAATACTTTTAAAACAAATAGGAGGAAATATTTTTTCATTCACTGAATAGTTAAGCTCTTGAATTTGCTGCCGGAGGATGTGGTAACAGGATTAATGTATCTGGGCTTAAAAAAAGTTTGGACAAGTTCCTGGAGAAAAAAATCCATAGTCTGTTAGTTTGCTATTCAGACAGACCTTGGGAAGCCACTGTTTGTTCTGGAATTGGTACCATGGAATGTTGCTGCTATTTGGGTTTCTGCCAGGTACTTGTGACCTGGATTGGTGACTGCTGGGGACAGGATACTGGACTAGATGGACCATTGGTCTGACCCAGTATAGCTATTCTTATGTTCTTAAAGTCATGCACATTCAGGTTCCATGGGTATTTTTCTATCCGTGAAAGGCATATAATCTATTTGTACCTGATGAATTTACCAGTAGTAGGATAAGGTTTAATGGTTATTGAATTGTTCAATGGCCATTCATGAGAAGCAGCAAAGTACAGGTAATACTAAAAAAAAACATAAAATAATCAGGCAATCACATCAAAAGAAAATACATAAAGGAGTAGGGAGAAACCAAGATGACATAAGGGAATGATGCAAAGTTTTGATTTCTGAGTTCTGGGTGTGTTTGCAACCTACTGAGAGAAAGCACAGGGGAAGAATCTTTTCCTCCCCACTGAGATCAGGACTTTCTTGTCTGCATGTTTGAAATCCCTGGACTCTTTTGTGTTGCTTGTGCTTGAAAGAGGTGCTCCAGAGAAAGAGCTAGGTGCTGGACAGGCTACTTCTTGTGAGAATTTTGAATTCTCCTTCAGGCCAGAGTGTCACAAGATTATCCAAAATCCAGATGTGTAGTGGTCATTGAAGCCTTTGATACTAAGATGGATGCCAAACACGTTCCAAGCATGGAATCCACAGTAGGTTTTCTTCAGTGGCAATGGCTCCTTCTGCCTCTACAGTTGGGGTTTTAACTGAGATCGCTGACAGGTGAATGTTTCCCAAGTTATAGAGAACTTGGCTGTAAGGGTCAGTCCTGTAATCAGAAGACCCTGGGGAGCTCAATTAGAGCCTGGGAAAGTTACTTTGGCAGAAGTTGTGTGAGCTACAAAGGCAGATTTTAGAAAGAATGTACAAATCAGAATTGAGATGTGTCAAATTCTAGTAGTATTTTTTTTAATTTCCATTTTGCTTACACCTTTTTCAGTAGTAGCTCAAGGTGAGTTATATTCAGGTACATTGGATATTTCTCTGTCCCAGGAGAGCTCACAATCTTGGTTTGTACCTGAGGTAATGGAGGGTTAAGTGACTTGCCCAAGATAACAAGGAGCAGCAGTGGGATTTGAACTGGCCACCTCTGGATTACAAGACTGGTGCTCTAGCCACTAGGCCACTCCTCCACTTAGAAAAGAACCTGCCAATGTAGAGCCTTTCCCTAAAATACATGGTCTTGTATATGTCAGCTATGTGCAGTCCTTGAGGGGCGGCTTGAGAATATCAGAAGTGCCAATCAACTGATAAAAGAAAAATTCATTATTCCCTGATGCAACCGGGATGACAAAACGTGGCGCTATGTCAGTGGAATAATTTCTGTGCAGCATGGCTACCCAATGAATAAAAACTATTGAATCTATAAGTAGCTGAAGTTGAAATTGAAGATTTCATCTGCCTAAGATAAGTACTTATTGAAATTTTGCACAAATGATGGATACTGTTATTAAAAAGTATTTGTAAGAGAAAATTTGTTTTATATAGAGCATGGATGAAAAAAAGGACCGATGAGGATAAATCTATGTGTGCGTTTGTTTGCATTCATAGGAGAAAATTGGAGTAGACCACCTTCTGATGGTCTACAAAAATATTTTGAAAAATGTTTTTTAATATAGAGATCTCTTCTATATTTGTTATATTGGCTTTTTTTTTGAGATCCTGTGACTTTGTTTGACCACGTGAAGTGTTTCAGCTATGTGCAGTGGCAGGCACCCATTTTACAAGTATCAATGCCTAGAATATCAACAGACCCAACATGGCAAAATATACAGTTTGGTTTGATATAACAGCTAGAGCGGAGGGCAGTCACTCAAAACTCAAAGTCCTGGATTTCAAACAAGCTGACTTTAGTAAAATGGGGGCATACCTGAAGAAAGAGCTGATGGGATGGGAAGATATACGAGAAGTGGAAAGACAGTGGTCCAGGCTAAAAGAAGCTATTAAAATGGCTACTGACCTTTATTTGAGGAGAAATGGGGGGAAGGCCGACAGTCGCTCAAAAGAGCATGGTTCGGGATAAGGTATCTTTCAAAGATATCACCATAACAGGGAAGATAGAGTATCCTGATAGTGAGGTTGCAAAAGAGATTGTAGTAGATCGGGTATCTTTAAATAACAATAAAAATCAGACAAAAGATTGCCAATTAATACTGTCAAGTACTAAGCATGATGTACTTAGGAACAACAAACATAGTTTGAAATGTCTATATGCGAATGCCAGGAGCCTAAGAAATAAGATGGGGGAGTTGGAATATATTGCACTAAATGAAAAATTAGATATAATAGGCATCTCTGAGACCTGGTGGAAGGAGGATAACCAGTGGGACACTGTCATACCGGGGTACAAATTATATCGTAGTGATAGGGTGAATCGGATTGGTGGAGGGGTAGCATTGTATATTAACGAGAGCCTTGAATCAAATAGATTGAAAATTCTGCAGGAAACAAAACACTCCTTGGAATCACTGTGGATTGAAATTCCATGTGCAAAGGGGAAAAGGATAGTGATAGGAGTGTACTACCGTCCGCCTGGCCAGGACGAACAGACGGATGCGGAAATGTTAAAGGAAATCAGGGACGCAAACAAACTGGGCAACACAATAATAATGGGGGATTTCAATTACCCGCATATAGACTGGGTTAATGTAACATCTGTACACGCAAGGGACATAAGATTTCTTGATGAAATCAAGGACAGCTTCATGGAACAGCTAGTTCAGGAGCCGACAAGAGAAGGAAAAATACTAGACTTAATCCTTAGTGGTGCTCATGATCTAGTGCAGGGGGTAACGATACGAGGGCCGCTTGATAACAGTGATCATAATATGATCGGTTTTGATATTGGCATTGAAGGAAGTGAAACTAGGAAATCAAGTACGCTAGTGTTTAACTATAGAAAAGGTGATTACGACAAAATGAGAAAAATGGTGAAAAAAAGACTGAAAGGAGCAGCTCGCAGAGTAAAAAACTTGCATCAGGCGTGGATGCTGTTTAAAAACACCATCCTGGAGGTTCAGGACAAATATATTCCACGTATTAGAAAAAAGGGAAAAAAGACTAAACGTCAGCCGGCGTGGCTAAACAGTAAGATAAAGGAAATCATTAGAGCCAAAAAACAATCCTTCAGAAAGTGGAGAAGAGAACCAACTGAAAGTAACAGGATAGATCATAAGGAATGCCAAGCCAAATGCAAAGCGGAGATAAGGAGGGCAAAAAAGGACTTTGAGAAGAAATTAGCGTTGGAAGCAAAAATACATAGTAAAAATTTTTTTAGATACATTAAAAGCAGGAAACCGGCCAAAGAGTCGGTTGGGCCGCTGGACGAAAATGGTGTTAAAGGGGCGATCAAGGAGGACAAAGCCGTAGCGGAGAAATTAAATGAATTCTTTGCTTCGGTCTTCACCGAGGAGGATTTGGGGGGGACACCGGTGCCGGAAAGAATATTTGAAGCGGGGGAGTCGGAGAAACTAAACAAATTCTCTGTAACCTTGGAGGATGTAATGGGTCAGTTCAGCAAGCTGAAGAGTAGTAAATCACCGGGACCTGATGGTATTCATCCCAGAGTATTAATAGAACTAAAAAATGAACTTGCGGAGCTACTGTTAGAAATATGCAATCTGTCCCTAAAATCGAGTGTAGTACCGGAAGACTGGAGGGTAGCCAATGTTACTCCGATTTTTAAGAAGGGTTCCAGAGGAGATCCGGGAAATTATAGACCGGTGAGTCTGACGTCGGTGCCGGGCAAGATGGTGGAGGCTATTATTAAGAATAAAATTGCAGAGCATATACAAAAACATGGACTGATGAGACAAAGTCAGCACGGATTTAGTGAAGGGAAGTCTTGCCTCACCAATCTAATGCATTTTTTTGAGGGGGTAAGCAAACATGTGGACAATGGGGAGCCGGTTGATATTGTATATCTGGATTTTCAGAAGGCGTTTGACAAAGTGCCGCACGAAAGACTCCTGAAGAAATTGCAGAGTCATGGAATCGAAGGTAGGGTATTATTATGGATTAAGAACTGGTTGAAAGATAGGAAGCAGAGAGTAGGATTGCGTGGCCAGTATTCTCAGTGGAGGAGGGTAGTTAGTGGGGTCCCGCAGGGGTCTGTGCTGGGTCCGTTGCTTTTTAATGTATTTATAAATGACCTAGAGATGGGAATAACTAGTGAGGTAATTAAATTCGCCGATGACACAAAATTATTCAGGGTCGTCAAGTCGCAGGAGGAATGTGAACGATTACAGGAGGACCTTGCGAGACTGGGAGAATGGGCGTGCAAGTGGCAGATGAAGTTCAATGTTGACAAGTGCAAAGTGATGCATGTGGGTAAGAGGAACCCGAATTATAGCTACGTCTTGCAAGGTTCCGCGTTAGGAGTTACGGATCAAGAAAGGGATCTGGGTGTCGTCGTCGATGATACGCTGAAACCTTCTGCTCAGTGTGCTGCTGCGGCTAGGAAAGCGAATAGAATGTTGGGTGTTATTAGGAAGGGTATGGAGTCCAGGTGTGCGGATGTTATAATGCCGTTGTATCGCTCCATGGTGCGACCGCACCTGGAGTATTGTGTTCAGTACTGGTCTCCGTATCTCAAAAAAGATATAGTAGAATTGGAAAAGGTACAGCGAAGGGCGACGAAAATGATAGTGGGGATGGGACGACTTTCCTATGAAGAGAGGCTGAGAAGGCTAGGGCTTTTCAGCTTGGAGAAGAGACGGCTGAGGGGAGATATGATAGAAGTGTATAAAATAATGAGTGGAATGGATCGGGTGGATGTGAAGCGACTGTTCACGCTATCCAAAAATACTAGGACTAGAGGGCATGAGTTGAAGCTACAGTGTGGTAAATTTAAAACGAATCGGAGAAAATTTTTCTTCACCCAACGTGTAATTAGACTCTGGAATTCGTTGCCGGAGAACGTGGTACGGGCGGTTAGCTTGACGGAGTTTAAAAATGGGTTAGATAGATTCCTAAAGGACAAGTCCATAGACCGCTATTAAATGGACTTGGAAAAATTCCGCATTTTTAGGTATAACTTGTCTGGAATGTTTTTACGTTTGGGGAGCGTGCCAGGTGCCCTTGACCTGGATTGGCCACTGTCGGTGACAGGATGCTGGGCTAGATGGACCTTTGGTCTTTCCCAGTATGGCACTACTTATGTACTTATGTACTTATGTACTTAAGTAAATAAAAGCAAGAAAAAAAGGAAACCGAAATGGTTCTCCAAACAAGTGCCTGAGAAAATAAAGGCGAAAGAGGTGGTATTCATGAAATACAGGAACATTCAAGAAGAGGAACACAAAAAAGAATACCGGATAAAACTTAAAGAAGTCAAGAGGAAGATATGTCTGGCGAAAGCAGAGGTGGAAGAACAAATGGCAACAAATGTAAGGAGGAGAGACAAGAATTTTTTCAGGTATATTAGTGAAAGGGGGAAGGCTAAAAATGGAATTGTGAAACTGAAAGATGCTATGGACAGATATGTGGAGAGCGATGAGGAAAAAGCAGGGGCGTATCTGAGGTTCGGCAGTAGGGGGGCAGGGGCTAGAGAGAGGGGGCACATTATAGGCCCCCCGGCCACCGCCCCACCTACCGCCGTCAACTCTCCCCCGCCTACCGCCGTCACCTACCCCCGCCGAGGTCCGCTTCCTCCGGTCCGGTGCCTTTAAAAATGTTACTTCAGCTGGCGGGGGACCCCCAACCCCCGCCAGCCCAGCCGAGGTCTTGTTTTAAGTTCTTCTTCCATCCTCGTGCTATTGAAAACTGCTTGCCTGCATCCCTTCCAGTTTCGGACTGAGTCTGACGTCGCAGCACATTGTACGTGCAGGACGTCAACGTGCTGTGACGTCAGACTCAGTCCGAAACTGGAAGGGATGCAGGCAGGCAGTTTTCAATAGCACGAGGATGGAAGAAGAACTTAAAACAAGACCTCGGCTGGGCTGGTGGGGGTTGGGGGTCCCCCGCCAGCTGAAGTAACATTTTTAAAGGCACCGGACCGGAGGAAGCGGACCTCGGTGGGGGTAGGTGATGGCGTTAGGCGGGGGAGGATTGATGGCGGTAGGGGGGTCCAGGGCGAAATCTGCGGGGGCCCAGACCCCTGTGGCCCCATGCAGATACGCCCCTGGGAAAAAGCAAACATGCTAAACAAATACTTCTGTTCTGTGTTCACAGAAGAAAATACTGGAGAAGGACCATGATCGGCTGGTAAAGGTGCATATGAGAATGGAATGGATATTACACCATTCACGGAAGAAAGTGTTTATGAATAACTTGGAAAATTGAAGGTGGACAAAGCCATGGGACTGGAAGGGATCCATCCCAGGATATTGAGGGACTTTATAGAATTTCTGGCGGGTCCTCTTAAAGATTTGTTTAATAAATCCATGGTGACAAGAGAGATTCTGCAGGACTGGAGAAGAGTAGATGTGGTCCCTGTTCAAATAAGTGGTGACAGAGAAGTGGGAAACTACAGGCTGATAAGTCACTTAACCCTCGATTGCCCCAGGTACAAATATATATATACATCTATATATATAATTAATGTCACCCAAGAGAGTAGGGATGGACAAATAGCCCTCCAGAAGAGGACAACCTTGGAAGCAGATATAGGATCAACTTTATTGATATCAACAATTGTGTCAGAATACTGCATGCAAATGGACCTGTGTTTCGGCACCTGCATCAGGAGTCATTTGATCTTATAAAAATCCTACTGTGTCACTGTGTATTGTAAAAAACATGGATTAAGTAGCTCCAGTCGCAGCAATGGAGAATGTCAGCAACTATATCCTCAGAACCTCGCCGTACGTCTGCACTCTGAACTGCCAGTGTGAACCAGTACGGGTCCTTTTCTGGAGGGCTATTTGTCCATACCCACTCTCTTGTGTTACACGTTCATCTGTAAGGTTGCTTTGCCTTTTTTTCTGTGGTAAAGTACATGTCAACCACATTGATTGTACCACAGAAAAGTGGTATATCAAATCCCCTACCCTTTAGAAAATAGCCCTCTATTTTTCTGGAAAAGTTTAGAGAGAGGCTGAGATACGAAACACACCTACACTGTAGAGATTGATCAGTAAAGTAGAAAAGAAGCAGAGAGTCCAGGGTTACTGTTCTATAATTATAATTCTCAGGGGGCTGAAGTGACAGGACCTTCAGCTTAGTGCCTCACAATATACTCTGAGGTAAGTAAATATGTGTCTCTCGTGCTGTATTGATACAGCAGCCGCCAAAGCTACACTAAGGGGGTCTTTTACTAAAGCTTAGCTCGAGTTATCTGTAGCAGGGCCCATAGGAATAAAATGGGCCCTGCTGCAGATAACTTGAGCTAAGCTTTAGTCAAAAACCCCCTAAAACTCTTGAGAGTGGGAGCTAACTTACATTTCCTTTAAACACAGCTGAATTTCACCACTGTTAGCACATCAAAAAATACAATCAATGAAGGAAACTATTTTTAGAAAAATGTTTCTCTCTTCCTGTTGTTACAGGGCCAGGAAGAGGAGGAACTGGATTGGGGAGAGCAGCTGTTCTGCTCCAATCCTGAGACTTTGAATGCCATGCTGGCTGCCAGCAGTGGAGGAGGAGGAAGCCAGCAGGCGAGCATAAATGATGTAGGAAAGCATTTTAATTCTGAAAATAAGGGAGGTCAGAAAAGGGAGAATGCTAGAGCAGTGTTTCTGAAGCCCATCCTGGGGTACCCCTTAGCCAGTCTGGTTTTCAGGATATTGTTATCATTTAGTAATTTTCCTGTATAGACAATATTACATGGCGAGTCTAATCGGTTTGCAATGTACAATATAAAAATTAATTAAAAACAGAAAACAAGCAACATAAAAGAACTCCATTAAAATAAAGGAAAGGACAAAAGACCAGCACATAAGACGAGAGAATCAAATTACGAAAAGTAAGCACAGGACCTGTATAAAACAAAATCATACACATACTTACATAGCATTCATAACCCTGTAGGGTAAAAAGACTCAAATATTCTGCTGCAGGAGGGATACAAGATGGGACATAGTGCAGCAACCAGTCTCACATAAAGTTCATCCAAATGAGGATGAGCTCTAGTATTTTACACTGCAGACCTTACTAAAATTGCCTAGAAAAGTTAGAGTCTGAAATCTAGCTGAAAGAAGTGTGTTTTCAAAGCCTTGCGGAGCAGACTAAAAGAGCTTTCCAACCGCATGTGTCGAGGAAGCAAATTCCATAATGAAGGAGAAGAAAATAGAATGCAGAGTTTAGTGTAGGTTCCCACATCGCTCTTGATAGAGATGGCAGAACTAACCTGTTGTCAAGTAAAGATCGACTAAAAGAGATTTCCAACCTCATGTGTCGAGGAAGCAAATTCCATAATGAAGGAGACAGAAAATAGAATGCAGAGTTTAGTGTAGGTTCCTACATCGCTCTTGATGGAGATGGCAGAACTAACCTGTTGTCAACGAAAGATCGAAAAGGATGAGCTGGAGTATAGGGTACAGTTAGAGAAGTTAAGTATGAAGGAATGGTCGTATGAAGAGTTCTATGTGTTAAAGTAAGAATTTTAAACAATCCTGTATTCAGCTGGTAACCAATGAAAGCATTTAAGAAGTGAAGTAGACCTATCGTATCTACTTGCCCTAGAAATGACGTGAGCCGCTGTGTTCTGTAGTGTCTGTAGCCTTTTCAGGTGTACCTTGGTCATTCCTGCATAGGTTGTATTACAATAATCATACTTGGTATTAACATACGCATAAAAAAGCATGGATAGAGAGTCTTGGTCAATCAGATTTCTGATTAATCTCAAATGAAGCAGGAAAAAGAAGCCTGTCTTCGTGATTTTGGAAACGTGTGGTCCGAAGGAAAGAGCTGAGTCAATGATCATTCCTAAATATCTAAATGCAAAGATGATGCATGAAGTAGATTTGCATGAAGTGCCCCCATTGCATACAAAAACTATTTCATGCATGTACATAGGAGATATCCTAAAATCCAGGCTGGCTATGGGCTGCCTCAGGACTAGCATGAGAAAACCTGTCTTAGGCTGAAGCATTGAAAGACTGAATGCTGGAGAGGGGCTCATGCAAGGAGGGATTGCTTGCTGTTGGAGAGTGAGGTGAGGAAGGGGTAAATAACAGTGGGGAAGATGAGGGAGGGGTAAATGGTAGAGGAAGTGAGGAAGTGGCTATGACAAGGTATGAAGGAGGTGAATGCCCTCTGTCTTGTCAGCAAAGTAAACTTGGGTCTCTGTATTAGTTTAATCCCCACAATCCATGTTTATTCCACAGCAGGAATGAGAGAACCAAGGGTAGGGGAGAACAGAGAGCACGAGACAACCCAGGTGGGAGGTAGGGGATTCATAAGAGCTACAATTCATACAAAATACAGAGAAAAAGAAATTTAATTCTGTAACACCAATTCTGGTAGAGTTGCATTGGTTGCCCATTGAGGCATGGATTTCAACTAAACTGCTTTGCCTTGTTTACATGGCTTTTCTCAAAGGGGTTCCAGAGTATCTTTCTAGTAAGCTACAGAAATACATGTCTCAACGTGCATCACGTTCTTCCCAAAAGTGCCATTTTTAAATCTTGTCAGGCTAACCACTACAAGGAATAGAGAATTTTGTTTATGCCACATCTTCATTGTGGAACTCGCTACCTACCAGCTGAGTATTTATTTATTTATGACATTTATACCCCATATTATCCCAAGCAACCTCAGATTCAATATGGCTTACAAAGCACAGTGAAAACAAGCATTTAAGGAAAACATTGTATAATGCATTACACTTAACAACAAAAGTACAAGACCATTCCAAAGATAAGCACAGCCAAGATAACACAAACTTGTGTAAAACTGTAATCCTCAACTAAGCCTGGTGAAGTTCCCCTGTGGAAAGAAATTTCCAAAAGAGAAATCAATAATTTGTGGACTAGTAAGTAATTATCTTGATATTTGATGGTATTTGGTAGAAAGTTCCAACATTTGGTACCTTGAAAAGAGAAATCAGCAGAAAGAATTAATTTATAGGTGATTTTCCTGTAATTGGGGAGATGAAGTCTGAGAAAATTTCTAGTGCCAAAGCGAACATTATGCAGAGGAAGCCTTATCAAAGGCTGCATATAATCTAGTGCTACACCATAAATTATTTGGAAAGTTAGGGCACAGAGCTTGAAAATCACCCTAACCTCTGGTTATTTGTCCTTTTGGAAAGACTTGGTTGTTCAAGAAAACCTGCAAGTTGAATGAAAAATTAGATTCATTGCTGATGGTTTGTTCAGACCAGTTTGTTGTGTTGTATTGATTCTGTTTTATTTACATTACTTGTTTGTTTTATTGTATGTTGTATTGATTTTTTTTTTTATCGTAAACCACTTTAAAACCTTGGCTATGCTAAACAGTATATTAAGTTAATAAATCAAACAAATCAAATCAAGCTGGTTGGAGGCAGTCTGAAAATGTAAGAGAAGTGGAAAGGGGTAGGAAAAGAGTAAGAAACCTGAAGCAAAGAACTTAGAGGAGGTGTAAGAGAGTCAGGGGAAACAGGTGTAAAAGGAATGGAATGGGAGAATTAATCAAAGAAAGCCAAATGTAGTGATGAAGGTGGACAAAAGAGCCAATGAGAGTGTCAGGGCTGGAACAGAGGTAATTATGGAAGTGGGAAAAATGATTGTGTGAGAGTGTGCCAGGAATAGTGAGAGAGAGAGAGAGAGAGAGAGAGAAAGAAAGAGAGGGGGGGGGGGTGAAGGTGTGTGTATGTGTATGAGATAGAACCATTTGGGCAGGTTTTTGTGTTGTTTGACATAAAACTAGACAGGGTATTGGGAAGAAGGGGAGATGAGTGAGGATGACAGAGAATCAGAGAGATGGTGATGAGAGAATATAAGAGGACAAATGTGAGGGTTACAAGTTAGAATGTAGGATGATGAGATTGAAGGCGACTAGAAGGGATGAGAGAAGATCAGAGGATCATAGAAATGAGATAATTGAGATGGAGAGAGAGACAGTGAGGGAATTAAAGTGAATGATAGAGAGCCGACAAATTAGCAAAGAATCCTCTGAAAGTTTTACCACAGTTACAACTTTTCAAAAATTCTGAGGTAGGGCTGGCCCGGTAGCTCAGTACACACTGCCATGTGGAGATCTGGATTTTTCAGCTCAGGCCTTCCATGCCCCAGGGCTGGTTGGAGTTGGGGACACTGTGGAGGGAACATTTCTAGCCCAGTCACTGCACAAACATGACACCTAGAAATCAGTTTTAGAGTCTATGATTGCAGTGTGTTTCAGAATGAGCCTTGGTTCACGGCCCCTGACTGAGGGCTCTGGCACAAATATCGGGGAGCATAAAAGAGGGACAATCCAAAAGTAGTTGCAAATGAAAGCAAGGCAATACTATAAAGAGGCACAAGTAGTTGGAGCCTATTGTATAGCAGGGCAAATAGAGTATGACCACTTATACCAGCCATAGAATTGGTGTAAATGCTCATACTTAGATTGCTTTAAAAAAAAGAACATGTAAATGATAGTATTTTATAATTTATGTTTGCAAATGTTCACCATGCCCATACTCTGCCCAGACTCCTCCTTTGTGTATTCCCACCTTCAAACTATGTGCCATCGCATGCAGGCATTATATTATAGAATAATGTCTAGCCAGAATGTTGGTATTTATGTGTCTATGCACACACATGTGTACCTATATACCAGTATTCTGGTCATTTATTGTACACCCTCTTTATATAATTAACCCCATGGTGCTCCAGTGTTGCTACTACTAAGCTTGAAAGTCAAAGGAGCAGGAGAAAAACTGTCCTCGTGCCTTCCCCCCCCAAAAAAAATAATTCTGAAGCATTCTTGCATGTCATAGCATACTGGCTAGGTAACACAAAGTTATATCAATCACTGCCCTTACGTTTAGCAAGCAGCAATTCATTGACAGTGGTTGAGGAGTGTGTAACACAGTAGATGATGGCAGATAAAGACCTGCATGGTCCATCCAGTCTGCCCAAAATATGCATACTTAATCTTGAGCTGTCCCTGCCATTTTCAGGACATAGAGAGTAGAAGTGTGCCCATCATTGGCTTAATTTTCAACTACTGGAGTTGCCGAAGCCTGCCCTAGCCCAACCACATCTATCTAGTTATAACAGGGACATAGTAGTTTGCAGGACTCTAACATTACTTCCCAATTACTGGATTTGTCACCATAGTGTATTTTTGTTAGCGAGTGATTCACCATAAACAAATCATTTGCAGTTCGGTAGGGTGTGTAGAGTTTACCTGAAGAACTATTTCAGTCTTGTAGTGCCAGGAGCAATCCAGCTAACCTCTTCCATCAAAGGGATTGTAATATGATTCCTTACAATCCTTCTTATTCTTTCCACCCCAAAGGAAGTAGGAAAGAATTATACAAAAGTAGTTGAGAAATATCTGTCTGTTTGAAGGCAAAATAATGCATTGAAGTTTTAACGGAATTGGATGAAAACTTGGTATAAGGGGAAAACTAGTGAAAAGCACATTGAGCTTAAAAAGGGGCCAGATAAGACTAAGTTTTCCAGAGAAATAAGACCTTCCCGATAGGTGCCCCATATAAGAGGTTTTGGTAGGCTAAAACTCCTCAGCCCCAACCGCAACCTTCCCTGGACCCACTGCCTCTCCCATCCTGTCTTACCTTGTTTCTCTCTCTCTCCTCCCTTTCATCCACCCACCATGCAGCACAACTTCTGAAAATATCCCGACGCATTTCTATGGAAGATGGAGTTCCACCTTTTGGAGCATAGAAACTTGCATATTGTGAAACAAAGCAGTTACGGGATTTACCTTTAAACTGCCTCTTCCCATTTTCCATGTTCCCAACCCTCCAAATTACCCCACCCTAAAAACTGTCCCCTATAACTGTCCCACAACACCCCAAAGTGCCCAAGCCCCAAAACTATCCCCTATAACTGCTCTACAGCCACCAAGATACCCATCACCTACCACATTTCCACAAACTAATTTGAACTGTTTCAGAACCTGAATCCACTGCACTACTGGATGTCTGCAATTTTGAAAAAAAGAGAAAGTTGAGAAAAGATCCTTTTCTACCTTAGACTAGTGGTGTGAGTTGATGCTTCTGCACCTTGCTGACAGGTGAGGGGAACAATTGGGAGAGCTTTTCCATTCTCCTCATCTTGTAGATTAATCCAATTGCCCACTTATGGGAAACCAACTTTATGGACAGAAGGGAAAAGATGATCCCTGGTATCTAACAGGTCCTCACATAAAAAAATAAAAATAAATAAAAATACATTTAAACTGGAGAAAAATAAAAAGCTTATTATACCCTAATCACAATTTCCCAGGTAGATTCCCTGAAGTTAAAGAGCTCACAGGCGCCATGTGACTATCTACTTACAAAAAACCAAAATAGTTCCTTAGGAATCAATTAAAATAATAATGCTGGGGCCACAGAACCAGCTTTACATTATTCTTAAGCGTTAACTTCCTTTTCATAATTTGTTTCTAATCTGTTTGGAGGGCAAACTCTGTTTTTTATTCTTGTTGTTTTTGCTTTTTTGTCTACCAGAATTAAACTGTCATTCAACTCACGTTTCAAAGCAAACAGAAAAGGTCAAACTGCATGAAAGGGCACCCGATGAGAAACTGCTTGAAACAGTCTCACGGTAGGCACCTCGGTCCAACATGGCAAAGTTTAGACTCTCCTGTGTTGCATGTTACATCTTAAGCTAGATTTACAGGCTTGTGACTCAACTCCAAAAAGCTGTTATTATTATATATGTCATTCTTTATCCTAAACTATATGCGATATCAAATCAGCCTATACCGTTGTCTAATTATACCGAAATCTTTTAGCCTTTCAAATGAGGCCTTTAGACCCCTTGATATTAAGCCTCTAGTAGAATTGCCGTATTTTAAAACGTAAAATAATAGAAAAAGGAGAGAATAGAGAATTCTAGCAATTAGAGAGATAGTATAGATTAAAAACTTTGAGTATCTTATTTTCTTATTTTGATATTTTTAAACCTTACAAAATATCACAGCCGTTCGGCAACAAGATTTAGTTTCTGTCACTGTTATCTCAAACAAAGGGGATAAAACAAGTCAGGCTGTCAACATTTTGTTTCTGTTTGCACCTGATTGCATGGGGATTATTAGCTTACAGATTTTTTTTTTGCCCTGGGTATAAACGCTTATACGAAAATAAATAGGACAAGAATTACAGCACAGTGAAACAGACTAACAAAAGAGGAGATGGTAAGGGCGGTCCGAGAGTATAGCACTTACTTTTCTTCCACAAGCTGCTTCTGGTATTCCTCATACTCTTCTTTGGTCATCCCTTGCGCTTCCGCTGGGGATTTCTCCCCTTCTCTTTTTTCTTCTCCTCCCAGACCCCCAGTCAGATTTTTCAGTTGGCCACCGACCATAGTTTTCACCATAAATGCCATGACTTCCTCTAGAAGCGAAGGGGTAACTTCTCTATCAAAGTAATAACAGAGCAACCAGGCTTTTCAGTAAATAAATGCAGAGCTGTTGGGCGCGGAGTTGGGGTACTTCTTGGCTCAATTCAGGACCCCTGTGGCTATAGTCTAAAAGCCAAGTAATGAATTCTCCTGTAGCTCCCGATGGGATTTCAGCTCCCTTTCTCGACTGTTCCAGGAGCCCTCCGATTCTGCTCCTTGTATTTGGATCAGTTCAGCACTACCTTCGTCAATAACCCTAGAGTGTCCCAGTTAACTCCCAAGCTTGGCTAAGTAGGGAGTTTCTGGCACAAGGGCAAAGCTTTTTCTCCCGTGTATCTCAGTTCAAGGCGTGGAACTGCTGGACAAATCCAAAATGCAGTCTCGGGTAATATATGGAGTTTCAGAGAACCAACGCGGCAGGACAGCAACCGAAGCCCCTTCGAGTTTCTCAGACGCTCAGCACCACATTCAATGAACCGTTCTTTGCCTTTTCTCTGGTATAAGTATGGCAGAGTAGAAGAGACAACTCCTAGAGCACTCTAGTGTTTGAGCCTAATGTGCAGCTCCTTGCATTCAAGTATGCGTCTGGAGTTCAGCACCACTGCCTATGGACAGCTCCGCCTCCTTCTGGTGGGAGTTACCGAAGTTCTAGGCTCTCCTTTCTCTCATCATATGTCCCTGCTATCCCACCCGTGGCTCTTACAGCGACCGAGTAGCAGACTGAAGAAAAAACATAAACTAACCTCAGGTTCGACCTTGAGAAATTTTAGGAAACACCCTGTAGTACTGACCAACTCACTTGTGAAGACTTTAAACTTGTCCTTTCTTATCCTCTTTTCTTTGCCATATACCATACCAGTAAATAAACTAAGCTCTCTCTCTCTCTCTCTCTCTCTCTGTATATTTATATATATAGCTTAATTTATTTACTGGGTATGACGCAACAAGGCCACATATTCTCACTGAATCTCAATTTACAAGTATCGACACCACTTAGGATTCTCTGTTAACTGGAACACAGATGGCTTGCAAAGAGATTAAACATTTTAATAGGGTTATTTTCACAGCCGGTGTAGGGTGATGGCGGAAAGACATGCCAACGTGTGGAAGTGTTAACATACAGCTTAGCTAGAGTTTCGTGGTGAAAATAAAGCATTGCCCGAAAGTGAAATCCTCTTAGGGTTTCAAGATCTCGACCTCATTTTTGTTTAAGGTTAAAATAACAAACATTACATGAACCTGAAAAGAAGCTCTGAAATGTGTCAACAGCAGGAAAGACTAATAGTACAGCATCAAATAGCGGCATGTCGTTTATGCTGTCCAGAGTGTAACTGCTATTTTAGGCACATGATGTGGTAAATCTCTCCACACCAAATTATTACTTTAGTCTGTTAAATCCGACTAACTGCTCATTCTCAATTTAGCATCTTTACAGTGAAGCCTGAAGAACTCAGCTAAACAACTAATGAATTCACTTGTAAGTGTCGGATCCTCTTTGCAAAATGTCTTTTAAGTTAAACAGCAGAAGAGCTGCAAACTTACAAACTGCAAAGATTACAATTATTTGCCAGCTCCCTGGGTGTTTGTGTTTAATGTGTTGGAAACCTATTCAGAGGCCTGCCTTCATTCTTGGTGGTTAACTGTTGAACATACCAGCAGCAACAGACCTGACAATTAATAATACTGTTCCTTGGGAAAGCTTCATCAATTGAATAAAATGCCATATTAGAGTATATCAAATAAGTGGGGAAAAAAACCATAGAGATCATAGCTCACAGTTGTGTGTGTGTGTGTGTGTGTGTTTGTGAGGTGGTGTGTCAGTTTGTGAGGTGGTGGGGCATGTTTGTGTGTGTTTGTGAGGTGGTGGGGCATGTGTGTGTGAGTTTCTGAGGTGGTGGGGCATGTGTATGTTTGTGAGGTGGTGTGTGAGTTTCTGAGGTGGTGGGGCATGTGTGTGTGTGTTTGTGAGGTGGTGTGTGAGTTTCTGAGGTGGTGGGGCATGTGTGTGTGTGTTTGTGAGGTGGTGTGTGAGTGTCTGAGGTGGTGGGGCATGTGTGTGTGTGTGTGTGTGTGTGTGTGTGTGTTTCTGAGGTGGTGTGTTTCTGAGGTGGTGGGGCATGTGTGTGTTTGTGAGGTGGTGTGTGTGAGTTTCTCAAGCGGTGGGGCATGTGTGTGTGAGGTGGTGGGGCATTTGTGGGGATTATTTTTGGGGACCAGGGCAGTTTCTGGAGTGGTGAACAGGGTGAGGGTTGGTGGGGCAGATGCAGAGGTAATTTTTGGAGGTGAGGCAGTTTGTGGAGTGACGGGGTAGTTACAGGGTGGTAGATTTGGGTTGGGGCAGTTTGGAGGTTCATTGTCCAGCTGAAGTAGTTTTTTGGGGGAGTGGGAACAGTTTGGGGCTGGGAGAGTAGAGCATAAGGAGAGGAGGAATTCCCTGACTGATATGTTTCTATGTTAGAGAAGCAGGAACTCCTCTCACAGGTGCATTGGGTCTTTTTTTCTTCTTTTTTAAATTCTGTAATGGAGGCTTATTTCTCTAGAACTCCTAGTCTGATCTGGCCTATTTTTGAAATCAATGTGGGGATTGATGGGTGATTTCATTCTGGCCACTCCTTGTGGCAGTGCTCTTCCATAGCCTACAAAAGCCTTTGAAAAGGCGACCCTGAGCATACATGGGCATTTGTTTGATAATCCCAGCTCTTCAATCCAATTTTTCTGCTCTTAATGTATGACAGTTAGCTCTCCCATCCTTCCTCTTACCTAACAAAAAAAAAAGATGCTAAATCAGGACAAGGAAAGCAGTGGTGCTCCAGCCAGGATATGTGACCCCTAAACTGTGCCAGGGCCCAATCAGGTAGGCTCCCAGCCATATGTTTCCAGATCCTCTCCCCTTCCAACAGACCTGATACTGGCACCTGTAGGAGTGAATTCCTCTGCCAGCTATCCCGTAAGCAAGGTATATCAGATGCTAAATCCATACTAGCTTTTGGTGCTAGAGAACTGAAAAGCAGCTCAAGTCCACTTGGCCACAGCAACTCTTCAGTGCTGACACCACTCTGAGCAACACCTCTCTCTCTTGGTGCCAGCTGCTACTGTGCCCCTGTGCCAGAAACAATGCAAAGAAACACAGGTGACAAATTCCCCTGCATTGCTGCTTCTCATATCACTCCTGCTTCCAAAGCTGCCCAGACTTTGGCAGAGCACAGGACCACCAACAGTTCAAAAATGGGGAAGCTGCCCTTAAAGCAGAGGTTCTCAACTCAGTTCTTGGGACACACCTAGCCAGACAGGTTTTCAGGATATCTACAATGAATATGCATGAGATAAATTTGCATGCACTTCCTCCATTGTGTGCAAATCTCTCTCATGAATATTCATTGTGGGAATCCTGAAAACCTAACTGGCTAGGTCTGTCCAGAGGACTGGGTTGAGGACCACTTCCTTAAAGCGATACTGCACCCGAACACAAGAAAGCACAAGCCTGATTTTCTTAAAAGGACAGTACACCCCCATAAAGAACAACATAAATCAACAAAGAGGTCAACCACCTCTGCTGACCAAACACAGTGTCAGCATCCACACAAGCAGAAACCTCTCAATGACAATTTGAATATGGACTGGCTCATGCCCTGTAGCCTGCCATTGTTCAGTTTCTGCTGGAGACGATCATATACACTTACAATTCCCTCACCTATAGCAGAAGTAGCTCTAAACAAATCTAAAACTTCTAGGATTCAAGTCAACCTTCCACCTAGAAAAGAGCAAACCTTCCCAAGATCATAGGATGTAAGGTTTACCAGAGTACTATGCTCAGCCTGAGGATTATAGACCACCAGGTACAATTCCTGCATTGGTCATGTACAGATTAGCTGACCTGTTGCACATTCATCCAGAAGATTGGCAAGAGTAGCTTCCTCACTTATCTTTTGACTTACAGAAGTGTGGGTTCCATCTCATTAATTCCAATATGGGGCTGGATTCAGGAAAAGGCACCCAAATATGAGTGCCAAGAAAAAATCAGTGTCCAGTACTATTCTATAAAGGACACTCCAGGATGAGTGCTCATTATAGAATAGCATTGGATGCCAAATTCCGTGGCCAACTTTGGCTGCATGGACTTACACCAACTGAAGCCAGGGGTAAATCCTGGCATGCAAGTTCGATGCACATCCACGGTATGCCATAATACAGCGTGCAATTTTCTGGAATGGGCCTGACCCACCCAAGCCCCTCCCATGGGAACACCCCCTTTGCAGTTGTGTACAGATACACTTAGGTGGTATCCTATAACTGGATGTGTAGGTATATTTCCATATTGATCTGCTGTTTAAGCCCTGTTTCGGTGCCTGGCATCCATTAGAATGTGTTTCCATGCCAAACACTGGGTGTGGTATTAATGCCAAACTTTAGGCATCATTTATAGAATTCACCCGATGATGTCAACAATATGTCCTCTTGAATTTCATATATATTGTAAAAAACCGATCTTCACTCAATATCTAAATTAGAGAAAAGGGAGACTGAATTAGCGAATGAGGGGATTTTCAGTTAATCTTTCCCCAAAGACTTGAGAGCTTAATTTATGAACCAACTGTTAATTATGGCTCCTCATAACAAACATCATTTGTTCCCTCCTAATGACAGTGAATCTTGTGTTATCGAGTGCTATCTGCAAATAACCATCATGGTGGGTCTCCTTTTCACCATCTGATATGTTAACCACTGATTTCAACAGAGCCAGACAAGTTCATATTTAGAGTTTTTCCAAATCTGAACATAAAAATGTATCTTTTGCTCACAAACCTTGGAATTGTCCAACAGAGTACCTTGTTTTGGCTATTCCTTCCTCATGGACAATTATAATCCAATGATACACTTCCAAAATCTGCTCACAGACAATTTGTTTCCACTGATTTTGGGTAGATTCATGGTCATTATGGTGCTATTTGTCCAAAAGACTGTCTGGCTAATATTCAAAGTGATTCAAGCGGGCAGGAGAGGCCTCACTTAAATTGCCTGTTGCCACCTAACCCCTGAGAGTCAGCATCACTAAAGTGGGCAGGGTTGCTGAGTATCTCTTCTGACTGACGCCAGAAGAAGAAGGGCAGGTCAGGGGTGTTACAGGGGGCAGCGGTAGTGAGGAGCCCAGGGTTATGTGAGTGCCAGCAATATTTAGTGCCAGCACTGAATTTAGGACAGCTCAAAAGCTTTGAATACTGACCGGCACCCACATAACCTTTTTTGGTATTGTTGTTTTAGTTCCAGGATCCCTCTCCTTGCTGGCCTGAGGAAATGGCTGCTGTGAGCTCTGGCAGCAGCCTCCCATTTCCTCAAGTCAGCAGAAATGGGCAGGAGTGAAGAGGCTGATCTCCCACCCCTAAAATCCCACTGGATTGCCAGGAAGCAGAGGTAGGCCTAGGGAGGCCTACCTGAATTGCTGGTGGGGGGGGGGGGGGGCTATAAAGGGTATGGGTGGGGGCTGGGAGGGAGGAAAGGGGCTTTCTGAGGTGTCAGAAGGGTGTTATGTCACTAAAATGAAAAAAAAAAGTTATGATATTCAGCCAGGGCCCACGTAACTTTCTTATGTGGACACCAGCTGAATATTGGCCAGGACCCACATAAGCTCCGGTGGCCAGAGTCCTATCTGCTAGCCCTGGATACTCAGCGTTGGTACCCAAACATGGCCTAGCACTGCATACTGGGGGCTAAACTGGCCAGCGACAGTCAGTGTTTAAAAAAGTGCTGACCATTGACTGCTGAATATCAGGTGGTGTGATTTTTATTATTATTTATTTATTTATTGATATTTATGGCCAGTGGCCCTACCATTAGGCCAACTGGGGTGGGGGTCTCAGGTGGCATGCTCCGGAGCAGCATTTTCCCCTTCCCTCCTCAACCACCTTCCACACGTTTACCTCATTCTTTTCATTTCTAAAAGGTGGCAGTGGAAGTGGCAGTGACTCCCATAGGCTGCCCTGCCGCTGCCACCGGCCTCTTCTCCCTACTGTGGCCCGCCTCTTGACATAACTTCCTGTTTCCTCAGAGGTGGAATGCAGTAGAGGGAAGAGGCCGGTGCTGGCAGTACCTCAGCAGGGGAGCCTTTGGGAGCCGATGCCACTGCTGCCTTTTAGAAAAGAAAAAATAAGGTAAACATGGGGAAGAGGGTTGAGGAGTGAAGGGAGAGATGCCAGACCAGGCATGGACGCATAATCTCATCCCTGCCTTGGGTGGCAGATTGCCTTGGGCTGCCCCTGTTTATATCTCACCTTTGCTAAAAAGTAATGTCAGTTCAATGTGGCTTACTTACATAAGTAAAAAGTTACATTACAAATAAACACAGAATAATAAACATATTATTTTTGTCACAGCTAAAAATGCTCCTTGACCACTGTCAAAACAATATAAAACATAACAGTCTTTTTTCAAATATAGTTCTACTGAAAATGATGCAGTAAAACCGTTAGGCAATAGTTTATTCTGAAGATAACATGAATATTGACTCATGTCCAATATGATCTCAGTTTATTAGCTTTAGGGTCTTCTAGCTAAGTTTCTTCTTCAGAAAAATTTCTTTGTGCCTTCTCTCTTTTTATTCCTGTAGTGAAAGAACAGAAATACAAGAGTTATGGTTAACCTACAGTAGTCAGAAGTGATACAAATCAACCCTGACGAGCCCTACAATGACTAGTCCCGACTTCTTAAACACATTTCCCCTGATAATCAGAGGCATCTAACTGGCCAGGATTGGCACTTGGCCAGTTAAATGCCCGCTAACCGACTATCTGCCAATATTCATCGGTATTTTTCTGGTCAGCAGCTAATGGCTAGCCAGTTATATTGGGCGATATAACTGGCTAGCTGCTGATTTTTAAAGTCATAAGTACATATGTATTGTCATATTGGGACAGACCGAAGGTCCATCAAGCCCAGTATCCTGTTTCCAACAGTGGCCAATCCGGGTTACAAGTACCTGGCAAGATCCCAAAACAGTACAATACATTTTATGTTGCTTATACTAGAAATAAGCAGAGGATTTTCCCTAAGTCCATGGTCTATGGACTTTTCCTTTAGGAAGCCATCCAAACTTTTTTTAAAACCCCGCTAAGCTAACCACTTTTAGTACATTCTCTGGCAATGAATTCCAGAGGTTAATTACAAGTCTGACCAGTCACATTTGGCTGCGTGCAACCCTGGTATATCTTTGGTCAGTCTGACTTTAACAGGCTAGCTCTGAACATTGGCTTGGCTGATCAAAGTTAGACCAGCCAAAAATGAACCATATATTCAATTCCAGTCACCGGAAACAACCCGGCATTGAATATCCTTTCTCAGTGCCGATCACAGGAGTTAGTTGGTCTAAGTCGCACAGTCTGAAAATTGGCCTCATTGAGGTTAATATTTAGCTCGTAATGGTAATTGGCTTATT
Source organism: Microcaecilia unicolor (assembly GCF_901765095.1). Classification (NCBI taxonomy): domain Eukaryota; kingdom Metazoa; phylum Chordata; class Amphibia; order Gymnophiona; family Siphonopidae; genus Microcaecilia; species Microcaecilia unicolor. The sequence continues at coordinate 656,362,965 of NC_044031.1, read as the reverse complement.
TTTTTTTTAATTTATTTTTATTAACATCAATACAATACATGCCTTCACATTGCCAAAGATTATAAAATTCACCGGTACATCACATTTCCGCAGTGACTGACCCATCAGTGAACAATTTCTCCTCTAATATAGCATGCTCGTATTAACATTTTCCTTATTGCCTGTTTTCTATATTATAAGCCGCTTTTAGCCGTGGGTTGACCTAACCCCAGATTTTCAATGCTGGGGCATTTGCGGCTCCTGGCATTGTACATCCGAGTAGGTCCACTGACCCAGAAGTGGACCAGACACCTGCTGATATTCAGACTGGTGCTTGGTTAGCTTGGCACATAAGGTCAGGACAGCCTTTTTTGTGTCCTAACTTTGGGGCACTTTTACTAAACCCTGTTAAGCACTAATGCTTGATTGATACAGGAAAAAAGACTTACCATGGAACACACTAAAGCATTTTGTGGTAATCTGCCTGTCAGGGCATGCTAATCACACACTATTCATTTTTAGAAATTGTTTTTCAGGAGGTGGGGTGGGGAATGGGCATGGAAGTGTTAATCAGCTAGCACGTTCACTTTAGCGTATACTGGCTAGCTAATGCTGAGTTAGCACAGAAGCCCTTAGCATCTCCAAACTAGGAGGCAGTATGTGCTCCAGCGTCAAATTTATTTTCAACTTCCATATGCTAATGGAAAGATTAGCACAGGACCTGCAAAAATAAAAAATAAAAAAAGGCTTTTTCAGGGATGCACTAGAAATGGGCTTATTGCATGGGAAAGTCCTGTGTTACATACATAGTAAACATAGTAGATGACGGCAGAAAAAGATCTGCACGGTCCATCCAGTCTGCCCAAGAAGATAAATTCATATGTGCTACTTTTTTATTTGTACTGTCCTCTTCAGGGCACAGACCGTATAAGTCTGGCCAGCCCTATCCCCGCCTCCCAACCACCAACTCCACCTCCCAACACCAGCTCTGGCACAGACCGTATAAGTCTGCCCAGCACTATCCCTGCCTCCCACCACCGGCTCTGGCATAGACCGTATAAGTCTGCCCAGCAGTAGTTCCGCCTCCCAACTACCAACCCCGGCACAGACCATATAAGTCTGCCCAGCACTAGCCCCGCCTCCCAACCACCAGCTCTGCCACCCATTCCAGGCTAAGCTCCTGAGGATCCCTTCCTTCTGCACAGGATTCCTTTATGTTTATCCCACGCATGTTAGTACACTTTAAGCTCATTTCTTAGTCTATCTTAGTAAAAGGGCACCTTTATGTACATTTTTAGACGGTTAGTGGACTGAATATCACCGCTAACCACCTAAGTTGCTGCTCTGACCTGACTGTACCCCAGCCCACCTCTATCCTAACTTGTTATGGGATGACTGGTTAGTGGTGATATTCAGCAAAACCATGGATTATGGTTTATTGGGTTTAATATACCGCCCTTCGAAAAATAACGTCAAGGCAGTTTACAAAATCAAATCAGAAATAGGAAAGGAACTACAAAATCATGATAGGAAAGGTATAATGAAAGTGAAAGAAAATAGAGAGAGGCAAAAGTAGACAGACTGCTGATCCCATTGGCAATTAACTGGGAAGGGGTGGAAATGAAAATCAAAGCCGAAATGCACTTGAGAAAAGCTGTGTTTTCAGGCCAGCCTTAAACCTAGGGAAGGATAACTCAAGACAAAGATGTTTTGGTAGAGGGTTCCAGAGGGATGGTGCTAGATAGAAAAATGCAGACTTTCATGTGACGTTAAGATGAGCTGAAGACAGAAGGGCATTTGTCCAAAGAACGGAGAGCATGAGCAGGCGTATAAAGGATGACATGTGAAGAAAGATATGACGGAATGTGACTGTGAAAAATCTTATGTATTGAGGTATGCATTCTAAATTGTATTCTAAAGTCAACTGGAAGCCAGTGATACTGTTTCAAAAGTGGTGAAACGTGGTCGTAGAATTTAGCTACCCAGTTAAGTGCCGCTGAAATCCGGCTAGCTCAGCGGGATTTCACTAGGCAGGAGCCTCTCACTATAGTTAACAGTGCTGTTTATTTATTTATTTAGCTATTTATGACATTTATATCACACATTTTCCCACACAATTTCGAGTTCAATGTGGCTAATAAGCTACAAAGAGACATTACAAAATATTATACAAAATCCATAATCCCACACATATCAGTAAAGGAAAGAATCATAAATACAGATATAAGGGAAGGTGGTGGGGGGGATTAGGCATTTATTTATATATTTTATTTGTTACATTTGTATCCCACATTTTCCCACCTATTTGCAGGCTCAATGTGGCTTACATAGTACCATAAAGGCGTTCGCCAATTCCGGCATGGACAAATAAGTAATGTTGTGGTAGAATAAGGTTCGTGTGAACAGACACATTAGGGAATCATAGAAAGGAAGAGAATCGTAGAGAGGAAGAGTTATTATATGTCCATTACAAGCTTTGGTTTCGTTGTGTTGCAGGGTACAGGCATTAAAGTTGGGTCGGAAGGTTATGCCTTTTTGAACAGGTTAGTTTTTAATGATTTCCGGAAGTTTAGGTGATCATAAGTTGTTTTCATGGCTTTTGGTAATGCGTTCCATAGTTGTGTGCTTATGTAGGAAAAGCTGGATGCATCCATTAACAGAAATATTTTAAAAAAGAAGACTTTCAAAAACTTGCAAAAAAAGCTAAGTAATCATGCTGGGACCTGACGTATTTCGGCAAGGAGTTCCACCACTTAGTACCTTGGTAAGAAGACGTAGCTGACCTGTAGACTACTTTCTTACAGGTAGAAAGATGAAGATGCAGGTGGTCTCTTGCACCGAAGGTTGCATTGCAAAAAGACAAAGTAACAAGGGGCAACATATAATCAGGGGCAGTATCATATAAAGTCTGAAATATGAGAGCACAGAGATTGAAAACAACACTGGCTTTAATAGGAAGTCGGAGCAATTGTATCAGCAGTGGATTAGACCTTCCAAAGTGTGACATGTGCAGGACTAAACTGGCCACAGTATTCGACGCAGTTTGACGCTTCCTTAAAACACATTCTTTGTGACCAGTGTAAATAGAATTACAATAATCAAATTTGGTCAAGACTAGAGACTGATTAAGTAGCCTGAAAATATCTATTGAAAAAATAGGGCCTAATTCACTTCAGCTTCCAGAGGACCTTAAAAGTTAAAGAGGTCCTTTTACTAAGCTGTGGGAAAAGGGCTCTGCACTAGCAGCAGGGGCCATTTTTCCCATGTGCCAGGGCCATTGTTTTCTGAAGCTGGTAAACCCCCCCCCCCCAAAAAAAATAGCCACATAGTGAGATAACTCTTACCGCATGGCCATGCGGTAGGGAGCCCTTACCACCACCCATTGAGGTGGCGATAAGTGCTCCTGCACTAACCTGGTGGCAGTGGCGGTCCTAGGTCAGCTGCTACCCGGGGCAGATCGCCGCTGCACCCCCCCCCCCACAGGTGCAGCGGTGTCCGTCCCCCAAGGGTGCAGCACGACACCCCCCCCCCCACGCAATGACACCCCTCTCCCCGGCGCATCAAGCACCCCCGGCACAATGACACCCCCCGGCGCAATGGCGCCCCCCCCGGGTGCATTCTTGGCTGCTGGAGAGTGCAGAGAGCAGCCGCGTGCCTGTCGGCTCCAGGGCAGAGGGAGCAGGGAACCAGCGGAGCTGAGAGGCACGCGGCTGCTCGCTGCACCCTCCAGCAGCCTGCACCTGGGGTGGACCGCCCCCACCGCCCTGCCCTTGGTACGCCACTGCCAGGTGGTAACTGAGCAACGCACGATGATGCCCGATTACGGCTGGGTTATCACCGTGCAAGCCATTTCCGGGGGTTTTCTTTTCCCCCCAGAAATGTCTTGCTCTTGGGGCGGGACTACCGCCGGCAGCCACACTGGGCCGCTGGTAGTCCCGGAAGAGTGAACAGTATGACCGCATTGGGCTTACCGCCAATCTGTAAAAGGGTCTCTTAGTGACTACGGAGGACACCTGAGATTCAAAGGTTAAGTGCCGATCAACAACAACCCCCAATATTTTATGAGGTTTAAAAAGCTGCTTCCTATTGGAGCCCTCTCCCCATCACACACCTTCCCCTCCTCAGGATGGGCTACTAGAAATTCAGAAACCTTATCTCCTTGACCATGATCTGAAAGAAAAACATAAGTGTTTTTGACTTATTGAAGCCTTGCTCAAGAGACAGCAGATATTCACAGCAATATATCACTGAAGACTTAAGTGAAATATCTTTAAAAAGAAACCTACTGTATGAAAGGTCCCCCTACTCAGCCAGGTCCACTTTTGCACATTTAAGTAAATGTGTATGCTTGAGGGGACTATCCCTCTAACACTTCTAACTGAAGCAACACCACTGGGGGAGAAAGGAAATTGTTGTTTTTTTTAATAAACAGGAGCACCAGCACATATTATATAGATGTATATTTTCCTTTCTCACCAGACAATAGTGTAGAAATAGACAGAATGACAAATACTATCAGTAAAAGGAGGGACGATGCCATGAGAGCAGATATTCTCATGAATATACTTAGTTCTATTTATTTATTTAACACATTTATATCCTGCTCCATCCAAAGTTCTGTTGATTTCAGTGCTGTTGTATCCCAGATGCTGGGGACAGTTTATTTCTAATGCTGATTAAATGCACCTGCTTCCAGCATATTTGTTTATTTATTTATTACATTTGTACCCCGCGCTTTCCCATGCATGGCAGGCTCAATGCGGCATACATAGTAACAATATAAGGTAACAATATAAAGAATTACAAAGTCGTGAAAAGAATATACAGTTTGTGGTACAAGCAGAACTGATGGGGTAACGTAGAAGGAATTGAGTTAGGAAGGAAATAAGCGTTGGGAGGTAGGCGTAGAAAGATGGAAAGGAATGGATATGGGATGGTAATAGGATAATGGGGAAACATGGTCAATGTATAACTATTGTCAGTAAAAATCATGTGGACAAGCATACAGATCTTTCTTTCAAAACTAAAATCATAGAAACATGATGGCAAATAAGAGCCAAGTGGCCCATTCACAGCAACCACTATCCCTCCTTTCCCTACAAGATCCCACATGCCTGTCCCACGCTTTCTTAAATTCAGGCGCAGTCCTCGTCTCCGCCACCTCCACTGGGAGGCGATTCCACACATCCACCACCCTTTCTATGAAAAAGAATTTCCTCAGATTACTCCTGAGCCTATAATCTCTTAACTTTATCCTATGCCCTCTCATTCCACAGTTTTCCTTCATTTGAAAGAGGCTCACCTCCTGTACATTAATGCCACAGAGATATTTAAGTGTCTCTATCATATCCCCTCTCTCCCACCTTTCTTCCAAAGTATACATATTGACAGTCTTAAGTCTGTCCCCATATACTTTGTGAAAGAGACCACTGACCAGTTTTGTAGCTGCCCCCTGGACTGACTCTTTGCTGTTTATATCTTTTTGTAGGTGCGGTCTCCAGAATTCTAAATGGGGCCTCACCAGTGCTTTGACCATCTCCTTTTCTACCTGTTTGGCCGCCTTGAGATCATCAGACACAATCACCCCCAACACCACACAGCAAATATCTTCTCCGGTGTCAGTACAGGCATCCTCAGCGCCTGCAGCGATTTATTCTTGCTGCTTGTGCCGGCCTTTCAGGCTTCCATCTGCCACATTCCATCAGACAGGAAGCAGGCAAATGATGTCAGTGAGGGCGGGACACTGCCAGTGCAATGCAGGGCCAGTGCAAGCAGTAAGAATGAATCGCTGCAGGCACCGAGGACGCCTGTACAGTACACCGGGAAGGGATGGGGTTCAGAGTCAGGAACGCAGATGCCGGGATGCCACAGAGGAGAGGGAGGAGATGTGAGGTAGGTGAAGAAAAAAAAAATCTATGTTCTTAGAAAATATCTCTAGGAAGGTATGTGCTGTGTGGTGTGGTGGGAGCAGCAGCATATGCACATGGAAGGGCCCATCCAATTTACCCCTGGGCCCATTCAAAATACCGAGTCAGGCCACGCATCTGGGTCCTACTCCCAGCTTTTCATCCATGAATATAGAACAGAAATAATTGTTAAGCATTATCCTTATCAGCTTCTACATATTCCTCCCCTTCACCCTTGAGCCTCACTATGCCATTCTAGCACTTCCTCCTATCACTTACATATTTTATAAATGTCTTTTCCCCCAGCTTTACCATACTGGCTATATTTTCTTCCATTTGAATCTTTGATTTCCTGACAGCTTTTCAACCTTCTCTTAGTTTTTCCAGATATTTTTGCCTGTCTTCCTCTTCCTGCATTGTCTTGTAACTTAGGAAAGCTAACCTTTTTTCTCTTACCTTTTCAGCTACTACATTTGAGAACCAAAGCAGCTGTTTTTTCCTCTTTTACATACTTTTCTAACATGAAGGTTTGTTGCCTTTAAAAGAGCTCCTTTCAGTTTTGCCCACTGCTGTTCTACTTCCTTCAGCTGTATCCATCCAACTAACTCTTCCTTGAAATATTCCCCTATCTCGGCAAAAATCAATGTACTCATAACAGCAACATTTGGTTTGAGGTAAATCTGGTGGTACTTATTTTGTAGAAAATCTCCAGAGATTATAACCATAGGCCATATATGAAAGTGTGGTAATGCAGTACACAACTCAAAGCTGACAAAAGGTTAGCTCTGCTATAGTGAGTATCTCTTTGGCCATCCGAAGTAGACAAGGGTGGTACAAGAGGGGGGGTATGCATGTGCTCTAGCAAGCATTCCCTTAGACCAGGGGTAGGGAGCATCTAGCCCATGGTTCAATCTTATCTGGTCCACAGCAAGACCTCCTCGCTCTCCTTCACAACAGGAGCTCCTGCTATGCTCCTTCCTGCTACTGCTTCAGGGTTTGTGGCCCACTCACCTCATTCCATCATAAGTGGGGGCTTCCCCTCCTAGCAGGCCACGGTGCTGGAGGAGATCCTTCTGGTAGGCTACAACAATCCAAGGATACTCCTTGCCTAGGTTGATATTTGGTCTCACAACGAGAAGTTCTTCCTGATGCAGCCTGTCATGTATAAAAGGTTTACCACCCCCATCTTAGGCACTGGACCAATATGCTGATGACTTAGAGCAGGACTAGGCAAAACCTATTTTACAGTGGACTACATTAATGGCTCTTGCCTGCCCTAGGGACCAGGGGATCTTCCTCAAATCTCCAACTGAGAAGCAAGGGGACTGCCCACTCAGAACACTAGTTCAGAAGCAGAGGATCTCCCTAAGAGCACTGAAAGCTTTCACCAAATTTCCCCAATGGCCTTCTACACATTCCCTCAACCTGGAACCTTCTGAAAGCTCCTTCCACATTCCCCAGCCCACTCCCTAGCCTCCTTTCTGGATAGCTGTCCCCACACTATCCATAGCTGTATATATTTCTTTTAAACTTACATTGATGGCTGATATTCATTGGCAACCTCTTGGTCTGCAAATGCCAGCAGCTGTTTTTTTGGGTTGCCTAAAAAGGAGTTGGGGGGGGGGGGGACGACAGTCCAGCATTTCGCTTAGCCCAATGTATATTTTAAGACCACAACCGGATCAGCTGTTTTGGTCCCTGGAGTTCACTGCTCCCATTGGTGGGGGGGGGGGGGGGGAGTGGGAGGGAGGCAGATAAAGGCTGTATGATGACATGTCTAGCTGTCCTCATGTGCCTTCTCCCTCCTAGCTGTGATCAGCTGTTTCTTGCAAACAACTGATCTTATTTCCCCCCCTAATCATCCTGGGTTCAACTATTGGGTTCTTAGTTTGCAGAGATTAAAAAAAAAAGTAAGGTCAGCTGTTTACATGAAGAACTGATTGTAGTAAGAGGTAGGAGGCACCAAGGCAAGATATAGGGGAGATGGGAGAGCTAAAACATATGCAGTCACCAGAAGAAAAGCCTACCCAGGTCAGATTAGCCCATGGGCTGTAGTTTCCCCACTTTGACTTAGAGGAAATAGCCATTCCCAAAATTGCATCGAATTTATAAAATCACTGTAAATTCCATGATTGTGCATTGCTGTGCGTCTCTGGGTGCCTTATGGGTCTTTATCTAACATCATATACTATGCTATATGTTCCAAAATGTCTCCGTATTGTCATAATTCTTTAGGTACCCAGACAATGTTATAGTATTAATAAACTATGGCATTTTGAAATCTGCTGACCAATTGTCTTTCTTATACCTGCAAGTGTCTCCAAATTCTACAAATCTAGGAGATTTGTTTTTAGTTTGTGATAAGTTGTCACAGAACTTGTCACTTACCTGTATACAATGTAACCTACAGCACACATTACTTCAATTAAGAGAACAAACAAGACACTGGAACTAGAAACACAGGAAGCAGTCATAGGGTCTAGTGGACATATGACTTTTTGACCACGGTCCTATAAAAATATATGAAAAAAAATATTAAGTTCAACAAATGCTTCAAGGAGACTCAGATTATTTACAGCCTTCAGGAATTCTTAATGTTTTGTAAGTATTGAACATCAATGAAATTAGAGAGCAGTTCATATGGGTGAATCTATTAAGTTGGGGAACTTGGGATTTGTGCTTACAGATGTGTGGTTTCAAATCAGGGTCTCTGCCCCTGAGCTAAAGAAGCATCTCTTCTAACTGATCTAATATGAGAATCTTATCTTTTCTCACTACATCCTGTAAGAGAAGGTCACTTTACCTGGAAGTTCACTTTTTATTTGTATCAAGAAACCATAATATAGAATTCATAGCTTTCATCATGTTATCATATCTTCACTACAATTAGGCATCCAGAGGGTGCGTGAGAGCCCGCATATGTACTGTTCATGTTATGCCGCCGTGGATGCCCCCTTTGCAAATATGTGACATGTAAGTTAAGCAGGTTATTTGCAGAATAGCACTGAGGTGGCATTTTGGTATATATTCCTACAATGTTATACAAATTACTCTATTTAATTCTTGTGCATCTTAAAGAGAAGATAACAGGAAGGGAAAAGCCTCAGAGACCTTTATGGAAACAATTCCAAAGTCAAATTTCAGTCACTGGAATAAAAAATAACCTTACTGTACAATGTTAATAAACTAGAAAAAAGAAGAAAAACTTTACTTCTAATTTTATGGGTCTTGCTCCAACAGTGATTGACCGAGAACATCTTTTTACAAGCAAACGTCATTTTGGTTTTCTTGTGGGTCATGAATTAGTGAGTGAGTGAGTAAAATACTCTGTATTTGCACATTTTGTATATTTGTTTCTGATCTTTCCTAAATAAATATTTGTTAGTTAGGGTTTAGCTTATTCCCTGAAGTAGCGTTTTTTAAATTGGATACAGTGAAATGCTGACCACCACTGGGGCAAGACCCATTAAATTAGAAGTTGTTTTTCTTCTTTTTTTTCTTTTTTCTAGTTTATTGATTGAAGTATGTGTTTTTTGCTCAATGCAGTACAAAAGCAGTACACTGTACTGGAAGATTTTTTTAATGCCAGTGACTGAAATTGAACTTTGGTATTGTTTCCATAAAGGTCTCTGAGGCTTTTTCCTTCCCGTTATCCTCTCTTTAAGAAGCACAAGAATTGAATAGAGTAATTTGTATAATATTGTAGATTTATTTATTACTCTCTCCCTGGTTTGGGCTATAATATTAGCATACATGTGTGCAAACATGTACACATACATGCATATATGCTCACTTTCTAAATAATTACACATATAGGGCTTGATTCTATATATCACACCTAAAAAATCAGTACTGAAAAAAAGTATGCCTAGGCGTAGTCTATAAACCATGCTTAAATTTAGGTGTGGTTTATAGATTATGCCTACATCTAGGCGTGGTTTATAGAATATGCCCTACACCCGTTTTCTATGACTATATTTAGCCATGGACATTTACACCAATGAAAACCTGGTGTAAATGCCGACGTCTAAATTACACGTGGAATGGGCATATTCTGTAACACTGCACTTAAATTCTAGGAAGGCCCATGCCCCTCCCTTGGACATGCCCCCTTTTCACATCCGCATCTTAGAATTTACATGCATCACTTTGTAAACTAAACTTAGACAGGAGTGGTCTAGTGGTTAGGGTGGTGGACTTTGGTCCTAAGGAACTGAGTTCAATTCCCACTTCAGGCACAGACCACTCCTTATGACTCTGGGCAAGTCACTTAACCCTCCCTTGCCACATTGAGCCTACCATGAGTGGGAAAGCGTGGGGTACAAATGTAACAAAAAAATAATTGTTTGTTACATTCAATTATTGGTGCTGATTGGCTTGTTAAGCTAATTGTTGCATGCACAAATCCAGAATATGACCGGATTTGCCCGCGCAACTCAAATTACACTATATAGAATCCAGGGATAATGCATTCGTATGTGTTACTGTCTAATTTATAGAATTGCTATACATTTGATTAATTCAGAGACTAACTTATTTTACTGGAGCTGATTTATCCATCAACAGAACAGAAAGATAAACCCAATACAGATTCTATTTCTGGCTCACCATATTCTTGACCAAGCTCTGGAGACCCCTCTTCATCTTGTCAATATTTTCCTTGATCTCCTTAATGCTGCTTTGGGAATCAGTGACAGTTCCAGTGGATGGATAGAACTCTTTTGCTTTGGATGCAACTTTCAACATATATGCCCTGTAAATGGCAAGGGGACAAAAAAAGGTAAGAAGTCACATCTACTAACTTTGGGCATTTTCAGGTCTAGAAGCAGAATGGTGTTTCTTGCATTCCTGACCTACAGGTCAATGAAATGTCAAGTCATAAGAAAGTGGCTTTAATTCCAGTGAAGATGTAACTGTAGTTTCAGGATGAGAGATAGGTAATACAAGCCCATCCTTGGAGCAATGGACAGCAGAACAACAGATATCAGGAACAGTGGACAGTGGCCAAAAAATGAAAGAAAATTCAGGAACAATAAATTTTCAGAGCAACAGACTCTGTCTTTTCCCAGTGGAGGAGTGGCCTAGTGATTAGAATGGTGGACTTTGGTCCTGGGGAACTGGGTTTGATTCCCACTGCAGGCACAGGCAGCTCCTTGTAACTCTGGGCAAGTCACTTAACTCTCCATTGCCCCAGGAACAAATAAGTACCTGTATATAATATAGAGAGGTGTATTAGTCCACTCTTAAAGGTTATCAATAGAAACCAAACAAAATAAAACATAGAAAATAAGATGATACCTTTTTTATTGGACATAACTTAATACATTTCTTGATTAGCTTTCGAAGGTTGCCCTTCTTCGTCAGATCGGAAATAAGCATTGAGCCTGCCATAAGTGGGAAAGCGTGGGGTACAAATGTAATTAAAAAAAATATATATATATAGTCCATTGCTTCGAGGATAGAGTGTATATAGGGTGTGTGAGTATATAGTACAAACAAGGAGATTTCTAGATCAAAAGATCAATGATGGATGACAGGGTAGAAAAGTAAATGAATCAATACCTAGCAATGTTAGTAATAAAATACATATATTGACATCAGAATCAAATAGTTGACGGCAAAACTGCAAGTCAAAGCCTATCAACTTTATACCTCCCTGTGCCTATCATGTTTTCCTAAACCTCTTCTATATAATGAGAGAAAGATGAGAAGATTTACAGTGGAAGAGAAATAATTAAAAGCACAGGCTTCAGTAAAAAAGAGAGAGGGGATTGATTTTTCCGAAAAGTGGGGAGAGGAGAGAGCAAGAGAAACCTGTTCTCAGAATAAGTCTGCACAGCAGTTTTGCTTTAGAAAACAGCAGATGGCAAATAAAGACACTCAGGCAGTGAGTCAGTCTGTCAGGCTGCTGCTGGGCTAGCTTAAGAGGGGTTTCTCTCTTATAGTTCAGCCATTGTGACAGAGTTCACCTACCTTAGGCTGACGTATTAACACAAGGGACGGGAGAGATATTTACCCTCAATCTTTGATTGACCTGGTAACTTAATGCCCAAGCTAAGGTTACAGAAAGCCCAGAAATGGGAGATTTGGCAATATTTACTGCAGTACATGCCAACACTTATTCCCTCCCCATCTCTAATTCTCATCTCAAAGCTGCACAATTCATAATCCACTGAGGAAGTCCATAGATGAGTGCCAGCCTGCTGGTACCTCTTCTGTTCAGTGATGCACACCCTCTCTTTTCTTATCATCCAATGTGTTCTCCTTCTCCCCTATCACTGCTTCTTTAGGCAGATACTATAGGACAGAAAACAGAGGCAGACACTTTAAGATAGACTTTGGACAGAGATGATCATTTTAGTGTTTCTTTTTAGGTCATTGTAGATGACCCTTGGTGAAGCCTTCAGAGCTATGCCAAGGAGTAACAAATTAGAATTAGTCAGAGAGAGAGCGAGAGAGAGAGAGAGAGAGAGAGAGAGAGAAAGAGAGAGAGAGAGAGAATGAATTGTGCTGCAGTGACAGAGCATCACAAAGAATGCAGTCAGGCAGAATGTCTTTTTCGAAAACAGAAAATTCAAGACAGTGAACTAAGGAATACAATGACACTGTCTGTAAAGGTCATTTATCAAGCAGATGCCATGGTAATGCCAATTGTAGCTAAGAGCATGATCACCAACCCATGTTGACAAATCTTACCCTTTTCAATGTGAATAAATTAACTTAATTATAGTAGCTGTCTTAAGTGAGTGAAGACATGCCGGAATAAGCCTGACCTCAAGCAATCACCAGTTGGATCATCATCGTTTTGTTTCTTAGTTACTTGCATCATATCCTACATAGGATATGATGGCAGATAAAGACTGAAATGATCAATCTAATCTGGCCAGTTTAGGTTCATACTCTTGGTAGATGTACATATAAAATCTCCAGATGAAATCCAACACCCACTCCCCTCTTGCCCAACCTCTCAGTCCTTTCTCATATCTGTCCTAAATATGACCAAACTCTGTCCCAGTGTTGGCCTCTGAATGGCTTTTTTTTTTTAGTCTTGATGCAATCATATATCTGTTGTTTAGGTTGTATATATTGTCAGTACGTGTGGGTGACAGCTCAAGTCCTGATTCCTAATAAACAAACAGACTATTATTTAAGACAAAGATATAATGATTGCAATTCTGCACAAGTAATTTATTGTATATGATGCTCATGCTTCAAATATTATATCAGACAGACTAAGAGGAAAATTAAAATTTGAATCACTGAATATCTAAATAATTTGCATTTACATCACCAAGAAGCTCTGTTAGTGCAGCACTGGGCAGAAATTGGTCATCAAATAAAGGATTTTAAATTTGTAGTTTTACAGTTGGGAGAGAGGTCTCGTAACTGCTGCTGCAGAAAGCACAGCAATTGATCTTTAAATGGGTCACTGTTCAGTCACATGGTCTTAATAAAGAAGTTGATTGGTCAACGTTGATTTAAAATAGTGTTGGTGTCCATCTTGGAAGCAGGAGTGTTTGATTCAGCTAGTGAGCCATTGACTGTATAGCTTGAGTTTGAAATTTCTATATATTTTTGTGATATTGACTTTGCTTTTTTGGTTTTTAGATCCACCCTGAAGAAGCCCAGTGGGTCAAAACTTGGATCCTAGTCAGGGAATGAGGATTTTTTTGATTTTGAACATTGAGCTGATTCTGGTGCTGGATCTATTGCTGCAGTTGGAGATACCATGATGATATAATAAATGCCACAGATGAAGATTTTGTGATGATTGAGAAATTCAAGAAATTAAAACTTTGAGATAAGTACCAGCTTGCTTCTGTTGATTAAATCATATGGTATCTTATTTCTATGGACTGTGTATAGACTGTTATATTATAACAGGAATATTGTGCGATGATAGATTAATAGTGACCAGTTACATTTTGGGTTTTGGTCACATTTGATTTCTGAACATAATTTACAAATTTTTGTTATTTTTTGTTTTTTTTGGTTGATTGAATGATTTATTATAGAACCTGGGTAGTGAGTATTTTGAAGGATAGCAGGCTATCAGAATGTACAGTATAGCTAACCCCCATATTTTCTTGAGTCAATTGCACCATTGCCATTACAGGTTGTAACTTCTGCTTTGTGCAGATACCCTTGCACTTTTTGGAACCCTGATGCAATTGTAACATTGCTGTTTAGGACTGTACCCCTCAATGGACTTCATTTTCATATTCTCACCACAATGGCTCTTATTTATTTATTTATTTGTAGCATTTATACCCCGCTCTTTCCCGCTCGATAGCAGGTTCAGTGCGGCTTACAATGTAGGGTACAAAGTATCCCAGAGATAACAGGTTGTATCTGTTTATCACACCTTTTTTTGAATTATATTACTGTTGTTTTCTTCACCATCTACCTCCATAAGGTGCATTCCAAACATCCACTGCCCTTTCTGTCAAAAAACATTTCCCGACATTGTTTCCGAGTCTTCCTCCTTGGAGCTTCTTATCCTGACGTCTAATTCTACAACTTTCTTTCTACTGAAGAAGGTCTTGTGTATTAATATCTTTCAGGTATTTAAATGATTTATCATATTGCCCTTGTCCCTCCTTTCCTCTAGGGCAGAGTTTCTCCAGCTGATCTCCTACGAAGTTTGTTTTCAGGATATCGACAGTGAATATACTTGAAATAAATTTGCATACAATGAAGGTAATGCATGTGGATATCCTAAAAACTAGACTGGCTAGAGGATATGCCAGGAGTGGTTAGAGAAACACTGCTATAGGGTGTATATTCTGAAACCCTTCAGTCTTATCTAATTTATTTTTGTGCAGACCCATCACCATTTTGATTGCCTTTCCCTAAACCACCTCTTGCCTTCCTCAGATACCTCAGATACCTAAACCTACACTGTCCAACCTGCAAATGACTTAAATACAAATCAACTTAAGCATCCAGTTTTTCCTACATATGCACCAAACTGTGGAACGCATTACCAAAAACCGTGAAAATGACTTATGACCACCTAAACTTCAGGAAATCACTAAAAACTCACCTGTTTAAAAAGGCATACCCTACCGATCCAACTTACACAATGGATCCCTGTAATAACTGGGAAATGTATAATATTCAACATCAGAATACGGGTCTACTTGTAAAACTATAGGAACTATCTGAAAGATGGTGTAGGCAACTCTGCTGAGAAGGGAGGTTGACCTAGAGAAGGGATGGGACTGGGTTCCTCTGTTATCCTTGTTAAAATAAGATGGTTATCAACAATAATTAGAAACAAAAAGATGGTTATGTGAGATCCCTTCTACTACGACAAGTAAAAAAAAAGTAAAAAATAAGATGTGGTTTGCCAAGAAATGCATGAATTGTATTTTGATGTTAAACAAATACAATAAAGTCCAATTTTTAAAATCCCATATAATTGAACATTGTACTCTTAAATATTAAAAATGTTAAATTAATAGTAGTTTTGGTGTCACATCAGTAATAGCAGCATTATATCTCTCCACTTCCAGGCACATTATGAAGACACAGAAAACCCGGTAAAAATGGCACATGCAGAGTATAGCAAACCTGCAGTACTCTAACAGAATTAATGGAACTCAAAAAGCACCACTCCTTCCTATAGAAAGATGGAACTACAAATATTACAGATTGGTCCTAGAACACCAATATACCTCCTATTGAGAAAGCCAAACAAGCAGGGCTGCTATATATCCCTAGTATGCATGTGGGTGGATATGTGTGACTGTACCGATATTGAGTGACAGTGTGTTGTGTTTGAGTGAGTGAGGTGATGTGTATGTGCAAGTCTCTGTCTGAGTGAGTACAAGGATATGTGTATGTGTCTAAGTGGATTGGCTGGTGTGACTAGATAAAGTGTGTTTGAGTGGGTGTGGGTAGTGGAGCTTGTCCACAAGTGTGTAGCTGGGCTCTGTGTGGGTTCGTGTGTGCAAGGCTATTATGTGGCTAGATGCATTGTGTTTCAGCAGGTACATAAGAATAGGGAAAGGGAAATGGGACTTGATATACCACCTTTCTGAGGTTTTTGCAACTACATTCAAAGCGGTTTACATATATTCAGGTACTTATTTTGTACCAGGGGCAATGGAGGATTAAGTGACTTGCCCAGAGTCACAAGGAGCTGCAGTGGGAATTGACCTCAGTTCCCCAGGATCAAAGTCCACTGCAGTAACCACTAGGCTACTCCTCCACTAGCAACATTCCATGTAGATGCCTGCCCTTGCAGATCAGCAATGCGGCTGCGCAGGCTTCTGTTTCTGTGAGTCTGACTTCCTGCAAGTACATGCAGGACGTCAGACTCACAGAAACAGAAGCCTGCGCGGTCGTGTTAGTGATCTGCAAGGGCAGGCTTCTACATGGAATGTTGCTAGTGGAATAGCAACATTCCATGTAGAATCTCAAATAGTAGCAACAGAATCTCTAATAGCAGCAACATTCCATGTAGAATCTTAAATAGTAGCAACATTCCATTTAGAATCTCAAATAGGGAAAGGGAAATGGGACTTGATATACTGCCTTTCTGAGGTTTTTGCAACTACACTCAAAGCGGTTTACATATATTCAGGTACTTATTTTGTACCAGGGGCAATGGAGGGTTAAGTGACTTGCCCAGGGTCACAAGGAGCTGCAGTGGGAACTGAACTCAGTTCCCCAGGATCAAAGTCCACTGCACTAATCACTAGGCTACTCTTCCACTAGCAACATTCCATGTAGAAGCCTGCCCTTGCAGATCAGCAATGCGGGTACGTGCAGGACGTCAGACTCACAGAAACAGAAGCCTGTGCGGCCGTGTTGCTGATCTGCAAGGGCAGGCTTCTATATGGAATGTTGCTAGTGGAATAGCAACATTCCATGTAGAATCTCAAATAGTAACAACATTCCATGTAGAATCTCAAATTGTAGCAACAGAATCTCAATAGTAGCAACATTCTATCTAGAAACTCCAATAGTAGCAACATTCCATGTAGAATCTCAAATAGGGAAAGGGAAATGGGACTTGATATACCGCCTTTCTGAGGTTTTTGCAACTACATTCAAAGTGGTTTACATATATTCAGATACTTATTTTGTACCAGGGGCAATGGAGGGTTTAGTGACTTGCCCAGAGTCACAAGGAGCTGCAGTGGGAATTGCACTCAGTTCCCCACGATCAAAGTCCACTGCACTAACCACTAGGCTACTCTTCCACTATAGCCACACTGGGTTCATCCAGCCTAGTATCCTGCTTCCAACAGTGGCCAATCCAGGTCACAAGTACATGGCAGGATCCCAAACAGAAGCAAGATTCCATGCTACTCAGGGCTATGTAGTGGCTTTCCTCAAGCCAGGAACTTGTCCAAATCTTTTTAAAATCCAGATATGGTAACTGTTGTTACCACATCCTCTGATATCGTGTTCCAGAGCTTAACTATTTGTTGAGTGAAAAAATATTTTCTTCCACTAGTTTTAAAAGTATTATCATGTAACTTCATAGAGTCTCCTCTAGTCTTTGTACTTTTTGAAAGAATAAACAATTGATTCACTATCCTCTCTCAGCCGTCTCTTTTCTAAGCTGAAGAACCCTAACTTCTTAAGCCTTTCCTTGTATGAGAGGAGTTCTGTTCCTTTAGTCAGTATGGTTGCCCTTCTCTATACTTTCTCTAATTCCGCTATACCTGTTTTGAGATATGGTGACAAGAATTGCACACAATACTCAAGGTGAGGTCACACCATGGAGCAGTACAGAGGCATTATAATATTCTTTATCTTATTTTCTATCCCTTTCCTAAGAGGCTATTAGAGCCAAAAGGATTAGGTTGAGAGTCATTGCTCTAAACAGGAATTGCGGTGTAATGAGAATAACCGAGTACCTCACAGAGAAAGGAAGGTGGGGTCTAGGTGGGCATATGTACATCAAAAGTTTGTACTGATGCACCTCTAGAAAAATGGCTTTTCACATCCCTCTTTTTCAGCATTTCTACACCCCTACCTCTCATGCTGTCATCACCCCCCCTCCTCCCTTTCCTCTGATATGGGCTTCTAAGCAGAAGCCAGCTGTGCAATTTTACTGTAATTACTTATATACATGTGGGAACAAGTGGAGGAGTGGCCTAGTGGTTAGAGTGGTGGACTTTGGTCCTGAGGAACTGAGTTCAATTCCCACTTCAGGCACAGGCAGCTCCTTGTGACTCTGGGCAAGTCACTTAACCCTCCATTGCCCCATGTAAGCCACATTGAGCCTGTTATGAGTGGGAAAGCATGGGATACAAATGTAACAAAAAAAAAATAAGAATGAAAGATGGGGACAAGAGATAAGAGAGGTTGCCCCTACCTCATTTCCTGCAATTTCTGCAGCACCTCTGGCTGTCCATTATGCAAATCATTTAGAGGCCTGGCAGCCTGCAGGGCAAACAACAAGAGATCAGAAGGCAGCAGCTCCAGACATACAGTAAGCTACAGTTGGGGCCAAGCTACCCCACTTCTGATGGGACATTCTTGGCTTCCTATTTTATTTTGAATACATTTAAAATATTAATGCTTGCATTCAATATTCTGTTTTAGATCATGCCTTTCTATCTTATGCCACTCAAAACTTTACACACTCCTCACCCTTTACGCAGTATCAATGATTTTTGTCTTACCATCACTTCAGCTGTTAGGCTGAGTCTAGACTCCAGGTCATATTGTCTTTTCTCATACTGCTCCCTCACTCTGGTATGTTCTTCCATTTAACTTGCACGCTGAAGGAGCCTGGCCTAAATTTCAGGCAGCACTTTTGCTGTGGCTAGTTCACCCTACCTGAGGGCACAGTGTCATCTGCATTTTCCACCCTCATTTTTCCCTTCTTTTTTCTTTCCTATCAATTATATTGGCATTTCTTTTTTTTAATTAAGGTTTAATATTGTAAACTGCTTTGATGGTGAGTCTTGAAAGATAGTATATCAAGACTAATAAAAGACAAAGATGTTCTAGAACAGCCATTCCCAACTTATTCCTCAGTGTACACCTAGTCCCATCAGGTTTTCAAGATATCCACAATGAATATTTATGAATAGATCTGTATGCAGTCACGTGACATAGCTGGTCAGCACCAATATTCAGCAGTTGGCTGGCTAAGTTTGGTGGCCATATTGGACCATGTGAATAACAGGCCTAACTTTGACTGCTATGAACTTAGTCTGCCAGTGCTGAATGTTGACTTGGCCAGCTATGTTCATATTGGCCAAAAATAAACTGGATATTCTGTGACGGTCACCAGAAATGGCCAGGCATTGAATATCCGGCATTGCTACCGACCACGGGAGTTAGCTGGGCTGCCTCTCATGGTCTGAATGTTGCCCCCTATGTTTTCCTATCATCTATTTTTAAGCATGTATACATGAGGCAATTTTCAAAGCACTATTTTAGTGTGTAAATACTGTTCTACGTGTTCAAGTCCCTTATAAAAAGATCCCTTATTTGTAAAGAAGATGGGAGGAAACTAGCTAAGCTCTTTGGGATAGGTACCTGGACCAGGATTCACAAAACAATCAAATCTGGTTGGTTAGGACATAGGCTGGGGCCGGGATAACCCTGCTAGGCTGGAGGGTATCCCCACCCTGCTCTCTGAAGTTCAATGCTTTAACCAAATCAAGCAGTCGCATCGGATGAATTTCAAAACTCTTTAGTAGTTCATTAAACACCCAAGAGCAATCACTCAGTTTCTTCATCAAGAATAGTAGGTATAGTTTGTACACAGAAAGAAAGGGGAAAAAAAGATAAATTGTCACGTCCTGATAAGCTCCATTCAATGTTCATCTCATTCCTATTTTTTCTATCTAGGTCTTTAAATATACCATTACATCAGGAGTAGTTCCTCCTTTCAGCCTGAAGATCTGAACAGTTGACTAAAAAGAGCTGGGTCATATTACTAGAGATAGATACTACTTATATCTATTACATTTCAGGAAGATGTGAAGACAAGTTGTGGCAAGATACTGAAAATTGAAGATTGAAATATTTATATATAGGAGTGTAGAGTTGTCAGTGTAGATAAAGAGGGTAAAACTAAGATCTATGATGACAAATTGAGAGACAGAAAGAGAGAAAACCTAAAAATGTAGTAGAGAAAATCAAAGAAGAAATGATTACAGAGAGAAAGATCAGGAGTGACTGTGAAACCAATGAAGATAAAACTGCTGAACTGATTTTATTTTATGTCCGTAGCAAGAGTGGAAGTGAATATTTTGTATTTTAAACATTTAAATGCCTCACTTCTATTCTGTGGTTTGTAAATTACTATAAAGCAGTTTATGTCTACCACAGTCTCTGTGTTGAATGAATTGGATATGGGGGAGGATGGAAAGATCTGAAGGGACAGATGGAGAGGACAGTTTCCTGTTTATTAGAAGATGGAGAAGTTGGCAAGGGGAATAACGACATAACAACAGTGATGAGGGTGGACAGAAGGAAGAATGAGAGGGGAAATGGACAAACCAGAAAAGAGCATGGTATCAGAGTTATGGAGAGCAAAGATGGGGAGAATGATGGTCTGGTTGGGTGAAAGTGAGAATGGAGAGAATAAGGGTAGGGAATGGAAAACTAAATATGTCAGTGTGCAGGGTACCCTCTTCTTCCTTTCAGAGCAGTGCACATTTGTCTCAGAGCTTGTTCCCCTTTTTTAGTGGTTGTGACCTGGGTAAGCTTTATTTCTGCATCTGATTTCTGCAGGAAAGCCAGGCTGAGCTTTTGGGTCTGACAAAGGAAGGCTCTTCCAACCAGCAGGCCTCAAATACTCAGTGTGGTGTTATCATCCATGGTGACATTGTTATCAAAGGAGGGTGTTGTGCTGGGGCTGCCACCACTAAAGGCAGAAGGGGGTGGAGGGAAGAAGGGAGTTAGCTTAGAGCAATTGCTAATGCATGTTATTCTTTTTCACTGTACTGATATCTGAGGTGCTGTCTTGAATGCTTCTAATGATGTCATATGTCAGCCAGAGAAACAAGAGCCTTCATGTACTGGAGTGGAAGTAGCCTAGTGGTTAGAGTGATAGGCTGAGAACAAGGAAAGGCAAGTTCAAATCCTGCTTCTAGCATTCTTTATGACCTTGCGCATGTCACCTTGATCTCCCGCACGTACCCACTCTGATTGTGAGCCAGTGAATGTCTAACTTGCCCCTGTGTAGAGTCTCAGCTTCTTTGGGGGTAATTCTGTAAGGGGTCGGCATTTTAGTTATTTAAACACAGAAATTACCCATAAAATTCTGACCATTCAATATTCGCATGGCACGCACTTTGACAGTGGGCGTCTGCACGTGTATGGCTGGATCCTACAAATACTTATATACATTATAAAATAGTATAACTTATGTGTGTTCTTGACAATTTCTAGGCACATACATTTAAATTGAGGCATGTTTTTGGCCAATTCTAATACTACTATTTTATAAAGAAAATTATAAAACAGGTACCTTAATTAGTGCTTTAGTAGGCCGCTGTTGTAGAATTTACCCTTCACATGGATGGTGTCAGGCTGAAAATCTGTGTAAATGGCCCAATAGCATCTGATTAGTTTGGAGTGGAATGAGGGTAGGCTTTCAAATTATCTGTATAACAGTGATTTTCAGCCATAATCCAGATCAATTATGAGCTCTATTTTAGAAAGGATGTGGAGAGGGCAATTAAGATGTCTAAACTGGGATGGGGAAAACTCCCACAGTATTTTACAAAGGCTCTGACAGATACAAAGCCTCTTGTAAAATATGTGCAAGAATATTAGAGCTTGATAGAAACCAGGATCTTCAGTTTCTGCCGAAACCGAATCTGCAACCAAAATTGGTTGCTCCGTTTCGGCAGAAACCAAAGCCAAAAATAAAACTTCTCCATCTGACAAAAAAGAGCCCTCCTCATGGACCTACCCACTGGCTGCAGCCACCTCCCAAACCCACCCCTGACAGCAGCCTCTTCCTGGGCCTACTATGTAAGACTAGTTGGTGGCTAGCGATGATCACTCATTCCTGCCCATGCCTGCTCCTGCCTCAAAGTGGCTTCTAAGACTATTGCTGGAGTTCGCAGCAGCCATTTTGAGATTGGAACCGGCAGAGGCAGGAGCGACTGGAAGTCCTGGACGCTATTTTGAGGCAAGAGCCAAAAATGGACAGCACCGAGTAGGGATTGCTCCTGTTCCCACTAGCCACCAACGAGTCTGAATATGGTAGGCCTAGGAGGGGGCTGCTGCGTGGGGTGGGGGGGGGGGGTCAGGAGAGGGAGCTGCTGCCAGTGGGTGGGTCCAGGAGCAGGCTCTTTTTGGTCAGGGTGGAGGTGGGAGGGAGTGGGGGCTGAGAAGCATAGGTTTGGTTCTATTTGAAAATGCACGGGCATTTTTGGCTGAAACCAAAACAAGGCCAAACACAGATTTTGAGCCAGTTTCAGCGCTGAAGCTGAAATCAAAATTTGGTCAGTCTCTAAAGGACATGCAGGAGTGCACATTCATGTCTCTCTATCTCCCGTGGGAGCAGTGGTGTTAAAAAGTTGTGCTTAGGGGAAAATGTACAGTACTTTTAAATCCCACTTATATTTGGGAGCAGATTTTTTAAATTGCTGCTCCTATTGGACCCATGCCCTCAGCCTGACGCCCACCCAGAGACATCAATTATTCTCCCTTCTGATCCCCCCACACATCAAAACTGCATATGAAGGCAGCTTAATGTCCTAGTGATAGTACCAGAAAACTATTATTAGGGGTTACAGGAACTATTTTGAACCCAGGAATTTGACTGGGATTCACTCCTTCTCCCCACTAGACATCAGGGACTCCCAGTAAGAGAGAGAAATGTGACTGAGAGGGGGGTGGTGGGAGAGCCTTGTTTGGGGGGGATTGAAAGTATTTTGGAGGGGGGATCAGAAGGGTTGTTTATGTTGGGGAGGGGAATGGATGCTTTTTTGATGCACGGGGGGGGGGGGGGGGGGGGGGATGGATTGGAAGGGGGGTTGTCCTCAGCTTGTGTACCTGCCTTTCCAACAGGCTCTTAAGTGCACCTCTGGATCACAAGTCCTCACCCCAGTCCTTGGGACACATCCAGTCAGTCAGGTTTTCAGGATATCTACAGTGAATATGCATAAGATAGATTCTCCGAGGACAAGCAGGCTGCTTGTTCTCACTGATGGGTTGACGTCCTCGGCAGCCCCTTCCATCGGAAAGTTTACTAGCAAAGGCCTTTGCTAGTCCTCGCGCGCCCATGCGCACCGCGCATGCGCGGCCGTCTTCCCGCCCGAAACCGGCTCGAGCCGGCCAGTCTTCTTTCGTCCGCGCTCGGTACGGTTGTGTTACGCCGTTCGTGCCCCAGAGAGTCGACCTCGCGCGTCCTTTTCGACGTGTTTTTTCCTTGTTTTTCTTTCAAAAAGTTCGGGAAGCGCTCCGGAAGTGTTCCGGAAGACCCTTTCGGGTTTTCTGCCCTTCCCGTAATTTTCTCAACTTTTGCCCCGTAAGTTTTCTTTCGTTGTCGGGGTAGGCCTAGTTTGGCCTCGGTCGAGATTTTTCTCCCTTTAAATTTTGGTGCTTCAATTTTCGCCATTTCGGCCTTTGATTTCGCCGGCGTGATTTTTCCGCCCATGACATCGAAGCCTTCCAGCGGCTTCAAGAAGTGCACCCAGTGCGCCCGGGTAATCTCGCTCACTGATAGGCACTCTGCGTGTCTTCAGTGTCTAGGGGCCCAGCACCGCCCTCAGAACTTCAGTCTGTGTTCCCTGTTACAAAGGCGGACTCAGGTAGCGAGATTAGCCCAGTGGAACGTTTTGTTCTCGGGCTCTTCGTCGACATCGGCACCGGAGGCATCGAGTGCATCGACGTCGTCAGCGTCCGGACCATCTTCCTTGGCTGCCGCTCCATCGACTGCATCGGACCTCTGCATCGGCGCCGAGGTATCGGGCGACTGCATCGACGTCGGTGGTACCGAGACTTCGTCTGCTGATGTCGTCGGACGGAGGTGCATCGTCAGGAGTGCAGGTGAGGGCTGTCCATTCCCCTGCTGGTGGCGGTGAGCCTTCGGGTGGGTCTCCTCCTACCCTGAGGGCTCCTGCGGTACAGCCCCCCCGGGATCGACCCTCTTCGGTCTCGGCCCCGAGGAAGCGACGGATGGATTCTACGTCCTCCTCGTCGGTGCCGGGGAGCTCCGGTGACATGCTTCGGAAGAAGTCGAAGAAGCATCGACACCGGTCTCCTCCCCGTGTCGGCACCGAGAGCTCTGGGTCGCCGAGGGATTCGGCACCCAGCAGGCATCGGCACCGAGAGGACCGCTCACCCTCTGTTCAGGAGGTGTCGATGCGCTCCACTCTGGACAGCCCGGAACAGCCTCCTCGCCCGGAACAGGTTCTGACGTCGACGCCTGCATCAACCTCTCAGCCTTTTTCTGCAGCCACTCTGAACGAGAGCCTCCGGGCCGTTCTCCCAGAGATTCTGGGAGAGCTGTTGCGCCCTACCCCTCCGGTACCGGCGGTGCCTGCGCCTCCGGTACCGTCGAGCGTGGCGCCGGCTGGTCCATCGCCCAGGTTGAGGTCCCCGACGTCGGTACCGCGTGCGGTGCCGACCGCGGCCACCTCCCAGGAAGGCTCCCCGACTACATCGGCGGAGGGAGCTTCGCCGATGCGGGCGAGGGAGTCTACCTCTCGACGCCCCCATCGTGGACGTGGCTCCACAGAGTCGAGCCGGGCGAGGTTGCAGACACAGGTCCGTGAACTTGTGTCTGACACCGAGGGTGAGGCCTCGTGGGAGGACGAAGAAGACCCCAGATATTTCTCTGATGAGGAGTCTGAGGGTCTTCCTTCTGATCCCACTCCCTCTCCTGAAAGGCAGCTTTCTCCTCCTGAGAGTCTGTCTTTCGCTTCCTTTGTCCGGGAGATGTCTACGGCCATCCCCTTCCCGGTGGTTGTGGAGGACGAGCCCAGGGCTGAAATGTTTGAGCTCCTGGACTATCCTTCTCCACCTAAGGAAGCGTCCACTGTTCCCTTGCACCATGTCCTGAAAAGACATTGCTTGCGAACTGGACCAAGCCATTAAGTAATCCCCACATTCCCAAGAAGATCGAGTCCCAGTACCGGATCCATGGGGACCCAGAGCTGATGCGCACGCAGTTGCCTCATGACTCTGGAGTTGTGGATTTGGCCCTAAAGAAGGCTAAGAGTTCTAGGGAGCATGCTTCGGCGCACCCGGGCAAAGACCCTAGAACCTTAGACTCCTTTGGGAGGAAGGCCTACCATTCTTCTATGCTCGTGGCCAAGATCCAGTCTTACCAGCTCTACACGAGCATACACATGCGGAACAATGTGCGGCAGTTGGCGGGCTTGGTTGATGCTCTTCCCCCTGAGCAAGCCAAGCCTTTTCAGGAGGTGGTCAGGCAGCTGAAGGCGTGCAGAAAATTCCTGGCCAGAGGAGTTTATGACACTTTTGATGTTGCGTCCAGGGCCGCTGCTCAAGGTGTGGTGATGCGCAGGCTCTCATGGCTGCGTGCCGCCGACCTGGAGAATAGACTCCAGCAGCGGATTGCGGACTCGCCTTGCCGTGCGGACAACATTTTTGGGGAAAAAGTCGAGCAGGTGGTAGAGTCTCTCCACCAGCGGGACACCGCATTCGACAAGTTCTCCCGCCGGCAGCCTTCAGCATCTACCTCTACAGGTAGAAGATTTTTCGGGGGAAGGAAGACTGGTCCCTATGCTTCTGGTAAGCGTAGGTACAATCCTCCTTCCCGACAGCCTGCGGCCCAGGCTAAGCCCCAGCGCGCTCGCTCTCGTCAGCAGCGTGCGCCTCAGCAAGGCCCCGCGGCTCCCCAGCAAAAGCAAGGGGCGAGCTTTTGACTGGCTCCAGCAGAGCATAGCCGACATCCCAGTGTCAGTGCCGGGCGACCTGCCGGTCGGGGGGAGGTTGATAGCTTTTCACCAAAGGTGGCCTCTCATAACCTCCGATCAGTGGGTTCTGCAAATAGTCCGGCAAGGATACACCCTCAATTTGGCCTCAAAACCTCCAAATTGTCCACCGGGAGCTCAGTCTTACAGCTTCCAGCACAAGCAGGTACTTGCAGAGGAACTCTCCGCCCTTCTCAGCGCCAATGCGGTCGAGCCCGTGCCATCCGGGCAGGAAGGGCTGGGATTCTATTCCAGGTACTTCCTTGTGGAAAAGAAAACAGGGGGGATGCGTCCCATCCTAGACCTAAGGGCCCTGAACAAATATCTCGTAAAAGAAAAGTTCAGGATGCTTTCCCTGGGCACCCTCCTCCCCATGATTCAGCAAAACGATTGGCTATGCTGTCTGGACTTGAAGGATGCCTACACTCACATCCCGATACTGCCAGCTCACAGACAGTATCTGCGATTTCAGCTGGGCACACGCCACTTCCAGTACTGTGTGCTACCCTTTGGGCTCGCCTCTGCGCCCAGGGTGTTCACAAAGTGCCTAGCTGTGGTAGCAGCGGCACTTCGCAGGCTGGGGGTGCATGTGTTCCCATATCTCGACGATTGGCTGGTGAAGAACACATCCGAGGCAGGAGCCCTGCAGTCCATGCAGATGACTATTCGCCTACTGGAGCTACTGGGGTTTGTGATAAATTATCCAAAGTCCCATCTTCTCCCAATGCAGAGACTCGAATTCATAGGAGCTCTGCTGGATTCTCGGACGGCTCGCGCCTATCTCCCAGAGACGAGGGCCAACAACTTGTTGTCCCTCGTCTCGCGGGTGCGAGCGTCCCAGCAGATCACAGCTCGGCAGATGTTGAGATTGCTGGGCCACATGGCCTCCACAGTTCATGTGACTCCCATGGCCCGCCTTCACATGAGATCTGCTCAATGGACCCTAGCCTCCCAGTGGTATCAGGCCGCTGGGGGTCTAGAGGACGTGATCCACCTGTCCACGAGATTTCTCAAATCCCTATATTGGTGGACGATTTGCTCCAATTTGACTCTGGGACGTCCCTTCCAAATTCCTCAGCCACAAAAGGTGCTGACCACGGATGCGTCCCTCCTGGGATGGGGAGCTCATGTCGATGGGCTTCACACCCAAGGAAGCTGGTCCCTCCAGGAACGCGATCTGCAGATCAATCTTCTGGAGTTACGAGCGATCTGGAACGCTCTGAAGGCTTTCAGAGATCGGCTGTCCCACCAAATTATCCAAATTCAGACAGACAACCAGGTTGCCATGTACTATGTCAACAAGCAGGGGGGCACCGGATCTCGCCCCCTGTGTCAGGAAGCCGTCAGCATGTGGCTCTGGGCTCGCCGTCACGGCATGGTGCTCCAAGCCACATATCTGGCAGGCGTAAACAACAGTCTGGCCGACAGGTTGAGCAGGATTATGCAACCTCACGAGTGGTCGCTCAATTCCCGTGTGGTACGACAGATCTTCCAGGTGTGGGGCACCCCCTTGGTAGATCTCTTCGCATCTCGAGTGAACCACAAAGTCCCTCAGTTCTGTTCCAGGCTTCAGGCCCACGGCAGACTGGCATCGGATGCCTTCCTCCTGGACTGGGGGGAGGGTCTGCTGTATGCTTATCCTCCCATACCTCTGGTGGGGAAGACTTTGTTGAAACTCAAACAAGACCGAGGCACCATGATTCTGATTGCTCCTTTTTGGCCGCGTCAGATCTGGTTCCCTCTTCTTCTGGAGTTGTCCTCCGAAGAACCGTGGAGATTGGAGTGTTTTCCGACCCTCATCACACAGGACGAAGGGGCGCTTCTGCATCCCAGCCTCCAGTCGCTGGCTCTTGCGGCCTGGATGTTGAGGGCGTAGACTTTGCCTCTTTGGGTCTGTCAGAGGGTGTCTCCCGCATCTTGCTTGCTTCCAGGAAAGATTCCACTAAGAGGAGTTACTTCTTCCAATGGAGGAGGTTTGCCGTCTGGTGTGACAGCAAGGCCCTAGATCCTCGCTCTTGTCCTACACAGACCCTGCTTGAATACCTTTTGCACTTGTCTGAGTCTGGTCTCAAGACCAACTCTGTAAGGGTTCACCTTAGTGCAATCAGTGCATACCATTACCATGTGGAAGGTAAGCCGATCTCAGGACAGCCTTTAGTTGTTCGCTTCATGAGAGGTTTGCTTTTGTCAAAGCCCCCTGTCAAGCCTCCTACAGTGTCATGGGATCTCAATGTCGTTCTCACCCAGCTGATGAAACCTCCTTTCGAGCCACTGAATTCCTGCCATCTGAAGTACTTGACTTGGAAGGTCATTTTCTTGGTGGCAGTTACTTCAGCTCGTAGAGTCAGTGAGCTTCAGGCCCTGGTAGCCCAGGCCCCTTACACCAAATTTCATCATAACAGAGTAGTCCTCCGCACTCACCCTAAGTTCTTGCCAAAGGTCGTGTCGGAGTTCCATCTGAACCAGTCAATTGTCTTGCCAACATTCTTTCCCCGTCCTCATTCCTGCCCTGCTGAACGTCAGCTGCACACATTGGACTGCAAGAGAGCATTGGCCTTCTACCTGGAGCGGACACAGCCCCACAGACAGTCCGCCCAATTGTTTGTTTCTTTTGATCCCAATAGGAGGGGAGTGGCTGTAGGGAAACGCACCATATCCAATTGGCTAGCAGATTGCATTTCCTTCACTTACGCCCAGGCGGGGCTGGCTCTTGAGGGTCATGTCACGGCTCATAATGTTAGAGCCATGGCTGCGTCGGTAGCCCACTTGAAGTCAGCCTCTATTGAAGAAATTTGCAAAGCTGCGACGTGGTCATCTGTCCACACATTCACATCTCATTACTGCCTGCAGCAGGATACCCGACGCGACAGTCGGTTCGGGCAGTCAGTTCTTCAGAACCTGTTTGGGCTTTAGGATCCAACTCCACCCCCCGAGGGCCCTGTTTGTTCTGTTCCAGGCTGCACTCTCAGTTAGTTGGTAAATTTTTTAGGTCAATCTCAGTTATGTCCTCGCCGTTGCGAGGCCCAATTGACCATGGTTGTTGTTTTGAGTGAGCCTGGGGGCTAGGGATACCCCATCAGTGAGAACAAGCAGCCTGCTTGTCCTCGGAGAAAGCGAATGCTACATACCTGTAGAAGGTATTCTCCGAGGACAGCAGGCTGATTGTTCTCACAAACCCGCCCGCCTCCCCTTTGGAGTTGTGTCTTCCCTTGAAGTGTATTGTCTTGCTACATACTGGACTGGCCGGCTCGAGCCGGTTTCGGGCGGGAAGACGGCCGCGCATGCGCGGTGCGCATGGGCGCGCGAGGACTAGCAAAGGCCTTTGCTAGTAAACTTTCCGATGGAAGGGGCTGCCGAGGACGTCAACCCATCAGTGAGAACAATCAGCCTGCTGTCCTCGGAGAATACCTTCTACAGGTATGTAGCATTCGCTTTTGCATAGAATGGAGGAAGTGCATGCAAATTTATCTCATGCATATTGGTTGTGAATGTCCTCAAAACTTGACTGGCTGGGTGTTTCCTGAGGGTGTGGTTAAGGATTGTATAATGCCTTTTGGCCACACATGCACGGTTGCCAGATGGGCGGTTTTCCGTAACCCGCCGCGGGAAACTTTTGCTCGCGGTGGGTTGCGGTTTTTTGGGTTCGTTTTGTTTTTTTTGTGCGGGTTTTGGGGCAGTTTTTCGGCCGGCGGGGGTGGGGCTAATGGCAATAGAGGTGGGGTTTGTGACATTTTGGGCGGGGTTTGCTGATGTATTGGGCGGAGCGGTGACGGTGGGGGCGGGGCTGATGACGGTGGGGGCGGGGGTGATGACGGAAGGGGTGGGGCTGATGACGGCGGGGGCGGGGGTGATGACGGAAGGGGTGGGGCTGATGACGGCGGGGGCGGGGGTAATGACGGAAGGGGCGGGGTTGATGACAGCGGGGGTGGGGTGATGATGGAAGGGGCGGGGTTGATGACGGCGGGGGTGGGGTGTGTGCGGTTTTTGGGCGGGTTTTGGGCTGTTTTGTGTGGGAATTTTTTTTTTTATTTGGCAACCCTGCACACATGAGCTCTTCTTGTTTTTCTTTTTCCTTAACCTGAGAGGACATGCTTGATAGAATCCATTGTCATCTGAGCACATGTAAAAAGTTGATAAACTAAATATACTGTTATATGTTTTTCTAAGCCTACCTGCATATACAGGTAAGATGTATTTTCTCTTTCTAACCACAAACTGTGAGTAAAGAGATGTTTTTACTTCATTTTTAAAAGAGACTGAGCTGTGGTTATTCTGGGGTGTGTAAGAGAGAGAGAGAGATGAAGATAAGAAGTTAATATTAATTGCTGTTACCATAAAAGGGAACTTATACTTATTTTTGCTAACGCTGAAGCTGTGTGTGTGTAAATCTGAAAAATGCTCTGATAAGTATTTACCATAATAATCCAACAGGTTGATGTGGAGGGGCAGTTTTGCAAAAAACATTCAAAATCTGAATAGGAAAGAAGGTCATTTTCAAAAAATAAAAATGCCTATCTTTTTTTTTTCTGAAAATACTGTTTTGAACAAGGTTTTGTGATTTGTACATTTTGGTTTTTGGTCCATTTTCAGAAAAAAAAAAACCATCCAACTGCAAAACGCACAAAATCAAGCCATTAGGATGTAGGAGGAGCCAGCATTCTTAGTAGACTGGCCACACAGACATCCCAGAAAAGCAATAGGGCACCCTAGGGGGCACTGCAGTGGACTTCATAAAATTCTCCCAGGTACACATCTCACTATTGCTCCCACCTGTCTGCAGTGCACTGCACCCACCCACCACAAGACTACTGTAGGGACCTGCATGCTGATCTAATGGACCCGAGTATAACATCTGAGGCTGGCATAGAACCTGGAAAGTAATGTTTTGGGGTTGGGGGGGTGGGAGGGGGTTAGTGACCACTGGGGGAGTAAGAACAGGTCATCCCTGATTCCCTCCAGGAGTCATCTGGTCATTTAGGGTACCTTTTTGTGCCTTATTCATCATAAAAACAGGTCTAGCCCGTCTTAGTTTTAGTCCTGGACAGTTTTGTTTTGTTCCATTATGGCTGAAAAATATCCAAGTGTTAGAAATCCCAGATTCCACTCTTAACACGCCCCTGACATACCTTCTTGTGACGGACTTCAATTGGTTTTGAAAATACCAATGTGGATATTTTTATAAGAAAAACGTTCAAATGTAGATTTATGCCACTTTTTGGACGTTTTTCTATTTTGAAAATGAGCTCCTCAATACGTCAGTCTTGTACGGTGAGATTGCTAAAGATGTGCAGTATGCTGTAATAAGGACTGGTTTAATGATCTGGCTATATTAGCCTCCAGGAGTGTTGCAAGTCACAAAAACATCCTGTGCATTCCTGTCATGTTCCTGCCTCGCCCACTTGCATGATATCAGCAAGGGAAGCCAATGGATGGGGCATCCCAATTTTGGCATCCCAGTTTCTCTTGCGCCCTGCACAGCTGCATTGGTCATACATAGCTAGCTATGGCCTTGTTAGCCTCATACAAACTGCTTGAAATGGTGGAACTGAGTCCATGGTGAGGTTGCCCAGCAGACTTCCCTGTTCCCCATCTCGAGAACCAACTCCCTCAGATTTGCCTCACTGCAGTACAGATTTCCCTGCTCTGTCCTGGAAACTCACCTTCTCACCTCTCACAGTGGTCTTGCTCTCATTCCTGCCTGTGTGATTCATCAGATCCGAGTTCCTCTTCTGCTCCTCAGACACCATCATTAGTCTCTTCAAAAAGAGGTTCAGAGCTTCCAGGACGCGCCTCTGCCCTTGCAAGACCATGTCCAGCTCCCTTTGGCTTTCTGACTCAAATAGCTCTTCCCCTGAGAAGAAGCAAAGAATTTACATCAATTTATCTTTGAGAACATGAGAAGCCAAATCTTCAGGATGAGCATTTTCGTAATTTATTCAGATATCATTTATTAATTTGATAAACTGCCTCTTTTGAGCACGAGTCAAGGCTGTTTGCATACAATTGTACTTGCACTGTCCCTAATGGGCTCACAATCTAAGTAGTATATTGTACCTTGGGCAATGGAGGGCTAAGTGACCTGCCCAGGGTCACAGAGAGCTGTAGAGGGAATTGAACCCAGTTCAATTCGAGGTGGGATGGGGCCAGAGCCCAAGGTGAGGGGCACATTTTGGTCCGTCCCCTCCGCCAGCCCCCCTCCAACACCCCACTGCTCCCCACCCACTGCCGCCGCTGTACATCTTGGCTGGCGGATGTGAGGGAAAGAAAGAGCAGGGCAGGCAATGAAGTGGCGCTGGGGACCAGTACTGGATGAAGGATTCAGCTGGCAGGGATTAAGGACCTCTGCCAGCCAAACCAGGGGCCCAGAGCAAATTTGGGGAGGCCCAGGCCCCCATGGCCTCTGGTTCTCCAGGATTTCAACCCACTGCTGACTGTTAGGCAGCAGTGGGAATCATGCCCGGTTCCCCAGGTCCACAACCTGCTGTACTAACCATTAGGCCACTCCTCCACACCAGAAAAAGAGCACTATGCCAGAAGCCAAAAATCACATTCAACTCATATTAATGAACATATGTATCAGAAGTGCCAGGCTGCGTCAGACCAAGAGTCCATCAAGCCCAACATCCTAAACAGTGAACAGTCTGTGTCACTTGGAAATAACTGGCATATCTTCTTTGGAAAATCCATTCCCTGTTGCCCCAGAATTAAGAGACGGTGATCCCCATGTCTGTCCAGCTGATAATGTGTGCAATGAGATTATGTACTACATCTACAACACAGGGCAAAATTTCATGTGTACATACAGGCTACTATAGAAGACAAAGGAAGCTATGCTAACCACTTCTGAGAGCAAAAACTGAAACTAACAGCTACTAGAAGAGCCTGCTCTAGTTAAAGAGCAAGAATCAGCAGTTTGTGAGTGAAAATCCACCTTCTGCAACAGGGCTGGCCCTGCCAATACACAGACTAGGCCATGGGCAGGAGCAAAGCAACATGGCTCCTGCTCCAATGAACCCTGATAGACCATCAGGGAGGTAGGCCTGAGGCTAGGGGAGGAGGAGCCCTTGGATTGCAGGGGGCACAGAGGGGCTTTGGATTGCGGGGATGGGGGGGGGGGGGGACTATTGATTGCAAACCTGTTGGCAAATTAAACCATGCCCAGTTTCATTTGCCATTCATTGACATTTCTTCTGTCATTGTAAACAACTGCCCATCCCTAGTGGAGACCAGAACTGCACACTGTACAGTCACACCATGGTTCAATACAGAGGCACTGTGATACTCCCCATTTGATTTTCTATTCCTTTCTGAATAAACTCCTAATATTCTATTTGCTTGTTGTTTGTTGGAACACACCGAACTGAGGATGTCAAGGTATCACCTACAATGAGTCCAGGATCTTTTTCCTGAGTAGTATCTCTGGTGAAGCCAGCACTGGGTACACATAGTAACATAGTAAATGACGGCAGATAAAGACATGTACGGTCCATCCAGTCTGCTCAACAAGATAAACTCATTTTACATGGTATGTGCTACTTTATATGTATACCCGAGTTTGATTTGTCCTTGCCTCAGACCGTAGAAGTCTGCCCAGCAGTGTTCTTGTATTAAGTTCTGAAGCTAACGTCAAGCCCCTTAAAATTTACACTCCAGCCCACCCCTATCTATTCAGTCACGATCAGGGCACAGACCGTAGAAGTCTGCCCAGCTCCCGTTTTGTTTCCCCAATTACCGGCGTCGCCACCTGATCTCCGCCAAGATTCCACGGAACCATTCCTTATAAACCGGATTACTGTTCTCTGTATGCATCACTTTCCATTTGCTCTGCTATTGGGATGTCTGGTTCCCCAGTATAGCAATATCAACAGGCGCAAACTGTAATCTCACGTTTTGCTGGTTCTTCTATGAAATTAGCTCGGCGGCTATAGACTGCAGAATAGTACAACTAGATAGATCTCTCATTCCAAAAGATTTGATAGTGCCACTCCTTTATTAAAGAAGTTGCACTGGCTCCCAATGCAAACATGTATTTATTTTAAGGTTTGTTCTTTGGTTTTCAGATCCCTTTATGGGCAGACTCCTAGATCTGTTAGTCGTTTTGTGTTTTTCAATGATTCATATGTCTTATTTTGTTGGAAAAATTTAATTGCAACTTTTTTACCTTCTTCACTAAACGCCCTCTTGCAGTAACACCTTCCAATAGTAATAATAATTTTTTAATAATAGAACATTTGTTTTGAGTTACTTGGAAAAATCTTGGCGGTCCTTTTTTTTTTCCCCGGACACCATATAGATCCAGGGTGTGACTGTATCTTGTGTGCATTTCTGCTACAGCCATCTTAAAAAGGTATAGCAGAGCTGGAAAAGATTAAGGGAATGTGTGTTGCTGCAGCTGGGAATTCACATACTTACCTGGAGTTACTATGGGATTTACTAAACGGTGCACTGACCTTTGGCAATCTTCCAGTTAATGACTCACATTAAAATGGCACATTGACAGTGGCGTTCCTTGGTCAGCTGCCCCAGGGTGCAGCACGACCCCCCCCCCCCCCCGGCGCATCAGCGTCACTCCCCCACGTATCAGCATCCCCCCCCAGGCATATCACCTCCAAGCCCCCCCCAGGGTGCATTCTTACCTGCTGGGGTGGTGCAGGGAGCAGCTGTGCAGCTGTCGGCTCTGCTGGTTTCCTGCTCCCTCTGCCCCAGAACAGGAAGTAACAGCAGAGGGAGCAGGGAACCAGCGGAGCTGACAGCCGCATGGCTGCTCCCTGCACCCCTCCAACAGTGTGCACCCGGGGTGGACCGCACCTACCGCCCCGCCCTCGGTACGCCACTGCACATTGACATGCTTAATAGATAGGTCTCTGGTGGCTGCTCAGACAAAGATTATTAGTGGCTGCTGGGGCCTCCTACCTACACAGAGATGTGCACAATGTACTGATGTGATGTGATGTGATAAAGTTAATCTGCTATTACACAGAGATGTTGGGGTAAATCAAGAAATTGACAATAACACCATTTTAGTCAACGGCATTACAGTTGTGGTGTGTTACTCTTTGAGCTGCCACAAACATTCACCACCTGATTCTATAACCTTGTGCACACAACTTCACGCTTACCCCCTAATTTTATAAAAGTTGCCAAAAATTGTGCACACAAATTTGGTCCTGCATCCAATTTAATTGAATGAGTTAATTAGTGCCAGTAATTTGCTTCTTAACAAGCAATTGTTGGCACTAATTAGATTTAATTGGAATTCACACGCATGAATTTAGGTATTGGATCCACACCTAAATTTTATGCGCGAGTAAAAAAAAAAGGGGGTTTAAAAAATGGAAGGGTCATGGGCAGAATGGGGGCATTCCCAGCATTTATGTGCATTGTAATAGAATACCAAACCCTATATGTAGTCCAAACAGCAAACCAAGAAGTAGGGGTGGACCAAAAAATCTTCACAGCCAGGGATCAATAAAAACACCTTTTATTCAGCACAACACTAGTGCGTGACCCGACATGGGGCTGTGTTTCAACAGAACAACTTTCTGCATCAGGGGTCTGACACTTGCTGTAGAAAATCAGAAATTGCGGGTGCAGAATGGTACAATCGATGATCAATAACCCGGGGGGTCACCCACCAACAATCTCATAGCTTCTCTTCTCTGGTGCCCCGTCCACTCCCCTCTGGAAAAGAGAAGCTGTGAGATTGATTATTGATTATCGACTGTACCATTCTGCACCCACAATTTGTGATTTTCTACAGCATGTGTCAGAACCCTGATGCAGACAGATGTTCTGTCGAAACATGGCCCCATGTCGGGTTACACACTAGTGTTGTGCTGAATAAAAGGTGTTCTTATTGATCCTTGGCTGTGAAGATTTATTGGTTCACCCCTACTTCTTGGTTTGCCCATTGTAATAGAATAACAGGGATATGTGCCCAATTTAGGTGCGTTCACTTGTACCACGTTTCAGTTGGTGCAAATGGTCATGTCTAAAATTAGGCACGAGTCCCAGGCATAAGTACTATTCTATAAATCACGCCTAACTTTAATCGCAGCTTATAGAATTGCACTTTTTTTGGCACTGTATTTAGAATTCACCCCTTAGCTTGCAAATTTGTGTGCAAGAATCATAGATTAGTGTCAGGTACATGTGTAAGTTAATTGTTTAATTAGTTGCTAATGGGCAGTAATAATCAATTATTGGTCATAATTGGAGCTAACTGCCCCTAATTTGCAGTTACATGCATAAATGCTCTTAGTATGTATTCTTTAATCTTAGTGTGTAATTCTGTTGGCGCACAACTGCTAGAGGGATGTGTACACGGGAGGGGCATGGAGGGGTCAGGGGCGTGCTTGGCACTTACATATGCAGTACATAAGTACATAACTATTGCCATACTGGGACAGACCGAAGGTCCATCAAGCCTAGTATCCTGTTTCCAACAGTGGCCAATCCAGGTCACAAGTACCTGGCAAGATCCCAGAACAGTACAATACATTTTATGGTGCTTATCCTAGAAATAAAAAGTGTATTTTCCCCCAAGTCCATTTTAATAATGGTCTATGGACTTTTCATTAGGATTCCATCCAAACTTTTTTTAAACTCCACAAAGCTAACTGCTTTTACTATATTATCTGGCAACGAATTCCAGAGTTTAATTACATGTTAAGTGAAGGAATATTTTCTCTGATTCATTGTAAATTTACTACTTTGTAGCTTCATTGCATGCCCTCTAGTCCTAGTATTTTTGGAAACTGTAAACAAGCGATTCACATCTACCAGGCAGGGCCGTGCCGATGCGGTAAGCGAGGTAAGCGCCGCAGGGGGGCGCCCACCTCTGGAGGGCACCGCCGCGGTGCTTACCCTCGCCCCGCCGAGGACTTTAAATCTTTTGGCACCAGAGAGGGGGGTGCCGCCGCTCCCGCTGCTCTTCATCCTGGCACCCCCCCTCCCGCACCAGCCCTTTAAATTTATTTGCCGAGCGAGCGCAGCACCTCATGTGCAAGTAAAAGAAGTGGATCCGATCATCTCATTGGGCCTTCCCTCACTGTCCCACCCTCCTCTGACGCAACTTCCTATTTCCTCTAGGGCGGGACAGTGAAGGAAGGCCCAATGAGATGATCGGATTCGCTTCTTTTACTTGCACACGAGGTGCTGCGCTCGCTATCGCGTCGGCAATTTCTTTTTAAAGACGGGTGGCAGGGAGAAGACGAGGCAGGGTGAGGGTGGGGGACAGATGGGGTGACCGTGAAGGTGGGGGGGGGGACTCGGATAGCAGAAGGGACTGGGTGGGAGACAGATGGGGTGAGGGGGACTCGGATGGGCAGAAGGGACTGGGTGGGAGCCAGATGGGGTGAGGGGGACTCGGATGGGCAGAAGGGACTGGGTGGGAGACAGATGGGGTGAGGGGGACTCGGATGGGCAGAAGGGACTGGGTGGGAGACAGATGGATCTGGAACTAGGGGCAGCCGCAGGTGGGAACTGGGAGCCGAAAAGAGGGGGCAGTGAGAGAGGGGGGATAGATCCTGGATGGAATGGGGAGTGAGAGGGAGGGCAGACCCTGAATGGATGGGAGGGCAGAGAGGTATGGATGGGAGGGCAGGGCCCAGGGAGAGGACAAATTGCTGGAAGGGGAGGGGAGAGAGGATTGCTGGCTATGGATGGAGGAGGGAAGGGCAGAGAGGGACAAGGATGGACATGGGGGCCCAGGGAGAGGACAAATTGCTGGAAATGGAGGGGAGGGGAGAGAGGAGGATTGCTGGCTATGGATGGAGGAGGGAAGGGCAGAGAGGGACAAGAATGGACATGGATGGGAGGGCAGGACCCAGGGAGAGAGGAGAAATTGCTGGAAATGGATATAGAGCAAGAAATGAAGAAGAAAGGAGAAAAGTAAAGAAATAAATGGAAAGGAAGCCCTGGAAACGGAGTTAAGAGGACAGATAGCAGCAGAATCAGATACTGGGCCAGCATGATCAGAAAAAGAAAGTCACCAGACAACAAAGGTAGAAAAAAATCATTTTATTTTCATTTTAGTGTTTGGAATATGTCCACTTTGAGAATTTACATCTGCTATCTTATTTTGCAATGTATAGCAATTTGTTTCTAAGAATATTGCTGACAATTCCTTTCAGTGTGGCAAGTGGTGAGCGATCATTTTCATGGGGGGGGGTGATCATTTTCACGGGGGGGGGGGGGGGGGGCGTCAACTGATAGTCTGCAGGGGGGCGCCAGAGACCCTAGGCATGGCCCTGCTACCAGGTTATACAATATTATCAGTTATGCACCTGAAAGCGGTAAGGCACGAGCATTTACACCAGCCATTCAGCTGCCGTTAACTGCTTGCACATAAAGTTAGGCGCGTAACTGTGTAATTGCCAATATAGAATTTGTACTTAGCATACACCGTCCCAGCACCTAACTTCAGTTGACCTTTTGAGAATTACCCCTTCAGGACCAGATTCTCTCTATATATTCTATATAAATTGGTGCAGAATAAAAATACACTTAGTGCTGTTCTATAAACCTCTCCTAAAGTTAGGCGTGGATTATAAAATACTAGTAAAAAAGGCCCGTTTCTGACTCAAATGAAACGGGCGCTAGCAAGGTTTTCCTCGGAGTGTGTATGTTTGGGAGAGTGTATGTGAGAGTGACTGTTTGAGAGTCAGAGTTAAAGTGTGAGTGTGTGAGAGAGAGAGTGAGTCTGGGTGTGAGTGTGTTTGTGAGAGAGTGTGTGTGTGAGAATGAGAGTGTGTGCAAGTGTGTATGTGAGACACAGTGTGAGAGAGAG
The DNA here is from genome assembly GCF_901765095.1 of Microcaecilia unicolor. Taxonomy (NCBI): domain Eukaryota; kingdom Metazoa; phylum Chordata; class Amphibia; order Gymnophiona; family Siphonopidae; genus Microcaecilia; species Microcaecilia unicolor. Next base: position 656,324,410 of record NC_044031.1, on the reverse strand, counting down.
TGTGTGTGTGTGGGCAAGAGAGAGAGTGTGTGTGAGACACAGATTCTCTGTGAGAGTGAGTGTATGAGACCAAGCGAGTGTGTGAGTGACTGTGTGGCACATAGAGAGTGAATGTGATACAGTGTGAGACAGAGTGTGTGAGAGTGAGAGTCAGAAAGACATTGTATATGAGAGAGAGAGTGTGAGCCGTGCCCTCCCAATCCATGGCCATCTGTCCCCTGCCCCTTCCATTCATCCTTTTCCAGCAATTCCCCTCTCTACCTGAGCCCTGCCCTCCCAATCCATGGCCATCCATGTTTCTCTGTCCCCTGCCCCCTCCATTCATCCATTTCCAGTAATTCCCCTCTCTCCCTGAGCCCTGCCCTCACAATCCATGCTCCTCTGTCCCCTGCCGCCTCCATTCATCCTTTTCCAGCAAGTCCCCTCTCTCCCTTCCATGACCCCCCCTCGCATCCATGCTCCTCTCTCTCCCATGTCCCAGCCTGGCCCGCCATCTTCTCCCCCCCCCCCCCCCTTCGCATCCATGCATCCCTTTTTTTTTTCTTCTTCTTTTTAACTTTACCTCCGTGGCGGTTCGTGCAGCGAAGCGTCAGGGAAGGAGGCGGCGCTCCCGACGTCTAGCTTTCCCTTCGCTGTGTTCCGCCTTCTTTGGAAGGCGTAACACAGCGAAGGGAAGGCTAGACGTCGGGAGCACCGCCTCCTTCCCTGACGCTTCGCTTCCGGATTTGTTTGGTTTGACGTGAGGGCGGGGCAGAGACGGCTGGCTGGCTTGAAGGCTTCACACCACGAATCCACGAACCCTTCAGCCTGGGAGTGACGTCAGGTGGCTTCATGGCTTCACAGAACGTTGTCCTCAGAACGTTGAGGGTGCGTTTTATTATATTAGATGTGTAGTGCCCATCCCTGCAACTAAAATTTAGGCACGACCACTTACGCCAACTAAAACCTAGTATAAATGCCCACGCCTAACGGTCATATTCTATAACAGTGCATGTAGTTTCAAGGAATGCCCATGACCCGCCCATTCCCCTCCCATGGCCACGCCCCCTTTTGAGAGCCACAAATTAGAATTTACACACACTACTTTACAGCATATGCTTAGAAAGTCGCACACGTAAATTATAATTAGAGCCAATTAGTGTTGATAATTGCTTATTATTGGCCAATTGGCTTGTCAATCAATTAAGGGGTGCACGCAATTTGGCCACACTGCCAAATTTTCACACACAACTTTAGTCACCAAATATAAAATCCAGGCCTCAATGTATAAGCAGAGATGAACTTGTTTTGCTGCTCTGTAGAGAGGCAGCAGCTCAGGGCAGCACTGCAATGGCATCTTGTGAGGTCATCATATTTCTCTCGTAGCATGTACCTTTGTACCAGCAGTGCCCTAGCACCATTCATTTTCACATCTGCTATAATACACAGTACATGAATAAAGGGAATGTTATAACCAAGCCAGTGCCAAGGTGGTAGAGACACATCTGGTTCTGAATTTCAGATCCACCTGTGGTTGGGACAGACGGGTGCTCCTTCTGAAATTCTTCTTTCTGCTTCTCAAATTCCTTCTGAAAATGTTCAAACTCCTTCTCAAACTTGCCCTTCTCAGAATCAGAAATCTGCCCATCAGGATCCTAAAGAGAAATTAAGCAGATGGTCACTATGGGCCATGACCTTCCCTTACTCAAAGAGTTCAAGATGGGGTTGTTTTTGGCAGTTTCCTCCTATTCCTCTCTACCTCCAGCTCAATCAGAACCAGGGCTGGGACCTGATGCTATTTCATTTATGATGAAAGGTGGGTAATTAAATATAAGACTAATTAGAACTGGAAACTACCTGAGGAATTTTTCCTCCTATTTTAAACCTCCTTCCAATGTACACTTAGCCAAGCCAGTGTAGTCCCAGGGATGTGCTGGTAAATTTTTAACAATGGGCTCTCTCGCATAGCCAGCCCTGCAATTTGGGAGGGGGGGGGGGGACAGGGGTGGACTGGGAAGGGGGAACGTATGCCTCTTTCTCTCTCTCTCTCTCTCTCTCTCTCCTTAATGCGGGCATGCTAGGCATACCTTTGCTGGCAGGGATGATGAGCCTTACCAGCCAATAAATGGACTCCCACCACTCCCTGCTTCTTGTTTCTGGCATACAAGAGAAGTCCCAGCCTGCTGCTCAGAGCTGGAAACAAGGAGTGGGGAGCAGCAGCAGTCTATTTACTTGGCTGGTGGGGCTCAGCATCCCCACCAGCAAAGTAAAAAATTCAGGAGGGAGCCTGTTGTTAAAGTAGCCATGGTGTGTGTGTATGGGGGGGGGGGGGGCTACTTTAACAACCGGCTCCCAAAATTCTTAAAAACTTAACAAATGGCGTGAGAGCCTGCTCCAGCACACCACTGGACAGTCCTGAGCTAGTGGCCATATACCTGGGCTCCATCTGCAATCTTGGGCTCTGCCACCAGATGTCACCCTAAGCAATAATCATGATTTCCTCCCTTTTGAGGGCTGTCAATACAGCCTCTGCAGCAGCCCCACCTCAACCGCCAGCTGACCAGACAGCAAAAGATCCAATCTGAGGAAAAAAACTGAAGAACTTCTGCTTAGCAGTGAACAACACTTAACCACCTGTATGACCAGGTTATCCCCGTTTAACAAGTTTAAATGACTTTCTCAAGGTCATGCTAGATTTCTTTTTTTGGGGGGGGAGGGGGAGGGAGGCATGCTACTACACATATGAGGCAGGCACACTATATCCAGTCCTTCTTATGCAAATAAAATAGACACCTTCCACTTCCCCTTTCCCCAAGGCAAGGTACAACCTGTGATTCTCCCAACAAAATGTGTGGAAAATAAAAAGAATTTTAAAAGACCAATGAAAGCAGTAATTCCTAAACAGGACAAAGAGAGACTCAAGATTATAGTCTGTCATACTGAGAGCTATCAGAGACCAAACGGGACTGGTCATCTGACACAAACATATAAAAAGTTAATAGGTCAGTCCTTTCATGCAGACCAACAGAAGCTCATTAGAACCAGATTCTTTCAACAAGATCCAATAGAACCTCTCTTCCTACACAGAACCACATCGTGAGATGCAGGACTAATAGAGACTTCATGGCACAAAGTTCACTACCCATGATGTTTACCGATCAATTATTAACTCCTTTCTCTCATGGGAGGCAGGAGACATATCAACTCTATACATCCTTTGTACCCTCTTCATCCTATGATTCCAGAATTTTATCCTGATCCAGACCCTGAGGGATTTTCTCAAGAAGGCTCCTGCTGTTGTGCTTCTTAGCCCTTCAGTTATTTATATTAGAGTGTAATAGACCAAGAGAGCTACAAAGTGGGAATGGCAGCTCCACTAGCCATCTCTGTGTTAAGTGTCACCAATTACCTCTTTTATTGCTTCACTCAGACTAAAGGTCAGGAAAGACAAGACATCGTGGTCATCTGGAAAAGGATCATAAAAATAAATAATAGTAATTTATTTTTTTTTAAACACAGGTAGTTTCTTCTTAGTCCTGCAGAAATACAGCTTTCATTCAATCTCTAGCAGAGTAACACTGCTCTTAGGCTCCGGATTTATAAGTTGGTACCTCTCATGCTCAGAATTTCAGAGGGTCATAAATGAAAGTATCCAGCGGCTGCACAAAAGGGTTCAGACCAAGTGGGCCCTGGGTTGGCCAGTTGTACTCCTGGACTCAGGGTATCAAGAATAAGCAAGTCATTCCTGCTTCTCTGTTACATTTTACAAAGCTAGGGATGGCTTAAAGGGCGAGCCAGGGGGCCGAAGTTGAGGGCTAGAGGCTGGGAAAAGGGGACTGAGAGCTGATGATGGGGGTTGGAGGCTGGGAGAAGGGGACTAGAGGCTGATGATGGGGCTGGAAATGGAGGCTGATCCTAGGAGCAGGACCGCTGAGAGAACCAGCTGGGCCTGGGGCAGGACTGGACCATCGAGCCCGCCCCCACCTGGAGCGCTGTCGCCCCCCACTCAGGCCACTTCTACGCCGCCCCCCCACTCATACTGCCGCCATTGCCCCCCACCCCCTTCCCTTCCTGTGACTGATGCTGTCCTCTCCTGCTCCTGTGTGCTGGGAGTCAGGACCTGGATAATTGCATTAATGCAATATCATGTTAATGCATTCATCTGGGTTCTGGGCAGGACGCAGCAGGAGAGACGGATCCAGAAGCAGGCAGGCATAAAGAAGCTTGCTGGTGCTGGGCCCAGGCCTCTCCTTAGAGGCCAGACCCAGGGCATTTTTCCCCCCGCCCCCCATTCTTTGCGGCCCTGCCCAGGAGAACTGAGAGGAGGATAGATACTGTGAGAGTGAGGAAGCAAGGATATATACAAGGAAAGATGCTGGGGAAGGAGAGAAATAGGTATGGGGAAAAGGCAGGGGTAAGGGATGGATATTGAGGACAAGGGGTGGAGGGGGGGGGGACATCAGGGACTCAGACCTAGAGGAAGATCAGAAGACTCTAAGACTGATTGGGTATTGTAGGTGGAGACTCAGAGATTGAGTGGGAATGTAATTAAGGACTCAGGGACTGGATAGGATGGAACAGTGGGCACTTGAAAATTAGGTAGGGTATAGTGGGGACTAAGATACTGAGCAGGAATTAGGGAGGATAATGGGGACTAGATGATTGAGTGAAGAGTATAAGTAGGACTGGGAGACTGAGTGTTGAAAAATGAGGAGGAAAGACAGTTTGAAGGACCTGGAGAGTTTGCGGAGGAGTTGGGAGGAGTTGCAAGGGCTAGAGATCTGCAGAGAGGGTGAGAGAAAAAGGAAGGGAACAGCTCTTTGAAGGAGGTGAGAAAATGTACAATGGGGAAGGCAGAGAGGGGATGAGTGGCAAGGAAAGAGCTGGGGCTGGTAAAGGGATGACAGACAAGGAAGATAGATAAGGCTGGGGATGAGTACAGTGCGTGAAGTTTGGGGGGGAGGAGAAATAGGGAACTGAAGAAGGAATAAGAAGTGGGGAATAGAAAGACTAGGGAAGTAAGAGTAGGAAATGGAAAGCTGGTAGGTAGGTGCAGGGGAAACGAGGGAGAGTGGAAGAGGGACAAGGAGGAATGAAATCTAGTTACAGGGTAATAAAAAAACAGAAGTGAGAAATGCAGAAAAAGAGATGAAACAAAAGGATCAATGTCAGAGACAGCTGTAGGAGTGGAAGGGGAGAAGGCAGCGAGCAGGAAGAAACAGAAAATGGAAGTGAGATCCTGGAGAAACTGGAACAAATTCAATTGGACAAACAAAATGATTAAAAAACACAACTACCTTCTGGATTGGGGCCGTTCTGGTGGTATGAACACCTAGATTTGCACAGTTCATACTGCAAAACTGTCCTCAATATGGGGTGCAAATATTGGTTCAGAGTGCCCCAACCCCTTGAGCCGGCCTTGTGTGCAGTATTCTGGGAGTTTCTTTAATGCAAAAAAAAAAAAATAACTTTAAACAATTTGAAAGACCAAGGAGAACTCCTTATTCTTGCTTTCTGAGCCAAGTGGATTAGTCTAGGGTTAATTTATCTTAAAAGGACTTAACAGCAGATACTGGGTGTGCTCTCTGTGTGTTGCAGCAGTAGACCTGTGATGTCTATAAGCCAACTTATTGTGGAAAGCGAGGGGTGGGGGAATGGTAAAATTACTGCTAAGTCTGCTGCTGTGGTCATAAAATAGATACTATCAGCAGCAGCAGAAAGTCCTTCTGAAGGTAGGTTAGCTCATAGCCCATTTGGGTCTAATACCTATTGTTCAGCCAGGTCAATTTCCTTTCCTTTCATAGTCAATAAGATCCCAGAAGTGTCACCCTCTAAAATAATGCTGCACTTTGGGGTTCCGTTTCTACCCATAATCCTTTAGTTTTTTTACAAATTTTATTTATTTATTTATTTACAGCACTTAATAACCTGCTCAATGCCAAATATTCTTGGCGGTTTACAAAAGTAATATATACAATTAACTCAAACATAAAATGAAAAAACAATACAAACATAAAAACTGGTACATAACCAAAGCCTCCCTATCAAAGTTCTCTCATGCTACATGTTATAACAAGAAAATTTTAAACCCTTCCTTAAAAATAAACGTACTCTGAGCTACCCTTAAAGACATAGGTTGGCAGATAAACATTTCTCATTCTGTACCTTATGCTTGTTGAAACAAGAAGGTCTTGAGTTCTTTCCTAAAAGTAAATATACTCTGCATTGGCATATCTAGCTTGGTTGCAACCCGGGGAGGAGCACCCCCCCCCCCCCTCTGCACCAGGCTCATTACCCCCCATCCTCCCTCCTCCAAGCAAGAGGGTGCACTTAGCAATTGCGTGATGGTTGGCTCTGCCGTCTCCTGCCCCCTCTGACATCAACTTCCTGTTCCGGGGCAGGAGACCAGCACAGCAGACAAGTTGCACAACTGCTCAATGCACCCCCTTGCTGTCTGTACCCAGGGCAGACCGCAGTCACTGCCTGGCCCTTGGTACACCACTGATACTCTGAGCCGCTCTTAAACACACTGGTAAACAATTCCACAGAAATGGACCCATCACCCTGAAGGTCGTTTTACAATATTCTTCCAGTCTCATATCTCGAAAAGAGGAAATTTTTAACAAAATCTGAGAAGATGATCTCAACATCCTAGATGGTTTAGATATTTTCAGCATGGTAGCAATCAATGGTGAGACAGAATCAGTAACAGCTTTAAACATCAACAGTTAAACTTTATACTTAACCTGTTGTTCAATGGGTAACCAAATGTAAAATCGGTGAAATGTGATTGTATCATGGACAGCCTGAAAGTACTCTAGCCACTGAATTCTGTTTAACTTTTAAGGCCCTCAAAGTACATTTTGGTATAATCTATTGCAGTAGTCAAAATAAGGAATGATCAAGCTTTGAATCACAGTGTGAAAATTAGAAGCAATAAGTAGCTCTTTCATTTTATGAACTCTTCTCAATTTACAAGAAGCCACTTGGATAATTTTCAAAACTTGAAAATCCATGCTACATAGTAACATAGTAACATAGTAGATGACGGCAGAAAAAGACCTGCATGGTCCATCCAGTCTGCCCAAGACAAACTCATATGTGTATACCTTACCTTGAATTGAATTTGTACCTGTCCTTTTCAGGGCACAGACCATATAAGTCTGCCCAGCAGTATTTCCCGCCTCCCAACCACCAGTCCCGCCTCCCAGCACCGGCTCTGGTACAGACCGTATAAGTCTGCCCTCCCCTATCCTCGCTTCCCAACCACCACCCCCTCTTTCCCCCACCTGCTCCGCCACCCAATTTCAGCTAAGCTTCTGAGGATCCATTCCTTCTGCTTAATGAGGAGTCTAACTCAGAGGTTACAAATTTTATTCACAATTGGAATTGAGGGATCACCCATCTTAAAGCATTCAGATGGATAACTTGACAATAAGAAAATTGGTGTTTTATTCATATTTAATTGTAGTTGATTATCCCACTATTGAATAGCATTCGGACACAAAGAAAGCTTATTAAAAGCAGAATCTACTCCCTGTTCAATCTGAATAAGAAACTGAATATCAACATATAATTTATATTGTAAGTCTAAACAATTCAACAGTCGACAGGGGTAATAAAAATATATTAAACAAAACAGTAGATAGAGCACTTCCTTGAGGAATCCCAGTGGTACAATATAGATCACTGGATTTTACATCAACCTTCGTTACACAAACTGTTCTATTTTCTAAGGATTTATCTGAATTTCTGATCCAAAGAAGAAGGGTTGCCTTCAAAAGCTCATCAAAAATATGTATTTATTTTATTTTTATTTATTACATTCGTATCCCACATTTTCCCGCATAGCAGTAGGCTCAATGTGGCTTACAGGTTCCGGAGAGGAGAGTACCAACTCCGGGAATATATACAGAGTGGAAAATAGAGTAACAGTAGGTGCAAGGAAGCTGATAAGGTTCCGGAAAAGAGAATACAACTCTGGGACGAATATATAGTAGCATATAGAGAGAAGTATGTATTGTTAGTCCTATAAAAAAGGTATCATCTTATTTTCTTTTCTTTGTCTTGTTTTATTTCTATTTATTACCCTTAAAAGTGGACTAGCACGGCTACCCTACCACTTTACCCAAGGACTGAAATCAACCCAAAACCTGACCACTCAATCCAACAGATCTCAGTCGGTTAATTACGGTCTGATGATTAACTGAGTCGAACACAGCAGATACATCTAAAGTAAAAAGTAGACATCGACTACCTCTATCAAATCCTGTCTTCACTGAATCTAACAAGGAAATCAAAAGAGTCTCAGTATCATGATTCCTTCTAAAACCAAACTGGTGTAAATCTAGCACAATACAAGTTCTTACCTGCCAGACCGCCTGTTGCTGCGGAGACTCCGAAAAAGCCCAGAGGAGGAATAATCATATCTTTCACTTCAGTGCACAACTCATAAAAATCATCTTCAGGGGAGAATCCACTATTCACATAAACCTGCAATTAAAGCACAAAGAAAGAGTAAAGGCCAGTGAGAGCTGCACAAAGCAGGATGCTAGCCTGTCTGCAGTGATAGTGCCCCTCAGCACAAATGGGCCTATCTCTGGTTAATAAATACATGACTTTTTAAATCAGCAGTTCTCAATCCAGTCAGGTTTTCAGGTTATCCACAATGAATATGCAGGAGATAAACGTATGTATGTAAATCCATTGTATGTAAATCCATCTCATGCATATTCATGGTGGCAGGAAAAGGGAGAATATTGGGTTGTGTTCAGCACCCCCAATCATTTTGCAAGGTTGGCTCCTATGGATATCAGAGAGACTCATTTCCCAAAGCTGACATATTCCAGTTTTCAGCTAGCTTTGCTTATCTTGCTGCACACATTATGGAATGCCCTTGTCGTTCAAATAAAAACAATTACAAAATATGACCTAGTTAGAAAACACTTAAGAGCTTTCTTTTGAACAAATTTTTAACTTAGATTTTATTTGATGAAATGTTTGGTTTTCTCCAGAGATTGTCTGGTTTTCTTATTTTGTAATCTGTACTGAACCTGAACGGCTTTTGCAGAATATAAGAGAATGTTGGTATTGATATTGGAATTAATACATTCAAAATAAAATACTATTTTCTACCTTTGCTAGTCCAAGCATTTTATTTTTCCATTCGATTTGGTCCAAGTATATATTTTGCTTTTCTCTTCTTCTTGTCTTTCCAAATCTCCTGTACATTTGACATTTCTTCTTTCTCCAGGTTCACTCTCTATTTTTACTCTGTGTCCCTACCTGTCCTATCTAGGATTTCTGTCCCTGTTCTTATCCTCCCCACATGTTCAGCATCTGACCTCTTAGTGTCCTTTTCCTCAATTTATATTCAGCATCACCCCTTTCTCTCCCCCATCCCATAAGTACATAAGTATTGCCATACTAGGACAGACCAAAGGTCCATCAAGCCCAGCATCCTGTTTCCAACAGTGCCCAATCCAGGTTACAAGTATCTAAACAGTACAGTACAGTTTAATGCAAATAGTACATCAAAGTGACTATTATAAAATGTGAGATTACTACAAAGTGCGAGATCATTGCCAATGTGAGAGATTAATAATGGTTAAAGGAATTGAAATTAATTGATTGGTAGAATATATTGTTGTTTGGGACAAAATATATATGATATTTATCCTAGAAATAAGCAGTGGATTTTCCCAAAGTCCATCTCAATAACAGCTTATGGACTTTTCTTTTAGGAAGATAGCCAAACCTTTTTTAAACCCTGCTACGCTAACTGCTTTTACTACATTCTCTGGCAAAGAATTCAAGAGTTTAATTACACATTGAGTGAAGACATATTTTTTCCTATCTGTTTTAGATGTACTACTTTGTAGCTTCATTGGGTGCCCCCTAGTCCTAATATTTTTGGAAAGAGTAAACAAGCAATTCATGTCTACCAATTCCACTCTACTCTTTATTTTATAGACCTCTATCATATCTCCCCTCAGCCATCTTTTCTCCAAGCTGAAGAGCCCTAGCTGCTTCAGCCTTTCCTCAAAGGGAAGTTGTCTCATCCCCTTTATCATTTTCGTCACCCTTCTCTGTACCTTTTCTAATTCCACTATATCTTTTTTGAGATGTGGTGACCAGAATTGAACACAATATTCGAGGTGTGGTCGCACTATAGAGCGATACAAAGGCATTATAATGTCCCCATTTTTGTTTTCCATTCCTTTCCTAATAATACCTAACATTCTATTTGCTTTCTTAGCTGCCGCCACACACCGAGCAGAGGGTTTCAATGTATGATCGATGATGACACCTAGATCCCTTTCCTGGTCGGAGACTCCTAATGTAGAACCTCGCATCATGTAACTATAGTTCAGGTTCCTCTTTCCCACATGCTTCACTTTGCACTTGCTCACATTAAATGTCATCTGTCATTTGGATGCCCAGTTTCCCAGTCTCATAAGGTCCTCTTGTAATTTTTCACAATCCTCTCACGATTTAACAACTTTGAATCAGCAAATTTAATTACCTCACTAGTTACTCCCATCTCTAGATCATTTATAAATATGTTAAACAGCAGCGGTCCCAGCACAGAACCCTGAGAAATCCCACTATCTACCCTTCCTCATTGAGAATACTGACCATTTAACCTTATTCTCTGTTTTCTATCTTTTAACCAGTTTTTAATCCACAATAAAACACTACCTCATTGAGAATGAGGTAGTGTGGATGACACCAAGATTTCCAACAGAGTGGACACCCCGGAGGGTGTGGAAAACATGAAAAAGATCTGAAGAAGCTAGAAGAATGGTCTAACGTTTGGCAATTAAAATTCAATGCGAAGAAATGCAAAGTGATGCACTTAGGGAGTAGAAATCCAGGGGAGACGTATGTGTTAGGCGGGGAGAGTCTGATAGGCACGGACGGGGAGAGGGATCTTGGGGTGATAGTATCTGAGGACCTGAAGGCGACGAAACACTGCGACAAGGCAGTGGCAGTAGCTAGAAGATTGCTAGGCTGTATAGAGAGAGGAGTGACCAGCAGAAGAAAGGAGGTTTTAATGCCCCTGTATAAGACGTTGGTGAGGCCCCACCTGGAGTATTGTGTTCAGTTTTGGAGGCTGTATCTTGTGAAGGATGTTAAAAAAATGGAAGCGGTGCAAAGAAAAGCTACAAGGATGGTATGGGATTTACGTTCCAAGACGTATGAAGAGAGGCTTGCTGACCTGAACATGTACACCCTGGAGGAAAGGAGGAACAGGGGTGATATGATACAGACGTTCAAATATTTGAAAGGTATTAATCCGCAAACGAATCTTTTCCGGAGATGGGAAGGTGGTAGAACGAGAGGACATGAAATGAGATTGAAGGGGGGCAGACTCAGGAAAGATGTCAGGAAGAATTTTTTCACGGAGAGGGTGGTGGATGCTTGGAATGCCCTCCCGCGGGAGGTGGTGGAGATGAAAATGGTAACGGAATTCAAACATGCGTGGGATAAACATAAAGGAATCCTTTGCAGAAGAAAGGGATCCTCAGGAGCTTAGCCTAGAATGGGTGGCAGAGCTGGTGGTTGGGAGGCGGAGCTAGTGTGGGCAGACATATACGGTCTGTGCTGGGGCTGGTGGTTGGGAGGGGGGACTAGTGCTGGGCAGACTTATACGGTCTGTGCCAGAGCCAGTGGTGGGTGGCAGGGATAGTGCTGGGCAGACTTATACGGTCTGTGCCAGAGCTGGTGGTTGGGAGGCGGGGATAGTGCTGGGCAGACTTATACGGTCTGTGCCAGAGCCGGTGGTGGGTGGCAGGGATAGTGCTGGGCAGACTTATACGGTCTGTGCCAGAGCTGGTGGTTGGGAGGCGGGGATAGGGCTGGCCAGACTTATATGGTCTGTGCACTGAAGAGGACAGTACAAATAAAAAAAGTAGCACATATGAATTTATCTTCTTGGGCAGACTGGATGGACCGTGCAGGTCTTTTTCTGCCGTCATCTACTATGTTACTATGTTACCTCCTATCCCATGACTCTGAAGTGTTTCATGAGGTACTTTGTCAAATGCCTTTTGAAAATCCAGATACACAATATCGACCAGCTCACTTTTAACCACATGTTTGTTCACCCCTTCAAAGAAATGTAACCCCATTTCCATCATTGTTCTATTTTATCTGAGTCTTGAGCATTGACTGTGTTATTCCAAAATAAAAGGATTCATAGCAGTTCACAAATCAAGAAATCTCTATGTTAGAATGACAAAAATCATAAAACAGTATAGCTTACTAAAATAAACTCATAAACTAAAATTCATATAAATAAGTCTTTAGTGTCTTCCTAAAAGCTAAATATGAAGGTAGAAATTTCAAATTGACAGACAAAACATTCTAATCACATGCCCCCTGAACAGGGACAGAATTCTCAAGAATTGATTTTAACCTGACATTTTTAATTGTAGGAAAACCTATTGTAAGAGTACGGTGAAAGCAGAGATTTTTCTTAGAAGAGGGGATAACCAATAAATCCACCAATCCTTCTGCATTTAATCTAAAAAGCGATATAAAAACTAAATATAACATCTTAAATCTGATGTGTTCACACATTGGTAGCCAATGTAGTTCATTAAGAATAAGTGTTACACTATCAAACCTACCTGCTCCAAATATTAATCTAGCAGCTGTATTCTGTCCCATGCCCAGCCTCTCTTCTCCGTGCCCTGTCTGTGCCTTTTCTTTTTCCCTTCCTCCTGCATCAACCATCCTGGGACTGGCATTTCTCCCCTTCTCTGTCTCCTGTCCCCCCTCCACCCACAGTCCAGCATATCTCTCTCTTTCCCTCCATGGGTCCTGTGTCTCTTCTCCTCTATTTCTCCCCCCCCCCCCCCCAATCAAATCAGGTCTCTGTCTCTTCCCTCCTGTCCCTCCTCCCAAGATCTAACATCTCTTTCCCTCCTCCAATCTCTCTCTCTCCTCTTGTCCCCGCCTTCCTAGCAGGTCTAGCATATCTCCATCTCCCTCATCCCCTCCATTTCCAGCACATCTCCATCTGCCTAGCCCCCCTCTAGGGCCAGCACATACCCATCTCTCTAGCCCCCCCCCCCCATCTCCATCTCCCTACCCCCTTACCCCATATCCAGCATATCTCTCCCTCCCACTCACTTACCCCTCCACAATACCAGCATCTCTCCCTCTCCCTAACCACACAAATGAATCCAGCACCTCTCCCCCCCCCCCCCCCAAGTCCAGTGCTTGTCTCCTCCAAACCTCCTCCGCGAGTCCAATCTATCTGTCACTCCTCTGGGTCCTCCCACCTGGTTTGATCACTGGCAGCGGCTGAGATTACGATAGACTGCCTTTTGCCAACATCGTGGTTTTCCCTGTAAGGTTTTCCGCCTGCATTGAAACAGGAAGTTGCGTCATAGAAGGCAGGGCACCGCATAAGGAAAGCTCTGACACTGGCAGAGGTAATCTGCTATAATCACAGCCATTGCAAGTGGTCAAGCCAGGAGGGAGGACCTGGGGGAATGATCGATAGACAGGACTTGCCGGGGAGGGTCAAGGGAGAGAAGTGCTGGACTCAGGAGAAGAGTGTGGGGAAAGGAAAAGAGAAAAAGAAGGACGCTGGCCTAGCCATTATCTCTTGCTGCTGGTGGGGTGTGCAGTGTGCAGTGAGGAGAATCAGAGGGCAGCTGATTGTGAGTCTGTACTCAGCCTCTCCAGCATAGAGTTGGGAGGCTGATAAGCGAGAGATCTTTACTCCTCAGCGGGAATGTGGGAGATAACCCACGAAAGCGGGAGCCTTGAATGTGGGATACTTGGTAGATCTGCAGTTCTAATGTGCATTAAAAAATGATGGTTCAACCAAATGTGTGAAATGAACCAAAACACAGCTGAAAATAGAGCAAATTTCCAAAAATTCTGAAAATGAACAATATTCTTTGGCCTGTGCACATCCCTAGTTTATAGGTTTGTTTGTAGTTCACAATCTTTGCTTTATGAAGGGTGCAGGGTAAATGCAAAATATTGGGCACCCTAGGCAATCCTTCAGCCCTACTCCCCCTCAGGCCCCTAATATAACATCATGCTTTTAAATAAATGGAAAAAACGGCTATTTGAAAAGTGCCCAGCCTTCATGAAAATTTATCCTAGAAATAAGCAGTGGATTTTCCCCAAGTCCATCTCAATAACAGCTTATAGACTTTTCTTTTAGGAAGATAGCCAAACCTTTTTTAAACCCTGCTACACTAACTGCTTTTACTATATTCTCTGGCAAAGAATTCAAGAGTTTAATTACACATTGAGTGAAGACATATTTAGGTTGAGTTTGTGTGACTGTTACACTCTATTATTTTGCTTTGAATGCAACTGTTCTTTGTTGCACTCCCTCCCCCTGAAGCTGCTGCCCTAGCAGTGGCGTACCGAGCGTGGGGCGGTCCACCCGGATGCACGCTGCAGGAGGGGTGCATGGAGCAGCTGTGTGGCTGTTGGCTCCACAAATTCCCTGCTCCCTCTGCTGTTACTTCCTGTTCCAGGGCAGAGGGAGCAGGGAACTGGCGGAGCCGACAGCCATGCAGCTGCTCCCAGCACCCCAACAGGTAAGAAGAATGCACCTAAGGGGGTGGAGGTGATGCAACATGGGGGCGGGGACAGTGATGCACCAGGGGGGATGCTGCTTCCGGGGGGGGGGGGGGGTGCCGTGCTGCACCCAGGGGGGGGATGGACGATGCTGTACCTGGGGGTGCACAGCAGCGAACTGCCCCAGGTGGCAGCTGACCAAGGAACGCCACTGTGCCCTAGGCAACTTAATAGTCTTGCCTAATGATTGGCCTAGCCCTGGAACAGTGCTAAGAGCTTCTGCTACACTTGTACCTGTAGGAAGACTAGAATTTCTTTTAACCTCCCTCTCTCTGCACATGAAAGACAGGCAGGCTGATCAAAACATCAGCTTCCAAGTGTAATGGAATCTCAGTGCTTTCACCCAGTCAGATTTTTCATTCTAAACCATTCGAAATCTTCTTACTTTGAGGGTTCTTTTATAATAAGTGATCCTGGCTCTGAAGGGGTGGGGGGTGTTCCGGAAATTGCGGATGCAGGATCCCAATGTTTGAGAAGCTCCATCGCTGCAGGAGACAAGAGGAATAATAAGTTAAATAGCAGCAGGCTGTCATTTAGTTACTTAATGTGTTTGTGGGGTCCTTTTACTAAGGTGCACCAAGAAATGACCTGTGCTGGTGTAAACGCATGTATTGGACTCGCACAGGTCCATTTTTCAGTGCACCTCCAAAAAAGGCCTTTTTTTGGCTGAAAATAGACGTGCAGCAAAATAAAAATTGGCATGCGTCCATTTTGGGCCTGAGACCTTACCGCCACCCATTGACCTAGTGGTAAGGTCTCACGGGTTAACCGGGTGGTAACGGTCTACGCGCATACAATGCCAATTACAGCCCTGTTAGTGCCGCGGGCTGGAAATTTTCCGGCGCGCTTAGTGGACGCGCGTAAAAATTGACATTACCACCCGGGCCACATGGTAGTTCAAAATTGATGCGCGTAGGACGCGCATAGGCACCTACGCAGTTTAGTAAAAGGGCCCCTATTTGTCTCTCTAACATATGCACATAACATGTCCCTAATAAGTGTGCACGTGTGTAGAAGTGCACATCTCTGCTCAATATGAGTGTGTATGTAGCTAAGACCGCTGTTCCCTCTACATAGTAACATAGTAGATGACAGCAGAAAAAGACCTGCACGGTCCATCCAGTCTGCCCAACAAGATAACTCATATTTGCTGCTTTTTGTGTATACCCTACTTTGATTTGTACCTGTGCTCTTCAGGGCACAGACCGTATAAGTCTGCCCCGCACTATCCCCGCCTCCCAACCACCAGCCCCACCTCCCAACCACCGGCTCTGGCACAGACCGTATAAGTCTGCCCAGCACTATCCCCGCCTCCCAACCACCAGCCCCGCCTCCCGATCTTGACTAAGCTCCTGAGGATCCATTCCTTCGGCACAGGATTCCTTTATGCTTATCCCACGCATGTTTGAATTCCGTTACCGTTTTCATTTCCACCACCTCCCGCGGGAGGGCATTCCAAGCATCCACTACTCTCTCCATGAAAAAATACTTCCTGACATTTTTCTTGAGTCTGCCCCCCTTCAATCTCATTTCATGTCCTCTCGTTCTACCACCTTCCCATCTCCGGAAAAGGTTCGTTTGCGGATTAATACCTTTCAAATATTTGAACGTCTGTATCATATCACCCCTGTTTCTCCTTTCCTCCAGAGTATACATGTTTAGTTCAGCAAGTCTCTCCTCATACGTCTTGTAATGCAAATCCCATACCATTCTCGTAGCTTTTCTTTGCACCGCTTCAATTCTTTTTACATCCTTAACAAGATACGGCCTCCAAAACTGAACACAATACTCCAGGTGGGGCCTCACCAACGACTTATACAGGGGCATCAACACCCCCTTTCTTCTGCTGGTCACACCTCTCTCTATACAGCCTAACAACCTTCTAGCTACGGCCACCGCCTTGTCACACTGTTTCGTCGCCTTCATATCCTCAGATACTATCACCCCAAGATCCCTCTCTCCGCCCGTACCTATCAGACTTTCCCCGCCTAACACATACGTCTCCCGTGGATTTCTACTTCCTAAGTGCATCACTTTGCATTTCTTTGCATTGAATTTTAATTGCCAAACCTTAGACCATTCTTCTAGCTTCCGTAGGTCCTTTTTCATGTTTTCCACTCCCTCCGGGGTGTCCACTCTGTTACAGATCTTAGTATCATCCGCAAATAGGCAAACTTTACCTTCTAACCCTTCAGCTATGTCACTCACAAATATATTGAACAGAATCGGCCCCAGCACCGATTCTTGAGGCACTCCACTACTTACCTTTCGCTCCTCCGAGCGAATTCCATTCACCACCACCCTCTGGTGTCTGTCCGTCAACCAGTTCCTAATCCAGTTCACCACTTCGGGTCCTATCTTCAGCCCATCCAGTTTATTTAAGAGCCTCCTGTGGGGAACCGTGTCAAAAGCTTTGCTGAAATCTAAGTAGATTACGTCCATAGCTCGTCCCTGATTCAATTCTCCTGTCACCCAATCAAAGAACTCAATGAGGTTCGTTTGGCACGATTTCCCTTTGGTAAATCCATGTTGTCTCGGATCTTGCAACTTATTGGCTTCCAGGAAATTCACTATCCTTTCCTTCAGCATCGCTTCCATTACTTTTCCAATAACCGAAGTGAGGCTTACCGGCCTGTAGTTTCCAGCTTCTTCCCTATCACCACTTTTGTGAAGAGGGACCACATCCGCCGATCTCCAATCCCTCGGAACCTCTCCCGTCTCCAAGGATTTATTAAACAAATCTTTAAGAGGACCCGCCAGAACCTCTCGGAGCTCCCTCAATATCCTAGGGTGGATCCCATCCGGTCCCATGGCTTTGTCCACCTTTAGCTTTTCAAGTTGTTCATACACACTCTCTTCCGTGAACGGTGCTCTATCCACTTCAATCTCATTTGTACTTTTTGCAGTCCATCGCGGTCCTTCTCCAGGTCCATTTCTGTTGTGCTTTACATCAGCCTTTGAAAAGTAACCTCCTCTTTAAATAGTGTGGAAGTCTATGTAACGACCACCTAGAAAGAGAATACAAATAAGATATGATACTGCTGGCTGATGTACACATTTCTATTAGAGCCTCTGTAGAGGCGGGGAAGCGGCTTAGACAGGGAAGGGAAGGAGGTGGGACCATATCCTGGTACAGTAAAGTCTCAATTACCTGGCCTAAATTGGATTGACCCGTTGAAAAGTCAAATACAGAAAACCATGGTAATCCCTCAAATAATGCAGAAGCAAAGCTAAGTGGGAGTGCTCCACCTACAGTTCTGCCAGCAGAGGGTGCTGTTTCACTACCACATTTTCAATAGTGAGGGACAGACAAACTCTGCAGGACTCTAGGGAACCTACCTGTCTCCAGCGATTGAAAACACAATATTGAAGCATCACCCCCTACTGGCGGCAATGCAGTTGGAGGACTCTCGTCATCTTAGAGGGATCAGTGACTAAGACTCAACCTTCAAAGCAAGTCATTAGGAGCTGGAGCAACCTGGAGCAGAGATGGAGTTCTCAAGGTTGGGTGCATACAAAGAATGAAGTCCAGGCCCAATGCACCCCCGATAGCAAAGGAAAATACAGTGCCTGTACCAGTGGTGTAGCTACATGGGGACCACGGTGGCCTGGGCGCCCCCAAATTTCCTCTGGGCCCCTGGTTTTGCTGGCAGGGGTCCCCAACCCCCTCCAGCTGAAGCCTTGTCCAGCGCTGGTCTCTGGTGCCGCCATGTTGCCTGCCCTGCTCTCTCTTCCCCCTCACGTCCTGCACGCTCCTTTTAGTGAAATTGATCATGCTCAGTTTCACTAAAAGGAGCATGCAGGACGTGAGAGGGAAGAGATGGCAGGGCAGGCAATGCGGCAGCGTCGGAGACCAGTGCTGGAGAAGACTTCAGCTGGTGGACCCCCGCCAGCCAAGGTATTTCCTGCAGCAGTGGGTGGGGAGCGCCAGGGCAGGGGGGGGGGTGGCAGAGCAAAATGTGCCCCCCTACCTTGGGCTCTGGCCCCCTCCCACCGCGAGGTCTGGCTATGCCCCTGGCCTGTACACATTTCAAATGCAGGTCAGAGCTCCAGGATTTTAAGTTGCAGAAGCCAATGTTTCAAAAACTCCCTGAGCCTGCAGGAAGAGTTTCTGAATCCAGGCTTTCCTAAGTGGGCATATATGTGTGGGTGGCTGGCTGCCAGATCTGCCATGTGGCAATGTATGAAATCTCTACATAGGAACACAATGAGCCTGGTCTTCCCAAACGCTCTGACCCACTTTGCAGTCATATCCCCTATCATGTACCACCATCTGACTCCTACTCACCTCTCTTTTCTACACAAACAAAAACACAATTAATTGGGCATCAGAGCTGCCAAGTGAAAAACAACTCCCAGCCAAGGACAGTCATCCTGTATCATTTAGCACATTTAAACTTAGTCTAAACTTGTGAGCAGGTTTAACATGCTGTAGTGTAGAACTGTCATACAGAAGCAGGCTGTGAACCAGAGAGACCAGGGTTTGAACCCACTGACACTCCACGTGGCCTTGGGCAAGTCACTTGACCCTGTATTTCCTCAAGTAAAAACTTACTCCCTAACTCTATAAAAGTTGCCAAAAATTGCTCACAGAAATTTTGGTGTGCGCCCACTTTCTGCTTGCAATTTAATTGAATAATGAGCTAATTAGCACCAATAATTGGTTTTTTAACAAGCAATTATTGGCACTAATTAAATTTAATTGGCATTATCACATGATCTGAAAAAGAGGATGTAGAAATGGGAGGGTCATATGTGTGATGGGGCTTTCCTGAAATTAACACACGTTGCTATAGATTAAGGGGGATGTATGCCTAATGTAGGTGCGATTCCCGGACATAAGCTTTAAGTACAACTTATAGAATTGTGTTTTTTGGCGCCAATTGTTTTGGTACCATATATAGAATCTAACCCATAGGGGTCCTTTTATTAAAGTGAGCTGAAATCTGGGCTTAATGTGTTCTAATTTGGGACTTTCTCATGTGATAAGCCCAGATTTAACATGACACTTTTTAAAGCTTTTTATTATTATTATTTTTTAATTTGCAGGTCATCCACAAATGTTTTGAGTGCTCAAGACCTGCAAAAATAACGCTCGAGCACATACCACTTCCTGTTTAGGAGGCACTAAGTACTCCGGCTTCAACACTGTGTTGTCTGGTTTGTGCGCATTAATCTCTGCCCATGACACGCCCCCTCTAAAAATATTTTTTAAAAATTGTTAATGCACTCTTAGGGGCCCTTTTGCTAAGCTGCAGTAAGCCCACCGCGAGCTTCCCGTGCACCAATCTGGAACTACCACTAAGCTACTAAATGTTTTTAGCATAATACTCATCTTAATTTTAATTTAAGTCTGCTCGGGGACCACTTCCGACATGACTCATGTTTCGCCCACTGGCTGTTTCAAGGATTGTCCCCTACATAAAATAGATATTATCGATGAAATATCAAAGAAACAGGTATTAAAACCAAATTATTTCCTCTATGTATATCCTGTTTTTCTACCAGCCTTATAAAAGCTGGTCCCTTCTCTCTGACTCAATAACTTATTCATCAAAGATGGCGGCTGCAGCATTTTCCTTCACTCTTTTTATATGTCAAGTGACCCAGATCACATGACCTATCTCACCAATCATAGCACAGCATCCCCTGATGTAAACCAACATCATCCATTCTATCTCAGCTTTTAACCCACATGGGTGTACTGAATTCAAATTAAAAATCCAATTCTGTGCTTTATAATTTAGAATTATTTCATAACGGCTTCCCTCCCACCCTACTATAACCTGAGCATTAATTCTCCATTTTAAGTCAGAAATGGAATGATTCTTTTCTAACCAGTGTTGAACTAAAGGAGCTTGAATATTACTTATATTACTTAACTGGCTACGTGAATATTTAGCGCTGGCCTGTTAATAGTGGGCAAAGATAGGATTGCTATTTATGTGATCTGATTTGCCCGCTAAATTTAGCCGGCCAACGCTTGAATATTCACGGATAGCTAGCTAAGTGCCATTTCACCAGCCAGAAGCCGTTCCTGGCCAATTAAATAGCGCTGAATATTGGGCCCAGTATATACAAAGAAAATAATTTGGTTTTAATATCTGTTTCTTTGATATTTCATTGATATCTAGTTTTTTGAAGGGGGCATTCCTTGAAACAGCCAGTGGGCGAAACATGGAAGTGGTCCCCGAGCCGACAAACTAAAATTATGATGACTGTTATGCTAAAAAAAAATATAGATTTGAATTTATATTAAAGCTTAAACTTAAGTTAAAGAAGCAAAGGAATTGACCAATGACGAGGGTGGAGCATAAATCTCACCAGCTATGAGCACATGACACTGCTGAGGTCTTTTAAATTTATTATTGTGGAAACCTGACAAAAACGTTTTGAGGTTTCTGATATATAAGTATTACATTAGCCAGAGTGGAGAGAGTAATGTATATCCTGGGCACAATGCCACAGACTACAGAACACAGACTGGCATCTCAGCTGCACAATACAGATCCTACAGAAAAAATAAGCAGTTGGTAGTAGGAAATATTAACAAATTGTCCAATTAAAAGTAATCACATGCTAATTAGAGTTATTTAAAAAAAATAAGTATATAGTTTTTAACATTACATTAGTAAATGACTAGCTGGCATGTGATGAACTTCAGAAGGAAATCAAAAAGGAAGAAGAATCCTCACGTACAACAAAAGCAATGGACAAAAAAGTGAGGACAGCTCAAAAAAGATATCAGGAAGTCTTTAATATGAATGTCTTAAATCGACCCGACATGGCCGCGTTTCGGCACCAAGGCCTGCATCAGGGGTCAAATGAGTCTCTTATGTTGTGGCTGGTGGCTTAACCAGAGAGATATAGCTATATGGCTTCCGTAAAATGAAAAAAAACGAAGAACTCTGGGCTACAGAATGCCGTAGTGCAGCTTAGTAAACAGGGCCCTAAATGTTAATAAATGATTGTCATGGAACTGGATAATTTGGCAGCTCTGCTCTAGATCCATAACTCCCTGCTCCAGGCCACTGATCTTTCTGGCTTCCTCTGGTCCCACAACTGCCTACTCTAGGCCACTCATCTCTCTCTCCCACCAGTCCTATTAAACTCTATTGCATGTCACCTGTCTCTCTTCCTCTGCCTTCAGTCTCATGACTCTCTGTCTGAGCAGCCAGTGTTTCGTTCTGGTCCCGTCAATCTAGGAACATTCAAGGACTCTAAGGATTTCATTTTGAAATCTCCATTATTGCTTAATAAGGCCTAAAACCCCTTCACAACAGCAGCTAGGACACTAATGCTTTTCTACAGTACAGATTACCATATAGCTGAGGGGCCAAATGCAGATCTATAAATGGGAACAAGATTTAGATGTCCTGCCAAGATGCATGTACAAATTAATTAGCTAGCAAGTTGTTAACCATCAATACTTGGATGCTAACCAATAAATAACATTAATTGGCATCAATTATAATTTGTGCATGCATCTGGCTGTGCGCTAATCTATAACACTATAAATCCCGTGTTGTGTGCAACCCAAAAGGGGGTATGGCCATGGGAGGGGCATGGGCAGGGCAAGGGGATTTTGAAAAAGTTACGTGCAGTGTTATAGAATAATGGGTCTTCATGGTTGGGTGCCGGAATTCACACCAGGTGCCAGTAAGTGTAAATCTGGCACCCAAACTTTTCCGGCACCCATTATAGAATCCCTCCTTAGCGCAACCCAAATAGTAGGTGGTAAGTGATCCTGCATTAACTTTTTGCAGGTTCTGTGCATTAATGGGAACATTAGCACATGACCTGAAAAAAAATAAACATGCCATAAAACGTGCTATGTTAAAGAAAAATCCCACATTACCAAGCGCTGAGTCCCCTTAATGATCAGTTCCATTTGTAATAAGGGGAGTGCTTCCAATACCTATTTTGCTTGTTTTTCAAGGCTCTCTGGGCCTGTTTGAATAGCAGTTTAGGTAGGACTTTAGAATATAAGAACATAATAATAGTCATACCGTGTCAGACCAATGGTCCATCTAGTCCACTATCCTGCTTCTGACAGAATGCCAAAGTGTAGCAAGATTAATGCTACTGATCCACAATGCCTTGACATGGAAGATTTTAATAGCTCTCACTGTGCCATTTCTTAATCTGAAATGGACAACATACTCATGTGGACTTGGGCCATATTTCAGAAGTTGTGTTTCAGGGATTTAGCTCAGTCCGTTTCTCCAAGCAGAAGCGACGTTTGAGAATAACGTACACACAGAAAAATGGGTTGTGCTAATCTGGGAAGCGTTAAATCTCAGAAGCAGAACTTTAAAAAACGTAGTCCATATCCGTTGCAATTTGTATTCTATTATGAATTTAAAAATTAAATAGTGAGGCTTATTTGTCTATACATTTGTGGAGCAGATGCATGTTAGCACACACAGAAAGCCAGCTGTGCTGATTCTGCCACTTTTCTCTATGTTATCATTTCAGGAAGTAATTCTGAGCTTTAAGGGCACTGCTGCTTCTCCATTACAGACCATGAGAGACACCCAGTGGTAGAAAGCACAGAAGGCTTGTACTCTCAGCAGCATTCCCTTCTTCCCATCATCCTGTTCTTACTCAGCCTTGGTATCTATGAAACAGTGATTCTCAAATTCCCTTATCTCTTATTTGTCTGTCCTGATTAAATTGTAAGCTCTGTCAAACAGGGACTGTCTCTTCATGTTCAAGTGTACAGCGCTGTGTACGTCTAGTAGCGCTATAGAAATGATAAGTAGTAGTAGTAGTACAAGTAATACATTATTTTCTTCCAAGGATCCCTTTGGCATCTAATTAAAGTTGGCATGTCCAGCACTCACCAGTGGTAGCACCAACGCTTTCCCCAGCTCCTCAGCACACCCTGCAGGCCATGGAGTTAACTGACTCTGAGAAGAGCAAGGTTGTGGGAGGGGAGTTCGTGTAACATTTATAGGACATACATAGTAGTGTTCAGAAACTGCCAGACACGTGTCAGTGCTTTTTGTTGCAGATAGATGCCACCAATGGGGTAAGTTGTTTCAAAGCACTGCAGATCTGTTTCACTTAGCCCTGATTTCTTCAGTTGACCTTGTTCTTAACTATCATAGAAGCTGTGGATGTCATGTCATTGGGTGATGACCACTGCCAGTATTGAGCAAACTCCTTCGTTTTGATCAGGGAGGGGTAATTTATGTTTGGCATCATCATTTTGAAATGATGGCTCTTATGATAGCGAATAAGCAACAACGTCACAGCATTTTCCATCACTTTCACAGATACCAGGAAATGCTGAATAACCTTCTCCTTCTCACCTTGAATTTTTGTTCCTTCCTCATTTTCCTTTTCTTGTCTGTTGACCTCTCTTCTTTCTATTATCTCTTTACCTTCTCCTGTCTTCCCCCTCGCCCGCTATTCCTGTCCTGATTGATATGTTTTTTTCCCATTTCATTTTGATGGCATAGGGGTTTCATTTCATTTAAAAGCATGTTTTGTTTGATGACTAAATGAAGCAAATAGTTTTCACTGTTCCTTGTTTTAATACTGAGTTTGTATATCAAAAGATGTAAAGTATTTATGTTTTTGAGATGTCATCAATAAAAAATGTTGAAACATAAAAGCATGTTTTGTTTTTGTTTGATGTGTACTACTTTCCAATAGCACAAACAAAAACCAAACCCTCGCTATCTGTGGACTTTCTCTCACCCTATACAGCAATTCAACAGAGAAAGTGGGAACCACCAATTTCACAACACAAACTTCCAAACTGTAAACTAATACACAGCACAAATTCAAATATTAAAGGAGGAAAAGACCTCAGTGTACAGTCATTGAAATATTGTAAGTTTGGATTTCTTAAGACTGTCATAAAAACCTCCATTTAATCCATTTTTGCAAAAATAGTTCTATAAATATTAACTTAACTTAGATATGTTTCTGTGCTGGTTACTGTACCTTTGTGCAGTCTAGCTTCCGGATTCTATATATGGTGCTTTGAGTTGCGTGCGCAAATTTGTACATGTGTCCAAGTTGCACACAAAACTTAAATGAATAGTGAGTCAATCAGCTCTGATAATTGGGCAATTAACAAGCAATTATCAGCACTAGTTGGCAATAATTAGAATTTACACACGCTTCTTTTTATGCATATTCTATAAAGAGGTGCATGTAAATTCTAGTGTGTGGGTCAAAAAGGAGGTAAGGCTATGGGTGGAGCAAGGGTGGTTTGGTACATTCCTAAAATGTATATGCTTTGTTAAGAATTAGGGGGATCCGCACCTAATTTACATGTGGGGATTTATACCAGGTTTTCATTGGTGTAAATCGTCATGCCTAAATGTAGTCATAATTCCCAGCGCTAAGTGCTATTCTATTAACCATGCCTAACAGTAACGTGGTTTATAGATTAGCGTTAAGCGTAAATTTTTGGCGCCGATTTTTTTAGGCAACGTTTATAGAATCTAGTCCTATATGCCAACAATGGCTACTGTTTCACCCACCAGGGCTGCTTCAGGACAAATTCTATATTAAGCAAAAAACAATCGCTAATAATTAGTCCACTTTATGCACCCAAAATGTATCTCTAAATATTTTGTGAATTCTATGAAGGACATGTGAGGGAGTGAGTGACGTAGGGGCAGGAAACACTCCCTCACAGGTGTAGTTCAGCCCCTTTGCAGTGTGGCGTTAGTCTGCCGAGGCTGATACAGTTCAGCCACCTTGCAGCAGGTGGTGCTAATCTGCCGAGTCAGAAGCTGAGGAAAATGCTGAGTCAGAGAGGTGGGGCCCAGATCAGGCAGGAGCTAAAAGCCCTGAGGCAGAACAGTTGAGGGAGGCCCCCGATACAGAGGTTTCTGAGAGAGCTAGTGAGTGAGTGAGCGGGAACCTGAGTGCAGAGGATTCCCAGAATCATGCAATTGTCAGTTGGTCAAGCTTCAAGGAGGTAGAAGTGTCCTTGAACATTAGAGTGAGAAGTGATTGTATATGTGACTGTATATTCATCCTGTGGAACCTGTGTCAGGGACAAGGTGCAGGAAGCCTGAGTCAAGAAGGAAAGCATGTATACTGAAGTGTGGAACCTGTCAGGGACAAGGTTACAGGACTGTGAGGAAACAACCAAGTACTTTGCAAAACTGAGCATCTAACTTTGAATGACCTATACAGAATTCTCCCCCCTCCCCCAATAGAGTACACAATGGCACATTAACCAGCACAGAAACAAATCTTAAGTTAATATTTATAAAAATATTTCTACAAAATGGATATTTTAAGAAATACAAACTTACAATAATTATTTGGATTTTCCTCACACTTTTTTCAGTAGTAGCTCCAGGTGAGTTACATTCAGATACTCAGGGTATTAGTTCAGTGACTGTACCCTGAGGTCTTTTCCTCCTTTTGTATTGAAATTTGTGCTGTGTATTAGTTTATTGAGAGGACCTAGTTTGGAAGTTTGTTTTTCTCACCCCACATAGACCTTCTCCCTTACCTTACCCATGATGTCTGAATTCCTCAGAATTGGCAACTGAGCAAATGCATGATTGCCATCACAGGTAAGCCAAGGAGGAGCTGAAAGTGGTCAATGAAGAGGGAAGAAGTTGTTTTTAAAACTGGCGGTGCAAAATGTGAAGCCCTCTTGGCTACTCCTTCTCAAATACTGGTAATATGAACACTTGTAAAACCAGCTGTACTAATCTTGCATGTTGGGAAGGAGTGAGTTTGAGTGTGGGTACACACAGTTCTCATTGGGAGACCCCCTCTGGGTGACTGATTAATGGTAATGACTCCCTTGCCTTGATGTGGTCCTTTTTGGGACATTTAGCCCAAAGCATTTGCCAATCTATGCTCTAGAAATTGCTTTATCTGCAATGAGACTACTACTGAAAACCCCTTAGATGTGTGCCTTAGTTATTTTATTTAAAATACTTATATTCCACTGATCCAAATGACTTGTTTAATTTAAAATGCATGCAAATCCATAACAATAAATATAGACAAAATAAGATCAATAAATCTCTCATGCAGATAAATAAGGATTGCCACCAGATTGCTTCTATTTTATTTAGATTTTGCTCATATCTTTTTCAGGAGTAGCTCAAGGTAGGTTACATTCAGGTACACTGGGTATTATCTATGGATCTGCAGTTCTGGTTTTCCTGTGCAAATAAATGGGAGAATTAGCATAACAGGTCTAGATCAGGCCTGTATCAGCCCATTTCTCTGAGCTGGAGTGAAGTAGCAACCTGACTGTGGTTGTGCAAAAATCATGGCCCTAACCCCTGAAGACACTGGAGTTATTATAGCTCTGCCTTTCCTCACACAACTATAAAGATTCCTCCTGTAAAAAATAACACTCCTCCCTTACATTGCTCAGTCTACACCTCTTCCCTATCCATAGGAACCAACTTTTCAAAATGATTGGGAGTGCAAAACGCATCATAAACTAACCCTTCTTGGACACAGCTATTATTATCATGTGCAAACAGTGCTGTCTGTATTCAGCCAGCCAATGGAAAGCTCATTGGCTCTACAAAGTATTGTCAAAACACCTCTGGCCGGGTCACCATTCCCCGTCTCTAAAGGCAGGCTCTGCAATGACCCTTTTCAGTGTGAAAGTGGTTCAGGAGGGTCCATTGATGATTGTGGATATTAAATTCTACCTGATGAATAATAGGGTCATCCACAAGGGTTGAGTTGGCCAGAGGTGCCAACTTCCATTCCTTTCTCCACTCAACTGCCATATCAAAGCATTCCGTGTTTCTCCATAGTGGATGCCATGATGTAAGATGGCATGCCAGTGGCTATAAGATGTCATGGAACAAGCCCAGTCAAGATGATTATATATCTTCTGAATAAGTCTCTCCATCACAGTTCTTTGACACAGAATAGGAAGTTCAATGCTGCATAGAACAGGAAGCTATCGTAACGGGGGTCTGACGAAAAGTAACGATGTGTCACATTAAGTTATGCAGTTTTACATTGAGTTGGCATGGCAAGATGAAGTCCAGACTGGCATACAATACTCAACAACAGAGTAACAAAGAGCTGGGGCAGAGCACAATGAAAGAACTTGGTAAATACTAGGGTGTACCACTCCTCCCCCCCCCCCCCC
Source organism: Microcaecilia unicolor (assembly GCF_901765095.1). Classification (NCBI taxonomy): domain Eukaryota; kingdom Metazoa; phylum Chordata; class Amphibia; order Gymnophiona; family Siphonopidae; genus Microcaecilia; species Microcaecilia unicolor. The sequence continues at coordinate 656,296,701 of NC_044031.1, read as the reverse complement.
CCAAAAAAAATAACCACTCATGAGGAAGTGAAGGTGAAGTCAGATCAAGTATGGTCTGGGCAGATGAGAAAGGTCCTTTGTTTTCATGTACAAAAAAGCAAAAATGAATGATTTAGTAGGTGCTGTTTTCAGAGTAGTGTCAGGAATATATTTCTCCCCATCCCATACTCTCAACTCTAGTGATTCAGCTAGATGTGAAAAAAAATGAATATGGAAACAAATAAATGTACTTATTGCAGTGTGGTCTATACTAACGGATGATCTATGTGTGTTAGATTTTCACTCCTTAATGAGAACAGCCACCAATCTGGAGCTCCCAATTTTCAGCCAATGAGTGGGAAGAGTCACCAGTGCAGGGCAGGAAGTTCAACTGGCACTAGTAATGAGGCAGGATGTTTAGCGGAGAGATGTACAGCTGGGGAAGCAATCTGCCAACTCAGTTGGAACTGATCACACAGTCGGATGCTGGAAGCAGTCAGATACACTTTTAAGATATCAGGCAGCGATTCAGCTGTCATCATGGGGGCTGGACGAAGTAAGGCATATATTGAATATTGTCCTGTTCCGACTGATTTATAAAAAAACACTTGGAAACTGTACCAGTGTGGGCAATATCTACCAAGAGGTACATCTGAAAAAACAATGAGCGGGGCAGGTAACAAGGATAGTATCACTTAAGCAGCTGTTAACCTGGTTCACAAACATCATCCAGGACTAGGTTTGGTCAATGATTTCCTATTTCCTTTCTGATACCAGCCTGCAGCAGTGGCTTCGCTCTCAGTCTTGCTTATTGGAAAGGGAGAGGCAGCCTGCTTCAAGAGTGGTTGCACTGGAGGCAGTTAAGAAATCCCTTGTATGATAGTTCTGGCTTTTTAGCTGGAGAATCAGCAATCAGATTTGAATTCAGATTTAATCATATGTTTATGGATCTGAGAAGAATTGCCATTCTACAGAAGTAGGCATCCTGCATATCAGTCAGGGCCATGCTGAAGGCTGTGCAGACATTCAGGGCACAAGGGAGGAGAGGGAAGAAAAATTGCTTCCCAGGTTTACAAGACTGGGAGACTGGTCATCCAAATGGCAGATGATTTTTAATGTGAGCAAGTGCGAAGTGATGCATGTGGGAAAGAGGAACCCGAACTATAGCTTTGTAATGCAAAGTTCCACATTAGGAGTCACCGCCCAGTAAAAGGATCTAGGTGGCATCATTAATGATACATTGGAACCCTCTGCGATTAAGGAAGGAATTATTAGGAAAGGAATGGAAAACAAAAATTAAAATGTTATAATGCCTTTGTATCGCTTCATGGTGTGTCTGCACCTTGAATACTGTGTGCAATTCTGGTCACTGCATCTCAAAAAAGGTATAATGGAATTAGAAAAGGTACAGAAAAGGGTGATGAAAATGATAAAGGGGATGGGATGACCCCTATGAGGAAGGGCTAAAGCAGATAGGGCTCTTCAGATTGGACAAGAGATGATTGAGGGGAGATATGATAGAGGTTTATAAAATACTGAGTGAAGTGTAACTCTTTTCAAAAATACTAGGACTAGGAGGCACGCAATGAAGCTAGTAAGTAGTAAATTTAAAACAAACCGGAGAAAATATTTCTTCACTCCGCATGTAATTAAACTCTGGGAATTCGTTGCCAGAGAATGTGGTAAAAGCAGTTCGCTTAGCAAGGTTTAAAAAAGGTTTTGGATAATTTCCTAAAAGAAAAGTCCATAAACCATTATTAAGATGGACTTGTGAATAACCACTGCTTATTTCTAGAATAAGCAGCATAAAATCTGTTTTACTGTTCTGGGATCTTGCCAGGTACTTGTGACCTGGATTGTCAACTGTTGGAAACAGGGTACTAGGCTTAATGGACCTTCAGTTGTCCCAGTATGGCAACGCTTATGTTCTTATCCATATCTCTCTTGCTTACCTGAAGAACAGTAAATGTATGGGGAGTGTTTCAAAGCATGTGATTGAGCCTCGAGATGCTCTTAATATCAGCTTCCGTCTTCTCCTTTCGGTGTTAACTAATAAAGTGGACATGGCCTGGTCTGTGAGCAGAGAGGCTCAAAAATGCTAGTCGATGGTTAATATGAAACGACGATGCTATTGCAAAATATGTTATTATAAATAAATACAGTATAGTTCTAGATTATTGGCAAGAACATTCCAGGCCAATATTGCTCACTGCTACAGCCAATCAGGAAGATCCATGGCCTCCTGGACACTGAGGTTTACGGTTTGTATTCTATTTGAGGATGAGGTTCCCAATCCTAATATAAAGCAAACTTTTTTTTTTTTTATCTCCAGTGTACCATGGATATAAACTCAAAAAATGATGAACACTCATGTTCAGTAAATGTATGCATCTTATGGACAAAAGTGCGGTGGATGGGGCTGATGGATGACTCTGAAACAAGTGCTCTGCCTTGCAGTATAGAGAACCTGAGTTCAGTTCTCAGGCTGAGCAGGGTTGGGGATGGTGAGGATGTAAAGTTCACCCCTTTGGGACAGGAGAGTAAAGTTCACAGCCCTTTGGGACAGGTGGAAAGGAGTCATCCATTGCTCAGTGGCAACATGTAGGGTCAAAGTGAGGGTTCATATTAGCCAGACTCCTAAAAGAGCCATGGTTTGTAGGTGCCAAAGGACGTCACTAAGATGGATTGAGTTGGGAGTGGATTTAACAAAAGGGGGCAAACTGCTGATGTATAAAAGAATGCTCCTGGTGCCTTAACCCATAAGAGGCCAGTTTCAACTCACCTGGAAGCCAAAAGGAGCAAGAAGTAAAATACACCAGGGCAAAAAATAAATCTGCAAAAAACAAACCAGTTCAGAGGGTGTCATTTGTGCGTGGGCCAAATGTACCCATGTGCTGTGGAGGGAAGCTCACATGTCCTTCCATGTGCAACTTACTTAGAGTGGTCATAGATGAGTTTGCCATTATTTCCAACTACCAAGATCATTGGGTTGTTTTTCTGGATCAATCCATAGACTGGTGGGATGTACCGAAGCAGTACTCACCCAGGGCGGGACATAGAAATCCCTGAACTCAACACTGAAGCTCCACACCGGGCCTCCGCCCGTGCCGCCACAGTCAAGCGGTAATGCTTGGAGAATGTATGGGCCGATGCCCAAGTTGCCGCCTTGCATATCTCTTCCAAGGAGACGGACCCGGCCTCTGCCATCGAGGCCGCCTGAGCTCTAGTGGAGTGAGCCTTCAGCTGGATAGGCGGCACCTTCCCCGCGGCCACATAAGTCGCGGCAATGACTTCCTTGACCCATCTTGCCACTGGAGGCTTAGCAGCCTGCAGACCCTTACGAGGACCTGCCAACAGGACAAACAGATGATCAGATTTCCGGAAATCATTGGTCACTTCCAAGTATCTGATGATGACTCGTCTCACATCCAGATATTTAAGAGCAGAGTACTCCTCTGGGTAGTCCTCCCTACGAAAGGAAGGGAGACAGAGCTGCTGATTCACATGGAAGCGAGAAACAATCTTGGGCAGGAAGGAAGGCACTGTGCGAATAGTCACTCCTGCCTCAGTGAACTGCAGAAAAGACTCTCGACATGAGAGTGCCTGGAGCTCGGAAACTCTTCTGGCTGAAGGATAGCCACCAAAAAGACTGCTTTCAACGTCAGGTCTTTCAGAGATGCCCTCAACAAGGGTTCAAAAGGCGGCTTCTGTAATGCTCTGAGCACCAGGTTAAAATTCCACGCAGGCACCATTGAGTGCAGAGGAGGGCGCAGGTGCTTAACTCCCTTGAGAAAACGCACCACATCTGGCTACGAAGCCAGGGAAGCACCCTTCAGGCGGTCCCTGAAGCAAGCCAGGGCCGCTACCTGGACTTAAAGGGAACTGAGCGACAGGCCTTTCTCCAGACCTTCTTGCAGGAATGCCAACACTGAAGAAATTGGAGCAGTGAATGAAGAAAATGAGCCTGCTTCGCCACGCTGCAAAGGTACGCCAAACCCTGGCGTAAGCAGTAAAAGTAGAAACCAACAATGAGCTAATTGGAACCTATAGCCAATATGGCACAGCACATTAAAAAAACAAGATGAACTCACCTGCTTCTACCTCTCCCCATACACCAGGAGAATGACGCCAGCTTGAACTCCCTTTCCTTTGCCTCTACCCCCTTACTTTCTCAACCCCGCGCCCTTTAAGGAAGGCAGTTTGCATTTGAAGGCGAGCACGCACCACGCTGTTCACTTTGCCCGACGGTTCTCTTGCCCTGGCAACGGGGCGCAGTGCGCTTCCAACCCGATTCACAGTTCATGGCACAATCCCCACGCGCGCACCTATCATGCTGTAAACGGGTTTGGGGAGGATGCTCAACAGTGCTAGCATAACATCCGTCATTTCAAAATGCCTCTGGCTTTGTGCTTTCTTAACACTGCAGGTGTCGGGATGTAAAGCTTGCTGGGTTAAAATGAAAGGTGGCTGCATTTTTACTCAGCTTAAACTTTAGAAGGTTATGTGGCATTGCAGAGTTGCCTTAACACCCCTAATTCATGTAGGTATTGTGGAAGACAATACAAGTTACCCAGCTCCACTCCCTCCCTCCCGCCCAAAGCATCTATCTCATTCACACATACACAGACAGCATCTCTCTCTCTCACACACACACACCTATATACCTCAATCACCCACACACACCCTCTGACCCCCCAACCCCTCCACAAACAACACAAACACATACAATTATGTGCAATAACGGTACCCTCCTCCAGACAAACCCCCAACACCAAAATGGCAGCACTGATTGCTCATACAACTCACACACTCCCCAACAAAACAATAACTAAGCCACACTCAAAATCCACCTTCTGCTACAGAGAGGAGGAGGCGCTCCTCAGACCACAGAGGGGGGAGGGGATCCTGAGACCACAGGACACTCTCTCTCACACACACACTCGCACCCAGAGTCACTCTCTCTCTGTCACCCACAAACTCTCACACATTCACTCTCTCTCTCACACACACTCACTCTCACACACACTCTCTCAAACATACACACTCCGAAGAAAACCTTGCTAGTGCCCGTTTCATTTCTCACAGAAACGGACCTTTTTTTACTAGTCTCTTATACAAGAAATTCCTCTGGATCTGGCTACCACCTTTTCAGACTATATTTACTACCCTGAGATCTCCAGATATGATTAATTCACAGTCTCTGTCCTACATAGCACACAATAGTATCTCACCCTCCATCATGGACTGCGCTCTTTTGGATTTTGGTGTCCCAGATTCATGGCACTTTTGATTGTTACATGGCAGGCTGAGACTGGCTCAGGATTTGAAATAAAGATGAGGTGGTTCAAATTTGTTTTCAGTCTGCTATGTGGAGTGAGAATAACAGGTAGCACATTTAAAACAAATGGAAGAAAGTGTTTTTTTCAATCAATGCATAGTTAAGCTTTGGAATTTTTTTTGCTGGAGGATGTGGTCAAGGCTGTTAGCATAACTGGGTTTAAAAAAGGTTTAAACTAGTTCCTGGGTGACATGTTCATAATCTTCTAATTAGATAGATATGGGGAAAGCCATTGTGTGTTGTCCCTGGGATCGGTAGCATGGAATCTTGCTGCTATTTGGGATTCTGTCAGGTACTTGTGACCTGGATTGGCCACTGTTGGAAACAAGATACTGGGCTAAATGGACCTTCATAAGTACATAAGTATTGCCATACTGGGGCAGACCAAAGGTCCATCAAGCCCAGAATTCTGGTTCCAACAGTGGCCAATCCAGATTACAAGTACCTGGGCAAGATCCCAAAATAGTACAATACATTTTATGCTGCTTATCCTAGAAATAAGCAGCAGATTTTCCCCATTTTAATAATGGCTTATGGACATTTCTTTTAGGAAGCTATCCAAACCTTTTTAAAACCCCGCTAAGCTAACTGCTTTTACTACATTTTCTGGCAATGAATTCCAGAGTTTAATTATACATCAAGTGAAGAAATATTTTCTCAGATTCATTTTAAATTTACTACTTTGTAGCTTTATTGCATGCCCCCTAGTCCTAATATTTTTGGAAAGAGTAAACAAGCGAGTCATGTCTACACATTCCACTCTATTCATTATTTTATAGACCTCTATCATATCTCCCCTCAGCTGTCTTTTCTCGAAGCTGAAGAGCCTTAGCTTCTTTAACCTTTCCTCATAGGGAAGTCATCCCATCGATCTGACTATGCTTATGTTCTTATGGGAGTTCAATTAATATCCAGGTAATCTTACTATGGCTTATCCCTGGCAGGGAGCAACAAGGAATGGATCTATTCTTGGTAAATTGAAATAGCCACTAATGGACACAGGATGTTAGATTGATAGATAAAATAGCAGCCACTATTAATCATCTTTCATTAAAAGTTTGTTAAAAAAGGTTCAGCAAGGGTGTCAGATAAAATTATTTGCTGTGTTTATGATGAAGTTCCTTCCTTTCAGTGCACATGGTTAATTTATATACATGTGTTCCAGCTGTGACTTGGCTCCTTGACACTGCACTTATTAAGTAATGTGATTTCCTGCCCTCATGCAAGCAGCTATGGTCAACAGGCCTGAACTGCTCCAGAGCACATCCTCCGACTGCATTCAATTAAACTGCATTTCCAGGCACCACTACTGTGATACACTCATAAGTGCTTCTGAGGGCCATCAAAGCTAATTATAGTTAAAAAAAAAATCCCAATAGGCATTCAACTTGTCTTCTAAATTGACACTGACTACACAGGCCACAAGGAAAAAGAATGTCAGGCACTATCTAATAAAAGCTGTATGCTCTGCATACAGTGTACTTAAGTATGACTACAATCATAAAATTGCATCTGGTTTCAACTTTATGTGTTTTGGTTGTTTTACCCCACCTCGACCATTGTTGTAGAAAGGCAAGTTATACATCTGGAAAGATACCACCGTATCTGCTCTGACCCAGGGGACAGAGACAGACACCTTAAAAGCCTGACTGCATCCTTCAAACAGAAAGGCTACAACCCCAAAATAATCTCCAAGAATATTGCCTCCTCCCTCAAAACACCCAGGGAGAATCTGCTACAGTACAAGGAGAAAAAATCCACAGACAGAATCCCCCTTGTAGTGACATACAATCCAGAGCTGGAAAAACTGAGGAAAATCATAAGAGATCTACAACCTATACTCCAGGAGGATGAATTACTGAAAGAGATATTCCCATCCCCACCAGTACTGGCCTTCCGACAGCCACCCAACTTAAAACATAAGCTAATCAGAAGTAAACTTCCGTCACAGACTGAAAAGGAACAGAAGGGCACACATCCCTGTAATTTATCCAGTTGCAAACTATGACAAAATATTTCACAGGACCCCACAGTCATCCACAAAGGAAAGATATTCAACATAAAGGGATCTTTCACTTGCTCATCTTCCAATGTGGTATATATCATTCAGTGTAAAAAATGTAACGAAGGATGCTATATTGGAGAAACAGGCCAGATGCTTAAGACAAGATTCAATTTACATAGACATCACATGAACAATACAGCCAGTAGGGCCCCCACCCCGGTGGGACAGCACTTCACAGAACCAGGACACTGTACCAGTGATTTCACAGTGAGAATACTGAAAGGTAACTTTAAAACCATACAAGAACGTAAGACCTTTGAAGTCAGAATGATTGAATATTTTAACACCCAATAGAAAGGACTTAACAAGGATCTGGGGTTCCTAGCCCATTATAAACCATAAAGCTGTATGTCTCTGTTGATCACCCCACTCCTCACCTATCCACACCCATCCTGTTAGAATATCAATGATATGCTTTGATGTCCCCATGCATACCTCCTACCCACCCCCATCCTCCCACCCTGTCAGACTGTCATAGTAATGCTTGAATGTTTTCACTTATATACACTGTCAGCTAGCACATTTGCTTATTTCCGATCTGACGAAGAAGGGCAACCTTCGAAAGCTAATCAAGAAATGTATTAAGTTATGTCCAATAAAAAAGGTATCATCTTATTTTCTTTTCCATGTTTTATTTTGTTTGATTTCTATTGATACATCTGGAAAGAAATACTCATCCTTTATAAATCAAACATTATAGTTCTGAATTACATTGCAGCTCTGATGCATCCCTGATAGAAAACATGCTTTGACCATGTCATACACTACCTTGAATGAAGTGTAATCTGATTGGTTCATTCCATGTGTGTGAGTGAACCAATCAGCAAGCCAGCACCAATCAGAGCTGAGAAAAAACTGTATCTTTTTCTTCCTAATATAGCTATACCCAAAGATTTAAGAGCATCACATGGAACTGCTTAATGAATTTCATAAAGTAAAAGCTTTGTGGTTGATATTCAAAAGCAGAAATTTGAGTTTCCTTTTGGCCATGCCAACAGAGCAATTTGTAATTTTATTTATTTATGATAAAATGACAGAATGGTTTATAACAACTTAGAAGAAACCAAATTACAATTGTTGAGTAGAAAGAATCAGAGATACAATTACCAAAATATAGTAGATATAGGGGTCCTTTTATTAAGGTGCGCTGAAAAATGGCTTGCGGTAGTGTAGGCATGGATTTTGGGCACATGCCAATCCATTTTTCAGTGCGCCTGTAAAAAAGGCCTTTTAAAAACATTTTTGCCAAAAATGGACAGGTGGCAAAATCAAAATTGCCGTGTGTCCATTTTGGGTCTGTGACCTTACTGTAACTGGGCCATAATGACGTACGTGCGTCAAATGCCACTTGGCGTGCATCCAATACGTGCATCTGAAAATAAAAATGAGTTTTCACTGGCGAGTATCGGACGTGCGCCAAAAATGAAATTACCACAAGAGCCAGGTGGTAACTCCATTTTGGCGAGTGTTGGACATGCACAGATGCTTAAGCGGTTTAGTAAAAGGGCCCCATAGTTAAGAGAGAGAGGCAAGGTGAAAGGAATAGAAAAAGGAGTAGCCCAGTGCTTTAAGTCCCCATCCTGCACATCAGAGCCCAGATAGGGCAATCACAGCCCATTCCACATTATCAGGAGTCACAGTAGGCTTTTTCAATAAAATAAAATTTTTTGTAATTGGAATCTGACCTTAAGTTACATGACTGCTCAATATAATTCCCAATTATCTCTCTAGTAGGGGTTACAATGTACAAATGCGAACCAGGGTACAAATTGAAAGAGAAATATGAGAAGACTAACTTTGGAGACTTATGGATCAAATATCCACTAAATAAATTCAAAAAAAGAAGAAAAAATAAAAAATATTTGAAGACCTAAAAGAAAAATTTTTAACTGAAGGAGAGGTTCTCACAGTGTTAACTCACCCAAACGGAGCAGCACACAAAGGTAATATCTGCTCCTAAGGGTGGACAAGTTTCTCGATCGTTGAGCTTCTCCAAATTTTTTTGTGAATTGGGAGCAATCAAGCTAGTGCTCCCACCAATAAAGAATAAACACCAAAATAATAAACAATTTAAACTCCAAAGTTATCTACTCATATACTCAAATAAACCTAATATGTTCCAATGTTCACAATACTTAAGGGGATAAAAGTCCCTCTCATGTAATCACTTAATACACTGATGCTAAGAATGTATCCTATGTGTGTATTTTAGAAATTAATTCTCTTCTCCAATGTTACTAGGATTTTATCTTATCTCTCTATAAGCAAACAATTTTTATTTTCTCATCTCCTTATGAACAGCATATCATATTTTCACTAAAACAACAATTTCCCTTAAAGATATACAGTATATCTCAGAAATTTGTCTTGTAAATGTATGATGATACAATAATACAATAATGCAATCAAACGGTATACATTCCTAACCTGTGAATAAAGCTCTCTAACTGTACTTAGTAGTCTCTTACACTTTGGAAACACATGCTCAAAAATGAAAATAATAAAGGCACACTTATGTCAATGCTGCTGGGTGTGTGCACCGCACCCCGTAGGCATGAGATTATCTCACCGTTTTTTTAGCGTCTCTCAGAGTCTTTCAATAAATCGCCAACTATGTCTTTTCTGTGGCTGTTTCCATAATGAGTTCAACACTGCAGAGTTTTGAGGCGTCTTCATCAGGATCTTGAAATGTTCGAAAAGCCAAAATGCAAAAGAAGCGCCACAATTTTAACAATTATGAACGGCTCACTAAAGCCACTGTTTTTTTTAATGCTCCCTAGGCAGGAAATGAGGTCATAACACACCAGCTACATCTAAACTACAAAACATCAGAGGGAGCATGAAGAATACCAAGCTTCTAAGTGTCAATCCTCTAAAATGGACAATCTGATCATGAATGAAAGCGAATGCTACATACCTGTAGAAGGTATTCTCCGAGGACAGCAGGCTGATTGTTCTCACTGATGGGTGACGTCCACGGCAGCCCCTCCAATCGGAAACTTCTCTAGCAAAGTCCTTTGCTAGTCCTCGCGCGCCCGCGCGCACCGCGCATGCGCGGCCGTCTTCCCGCCCGAAACCGGCTCGAGCCGGCCAGTCCAGTATGTAGCAAGACAATACACTTCAAGGGAAGACACAACTCCAAAGGGGAGGCGGGCGGGTTTGTGAGAACAATCAGCCTGCTGTCCTCGGAGAATACCTTCTACAGGTATGTAGCATTCGCTTTCTCCGAGGACAAGCAGGCTGCTTGTTCTCACTGATGGGGTATCCCTAGCCCCCAGGCTCACTCAAAACAACAACCATGGTCAATTGGGCCTCGCAACGGCGAGGACATAACTGAGATTGACCTAAAAAATTTACCAACTAACTGAGAGTGCAGCCTGGAACAGAACAAACAGGGCCCTCGGGGGGTGGAGTTGGATCCTAAAGCCCAAACAGGTTCTGAAGAACTGACTGCCCGAACCGACTGTCGCGTCGGGTATCCTGCTGCAGGCAGTAATGAGATGTGAATGTGTGGACAGATGATCACGTCGCAGCTTTGCAAATTTCTTCAATAGAGGCTGACTTCAAGTGGGCTACCGACGCAGCCATGGCTCTAACATTATGAGCCGTGACATGACCCTCAAGAGCCAGCCCCGCCTGGGCGTAAGTGAAGGAAATGCAATCTGCTAGCCAATTGGAAATGGTGCGTTTCCCTACAGCAACTCCCCTCCTATTGGGATCAAAAGAAACAAACAATTGGGCGGACTGTCTGTGGGGCTGTGTCCGCTCCAGATAGAAGGCCAATGCTCTTTTGCAGTCCAATGTGTGCAGCTGACGTTCAGCAGGGCAGGAATGAGGACGGGGAAAGAATGTTGGCAAGACAATTGACTGGTTCAGATGGAACTCCGACACAACCTTTGGCAGGAACTTAGGGTGAGTGTGGAGGACTACTCTGTTATGATGAAATTTGGTGTAAGGGGCCTGGGCTACCAGGGCCTGAAGCTCACTGACCCTACGAGCTGAAGTAACTGCCACCAAGAAAATGACCTTCCAAGTCAAGTACTTCAGATGGCAGGAATTCAGTGGCTCAAAAGGAAGTTTCATCAGCTGGGTGAGAACGACATTGAGATCCCATGACACTGTGGGAGGCTTGACAGGGGGCTTTGACAAAAGCAAACCTCTCATGAAGTGAACAACTAAAGGCTGTCCCGAGATCGGCTTACCTTCCACACGGTAATGGTATGCACTGATCGCACTAAGGTGAACCCTTACCGAGTTGGTCTTGAGACCAGACTCAGACAAGTGCAGAAGGTATTCAAGCAGGGTCTGTGTAGGACAAGAACGAGGATCTAGGGCCTTGCTGTCACACCAGACGGCAAACCTCCTCCATTGGAAGAAGTAACTCCTCTTAGTGGAATCTTTCCTGGAAGCAAGCAAGACGCGGGAGACACCCTCTGACAGACCCAAAGAGGCAAAGTCTACGCCCTCAACATCCAGGCCGTGAGAGCCAGAGACTGGAGGTTGGGATGCAGAAGTGCCCCCTCGTCCTGAGTGATGAGGGTCGGAAAACACTCCAATCTCCACGGTTCTTCGGAGGACAACTCCAGAAGAAGAGGGAACCAGATCTGACGCGGCCAAAAGGGAGCAATCAGAATCATGGTGCCTCGGTCTTGCTTGAGTTTCAACAAAGTCTTCCCCACCAGAGGTATGGGAGGATAAGCATACAGCAGACCCTCCCCCCAGTGCAGGAGGAAGGCATCCGATACCAGTCTGCCGTGGGCCTGAAGCCTGGAACAGAACTGAAGGACTTTGTGGTTCACTCGAGTTGCGAAGAGATCCACCAAGGGGGTGCCCCACACCTGGAAGATCTGTCGCACCACGCGAGAATTGAGCGACCACTCGTGAGGTTGCATAATCCTGCTCAACCTGTCGGCCAGACTGTTGTTTACGCCTGCCAGGTATGTGGCTTGGAGCACCATGCCGTGACGGCGAGCCCAGAGCCACATGCTGACGGCTTCCTGACACAGGGGGCGAGATCCGGTGCCCCCCTGCTTGTTGACGTAATACATGGCAACCTGGTTGTCTGTCTGAATTTGGATAATTTGGTGGGACAGCCGATCTCTGAAAGCCTTCAGAGCGTTCCAGATCGCTCGCAACTCCAGAAGATTGATCTGCAGATCGCGTTCCTGGAGGGGCCAACTTCCTTGGGTGTGAAGCCCATCCACATGAGCTCCCCACCCCAGGAGAGACGCATCCGTTGTCAGCACTTTTTGTGGCTGAGGGATTTGGAAAGGACGTCCCAGAGTCAAATTGGACCAGATTGTCCACCAATACAGGGATTCGAGAAAACTCGTGGACAGGTGGATCACGTCTTCTAGACCCCCAGTAGCCTGATACCACTGGGAGGCTAGGGTCCATTGAGCAGATCTCATGTGAAGGCGGGCCATGGGAGTCACATGAACTGTGGAGGCCATGTGGCCCAGCAATCTCAACATCTGCCGAGCTGTGATCTGCTGAGACGCTCGCACCCGCGAGACGAGGGACAACAAGTTGTTGGCTCTCGTCTCTGGGAGGTAGGCGCGAGCCATCCGAGAATCCAGCAGAGCTCCTATGAATTCGAGTTTCTGCACTGGGAGAAGATGGGACTTTGGATAATTTATCACAAACCCCAGTAGCTCCAGGAGGCGAATAGTCATCTGCATGGACTGCAGGGCTCCTGCCTCGGATGTGTTCTTCACCAGCCAATCGTCGAGATATGGGAACACGTGCACCCCCAGCCTGCGAAGTGCCGCTGCTACCACAGCTAGGCACTTTGTGAACACCCTGGGCGCAGAGGCAAGCCCAAAGGGTAGCACACAGTACTGGAAGTGGCGTGTGCCCAACTGAAATCGCAGATACTGTCTGTGAGCTGGCAGTATCGGGATGTGTGTATAGGCATCCTTCAAGTCCAGAGAGCATAGCCAATCGTTTTGCTGAATCATGGGGAGAAGGGTGCCCAGGGAAAGCATCCTGAACTTTTCTTTTACGAGATATTTGTTCAGGGCCCTTAGGTCTAGGATGGGACGCATCCCCCCTGTTTTCTTTTCCACAAGGAAGTACCTGGAATAGAATCCCAGCACCTTCTTGCCCGGATGGCACGGGCTCGACCGCATTGGCGCTGAGAAGGGCGGAGAGTTCCTCTGCAAGTACCTGCTTGTGCTGGAAGCTGTAAGACTGAGCTCCCGGTGGACAATTTGGAGGTTTTGAGGCCAAATTGAGGGTGTATCCTTGCCGGACTATTTGAAGAACCCACTGGTCGGAGGTTATGAGAGGCCACCTTTGGTGAAAAGCTTTCAACCTCCCCCCGACTGGCAGGTCGCCCGGCACTGACACTTGGATGTCGGCTATGCTCTGCTGGAGCCAGTCAAAAGCTCGCCCCTTGCTTTTGCTGGGGAGCCGCGGGGCCTTGCTGAGGCGCACGCTGCTGACGAGAGCGAGCGCGCTGGGGCTTAGCCTGGGCCGCAGGCTGTCGAGAAGGAGGATTGTACCTACGCTTACCAGAAGCATAGGGAACAGTCTTCCTTCCCCCAAAAAATCTTCTACCTGTAGAGGTAGATGCTGAAGGCTGCCGGCGGGAGAACTTGTCGAATGCGGTGTCCCGCTGGTGGAGATGCTCTACCACCTGTTCGACCTTCTCTCCAAAAATGTTATCCGCACGGCAAGGCGAGTCCGCAATCCGCTGCTGGAGTCTATTCTCCAGGTCGGCGGCACGCAGCCATGAGAGCCTGCGCATCACCACACCTTGAGCAGCGGCCCTGGACGCAACATCAAAGGTGTCATACACCCCTCTGGCCAGGAATTTTCTGCACGCCTTCAGCTGCCTGACCACCTCCTGAAAAGGCTTGGCCTGCTCAGGGGGAAGAGCATCAACCAAGCCCGCCAACTGCCGCACATTGTTCCGCATATGTATGCTCGTGTAGAGCTGGTACGACTGAATTTTGGCCACGAGCATAGAAGAATGGTAGGCCTTTCCCCCAAAGGAGTCTAAGGTTCTAGGGTCTTTGCCCGGGGGCGCCGAAGCATGCTCCTTAGAACTCTTAGCCTTCTTTAGGGCCAAATCCACAACTCCAGAGTCATGAGGCAACTGGGTGCGCATCAGCTCTGGGTCCCCATGGATCCGGTACTGGGACTCGATCTTCTTGGGAATGTGGGGATTACTTAGTGGCTTGGTCCAGTTCGCAAGCAATGTCTTTTTTAGGACATGGTGCAAGGGAACAGTGGACGCTTCCTTAGGTGGAGAAGGATAGTCCAGGAGCTCAAACATTTCAGCCCTGGGCTCGTCCTCCACAACCACCGGGAAGGGGATGGCCGTAGACATCTCCCGGACAAAGGAAGCGAAAGACAGACTCTCAGGAGGAGAAAGCTGCCTTTCAGGAGAGGGAGTAGGATCAGAAGGAAGACCCTCAGACTCCTCGTCCGAGAAATATCTGGGGTCTTCCTCTTCCTCCCACGAGGCCTCACCCTCGGTGTCAGACACAAGTTCACGAACCTGTGTCTGCAACCTCGCCCGGCTCGACTCCGTGGAGCCACGTCCACGATGGGGGCGTCGAGAGGTAGACTCCCTCGCCCGCATCGGCGAAGCTCCCTCCGCCGACGTAGTCGGGGAGCCCTCCTGGGAGGTGGCCGCAGTCGGCACCGCATGCGGTACCGACGTCGGGGACCTCACCCCGGGCGATGGGCCAGCCGGCGCCACGCTCGACGGTACCGGAGGCGCAAGCACCGCCGGTACCGGAGGGGTAGGGCGCAACAGCTCTCCCAGAATCTCTGGGAGAACGGCCCAGAGGCTCTCGTTCAGAGCGGCTGCAGAGAAAGGCAAAGAGGTCGATGCAGGCGTCGACGTCAGAACCTGTTCCGGGCGAGGAGGCTGTTCCGGGCTGTCCAGAGTGGAGCGCATCGACACCTCCTGAACAGAGGGTGAGCGGTCCTCTCAGTGCCGATGCCTGCTGGGTGCCGACTCCCTCGGCGACCCAGAGCTCTCGGTGCCGACGCGGGGAGGCGACCGGTGTCGATGCTTCTTCGACTTCTTCCGAAGCATGTCACCGGAGCTCCCCGGCACCGATGAGGAGGACGTAGAATCCAACCGTCGCTTCCTCGGGGCCGAGGCCGAAGGAGGTCGGTCTCGGGGGGGCTGTACCGCAGGAGCCCTCAGGGTAGGAGGAGACCCACCCGAAGGCTCACCGCCACCAGCAGGGGAATGGACAGCCCTCACCTGCACTCCTGACGATGCACCACCGTCCGACGACATCAGCAGACGAGGTCCCGGGACCACCGACGTCGATGCAGTCGCCCGATACCTTGGCGCCGATGCAGAGGCCCGATGCCTCGATGCACTCGATGCAGTGGCGGCCGAGGAAGATGGTCTGGACGCTGACGACGTCGATGCACTAGAAGATCCCGGCGCCGATGCCGACGAAGAGCCCGAGAACAACACGTTCCACTGGGCTAATCTCGCTACCTGAGTCCGCCTTTGAAGCAGGGAACACAGACTACAGTTCTGAGGGCGGTGCTCGGCCCCCAGACACTGAAGACACGACGAGTGTCTATCAGTGAGCGAGATTACCCGGGCGCACTGGGTGCACTTCTTGAAGCCGCTGGAAGGCTTCGATGTCATGGGCGGAAAAATCACGCCGGCGAAATCAAAATCCGAAATGACGGAAAAAGAGCACCAAAAAATTTTTTAGGGAGAAAATCTCGACCGAGGCCGAAAAGAGGTTTACCCCGACGACGAAAGAAAACTTATCGGGGCAAAAAGCTGGAAGTACGGGAAGGGGTTGGCCCGAAACCCGGGGGGGGGGGGGGTTTCCGGAGCACTTCCCGACACTTTTAAAGACTTTTCCGAAGAAAAAGAACACGTCAAAATAAATTTGGACGCGCGAGGTCGACTTTCCGGGGCTCGACACGGCGAAACACGACCGTACCGAGTGCGGACAAAAGAAGACTGGCCGGCTCGAGCCGGTTTCGGGCGGGAAGACGGCCGCGCATGCGCGGTGCGCGCGGGCGCGCGAGGACTAGCAAAGGACTTTGCTAGAGAAGTTTCCGATTGGAGGGGCTGCCGTGGACGTCACCCATCAGTGAGAACAAGCAGCCTGCTTGTCCTCGGAGAAATGCTAATATCTATTCATCAATGAAATGCTAACAATATGAAGTAACACTATAACCTATATATGCAAAAATCATGTAAATATTGCTTCAAAAACAGACCCACCAACCCTCCCTCACATAATAAATCCAACAAAATATAAAAATGATACTGAAAATGTCATAAAGAAGTCATAAAATATGAAAATGAATTAAATAACAGTATTCCACTCTACAAAATCATTCAGTCCCTTTGGAACTATAGTGTCAAGCTCAAAAATCCAAAACTGTTCTTTTTTATTTAATACTAGTAAAAAAGGCCTGTTTCTGACACAAATGAAACGGGTGCTAGCAAGGTTTTCCACGGAGTGTGTATGTTTGAGTGTATGTGCGAGTGTGTGTGAGAGAGAGAGTGAGTCTGGGTGCAAGTGTGTCTGTGAGAGAGAGTGTGTGCAAGTGCGTATGTGAGACACAGTGTGAGACAGAGTGTGTGAGAGACAGTGTGTGAGAGTGAGAGAGAGAAAGACATTGACTGTGAGAGAGAGTGTGTGTGTGACAGAGATACCTCCCCCCCTCTGGTGTCAGGCCCCCCTCCCTCTCTCTCTCTGGTGTCAGGCCCCCCCCCCCCTCTCTCTCTCTGGTGTCTGAGCGTTACTGTGCAGGACGCTGAGCTCTGGATGTGCTTCAAGGAACGGACCAATCCTATTTAATAGAATGCACCTCCAACATTCTGAAGCCGAGAAACCTCATGTGGTTGGTCACATCTGCTTGTGACAAACCCGGAAGTACTCGAGGGCGGAGCTTACAGAGATGGAGCCTGAGCTTCAGAAGCTTCAAACCCTTCACTGAAGCCACTGAGTAAGCTTCAGAACATTGAGGTTGGTTTTTATTATATAGGATGCTGTCCATACCTTCTGCTCTAACTGAACATATTACTTGATCAATGATTAACCATTTCAGTTGGACAAATTGATGATTTTCTTCCATACAATGCTTGACTAGAGGAACGGTCAAAATTTGTTAGTTAAGTCTGCTTTTGTGTTCTGTTAGACGGATTTTAATTTGTCTTTTGGTGCGTCCCACATACCACTTGCCACAAGGGCATATAATGGTGTATACAACATATGTGGACTCGCATGTGGTTTTTGTCCTTTGTCTATAGATTTTCTCATTTCATAAAGGATGTCACCACTGAGTGCCCTCAATCGTTGAGGCACAAAACTGGCAACAACCACATGCTTTGTGTCCTGTGGACTCAGCTTCCTGATCAACAGACGTTTGGTACATGGAACAAACTAATTTGTCTCTCAAATTTTGACCCCTACGATATGCAATACAAGGGAACTGTTGAAAAATAGAGTGAAATGAAAGTACATCCCAATGTTGATTGATGGGAGCAAGGTTAGTATAGGTCAAAACACAGACAAATTTGTCCAATGCTTCTTCAGGTTTATCCAGGAATAATAGAGGGCGCTGGGCAAACCATGCTCGTTTATAAGCACGGTGTATGCTTCTGTCAGGATATCCTCTTTCTTTTAAACTTTCAGATAAGTATGCAGCCTGACTCTGAAATGTTTCATCTGAAGAACAGATGCGCCATAAACGTAGAAACTGTCCCGCTGGTAAAGAATCCTTCATCCGCCAAGGGTGATGGCTGTTGTACTGGAGGAGAGAATTATGATCAGTGGTTTTTCGAAATATAGTTACTGCTATTTTTGTCTCAGTCTTATATACCAAAGTGTCCAAAAAGGAAATGCTTTCTTTGTTGCACTGCATTGTGAATTTAAGATGTATATCTAAAGAATTCAACCATACTATAAATTGCTACAAAGAGTGGTATGATGCTGTCCAGATGAAGAAGATGTCGTCAATGAAATGATGCCAAATTTTGATGTGTTGAAACCAAATGGAAGTATATAAATGTATTTCTTCAAAGGTACTTACGTACAAATTTGCTATACTCGGAGCTGCGGCTGTACCCATAGCGACTCTGCGTACCTGTATACAGTACGTAGAATCAAATAAAAAGTAATCTATATAAATAATTCTCACCTGCAACATTTTGAAGCTCACTCTGTGGGAGGGAAACACTGAAGCCCTGCAGTGTTGGTAGGCTAGGCTGTCAGCAACACTCACTCTCACTCATGCACCACTCACTGTCACTCACAGACCCGCCCTCAGCCACGCCCCATCCGCACATAATTCACAACCCCAATGTTCTAAATGAAGCCACCACCGGAAGTTGAAGCGTCGACATATCCGCTTTCCCCATGAGTGTGTGCCCCACCCTCGCATCACTATGTGATGACGATGAGGGCGGAGCACTGACACTCGATGAAACGCCATCTCCCCCTGCTCCTCCGCGGCCATTTTTCCGACGGAACCCGCATCACGGAGTGCCAGCAGCGGACAGATGCCTGGAGGGGGGCTGAGGGACAGCTGGGTCGGTGGCCATGGGTGGCTGCAGGGGGGCCCAGGGAACAGAAGGCTCGCAGGACAACAAAACCTTGCTAGGGCCCGTTTCATCTCTCACTGAAATGGGCCTTTTTTACTAGTTCTTCAATAAAACCAGTTTGGACAACTGCATCAAAAAAGATGTAGACACTTGATTCATAGTTGGTTTTTGAGACAAAGATTTATGTACTATTTCCAATGCTGCAGACTGAGGGATATTAGAATACAAAGATTCAACGTCTAAGGTTACAAAAATCATGTTGGAAGTAATATCTCCTACTTGAGTCAGAATCCGCAAAAAATGCAAAGTATCCTTTATATATGATTGGGCAGAAACTACAAATGGTTGCAAATGTAGATCCAAAAAGTGAGACGTGTGTTCCAACACCGTGTCTCTAAGAGATACAATCGGGCGCCCGGGTGGATTTGTAAGACTCTTGTGAACCTTAGGAACAGTATAAAATACTAGTATCTTAGGATTTTTATTAAGAAGATATCTCGCTTCTGATTTCATGATGATGATGCCATCAGTAACTGCATTTTGTATAATTTCTGCTAGCTCCTTTAGTAATGCCGGAGTCGAATTTTGATCCAAAGAAATATAATACGTGGTGTCAGTTATCTGTCTCATAACTTCGTTGTAATATTGAGTAGTATCTTGTATGACGACAGATCCGCCTTTATTGGCTGGATGTATCACGATGGCAGAATTAGAAGCAAGTTGTTGAACTGCTTTTCGTTCACCATTGGAAAAATTAACAAACTTTTTTGTTACAGTCTGAATCTGAGGATGTTCCAGACATTCTACATCTCTAAGGACTAAAGCTTTAAATGTTGAAATATATGGATCAACTGGACCCGGAGGTATCCATGATGACTTTGGGCATACTACAGGCTTATTATTGGATCCTATTTCTGAAATGTCCTGTTGTAGGGAAAAATGTAGATGTACTCGGAGATTTTGAAAAATACGTGCCAGCTCCACTCTCGCATTAAACTTATGATGAAAATTAGTCGGGACAAAAGACAGCCCATAATTCAATACCCAAAGCTGAATGGGGGTAAGGTTAGTGGATGACTAATCACATTTGATGTCCTTGTAGTCCTGATCATATCACTGGTCCTGTCCAATATTGTTGTTGGACATATTGTTGTGCTTATCTGCGTTGTCCTCTGTTCCGCTGCTGTCCAATGGAGAAGCTCAATGATTGAGAAACTTGTCCACCCTTAGGAGCAGATATTACCTTTGTGTGCTGCTCCATTTGGGTGAGTTAACACTCTGAGAACCTCTCCTTACCTTAAATAAATTTTTCTTTTAGGTCTTCAAATATATATTTTTTTAATTTATTTAGTGAATATTTGATCCATAAGTCTCCAAAGTTAGTCTTCTCATATTTCTCTTTCAATTTGTACCCTGGTTCATAGTTGCACTTAAGTCACATGAGGCATATTTTCAAAGCACTTAGACTTACAAAGTTCCATAGTAACCTATGAAACTTTAACCTATGGAACTCTGTAAGTCTAAGTGCTTTGAAAATGAGCCCCTAAGGTAAAATATTCCAATGAGTTGGGAACAGGAAAAAAAGACAGAGAATTTGATGTGCACTCATATCATTCTCTAGTCGGCACCTGCTACCTGGATGCTGACAAAGACATCCAGCAGCGCTTTCTGGATAGTACCGCTGAATATATTTATCCACGGCTCTATCCGGAGAAATTAATACAGCTTGAATATCTTTATCCATAGCATTATCTTGACAAATTAATACAGCTTGAAAATCTTTATCCATAGCACTATCTGGATAGCACTATCTGGATAAATTAATACAGCTGAATATTTTTATACACTGCCACTGCATCATCCAGATAGTGCCACAGTGGCATATAATGATATTCAGCAGTACTATCCGGATAATACTGGGGTGGTCCGGAAGCAGAGTTGTGGCATCAGAATAAGTGATTTTCAGCGCCACTACTGGATAACTGCAAAGCAGCAGTCCTAAGTGTGTCCAGATATGCTTTTTGGACATTGGCTGAATATTGTTGATACCCAGATAGTGCTGAGCATTCACTGCAGTATGCGGATATTTAGCGGCATCCACTATCTGGACTTTATTTGCCCAGAGAGGCTGGTGTTTTGAAGAATGCCAGGCACTGCAAGCTGAAGATTGGGGAAATTGTTCCTGTTACAAACTTTTAATATACAATTGATTAACTTTTGATAAATGAATGGGCTTTTTCATTGATCTCTGGTCCTAGAAATTCTTAATTTTAATCTTTCTTATCCTTAGTTTATATCCATATCTATCTATATAGATTTTTATCTATATACATTTTATTTCTTATTTCCTTGTCCCTTATTGTATCCATTTACCCCTACCTTACCTGACCCTTTTTCTAATTGTATTTGTTTAATATCTACCATATTTGGTGTTCACCATTACGGTATTTTGCAAGCCACATTGAGCCTGCTAATAAGTGGGAAAATGCAGGATACAAATGTTACTAAATAAATAAATAGACAGATCTAAAATTCAGTCATATGGTTTTATTTTTGTCCCTCAAAATTAGGGGCCCTTTTATCAAGTGGCAGTAAGCCTACTGTATGGGTAGCGTGCAGCAAAATAGCGCTACCATCAGCTTTTCAGACCAGCAACTTACCCAAGTTACAGAGACGGTAAAAAAAGCCATTCAGCAGTGACTGGGACAGCTTTTAAGCCAGATCATCATTAGTCGATACCCAACAAAGAATGGGAGAGTTAGAGCAGCGTGTTTCCTCTCTGGAGGATACCACAGACACTAAAGACAAAGCACTCAGCACGTTAGAAAAACAAGTGCAGGAGCAGGCTGAGAAGCTTGATGATCTGGAGCAATTGTCGGCTGATCGGTCTGCCAGATCAAATTGCGGAGTGCTCACTAATTCCAGTGTTGGAACGCTGGCTTGCACAAGATTTTGCCCTGATAGTGCCGGTCCTTTGTGCTTAGAGCGTGCTCACAGATTTGGCCACGTGCACAAAGGCCATAGGTGCCTGAGAGCGGTAATTATTAAAATTTACAATTACTTGCACAAGGAGATATTGAGGGGTTACCTACTCAAACGGGACACCCTTCTGTATGAGGGCGAATCTGTCAGAACTTTTCAGGATTATTCACAGTCCCTGCAAGAACGCCAGAAGAAGTTTACACTGCTTTGATCAGCTCTCTATGACAAAAATATAAGATTCATGCTCCTATTTCCAGCGACGCTCAACATTTATGACAACGGTCAGTGGTGCTCCTAGCACAAGACTGTGTTCATCAACTTCTAGCTCCTGGAGAGGGCACTACCTGACTTGTACAGTGGTTTCACTGAGGATCCCTTTCTGGAGAGTGCTACATCTGCCTGGCATTAGGGGGATATTAAAACATTTGCTGTGCAGTGCAATTGCCTTTTGTTGTTGTTGTTGTTGTTGTTGTTGTTGTTGTAAAATTCTATGTACACACGTTAGATGTTTACAACTTGTTTTCATCAGTCTGGGGTGGCTGAGGTGTGAACCCCTTGCATCTTTCGTGGTTCTACCTAGCTGACAGTTCTGTGGTGGATGGTTTTCTGGGTAATGTGAGAGAGAGGGAGGGAGGGAGGGAGGGGTGTAGGGAAAGAGGTGGATGGATGATGTGGGGGGGGGAGGGAGAATGGCTGGAGTACTGGATTGGAGACTGTTGGGATATGCTAGATTGGTTGAAAGGGGGGTTGGGAGGGGGAGCAATGTATGTCTTAAAGTTCTGAACTGTTTGTTGTATCTGCAGGGTGCACTGTCCACACTGCATAGGTTTACCTTGAGGCCCCATTGGGTTTGGTTTGTGGGGATGAGGGCTGGGCACCCCTTGAGTGGTTCCACTATTCTGCTTTTCTGTTTTACCTTTTTGTCCTGGCAGCCACCATGACTTCTCCTACATGCAAAATTATCATGTGAAATATGGGTGGTATTAAATCGTTGGTCAAGAGGGCAAATATTTTGGGAGCTTTAAACAGGCAAGTGGCAGACATTGCTTGCTTGCAAGAGACCCAGCTTACCGACTCTGAACACCAGAAGCTTGCAAGGAGCTGGATGGAAGAAGTCCTTTTTTTCCTCCTCCTGCGCTCGCATGGGGGCATGGCAGTTCTTTTTCAAAACTCCTTAGCTTATAAAGCTCAGACCCTTTTCAACGATCCACATGGACCCTTTCTCTTTTTGAAAGTTTGGGTACAAAGTAGAGTCCTGCATTTGCTTATCATTTATGGCTGTATTATGTACGATAGATCATTTTACCCTCGTTGCTGAGGAAACTGCAAACGTATCAAGCTCCAGAACTAGTGGTCCTTGGTGATATGAATTGTCTTTTGGACTCATCATTAGATAGTACTTCGGCAGTGAGGACCCCAGGTTTGAGTCACATGGGAAAGGAGTTTGTTTAGCGAAGCCTTGGATGTGGTAGACGCCTGGTGTCTTCTCCATACTGGGGACCTGGATTTCATACATTGCTCCCGGGCACACGACACCTTATCCAGGCTGGATTACATTTTTGTTAGGAAGCTCCTAGTTGTCAACAAGAGAAATGGGATAATTATCTATCCCAACACACAGACCAACCCACATTGTTTTGGGACACGGCTAAGGTTGTCCTTAGAAGGGACATCATAGCCTATATCAGTTGTAGAAAGAAGATTCTGGCAGCTAGTATAAATCAATAGGAGAGGCAACTATGGGCTAGGGTAACTTACATTAGGGAATGAACTCGAGAGGCTAAAGATAAACTCATCTCCACACAAGTTACCTTGAATTTGTTAATTCATGAAAAAACTAATACGGGATTACTATATTATAAATATAAAATGTATAAGTATGGCAGGAGTGTAGGGTTATTTGTTATTTCATACTTAGTGGATTTGCCCTATATTTTTGAATTTTTTGATAGATATCCACACCACATATTGAGATTTAGAGGAGTGTAGGGTTACCATATGGCTCCAGAAAAAGGTGGATAGATTGATCCAGTCCAGGTTTTACTTCCATTGAAAGTCTAAACTGAGGCTTCCTGTGCCTATTAGCTGTGTTTTATACTGATACTATAGTAACTGTAAATTCCCCTTTAAATGCTAGTCTATGGAGCTGTAACAGAGACTTTCCAGCTTATAATCGAAAGAGAAAAACGCCTATATTTCGACCCAAATCAGGAGATGGTGTTTTTCTCGCAAAGGCGCCCAAATCGGTATAATCGGAAGCCGATTTTGGGCGTTTCCAACTGCACTCCGTTGCGGAAATGAATAAAGTTGACGGGGATGTGTCGGAGTCGGGACTGGAGCGTGGTTAATAGCTGAGGAGAGATGGGCGTCTGTAGCTGATAATAAAAAAAAAAAGGCGTTTTTATCGCGATTTTGGGTCACTTTTTTTGGACCCTTTTTTTTCACGAACAAGTCCCAAAAAACTGCCCCAACTGCCCAGATGACCACTGGAGGGAATTGGGGATGACGTCCCCGGACTCCCCCAGTGGTCACTAACCCCCTCCCACCAAAAAAAAACCCACTTTAAAAACTTTTTTCCCAGCCTCTATGCCAGCCTCAAATGCCATACCCACCTCCATGACAGCAGAATGTGTTCGATCCTCTCACAACCTTTCCCTGGGTCAGATGTGGCTCTCAGGTGCACTACAGGGTCACATCAGCATTGCATTGTGGTGGGTGTAGGGTATTGGGCTCTGTGATTTCATTAGCTTGTGTTACAGTCTCACGATGTTGGTAGTTGGTAGGCTCTTCTCCCATGGTGCTTTTCCCCCTGCCTACTGGGTCAGAGTGCCCTGTTGTGTTTCCTGTTGTAGTCCATGCGGTAGTGGCCATTTTTGTAAGCCAGTTTTAGTTCCCTTTCCTGTGTTAGCCACGTTAGACAACTTAGTTCTTACCTTGAATATGGCTGAAAGAGGGCATTGTACAGCATTCTGCCAGCTCTGACCTACTGCTAATCTCAGGGAGACTCGTTGCCAGTGGGGCACAACCTCTGCAGTTAACTGTGAGTAAACGTGCTTATTCCAATAAAGGACGTTTTCGGAGAGATTAGTCTTCAGGTGTCAACTGGTGTGCCAATGTTATACAGCAGCAACAAGTCCTAGAGGCCTGCATGTATGCAGGTCCCTGGAGCACTTTTAGTGGGTACCGCAGTGCACTTCAGCCAGGTGGACCCAGGCCCATCCCCCCTACCTGTAACACTTGTGCTGGTAAATAAGAGGCCTCTAAAACCCACTGTACCCACATGTAGGTGCCCCCTTCACCCCTAAGAGCTATGGTAGTGTTGTACATTTGTGGGTAGTAGGTTTTGGGGGAGGGGGGCTAGGAGCTCAGCACCCGTGGTAAGGGACCTATGCATGTGGGAGCTTTTTCTGAAGTCCACTGCACTGACCTAGGGTGCCCAGTTGGTATCCTGGCATATCAGGGGGGCCAGTGTACTACCAATCTTGGCCCCTCCCATGACCAAATGGCTCGGATTAGGACGTTTTTGAGCTGGGCGTTTTTAGTTTCCATTATCGCTAAAAAAAAACAAACGCCCAGCTCAAAAACGTCCATTTTTTTGAAAATATGGTTCGGCCCGCCCCTTCAAGGACCCGTTCTCGGAGATAAACGCCCATGAAGATAGGCGTTTGCGTTCGATTATGCCCCTCCACATATACTAAGAAAAACTGTCCCTTTTAAGTGAGCAGAGTATCTGAAAAATAAGATCCCTGAGGTTACCTATTTAATTCTAATTCTAACTTTCCCCAAGTTGAAAAGCAATTTCCCAGCAAACTCTTATCAATGAAAATCTGTCATTCTCTGGAACTGTTCTCACAGCACTTCTTCTGGATTAAGTAGAACTCAGCCCTGCTTGAAAGGGTACCAGTGACCTATTTTCAGACACTCAGGATCAAGACTTTCAAACCACTTAGAAGCCCTTCTGGTTATCTCTGTCTCATCAGGCTCATAGTTGCCTTCTAAAATTTTAGCCTTAGCTCTTGTATGAGAGTTATTTTGCAGTTAATTTCACCCGAAGAGGAGGAGAGTGATTTGGAATTGAAATGTGGGATGATGTCATCCTCCTTATTTTAATATATTCCGTTGTATTTTCTTGATTACCTTGTATGTGGTTCAATGTTTAATAAAAAAAAAAGATTTACATATAAAAATAGTATTTTTCCCACCATGGTAAAAAGTGGCCTGGGGTATGGCAATTCCACACACCAATACTAAGGCAGTCCATTTTTACTGCAGCTTGGTAAAAGGGCCCCTTAGAGATGTATGTTTAGAGGCTTGCCTATTTCTTTTTGATGTAAGTTTGCAATTTATAATGTGCTGCACATTGCTTGAGCAACATTTATGTATAGTTATATAATCTTTTAAATAAATAAATATCATCTACCGTAAAGGGCTTATAAATCAATTTAAATTGCATTTTTAATTGCTACAATTAATATTCCCTGATTGAACTTCTGAAATGCTGCCATGCATGCTGCTCTCTGCAATCTTGTTTGTCTGCTTTTAACTCTTTTCCCTAGAGATCAATCCAATCTGCTGCACCATGGACACTGGGCGTCCTGCATGTTGAAACACCTGACTAATGTGCCAGTTCTGAACTTTGGGAAAAAATACCAGCTGTTGACATCAAGGTCACCTCCAGGTTGCTGCAAGGACAGTGATTAATAACTCAGGATGGGAGCAGATGCCAGGGTCTAGATCTTTTCTTTTTTTTAGTGTACAATATTTAAATCAGTGAGAGCTGGGGGAAAAAAATCCCGATTTCAACAAATGTCAGACACGAATTTCCTGTTTTCTATATTCTGAAGTTCAAAGGGAAACACTGAATTAGGGATTTAATTAGAGTGGATCCTCCTTCGCTGTCCTTTTCCTGGATTATGTGAATGTCATGAGCCTGATTTCATAGGTTCACCATCCCTTCACCTGGGAGGTCTTCCATTCAATCCAGTACAGGAATGATATTTTCTCCCTCTGGATTTATATTTCCTGTATTTTTATTTCATTTTTTCAAGAGCTTATATCTTGATTGAATATTTCAAAATTGCATAAACAGCACATTTTAAAAAAGCAATAAAAAAAGATTATAGTCATGTTTCCTCACATTTCCTTCCTCATTACATTTTGATGCTGTTCTCTAGTGACAGGTTATGAATGTTAAAGTCATAGGTTAGTTCCATACACTACTGTCCCCAGCAGTCTACATGAGCAACTTATAAACTGAGAGGCCTTAGTATGGGCACAGAAATTGACTGATTGGGTTAGAAACTAGTCGAGTGGGAGGTACCAAAGGGTGGTGATGAGTTGCAAGGGGACAGAAATTTCACCTATCTCCACCCATCCTCAATGGAATGTAACCCATTCCCACTTGTACCCACTAAGATCCCTTCCATCCCCACCCATACCCATAAGAGTTGACACTATTATATTGTTTACTTGCTTGCAGCCCTGTTTCTTCCCAACCCCAGTAGTCTCCTTTGGTTTTTTGGATGGTATTCACTATTCAACCAATGAGTGTTCCAAGCCTCAGTCTGGTGTTCCAGCTGTCTCTCTGAGCATTCCAAGACTCATTGTGGCACTCCAACTGCATCTGTCCATTCACTCCAAGCCTCATTCTGGTGCTCCAATGGCCTCCCTCAGTGCATTGTAAGCCTCATTATGGAGTCACCAGAGACTTTGACTACACTCCCATGGGAATCCTACAGCAACTCCTTCCATCCCCACAGGAATTCCGTGAGTTCCACAGGATTCCCACAATTCCCATTACCTTGCAGCTCTCTAGTTCATACTAAGCGAAAGGGTGTTACCACTGGTGAAATGGATTGGATTCAGGTCTGTTGGATTTAAATATTTTTGTAAACAACATTGCATAGGGCAACACTTTCCAAATTATTTGGGCCACAATGATGCCAGCAATCTCCAGCTCCCTGCCACGGTGTGTCAGAATGATGTAGATCTTGGGTGGATTGCAACTTCAAATACAGCACGCAAGACCCTGTTTGGGGATGCGACCCACAATTTGGGAAGTACTGGCATAGGAACTGGTAGGGAAAAGAAGGCAGCAGATCAATATAGCATCAGAAAGATTTTATTGAAGATACTGTATGTAAACAAATTGCCAGACACAGGCCGTGTTTCGCCCACCAAGGGCTGCGTCAGGGGCTACAATAAACAAACAGATTGAATTATAATAAATAAAACATCAAATTTAAAATATAAAAACAACATACCACCATAGTTTCTCATATATTCAAGAACAAATAGATAATGTATAAGGTATAAAATGATAATAAAATGTTATACATACATGTATGTAAAATCTAAACATGAATAAATAAGTATGTGGTGTACATAGAAAGGACCACTTAATACAAATAAATAAATCAATCATCCCATCACAAAAAACGCTTATATGTATTTAAAAAATGTATATATATATAAACATGTATACGATTCCCAACATATATATAATAAATAATATATAAGAACATATACATAAAAACAGCAAAGCAAGGGCACTGATATACAGCATTAGACCTTGAACATATATATGTGAAAATATTGTGTAACATTAAATAATAAAAATGGAGTGGTGGACACATATCTAATTGGTATATCATTTTATACCTTATACATTATCTATTTGTTCATGAATATATGAGAAACTATGGTGGTATGTTGTTTTTATATTTTAAGTATGTTGTTTTTATATTTTAAATTTGATGCTTTATTTATTATAATTCAATCTGTTTATTGTAGCCCCTGACGCAGCCCTTGGTGGGCGAAACATGGCCTGTGTCGGGCAATTTGTTTACATACGGTATCTTCAATAAAATCTGAAGTTATATTAATCTGATGGCTTCTTTTTCCATATTGGATTTTGCAGATCATTTGCCTTGTTGTTTTATAGGAACTGGTAGGAAAGGTTTCCTTTTTTTTTGCAGATACCAACATCTGAATAGGACAGACACCTGGAACGGGTGGAAAACACAAAGGAATGGGGTGGGGAGGGGCACCTAGTGAAGTTTGAAGAATGGTGTAGATTAGGGGTGTCTAATCTTGGTCCTCAAGGGCCATAACGCAGTTGGGTTTTCAGGATGTCCCTACTGAATATGCATGTGATCTATTTTCATGCACTTCCCAACAGATTTTATGTTGCTTATCCTAGAAATAAGCAGTGGATTTTCCCAAGTCCATCTTAATAATGGCTTATGGACTTTTTCTTTTAGAAAATTATCCAAACCTTTTTTAAACCCTGCTAACCTAACTGCTTTCATCACATTCTCTGGCAAGGGGGGAAAAGGGGATGGGACTTGAAATACTGCCTTTTTATAGTTACAATCAAAGTGGTTTTTATATACAGGTTACTTACTTTTCTACCTGGGGCAATGGAGGGTTAAGTGAATTGCCCAGAGTTACAAGGAACTGTAGTGGGAATTGAACCCACTTCACCAGGCTCAAAGTCTGCTGCACTAACCACTAAGCTGCTACTCCTCCACTCTCTGGCAATAACTGCATGTTGAGTGAAGAAATATTTTCTCCGGTTTGTTATAAATTTACTACTTAGTAGTTTCATTGCTTGCTCACCAGTCCTAGCATTTTTGGAAAGAGTAAACAAGCAATTCACATCTACCCATTCCACTCCATTCAGTATTTTATAGACTTCTATCATACCTCCTGTCAGCTGTCTCTTCTCCAAGCTGAAGAGCCCTAGTCGCTTTAGCCTTTCCTCACAGGGAAGTTGCCCCATCCTCATTTTTGTTGTCCTTCTCTGTACCTTTTTAAATTCCATTATATCTTTTTTGAGATGCAGTGACCAGAATTGCACACAGTATTCAAGGTGCAGTTGGACAATGGAGCGATACAAAGGCATTATAACATTATCATTTTTATTTTCCGTTTCTTTCCTAATGATTCCTATCATTCTATTTACTGTCTTAGCCACCACATCAGAGATGCACCACTGCTGCCAAGTCAGGTCCACCCATGGCTATGCCACTGCACTGCACAGTGGGTGAGAAAAAGAGAAATACCTCTCCAGAGAGTAATGATCTTCTCCCTCCCTCCTTTACTCCTCAACCCCTCTAACACACATTCTTTTCACCAGTAATCTTATCCCTCCCCCCCCCCATTTTTTGCCCTAGACATGTGCCTACTTTGACTATGCCTTAATCCTGCCCTGCCCAGTCTTTACAGAAAATGTAGTGGATGCAAGGAACATTCAGCCTCCTAGTGGAGGAGATGGAGAAAATAAATCAGAATTCAAGAAAGCATGGGACAAGTACAGAGGATATTCGAGAGCAAAAGGGTTGTAGATACAGCCTATGTACTTGGGTGGGCAGATTGGATAGGCCATATGTTTTTTTTTCTCCAGCCATTGTGTTTCTAGGAGGGAGTACTATAATTTTTAAAAGTGTCAGGAACAGGGCTGTGGCAGCCCCATGAAATTCCCATTCTAATGTAGCTAAAAGATCATGTCTGCCTGTTTCTGACATTCATTATGTCTCCTCCCCATTCTCTAGTTCTGAGGTTATGTTTTTCCTATAGAGTAAGGAAAGACTAATCTTTACTATGGTCTTTCTATCACTGGTCTTTTCTTAAATGTAATTTTTCTGAATGCTCTTTTTTAATGATGGATAGCTCATGTGCTTTGTAGATTATTTATTTATGTGCTAATTATCACAAGTGATTATGCAGAACTACTCTTCTTTTTCCTCCTCAGAACTAGTGCAGTGGCCTGAGAACCAGGGGAACTGGGTATGATGTGACTCTGGGCAAGTCACTTAACCCTCCATTGCTCCAGGTACAAAAAAAGTATCTGTATGTAATATGGAAAACACTTATTGTAACCACAGAAAGGTCAAATTCCACCCCCTTCCCTCTCCTCCTTGTGTAGGTCTCACAAAAAAGTCAAGAGAAGTGACAGTTCTCTGTATGTTTACTGAATCCCAGTTCAGGTTATAAAATACAAAGAAATAAAGTTTCCAATTATAAACAGAAAATTAACCTGGTTCTTGGTGAATTTACAACTGTCATTTTTTTATTTCCCAGTTTCGAAATGGTTAGCAGTAGCCTATGGTTACAGCTGTGAATTTTTCCTTTGCCAATACAGGGCCTTACTATTCCGTACCTATAGGGAAAAAAATTGATTTATGTATTGACATTGGTAGATTAAGTTTCTATAGCTTCATGTTATCGCATTTTCTTTGTTTCATTTTTCGGCCAATAACAATTTTCAGTTGGTTACATATTAAAAACAGATAAGCCAAATTTACTAAGTAGGGATTAAAGTACACTTACTACAAACAGCTGGAACATCAGCCGCCTTTTAAATGAATACGATACTCATCCAGTATACCTCGGCCTGCACAGGGCCCCTCTCGTTTAATAAAAATCTGCACGTGTGAATAGGGCAGATTTTTTTTTTTATATACTAGTGTAAGGAATACACTGAAGAGCTTGAGAAACGTTATCTTTCAGTAACCAGTTTCCGTGTAACGAAACCTTTGAAGGAAACGTGATAGAAAGTCGTATCCCTGCTTACCCCCATAATGGCTCCAAAAGGGCACATCCCCATTTGGCAGCGTCAAGTGAGGTCCCTTGAAGCTTAGTTTGTACTCAAACCTGCGATGAGGTGCTGGGTCCTCGGCCAGGCAGGTGTGAAGCGGGAGCAAGAGGAAGAAAAAGACGGCCAGGAGGCGCTCCATGCCTATCCGTTTACACAAAGCAGTACGTATACTCTCACCGGACCGATTGCAGAACTGTGTGATCGGACGTCACTGCGGGTGCAAAACTTCCAACAACTAAAGGTGCCGCGTCAGATTGAGAGAGGATCCCTGGAGCTCCAGAGCAAAGAGGGATCAACTTGTCCCTTCACACCCAATTGTCCCCAAGTGCCACAGTCGAACCCGAAAGAGACGAGCACACACCGGGCGGTCCGTGACTGGCTAAAAATCCAGCAGCCCTCCCGGATCTCAGCCAATCATCAGCAGGTCAGGTATTGTCCCGCTGGGCCTGCAGAGCGCCTTCTGAAAGAAAAGATAATTCCTCTCTTCCTAGAATGGACCACAAACGTCAGTCAGGCACTCTAACAAAGTACAGCACCGGGTTCCATTAATACTATCATCATCCCCATAATGTAACAATGGAGTCTTTAACCCTATGTTCTTTTCCAAAAAGACCCCATTTTGAGATTTAATAATACCATTCTCCTAGACTAGTCCAGGTGAATCACCGGAATCGCTTAAGTACTTGCAAACAGGCAAACCATTTTACCCAACTGTATTCGCTTCTCCAATGTACATATTTGGATCCCTCTCACAAAAATAGTCCACTAGAATTCAGTAATACTAACTAGCCTTCATCCCAAAACGACCACTGGGGGGGGGGGGGGGGCACTTGACTGTATTATCTCTCTCCCCCAACCCACCATCTGCACCACTTTCATCCTATGAATTCCCTCCCCAAAGTACCCCAACTAGGCTGCCCAGACATTATACTCATTCCCAAAATAAATCACTAGGATCCAATCATACAACCCATACTCAAAACAAGCCAGAGACCCACAAGTATGAATTTTCTCCATAAAATATACTGTTGGGATCTGGTGATAAGATTCCCTACCAAAAATTCTATAAAAGGACCCACCATCCAGAATGGCACTAGGATCTGATTACACTATTCCTTCCCTACTCCAAAACCACTCAAACCTGATATCAGTATTCCCCCTTCCCCAAAATATACAATTCCAGAGCAAATTGCTAGGATCTTAATCCACCCCAATACATGATTTTAAATAAACACTCTGGGTATGGCCAAATTCTGGACCCCAAATATCTTGGCAAGTATATCTCATTACTGCCATATAGGAGACCTGAACTTCATTGCTTGTTCAGCCCCCTACTTCCCAGGCAGGGAGCTCAGTTAAGTTACATTTAACCCTTTGAAAGATAATAGCTAACACTGCATTTAGTAGCCAGTAACAGTAGAGCCTCACTATGGGAAAATATAGGATGACCTGAATATAACTAAACACAAAACATGCCAGCGGGCAAGAGGAAGCCATATACAAGAGGATAACAGGAAAGAAAAATAGACCTGGAAAAGAGTCCAATAAGCCACTTCTCTTCCCACAATGGATCTATGATCTAGTCTCAATTCATACAAGTAAACAAAGGATTTATATTTCTTCTGTAAAGAATCAATGTAACTGGCAAGAATTCTTGTTCATGCTGGGCAGGAGTGCACACAGATTTGGAGTTAGGTATAGAGATAAGGAACTGCCTAGGGTGCCAAATTCTCAAGGTGCCAAGGAGCCTTCTCCTGCTTACTTTAGGACAGTGGTTCCCAAACCTGGTCCTGGAGGCATCTCAGCCAGTCAGGTTTTCAGGATATCCACAATGAACATTCATGAGAGGTCTGCATGCACTACCTCCTTGGTATGTAAATCTCTCATGAATATTCATTGTGGATATTCTGAAAAACTGACTGGCTGGGGTGTCTCCAGGACCCAATGGCGTACCAAGGGGGGGCGGTCCGCCCCGGGTGCACACTGCTGGGGGGGTGCCGTGGCGCACGCCTGTCAGCTCCGAGTTCACTAACTTTGCTCGTTTGCTGCAGCTCACTCTGCCCCGGAACAGGTCACTTCCTGTTCCGGGGCAGAGGGAGCTGCAGCGAACGAGTGAAGTTAGTGAACTCAGAGCCGACAGGCGCGCGCTGCGGCACCCCCCCTAGCGGCGTGCACCGGGGGGGGGGGCGCATCGGCGATCCGCCCCGGGTGTCATCCAGGCTAGGAACGCCACTGCCAGGACCAGGTTTGGGCACCACTGCTTTAGGACCATGTGAATATGCTGCTTAAAAAGGGCACCTCTGTGGCACTCTGGCCTTCATCTCCTCCCCCCTCCCCCAACAGATCTATCTGGGCATCAAAATCTTAAATCTGGCCCTGGGTGCACAATCTAAGCAGATAAAGAATAAATGCCAGGAGATTGAGCTGTGATAATATCCTCCAACCTTTATTTATTTTAATTCAAGTTTAAATTATCCCACACTGACAATGGTCATCGAATCATTGCATCTCCAATTGGGTTGGATAGCTGGGTTCGCAGTGTCAGGGACCATCTTAAATTCAGATCATAAACCTTGCACTTGTTTTTCAGCCAAAAGGATAAGATTATAGTGCATATACATGAATTCTGTCTTGTTGCTGGTAAAATAGCACGAGCTCAAACAAAGTTCATCAACAACCCATCCCACCTCTCTTTTAAATAATAGGATGACAGGGAGATGTCAAAGAGCAGGCTGCAAGGACCTTTATTTCCCATTTTTGTAGGAATTATCCATGAGCTAGTATGACAGAAGTTAATCATTTAAATATTGCTTCAAAACGTATTCCATGCAGAATCCGAACCACAAGAGGTTGCAACTGGGAACACTCAGCTGTGAAACTGGGAAAACAGCAGCCAATCAGTGCTTTGTCCAATCAAAGTCAATGAGGCCTATGTGGAAGGCACAAGCCATTCCCCATTGCCTCACAGTATTCCTATATGATAGAGCAGCTGCACCTGCTATGTGCAAATCTCAGGCTTCTGATTGGTTGGCAGGATCCTGTTATACTGCTGTTTAGATTATCCTCCCCCTCTTCTGCTGTACCAGCTCCTGACAACCTCTACATTCAAAGGTTAGGCCCTACTAAAAGGGAAATATTATCAGCCTGCACTGGGGCCACCAATCCATATGGAATGGTTTATTACAGTATAATCTCAACACTGGCAGCATATACATGAGTATAAAGCACTGAACAGGAATTGACAGGCCTCCAAAAACAACATGCAAACAGTTCAACAAAGCTTAAGCTAAACAATTGTCTTTTTGTACATGACTTTTTTTTTTAATACAATAAAAAATAAGATTCGTACTTCAGTAAAAACCAGAACATCCAGTATTTTTTGATTTGATTTGTAGCAAAACAAATCCCCAACAACAAAATACAAAATTAAAAAAAAAAATAAAATAAAACACAACCCAAAGCACAAGAGGACATGAAGTTTAAAGCAGCCAGAGTGACTGGGTCTTCTACTGCAGGCAACAGCTCTGAATGAGCACTGGATCCTCCTCGTTCTTCTCCCAGGGAAGCGAGTATGATCCACAGAGAGTGTGCTCCCAACCTGGGCTGCCACTGGTGTCCACTGGAAGCTTTAAACACACAAGCGACACAAAATGCTGGAGACAGGTATAAAAAAAAAAAAGGAAGGAATGGCATTTAGAGGGAAGGTAAAATCGAAGTTGAGGAAGTAGCATGCTGCTAAAATGTTCTCTTGCATTACTCGCCCAGTCGCGTTCTCCTGCACGCAACAGAGGCAGAGAAGTACCCGCTCACTCACTCTAGAAGGTGGCAAAGGAGCTGGGAAGAAGGGGTTAAAGAAGGGAGAGGCAGGAGGAAAGAAGCAGAGGCTGATCAGGTGACCACAGGATACACACAGTCTAATATGTTGTATGCTTAGATATCAGCCAAAGGGACTCGTAAGAAGTTTTAAAAGTCTTGATATTGCTCAGTCTCTGTTCAGCTCTATCTCCCCTCCACCAGTGAGGGCAGGGTCAGATGGAAGAGGGGGCATTTGCCCCCTACCCAGGCTCACAGGTAGAGTTCCTTAGCTTTGATATGCTCTAGCTGTTGCCGTAATTGTCTGAAGGAAGGTCGGAGACAGGTATCCAAGTTCCAGCAGTGTTTCATCACATCGTACACAACAGGGGGACAACTGTCAGGGGCATCCATCTTGTAGCCTTTCTCCACTCGTGGAACTACATCCTTTAGGGCCTAAAATAAATAAATAAATAAATAAATCACTTTTTTTTTCTTCAAAAATGCAATTCTCAAACATGTATCTAACAAAAGACTAACCCTTTACTTCTAGGTTGCTGATGACTCTTCTCCCCCCAATACCTTAACTAGGATGGGATTGTATTCTTTAGTTCTAATTTGCCTTTATGTTATCTGGAACTGGAATGTCAGACTCCCTCTACATGTACCAGTTTCTCTGGCTAAGAATACATCTATTCTGTAATAGAAAATAATAGCACCTTTCATTTATATGTGGTGTCTGACTGCCTGAGATTTCACTGTGAGGAACCATTCACTGAAAGTGATGATTCAGAGGCACCAAAATAAATTACTGTGAATCCGGAAGAGGTGCTGAAGCAAAGTGATAACCTACACAGTAGGAAATCACTGGGAATCGACTGTATTTAACCTTCATGAGAAACTCATCAGGAAATTAAAGTCCTAGGACAAAAGGCAATATCTTACTGTGAACTGGTAACAAGTTAGGAGCTGGCGACATTTTACCCTTCCCCTCTTTAGACCCTCTTTCCTATCATTAAATGGAATTCCTCCCCTTTCCTTCAGTTTCCTCCTTCTCTCTTGCTTTCCTTTCCTCCTCACCTCACTGTCTCTTATTCTAATTTAAATTGATTTTGTAAACTAGCCCAAACGTCCAGCTGTAGGGTGGTGTATCAAACCTTAAATAAACTTGAAACTAGATAGTACTATTAAGTGTTCAGTATTCTTAATAGAAAGAGGTAAATTGTGGAATGGCTCGGGGATCTGTACTGGGAATAGTGTTGTGTAAAATATTTATTTTTGTCCAAGTATTTTTATTTATTTATTCATAAGATACATAGCAATTACAACAACACTAAAATAAGAAAAGGGACCTAGTGTAACAGTAAGATTATATTATGCAAGGTGGAAGAGATTCCTTGTTTAAAATATTTATTACTGATCGGAAAAAGGGAGCAACATAAGTACATAAGTACATAAGTAGTGCCATACTGGGAAAGACCAAAGGTCCATCTAGCCCAGCATCCTGTCACCGACAGTGGCCAATCCAGGTCAAGGGCACCTGGCACGCTCCCCAAACGTAAAAACATTCCAGACAAGTTATACCTAAAAATGCGGAATTTTTCCAAGTCCATTTAATAGCGGTCTATGGACTTGTCCTTTAGGAATCTATCTAACCCCTTTTTAAACTCCGTCAAGCTAACCGCCCGTACCACGTTCCCCGGCAACGAATTCCAGAGTCTAATTACACGTTGGGTGAAGAAAACTTTTCTCCGATTCGTTTTAAATTTACCACACTGTAGCTTCAACTCATGCCCTCTAGTCCTAGTATTTTTGGATAGCGTGAACAGTCGCTTCACATCCACCCGATCCATTCCACTCATTATTTTATACACTTCTATCATATCTCCCCTCAGCCGTCTCTTCTCCAAGCTGAAAAGCCCTAGCCTTCTCAGCCTCTCTTCATAGGAAAGTCGTCCCATCCCCACTATCATTTTCGTCGCCCTTCGCTGTACCTTTTCCAATTCTACTATATCTTTTTTGAGATACGGAGACCAGTACTGAACACAATACTCCAGGTGCGCACTACATTTGCAGATGACACCTTCACATCCCACTTTGGACAGGCAATCCTGCTATACTGTAGCATTATCAAATGTAGTGTAGTACCCAATTTGATTTTATTTATTTTAAAACTTATAACTTAAAAAAACAAAAAAATGAATAATTTCTATAGTGCTACTAGACATACGCAGTGCTGTACACACTATACACAGGTACTTTCTCTGTCCCTAGTGAGCTCACAATCTAAGGTGCTGATGACCAGAAGTAAACGTGGGAGCTAGAGGCCATTGGTACTTCCAGGCTCCCCCCCCCCCCAAAGGCACAGGGGCCTGGAGGTTCACCAGACCCCCTATCTCCAAAAACGTAAGTCCCCCAACCACAATTTCAAAACATCTGGTGGTCCAGTGGGACCCTTAAAAGACCCCCCCCCCCCCGCAGACTAGCCAAGCCCCCCCAAACCTCGAACAGGTTACTAGTGCCACTTAAAAATGGAACAGCCCTGCCCAGTGCATCCTGGGATGCACTGAGCAGGGCTTAATTTCCAAGTTCAGCCCTGCCCAGTGCATCCCAGGATGCACCAGGCTGGGTGCAACCAATTTGAAGTGGCTCCCATAGGAGGAGAGAAGGAGCATTAGTCCCTCCCTGCTCAAGGCATTGGGGAGGGGGGGGGGTGTTGGCTAGTGGGTGGGTATCTGTTAAGAGTGACCACCAGGTGTTTTGAAATTGTGGTTGACGGGCTTATGTTTTTTTAGGTGTAGGGGGTGTGTGGAGGTCCACCAGACCCACCAGGCTTCAGGTTTGACGGGTCTGGGCTTTCTTTTTTTGATAGCCAGGACCTGTCAAACCTCTTCTGCGAGAGGTCTCGCTCAGGCACAATCCTCAAGCAGAACTCCCCCTATGATCAGCGCAAATAACGCACATAAATTTGTATGTTATTAGTGCTCTTCATTGGGAAGTTAATTCCCTGTGCTGTTCCGGCGGTATTTTTCCCTGTGGTAACAGCACGGGGAACTAATCATCGGTACCTAAGTTTTTGTACCTGGAACAATACAGAGTTAAGTGACTTGCCCAAGGTAACAAGGAGTTGCAGTGGGAATCAAACCCTGGTCATCAGATCAAAGCCTGCCACACTAACCATTAGGCTATTCCTCCACAAGATATATAGACCTCAACATGCTCTGACAGGATTAATTTGCACATACTGCATACTGTATATACTCATCTATAACATGCTTTATCTAAAAATTCTAGGTAAAGTACTAAAAACATACCCAATAAAATTAAAAAGAAACAAAAACAGAACATCATGAGATAACAAAAAGGGCCCTGTTTACTAAGGTTCGCTAGCATTTTTTCCGTGCGCTAAACACTAGAGACGCCCATATATTCCTACGGGCATCTCTAGCATTAGCATGTGCTAATTTTTAGTGCAGGCTAAAAACGTTAGTACACCTATAGTACAGCTTAGTAAACAGGGCCCAAAGCTACTGTTAATGTCATCCACCTAGGAAAACAATTAAGTACCATCAAAAGCTTGCTGGAATAAAAATGTTTTAAGGGATTTCTTGAAAACCTCTAAGCTTTTAATAATCTCTTGTTGGCAGGTTAAGCTGTTCCATAATCTCGGGCTGGCAATGTAAAAATAAATAAATAAAGTTCCTATATTCATCCAATTTAAGTGAAAGGAAGGAACATAGTTGGTCTTGTGTTGCTGATCTAAGGAACCTAGTTGGTTGGTATGTATGCAAACTCAAGGCAATAAAAAAACACTGTGCATTGTTACTGACAATTTTGAAAATTAAAAAAAAATAGAATCTTGTAGTGAGTGCTCCATTCAATATGCAACCAATGAAGCTGAATTAAAACAAGTGAAAGCGTGTGATATGCTCAAATTTAGAGATGCCTACTTTAACACTGGCAGTAGGGTACTTTTTATCCCTGTAATTCCTATTTTGTTAGGATCAAAAGAAAGAAAAAGTTCCACAGACTGGATGTGGATGTTTCTTTCATAGAGCAAGCTTGCGCTCTTTCACAGACCAGTATGAGTGGGGCCAGTTTACTTCTCTGTGCATGAGGCCTTGGAAATGAAAAGTGAGAAGCACAATGGAATTATTGATGTGAAGATCTGAAACCACTTTTGGTTAGAATTTTGGGTGAGTTTAAGGCGCTACTGAATGAGGCATGAGACGGGTGCTTACAGCCTGCTCACACTTCTAGTTGATGTTAATGATATTAAGAGCAGAACTTTCCAAACACAGCTATTTCAGCTCTGTTAATTCTACAGGATCAAAAGGAAGTTTCATGAACTGGGCCAGAACCATGCTGAGATCCCACAGAACTGGCATTTTTTTTTACTTTAAGTGGGGGCTTTGTGTTCCATAAGCCTTTGATGAACTTGGCCACAAATGGGTGCAGCAATACAGAGCTTCCTTTCAATTGAGAATAGTATGCTGCTTCCAGATTTAAAAAAGGTACAATACATACTGAAGCAGATTTTAGGGAAGTAAGAAAAAGGGTTCACATTTTCCTGAATACGTGATTCAGAGAATCACCTCCACTTGAAGCATTAACAACAAATAGATGTTTAGATCTGATATGTCTAAGTTCAGTCCTCAAGGTCCACAAACAAGTCAGATTTTCAGGCTACCCCTAATGAATATGCATGTTAGGGCTCTACATACAATGGAGGCAGTGGGCATGCAAATTGTTCTCTTGCATAATCATAAGGGTATATAAGTACATAAGTGAGAGGTCACGTGATGCTGTGAGAGAGCCAGACGTGCAGAGCTAGCTCTCCGAGGCCCCAACCCGAAAATCGAACTTTATAACTCTAAACGAGACAACTCGGGTGCAAATCTTGATAACAGAAAGAGTGAGGAGTGAATGGAAAAATATTTGGAGAGCTCCCCGAGCGGAATGGTAGGCAAGGGAGTGAAACGCGAGAAGGAGAAAACGAAAGCGCTGGGAGCGAAAATGGAGGAGAAAAAGCAACAGGAGGGGCCGGTTTTCTCCGAGGAACAAGTCTCACAAATAACAGCTGCAGTTGAGAAAGCGCTGGAGCCGCAAATCAATCGCTTAGAAGAGAGAATAGTAAGCATCGAAACACTACTTACCGACATTAATAGAAGAGCAGGAGAACTAGAGAATCGGGTCTCCGCGCTAGAGGACACGGGCCCAGCAACAGCAACGGCAGTGGAACAGCTTCAAAAGAAAGTGAACAGGATGGAGGAGAAAATGGACGACCTAGAAAACAGGTCCCGCCGAGCGAATCTCCGAATCATAGGACTCCCAGAGGAAATAGGAGAAAGGGATCTCTCGACAATACTAGAGAAGTGGCTGGCTGAAGAACTGGCCTTATCGGACACATTCGGGCCCTTGTGCCTAGAAAGAGCGCACCGCGTGGGGAGGCTTCAAGATGGCCGCCGAACACCAAGAGCGGTATTAATAAAAGTCCACAATTATACCCACAAGGTAGAAATCCTCAGGGGATATCGCATGAAACGCGACACACTACAATACAAAGGGCATAAAATTCTAATATTCCAGGACTACTCAATGATGCTCCAGGAACAACGGAAACAGTTTACTCCTCTGTGCAAGAAGCTTCACGACCATAACATAAAATTTTTGCTGCTATATCCAGCGATTCTCAAAATCCATCACAATAATCAGTGGAAATCGTTTACCGCCACGGAGGCTGCACAAGAGTATGTGGCACAATTATTGGATAAGTGAAACAGTTATCATCCAATGCTGAGACTGGTAATGTGGTTTGATTGATAATGCAAAATGAGTAGAAAATGCACAGAGTTTATCGTTCACTGTTAAACAAGATAGCTGGAAATGTTATAAATAACTGTCTTGAGGGAGTTAATGATACCTTATAAGATAGGGTTGGGACCGATGGCATTG
This sequence comes from Microcaecilia unicolor, assembly GCF_901765095.1. Taxonomy (NCBI): domain Eukaryota; kingdom Metazoa; phylum Chordata; class Amphibia; order Gymnophiona; family Siphonopidae; genus Microcaecilia; species Microcaecilia unicolor. Next base: position 656,255,438 of record NC_044031.1, on the reverse strand, counting down.
AACATGACCTGGGTATCTGACTCATTAGTGGGTCGGATGCATGTAAAGGGCAAAGAAGGGAAGGGGAAGGGGAAGATAGGGGAGGGGGAGGGAAGGGGGGGAGGGGAAGGCAATAGGGGGGAAAAACCTAATATAGTCTGGAGAGAGAGAAGAGATGGACGAATAAATAGTAACGGGAAATGGGGGATAACAAATAAATATACTGGCATGGATAACCTGGACTGCTCTGGGGTGGGGCTGGGCGCCCTAGGGTCGAGATGTAAGGTATTACACCTAGAAGAATATTGGCCCATAGATAATGGTTAAACAAAAAGGTAGATGTGTACGACTGATATCTTGGAATGTTTGTGGCATTACTTCGCCAGCTAAGAGAACAAAAATCTTGCAAGCTCTGAAAAGGCAACAGGCAGACATTGTTTGCCTCCAAGAAACGAGGCTCTCATCAGAGGAACACAAAAAATTAATACGTTATTGGGTAGGGGAAGTGTATGATTCTCCTGCTGATGGGCGCAGAGGGGGAGTGGCCATTCTGTTTAGTAAATCCCTACAATACAAGGCTAAGTTACTTTTTAAAGATGTAAAGGGCCGATTCGTGGGGCTTCAGGTAAACGTGCAGGGACGAGAGTTTTTGTTGGTGGCCCTATATGGCCCAGTAGGGAACAAGACAGAGCTGTTTGCACATCTATTGAGGGAATGCCAGAAATATCCAAACCTGCAACTGGTACTGGCTGGAGATATGAACGCGGTGATGGATCCAGCATTGGACCGCACAGGGCAGGGGTCCCATGGGCCCACACACTCACCTACTGAATTAGAATTGTTCACCACAGCGTTGGGGGTGGTGGACCCTTGGAGACTCCTCCATTCGGAGGAGCTGGACTTTACACACATTTCCAGGGCACATAAAACACAATCTCGACTGGATTATATTTTTGTGACGCAGCACATTCTCCAACATATATCTGAAGCCACAATAGGGCCCGAGGGGATCTCCGACCACGTGATGATATGGGTGGATTTACGGGCGCCCCACTACTTCCAGGGAACACCGCATTGGAGGTTCCCAACTTACCTATCATCCTCAAGGGAGTTTGTCACTTACCTACAGGCTAAATGGCAAGAGTATGAGTCCACGAATAGCCAACATATAGAAGACCCCGTACTGTTCTGGTCAACTGCAAAAGCAGTAATCAGAGGGAATGTAATATCGTATGTTAGTGGGAGAAACCGTAGAATAACTGCCAAAATAGTGGAACTGGAAAACAAATTGAGAGCACTAAAAAAGAGATATACAAGACAGCCCACACAGAGCACATATGAAACATTGATAGCCACTAGAGTGGCACTCAATAGTCTCATACATGAGAGAACAACTAGAGCACTCATGTACCAGAAATATAGATTTTTTAGATTTGGGGAAAAAACTGGGGGAATGATGGCACGCCTAGCTAAAAGAATGCGGAGACCTCACTACATATCAGTGGTGAAGGATGAGCATGGTACTCCCATTACAGATCTCACAGAGATTGCTAGGATTTTTAGGAATCATTTTGAAAAAACATATGCACCAGAGACCTCACAAAGATCAGAAGCAGAAATGAAGAAGTATATAGAAAAATCTGGCATGTTACACTTGTCGGAAGAAACGGCAGAGGCATTAAACGCACCAATCTCCATTAGGGAGATTCAGAGGGCCATCAAAGCATTAAAATACTCCTCAGCCCCTGGGCCAGACGGCTACACGGGAGAATTTTATAAGATCTTACAGAACCAGATTACTGGTCCCTTATTAGATTATTATACAACAGTAGTAGAAGAAAAGAAATTCCCTCAACACACCAACACAGCGCTGATTAGCCTTATACCCAAACCAGGGAAGGATCATATGCACCCGGGTTCTTACCGACCAATCTCATTGATCGATGTGGATATAAAGATTTTGTCCAAAATCTTATCGGAGAGATTGTCACCGATGATACCCCGGGTGATACATGGAGATCAGACGGGGTTCGTGAAGGGAAGGCAGTCTGTCATCAACGTTAGGAGACTAATAGCGGCATTACTACATGGAGGGGCCGGCCGTAACCCATATATGATTGTGAGTTTAGATGCAGAAAAGGCATTTGATAGGGTGGGCTGGCCTTTCCTGTTCACAACCTTGCGGAGGGTGGGACTGCATGGGTGGTATCTGGATGCTATACAGGCTATGTATTCTACGCCCCAGGCTCGAGTGTTAGTAAATGGAGTGCAGACAGATTCCTTTCCCATTGGCCGAGGGACCAGACAGGGCTGCCCCCTGTCTCCTGTGCTGTTCCTTTTAGTATTGGAGCCACTACTATGCATGATTCGCGCAGATGAGGATGTAGGGGGAGTGTGCCTGAATGATAGTAAACTTAAAGTGCTCGCATATGCGGATGACCTCCTTATCCTCTTAAGTAAACCACAGAGCTCCTTACCCAGGCTGCTACAAGTGATAGAGGAATATGGTACCCTTTCGGGGTACAAATTGAACCTCCTCAAATCCTTGGCAATGCCAATACAAGAGGAGACTCAATTGACATGGAGGGGGGCATTTCCACTAACATGGGCTAGAGAACAAATTACTTATCTAGGGGTGACCATTACTGTTGATCCTATGAAATTATATGAGAAAAATGTAACACCATTACTTATGGAAACAAAAAGATTGTTGGGTCTTTGGGGCGGGGTCCCCTTGGCGCTGGTAGGACGCATTTCACTATTTAACATGATGTTAGCGCCTCGTTGGCTGTATTTGTTTCAAATGCTACCACTGGCGCTGAGGAGAAAAGAAGAAAGAATATTACACAACGCCTTGCAAGGATTCTTATGGAGAGGACGGAAACCAAGATTGCCAATCACTAGTTTACAAAAACCCAAAGAACAAGGAGGTATGGGACTAGCCAATATTAAATATTTATCAGTAGCATGTGCCATGAGACACATACGAGATTGGATCGCAGAGACCAATGACTTTTCGGACAGAACAGTGGAGGGTGCTTTGATGCCATCTGCACATCTCAGTTGGCTATTGCACACAATGCCTGGAAGACGGGTTCAGGGCATAAGGAACAATCCAATGCTGCGGTCATCCAGAGCGGCCTGGAGATGGCTCTGCCGGAGGCATGGATTTTCTGCAGCGAGCACCCCATATCTGCCCCTCAACCACAATCCAGACTTTATAGCAGGTACCGAGTCGAGAGGGTTTCGGCACTGGACAATACAGGGGATAAAATATATAAGCCAATTGATAACAGAGGAAGGAACTATCAAACCCTTTACCGAACTTAGACAGTCATTTGGATTAAAGCACACTGACTGGCTTGCATACTTACAGATAAAACACTACATTACCTCCTTGGGGTGGTCTAATCTGACTGAGGATGTGCGGGATGTGTTGAGCGAAGCACTCACCCTAAACGCTAGCACTGCAGTGCCATTGCGCTTTCACCACAGATACCTTAAGGATACGACCGAAGAAATAAACTTCAAGAAACTCATAGATCAATGGACAGAGGATTTACAAATTACCATAACAGAGGATAGATTTCGTCAGCACTTCACATCCATTCAAAGGAGAGAGACATTTCCAAGATACTGGGAATTACAGTATAAGTTTGCCTTAAGACTTCACATATCGCCAAGGAGGGCATACAGAGCGAGGTTGGATACAAAAGGAGCCTGCCCTAAATGCGCGCAGGGCCTGGCCACCTTAGCACACATGTTTTGGCAGTGCCCAGACATCACCAGCTTTTGGACACAGATCATCCTAACCGCATCTCGGCTCTGGAAGAAACCTGTTCCAATTTCAGAGTTGATTCTATTTGAGGACTTTCAGCTGGAGGATAGACCCCCAGCAGGCTTGCTACAATTCTTACGCAAGTCAGTATTGATGGGGAAGAAAGTGATTCTATTGTATTGGAGAGAGGTGCATGGACCCTCGGTGTCAGTGTGGAGAACACACATGATAGACCTGGTACGATTGGAGAGATGTAGCTTGCAAAAGGCCTCATTTGCCGAGCAACGACAGTTTAAATATACGTGGCAGCGTTTTTTGATGACACTCCATCCAGTGGCACGCAAACGACTAACTTTCTCACCGGACTAGACTCATGATAAAGGTTATCAGAAATGGGAAGGGGGGAGGGAAGGGGAAGGGGAACTGGGTGGGGGGGGAAATTGTTGTAAATGATGACATGAATCTGCAGTATTTGTATTTGTTTCTTTTCTGGTTCAATAAAATGTTTTAAATATAAGTACATAAGTATTGCCATACTGGAAAAGACCGAAGGTCCATCAAGCCAGCATCCTGTTTCCAACAGTGGCCAATCCAGGTCACATGTATCTGGTAAGATCCCAAAACAGTACAAAACATTTTATGCTGATTATCCCAGAAATAAGCAGAGGATTTTCCCCAAGTCGATTTTAATAATGGTCTATGGATTTTTCCTTTAGGAAGCCATCCAAACCTTTTTTAAACCCCACTAAGCTAACCGCCTTTACCACATTCTCTGGCAACGAATTCCAGAGTTTAATTAAACATTGAGTGAAGAAACGTTTTCTCCAATTCGTTTTAAATTTACTACTTTATAGCTTCATTGCATGCCCCCTAGTCCTAGTATTTTTGGAAAAAGTAAACAATTGATTCACGTCTACCCGTTCCATTCTACTCATTATTTTATAGACCTCTATAATAATCTCCCCTCAGCCATCTTTCTCCAAGCTGAAGGTCCCTACTGCTTTCGCCTTTCCTCACAACGAAGTCATCCCATCCCCTGGAGAGCCTGAAAATCCAGCCTATTTGTGATCCTTGAGTAATTAACTTGAATAAGCCTGGTTTAGATACAGAACTTTCCCTTGATCTCTGATAATGGCAAATTAAGGGGGGGGGGGGGTATATGAAATACCTTGAAATAAATAAATAAACAAGGGAACTCTGGCATATGGGTATACTGATGAACAGCTAGTACAGTCAAGAAAACTAGAATTGAAGTGGCCAGGATTCCCTGGGCTTTGAATGTTTCATATTCTGTAAAGTTCTTGGTATTAGAGGAATAAGGGGGATAAACATCCTTGTTTTTGTTCCACATGACTAAGCCACTGCAGCCTAGCACTGGATGCTTTCCTCAATATATACCGAAAGCATCTAACACTAGGCTACAGTGATTTAGTCTTCTGGGGTGGATACAAGGCTGCTTCTTTTAAACTCTGAAATTTATTGCCAAAGAATGTTGTCAAGGCATCTAGTATGGCTGGGTTTAAAGGAGGTTTGAACAAATTATTTGTGGACAAGTCCATTAGCTAGACTGACTCGGGGGGAAAAGCCACAGCAACAAGGAATGGATTTACTGTTTGGGATCTGTGGGGCATTTCTTAATGATCTGGACTGGCATTTTGGGCTTCATGGACCCTTTGGTTTGATCCAGAACGGTATGATGAAAGATGTTTTCTATTATCTCCTGATAATAGACTATTCAAGAGACAATGGCTGGGCTCATCTGTGGGGAAATTCTGCACTCTTGGAAGGTACGGCTGACACAGGCTGAGCTCATTTGTGGGGACATTTTGCATTCATGGAAGGTACAGTTGAGATACACATTCTATGAGAAACAGCCCAGCTTCAGATCGTCAGTGTTTCCTAACAGAGAACCTAAGATCCAGTTCCAATTTGGTTTTTTTAAACCTAAGTCCATCCTGAAAGGCTCCCAACAAAATTAAATAGTCATGAGGAAAAAAATAATCCCCTATTGCTGATTAGAAACTGACTAAAAAATGGGAAACAGAGTAGGACTAATGGTCAGTTATCCAAATGGAAAAAAAGTTACCAGTGGAGTATCTCAATGGTCTATACTGTGACCTGTGCTGTTTAACATATTCATAAGTGACTTCGGGAAAAGCATAAGTGACCAAATCTTCAGATACTACTTTATTTGATCTTTAAAAACAGAGTACCATGAGACTCGGAGACAAAACATCTAAGTAGAAAATTAAAATTAATTTGGACAAGTGCAAAGTGATGTTTCTGCTGATCTTCGGACACAGATACTGCTATTTCTACAACCTTAATTGCTACGGTGGCACTTGTCCCTGATAAAGACTGGTTGATGAAAATGTACTTCAAAAAGAGGAAAAAGTTATTTTGGGGATTCAAGATCAGAATTTTTCCTGTTGTTTCTTGGGATACAAAGAAAAACCATAAGCAATTTATACCTGAGACCAGGTGTTCTTCAGATTGATGCTACTTTCTTTTTTAAGATATCCCTGCAAATGCATCATAAGATAGCAATCTATGAAGTACGTTTTCTTTGAACCTTCCCACCTCACAGCTTTTCTGGTAACTAAGAGACCATTAGGACAACCTCTGCCAATTGTGGTGGACTCTGATGGAAAATAGTATTCACAGAATGTCATTCCCCCAATCCAAACTAGTGTATTATTGCTCAAACACACTTCTTGAGAATTATTTTTCAATCCCCCCCCCCCCCCCCCCCGAACAACTTAGTACAGTAACAAGTAACCCTGCTCCCACCCACCACCCCTTTCTCAGCCCTACACATTCATTCATGTATACAGGTTAATAATTTCCTGTACCAAAGCCCAACAGTATTTATACTGAGCAATGTGAAATAAAAGGTTCCCACATAGCTTCCCACTTGTGTTTCAAGTGTCGACGCTCTGCTAAGAGCCGCTCCATTTCACAGATATACCACAATTTGGCCACTTTGTTAGTGGAGGCACTGAGTTCTGCTTCCAATGAGCAGCCACTATTACACGAGCAGCGCTCATGGCGTATCGAACCAAAACGGCATGGGCAAGTGGTAGGCCCAGAAATTTTTTAGGAAAAAGAAATTAGACTTGTGCCCAAGGCAGAGCTAACCCCAGCCATCATTGTAATCTACTATGTACTGCTTTTCAAAAGGCTCTTACTTTTATACAAGACCACCACATGTCCCATTGTGTCAACTTCTCCACATTCCTTCCAACAGATACCCGACTGCGCTGGGTAAATGCGTCGAAGTCAGGCAGGTGTTAGGTACCAACGAAATAGTACTTTAACAGCATTTTCCCTAAGAGGCACATGAAGAGACACCTTCATCGAGGCCCTTTCTATAGTCTCCCACTCATCCTCCCATAGCTCCAAGCCCAGTTCACGGCTCCAGTTTCTCCTATGGAGGGTGTATAACAGGTATTTTGAGCAAATATGCTTATAAAGACAAGTTATCAAGCCTCTCGTGGACCTGGAGTCCTCACATAAGTCCTCCAAGAATGAATCCTCCCTTGTTACCAGCGGACAGATGATTTTCCCCCTCAGGAAATGCGAGATCTGGAGATAAGCATACCTATCGTGTACAATAAATGGATATTCCTCTTTCAAAAGACAGAATGTTTGCAGAGACTCCTCATTGAACATCTGACCCCAGGTCCTCAAGCCCTCCCTGTACCATCTAGAAAACACACCCTGCACATTCCCTGGCGGGAAAGAGGATTGTATGCTATAGGCGACGGATGAGATAAGTTACTCTACAGGCATGTATAAAAAGGGTATCCCAGTAATAAAAGGTAGTGTAAATCAACGGGCACACCCTGACCCCAGAGGCCTATACTTTCGGGGGAGCCATACTAACGCACCTAATGGCCTTCTACCCAAAGAAAATTGTTCCAACTGTACCCACAATTTGTGCGGCAATGCATGAAACCACTCTATGGCTGCACCCCTGAGCTGCCCTGTAGTACCAATAGATGTTAGGGACTCCCATCCCACCCTTCTTCCTATCTTGATATAGGAATGACCGAGGGAGATGCGGACATTTTCCTGCCCATATGAAACGCATTATGCGATCTTGCAAAGCAGATAAGAGTCCTCCTTGGTAACTGCAACAGGAGTATCTGGAATAAGTACAGAAGATGGGGTAAGATATTCATTTTAATCATGGCTATTCTACCAAACCAGGACAGAGTCAAATCCTCCCATTGCTCCAAGTCTCGAACTATTGCTCTAATCACTCCTGGATAGTTTGTGTAATACAACTCTGAAAAACACGGGGTCAACCAAACTCCCAAGTAACGAATTCCTTTCACTGCCCATCAGAATGAGAATGAGTCCTGCAGAGTACTCACTAACCCTGGTGGCAAAGTGACATTCAAAGCCTCTGACTTAGCCATGTTGATTTTAAATCCAGATACCACTGCATAATCATCCACTTGCGCAGAAGATTAGGGAATGAGGTAACCGGATGGGTTACAGTTAACAACACATCATCGGCAAAGAGTGCCATCTTATGCTCTCTCTCCTCTATTTGCACTCCTGAGATATCTGGGTTTGCTCGTACATTTGCTGCAAAAGGCTCCATTACCACTGGAAAAAAGCAACGGGGATAGTGGGCACCACTGACGAGTACCTCTGTGTAATGTAAACATCTCAGAGTTCCCCCCATTAATTCGCACACAAGCCTTAGGAGAGCTATAAAAGGCCCTAATCCACCCACAAAATAGAGGCCCTATCCCAAATTCTTCCAGAACCCGATACAAAAAAGGCCTTTTCTGCGTCCAGACCAAGAAGACACATCAGCATCCTGTCTCTTCTGGTCAAATACATTAAGTCCACCACTCGCCTGATGTTATCCATGGCCTGCCTCTGTGGCACAAAATCAACCTGGTCTGGGTGTATAAGAGTTGGCAAAATGGCTGTTAGACGATTTGCTAAGACCTTTTGCAGAATTTTAACTTCAGCATTCAAGATGGATATAGGGCGATATGAGGCACACTCTGTTTGATCCTTATCTGGTTTTGGAATTACCGCAATCCAGGCCTCCATCATTGAAGATGGTAAAAGCCCTCCAGTTCTAATCTGATTGAGTAAATCCGTAAGCACTGGCACAAGGTCAAGCACAAATTTCTTATAAAACTCATTAGAAAGACCGTCCAGGCCAGGTGACTTGTGAGAGGGCAACTCCTTAATAACATTTTGAATCTCCACTGGTGTTATCATTTTATCTAGTTCAGCTACCTGGACTGGGTTAAGTGCTGGTAAGTTGCTAGCTGTCAAATACTTATTTATAGCTTCCGGAGCGGGACAGATCTCCTGTAAATATAATGTCTGATAGAATTGCTTAAACTGCTTACGTATCTGGGTGGTTGTGTTAAGCAGGCCCCCCTTACCATCTGGAATTCTCACAATTGTGTGGTCCACCTTTTGTTTATGCAACCTTATGGCGAGAGTACGCCCTGCTTTATTAGTAAATTCAAATGCACATACTTTCTGTCTAGCTTGCACCATGTTCAGATGTTCTGAGTAAATGGCATCTAGCTGGAGCCGCAATTCACGCAGCTCCTGCATTGTTTGGGGAGACTGTTTTGCCCTCCGGCTTGCTTCTAAACATTTAATTCTGTCCAGACACTTCACCAACTGCGCCTTCGGCGACAGGCCTGTCTGCTCGCTACTTGTAAGAAGTATCCTCTAGTTACTGCTTTCATGGCGCCCCAAACTGTACTTAAAGGGGGACCAGAGTCAATATTAATTTCCAGGTACTCCTTCAGCACTTTTCTATAACCCTCCACCATCCCCACATCTTGCAGGACACCCACATTCATGGTCCATCTTTTATCCTGGACCTCTGACCTAATAGACGGCAAGGTTGCCCATACCAAAATGTGATCTGATATGGTTATATTAACAATACCCGCCTCCGGGCCCATCTCAACCAATTTAGTATCTAGAAATATGTGGTCAATACGCGAATAGGAGTCATGGATGTGGGAGTAGTATGTGTAGTCCCTATCTCTTTGGTGTGTAAGTCGCCATATACCCAGGAGGCCTAAGGAGTGCACAAGGGAGCCCAAAGCAGATGACAACTTGGAGTCTCCGATGGATGATACCCTAGTGCGATCTCTCACATTGTCCATTACTGCTCTGAAATCCCACCCCACCCCCTTTATTAATGATCCCTGAGTAAATTCAGAGAGGGTATTACACACTTGGTTGTAGAAGCACTGTTGTTTCTCATTTGGGGCATAAATGGTCGCCACTGTAACATCTGTTTCATCAATGACTATATGAGCGTATAAGAACCTTCCTCCTAGGTCTTTCTTTACTTTAATAACCCTGGCATGTACCGAGTGAATCAATATCGCCACACCACCCCTCCTGGAGGATTCAGACGAGGCGAACCAAGCAAGTGGATAACTAGGATGAGTGAGAAGCCTCTCATGCATCTGACGAAGGTGTGTCTCCTGCAATAAGACAACATGCAGCTTAAGCTGCAATAGTTCTTTAAAGAGCTTTTGTCGTTTCTGTGGCATATTAAGGCCTTTGACATTGTAAGACAATACCTTTAAATCAACACTCATCAACAATCAGTATTTCGTATGATGCACATGGTAATGAAAAGTCCGGGGAACCCATTCCACTTCAACCATGTAGGCTTCTTGGTCTGCATTACAAGCATATTTATATCCTGCACCCCCCCCCCCCCCCCCCCCCCCGCAACATCTCTCCACCTCCCCCCCATCCCCCTTTTCTGTCTCACTACACCCACCAGACAGCGGACCTATGTCCCCTGAATGGGATTTCAAGGAAATGAACCACCCCACTTCAGACTCATATGTCCCCCACCACCTACTCATCCACCCTAACATCCAACAGCTACCATCCTCCCCCTACTCATCCTCACACCAAACACTTTGCTCTCCTTCCTCACACTTTCGCTTATGTAACACACCTAGCCAACTCCCCTGCACCCTCCCTCCCCAAGAATCCATTCTCACAGCCCATCACCTTACCAACCCTACATCCCATACACTGCCCTCTCATACTAAATACAAGCACAGTATACAACCTTCCCAAGAGAACAGTGACACAGGGCTCAGTCCTCCAAATGAATCAACGAATCTTCAGCAATGAATAGAGAAACTGTCCAATTCATGTCTCTGCCGCAGAAGGGGTGGTGTTTTGCACGGACTTCTCAGAAGATGCGGGCACTCTCTGCCATCTTTGAAGCTTGGCTCGCGTTGTAGGTGCCATCGTGTTTGGCGGAGCAGCCGCCGCCAAACCTGCTGCGTGCAACTCCCAGACACTCGCCAGTGACTGAGCTCGGTGTTTTGCACCCTTCAATGTAAATTGCAGCGAAAACGGGAATCCCCCATCTATATGTAATCTTCACCTTGTTTAATATCCAGTGCTGGTTTCAATGGTCTCCTCTGCTGCAGTGTATATTGAGAGAGGTCCTGATACACTGCTACCTTAGATCCGCTGAACTCCAAGTCCGGCATATTTTGTGCCCGGGTGACTACAAGTTCTTTCTCCGCAAATCTACTAACGCATACGACTATGTCCCGTGGCTTGTTATTGGTGTGTCGGCCCAGAGACCGATGTGCTCTCTCCAGTTCCATCGGGGCTGCTCCCGCTGCCGAGCCCAACAAAGTTGAACAATCACCTGTACTTCCTCAATCAGGCCACCTTCCGGGACCCCTCTAAACTGAAGGTTGTTCCAGTGGCCTCTGTTTTCCAAGTCATCCAATTTGTATGTTATCTCAGCACACTTTTTATCCAAATCACTTACGTTAGTAGTATGAGCATTACGCGTCTCAGCTTGTTCCTCCATTTTCGGTTCCACGTCCTCAGCCCTTCCCCCCAGCTCCTGGAGGTCAGAGTTTAGCGCCGCCATGCTTTCCAGGATATCCTCCTTAGACGTTTTAATCTCTCCTTGAATTCTGGTCAGAAACGTTCGCAGCTCAGTTGATATTCCCTTCTTTGATGGTGGTAACTGCGTTTCTGCCAAGGATAACGCTGAGTCCAAGTCAGATTGAGACAAGCGTTCCTGCGACACGTGGCGACTCACCGCCCTGTTCCCCGATCGTCCTGCCGTGCGCTCCAGGTCCTTCTTCTGTGAGGAGACGGATTTACTCATTTTCACAAATGTATTATGTTTATTACATTTCTATCCCACATTTTCCCACCCATTAGCAGGCTCAAAGTGGCTTACAAAATACCATAAAGGCCAACGCCAAGTTCGGTAGGGGTAAACATGTCCAAGACCGAGTTTATCGTCTTTACACCAAAACCCACTTCTCCTCTTCCTCCGCTCTCTATCTCAGTTGATGGCACCCTCATCCTCCCCGTCTCATCTGCCCGCAACCTCGGAGTCATCTTCGACTCCTCCCTCTCCTTCTCTGCGCATATCCAGCAGATAGCCAAGACCTGTCGCTTCTTTCTCTTTAACATCAGCAAAATTTGCCCTTTCCTCTCAGAGCACACCATCCGTACTCTCGTCCACGCTCTCATTACCTCTCGCCTTGACTACTGCAACCTACTCTTCACTGGCCTCCCACTTAGCCATCTATCCCCCCTTCAATCCGTTCAGAACTCTGCTGCACATCTTATATTCCGCCTGAACCGATATACTCATATCATCCCTCTCCTCAGGTCACTTCACTGGCTTCCGATCAGATACCGCATACAGTTCAAGCTTCTCCTTCTTACCTACAAATGCACTCAGTCTGCAGCCCCTCATTACCTCTCTACCCTCATTTCCCCTTACGTTCCCGCCCGTAACCTCCGCTCACAGGACAAATCCCTCCTCTTAGTACCTTTCTCCACCACCGCCAACTCCAGGCTCCGCTCATTCTGCCTTGCTTCACCCTATGCTTGGAATAAACTTCCTGAGCCCTTACGCCAAGCCCCCTCCCTACCCATCTTCAAATCTTTGCTCAAAGCCCACCTCTTCAATGTTGCTTTCGGCACCTAACCTTTATACCTTTCAGGAAATCTAGACTGCCCAAATTTGACTGACTGTACATTTGTCCTTTAGATTGTGAGCTCCTTTGAGCAGGGACTGTACTTCTATGTTAAATTGTACAGCGCTGCGTAACCCTAGTAGCGCTTTAGAAATGTCAAGTAATAGTAAACAAATATAGATTGAAATAGGAGTATGTCCATCCAAGCCTATTTCTACAAAATGTAGGTGTCGATCTCGTTGGATTTGCAAATAGTTGTGGCAGAGGGTCAGGACCTAAGCAACTAGGCTGCCATTTCATGCAGTGACATCACTTCCTCCTCTCCAGGGTATTTTAAAAAAGAATAGTTTGGATCATCATAACCTAATCCTAAATATAGGTAGCTAGTAAGATTGGTGTTTGTACTGATCATTTTTCAGCCACATGAGCAGCGTCTGAATAAGTTCATAAAGTCTGCCAGGAAAATATTTGTTCTTCCATAAAAGTTTTTCCTTTTTGGGGGTGGAATTTAGAGAAGTAGGGAATGGAGCAGATGCAGGGCCACCGAGGGGGTGGGGTGGGGTGGGGCAAGATTCCCTGGGCCCAGCCTCCAAAGGAACCTGGCGCCAGCAAGGCTTCCGGAAGCAGAGAGAGGGTTCTGCTCCCTCAGTCTGTCTCTCTCCTGCTCCTTTGTGTCCGGACCCGGGTGTTTGCGTTAACACGATAACCCGGGTCACGGCACACAGGTGCAGGAGTGTGACAGACTGAGGAAGGAGCAGACAAAGGAAGGTAGGGGGTGGTGGACCAAGTAGGGGGAGGCAGCGGCGGTCTTATCCCATCTCAGGCTCGTCTCTGTCTCCCAGCAGCTCTGAGTGGGTGTTGGGGTGATATATTAATGGAGCTATGGAAAAGTCTGTTCTCAGCAGCTTTAAGTTTATTTCAAAGAGAGGTCACGCATCTGGGCTGTGGCATAAAGAAATTTTAAAAAGTACGCAGAGAACATGTGAAGTAGTAGCTGCAAGGGAGTTCCCATACATGCCCAGAAAAACTAAGGGAACTAATCCATGTTGGTGCTGTTGGATGACAATGGATATCATCATCCTCACTTGTGAATGAAGAAAATATGTTTTTCACTTCATGCATAATTAAGTTGTGGAATTTGTTATTGGAGAATATGGTCAAGGCATCTAGCATTGTTCATTTTTAAAAAGCAGGAGAAAGTCTATGAACAATTATTAGCCACACAGACTTTGGGTAAATCATCGCTTAGTGCTGGAAGGGAGTAACAAGGATGGATCTTCTCTTTGAGAACCAACATTTATTTCCTTGTAACCTAGACATCTTACTATCAAATGGTGAAGGATCTTTGGACTGAACAAGCATAGCACATTGTATATTCTTACTGCTTATTTATTTATTACATTTGTATCCCGCGCTTTCCCGCTCATCGCAGGCTCAATGCGGCTTACATAGTAACAAGAGAATACAATCTGTAGTATCTGACTCAACAAAGGAGGTATGTGGTAGGACAAATGAACAAGGGTAAATGGGATAAAAGAGGTATGAGAGAAAGGATAGGGATAGATAAGGAAGTGGAGCGATGAAGAAGAGGTAGGGGAAGAGCAGGGGGAGGAATGCTGGCTTCGGCCTAACCCCTGGTAAGCCTTTCCTCAGCTGAGAGGTGCCCACCTCTACCACCGGCTGCCTTTCAGGTGCTGTGGAGGACTTGCAGCTCATCTGCATATCCTTACAGCCTTCTCCAGGGTGACACCCAGGTCCACCCCGATCCACTCAGGGCCTCCGCTCTAGGTGCCCAGCGCTCCCACCAGGTGCTGTGGAGGACTTGCAGCCCTTCTGCATTTCCTCACAGCTGTATCCGGGGTGACTCCAGTTCCACCCCGAGCTTCCCAGGGCCTTCTCTCCAAGTGCACAGAGTTTCCAGGTGCTTTTTGGCTAGGATCAGGCGACCCTCAGGGGGAGGAATGCTGGCTTCGGCCTAACCCCTGGTAAGCCTTTCCTCAGCTGAGAGGTGCCCACCTCTACCACTGGCTGCCTTTCAGGTGCTGTGGAGGACTTGCAGCTCATCTGCATATCCTTACAGCCTTCTCCGGGGTGACACCCAGGTCCACCCCGATCCACTCAGGGTCTCCGCTCTAGGTGCCGGGCATTTTTCTCTTTCTATCTAATCTTTTTCCAGTTGCTAAAGTACCTTAATCGTTTATGGCCCCTATTCACATTCTCTTCCTAGCTCTGTCCCTTCCTAATCTTTTCCCTCACCCCCTACCTCTCTCCGCTACAGGAACTCACTTCCCATCCATTGACTTCATCACCTCACCTTCTCTCCTACCCTCTTCCTCCCTCTTGGCTTTTAATCTCCGTCTCTTTCTTCCCTCCATTTTGCCTTCCCCATTCCACCTAAATACCTCTCGCCTTCGACGCCTTCGTGGCCACACCTCTCCTACTCTCCTCCGCTCTCTTTTACTCCTCTTACTCTCAGCTGGTGACATCAATCCCAATCCTGGCCCTCCTCACCAACTATTATCCAAACTCTACAGATCTCACCGTGACCTCTCTAACCTCATCTCTATTCCTCTACTCCCCTCCTCTTCTCTGCCCTTCTCTTGCGCCCTATGGAATGCCCGCTCTATCTGTAACAAACTCCCCTATATCCAGGACCTCTTTATCTCGCGTCACCTCCATCTGCTCGCCATAACAGAAACCTGGCTCTGCCCTGATGACTTTGCTTCAGTCGCAGCCCTGTGCCATGGCGGTTATCTATTTTCACATACTCCTCGCCCTGCTGGCCGTGGGGGCGGTGTTGGACTACTTCTCTCTCCCTCCTCCAGATTTCAACCCCTTCTTCCACCTCAATCTCACTGTTTTTCCTCCTCTGAAGTCCACTCTATCCGCCTTTTCTCTCCTCTGCCTCTTCGAATAGCGGTCATTTATCGTCCCCCTGATAAGTCCCTTTCATCTTTTCTCAGTGACTTTGACGCCTGGCTTGCCTTCTTCCATGATCCTTCCTCCCCCTCTCTCATCCTTGGTGACTTTAATATTCCTGCTAATGATCCTTCCAACTCTTATATTTCCAAGTTACTCGCTTTAACGTCGTCCTTTAATCTCCAACTATGCTCCACCTCCCCCACTCATCAAAATGGTCACTGTCTTGATCTCATCTTCTCCTCCAACTGTTCACCTTCTAGTTTCCTTGCCTCTGATCATCCCTCCTCTGATCACCATCTTATAACTTTCACACTTAAATCTCCTCCCTCCCAGTCCCGTCCTATCCTATCTAATTTATCTAGGAATCTTCATGATATTGACCCTTCATCTCTATCCTCCCATGTTTCAAACCTCCTCTCTACTGTGGCACCATCCACGTCTGTCAACGAGGCTGTTTCTTCTTACAACAATACTCTATCCTCTGCCTTAGACACTCTTGCACCTTTGATGACCCGCCCTGTAAGGCGTACAAAACCCCAACCTTGGCTGACTTCTAATATCCGCTACCTACGTTCCTGTACCCGCTCCGCCGAACGCCTCTGGCGGAAATCTCGGGCCCTTGCTGATTTCTTACACTTTAAGTTCATGCTGACCTCCTTCCAATCTGCTCTATGTGCCAAACAGGATTATTATATCCAACTGACCAACTCTCTTGGCTCTAATCCTCGACTTCTCTTCACCACATTGAACTCTCTCCTCAAGGTGCCCCCTCCCCCAACTCCCCCTTCATTATCTCCTCAGACCCTTGCTGAATTCTTTCACAACAAGGTTCAAAAGATAAACCTTGCTTTCTCTACCTCACCACCTCTCCCTCCACTAGTCCATTCCCCTCTCTCTCCTTCCCCTCATTCCCTTTCCTCCTTTCCTGAAGTTACTATTGAGGAAACTACACTTCTCCTTTCTTCCTCAAAATGTACCACCTGTTCCTCTGATCCCATTCCCACCCACCTTCTTAATGCCATCTCTCCTACTCTTATTCCTTTTATCTGTCACATTCTCAACCTCTCATTTTCCACTGCGACTGTCCCTGCTGCCTTTAAACATGCTGTGGTCACACCTCTCCATAAGAAACCTTCACTCGACCCTACTTGTCCCTCTAATTACCGACCCATCTCCCTCCTTCCTTTTCTCTCCAAATTACTTGAGCGTGCTGTTCACCACCGCTGCCTTGATTTTCTCTCCTCACATGCTATTCTTGACCCATTACAATCTGGTTTTCGCCCTCTCCACTCAACCGAAACTGCGCTTACTAAAGTCTCCAATGACCTATTACTGGCTAAATCCAGAGGTCAATATTCCATCCTCATTCTTCTTGATCTTTCCGCTGCTTTTGACACTGTCGATCACAGCATACTTCTTGATACCCTGTCCTCACTTGGATTCCAGGGCTCTGTCCTTTCCTGGTTCTCTTCCTACCTCTCCCTCCGCACCTTTAGTGTTCACTCTGGTGGATCCTCTTCTACTTCTATCCCTCTGCCTGTCGGCGTACCTCAGGGTTCTGTTCTTGGTCCCCTCCTCTTTTCTATCTACACTTCTTCCCTTGGTTCATTAATCTCATCCCATGGCTTTTCCTACCATCTCTATGCTGATGACTCCCAAATCTACCTTTCTACCCCTGATATCTCACCTTGCATCCAAACCAAAGTTTCAGCGTGCTTGTCTGACATTGCTGCCTGGATGTCTCAACGCCACCTGAAATTAAATATGACCAAAACCGAGCTTCTCATTTTCCCCCCCAAACCCACCTCCCCGCTCCCCCCGTTTTCTATTTCTGTTGATGGCTCTCTCATTCTCCCTGTCTCCTCGGCTCGAAACCTTGGGGTCATCTTTGACTCTTCTCTCTCCTTCTCTGCTCATATCCAGCAGACCGCCAAGACCTGTCGTTTCTTTCTTTACAACATCCGTAAAATCCGCCCCTTTCTTTCCGAGCACTCTACCAAAACCCTCATCCACACCCTTGTCACCTCTCGTTTAGACTACTGCAATCTGCTTCTTGCTGGCCTCCCACCTCTCCAGTCGGTTCAAAACTCTGCTGCCCGTCTCATCTTCCACCAGTGTCGCTTTACTCATACTACCCCTCTCCTCAAGACCCTTCACTGGCTCCCTATCCGTTTTCGCATCCTGTTCAAACTTCTTCTACTAACCTATAAATGTATTCACTCTGCTGCTCCCCAGTATCTCTCCACACTCGTCCTTCCCTACACCCCTTCCCGTGCACTCCGCTCCATGGATAAATCCTTCTTATCTGTTCCCTTCTCCACTACTGCCAACTCCAGACTTCGCGCCTTCTGTCTCGCTGCACCCTACACCTGGAATAAACTTCCTGAGCCCCTACGTCTTGCCCCATCCTTGGCCACCTTTAAATCTAGACTGAAAGCCCACCTCTTTAACATTGCTTTTGACTCGTAACCACTCGCCTCCACCTACCCTCCTCTCTTCCTTCCCGTTCACATTAATTGATTTGATTTGCTTACTTTATTTATTTTTTGTCTATTAGATTGTAAGCTCTTTGAGCAGGGACTGTATTTCTTCTATGTTTGTGCAGCGCTGCGTATGCCTTGTAGCGCTATAGAAATGCTAAATAGTAGTAGTAGTAAGATTGGTAGGAGGTAATTTCTGAGCCATTGTTGTTAATGATTAGATGAACCGGTAATTGGATGGGTTGCTTATGTTTGCTTATGGTAGGTCAAGTCATTTGGGTAAATCTGTTTGAATAGATGGATTTTCAATAATTTCCTAAAGGGAAGGTATTCACTAGTTGATCGTATGTATCTGGGTAGAGCATTCCAGAGTTGGGATCCTAGGTAGGGGAAGTTAGATGCATGATATGTTTTTATACCCACTCCTTTTATCGCTCTTGCCAAAGTTACACAGGGCCTTACAAAGAGAGGAAAAAGATTTTTGGTCCATGCGTAATCAGTGACACTATCACCCATGTTAACACAGTATTATAGTCATGCCACTTTACAAATTATACTTACAATCCGTGGATAAGGCACTCGCCCAAAGGAGTAAATTTCCCAAAGCAAGACTCCAAAGCTCCACACATCAGATTTTGTAGAAAATTTCTACAAGACAAAATCCAAGACCATTTATCATAAAATGGTTGGAAAAATCTTTGTGCTGTGATTAGCATGTGTTGAAAATTTCTGCAGCCAATCTTCAAGAAAAATAAGTGCTTTATTGCTTAAAAAGAATTTTGGTTAGCTGGAGAGGGTTCCAACACCAAACTGTACAAGCTGTATCCCTACACACCATAAAAATTATTTGAACCCCCGCCTCCCTATTAAAGTCACAGAGAGGCACTCAAGGGTGCATGTAACGTAAGATAATACTTTTCTTGCAGTTAGACTCTTAGTTAAACACAACCCAAAAATTATTATATCCACCACAATATGGACCCTATTGCACCTTGCTGCTAAACTGTTGATCTCAAAGGAGTGGCCTAAAATACTGAGATAAATGGCATTTTCAGAACAGCTGACACTCAGAGTCCGATGCACAAAAGTTACCGAGCCAGCACTGTGCGTTTTTGACTCATTCTAGCCGGTTTAGCAACGACTGTATAAAGTGGGCAATGCACAAAGAGGCTCTGTGGGCTTTCTAATGTCCGCGGCAGCACACAATGAGAATTCTATGCAAATTTATTTAAATGAGATTAGTATTTAAATATGCATTCTGTGGGATGCTCAAAAAGCAGCCCTTACCATAAATGTGGAAATTTTTATAAGCGGTCAGAAGTTGTTGGTAGTGCTGCTAGGGTTACTTTTCTGTATGGGAGGTGCTGGGAAGTAGTGCAGAGGGGCAGACGATGCCGAGGGCGGCTGACTGCTCCTGTGCTCATGCACTCTCCTCCCTCCCATGCCCCCAATCCCCAGCGCAAAAGGCCAATCCCCCCGTGCCTCCCGATCCTCCCTCAAAAAAAAAATTTCTGGACCCTGATCCCTCCCCCCCAAAAAACAACGGCCCTCTTCTCCCGACCCCCCCCCCCACCCCCCCCGTAACTGAAAAAAAGATGGAGACAGGAGCAACATCTCCCACCCTCTTGCCTCGGGGCCCACCCAGCACAAAATGGTGGCTCCCATCCCTGCCTGGTGCATCCTGGGATGCACTGGGTGGGGCTAAGCACCGTACGCACTGGGAGCTGCCATTTTCTGCAGGGAAGGCCCCGAGGCATCTTTTTTTCAGGTACCGGGGGGGGGGGGGGGGGGTCCACTGGATCACTAGGGCCTTTCTTGCCTCAAGGGGGGGGGGGGCTGGGAGGGGGTTCAGTGTCCACCAGGAATGTTTTTGCCAGGGGGAAGGGGGAACCGGGAGCTGTCAAATGCATTTGACAGCTCAGCGACACAGGGCTAGCCAGAGGATGTGCAGAGCAGCTACGCTTAGCAACTGACTGCTCTATACATGCCCCGGCAGCCTTCCCTACCGAGCTGCATGGTAAAAGTCTGTGCAGCTCATTTGTATGCGATTTCTTTAGTGCATCACCTGCTATTTCCACCTCGGTTAATTTTTACTAAGGTGTAAGCAGCAGATGGTCCATTCCAGGGATTTCAGTTACATCAGTCCCTCAGAGCTCAAGCTCATTTTAGTGTCAATACCTGAAAGGCAAAGAGAATGTTGCCTATAAAATTATTAATGTTAAAACAGTTTTAGGAATCTATTTAGCTTCTGTTTTACTTTAGAACTTTAAGCAACAATGTTATAATATTAATCATTACCTTTAGCCCAGGGGCAGCTCCAGTTAAGGTTCCTAGCAAACACTGCTCGCAAGAATTCCTGACCGCTAGGAAATGTCCACCCTGCTAGTTTTTTTTTTTTTTTTTTAATGACATGGAAGATTACATTATAGGCCACTTTATCAAATGACTCCACAAATCCATTGTAACAGTCAGAGGAAAGTTTGATGGGCTCACAAGTTTTTTTTTCCTTTTTTACCAAGCATATATAAATTACTAGTAAAAAAAGGCCCGTTTCTGACCAAATGAAACGGGTGCTAGCAAGGTTTTCCTCGGAGTGTGCATGTTTGGGAGAGTGTATGTGAGAGTGACTGTTTGAGAGTCAGAGTGAAAGTGTGAGTGTATGTGTGTGAGAGAGAGAGTGAGTCTGGGTGTGAGTGTGTTTGTGAGAGAGTGTGTGTGTGAGAATGAGAGTGTGTGCAAGTGTGTATGTGAGACACAGTGTGAGAGTGTGTGTGTGTGGGCGAGAGTGTGTGTGAGACACAGATTCTCTGTGAGAGTGAGTGTATGAGACCAAGCGAGTGTGTGAGTGACTGTGTGGCACATAGAGAGTGAATGTGATACAGTGTGAGACAGAGTGTGTGAGAGTGTGAGTCAGAAAGACATTGTATATGAGAGAGAGAGTGTGAGCCCTGCCCTCCCAATCCATGCCCATCTGTCCCCTGCCCCCTCCATTCATCCTTTTCCAGCAATTCCCCTCTCTCCCTGAGCCCCGCCCTCCCATGCCCATCCATGCTCCTCTGTCACCTGCCCCCTCCATTCATCCCTATCCAGCAATCCCCCTCTCTCCCTGAGCCCTGCCCTGCAATCCATATCCATCCATACCCATCTGTCCCCTCCATTCATCCCTATCCAGCAATTCCCCTCTCCCTGAGCCCTGCCCTCCCAATCCATGCTCCTCTGTCACCGCCCCCTCCATTCATCCCTATCCAGCAATTCCCCTCTCTCCCTGAGCCCTGCCTTGCAATCCATATCCATCCATGGCCATCTGTCCCCTCCATTCATCCCTATCCAGCAATTCCCCTCTCTCCCTGAGCCCTGCCCTCCCAATCCATGCTCCTCTGTCCCCTGCCCCCTCCATTCATCCCTTTCCAGCAATTCCCCTCTCTCCCTGAGCCCTGCCCTCCCAATCCATGCCCATCCATGCTCCTCTGTCCCCTGCCCCCTCCATTCATCCCTATCCAGCAATTCCCCTCTCTCCCTGAGCCCTGCCCTCCCAATCCATGCCCATCCATGCTCCTCTGTCCCCTGCCCCCTCCATTCATCCTTTTCCAGCAATTCCCCTCTCTCCCTTCCATGACCCCCCCCTCGCATCCATGCTCCTCTCTCTCCCATGTCCCAGCCTGGCCCGCCCTCTTCTCCCCCCCCCCCCTTCGCATCCATGCTGTCGTTTCTCCCCTGCCCTCCCGCTCCCATTGTTCAACTTTACTGCCCACCCTCTTCTCTCCCCCCAACATCCCTTTTTTTTTTACCTCCGTGGTGGTTCCGGCAGCGCAGCGTCAGGGAAGGAGGCGGCGCTCCCGACGTCTAGCCTTCCCTTCGCTGTGTTCCGCCTTCTTCTGACGTCATCCTTGACGTCAGAAGAAGGCGGAACACTGCAAAGGGAAGGCTAGAGACGTCGGGAGCGCCGCCTCCTTCCCTGACGCTGCCGGAATTGTTTGTTTTTTTTTCCGCCCTCGACGTCATGACGTTTGACGCGAGGGCGGGGCAGAGACGGCTGGCAGGCTTCACACCACGAATCCACGAACCCTACAGGGAGTGTTTGAGTGGCTTCAGAACGTTGTCTTCAGAACGTTCACGGTGCGTTTTATTATATTAGATTATGTGTTCATTTCCCCTGATTATTATGACAAACTAGCCTACATTGTGCTGTCATATTACCACTTTCTTAATATTCTCATTTACATTAATCATGTTTGTTTCCTTAATTCAAGGAAAGTAGGCTTTAGTCTGTTAGGGGATCTGAAGATTTTAGGCTACTTCCTAAAATGATGAGAAGTGCAGTCCATACAGTAAGCGAAGATACTTACCTGTAGCAAGTATTCTCCAAGGACAGCAGGCCTTATAATCTCACAAGTGGGTAATGCAGGCCGCATTGCCTGGTCTGGGTCTTATGACAAGCATAAAAACAGCTTTGTGGAGCACGAGAAACGCTCCACCACGCATGCGAGAGTGCCTTCCCACCTGCCACATGAACGCTTTCACCTCAGTTGAGTGTAACAAAAAGGAAAAATAATAAAGGAGACAACTCCAAGGGGAGGTGGGAGGGATTGTGAGAATGTAAGGCCTGCTGTACTCGGAGAATACCTGTACAAGTAAGTATCTTTGCTTTCTCTGAGGACAAGCACGGCTATCTATTCTCACAGGTGGGAATCCCTAGCATATAGGCTCATTACAAATAACAAACATTGGACAACTGGGCCTTGCAACAGCGAGGACATAACTCAGATTAATCTAAAGCTATATAACTGAATGATAGTGATAGTGCAGCCTGCTTAAAGCAGTAGTGTGATGTGAATGTGTGGACTGAAGACCACATCACAGCCTTGCAAATTTCTTCAATGGAGGCTGACCTCAAGTGGGCTACCGACACAGACATGGATCTGATATTATGAGCCATGACATGACCCTCAAGGGCCAGCCCAGCCTGGGCATAAGTGAAGGAAATGCAATCTGCTTGCCAATTAGAAATGCTGCGTTTCCCGATGGCGACTCCCATCCTGTTGGGATCAAAAGAAATAAAAAGTTGGGTGGATTGTCTGTAGGGCCTGGTCGACTTCATGTAGTAGGCTAATGCTCTCTTGCAATCCAAGGTGTGCAAGGTAGAGAATGACATGGGGACGGGGAACCGCCGTAATCGCGGGGATGGGGTCGGGAACAGAGCTCGCAGGGACGGGGCAGGGACAGATCCCACGGGGACGGGGACAGAGCCCACAGGGACGGGGACAGAGCCCACAGGGACAGGAGACAAACTTTGTCCCTGTGTCATTTTCTATTTTGAAGCCTGTTAATGGACTGTTATTTATGTTTAAGTGATGCCTACAAAGATATTTTGATTTTTTGGAAAAACAACCAACACACTGGAAACAACTAGCAAAATTTGCATGGGAGATCCTGTACATCCTGCTACCAGCACGTCTTCTAAGAAGACAACTTCTATTCCAGGAAGGACTGTGGAAGACAGGAGAGCTAGATTGAATCCTGAGATTGTTGATGATTTCTTATTTATCCACAGATTAAAAAAACATCAGTGCTTTATAGGGCATATTTTTCCCCTCTAGGGCATATAGTTGTATTTTATACCCCTGGACATTTTAACAGTGTGAATTAGGATTCCTTGGTATAGCAGAAATCACCTATTGTTGGGGTTGGAAGGGTAGTGGTGGGAAGGAGGGTTATTATAGCTGCTCATTATTATTGTTCTCTATTTGTAATTATACACTACCGTTGCACAGCATATTGTTCCTTTTTATATTTTAATAAAAAGATTTAAATATAAAACCATAAGTGTTCGAGGCTTCTGCAGATGAAAACAGAGCCCACGGGGATGGGGCGGGGACAGAACCTGTGGGGATGGGGCGGGGATGGAGACAGGGCCTGCAGGGACGGAGACAGAACCTGCGGGGACGGAGACAGAACCCATGGGGACGGGGTGAGGACATAACCTATGGGGATTGGGCGGGGACAGAGACAAACTTTGTCCCCATGTCATTCTTTAGTGCAAGGTGTTCGCCAGGAGGGGCATGAGGTCAGGAAAAGAACACTGGCAAAAAAAATCGACAGGTTCAGATGGAACTCCGACACCACTTTCAGCAGGAACTAAGTTTGCGTTGCAGGACTACTCTGTTGTGATGAAACTTAGTATAAGGCACACCCACCACTAAGGCCTGAAGCTCACTGACCCTACCAGCTGAAGTAACAAGTCACCAAGAATATGACCTTCCAGGTCAAGTACTTCAGATGGCAGGAATTCAGTGGCTCTAAAGAAGTTTTCATCAGTTGAGTGAGAAGGATGTTGGGATCCCATGACACAGGAGGAGGTTTGACAGGGGGCTTTGACAAAAGCAAACCTCTCATGAAGCGAACAACTAGAGGCTGTCCAGAGATGGGCTTACCCTCTACACGGTGATGATAAGCACTGATTGCACTAAGGTGAACCCTTAAGGATTTAGTCTGGAGACCAGACTCTGATAGGTGTAGTAGGTATTCAAGCAGGGCCTGTGTAGGGCCAGCAAGGGGATCTAGGGCCTTGCTCTCACACCAGATGGAAAGCCTCCTCTATTTTGAAGAATAACACCTCTTAGTGGAATTTTTCCTGGAAGCCAACAAGACCCGGGAGACACCCTCTGAAAGACCTAAGGAAGCGAATTCTAGGCTCTCAACATCCGAGCTGTGAGAGCCAGAGACTGACGGTTGGGATGTAGAAGAGACCCCTCATTCTACGTGATGAGTATCAGAAAACACTCCAATCTCCACGGTTTTTCGGAGGATAACTCCAGAAGTAGAGGGAACCATGTCTGCCGGGGCCAGTACAGATTAATCAGAATCATGGTTCCATGGTCTTGCTTGAGTTTCAGCAAAGTTTTCCCCACTAGATGTATGGGACGATATGCATACAAAAGACCTGTCCCCCAACTGAGGAGGAAGGCATCTGACACTAGTCTGTCGTGGGTCTGAAGCCTGGAACACAACTGAGGGACCTTGTAGTTGATGTGAGTGGGAAAGAGATCCACTGAGGGGGTGCCCCACACTCGGAAGATCTTGCGGGCAACGCCCATATTGAAAGACCACTCGTGTGGTTGCATTATCCTGCTCAGTCTGTTTGCTAGGCTGTTGTTTTTGCCCACCAGATAAGTGGATCGAAGGAACATGCTATGCTGGCGAGCCCAATGCCAAATCCAGATGGCCTCCCGACTGAAAGTGCATGATCCGGTGGCCCCTTGCTTGTTGGTGTAATAACCTGATTATCTGTTTGAATGAGCACAATTCAAAGAGATAGCCAACCTCTGAAAGTCTTTAGAGAGTTCCAGATTGCCTGGAGCTCCAGGATATTGATCTGAAGATTTGTTTCCTGGGTGGACCGAACATCTTGGGTGTGAAGCCCATCGACATAAGCCCCCCAGCCAAGGAGAGATGCATCCGTCGTCAGCACCTTTTGTCGCTGACGAATTTGGAATGGAAGTCCCAGAGTCAAATTGGATCAAATGGACCATTTGATCCATCACTGAAGGGAGAGTACAAGCTCCGGGGACACTTGAATGACATCTTCCAGACTCCCCGTGGCTTGACACCAATGAGAAGTCAGGGTCCATTGGGCTGATCTCATGTGAAGACGTGTCATGGATGTAAAGTACACTGTGGAAGCCATGTGACCCAATAATCTAAACATTTGCCAAGATATGACCTGCAGAGAAGCTCGAACCCTGGAAGCGAGTGCGACAAGAGTGTCCGCTCTCATCTCCGGGAAGTAGGCTCGAACATTTCTGTGTATTGAGCAGGGCTCCTATGAACTCCAATCGATGGGCAGGGTGAAGGTGGGACTTGGGGTAATTTAAAACGAACCCTAGTAGTTCAAGCACCTGAACAGCCATCCGCATGCACTCCTGAGCACCAGTGAATAGTCGAGATATGGGAACAAATGGACTTCCAGTCTGCGTAGCAACGCTGCAACTACCGCTAGACATTTGGTGAAGACCCTGGAAGCTGACGCGGTATGAAAGTGATGTGTTCCCAGCCAAAATCATCTGGTGGGCTGGACGTATTGGGATGTGAGTATATGTATCCTTTAAGTCCAGAGAGCATAGCCAGTCGTGTTCCTGAATCATGGTGCCTAGGGAAACCATCCTGAACCCTTCTTTGACCATGATTTTGTTCAGGGCCCTTAGATCTAGGTCTCATTCTCCCTGTTTTCCTTTGAACAAGGAAGTACCTGGAACAGAATCCCTGCCCTTCCTCTCCTGGTGGCTTGACTACATGGGCCTTCAGAAGGGCTGAGAGTTCCTCTGCAAGTACCTGCCTGTGCTGAGAGCTGAATGAGTGAGCTCTCAGTGGGAAATTTGGAGGTTTGTGATACCAAGTGAGGGTGTATCTGAGATGGACTATTTGAAAAACCAATCGGTCGGAAGTTATACGGGGCCACCTTTATTGTAAAGATGGCAGGTTCCCCCCCGACCGGCAAGTCGTCTGGGACAGACATTTTTACTGCGGCTATGCTCTGCTGGATCCAGACAAAAGCTCATCCCTTGCTTTGCCTAGGGAGCAGCAGGGGCCTTAGGCACACGCTGTTGATGTGAACAAGCCTAAGCAGGCTGGTGAGCTGAGGGGTTATACCCATGCCTTTGATAGTAATAGGGACCCCTCCTTGGCCAAAAGTCCTCCTAGCTGAGGAGGTAAATGCAAAAGGCGCCCGGTGAGAGAGAGAAGAGATGGTATCAGTATGTTTCTCGATTTGGTCTGCGACCTCCTCAACCTTCTCTCCAAAAACGTTATCCTCCTGGCATGGGCCATCCGCCAACCGCTGCTTTACAGAATGTTCCAAGTCAGAAACATGCAGTCATGAGAGCCTGTGCATTGCTGTACTCTGGGCAGAGATCCTGGATACCACATCAAAAGTGTCATAAGTGCCCCTGGCCAAGTACTTATGACACACCTTCTGCTGCTTGGCCAACTGGCGAAGTGACTCAGCCTGCTTCAGAGGCAGTGTCTCAGCCAGGTCCATCAACTTGTGCACCACGTTTTGCAAGCAGATGCTCGTGAAGAACTGGTAGGTTTGTATTTGGAAGATGAGCATTTAGGCCTGGAACATCTTTTGCCCAAAAGAATCCAGGGTTCTAGCTTCTCTACCTGGGGGCGCCAAGGCATAGTCCCTGGGACTCCTGGCTCTTTTGAGAGTGGACCCATCACTATGGAAATGTGAGGCAACCGAGGCTTATCAAATCCAGGTATGCTGTGGATCCGGTACATGGAATCAATGATCTTGGGCAGTACCGGAACAGACAGAGGGAACTCCCAATTCCTAATGAGGACTTTCTGGAGTACCTCATGGAGAGGGACAGCCACAGCCTCTCTAGAAAGAGATGTGTAGTCCACGACCTCTAGCATCTTGGTCCTGGGCTCGTCCTCCACTTGTAAAGAAAATGGAATGGCGTTAGCCATTTCCTTTACAAAAGATGGAAATGAAAGGCTCTCCCGGGGTAGACTTTCTCCTTTCAGGTGGAAGGGAGGGTTCAGAGGTTATCCCAAAGGACTCTTCTGAGGAAAAGTACCTGGGATCTTCCTCAGACTCCCATGAGAGCTCATCGGTGCCATTCAAAACCTCTCTATGAGAGTGTCAAGACCGAGCCTGCCTCAATGCAGAGAAGCCATGTTCTCAAGAATGGCATCGAGGAGTCAGTTCCCGTCTGGACTCCGGCGAACCTTCCTCCACTGATATCGAGGGGGTCCCGGCTTGGGTGGCAGTTGACACTGGGGCCACACATGGTACCGGTGTCGGAGGCCGCACCGCAGGCTGAGGGCTAGGCACAAGCACCCCCAGTGCTGAAGCACACCGTTGCATAAGGCCATCAAGCAGCTCAAGAAGTAAGGCCCAGATGCGCTCATTGAGAGCCGACATCAGGAAAAGCTGGGGCTCCAGTTGAGAGACACATTGCAGGTCTGTTGGGGTCGATACTGGAGCTGGCTTGGTGGCTGGTGGTAGAAGAGTGCATCGGTACCTCCTGTATGGAGGAACAGCAGTCCTCCCGGCACCGACGCTTCTCGGGTGCCGAATCCCTCAATGCCCCAGAACTCCTGGCACCATGCGTTGAGGGGGATTGATGATGATGTTTCTTGACCTTAGCTTGTCACTGAGGCTCCTCGGTGCTGACAAGGATGACCTCGAATCCTCACGCTGCCTCAGGATCGGGTCAGACAATGGACAGTCACGGGGGCTCTGCACAGCAGTAAGCCTCGAAACAGGTGGAGCCCCACTTGATGCACCACTGCTCCCAGTATCTGCAGGTTTAGCAGCAGCCATGCTTACCAATGCTCCTGACGCCAGTGCGATGCTTCACATCAATGCAGATACCTCCAACCTTGATGCTGACGCTGTGGACCCGGACTTGGCTCCAAAATGTTTCTTGCATTGAACATCTCTGGAAAGTTGTGTCTTTTTCTTCATACAAAGTCAAATAATGCAGTTCAAAGGGCTATGGTTGGGCCCTAAACACTGGAGACACCCAAGAACGGGTGTCTGTTCCAGAGATCGCCCGATTGCACCAGGTATAGTGCTTGAAGCCACTGGAAGCTTTAGTGGACATGGATGGGAAAGCTTCGTCGGCTAAATTAAAGGAAGCGATGGTGCCTAAAAAAGGTGCAAGGCACCCCCCAAAAATAGGGAGTGAATCTGGCTGTGGCCAAGGCCCAAAAGCAGCCTCGTGATGACGAAAAAATAAGAAAACTTAAAAATTGGCAAAAACCCCTAAGAAAATAAAAGAAAGGGAACACTACTACTACTTATCATTTCTATAGCGCTACACACCAAACATGAAAAAGACAGTCCCTGCTCAAAGAGCTTACAATCTAAAGAGGACAGGCACACAGACAGAACAACTGAGAGGTATGGAGATAAAAGGGTACAGGGCAAGTGAAAAGTGGTTAGGAGTCAAAAACAGCAAAGTTCTGTGAATGGAAGAACCCCCGAAAAGGCGAAGAAAAACACGCTGATAAGCACAAAAGAAGCTCCTGGACCGAGTAATGTGTGGAGATGGTGAAAAAGTACACCCTCTCCTCACCACTGTAAAAAAGCAACTGAGGTGACTGCGTTCATGTGGCAGGCGGGAAGGCACATGAGCATGCACGGTGGAGCATGTCTCATGAACCACAAAGCACTTCTTATGCTCGTCATACAATCCGGACCGGGCAACGCTGCCTACGTTACCCACCTGTGAGAACAGACCTGCTTGTCCTCAGAGAAACAATGTACCAAGAGTCGGCATGGACACAGATGAGATGACTAATATGAGTAAATCAATTAGAATACAGACATGTGCTTACTGCAGACCATGCTGCATAGATAATACACATTCCTCCAGATGGGGCAAGGAAAGGCATGTCATGGTTTGCAGTCAGACAGAACGGAACAGGCAGACAGGGATGAAAGGAAAGAGCCCAAAAAAGATGATAAAATTTCACCTTTTCTCTAAGTGCTTCTGGTGCTGTCCATTTCACCGGAAGCTTCCCCATGTCCTGTGTGGCTGAAGCCTCCTTTGTCAGTCCAAAATCGCTGACCTTGGCAATATTGTCCTCTGACACCAAGACGTTCCTGGCAGCCAGGTCTCTGTGTACAAAATTATTGTCTTCCAAGTATTCCATTGCCTCACAAACGTCCCTATAAATAGGGAGGAAAAAAAGAATGAATAAATATATATACATATATCTCTCTCTCTATATATATATATACACACACACCATTACTGATAATCAGAGACACTGGCAGCAGCACCTTTTACTCTGAGGCTGTGTGCTTCCACATCATCTACAACTGAAGCCTGATTCCAAATCCCAGCAAAACCTCTTGATCCTGTTGTTTTAGCTGAATTATGTCCCCCTGGTTATAAGGTCCTACATAATTCTAGATTTTCTAAAAAAAAGGTGGTGAGATTGCCATCAACTATAAGAACTTTCTAAAAAATATCACTAGTAGATTCTATTTCCAGACCAGAGCTAGAACTATTGTGCTGTAAAGCTGATTGATTCTAACCATACAGGGAACGCCTGTTTAATTGTAATTTATTGTCCACCAGGAAATTGAAAAAAGTCTCAAGAGAAGTTTGTGGAGTTTTTGTCTCACCAACTGCCGCTTTTTAGTTCCTTAATACTGTTGGGTGATATGAATTTACATTTAGAGGACAACAGTGACCCTGATGTTTTACACTGTATTACTATTTTAAATTCTGTGGGCCTTCGATACACTCTATCCACCCTTCTCATGAGAAAGGTCACTGCTTGGATTTTTTTAGATTCTACATATTTTCTCTACATATCCCATGTTAGTTGGAAACTGGTTTTATGATTAGATAATTTTTTTGTCTGAATTCATACTCTCTCTTAAGAATATTTCTATTAGCTCTCGCTCTCTCACGAAATTCACCAGGAAAAGAATTGATGCTGATATTTTTTGGAATACTGTTATATCTCAACTACCACCTGTTTCTTCAGACCCAATTGGTTCACATCAGAATTGGCATGATGTATTATCCACAACTATGAATAGTTTAGCACCTTTAGTTAGTAAAAAGATCCCTTTTAGCCATAATGTTAAATGGTATACTAAGGAATTAGTGCAACTTAATTCTTGACACCAGTATAGACCTGACACGGGGCCAGGTTTCGGCAGGACCTACTCGCTTGTCTCAGGGGTCCAAGGAACACTATAAACAAAATATATAAATAAATAAAACAAGTTAAGATTACAAAAGCTAAAAAAAACATAAGTTAAAAAAGGGAGAACAAAAGTTCCACTTTAAAGAGTATTAGTAACAACAGACTGCAAATATAATACAAAATGACTGACTTCCTACAACTCACACCAACTCACAGACGCAGATGTACGTACAAATGTAACTTAAGTACATCTACATCAAGTATGTATATCTGCATCAATGTTTTTTATTTTTCGCTATTCACAATATGTATGTAAATTTGGTTGGTGTGAGTTGTAGGAAGTGTCATTTTGTTATTATATTTGCAGTCCATTGTTACTAATACTCTTTAAAGTGGAACTTCCCCCTTTTTTTAACTTTTTTTTTTTTTTTTTAGCTTTTGTAATCTTATATTGTTTTATTTATTTCTTTATATATATTGTTTTATTTATTGTGTTCCTTCAACCCTTGAGGCAGGCGGATAGGTCCCAATGAAACACGGCCCTGTGTTGAGTCTATACTGGTGTCAAATAAAGGTGTTTTTCCTGGAATTTTATCCGTGTGAGATCTCCTTATAAAACACTCCCGGAGCTGCTACTTGTGCTGATCACATAATCCCACACTGAAGCTAGACTGGAAAAACATCTTAAAAACATAAAATAGCAATGCCAAAATGTCTTATTTTACTGCCTCTATAGTTAATTTTCCTTCCCCTTCTAGGCAACTTTTTGATATTTTTAATAATCTTAAATCTATGTCCAAAAAGACTGACGATTATGACAGTCTTCCATCAGCTTTTGACTTAGCAACTTATTTATTTATTTTTTTTTAGATAAAATGTAAAATTCAGTGACCTTGTTAGACAGCTATACATGTTTCTATATTTTTAACTGATTCATTAAGGATCCCTGCTGATCGATCCTGGTTATCTTTCTCTCATGTTAGCAGAGATAAATTAAAAACTTCATTGAACACATTCTCCTCTCACTTTGCTTATTAGGCAGCTGCCCCTCTTATCTTATGAAGGATGCTCCACTATACATAATTGACTGGATTACATTATTAGTAAACACAACATCAAGGCAATATCCATCAAGTCTGGGTAAGCTCATTTTTACTTCTATTCTTAAACAATCTACTTTAGACTCTAGCCTACCCTCTAATTTTAGCCCGGTGGCTAGTATCCCCCTTCTTTCGAAAAACTCAGAAGCAATTGTGGCAGAGCAATTGACTAACTACCTGGACTCTCACAATTTGGCTTTAGAGTCTTCCATAGTACAGAGTCTGCCTTATGGAAGACTCTAAAGCCAAATTTAATGAACTGAGACACTTATTTCTGATGCTCTTCTGTTAGCAAAAAGAAAAACTCTTACACTTCTTCAATTTGATCTTACAGAAGCATTCAACATAATTTAAACAGAAAAATATCAAAATCAACTAAGTTCTAGAGGCATTTCGGGCAAAGTTTTCTTCTGGTTTAGACAGTTCCTACGTAACAGACACTATATTGTTAAGACCAGGCCTTTAATGGAAGAAGTAACTAACTTGTTAGTCTCACTCACACACACAAGGAGAGACTTGGGCTGCACATACTGCAGCAGGACATGTTTATCCACTCCTACCCTAGCTGAGATATTTGACCATCTCTATGACCTCATGTGCAACTTTCTTTAACTGTCACCTTACTTTCTAACTCTTCCTGCTTTACCTATCAAAATGTTACATCTTTTCTTTACCCTTCACTATCAATTAAAATGTTCTATTACGTATTGTGTTGACATTGTAAGTAGTATACTATGCCATACTTTGTATTGTTATTTGAATATCTGTAGTGCTGTAATTGCCTATTGCTCATATTTTATCTATTCTTACTGAGTGAATTCATTCAAAAAAAGCAGTAAATAAATCCTAATTAATAAATAAATAAATAAGATGAAAGCTGTATTGTCAAAGGAATGGATGTCTCCTTGAGGGTTCCCTCAGGGCTCTCCACTCTCGCCCATTCTGTTTAATGTTTACATGTCTTGCACAGACTTTGGCTTCTTTCCGCTAGGAGTAAATCTTTATTCCTATGCAGACGATATGCTTTTACTGGTACAAGTTCATGAGGATCTAACTACCACTACATCTCAGAATGCAACCTGCATTTCCATGATTGAACATTTTAGCTAAATGCATGGGTTTAAATTAAATGTTGCGAAAACTAAACTGCTGTGGCTCAATCATGACACTAGCTCAAACCCGGACACCTTACTTTCATTGACAGGATTGTCCTTAAAAGTTGAACGTTCTTCTAAAATTCTTGGTTTTATTTTGAACATTACACCTTCATTTGAACCACACCCAGGTAAACCATCTTGTTCAACTGGGCTTTTTTAAAACTTCGACAATTACAAAATGTTTGTTGTTAGGTTGATAAAAAATGTTTCACTACTTTAGCTCAGGCCTATGTTTTATCCCATTGAGGGCCCTGTTTACTAAGCTGCGTTATAGGCACGTTAACGTTTTTAACGCATGTTAACCATGCACGTACATTAACCGTGTACGCGCCTACACAGTTAGTGCGTGTGCTAATTGTAGGTGCGTTAAAAACTCTAAATCGCCTTAGTAAACAGGGCCCTTAGTCTATTGTAATAGTCTATTCTTTCCCTTTCAGTCAGACTACTAACCAGGCTTCAGCTTCTTCATAATGCCCTTGCCAAGCTTATATGCCATATTAGAAAATTTGATAGTGCTACTTTCTGCATTAATATCACTTCATTGGCTTCCTATGCAGGCCCGCATTTACTTCAAACTAGCATGCATGATTTTTAGGATATTCGATGGCTGTTCCCCAGATTAGTTTCTAAAAATGTATCTTTACCCCTAGATCGTGGACTTCCTTTTCAGGAATATGGTTTAAGTCTGTTCATTTTTGGCTCTCGTTGCCACTGAATTTACAAGCTTCTCCGTCTTACCGTTCATTTCATAAAGCCTTGAAAACTTACTTATTCAAAATAATTCTTAATATAATGATCTTAATTTCATAAATCCATCTTTTGCTGATCTGTTGTTGTTTTTTTTTATTATGTTACACATTATGAACCTTTACTGATAGGGAGTTAGTGGAATACAAGAACCACATTACATTACATGACACTACATTGTATAGCCTTGAGCAAACCACCTATGCACCATCCTCTTCCCCATGCTCACACTACTGGGTAAAGCCCTCATGACCATGTGAGTTTTGTTTTCCCCTGTACAGTACTGTGTACATGGATGGAGTTACACATGGCATGCATACTGTTGTGTATGTGGTAGTGAGGTTTCTCTCTGCTTCATGTGCGAGGCTTCTGCCAACCAAAGAGAGGGGAAGCACTGGGAGACTGAAAACATTGAATAGCTTTAAAAAGGAAAACAGCTCCTACAGAAGAAATCAAGACACCCTTGCATAGATAAAGGGTTCCTAGTAGAAATGACATGAAATGAAAACTGCGATCACTGACTGAAATCAAAAATCTCCAGAATAGGTTTTTTTCACATTACTGATCACAACAATCTGCATCAGTAAAAATAGTGAGAAAAATATCAAAATCCCTGCTCTGACCTTAATATGTGTGCAGGGGTGCATCAAAAATACACTATAATCAGTGGAGAAATGAGGCCCCTCACAGGGCAGCAAAAGAAAGCCCTGAATCAAACTTGATACTTACAGAGAAAACTTAATGAGGAAATCACCACCTAGAACAGACCTTCCTCTGGATCTCAGGTAATCCACTAAGCTTCCCTGAAAGACAAAACAATGGAAAAATACATTCAGAATTAAAGCTAGCAGCATTGAACTGTCAGAATGCTAAGGCCTACAAGGAAATGGGTGAAGTACGTAGGGGGAATGGTATGTCCTCACCTTTGCCATGAATTCAGTTACAATAAACAGGCCACTCTTCTCTTCCACAATCACTCCCAGTAACTGCACTAAGTTCTTATGCCGCATTTGCCTGTCAAGAAAATTGAGCAGACATTAACACTAGAATAAGAAAACCACAATATGCCAACACTTCTACCCTGTGACCTAAAAGTGCACAATTCCTGCCACTGCTATAAAGTAATACTGCTAATAGGTATTTTCTGAAGACAGCAGCTCACCAATCACAGGTGTGACATCATGATCACTTGGTGCCAACTGGTACCATTAAGATGTCTCTGGATAAGCACTGTAATCCCTGAGTGCCTGTGCTCATGCACTATATTTCAGCTCTGTAAGTAAGCTTAAAAGTTCAACTCCAGATTGACAGAAAGTCTGCATAACTGGTGAACTGCTATCTTCAGAAAAACCTGTTAGAGATCAGCAACTTTGATTCCGCCAAAGATAAGCAGTTTGCTACAGTCATACACACATAGAACTCCCTAGCTAAGGGTTGTCATTAATAAAAAATAGGAGTAAGAAAGCAAGAAGGAAATTGGTCCACAATATCCACCATGGAACAAAAGAGCGAGCAGACCTTGCTGAAGAAAATGCTGTCTTTAGTAATGCTCCCAGGATACAGTCTCAAATGGCCACGAGACTGGGCGTCTAAATGGCAGATGACGTTTAATGTGAGCAAGTGCAAAGTGATGTGGGAAAGAGGAACCTGAATTATAGCTACGTAATGCAAGGTTCCACATTACGAGTCACTGACCAAGAAAGGGATCTAGGTGTCGTAGTTGATGATACGTTGAAACCTTCTGCTCAGTGTGCTGCTGCGGCTAAGAAAGCAAATAGAATGTTAGGTATTATCAGGAAAGTAATGGAAAACAAAAATGAGGATGTTGTAATGCCTTCATATTGCTCCATAGTGCGACCGCACCTCAAATATTGTGTTCAATTCTGGTCACCGCATCTCAAAAAAGATATAGTGGAATTAGAAAAGGTGCAGAGAAGGGTAACGAAAATGATAAAGGGGATGGGACGACTTCCCTATGAGGAAAGGCTAAAGAGATTAGGGCTCTTCAGCTTGGAGAAAAGACAGCTGAGGGGAGCTATGATAGAAGTCTATTAAGTGGAGTGGAATGGGTAGACTTGAATCGTTTGTTTACTCTTTCCTAGGACTAGGGGGCATGCAATGAAGCTACAAAGTAGTAAATTTAAAACGAATTGGAAAAAACGTTTCTTCACTCAACGTGTAATTGAACTCTGGAATTTGTTGTCAGAGAATGTGGTAAAGGCGGTTAGCTTAGTGGGGTTTAAGTACATAAGTAATGCCACACTGGGAAAAGACCAAGGGTCCATCAAGCCCAGCATCCTGTCCACGACAGCGGCCAATCCAGGCCAAGGGCACCTGGCAAGCTTCCCAAACGTACAAACATTCTATACATGTTATTCCTGGAATTGTGGATTTTTCCCAAGTCCATTTAGTAGTGGTTTATGGACTTGTCCTTTAGAAAACCGTCTACCCCCTTTTTAAACTCTGCCAAGCTAACCGCCTTCACCACGTTCTCCGGCAATGAATTCCAGAGTTTAATTATGCGTTGGGTGAAGAAACATTTTCTCCGATTTGTTTTAAATTTACTAAACTGTAGTTTCATCGCATGCCCCCCTAGTCCTAGTATTTTTGGAAAGCGTGAACAGACGCTTCACATCCACCTGTTCCACTCCACTCATTATTTTATATCTCTATCATGTCTCCCCTCAGCCGTCTCTTCTCCAAGCTGAAAAGCCCTAGCCTCCTTAGTCTTTCTTCATAGGGAAGTCGTCCCATCTCCGCTATCATTTTAGTCGCCCTTCGCTGCACCTTTTCCAATTCTACTATATATTTCTTGAGATGCGGCGACCAGAATTGAACACAATACTCAAGGTGCGGTCGCACCATGGAGCGATAGAATGGAATTATAACATTCTCACACCTGTTTCCATACCTTTCCTAATAATACCCAACATTCTATTCGCTTTCCTAGCCGCAGCAGCACACTGAGCAGAAGGTTTCAGTGTATTATCGACGACGACACCAAGATCCCTTTCTTGGTCCGTAACTCCTAACGTGGAACCTTGCAGGACGTAGCTATAATTCGGGTTCTTTTTTCCCCACATGCATCACCTTGCACTTGCTCACATTAAACGTCATCTGCCATTTAGCCGCCCAGTCTCGTAAGGTCCTTCTGTAATTTTTCACAATCCTGTGGCGAGTTAACGACTTTGAATAACTTTGTGTCATCAGCAAATTTAATTACCTTGCTAGTTACTCCCATCTCTAAATCATTTATAAATATATTAAAAAGCAGCTGTCCTAGCACAGACCCCTGAGGAACCCCACTAACTACCCTTCTCCATTGTGAATACTGCCCATTTAACCCCACTCTCTGTTTCCTATCCTTCAACCAGTTTTTAATCCACAATAGGACATTTCCTCCTATCCCATGACCCTCCAATTTCCTCTGTAGCCTTTCATGAGGTACCTTGTCAAACGCTTTTTGAAAATCCAGATACACAATATCAACAGGCTCCCCTTTGTCCACATGTTTGTTTACGCCTTCAAAGAATTGAAGTAAATTGGTTCAGGCAAGATTTCCCCACACACAAGCCGTGCTGACTTGGTCTCAGTAATCCATGTCCTTGGATGTGCTTTGTAATTTTGTTTTTGATAATAGCCTCTACCATTTTGGATGGCTTCCTAAAGGAAAAATCCATAGACCATTATTAAAATGGACTTGGCGAAAATCCACTGCTTATTTCTGGGATAAGCAGCATAAAATGTTTTGTATTTTTTGTGGATCTTGCCAGGTATTTGTGACCTGGATTGGCCACTGTTGGAAACAGGATGCTGGGCTTGATGGACCTTTGGTCTGTCCCAGTATGTCACTACTTATGTTTCGCCTAGAATACAGGCTGCGTCAGGGGCATACGATACCAGTTGGTGCAAATCTGAACACTCTACCAACATGGATCACTGTGTATCTTCCAGGGTCTGTTGGAGTGTTCAGATTTGCACCAATTGGTATTGTATGCCCCTGACACAGACTGTATTGAAGGTGAAATGTTTCCATGTTGGGCATTTGAGAGTGTATCCTAGGAGCATTAATAAAGAGTGCAATTTCTTCAACAAGGTCTGCTCTTTGTCTTTTGTTCCACATTAATAAAAAATAGGAAAACAGTCCCTCCCCCAAAAAGACAAAACAAGGAGAGTGCATTAATATCACAGAATAAGATACAAGCCATTAATCAGCTAGCACTCATATACAGTTTTGGAGTTTTAGACTGGCTTCCTAAAGATCTTGAAAAACTGGATGAACAAAAAACTCCATTCCCATGGGTCATTTATGAGAATCAGTGTATCTCAAAACTGCACAATCCCTGAACTGCAGGGGGAATGGGTCTCATAGAAATAGATAATACCTATCAAGCTACTATCATAAGCCTCCAGGCTTACTTAACAGCGTGGTCAGATTCACACACACAAAAGTTGTTGAAATGTAAATGTCCCAAATCTGCAACAAGTAGAAGGAATGAGTGAGAACCTACCAGGACACATAAGGAAGGAGCAACACAATTTGCAAAAAAGAAAAAAAAAAACACTCTTCAAAGAAATTAGATCAGCAAAAAAGAAAAACAAGTGGCAAATGATAAGTACAGTAGGACATACAAATGTTACTCCAGGAACCACTTGTTGATCAAAAACCAGCCACACAAATGGATAAGGAGAGGTAAATTGAAACCTAAAGGAGGAGCAATTGATAGTTGCAGCACAGTGGATTACAGATGAGATTCACAGGAAGCACAGAAAAAAAATGGGTACAATGTCTTGCAGTGGCTGTTAATTTCTGATGGCAGATTTCTACATAGAAAGGCACAATAAGATAGCACATCTCATCCCCTGGAAACTTTCTAAACATTACAACAGTGCTATACCGAAAAAGCACAGGATCACAGCTCAAAGAGAATTCAAAAGAATGAAGAGATTATAATCACTAGGGACATTTGCATTCCAACCATGGTATGAGCAAAACTAACCCAAGTGGAGAAAGTGTTCTTTCACAACGCAACTTTTTAAGGTAAGTCGAGTTTCCTTTTTTTAATCTTCCTTTCAAAAATTTAAGACAACCCTAAATCACATCTTCGCATTTCAAACTTAATATACTGCAAACAAAACAATTATCTAAGAAGTATACAAATCTGTTAAAAACAGTAGTAGAGGAAGAAAACGGAGAGAAATAAAAGGATGCCTATGTTACAATATAATAATTATAAAAGAGTAGAATAAGATAAAATTATCAGGATTAATCTAAAATACAGGTGAGGAGGGGAGGGTAGTGCAAAAAGAAAAGTAGACAAGGACAATGAAGTGTGCAGTCTTGCTGAAAAGGTGGTGAAAACTGAATCATCTAGGTTGCATGGGAAATACTTTTGAAAACAAATAATTTTTAAGAGCGACTTTCAATTTTAAGAATGATAATTCTAATCTCATGTCAAGGGGGATATTATTTCACAGTGTGGGGGAACCACAGAAAAGGAGGATGTCCTAGTAGAATGGGAACAAATTTGAAGAAAAGTAGGTACAATGAAAAGGTTTTGCCGAGATGAATATAAGGCTCACACAAGGAAATAAGGAATAAGATGCCTAACTTATTTATTAGATTTACCAACTTTTTGAAGGAATTCCCTAAAGGCGGTATACAGCAAAAATAAGTCAAGCATAGACAGACAAATACAACAGTAAAAATATTCCAATAACAATAAAAGGTATGGCATAACACGCTACATTACAATGTCAATACAATATGCAATAAAACCTTTTAATAGCATAGGGTAAATGGAGGAATGGCCTAGTGGTTAGGGTGGTGGACTTTGGTCCTGAGGAACTGAGTTTGATTCCCACTTCAGGCACAGGCAGCTCCTTGTGACTCTGGGCAAGTCACTTAACCCTCCATTGCCCCATGTAAGCCGCATTGAGCCTGCCATGAGCGGGAAAGCGCGGGGTACAAATGTAACAAAAAAAAAAATAAAAAGATGGAACATGTAGATAAGATAGAGTAACAGGAGTTAGAAAATAAGGGGACTAATTTAAAGAAAGTTGCACATGAAGTCAGAAAGGTGCATGAATATCATCTCAGCTAGGGTAGGAGTGGATAAATGTGTCTAGCTACAATATTGCATGTGTGTGTGTGTGCGCCTGCCTCCTGAAGTAAAGATAGTCTTGGGTTAAGCAAACCCTTTCAGGGAGTATATTCCACAGTGTGAAGGCTACTTCACAGAAGGCTTGCTGGCAGGTATCACATAGCGCGATATCCTTTTGAGAGGGTGTGGTTAGGAATACTCCTTGGGAGGACCTTAGTGACCTTGGAGGTGTGTAAAGAGAGATCCTGTTCTTCAAGTACTCTGGGCCATTTCCTTCAAGGACCTTGAAGATCAAACAGAGTTTTACATTTAGCCCTGTATTGTACTGATAGACAGTGAAGATTTTGCAAAAATTGTTTGACATGGTCATGTTGCTTACAACCTTCTATTAGTCTTGCTGCAGCATTCTGAATCAACTGGAGCTGGTGCAAATCCTTTGTAAGCAGACCACTGTAGAGTGAATTACAGTAATCCAGTCTTGATGTCATCATGGCATGCACAACTGTGACAAGACTTGCTTTCTCAATGTAAGGAGAGAGGCAGTGTAGTTCTTGAAAATGATAGAAGCAGCTCTTGAAGGAATAGTCCCAAGGGACAGAAGTAGAATTATATTTGTTCCTTTCTATTTTAAATTGATTCCAAAAACTTTGTAATTCTTTTTGCAGTTCCAGATATGTTGGACTAAGTACACATCCACATTTATGGTCTCCAACTCCAACAAAACTTTCTTTTGCTTATATAAGATTGTATTCCATGGACATCAAATGAGATAAATTTCACTTATGTGCTAGAATTTTCTCACAGACACAGAGGAGTGACGTTTCACAATATCAAAATCTAATGCACTTCACCAGAACAGTGTCCATCCAGTTCAATCATCACTTTAAATATATACAGACATACATATACGAATACAAATCATTCAAAAAAAGGGGTGGAAAAAGCCTCCCACACTGCAGGTCAATCCGGTGTTTCAAACGAGCCTGCTGCATCAATCACTGGCATAAAAAAATCAATCCTGAACATGAAAATTTATCTTTACTTCCACTTTTTCACTATTTTAATTTTTACTTATAAACTTAATCCAAAAACATTTATCAAAATCAGTTACTTAGCTTCGATATAACAGCTGTATTAGTCTCCCTGACGCTGCCCATCTTTTCATGGAGGCATACCGCTGCTTCAGGAGGATAAAATTTTTCAGTATGCTTTCTAATTCATTTTCATTCAATGAGCACTAACAAAATGGCACCAAAATGAAGTCTTGTCCTATCAAACAATGGCGCTCCTGTGATTTCAGATTTTAGTCTTGTGGCCCACCTATGTGTTTTTTTCTAATTGGGTGGTATATCAAATTTTTAATAAACTTGAAGTATTCCAGTCTTTCTCCCCACAGCCAGAAATAATTCCTTGTGTTGAAAATTTAGAATTTTCATCAAAGACAATCTTGGTCTATCTCCCAAAGCAAGGGGCTTCCTGGGCACACGATAAGCCTTCTCAATCACAGAAGTCTGCTGGTATGTCCAAGTGTGAGACTAATTTATTTAAGAAGGTGGGTGAGAAAGTCAGCATGGTGGCAGTGCACAGTATTCTAACAGTCTCTGAATTATCTTTTCTTAAGTGCCAGGCTGATTCTTCAAAGTTGTGATATCATCCTCAGCCTGTTGGCCACCGTTTTATTCTGCCCTGACTCCACTGAGTTTCACCTGTATTTTACTGAGTTTATCACTCAAGACTACATTCCCCACTTTTATAGTGTTTAAATTTGTGTTGCTCCATCCAGGACCAAACTATATTCACGCAAGGAATCGCTGTGGATGGACCTCGGGGCGGTCCCTCTGCATTTGGCCATTGCATCATCTTGTACTAGTTTGCTGGCATCCAGACTTCGGTGATTTTGCTAATGCCAACTGTGGTTTTAATGACCTTCTTTGTTCCAGCTGTGCCTGCATAATTAGACCTCACCCAGAAGAGCTTTATTAATGACTTTTTGTTAAGTTAAAACAGATAACGTATCAACATTTGGAAAGAGCTCTGATGCAGCCATCTTCCTCTTAG
This sequence comes from Microcaecilia unicolor, assembly GCF_901765095.1. Classification (NCBI taxonomy): domain Eukaryota; kingdom Metazoa; phylum Chordata; class Amphibia; order Gymnophiona; family Siphonopidae; genus Microcaecilia; species Microcaecilia unicolor. The sequence goes on along the minus strand of NC_044031.1, from coordinate 656,213,442 downwards.
GTGAGCATCATATGGCCATCTCATTTAGCTATTTTTAATTTTTCCCCTTTTTTTTTTGTTTTAAACTTTTGTTGTACTTCCCTTGAGCACCTATAGAAAAAATAGGAAATAAACTGAATGAATGAACACTAGTCTTACCCAGCCAACCAAGTAGAAATCAAAGGCCAAACATTAACCCTCAGCTACTGAACTAGTCCTCTTTTCACTGCTTATGTACTAAAACTTACGTCATGACAGAGGCCTCAGCCAGGAAGGCCTGAGCAGTAGCGTCATGCTTGATGCATTTTACAGCCACCTTGTTCCCTCGGTAATCTCCCAACATCACATCTAGAAGAAGCAGAAAGAAGTTGTCACACCCCAGGACCATAAACAGGAGCACTAATCAATATGAAAGTGCTGTAAGTTAAACTAGGATCTCTCACAAACATACCCTAATTGGAAAAGTGACATGAACTGGAAGCTGGGATTCTTCAGACAGTATCATGTAAACAAATGGAAACATTTTTATTGCATACAACGGCCAACAAACCCTAATTCAATGTGTGATGATACTACAATGTGCTCTAATTTTATCAGAATTCCAACAGAGACAGCTGGATACAAATATCATGGAATAGAAAAGCCAGGTTTTTTTTTAATATTCAAATGAAAGAATGAGAGTTTGATTTTGCAACTTATAGCATTACATAACTGCAACAATTTCAGGGACTGGTACACAGCCTAAATGCTGTAGGTACTCCAATTTTGGCTTCATGCCTCACACTTACAAGCCTTCATTAAAATTCTTCAGTGCACACCCTGTCATGCTCTGGCCAAGTTCACCACCACAGCCAGAATATACACGGACCTCTGTGGCATTTCAGTGGCATGTCGGTAATATTTGTTATGTTATGCCAGTTCTTGTATTCTGCCTATACCTATTCAGTTCAAGGATGGATTACAGTCATTAAGAACTGGACCAGTTTATCCAGGATATATAAATAGTTAAAACAAACAAGTAACATATACTAAGAAGTAGATAAACCTGCCTTGCAGGGAAGAAATGTTTATTTTACTAATTAGATATTAATGCCCCCTCAAGTGCCAGAGTTCACGTCAGTCAGTTTGAAAGCAGTGGGATCCTTCCTGTCCCAACTTCACCACTGGACCACCAAGGCTTCGAAGGTAGACCAGAGGGGAGGCCTACTTTGGTTGGGTGGGCAGGGAGGAAATCATTAATAGTCTTTCATATGACAGACAAAATAATTTTTACACCTTGTGAAATGACTGATCAAACCACCTGCTCAGTGTATTTACACTGATGGTGAACATGACTCAGGAAGACCCAGGAACCCACATCTCAGTTTCTGCAGAAATAACCTTTTTTCATTTTGTAACATTTTGAATCACACTGTTGTATTTCATGTTAACATAAAAAGACATTTGCGATACAGAAGTGTTACTTACATAGATATTGTGTTATATTTTGAAATGAATCTGAACAAGGAACTTTCATGTTAAATTTACACAGCTTTTTTCCTTATGAACACTGTTAGTGAGATCAGAATAATTTCATGTGATTCTTGGGCATGTTATTAACACCTACTGCTACATGTGATCCCATCACTTCGTGCCTATGAGAGAGAGACTCTAGAACAAAGTACTGGAGGGGCATCCATTAACACAGACAATATCCAGCAACTGCCTCACTAACCTAGTTTTGGCTCATGCTGGAATAAACGAGGCCTGGCAACATCAGGTTGGAGACACCAATTAACACAACCCCCTCCCCCCCCCCCCCCCCAACAAAAACAAAAAACAGTATTCCTTTCTTTAGCCAGAAAAACACTGCAAACAGACCTGGACCTCTCATCTGAGGTGGCTCAATGTGTGTTTATACAACATCTGTTGCAAAACTCAACAATGCTACACAGCCTTTAAAGACAAACATCTCAGATTTATGGGCGCACTTGGGACTATACTCATTAAACAGAACAGGGATATGGACTCATGACAACCAATGTTGGAACCCATGGCCCACTGGGAATTGCTATTAAAGAGGCAGTGGAGTGGAGGAGTAGCCTAGTGGTTAGTGCTGTGGACGTTGAACCTGGGGAATTGGGTTCGATTCCCACTGCAGCTCCTTGTGACTCTGGGCAAGTCACTTGACCCTCCATTGCCCCAGGTACAAATAAGTACCTGTACATAATATGTAAACTGCTTATTCCCTAGTCCTATTCCCTTTCCCCAGTGTATGAGAAACCACTTCACATAAGAGCAGACTAAACCGCTTAACAGCAAAGGATGATATCCCATGGGGCATGGCAGAAGGCCCAGCTGCTACTGTCAGGGTCACTGGAGCGAGAATATGCTGACTTACCTCCAAATTCCCCCTTTCCGATGGTCTGCAGTAATTTTAGGTCTTTCATGTTGAGTGCCCAACCACCTGAAGAAAGAGAAAATAAATGCTGAGAACAAACTGTCAATGATTCGGGAGCAGACAGATCAGAATAAATATGCTGACGTTATAGTAAGATTATCATGTGTTGGTTTTACGCGTGTGTGTGTGTGTGTGTGTGCGCGCACACACAGTTTGTTTGTCTTGTATGTAATTGTTCTTTGTTTCAGACTATGTGCCACCTTAAATTGTTAGAAAGATTTAGTAACTAATAAATGAAATACATAAAATAAATTGATCAGTAATTCAAGAATACACAGTTGCAGGTGGTTAAGGAGGCCAGGAGAGATTCGTAGGAGGAGGCGAATGAAAATGGTGAAAAGACAGAAAAGGGTAGTTAAAAGGAAAGCATGACTACTCCACCACTTCTTCCTTACTTCGGGAGAACTCATCCTGTGCAGCCACAGTACCCTCCATGAGTTTAGGCTTAATTAGATGAGTACAGAGACCATCGGCATCCGAGGTGTAGTGCTTCCAGGAGAAAGAGAGAAAAAGAGAGTCAGCCACTCCCTGGGACTGTTCAGGGCTATTCTACAGTTTCAGAATAACTGCATGTCATAGTATAGACCAGGGATTCTCAACCCAGTCCTCGGGACACACCTAGGCAGTCTGGTTTACAGGATACTTACAATGAGTATGCAAGAGACAAATCTGCATACAATGGAGGTAAGGCATGCAAATATATCTCCTGCATATTCATTGTGGGTATCCTGAAAATCTGACTGGCTAGGTGTATCCTGAGGACTGGGTTGAGAACCCCTGGTATAGCACATTAAACAAAATTTAAAAAAAAAAAAAAAAAAAACTACCTCAGGCAGCCATTCAAAAACAAAAGAGTGGAAGATACCCAGACAAAGTCCAAGATAAAAAGTCTTTTTATTCTTAAAACACAATGAAGATATTCTCTCAATGTAGAAATCCCAACACAGGCCTTGTTTCGGCACATGTATCTTCGTCAGGGGACCTGTCAGAGTGATGCACGTCATAATACTGCAAGCTTATTCTCTCAAGAACACATAAATGTATAAATTGCAACTAACAGCATCAGTGAAGTGAACAAAAATAAAGGGTACAGAAAAGAATAACTACAGTATATCCAAATCAACTTGGCTGTTACATAGATACATAAATACATTCAAAGAAGTTCCTTCAAAAAGAATGTTGAAACTAATTGATGTGTGCTAAGAAAAGCTTTATGATGTAACAACACTGAAATGCAAAGGTACTTTCCTGTAGCAGGTGTTCTCTGAGGCCAGTAGGCCTTATATTCTCACAGATGGGTAACGTGGGATCCGCGTTGTCGGTCCAGAGTTTGTAACAAGCTTAAAAATAGGTCTTTCAGTGCGAGATGCACTCTATTGCGCATGTGTGAGCCATGAGAGTGAGGGACCAGCAGTATAATAAAAAGCATAATAAAAAGGAGACAACTCCAAGGGGAGGTGGTGGGAGGGTACGTGAGAATACAAGGCCTGCTGTACTCGGAGAATACCTGCGAGCACGGTAAAGACAAAGAAAACTTAGAGGGGGGGGGGGGGGGGGGGGAAGAGAAAACAAAGGAAGATACAAAGACCAACCAAACTAGCTATGAGGGGTGTATATACAACACATCCTATCCTCACTGCAGAAAACAGAGAACTGCTGGTCCCACACTCTTGCAGTGGGTGGGAAGGCACTCGTGCATAAGCGATGGAGCATGTTTCACGCCCAAAGACCTATTTTTAAGCTTGTTACAAGCTCCGGACCGGCAACGTGGACCCCACATTACCCATCTGTGAGAAATATAGGCCTGCTTGTCTTAGGAGAAAAGAAAATCACTAGTTGAGCAGTTTTTTTCTGAACCAATGACTAAAAATCGTTACCTGGCAGATTATATTCTGACTGGGTTTATTTCTGAGTTAGTACAGGACTACATCAGGATAAAAACCCTAACCTAAATGTCTACACCAGCTACTCCCTGGGATGTGGACCTCATGCAACCAGAATATCCCCAGATCAATCATGGCATGCACACAGAAATGCAACTCAAGAGTATAGAGGTATACAGGAATGGGGATCGTGGGAATCTCACGGAGTCCCATGGGTGTAACTCCTGGATTTGCACAATTCCCACAGGGATGAAAAACTGCCATGAGAGTGTAATCAAAATCTTTGGCAATGCCAGAGTAAGGCTTGGAATGCACTGATAGAGGCCACTGAAGCATCAGTGAGGCCTGGAACACACTAATAGAGGCTATTGGAGCACCAGACTGAGGCTTGCAACACTCATTGCCCGAATAGTGAATATATGAAGTTGGGAATACTGCAGGTAAAGAGGGGATGGAGGAGATTAATAGCGGGGATGGGTAGGGAAATTTCTGTTCCTGTGCAACTCTCTAACACAGAACACCACTAGACAGATAAAGCTGTATTTTATTACAGCCACATGGAAGTCAACTATGAAGGAGGATTTACCTATGTGCACCGACTGGAAACCCTGAATTTTTTTGCACTCCATCTAGAATGGTAGAGTGGAATACAAATTTTTTAAATAAATAAACTAGGCTCTATCAGATGGTCCTTCCACCAAGGCCAGCAAAGGGCTATGGAGGCACATCAAACTCAAACATACAAAAGGAACATTTCTAGAAATACTACATTACAGGACAATAATCAAATTGCCCATACTGGTACAAAGATTATGAGCACTTTTTACCCATGAGTTTTACATCAGTAATCAAAGCAAAACCAAGACCATGGTTTGGCTTTGGATTTGCCCTGGGGAAAAAATGCCTACTTCTTCTGTCGGTACATTCATTTGAAAATGTCACATATGGTTTTCTGCATATTAGACTTGATATATACTGCCTTTTACGATAGCATCAAAGCAGTTTGCAGTACATGTTATTTTCCTACCAAACCTAAATATACTCTTGAGACTGCTTCCACACAATGTGGGTAAAATTACACATGATGCAGAACAAGACGTTTAATTTTACTCCATTGAAGGTCAGCAATTTTCAAACAACCTATTTCTGAGGGTACAATGAAAATGGATAAACGCTCCTCTTTAAAGGATTTGGGAAATCTCAAACTAATGACTAGAAAAAGTAGGTAAAAGCCACCATGTTATAAAGTTTCTTCTTGGAGATCTGCTATAGGAGAATGTTTAATTCCTTGCACTACTGCTAGGGCTCAATTTTTGGCTTCACTCTTCCTTAAATATTCTGGAGTGAATTTGCCACTTTAACTTAGATTCTCACAACTGCAAATTAAATAGAGAGTTACAATGATAGGCCAGCAGTAGAAAGGAAACAGGGGTTCACTGCCTAGCTTAAGCCCCTATTCCCCCCCCCCCCCCCCACCAGTGTTGTTGGTGGTAGGAAGAAATGAAAACAGCCCCCATGGGACAGGAAAAAAGATAGCACCAAGCACAACTACAGGGTATTACTACCATATTCAGCCTTGACAAGTGAGATATATACGTCATCCTATTCTGTCTTGGTTATTGGATCCTTATCATTACAACGGGTGAGGAAAAGAAGAATGTGGGGCACTATGATGGGGGGGGGTGGGGGGGTGTACCTGGCACATATTTAGAAGCCTATCTAACCATTAGGAAATTTGTTCCAACCGTAGTGTTGTTGGACATAACCACCAGTGTGTAGTGAACTCATCCTGCTTTGTCTATGGAGAAAGAAGGCTGCATCACTGAAACTTACGTTGATAAACCAAACAACTAGGGCTACACATTTATCACAATAATGCTATTAATGCATGAAAATGTTAAAGTGTATTAAAAAGCTCTTTTGAGCAGGGACTGTCTCTTTGTGTCAGGTGTTCAGCGCTGCGTGCATCTGGTAGCGCTATACAAATGCTAATAATAATAATAAAAATGTTAATGCACGTTAACAGTTGCATCACCTGTCTCTCTTCCCTCCCCCCTCCAACGATGCAGCATGGCCCCCATCTCTCCCACTTACCAGCATCATCCTACATGGTCATGTCTTTCTCCCTTTCCCCTCCACCCCTCGTTTCTCACATGGCTAGGCTGCTGCTTCTCCCGATCTGCACAGCAGTGAGATGGCAGCAACAACAAAAGGCAGACAGATGAAAAGACACTGCTTTTACATGCTGCCACTGGCTCTGCTGGTCCCAGAAACAGGAAGTGATATCAGAGCTTAATGTCACTTCCTGTTTCTAGGACCAGCAGAGCAAGCAGCAACGCATAAAGGTAATGTCCCAATATCTACCTTCCTTCTGTTGCTGGTGCTGTCCCACCATCATGCAGACTGGGAGAAGCAGGAACCCAGCCATGTGAGTGAACAAGGAGGAGTGGGGAGGAAGGGGGACAGATGCAATCATTCTGGATGATGGTGGTGGGGAGACTGAGAGGGGGAGAGATGGGGCAATGTTGGATTGTAGTGATAATGAGAGGGGAGATAAACAGGGGTGGACGAAATAGGATGATAGAGAAAGGAGCAACGCTGGATGCAATTAATCGTGCAATTAAAAATTTTTAATGTGCAGCCCTACAAACAAACCTTTGCAAGACAGAGCTCCTTTGCCCTCTGGGTTTCACTTGCTGGTTACAATTCATATTTGGAGGTAGAGAGATAAAGACGACAGGAGGCAGCCTGACCCACTGCGGCACCTCTTTGTGCAGTAAGACATGATTACATAAACACCAGTCATACATAAACTGATACAGCAGACTCATACATTCCATAATGAATGGAAAAACATTGCAGGACTGGCTCAGAAGGGGCTGAAAAAACACAAACAACAGGGCTTCAGAATCCATACACTTTCCTTGAACAAGGCAGTGCTTGTGTACAGACTCCAAGAACTTAGAAAATGGAGCAGGCACCTGAATCTTAGGAGACAGGATCTGGGCGGCACAACCAAAGGAGAGGCCAGCACTCCTAGGCAGTTAGAGGAGGAGAGAAAGAGACCATCCAGATGGTCTCATACATGTAAATTATTAACACCTGTGTCTGACACCCTGGAGGATTAACACCTAGGCCTCCAGTTTCCTGCAGCAGCTCAGGGATAGATTCTATGGCAAGCAGCAGAAATTCTATGTTGAAGTTCATTTAAATTTTGCAACAATTGCATATATCTACTGTGGAGGAGTAGTCTAGTGGTTAGTGTAGCGGACTTTGATCCTGGGGACTGGGTTCGAGTCCCACTGCAGCTCCTTCTGACTGTGGGCAAGCCACTTAACCCTCCATTGCCCCAGGTACAAAATAAGTACCTGAATATATGTAAACCGCTTTGAATGTAGTTGCAAAATACCACAGAAAGGCGGTATATCAAGTCCCATTTCCCTTTAGATTATTCAAAAATATTTTCATCTAAACAGTTTTCCCATTTTCTTACATTTTTTGATCATTTTAATTTTTGCATGTTCTTTTTTTTTCTGTTTCAGATTTGCTGTCCATTCTTTTCTCCCATTGTCTCCTCTCCGCCCCCCCCCCCCCCACACACATACATACTACACACAATCACTACAGCATACCTCCTTCCCAAAAATGCCTCTATTATCACCTACCTCCACATCAGGATTCTCTCTTTTTTTTTCTTCCAACTAGTCTCTCCTAACTGATCCCTCCTGCAGTCCTTCCTCCCCCTCCTCCAGATTTACCCCATCTTCTTTCTCATGCTCCCAGTCTGAAACCTCTAACCTCTCTTCTGTTTGGTTCCTTGCCTCTCATTCCTCCCATGCCCAGCTTCACACAGGGACCCTTTTACTAAGCCATGTAAGCGTCTACGCGCACCCAACATGGAGTTACCGCCCGAATATCATGTGGCTCTTGCGGTAATTTCATTTTTGGTGCGCGTCCAAAAAATAATTTTTATTTTCGGACGCGCATATCGGACGAGCGCCAAGTAGCATTTGATGCACATAGGTCATTACTGTCCGGTTACCGTGTGAGACTTTACCGCTAGGTCAATGGCTGGCGGCAGTAAGGTCTTAGACCCAAAATGGATGAGCACCAATTTTGATGCACATCCATTTTCGGTAAAAATGTTAAAAAGGCATTTTTTACAGGCATTCTGAAAAATGGATCTGCGCGTGTCCAAAACACACATCTACACTACAGCTGGCCATTTTTCAGCGCACCTTAGTAAAAGGACCCCACAGTTTCTTTACCAGCTTCACTTGATCGCCCACCGTTACTTCCCTCTTGTGTCACATCATGAAGGGATAATAATGTGCACTAAGAAGGGTTAGGGCAATTGCTGGATCATCCTCAGCAACTTACAATAGAATCGTGCAAATACTAGAGCAAACGTTAGCAGTAAATTTAAGAGACCGAGATCATACTCCACATACCTTGGCTTACAAATGAGGTTCATTCCCAACATGGTATACAGAAAACTAACCTATTAAGAGAAATTTCTCCCCCCCCCCCCCCCCCCCGATTAGAACCAAGAGAATGGCAGCTGAATCATTCGAGAACAGCAGTACGAGGAAACGAGTAGGCCCCACTAGACCCACTTGAGAAATAGCAGTAAGACATGAGAAATCTTTCCACCAGATCAGCCTAAGCAACAGTGAAGAAGGAAAGCAGTAATGGTTAGTGAACCATAAAAAAGGCAGTTTGCCAAAATCAGAGGGTAATTTCAGAGCCCTTGCTACTTCACTGTGACAAATGGGGGGAAGGGAGTATGCACTAACAGATCCTGCAGGATTGTTGTACTGGGAACATGAGCTATGCTCCCAAGACTACTGTTTCATTTGCAAATGACTAAATCACGTGCAGATTGGGTTCAGAGTTAGCTTGCTTCCATGGCTGACTTCATTTGACATAGCTCCTCACCACATCAAGCTAAAATTAGCATGCTTTGCATAAAGATTTGCTTTTCGAAGCTGGTAACATATGCAGTTCATCCTGCTCCGTCAGGCAAGAGTTTGCCTCTGATACCATGATGCACATAATGATAGCAGGCTGTGGTTCTGATAAACATCTCGGCCCTCCCAGAACGCTTCCTGCTATGAGATGCAGAGTGCAAGGAAGTTGGTGCTCTGCTCAAAAGATTATTAAAACTGAAACTCACTAATCAAGAATAAAGACGACGACACAGAGAGATACTGAAATGGCAGGAACCCATCTCTGCCACTCTTGCCTTCAATCTTCAGTAAAGAACAAACTCCACACCAGTTACTCTTTCTTCACTTGGGAATGATCTTTTACTGGGCGAAAGGTGAACCAGGAATTTGGAAAGCTTAGTTCATAACCATTTCTACCACTGGCATAGATTGTAAGCTTCTTAGGGAAGGGACTCATTGTACCATATATGTAACTGGCTGTAAAGACCCTGGTTTAGAGCACTACATAATGCCTTAATATACTATGCCATACTTTGTACTGTTAATTGAATATTTTTATTGCTGTAATTGCCTATTGTTCATATTTGATCTATTCTTACTGTACACTGCCTTGAGTGAATTCTCTCAAAAAGGCGGTAAATAAATCCTAATAAATAAATATTTCTGAACAGTTGTTTCCATTCATTTCCCACCTGTCATATTATGCTATGCTACTAGAGTCTTATATTTATTTATTTAAGACATTTGTATACCACATTATCCCGAACAAGCTCAGGTTGAATGTTGGTTACATTCAAGAAAAACATCAAAAATATGATAGTCAGAAAATTAATTAAAACATTTAACATATTAGGAGTAATTGTGTGTTTGTCATGAAGCTAGGCTAGAGTATTGGTTATGTTGAAACATATAAGAGAAAGGCAACATTAATTTATTGCATTTTGATAAGATATGTCATTAATAGAAAAGCCTTTAGTAATTTACAGAATCTCTGATAATCTTCTAAGAACCTTGATTGCTTGGGTAGATAATTTATGTATTTATAGTTCATTTGTATCCCACATTTCCCCACACATGCAGGCACAATGTGGCTTACAGTTAATTTAAGAAAAAATTACAAATTGAGATAATACAGTTAAAGGTGACTAAGCATGGGGAGCAGTAGCTAACAATGGGGATAAGTTATTCCAAAGTTTGGTACGCTGATATGTGAAACCTGCAACTGATTTGCAAGAAAGGCCTTTGCAGTTTGGATAATGGAGTGTGAGCTATTCTCTAGATGTTTTCACTGTATTATGTGAAGGTAAATCAATTAGTTGTAGGAGGATGATAAACCATATATGATTTGGTAAACAATCACGCGTATTTTAAAGGCGATCCTTGCGTTTATGAGAAGACAGTGAAGTTTTAACAAGAGAGGGGATGCCTTCTCAAAGCGAACAGCACTGCATACAAGGCTGACAGTGGTACTTTGTGCTGTTTGTAATTTTTTAAGGAGTGAGATTTTAATACCCGCATATATGGAATTACAATAATCAAATCTGGATAGTACCAGAGATTGGGTGATAGTATGAAGTGTGGAACTTGAGAAGAAAGGTCGCAACCTTTTTAGCTTATAAAGTGTATGGAAGATGCTCAAGACCACCTTTGAGACCTGAGCGAATGATAAATGATATCCCACAAAATCCCTGAATACAGGTTCAGAGTGAGTTACATAAAAGCATTTGGCAATAAAATGATCAAAAAACACAACATAACCAAGCTCACACTATACAAATCATTCTAGCTGCAAAAGAAACGAATCAACAAAGGAAAGTTATCAGGCCCATCTCCACATAATATCTTAACCACTCAACAATTTAAGTTTAATACATAACTCTATTGGTAACCAATGTAAACCCAGCAACAAAGGAGTTATATGATCAGACCTCAGTTTTCGGCATATCAATCTCACAATCGAATTCTGAATCAAATGCCATTTTCCTCATAAGTTTCATTGACAACCCAGCATACAAAGAATTACAATAATCCAAAGAGAATAGAATCAAAGACTGAACTAACATGCTGTTGGTGAAAAAAATGAACAAATTAATTGAAGCTGTCAATTTTAAAAAAGACTTTTTGAACCACTTAATTAACCTGTGCCTCAAAGTCAAAAACAAGTCTAGAAGGACACCCAATACTCTTGCAGTATAAATCTTAAAACTTGTACCATCAAACAATTGGATACTGGAATAAAATCCTTCTTCAAACAAAACCATAAAAAATTCATTTTCTCAGTATTATGCTTTAATTGATAATTGTCAGACCAATGTCTAATCTGATTCATAACCCCTGATACTCTAATAAATCGATCCATATTCATGGATATATCAGCAGCATAAGAAAAAAAAAATCATTCTTCTGGAGACAGCCAAATCGTAGTGTACTCATATAAAGATTATACAACAAAGGAGGTATGGGTGAACCTTGCACAGAGGCCACTTTATGAATCTTATCTTTACCAAATCATATATGGTTTATCATGAATCAAAATTAAATACTGGTTATTGAAAATAATTCAGAGGATTTACAGAGACCATGAGAACATATGTGGTTGCACAAGATAATCATCAGAACTACAATGTATCTGTCCCACAACTTTCAATTTACCAGAGAGGATGGGATTCAGTGAGAGATGGACAGAGGAGTTATACAGTAGTTTTGCAGAATGCAGTACGTTATGGTGCCATTCTGGGAAAAGTTCAAGAGAAATTCCTAGGGAGATCAAAGCAAGATACAAAGACAGGGCTGGAATAAATCTGAAGAGGTCATCTGGTTCACCTCTGATTTTGGGTGTTCTACTCTGACGAGTTAGGGCACAGTTACTCTATTACATTTAAACGCACATTTGGAGATGAAAACGGTAACGGAATTCAAACATGCGTGGGATAAACATAAAGGAATCCTGTTCAGAAGGAATGGATCCTCAGGAGCTTAGCCGACATTGTATAGCAGAGCCGGTAGTGGGAGGCAGGGCTGGTGGTTGGGAGGCGGGGATAGTGCTGGTCAGACTTATATGGTCTGTGCCAGAGCTGGTGGTGGGAGGAGGGGATAGTGCTGGGCAGACTTGTACGGTCTGTGTCCTGAAAAAGACAGGTACAAATCAAGGTAAGGTATACACAAAAAAGTGGCACATTTCTTGGGCGGACTGGATGGACCGTGCAGGTCTTTTTCTGCCGTCATCTACTATATATTTGAACTTTGACACTTAGGTAGCCTCTTCACTGCAACCCACAACACAGGAATAAAATAGCAGTTACCTTCTCAGCCCAGGCATTCATTCCACATTTACAACACACTCATCTGTTCTCTGTGGCTTACAATAAAAATGCATAGAAACAGATGACAAAAACACTGACGCAAACACCACCAAAATTCTACCTAAATGAACTCAGATAATAAATTAATGGACGAGAAAATAAAATGGAAGTTGCAAAGTTCAGCTACTTCCACAATTTCTAAAAAAACAGCATCAATTCATCATTAGAATATAATATAGGACTTTCTAGCGTAAAGCATCTCAATTTAAGCTTATGTATAGGCCAATAAAATCAACTAGGCCTTAAACACTTTCCTCATACATATTGTACAGTCAAGTCAGGTTCTGGTTAGAGATCCATCAGACAGAAAGCAAATATGCATCGCTCCCCTGCTTGTACTTACCTCCACTAACTGCATGAGGTTTTCAAAGTACACCTCCTCATCAATGGTGAGCTTGCTGGAGGAGTAGATGATGTGGTAGTGCTCCACTTTGCCATCACAGCTCACGCACAGCGTATAGTCTCCGGGGTAGTTGGTACTCTCACGCACCAGAAAGAGGCCAGTTTCTGGGGGGTACAGCAACCGCTCTGCCTGCTCCCGTGTAATCTTACCATGGAACCAGCTGGGCACGGGGAGAGAAGAGAGGAGAAGAGCAAAGGATTAGGGATGCAAAAACAACCAGGAGAGGGAACTGGAGGGACTGGGGATTTGTAAAAGGGTGGAGAAGAAAGAGAGATCCCTGTCAATGGGGAGCAAGGAGAATAAGCAGAGGCACTATTTAGAACTTCCTGATTAAACACGATCTCTAAGGAATTCACAATGGCCTAGACTGCTCTGTCCTTTGAAAGCACTCTCTTAGCCTCTTAAATCAGCTCTCAAACAGTGGTTGTCACAAGAGCTAGAAAGGGGTTTAATTATCACACAGTTCCCATTTACACATGCTGGGGCCCAGGGCAGAAATTTAGAAGGGGTCCCCAAGGCCTGTCAGCAGGCTTGGGGTTCCCTGTGGCATGTGGGCCCAATGCAACTGCCCTGTTAGCAACCCTCTCTCCCCTATGGCAGGCCTGACGTAACATAGAAAATGGTTCATGAGATCTATCTATACTGTAAAGGCCTAACCCAGTCATAGAAGCATGGCTGCCTGTAGCAGAATAGCACTCCTTAACCAGGTCAATATTTGTTTTCTTCCTCACTAGTTCTCTACCATCCTATGAAAACAAGCATACAAAATCCTATAGTCAATTTAACAACCAGCCCCCTGAAACCAGTCTTTGTAATGTAAACACACCACACCACTACCCATACTCCAATCCTCTCCCCCACATCTCTTCCTATTGTCCTACTCTCTACAACTGGGTTATCTCCGTGATACTTTGTACCACACTTTGTATTATCTCTGTGATACTTTGTACCATACCTTGTAAGCCACACTGAACCTGCTATCGAGCTGGAGAGAGCGGGGTATAAATGCTATAAATAAATAAATAAATAAATAAATAAACAAACAATTATCAAAATTAGTGAGGCTGTTGCCCGAACACCCAGCCTCCTAGATTCCTGTGGCTTTACTGGACAGTACCCAGCCACCGCCAACCTGCAGGCACTGATCTGATTATTTTCTTGGAAACTGTATCTTGGTGTCGCAGTATCACTAGGTCGTGATTATTCACCCATTGTTCTGTACTTTTCAGCTGTCCCTCTGCTTCTGCTCGAGGACATTAAGAGTGGGCTTACTGCAATACTGCAACCTCCCAACCTTGTATGGGCAGATGAGACGGGCCTGATGATCTTTATGTGCTGCACGTTTTGTAGCCATCTGAAGAAAATCTTATGTTTAAAAGAATGTTATGCGGGGGGGGGGGGGGGGGGGGGGCGGGGGGGGTCATGTGATGCCTGCTACCTGAACGGCAGCAAGAAAGTGAGCTCCGTCATATCTCTGCACATACCTGCTAATTATACATGTCCTTCCCAGGTTTACAGATTTTATTAGACTTCCGATTCGACTGGGCAGTGCTCGGGCATAGCTGAGCGTCTGAGAGAGCGTTTTGGGAGAAGGCATGCCCACGAGGAGCCAGAGAGGCCTAAAACACAAAAAAGCTATCCTGTTGAAAGCAACTAAGATGGCGGCAGGCCAACAGTCCCAGCAGGCGACAGAAAGGCAAACAGGAGACTGGGCCAGGGAGATCTCACAGACAGTGGCAATGGTGCTGGAAGACCGGTTAAATAAAATGCAGACAGCGGTGGAGGAGATAAGTGAGAAATTTGATACTCAGACCCGGAGAATTGTAGAAGTGGAACAGCGTGTGTCGGAGCAGGAGGATGCAACACGGGGCATGGCTTCGCAGATTGTGCATTTACAAAAAGAGGCTGCGGCCCTCCGTGAGCACTTGGAGGAACAGGAGAATAGGAACTGTCGCAACAACCTTCGGGTCACTGGTCTGCCTGAATCAGTCCAGGACAGGGAGCTATACCAGATTTTCAGCACATGGCTGCCAGAACAGCTAGGCATAGAAGGCTGTACAAATGGAATGCAATGTGACTGTGCACATCGGATTGGATTGCGAGGAGAGCGTGACAGTAATCTGCGTACAGCCATCGCACACTACATAAATTGGCAAGAAAAGGAACAATTGCTGAAAGCTTTCCATTCTAAGAAATCGCCACTCGAGTATGAAGGACACCGACTGTTAATGTTTAATAACTATTCAGCCGGAGTAGCGCAACTGCGCAGAGCCATGGTGCCAACGTGCACTTCACTGCACAGAAAAGGTATTCGCTTCTCGTTTATGTACCCAGCTAAACTCAGGATTTGCCATGCAGGGAAATCGGTCCTGTTCTCAGAAGTCTGGGCGGCTCAGGCCTTCCTGGACAATAAAGAGGGATAGAATGAGCCTGCTGAGTGAAGGTAATACCTGATAAGTGATCAGGCCAAAGCCACCATG
The DNA here is from genome assembly GCF_901765095.1 of Microcaecilia unicolor. Classification (NCBI taxonomy): domain Eukaryota; kingdom Metazoa; phylum Chordata; class Amphibia; order Gymnophiona; family Siphonopidae; genus Microcaecilia; species Microcaecilia unicolor. The sequence goes on along the minus strand of NC_044031.1, from coordinate 656,197,946 downwards.
CTGTGTTTTTTTTCTCTCTGGACAGCACCCCACCCAGCAAGCTTAAGGGGGGGGGTTCTACGGATGTGGATTCCATTGAACCTTTTGCTTGGAATATCTACCACAGAGGGTCATAAGAACTTTTAGGTTTTTGGAGGTCTGTTTCTGGGGGTGAAGTTCAAAGTGTCTGGGGAGACTAATTGGGGAGGAATAATTTTTATATTACGAGGGCAGAGAGGGTACGGGGTGAATAAATCTTCGCTGTGTTGTTCGGGAAGGGGGGGGGGAGGATGAAAGAGCAACTTAAGAAGGAGGAGAAGGTTCATAACGGGGGAGGGAGGGGGGAGGGATAGGGTAGGTATGAATGATATGCTTGTGTGGGAGAGAGAGTGTGAATGGGGGGGAACACGGGGTAGTTGTAGTGAATGCCATCGTAAGAGGGGAGGCGGGGGTGGGTAACGGAGACTGGAAATCTCGTTGTTTTCTACTGGGGGTTGTTGTACTGGGGTTGAAAAAGTCTAGCAGGCTCAGCTGGGAGGCCTGTGGGATGGAAAGGGAGTATGTCACGCTTAACATAGGTCTGTTTTCTTTCCATAGTTAATCTAAAATTTATATCTCTTAACGTGGATGACATACACTCTCCTGTTACGTACAAAAATATTAGCATGGTTGAAATCCGAAAAGGCTTGACATTGCTTTTTTGCAGGAAACTCACTTGTCCAGCGCTGAGCATGCAAAGTTGAAAAAGGGCTGGGTGGGGGAGGTAGTTAGCTCTTCTTATAACACCAGGCAACGGTGGGGGTGGGTGGGGGGGGGGGGTGGCTATATTAATTCATAAACAACTTCCGATCAACATTCACAAAATAATTCAAGATAGAGAAGGTAGATATGTTGGAGGCCATATCTTGTTAAGGATGTAAAAAGAATTGAAGCGGTGCAAAGAAAAGCTACGAGAATGGTATGGGATTTGCGTTACAAGACGTATGAGGAGAGACTTGCTGAACTAAACATGTATACTCTGGAGGAAAGGAGAAACAGGGGTGATATGATACAGACGTTCAAATATTTGAAAGGTATTAATCCGCAAACAAACCTTTTCCGGAGATGGGAAGGTGGTAGAACGAGAGGACATGAAATGAGATTGAAGGGGGGCAGACTCAAGAAAAATGTCAGGAAGTATTTTTTCACAGAGAGAGTAGTGGATGCTTGGAATGCCCTCCCGCGGGAGGTGGTGGAAATGAAAACGGTAACGGAATTCAAACATGCGTGGGATAAGCATAAAGGAATCCTGTGCCGAAGGAATGGATCCTCAGGAGCTTAGTCAAGATCGGGAGGCGGGGCAGACTTATACGGTCTGTGCCAGAGCCGGTGGTGGGAAGCGGGACTGGTGGTTGGGAGGTGAGGATAGTGCTGGGCAGACTTATACGGTCTGTGCCAGAGCCGGTGGTTGGGAGGTGGGGCTGGTGGTTGGGAGGCGGGGATAGTGCTGGGCAGACTTATACGGTCTGTACCCTGAAGAGTACAGGTACAAATCCAAGTAGGGTATGCACAAAAAGCAGCAAATATGAGTTATCTTGTTGGGCAGACTGGATGGACCGTGCAGGTCTTTTTCTGCCGTCATCTACTATGTTACTATGTTATAATGCTAAGTGAACTTTGGGGTCGCAAACCAGGCTTTTGTAATCTGTATGGCCCTAATGTATACAGCCATAAATTCTTTTCTGAAATAGTGGCTAAGCTGACACCACACTTGTTTTGGGAGGGGACTTTAACACGTGTGCTGACCCCACTGTTGACTGTAAACCTGCTAAACCAAGGGGAGGGGCCATTGAGGGCAAGGGTGTCAATTTTATCACACATCAGCTGGGGACAGTGGATATATGGAGGCTTCTACACCCGCACAACACAGAATTTACATTCTATTCCCACCCGCATAACACTTACTCTAGATTAGATTATTTCCTTATATCAGAGTCCCTTTTCTCAGTAGCCAAGGAGGTTCAAGTTATTGACAACTCCTTATCAGACCACTCTGCAATATCGCTTGCTATATTTTACACAGCAGATTTGACAGAAAGGGTGTGGAAATTCTTGCCCTCTTTGTACAAAGATTCCGCATTTTGGACATACTTGAGGAGGGAAAAATGGCTGGATTTCCAATCGACCAATGAGACCCCGGACGTGGGTCCTGTAACTTTCTGGGAAGCCTCCAAAGTAGTGCTAAGGGGATACATATTGGCATACACATCTAGTAAGAAGAAAAAGCTAGAGGCAGAGTTATTACAGTTATCACAAGAATACCAATCCCTTCGCAGACAACATATGTACCGGTTGGATAAGCCCTCCAAAGATGCTATGATGGAGCTAAGACGCCAGATTGATCAGCTGTTGACCAGTCGGGCAGAAAGAGATGTTTACTACCAAAGATTCAAATTGTTTAAGTGGGGTAGCAAGGTGGGGAAACTTTTGGCCAATTTGGTGCGTCCTTATAAGAAACGACAGGTCATTACTTACATCAAGGATGGGTCTGGGAGGCGATTTCACAAGGAATCCCAAATACAATCTCAGTTCGTCCAATATTACCAATCACTATATGAGGCAAGAGATTTAGATATAGAGAAAAGGGAGGCCTTTTTCGGGATTTATCGGTCCCTTGGTTTACCATGGACCAGGCACAGACTCTGAGTAGGCCCGTTTCTGTAAAGGAGATCAGACTGGGAATTAAGGCTTTAAAGTTGATGAAAGCCCCAGGCCCGGACGGTTTCGGCCCAGAGTACTACAGAATTCTGTCGGATGTGGTGGCACGGCCACTGGCCGATACGTATAACAGCCTAGCACCAGGAGGGGTAGAACTCCACCAGAATCTAGCCCACATAATATTGTTGCCCAAACCGGGGAAGGACCCCACCCAAGTGGGTTCATAATGCCCAATTTCTTTGCTTAACCAGGATGTCAAACTCCTAGCAGCTATTCTTGTGCGTCGGATGAATAACTTTCTTCCCAGTGTTATACATGAGAATCAGGTGGGTTTTGTTCCAGGCAGGTATGCCTCTATGAGTGGGAAAAAGCGCGGGGTACAAATGTAACAAAAATAAAATAAATAAAATATGAACCTTACCTGGGCTTTAGCGGCAATACACACATATCGAGGGAAGGGGAAGACAGAAGCCATCGCGGGGTTGGACATGGAGAAAGCGTTTGACAGTATCTCGTGGCAATATCTTTTCTGGGTTATAGAGAAGTATGGGATACAGGGTCGTTTTGTTGACTGGATTCAGGTTTTATACACTGAACCACAAGCGAGATTATTGGTTAACAACAAACTGACGGAGAGTTTCAATTTGCAGAGGGGTACCAGACAGGGGTGCCCACTGTCCCCATTGTTGTTTTTGTTAGCCATAGAACCACTTGCAATTAAATTGCACCAGAGTGATAAGATCCGAGGTCTCCAAGTAGGAGGGCAAGAGATCCATATCAATTTATTCGCTGATGATATTTTGCTCTACCTTGCAGATGCTCCCTCACATCTAGGGGAAGCATTAACCATGGTTATGGAGTTTGGAGTTATATCAGGCCTAAGAGTTAACTGTGACAAGTCCGAACTCCTTCCCCTGTCGGGTAGCTATCACAACCCTCGATTTGCGAGCTTGCTTATCCCTCCGGTGCAGCACCCGATGCGATATCTAGGTATTTATCTTAGCACAAACCCGGACGTGGTGTACAGGCGTTAATATACTGGATCAGATAGATAACATCAAGCAACTGTGTTTAAGGTGGAAGGACTTACCGATCTCCCTGTTCAGACGGGTAAGCGTTGGCTAGGATGATCTTACTCCCTAAATTGTTATATCCTTTGCAGACGATGCCTATTTGGATCAAAAGACAAGATGAACGTTTATTTCATTCTGTACTGCAGGCTTTTATATGGAGGCAAAAGGGATCACGTATAGGACACGAAACGTTAATTTTATGCAGGGAGCGAGGAGGACTTAACTTGCCGGACCTATGCCTGTACAATGTGGCAGCATTGATGAGAATCATTTTTGAAGGGATCAGTGGGCAGTCAAAGTTCACCCCAGGCAAATGGTGGGAGAGATGGTGTTCCCCATACTCGTTTATAAATTTAGTACATGCGTCCCCCGGTCTGGGCACAAAGTTTAATGTGCATTCTAGTTATCTTAGACCCTTGCGTACTGCTTGGAGCTGATGGCGCACCCACTAGGTATGTAGCCCTAATGTGTCTCCTTTTCTGCGCTTTGTGGGAAATGTGGATTTTCTGGCTGGTGTGGGCCCTTCGGCATTCCAGCAGTGGGCAAGGCGGGGGGTGCAATACATTAGGCCATATGCTTTCCCCGATTAAAGGCAGTTTTATATCTTTTTCTCAGGCGAAAGAGCGCTGGCGGATACCAAATACTCACGTTACAGTACATGCACGCAAGGCATTATTGGCAGCAGATAAAGGTGAAACATGGGGAGGCATGGACATATGGTAGCTTGGACCAGGTGGCCCAGGCCATGCCAGAGGCTGGGAATAGACTCCCCACTTGGTACAAGTTGGTAAAAATGACCAGTTCAGAGGGTGGGATTGAGAGTGTTCTTTATCGGTGGAATGCAGAGTTAGGAACACAGTACTCCAGTACACAATTTTACACTCTGTTTACGACACTTTACGAAATGGTTAAGGCTGCAGATCTGCAAGAAACTCAATATAAAATTTTACACAGAACTTATATTACTTGGGAAAGGGGAGTAAAACTGAAGATGTGGGATTCAGATTTGTGTCTTAAATGTCGGGCAGGGATTGGCAATCTTTTGCACTCCTTTCTGGAATGCCCAAAATTAACTATATGGAATAAGGCTTTCCAAGTTCTTAACAGGGTATTGCAGTCAACAGTGGAATGGTCATATGCTGCGCTGCTGTTGGGGGAGCAGTCCGATTTGATTGCTCAAGGTTTTTCCCAGCCGCAAAGAAGATTTCTTTACATGTCAACTTTGGTGATTAAAAAAAACGATCTTACAGTTCTGGACAAGTGAGGATCCTGTGCCAACTTCATGCTGGGTGGCTAAAATGACAGATGTGGCTAACTATGAGTGTATGATTTATAGAAAATCCCCTAACGTGGATAACAGGCAATACGCCCATCTATGGCAAAGATTTTTGGGTGAGATTTTGTCCCCAGACTTCCAGATATTACAAGACTGAGGGGGGGGGGGGGGGGGTACGACAAGGAGGGCAGGGGGGAGGGGGGTATGTATGTATGTAGGTATGTATGGTGTTTTGCTGGTTGGTATGTCGCCTAGAATTGGTTGAGTGAATTACTGGAATGTGTTTAGAGTACATCTATCTATCTATATATAAAATAACAAAAGGTCAGTATGGGATGTTTTTCAGGACAACTGTTGTATTAGTATGAGATTGTTTTATCTCATGTCTGTTTTAGTTGAACCATTTTGTGTACCACAGGCGAACTGTTGTGTAACGTGTTACACTTTGAATTTGTTCCTACTGTACTGACGTCAAACATAAATTTAAAAAAAGGCCTTTATTCACTATAGTCCTTTTAAATATTTCTTCAGATCTGCTTCTTTGCTTTAACACACTGAATCTTGCAGATGGTCTGCCCTATTGACTTTTTGTACTGTAGCCATGACAATTTCATTTCCAGTACAAAGCCATAGGCTTCAACTGACCTTTGGCCCTTCTTTTTTTTTTTTTTTTTTTAACTTCTTTGACTGTAAAGATCCTCCCATGCTTTCCTGGACTCTATCATCTCCATCACCTCCACTGGGACTCCATTCCTAAATGGCCTAACCTTCCCTCTGTTGCTACTTTTATGAAGGAGGACAACACCTGCTCTCTTCAGTCCTGTGGGACTCTGCGGCTGAAGGAAAATTCTAGCTCACTCCCTAAGTCTGGATGCACAACTTTGGGCAGGGCATAATAAATGTATCAGGTCACTCTGAAGTACAAGTAATTTTGGTTGTGACCCTGGTTAAACTGTACAGCTGGTTATTCCTCTACTAACAATATGTCCATGCTGCTGCACAGGTGAGGGCAGCCCCAGGGCATCAGAGAACTGCCAATTGGGATACTTGTATTAATTGTTAAAGGACAATCAATGTGTTTCAATGCCAAATTTAAGCCTTCTGCAGCATTTGAAAAGTAACAAGGAAGAGAACTAGAGGGATGATGTGATAATGAGAGGAGGACAGGTGCAATGATATGCTCAATGTACACGGTTGTCACTATTCTGTGCTTTTATCACTGCCCCCCCCCCCCCCCAGAGGACAAGACACAGAAGGGCCCTGAGATAGGAGAGAGTACTGCCAAAAGCAACTGGAAGGGGATGCTAAGAGCAGGAAGGGATGGAGATAATGTGAATCAACTGATTACATTTACAACTTTTGCAGATGTTCTCGATTTGTCAGCAAAATCATGCTTCAAAATACTCTGTGTTTCCATTCAGATGTGGTGCCTGACTGGTCAAAGGCCCCATAGCACAGTCCGTGCAGCTCCTGTTTTCTTGTTGCTTCTCTAGAATTGTACATCTGGTTTGAGCACTTTTGCTAGCTACTTACCAGGAAGTACAATGGAAAAAAAAATGCACGAAGCCGAAACGTCACAAAGAGCTACTTGTGGAACAGGGAAGTAGGAGACTTTTCTGCAAATAGTTAACAAAGCCTTTCTTTATCTGTATATGTGCAGAGACTTTCATTCAGCAAACTGCCACATAACAGAAAGCAAATCACCCTGCTGAATATCTTTCCGCAGTGGTCCAATATGAAAGAAACCCCCTTAATGTCTCTGCAACATCTGTTAAGCACAGCAACCTCCTCCTGACTTTTCTGCATCACAGCAACCCAAAACTACATACCTCTGCAGCCCTGCTGCACCACACTAACCGCCCCCATACAGCTCACAGCAATCCTATCTCCCATGCCTCTGCAATCCTTTGCACTACAGAAACCCCATCCTGTGCACACCTGGATCCCTGTGCATGATGGCAATCCCCAGCAGCTCCTCTTGCAAAACACTTACGGCATTAGGCTGAGTTTAGTTCCAGATTTCACACCTTCCCTCTTCTGTACATAGTTAGCTGGGATGATGCCCTCACGTCCCACTTTGTTCTTTGCTTTGTACCAGTTGGGATCCTGGAAGGAGAAAACAGGTTGCAGGCACATCAGTGATGAGGTTGTCTGCCACCATCAGCCCTGAACAGGTCCTGACAGCAAGACTGGGAGACAGGCCACCTTGCTTCCAAGGCCACTGCTGCAGAGCTGAGAGAGGGGCACACTAAGACCATGGCAGTAGGTAACAGCCCCTCAAAGAGATTCCCAACTATACTGAACCTGGTAAAATCTTGCAGTAAAAGCACTCACACAGAGGTATAATCACACCGCTACCAACCTATATCTATACCATCTTTAAAGTAGATCATCATTGCTTCTCTTACCTTGGTAACTGAGACAATGGTGAGGACATCACCTTTGCTGAACGGGAGGTCCTGCTCCGCAGTGGCGAGAAAGTTGTACTTGGCAATACATTCTGTACCAGATGGCCATGGCGACTACCCAAAAGAGGAGAATACAAATTTTAGTAATTACATATCAAATCCAAGGTTTATATGTCCACATCTTCTTCAAAGGGAAGAAATACTCATTAATGAAAATGATTTAAAAAGCAGTATCGCCAGGAAATTTCACATATGTACTACTGATGGATGCATGAATGAATGAGGAAATAGTCAAATTATGCAGATTGTGCAGGCTACAGATACTGTAAATAAATACTAGTACTACTTAACACTTCTATAGCGCTACAATAGATAAAACAAACAGTCCTGGCAGCTTTAATGCTGTTGATGTTTTCCAATGCATTTCAAGGTTCATTAAGGAAAAAAAAAGTATGGTATAAAAAAAGGAAAAAACAATTTGACACTGGTGTTTGATTTGTTTGGATTCATATGCTGGTGTATGAAATATTTTGGTCATGTCTACTGAGGCTTCAGGGCTTCTTATCTAACTTACTGTAGCTGACTTGCTGTATAGGAAACTGGAAATCTACAAACATTTTTATTAAATTCTGCAAGTTCTTCCCCAAGAAAAATGTGAGGGGTTCTCAGGTAATTAGGCCAACACAAATTCAGCATGACCACCCCAAAGGAAGAAAAAGTAAATGTAAAATGTTTGTAGAAAAAATACATCTGTCTGAAGTCACTAGACCCGCCTGAGTGAGACAGCACCTTTCAATAATGCTGACTTGTGATCAAGTTGTGTTAAATGCTGGTTTCAGCAAACAGAAGCCTCTTCAAAGTACACTAGAAGGCCCCTTGAAGCCAGCAGAGGGCTGTCAGATGAAGTGTTAGGTAAAGGATGGCAAAACACTACCATTGTTTTCACGTTTTCTCACTTTTTTCTTCCTGCCCTGCTGCACATTACAGCCCCTTCATCTGCCTTTTTGCGCTTTACCACACTGTACCTATTCCCATGTAATGACAATCTCCACCTTTCCATATGACTATGTAGCTTTAAGGAGAGGGAGCAAAATGGGAAAGACTTGCAAAGTCAGTGATGCTCAAAATTTTTTCCAGCTATGACCCCATTATTGCAGCCGTAGCTACACCCACAACACCACAAAGGAATGTCATGTTGTGCCTACGTAGTGCCTGCTTTGGTTGTGACCCCATTTAGGATCCCACCTCACAGTTTGGGAAGCACTGTGCTAAACAAAGACAAGTGGAAAAAGCATGTGGAGCATGGCTCATGGAATTCTTTCCAACCCCCCTAAATATAAATTCATGTGTGTTTGTGTTTGGGGGCGGGCTGGTGAGTATATGTACATGTGCATTGTGTGTTGGTATGAATACATGCATGCTTGGATATATGTTGGAGGGGGGGCCTTACATATTTGTGTGTCTCTGTACTTTCTCTGTGTCTGATCAGGCGAGATGATGACAGGGTACAGCAATTTGAAAAGGTACAATTCCTTAATTATTATGCTACAGTGAATCAGTGTATGTATACTGCAGCTGTTGGATCTGCTTCTCCCATAGAAACGTATTGTGGCAAATTTATTTTTTTTTGGGGGGGGGGGGGGGGGGTCATTTATCTTCTACCTCCCAACAGATATAGAAACTTTACTTCTATAACACAGAAACTCCTCCAGAACACTTCCTCTCTTCACGGGGTCAGAGCTGCCTTCCAGTCCTGTGCCTCCATTGCTTCCCATTATCTGGATCCTACCTAAGTCTCTGCTGCTAGTTACAGTGGAAGCAGGCAGAGCAGGCGCACTCACACAGGGACAAAGGGGGAAGGGTGCTAGAAAACTGCAGATGGGTTTTAAACTGAGAAACACAAGAAGACATATTACTTATTCTAACTTTTGGCCATTAATATAAAACTCTGCTGACTTCTGAAAAAGACCTGGGTTGAGCGCTGAGCACATCTCACAGGGCCCTCCTAAACTTGTGGGCACAAAGTATGTACAAAGTTTGCCAATGTTTATGTTTCTTAAACGGCTTAATCTGACCCTGCCCACAGCAACAGATGAAACTTGGCAATACACATAGCAACCAATAAGAATACTGTCTGACTCCTGAAGAAGTTTTCACACTAGAATTAGTAATAACGAAAATAAAATAAAGGGATAGAGAAATATTAACACGTACATCTCTGGGTTTACATGTGTGCACGTTGGGCAAGTGCTGTGTCTGTGGAGGAGGTAGCTGTGATTGAGGGAGTAAGCTTATAGGGGGGGTAGTATGGACTATATAGGGGTAGTTGTGGGGGACTAGTTTTGGGGTTGGCGCAGTTTGTAAGGTTTGTGTCAGTTGTGGGTTGGGTAGTTTTGGGGGTTAGGGTGTTATTTTGGGGGTTGGATAATTTGCAGGGTGGTGGGGCAGTCTACAAGAGCAGACGGGAGATGGTAAAATTATGTCATACCTGATAATTTTCTTTCCTTTAAAGCAGCAGATGAATCCAGGAACTAGTGGGTTAAGTCCACCTACCAGCAGGTGGAGATAGAGATAAACAAACAAAAGGCAGTGATGCCAGATGGCCAGCTCATTCCTCAGTTAGTATGTCATTCGTAAGCATTTGCCAAGGCCAAAAATATGAAACCAATAACAACCAGAAACCATCCTCACTATGAAAAACAGAGAACCAAATAAGAACTGTGAAATAACTGCAACTTGATCCAGAAATCAGAATCCTTTCCGTGTTCCCATATCTGTCTGAACTCTGCAAAAGAGAACCCGGAAGGAAAAAATAGCCACACTGCGCGGAAAATGAAAAAACTGTCGGCTCAAATAGGGAGGGATCTTGGATTCATCTGCTGTGTCAAAGGAAAGAAAATTATCAGGTAAGACAATTTTACCTTCCTTGTCACTTGCAGCAGATGAATCCATGAACTAGTGGGATGTACCAAAGCATTCCTTAAGTAGGGTGGGAAGCCGACGCTCCCCGCGCCAACACTCCCGCCCCAAAACTCGCATCCTCCCGAGCAGACGTGTCTAGCTTGTAATGCTTTGCAAAAGTATGACAGGACGCCCAAGTAGCCGCCCGACAAATCTCTTCCAGAGATAGGCCGACGCTTCCGCCCAAGAAGCCGCCTGTGCCCGAGTAGAATGTGCCTTCAGGGCCACTGGAGACGCCCACCCTTGTAGCAGATACGCCGCTCCAATGGCTTCCCTAACCCAGCGAGCAATGGAAGCCTTAGAAGCCACCTCACCTCTTTTCAATCCCGACAAGAGCACAAAGAGATGATCCGAGCATCGAAACTCGTTAGAGATCTGCTAGTACCAAAACAAGGCTCTCCGCACGTCCAGGAAACGTAGCGAGGCAAACTCCCCCAGATAATCCTCTCTTTGAAAAGATGGAAGATAAACCGCCTGATTGACATGGAAAGTCGAAACCACTTTAAGTAGAAACAACGGCACCGTCCGGATCGACACCCCTGCTTCAGAAAACTGCAAAAAAATGATCTCTGGAAGACAAAGTCTGAATTTCAGAAATCCTCCTAGCCGAAGCAATGGTCACCAAAAACACTGTCTTAAGTGTTAGATCCTTCTCAGAAACCTTATTCAACGGTGCAAACGGTGGGGCCTGGAGGGCTCGCAGTACCACATTCAAATGCCACGCCGGGCACGGCTGCCGCAGAGGAGGCCGAAGCCGAAGAGCCCTGCGTAGGAAACTGACCACATCAGGGTGAGCTGCTAAAGAGGAACCGTCCAGTTTGCCCCTAAAACAAGCTAGCGTGGCCACCTGCACTCGAAGAGAATTATATGCCAATTCCTTTTGAAGACCATCCTGAAGGAACTCCAGAATAACCGGAATGTCCACCCCGAAAGGCGATTCAGCACGCAGAGCACACCACACCGAGAAAGCTTTCCACACTCGCGCGTACGCTGAAGTAGACTGCTTCCGTGCCCCCAAAAGAGTGACAGACTGGTCCTGAAAATCCCTTCTTCCTCAGCTACCGCCTCTCAATAGCCAGGCCGTAAGACCAAAGCAGGAGGGATTTTCCATCTGAACTGGCCCTTGATGAAGTAGATCGGGAGTCACTGGAAGTTGCAATGGTGGCTCTGAGAGTGCTCGAACGAGATCCGCATACCACAGCCTTCGGGGCCAGTCTGGGGCCACTAGAACGACCGGCCCCTGATGCCGCCCTATGCGGCAAAGAACTCTCCCTATCAGAGGCCACGGAGGAAAAACATACAGTAGCTGTTGTTCTGGCCACGGCTGGAGCAGAGCGTCCAATCCTGCGGATCCTGGCTGCCGTTTGCGGCTGAAGAACTGGGGAACTTTGGCATTGCAAGCCATGGCCATGAGATCCATTACTGGTCTTCTCCAACGTTGACAGATCAGCCGAAAAGCAGAGTCTGACAGCGTCCATTCCACTGTGTCCAAAAGAGTCCGGCTGAGAAAATCCACTTGAACATTGTCTTGACCCTAAATGTGCGCTGCCGACAGACTCTGAACATGCGCTTCCGCCCATACTAGAAGACGAGATGCCTCCACTGTCAAGGGAAGACTGCGAGTGCCCCCCTGCCGATTTATGTAGGACACCATCGTGGTGCTGTCCGAGAATACACGAACCACCTGCCCCTGCAGAAGGTCCTAAAAACTCCGCAGCACATTCATGACTCTCGCAACTCCAGACGATTTATTGGCCAAGTCGCTTCGAGAGGGGTCCACGATCCCTGGGCTACTCGATGAAGACAATGGGCTCCCCAGCCCGCAAGGCTGGCATCCGTCATGACTACCACACAATTGGGAGACGCCAGAGAAGCACCCTTCTGTAAACTGGCTGATCGGAGCCACCACGCGAGACTGTCCCTGGCCCATCTCGACCAAGGAAGACGTCATTGATAATCCAGCGACATCGGCGACTGTCTGCTCAAAAGGAAATTCTGAAGAGTCCGCATGTGAGCCCTTGCCCATGGAATGACCTCCAAGGTCGCCGGCATGGAACTGAAGAGCTGAACATAGTCCCACATTCGGGGAGTGTGACAAATCAGTAAGGTCCGTACCTGAGAAAGCAATTTGATCCTTCGTCCCTCGGGAAGAAACACCTTCCCCCGCTTCATATCGAATTGCACTCCAAGACACTCCAGACTCTGAGTAGGAACCAGATAACTCTTGTCCATATTGACCACCCAACCTAAGGATTGCAACACCGCAATCACTCGGTCGGCGACCACTCGACTCTCCTCTGCTGTCGTCGCCCGAATCAGCCAATCGTTGAGATATGGATGCACTCGAATGCTCTCCTTCCGCAGGAATGCCGCCACCACCACCATGACCTTGGAAAAAGTGCGTGGGGCAGTGGCCATTCCGAAAGGAAGGGCCCGAAACTGGAAGTGCTGACCCAACACCGCAAATCTGACAAATCTCTGATGCGGCTGCCAAATGGGAATGTGCAGGTAAGCTTCCCTCAAATCAAGAGCAGTCAAAAACTCACCTGGTTGAACAGCAGCAATAACTGCCCTTAATGTCTCCATGCGGAAGTGATGAACCCGCAAAAACTGGTTTACTTTTCTGAGATCAGGAATAGGCTGAAAAGCCCCTCCCTTCTTTGGAACCACAAAGAAGATGAAGCACTGACCTGTGCGCCTTTCGAGAGGAGGAACAGGCACGATAGCCCCTATCCTTAGCAGGTCTCGCAAACACTGCAGAACCGCTGTCCTCTTGGCCTGCGATACACAGCGGGACTCCAGAAAAAAAGTATGTGACGGAAGAGAAGAATTCTAGCTTGTAACCTTCTCGCACCACATCGAGGACCCACTGGTCTGAAGTAATTCTGGCCCACTCTGGAAGAAACAGAGAAAGCCGACCACCGATCTGCTCTCCTCCTGAGTGGACCTGCGCCCCATCATTGGGAGGCCCGAGAAGGAGCCCCCTGACAAGAGGGGGGGGGGGGTCCAGCTGGAAGCTTCTCGTTGCGAAAGGAAGAATACTACCCAAAACGAGGACGCTGAAAGGCTGCGTTGGACTGCCCCGGGCGATACCGTCGTGTCCCTCTGAAACGTGACCTTGAGGCTCCCTGCCTGGAAGTAGACTTGGGTCTATCCTACGGAAGACGCTGAGATTTGGAATCCCCCAAATCTTTAACAATTTTTTCCAGGTCTTCCCCAAAAAGCAATTTCCTTCGGAAAGGCAATTTAATTAGCCATTGCTTAGAGGCCATATCTGTGGCCCAATGACGGAGCCACAGAAGATGCCGAGAGGAAACGGTCAAGGCCATGAGTTTGGCCGAAGCACGGACCAAATAATACAAGGCATCCGCTGCCAGCCCAATATCCATCAGCGACATCTGAGGAGTTCTTGGCCTATCAGACTCCGAAATCGAATCCATGACAGAATGTAGCCAACTGAGACAAGCTCTAGCCGCATAAGAACTACAAACAGAAGCTTGAAGTGTCAAAGCGGCCACCTCAAAGGCATGTTTTAAAGAGGCCTCTAGCCGTCTGTCTTGCACATCCTTAAGTGCCACACCACCTTCCACTGGAAGAGTAGTCTTCTTAGTGACCGCCGTCACCAGGGCATCCACCCTAGGTAGAGCAAACTGCCCTAAACTGTCCGCTGAAACCGGATACAGCCTGGCCATAGCCCTGGCTACTTTCAGTCCCCCATCCGGATCCGCCCACTGGGCCGAAATCAACTCTTCAATAGCTTCATGTACCGGAAAGGCCTTAGAAGGTCGTCTGGTACTAGCCATCTTGGGGTTGACCGCCTGAGAAGCCGCAACCTCAGGGTCCTCTATATTCAGGGCTTCCAGCGCCTGAGAGATAAAGGAGGACAACTCCTCCTTATGGAAAATCCTCACGGTGGAAGAGTCCTCCAGTTGGTCAGTGAGGACACCGTCCTCCACGTCCTCTACCCCTGTCTGCTCCGAGCGAGCCACCATGGAGGAAGCTGCAGGTAACCGTATGCAGGACCCCTCCTCAGACCCCAAAGAAAGATTAGGGTTTTTAAGGGAGGAGAAATCCTCTGGGGAAAAACCCAAAATCTCTTGGTTACCCCAGACCCCCCTGAGAGAATCAAAGGCCGAAGCTGTCGCAGCCGCGTGAGGTGGGGGGGAGGCAAGGCCCTTTTCAACAAAAACGGCTGATGGAGTAGCAAAATAAACTCTGGCAAAAACCCTTCCCCCGCAACAGAGGAGGTCGCAGCCATGGCACCTGCACCACCACCTACAGTGCCTGACGGCCTCCCCCCCCCCGACTCCCGTACCAGCAAAGAAGAAGCTTTGCCCAAAACCGCTACCCGAGCCGGCTCCACAACTGATCGCAAAATGGCGTGAGAATCGCCAGGCTCTGGGAGGGAAAGCATGCTCCCGGGGGGCCCCACCGCTCCGTCGAGTCCCGCCAAATCAGCACTGCACAGGTTCGCCGCCGAACATCGTTTCCCGCATCGGGAACAGCGTTTTACCGCCTCCGCTGCCATCACCCGTCCCCGAACAGGAACACAGCAGGACTTACCCCAGAATGGGAAAGTGCGGGAACTGATAGCTGAGCCGAAGAAAAAAAAAAAAAAACTCTCTGACTCCACTTCGAGGCAGGCTCAGACAAGCAGGCAACAGAAAACAGGACTCGGACAGCAGTAACACAAACCTGACACACTTCCCTGTGCTTCTGTGTTTCTCTTAAATAAATTCTATGGTTCTCTTTTTTTTTTTTTTTTTTTTTTTTTAGTGAGGCAGAAACAAACAGGGAAGGAAAGGAACAGCAAAAGCCTGTTCAAAGGGAATTTGAGGTGCAGCAGGGACCCAGCAACTGCGTATGCTGCCAAAGGGGACACCACCATTCCGGCACTCCTGGCTCAAACTGACCACCGGCCCAGGAGCACCCTCAGAGGCCTTGGGCCCAGGAGCTGAAGAAAAAGCCGTCCACCACCTGCTGAGATAGAGACATACTAACTAAGGAAGGAGCTGGCCGTCTGGTATCACTGCCTTTAGTTTGTTTCTCTCTTATCTCCACCTGCTGGTAGGCGGACTTAACCCACTAGTTGCTGGATTCATCTGCTGCAAGTGACAATGAAAGAGCAATTTGCAGGGTGGTAAGCCAGTTTTGGGTATTTTTTTTTTTATTGGGGGGTGGGGGGGGGCTAGTTTAGGAATGTTGTTACACATGGTAGCAGTATGTAGGGTGGTAGGGCAGTTGTAGAGGCCAGTTTTTGGGTGCATAGGGAGAGGAATGGCCAGAAGGAAAAAGGAGGTAATGATGCCCCTGTATAAGACTGGTGAGACCTCATTTAAAATATTGCATACAAGTCTGGAGACCACACCTTCAAAAAGATATAAACAGGATGTAGATAGTCCAGAGGGTGGCTACCAAAATGGTCAGAGGTCTTCATCATAAAGAGTATGGGAACAGACTTAAAGATCTTAATATGTATACTTTAGAAGGAAGGCGGGAGAGGAGAGATATGATAGAGACGTTTAAATACCTACGTGACATAAATGCACAGGAAGTGAGTCTCTTTCAATTGAAAAGAACCTCTGGATCGAGGGGGCATATGATGAAAGTGAAAGGAGATAGACTTGGAAGTAACCCAAGGAAATACGTCTTCACGGAAAGGGTGATGAATTCGTGGAACAGCCTCCCGGTGGAAGTGGTGGAGACAAAAACAGCATCTGAATTCAAGAGCGCTTGGGACAAGTACGGCTATATGATCTTTAGCTGTCTACATTCTATGTTTCTATGAACTCCTCCTCCCACAGAAATTAACTGGGTTTTTTTTTTTTTTTTTGGGGGGGGGGGGGCTCATTTCTCTGAGACCCCCAATCTGATTTGAACATTTTCTAACTCATTGTGTCTTTTTACCAGTTTTTCCCTAATGGCAATTTCATATCCCATTCTCTTAAATTTATAGACAGTTATTTTGCCCTCAGACATACAGACATTGCCATCTCCTTTTTTCCAATTCTTTCCCAACTTCCATGATTTTGGAAAGAAAGAAAACAAAACTCATGCTCACCCACTGCTTTCAGTTTGGTCATAAAGTATCTCTTGTTTTTCTAACTCATATGTGTATAAAAGAAAGTTACAGCCTGTGTGCACCAACACAACAATTAACAGTACTCTGAGTACCGCAAGTATCTGTGCTAAGTAGCCATGATCTTATTTGTTTTTATGGTTTTATTATATATTTAGGGGTAATTTTATACAGCTATTTCCGTATGTAAAGCTGGTTTTGCACATAGCTATTCCCAGGAGTGCAGTTGACATTTTATTAAAACGCACATGTACATAAAAATATGTGCACACATTTACACCTTCTTTGGAATAGATCTAAATTTGTGCGCTACTAGATGTCACTGAATGAGCCAATGGCAAATATATAAACAGGAGCTTATCTGTACATTTCACAAAGGCACCCCGTTATAAAATTATCCCTCTATTGTACTTATTGTTTGTTTTTTATGATGATCACCACCTTCAGCAAGACGGATTACAAATAAAACAATTTGAGCATGATAAACATTCCTTAAACAATTTTTTCTGTGGTCCCCCTGACTTCTCTAGACATATTGGAAAGTCACATATTACCTCATATCCAGAGGATCTGAGAGGCTCGTTTTGAGTATGTTGTCAATATCACATCACATATGCCAACCTGGCGGAACCCAAGAGTTTGGGAGAGCAGACACTGTTTTAGCACTACTACTATGCAATAGAGAGAGGCAGGTTACTGCTTGCTGTTATGTATATTTCTGATGTATAGTACATGCAGGATGCAGCTAGTATTTTACTAAACGCAGAGGGTGGGAGAGACTCGAGGCATTTTTCCACTGTTCTGCATCCTCTGAATAAGGGAAAGGATCTAGCATACACTGGAACCAAAGCCTAGAGGTAAGCACAACAGATTGGGGGGGGGGGGGGGGGCAGCTGTTTAGAGGCCTTACCTGTACTGTAGACATGGCGAGAGGCTACAAAGGATGCAGAGTATTACAGGAAGATTACACCACTTGGGACCATCAGACCTAGTGAAGAACACAAGGAAATTCATTAGAGAGACAGCCTTCTGCACCAGAGTCCATACATTACAATCTAGCAGGAAAATACTTGCATTAAAAACTCTAGGGAACCTCTGTTTTTTCACAACACAGGTGATAGGGCCTCAGGATGGTCTGCACTAGGATTTCAAAAATCTCCCATAGAGGTATTTAAACATTATTTGGGACATACTTTTAGCTGCCAATATCAGAAAGCAAAGGGATGAAGGAACAGAAACAATCCACTATCCAAAGCACTTATAAGGCTAACTGTCACCTTTAGTAACCTAAAACTGGCAAGTCTATCACAGTTCCAAGACGCTGTCCTTCCCCCATACAGCATTTAATACATATCCCCATTTCTGCTCCAATCCTTGGGGATACCACCCTAAGACAATTTTACCAGCTCTTCACTACTTGGTAAAATAAATTCTCTATTACTAAATGACAAACAGGAAGTGGTTATAATATTAGCACAACAGAACTTGGTTCTATGCCCCCTCACTCCAAACAGACAAATTTAGTCCCAAACCATTTCATCCTTGCAGAAAGGCGGGGCAAGGAAGTATGGTGACATGTGGCAAGTACTTTATCTGCATAGGCAGCATTTAGGCTGCCTGGGCAGAGAATGTATTAGAGTGACATGAGGACACAACAGAGCGCTCCTAACACTGAAGAAAACTACCAATCACTTATTCCCATGCCCACAAGCAGGAAGGATATAAAGCAGCTGTGTTATCCCCTGTTCAGACTAGAGCAACAGGCTTTAATAAAATGCATACATTTTTACCAGACACTTGAAAGCCTGAACAAACATCCCAAGGTCCTTGCACACAACCAACTGCCTCTATTTTTTTTTTATTTGTACCCCGCGCTTTCCCACTCATGGCAGGCTCAATGCGGCTTAGGTACTTATTTGTACCTGGGGCAATGGAGGGTTAAGTGACTTGCCCAGAGTCACAAGGAGCTGCCTGTGCCTGCAGTGGGAATCAAACCCAGTCCCCCAGGACCAAAGCCCACCACTCTAACCACTAGGCCACTCCTCCACTCTTTTTTTCCTTGCACGTCCTTCATTTAAACTAGCAAGACTCAAATATGTTCATTCTGCTGCAAACCCTAAATTATGAATGTCATTCCCAGACTGGAGGATTATTTAAAACTTAGGAAATATTTAAAGATGATTCTTCTTCAAGAGCCTTTTGGACAGTGAGTGATTTCTGTTGTAAATATAGGAAAGATAATGTTCTGTATTTTAGGTTATTATTGATAGCGTTCAAAGCACTAGGTCAAAGTATAAAATTAAAAGGAAAAATAAATGCACGTTTTATATATTTAAATAAAAGTACAGTGAAGAAAAAGAAAAAAATTTATTTATGAAAGTAAAAAAAAAAGACCTAACAATACTTTTTGAGTAAAGTACCATTTCTACAATGAATGCAAATACTGTTAAGGTTTTCATCCCAACAACTTTATTATTCCACAATTCAATTCACTTTGTAAAAGACTATCACTGGTAGGAAGTGAAGTGTTCCATCTGATATAAACTTCCTTCAAATCAGACAAGGATGCAATACTACCAATGTCTTCTGACTGGGTCTACAGGTACTGATCAAGGGAATCTCTGTCTGAAACAACCGATGTCCTTATAGCAAAGAAGAAATTGTGTCTTACCCGATAAGTTTTTTTTTCCTTTAGTCAGCTACACTATTCTGCACAAGTAGGTCTTATCCCTTTCTACCAGAAGATGGAGGTAGAGAAAAAAAACCCAAGTTTTACCAGTGGCCTCACTGGTATTAGCTGGTGGTGCTCCCTGAAAAGATCCTGAATGCATCTGCCAATGTAGCAGAAGGTTGTTTTTGGTAACACACCCATTCCCCATCAAGCAGTGCAGCTGTAATGATCAGCTGGCGAGCATACCATTATAGAGTGGCACTCTCCTGCATCAAGCAAGCATAACACCCGTACTGCAGGAAACTGTAACACTCGAGATTTGACTCTTCATAATTTTCTTTCTTTTTTTCACAATGAAAAGAAAATTGCAGAGCACACCTAGAGTCCCAGGCCCAAGTATTCCAAGGGTGGGTTACAGAACACTATAGCTGACTAAAGGGGAAAAAAATGATCAGATAAGATAATTTCTCCTTCCTTAGCGTCAGCTCTACTGTTTTGCACAAGTGGGATAAGCCAAAGCAGATCTACTGAGTGGGGGAAGGCAAAGATTCCCGAATGACAGCCCTGCCAAAATCCGAATGGACCTTGGCTGCAATGTCCAATCTGCAGTGCTTGACAAATGAATGGAGCGATAACCACATCACTGCCCTACAAATTTCTTCAAGAGCCACCGGTCTGCCCATGTTAATGATTAGCATGCGCTAAATGATATGACACAAAATTATTCAATGCAGTTAAATTGCATGTGGACTGTGAGAAATTGCAGGAGAACCCTTGGCATCCAAATGGCAGATGAAATTTAATGTGGACAAGTGCAAATCAATGTATATTAGGATGAATAACCCAAATTGTAGCTTCATATTAGGAGTCACCACTCAGGAAAAAGATCTAGGTATCATCATGGACAATACAATGAACGCTTCTGCTAACTGTGCAGCAGTAGCCAAAAAAGTAAATAGAAATGTTAGGAATTATTAGGGAAAAAGCAGAGAATAAAATAAAGAAGGTCTCTGTATCACTCCATGGTGCAATCACACAATTCTGGGTACCGCATCTGAGAAAAGAATTAGAAAAGGTACATAGAAGGGTGGCCAAAATAATTAATGGGATGGAATGATTCTCACATGAGGAAAGGCTAAAGAGGTTGAGGCTCTTCAGCATGGAGAAGAGGTGGCTGAGAGGGGATATGACAAAATCCTGAGAGGAATAAAATGAGTCAATGCACATTGTTCATTTACTTTCTCAGAAAGTACAAAGCCTAGGGAACATTCCATGAAGTTATATAGTAATATATTTAAAATAAATACAAGAAAATATTTCTTTCACTCAATGCATAAGTTACGTTCTGAGATCATGACAGTATTTAAAAAAAAAAAAAGATATGGACTAATCCCTGGAGGTGAAGTCGGGGTAAGTAGCATGGAATCTTATTACTTCTTTGGATTCTGACAGTACTTCTGATCTGGCTTGGCCACTGTCAGACAGAGGATACTGTGCTAGATGGACCTTTAGTCTGACCCAGTATGACGCTTAGCTTATGTTCTGTTTTATAATTCTTCTTCAAATGAGGGTGCCCAGCCCTTTCATTCGTTGCTGCTCTTTGTGATAGTAATAAAGGCCCTCTGAAGGTCCTGTGGTGTTACACGACCCTGACAGATGTTGCTGCAGGTGTAGAAGGCTCTGAGTCTTGACTAATACTTTTCATCCTCAGGAACACAATCACAGGGCTTCCATTAATCAGCACACAGACATTAACATACACTCAAAACAACTTGTAGCACTGGCTTTAACCTACTAACAAAAAGAGACTTTTCACAGTCAAGAGAACAAGGATCTTAAACACACTGTTCTAATCCACCCTCATGAGCTTCCTTGGTTCCCCCCCCCCCGGTCAGAAAATCTCCAAATGTCCCTCATTTTTGCCGATGTATAGGTTAGGCACTCTTAGTCTAGGACAGCACATGAGCTTGCTGGAAGCAAGAGAGGGTTTTTTCCTGATCAGCCAGTTACTCTTCTCTGACATGCTTTACCAGACTCTGCCCCCCTCTTCCCAAAGGTTATACACTCTTTTTTACCAGCACTCCTTCCCCCTGGGCTACACACCCAATTCAGCAGTGAAAACAAAAAACAGTAGCATTACTTACAAATACAGCAGACTGTGTACTAATCACAAACAGAAGATAATTTCTTGCCTCCAATTTCCCTATAGTTACACATTGTTGGTTAGGCTAATGTTTCCCAAACCTATCCTGGAGGCCAACCTGTCTGGTTTTTAGTTGTCTAGTTTTCTGTTTAACTATAACCAATATGCACCCACTATCCTCAGGAGGACAGAAGAGCCAGGTGTCACTTAAAGTGATACGAGATACCTAGGAGTGTCAGGTGTGTGGTTTGTGGAAATACCAAGTGGCCACACAGTGATATTCAGAAAAAAAGGTGTGTTCTTTTATGTGAAAGGCACATAAGTCAGCGAGCAGGCACAGGGCAGAACCCTCACATTTTCATGGAGTAGCTTAGCTTGCTTGCTTTAAAAACATCTTCAATTCATCGCTTTGCCTCACAAGTGTTTGTAGCCAGCACGTTGGTTCCTGCGGTAGCATGGAGGAGCCCCTGCCTTCCTGGTCTTCCAGTGATTCTACATAAGTTGGACTATATTCATTTGATATCTAAACTGACAGCTATGAGGACAGGACATCTATCATCATAAAACTTGGGACCCATATGTTCGGTGGGCCACGAATCCAGACCCTTCCTTGATCATTTAAAAATAAGGGGAGGGAGTTTATTTTGGGGGAGGAGGGGGTCTGGAATATATTAGGGAAGGATGCTGAAGTGTTGTGCTAATACTGAGACCTTATTTGTTGCAATGTTGATTTATGGCTGTTTTTATATATATATATATATATATATATATGATAACCTTTGTCTCTGTTGCTATTGACATTTTCCAATAAAAGAAAATAAACATTGAAAAAAAACCATGTTCAGTTAGTTAACACACACACTGAAAGAATGTCTGGCTGTTCTTCTTAGATACTATTAGGATATTAAAGATATATATATTTTTCAGGTACAAAAACACTTTCCTAAATGAGAGGAAAATCACATTACAATATAGAGTTGGGAGTGAAGCCTTTATCCCAACACAGGGCTTTGAAAGCATGAACACTAGTCTATGTTCCTCTCCCCCTTCCAACTAACTTGAAGGGAATGGAGTGTAAATCATTATCTAAGTGCTTCCAGCAACTATTCTTAGATTTGGTAAATCTGCAACACAAAGAGGAGAAGTGGGGAAGAGCTATAAATATATCAAATTAGAATCTGTTAAAACCTCTTGACAGCTGGAAATCCTCCTTTCTGCAGGAAACATGATCCTTTACCATTCAAGAGGAGAAATAGGGTTGAAACTGATAGCATCTATAACATAAGCATAGAAAACCAGACTTTTCTGTTTTCATGGATATATATATGGCTCATTCTCCCTCAAGCACACACCACCTCTCCCCAGGTACCACCTCCTAGACGATCATGCCACCTGTTCCCATTTACATCCAAAACTGGGGCACTTGCTCCACGAGCACTCAGATTACCCTGCAAGCCATCCAGTGTATATCTCTTCTAAAACTCTGCCACCTGCTCCACATGCACTAAGAATAATCTGCAAGCAACCAGAACTACATTTCCTCTCTCGCTCAGTATCCATATGGGATCTTATGGAAAACACTAAAATACAATCTCATGGACAGGTTTCTTCAGTTTTTCAGGTCCTCTTTTGTTTTTCTCCAGGAAACAAGATTCTTATTCTGTACTGCTGAATGTCTTCCAATATAGCTATGCACCTCTGTTTATAAAGTCGCAACTTACAACTTAAGAGAAATGTTTATAATGTCACACAGAATTTGACAGCATATAAGGACCATAAGGTCATTGCGCTATTAAGAATTCAAAGATACCAAGCTTAGTACCGTCTTAGAAACTGTGGTCATGTTTTCTGTGTACAACACATTAACCTCTTTTGATACCCATTTTGCTGTAAAGTCCTGGGTAGGAGCTTACGTGAGAAAGATTTTTCAATAGCATTAGTTTTGTTTGTAATAAAATTAAAATACACATTCCTAGTCCTAAACTACATTAATTTTTCAAGATGTGCTTAAGTGAGGCATTATGGAGTAATCTGTAGCTCTAGATTCCTCTCTGACCTTGGGTAGAAGGAGCTGTGGCAGGATTGAAAACATACTAAAACTAACCTTTGCATGTTCAGAGACCCAACCTCTCTTCCTTGAGCCCCTCCTTTTTCACTCAGCTACTTCTTTGTCTCTGCCAATGATGAAATGCCCTTTATAAGAACCATCCTAACAATTTCCACTTTGTTTTCATCTTTGAAAGAGAGGAGGGGCAGGGTGGTCATTGGTCATAGTCTCAAACAAGGGCAACATTCTGTGTTGTCAATGCATGAACAGACTAGTGCATTCCAGATCTACGTGCCTGAATCATACAATGGCGATCCAAATGTGGACTAAATCCTAGAAAATGAAGGGGTATAGAAATAGGTATCAAAAAGTGAGGAGGAAGAAATACGGTGATGAGACAGGGGTCAGGAAGCAGACAGCCCAATAGACCAATGGCAGGTGGAATCAGCACAACAAACTTCAGCTACACGAAGGGCTATAAATAGAACTTGCATTTCTAGATGGTTATGAACTAACTTTAGGTGCTTATTTTCCAGTTAACTAGAAGTTCTTGGAAGATACAAGAAACTGCTATATTTGCAGCATAGGTACTATTGCTGGGTACTTTTACATATGAATGAAATCTACACATTTGTGAATAAAAGACATAAAAACAGAGTGGAGGAGCCAAGACAAGCAAGGGGATGGGGTGAGAAGATACTAGGGGAAGGAGGTTTGTCTAATAACCACCTATTTTATTTATTCTGTGCTGGGGGAAGGGCATTATCAGTTTTTATTGGTTAAAATCTAAAATCAGAAGCCCCAGATATAAGTAAGATGCAAAAAAACAAGGGGATATACTACCATATGTAGAAAGGGAAAAGCCAGGGGTATCATGTGCCAAGTTCTTCTGTGATCTAACCACTTCATTTAAGACACTTTGAGGCGTACTTTCAAAGCACTTAGACTTACAAAGTACCATAGTAACCCATGGAACTTCGTAATTCTAAGTGCTTTGAAAATGTACCCCATAGTAACCTATGAAACTTTGTAACTCTAAGTGCTTTGAAAACGAGCCCCTTTGTACCTCACTTTCAATGATGATCTGAGCAAGAAAGTGGATATCAAAGCAGAACATTCTGTAGTAAAACAATACACAAACATAAACCATATGTGTCTCTCTATAAGCCTATCGAGTTAATATCGAACAGAGGCTGTTATGGGTCTCTCCATAACATACGTAAATACAGAAGAAACCCACACAGTGTCATGCAAGCCTTGAGAAACTTAACACAAAAAATTCAAACTCAGAATCTGTTGCTCTAGTTCTGCCCACATCAAGGGTAGAAGCAGCGGATAATGCTTGGAATTCATGCCACATTATAGATGACATGATAGAGAAATTGGTGAAGAGCCTATCACCCACCACAGCTTAAGCAGACCCCTGCTCTTTGACAATATTTACATCAATGCTGGAGATAACTGCACTGTTTTTAAAAACTCTTGTGAATAAATCACTGCAGGAAGGTGTACTGGTAGACTCGCTTAAAGAAGAAACTGTTAAACCAATGCTGGATGAATTAAAGATCGGAATGGACCAGAACACCAACTTCTGTGTTATCACACTTGATATCGCATCAGCATTTGACACACTTGACCATCAACTCCTGCTCAACAAGCTGTCAGACTTTGGCACTGATGGGCAAGTCCTATCCTGGTTTCTCTCATGTTTACAGAGAAGAAAGTTCCATGTTAAAATACTAGACACAGTAACAACTAGCTTTCCAATCACACGTGGTGTACTGCAAGGTTCAGTCCTCTCAGTAGTACTATTTAACTTATTTATGGCATCCCTAGGAGATATTTTCCAAGATTTACACATATCATATAGAATATACGCAGACGACATACAATTCATTATCCCTGTTAACAAACATGACCAGGATCTATATGTACAACTAAAAAATGTGTGTGACAAAATTGTTGAATGGATGGGACAGGCCAAAATGTCATTAAATATTGCAAAGACAGAAAAATGTATGTAGGTAAGACTCTGAACCCATCCCTACCAGCAATGTTTGAATATCGGAGTGAAAAAGTGACTGTGAAGCCCTATATCTATAGTTTAGGCATCTTCCTAGATACCAATCTAACAATGCAAAAAAATATAGGCCATGTGATTTCTGCTTCCTTCTTTCAATTGTGCGTGTTGAGCAAGCTGAAAGATATGGTGACACCATATGATTATTGGATGATTGTACAGAGCTTGATACTGACAAAGATTGATTATTGCAACACCTTATTTCTGGGAATATCATCATCCCGCCCAAGCTCTACAGGTCATCCAAAACGCAGCTGCACAGCTAATCATTGAAATCTCAAAGTTGGAACACATTACTCCAACATTAAAAAAAAAACTACAATGGCTCCCTGTGACATACAGAGTTCAATTTAGGACCCTTGTTCTGACTCATCAACGTATATTTGGGAATGATCCAGCCTATTTTCAAAATACATGGATATTGTGATGGGATATAAATGTAGTAAATTAAAAAAATTTAAAAAACAAAACATCACTATTTCCTTCCCCTCTCTCCCCAAAGACTTCTATCTTCATCAAGCTGTCTATCCTTAACTCACTCTCAGTTCTCAGCATTTCAGGCAATTCATTGGCAGCTACAACAAGGCTATAAGCCAACTTGAAGACCCCTTCTAGCTCTGAACATAGTGCCCTCAGCCTTTCGACTGAACAGGGAAACAAGGAGGCGGTTATGTGGAAGCACCATGCCTGTTCCTTCACTAAATCCCACTCGATGGGCTCTCTAGAAGCCCCTGGGGTAGAAGTCATTATCTCCATTGCTCAAAGTCCTCAGAAAACGAACTCCTATATATTCCATGCATACCTCACTACAAGGAATGCAAGTGCTGGGCAACAGAAGACCATGCCCCCAGGAGCACTACTATTGACCTTAGTAACAGTGAAAGAACTACACATCTTAATTTTTTGGATTTGTATATTTTTATCTAATGTGAGCAATTGAGATGATATCCTTGATTGGCGGTATATAAACTCCCTATAAACTTGAAACATGCTGCAAAAACAACCAAGATAAAAGCACAAAACACTGACCTAGAAAAAAAAACATTTCTTTTGCCATTTCTAACACAAAAGGCTTTATATCAGCAGCATTCAATGGGCAGCAAGTTCAAGTTTCCACCATTAATTGAGGTAAGAGGCTAAGAAATGGGCGAGGAGAGAATACACCTAGCAGTATTAGCACCACTCATGCATTTGTCATCACACAGAGACTACTGCAATGCTCTCGGGGGGGGAGGGGGGGGGGGGGGGGGGGGGGGGGGGGGGAGGGGTGTCAGTCAGACAGAAACCAAGCGGCTACAATTACTTCAGACCACCACTGTAAAATTGCTCCATAAAGCTCATAAATTTGATCATGTGACACCCCTTTTAAAGCATGAACACTGGTTACCAGTGAACCAAAGAATTAAATACAAAATTCTGCTCTTACTTTACAAAGTGTTACAGTCAGGCTCTCCAGCTTATCTGCCCTCCCATTTACTTCCCTATGTTCCATCCAGACCACTGCGCTTCAGCCAACATCAGTTGGTGGTTCCTGGACCTTGCAAGGTGCCTCTGCACACTTTTCATAACTCAGTGTTTAATGTTGTGGGCCCCACTCTGTAGAATGCCTTGCCATCAGTGGCGTAGCCAGAATGTAATTTTTGGGTGGGTCAGTGGGAAGGTTGGGTGGGCATGCATTTCCTCTTCCCTTCTCCACCCCCCCGCCCACCACCACCACCCATCATGAACTTTAAAAGTTAAATACTATAAATCTGAACCCCTCCCCACCCACCCACCCCACCCAGACATTCCCATCTGAGCCCCCCTGCACTACCCAGTCCCCACCTGCCTACCAGCTCCATGATCGACGAGCAGATGACCCTCGTCTTCCACCCGGCACCGAGCATTTAAAAAAAACAAAACGGAGAAACGCCTCGCATCTGCTGTGCGCTGCTGTAAAGCAAGCAGCAAATCGTCTCGTCGGCCCTTCCTTCACTGTGTCCCGCCCTTGCGGAAATAGGAAGTTACATCAGAGGGCAGGACACAGTGAAGGAAGGGCTGACGCGACGAAGCGATTTGCTGCTTGCTTTACAGCAGCGCACAGCAGACGCGAGGCTTTTCTCTGAGTTTTTTTTTTTTTAAGGCTCGGTGCCGGATGGAAGATGAGGGTTGTCTGCTCGTCGATCATGGAGCTGGTAGGCAGGTGGGGACTGCAGCGCCAACAGAGCACCCCCCTCCCCACCTGCTGACACCGGGGCGGGGCGGACATTGGCTGGGCGGGCCTGGAAGGAAGCTGGCTAGGCCTGGGCCCGTCCAGGCTCGCCCGTGGCTACGCCCCTGCTTGTCATTATCAGTACAAACAGTGGACACCCTCCCAAAGTTTAAGGCTATGCTTTTTATTTTTTAATTATTTATTAAATTTTTGCAACTTAAACAGACAAAAAAACTGCTAAGTGAAAAATACAGCATTGGAAACAAACTAAACAAACAGGAATTACTTTCCTCAATGGTAACATATCGTTTAGCTTCATTAGACCTCAATAAAGAAAGGGGGGGGGGGGGTAGGAATTTGTGAAGATTACATTATATTATCTTTAAATTAATAAAGAAAGAAATTGATGCCGCCTACATTCTTGTTTTACTCCTACCAAGTCTCTATCGTTGTTTTGAGTCCAGGAAAGATTTAAGTTGATCAGGATTAAAGAACACATATTTTGTTTGACTTAACCTTACAACACATTTACATGGGTACGCAAGAAGGAAGGATCCTCCTATTTCTATTGTTTTAGACCTCATAGAAAGAAACAATTTTCTTTTTTGTTGGGTAATCTTAGTCACATCTGGATAAATCCAAATTTTTTGTCCTCCAAATATGCGATTTGTAGTTTTGAAATAAAGTCTCATTATTGAGTTCAAATCTTGCTAGAAAACAAAAGAGACAATCAACGTTGCCCTTTCGGTTGCCTCTTCTAAAGATTGTTCCAAAACGGCTGTAATATTATTTAAATCCATTGATTTCTCTCCTTCTACTTTTTTCATTGTATTAGGTATATAATATTTTATTTAGTGGTGGGATTGCCTCATGTGGAAAATTTAAATTCTCTCTCAAAAATCTTGTAAAAATTTCTAATGGGGGAATCCCTGCTAATTTAGGAAAATTAAGTAGATGAAGATTTAATCTTCTGTTAAAGTTCTCCATTTGCTCTAATTTTCTTCTTAATTCCATATTATCTTTTACTGCAGCCCTTTTAAATTCTGTAATTTGAGTCATCTCTTTCTGTAAAGTCTCTTAGAGGAAAAATCTTGTTTAACAACTTCTATGGAGTCCTTCAATTCTTGTACAGTGGTAGTCAAAGTTTTTACCTCCATAGAAGACTATCTATATCCAGCAACTTCAGCCATATCTGACCTAGGCTGACCTCCAGCTGTGTCCCCGCTGCTGCTGTTACTTCCACAGGGTCGGTTACCCCACAAGGTCCTCCAGCGTCAGCCTTTCCGGCTTGCGATGGGTTCCCCTCTCGACTCGCTGTGTGCGCAGGGCACGGAGGAATCGTAGAGTCTGGCGGGGGGGGATAGAGATGTTTCCGTTTCCAGCGAGGTGGCCGCTTCACCGGCTCGTCCCGCTATGGACTCCAACCCGCTAATTCCACGAGGGAGAGCAGAGAAAAAGCGCTCCAGACCTGGCCTCTTCGGCGTGGACGTACTGGTAGGTGTGGGAACTATCTGGACAACCCCTTTCCGTTTCGAGTGAGGCATTTTCAATAGGAGGAAAAAAGAGAGGTTTCCGAGGCTAAGCTGGAGCAGCTTACCAAACCTCCGCGCTCTCGGCGCCATCTTGACAAGTTTAAGGCTACGCTTACGGCCCATCTCTTCAGGAAGGCTTTCAACAGCTGAACGGACCATTTACAGGGACACACAGTTGATCTTTTTGGGGGCCTGCCGGGAACCAGCAGAACCGTCTGTTTTTATGTATTGTTTATGTATTACTGTCTATAATGCTGTCTACACCCTATAGCTGTATTTACGCTTATTATTTTATATATGTACACTGCTTTGATGGTCTGACCCTAAGTGGGTAATCAAATAAAATGAACCTTGGAAAATTAAGCTTGGATCAATAGCTACTAATTTAAGCAGCAGGGGTGCCATAGATAATGCACATCCCAAAGAGAGAAAGATCTGGTGTCACATCATGAATGACACCTTCAGGCTGACACTGAGAGCCAAATGCACTAACCCCACAGAAAGAGCCCGTCCCTTACCGATCCCTTAGCGAATCGGTAAAAAACGGCCATGCATGAAGGAAATCGCATGTAAATGAGCTGCTCGCTGTTAGCTCATTTGCATGTGATTTCCTTCCTAAGGAGGGGAAGCCAGTCAGCCAGCTGAGCATGCGCAGAGCAGCCAATCGTTATGCTGGCTGCTCTGCGCATGCCAAAGACAGCTTCATACATGTCCTTCACTCAAAAAAAAAAAAAAAAAAACGGACGTCCCTGACGAGCACTTGGACGTTTTTCCCTTCAGATTTTGTGATGGGCCTCCTTCTCTCAGACGTGTTTTTCTTAAGTGCCTGAAAACCGCCGGAGAGAATCGGGGATCGGGACGTGCGAAGATGTCCAAATCAAAACTATTTGGACGTCCCTTTCGATTATGCCCCTCCAGGTCTCCCTCAGCCAATCACAGCGCATTTAGCTGACAGCAGAGACAGCTAAATGTGCTGTGATTGGCTGAGAGAGACCTGGAGGGGCATAATCGAAAAGGGACGTCCAAATAATTTTGATTTGGACGTCCTCGCACGTCCCGATCCCCAATTCTCTCCGGCGGTTTTCAGGCACTTAAGAAAAACACGTCCAAAAGAAGGACGCCCATCACAAAATCTGAAGGAAAAAAACGTCCAAGTGTTCGTCCAGGATGACCTTTTTTTTTCCCGAGTGAAGGACATCCAAGTGTTAGGCACTTGGAAGGAAGTCCCTGACAAGCACGTCAACGTTTTTTTTTTTCCGATTTTTGCGATGGACGTCCTCCTCTGCATGGGTCCTGCTCACAGCAGCCCCAACGAGAAGAGCAGACCTCTCGTTAGGTTTTCCATGGTGCATGGGGTCGGAAACGGTAGTGCATCGCATTGCATTCACATTATAATAGTAATTAGCTCATTTGCATTCTGTTTTCGTTAGCTGCTACCGTGACAGGAAAATGGCTCAGAGAACGCTTTTGTGCATGTCCCGGTTTACTACTTGAGCGCTAAACTGGCTAGAACCAGTTTAAAAACCATGTTGCTGGCTAGTTAAGTTTAGTGCATCTCGCCCTGAGCTGCAGGCAGTCAAGCTTTGCACCTCCCTCTGAAAACATCCTGTTCTCAAAGGGCTGGGTCTGTGAGAAGCTACAGGGAGAGGAAATTAAAAGACCAAGAAGCAGTCTATGGCATGTATCTCAGATGTTGCAAACTTGAACAATAAATAGATACCTTTAATTGGTAGGAGGGGATCAGCACTTTCAATTATAGCTGGAGGCTTCTAAGATATAAAAGCAGAAGTATGGTGAGAGAGGTCCCAGCTGAGATTGAAACACTGAGATTGAAAAGCTGAGATAAGGCAATGCTCTGAAGGCTCTTGCAATGACATTACCGTTCCCAAGACAAATTCAGATTCCTAAACACACAGAGAGTGATCCAAATATAGATGGGGTTAGTTCTGTACTTGAAAGGTCACATTCTTGTAGTTTCTTCCAAAAAGGCTGAGAGTTTTCCCCCAGACCCTGAAAAGTCCACTGCATACTTAGCATATTACGCCCATGACTTTATAAGTCCTTCAATGACACAAAGGCTGTTTGAGGCTCCCTTTCTTCCCTATCCATGTAATTTCCTAAAAGATTAATTAAAAAAGTGTAAGGATGGAACCAGAGAATGAGTGTAAGCACCATCTCCCCTCCCCCCATCCTCTGCTTCTATGAATCATTTCAAGCCTTGTACCCAGCCAGAATTACAGTGAACTCAGATCACTCAGGGTAATGCTTTCTCACATCTAAATGCAATCATTTCCCCAACTGACAACAAGATGTGTCTGATTGAGGGCCTCCCACCTGTATACATGGCTTCATGAAAAAAAAAAGTTTTGTGTTCTTGTAATAGTGCATATATTAACACAGATGTGTCAAAGAGACAGGAAAGGGCTTTCTGCATAGAGGTAGTCAGGTTATCTCAGCTCATTGTTTTCAGCAGCAGAGAAAAAGAGGAAGTGGAACACAGCAGTAAAGTACTGGATGACAGTATTGGGGTGGGGGATGAACAGCTTAGAAACAGCACTGCAAAGTTCTTCACTTCAGGGGTGACAGGAAAACTTTGGGGGAGGGGATAATGTAAGCCAAGCCTAATGCAAATATTTTAGCCCCTCCCAACGCTATAAACAAATAGCATGCAAATTACAAATATGTTAAATGATGTGCATTGTCAGAAAAAAACAGTGCACACTGCTGCAATAATATGCAGATGTTTGCTGCATTTAAAAGTAGAATTTCTTCCTTCCTTTCAGTATGTGAGTGGGGACTGGCTCATGTTAACAGGAAGGGAGACATCAGAGAAACATAAAACAGAAATGGTGTAACCTGGCCCCACACAGTGCATCCTGGGATACACTACACAGATTCAGCCACTATCATTTTTTAAATTGGTGGCACAGAGGCAGGAGCAAGTGGACACCACTCCTGACTCCCAACTTGAAAGTGCATGAGGGGGCCAAGGGGTCTGCAGGTGGGAGGCGGTTCAGTATACAAGGAAGGATTTTGTTTCTAGTGTCGGGGGGGGGGGGGGGTTGGGAGGGGTCAGGGAGTGCAGACCATTTGTGAGGTCGAGGGTCAGGCAGCCTTTGGAAGTGCCGCACTTCACCCCTTTCTGTCAGGCCCAAGCTAGTGTTAAGATTCAGCACTAGATTTAACACAGTTTTTTATTTTATTTTTTTATTTATTTTTGTTACATTTGTACCCCGCGCTTTCCCCACTCATGGCAGGGGATCAATGTGGCTTACATGGGGCAATGGAGGGTTAAGTGACTTGCCCAGAGTCACAAGGAGCTGCCTGTGCCTGAAGTGGGAATCAAACTCAGTTCCTCAGTTCCCCAGGACCAAAGTCCACCAACCTAACCACTTGTGTTTTACATGCCCATTAGGCTACCCTTAACTGCAGCAGCTTTACACTGATTTCCCTGTACTAATCTTAGTCCCAATGCAGGAAGAAAAATTAGCACAAGGAAATCAAATGTAAATCACTGCACTAAAGGACAGCACAGCTTACAGCATCAGCCACTTAGTTCCTACAAAGATTCAATCCACAACACACCAAAGGTGCCAATCAAAAACTGGGATCTGAAAATTTCTGTCTTTTGGAAAGTGAATTAAGCAGCTAACTCATTCCACAGAAGCCAATGAAGGTCAAACCAGGGGCGTAGCTACGGGTGGGCCTGGGTGGGCCCAGGCCCACCCAATCTCCACTCGGGCCCACCCAATTTAGGCACCAAAGTCCACAGTCTTTCTTCTGCAGCTCAGCCACCTCCCATCTGCTTTTAGGCAGCCAGCAGCTCTCCCAGGCGGTCTTCTTCCTCCTAAAATGTTCTTATTTTTAGTGCGGGTCGGGTCCTGAATGCGGATGTCTCGGTATGCCATTAAGGGCTGCATGTTAGTGCTGCTACTCCCTCGCCTCCATGGATGTAGACTGGGGGGGGGGGGGGCGAGGGGGCATTGCCCCCCCCATACAATGACAACGAACCGCAGCGGCGAACTGGCGGGGGGGGGGGGGGGCGCCACTCCAGTAGTAAAAGCAGTAAGCAGCCAAGTTCAACTCAGTCCTTCACTTCCCTGCCCTCTCAGCGTCCCGCCCGCCCGAAAGGAAATGACATCACAGGAAGGCGGGACGCAGAGAGGGCAGGGAAGTGAAGGACTGAGTTGAACCTGGCTGCTTACTGCTTTTACTACCGTCGGCCGCCCGCTCTCTGCTGCAACTTCGGTACCAAGGGCTGTTGTGTCGGCGCTGCAGCGATTACAACAGTCTGCCTCGGAGCCTCGGCCTTCCCTGCCACACGTCCCGCCTATGCGGAACAGGAAGTTGTACCAGAGGAGGCAGGACGTGTAGCAGGGAAGGCCGAGGCTCCGAGGCAGACTGCTGTTATTGCTGGCTGCAGTGCCACTACCGGCAGCGATCAACGCAAGTGCAAGGGAAAATCGGATTGTGAGGCGGAAGGAAAAGGGAGAGATGCTGGAACTGGGATTGGGGGGAGGGGTGAGAAAAGGAGAAAGATGGAGGCACTGTTCTGCTGGACCTTTGGGAGGAGAGAGGTGATGGAACCATGTGGGTAGGGGTGAGTGGAGGGCAGGAGGAGGATCTACAGGATGGAGGGAGAGAGGTGCAGGTCCTGCTGTGCTGTATATTTGGGGGGGGGGGGTGATGGACAGAGAGGAAGAGGTGCTGGATTTGGGGGTGGGGGGAAGGGATTGTTAGATGTGGATTAGCTGGTAGGAGGGAAGAAGGGAGACTGGATTAGGGGAAAGAGGGAGAGACACTGGACCATGAATGGATGATAGGAGGAAGGGAAGAGAAAAGAGGAGTGAAAATAGGAAGAGAGGGTGCTGTATAGAAGGGAGGAAATAGAAAGAGAGGGTGCTGGAAGAAGGGAGAGTTAGCAACAAAAAGAAACAGGAATAACAGGATGAAGAATGGGATGATTGGAGTGAGGGACATGAAAAGCTGTAGGTAGATGTGGTTGAATAAAGGAGATTGAATACTACAAATGAAGTCTGAGCAGACTGAGAGAGAGAAAAATAAATGAAGGAAAGCTGAAGGGAAAAGATCAAAGTTAGAGATGGATATAGGAGAAGTGAAGAAGACAGAAAGGGAGAGAAAAAAATAGGAGATGGACTGGAGATCTTGTAAAGAATGAAACAGTCAAACTACGTCCATGCTCGCCTCGCTAACTTCCATTTTGTAAGCTGCTCAACCTTGTTGCTCCTTGCAGTGCTGCATGGGAAAGGCTGCCGGCTGTGTCGCAGCTCCTCCACTGTGCCAGATCACGGGTGCCCTCGCTGTATCAAGTTACAATCAACCTTTTGATATTGATCGATTCCCCCCCCCCCCCTGCACCATCTGCAAGCAGCTGCCCAGGTAAAATAAATGGTTTTAATTTTAACATGTACGACGTGTAATCAAAATGAATGCTGGCTGCTGGTGGGCTTCTGGGTGGAGGGTGAACTTTTCATTGCCTAGGGCAAAGAATGGTATATTTAATCATTAAATATACTTTTGTCCTAGGCAGTGAAGAGCCCACCCCCACCTAGAAACCCACCAACAATAAATTTTAATAGAGTTCAGGTTAAATTTTAAACAGATGGTGTTTTTTTTTGGGTGGGGATGGTCTGCAGTGCCCAGGTTAAAATTTAAAAAGTTTTAAATTTTATGTAGGTGGGTTTCTGGGTTCAGGTGGACTCTGCAGTGCAGCTGTTGGGTACACTACTTAGAAATCCATCATCAAGTGCATTCTAAAGCATAATTTTGTAGTATCCCAAGAAACACTACTCATACCTATATACACAGTGCCCACCCATATTAACTCTGGGCCCACTCAAAATGTCAGGTCTGGCTACGCCACTGGGTCAAACGTTAATGACCTTAGGTTACCAAAATTGGATATAAGCCAGAATCCTGCAGATGAATGCCTCCGAGTATCTGCATCATTATACTCAGTCACCCAGTCAAAGAACATGTGGTATGCAGTCAAACAAACAGCTGAAACTAAAATTAGTAGATCAGTTTAAAACAAAACCTGAAAGCAGCTGCACTGAATCTCCAGGTGAGAGTTGACATAGTCTTTCTAGACTACAATGGCATAAAGAGAGCCCTAAAAAGGCTTAACAGAAAAACCAATCTTGCTGTTATATACTTCAGGCAGTGTAGGGCGTGTCTACTTTAGAAGCACTTCCAGCCTAAGGCAGACAAGCCAAAGACAGTGATGGAACCCAATCCTACAACCTGCCAGCACCTTACATCAACTCAGACACCAGCCTCACTCCAGTGGTACTGGTTCTGTCTTGATACATAGGCAGAAAAATGTTTATGTTATCACCTGTGCAATCATTTCATTCTGATGGCATCCTAGTCAATTTAACTATGAGTGAATGTGAGGTCAGTTTGCAATGCTGAGGTAAGCAATCTCCACTCACCATGGCTGCACAAACATCACAAAGGAAACCAGTCTGTGCTCTGGGTAGATGCACTGCTGAGAAACATGCTACAGCACACAGCTTTTAAAAACAACTGGTTGCAACATGATAAGCTTTGTTTCAAAAGCCACAAACAGGTGGGCTAAGATTTGTTTTGGTTTTGTACACGCAGCACATCCTGACTCCATTTTCAACACAACTTCTGAGTTACTACTGCTACTGAAATGACTAGACATGCAAAGGGCAGTGCAGATACATCCCAATAAATAAATATCACAGACAGTCCCTGCTCCATGGAGCTTACAATTTAGTCAAGACACAGAGACGTCAGAAAATATATTTATTACAAGAACATGTTTAAAATCAAGAAGGCTAAGACCTTAAAGAGTTGGTGCTTAATGGCACAATATTCAGAAAATGCTAAGCTCCTAAATTTATGCTCCTAAATTAGCTTCCTAAGGGGCCCATTTACTAAAGCTTAGCACGTGCTAAAGGACATTAGCATCCGTTAAGTGCTATGTGGCCCACAGGTATAAAACAGGACATGCAGCATTTACTGCCCGATGATCAGAAGCAAACGCAGGCGCTAGAGGCTATTAGCGCCATACTAGTGCCTACATTTGCTACCACCCCATGATCAGAGCCCCCAAGCGCATGAAACAATGCGCTCACGGGCTCTGAATGCAACTAGCATGCAAATGCATGCAAAACAGGGCTCTTAGCGCAAATAACATGCAAATGCATGCTAAACCTATTCATCCCCAATGATCAGTGACTAGCGCTCCAAAGATTGGCACGCTGGCTGCGGCAAACCCTATGCCCACCGGATCTCCAGCCCCCCATAACCTGTGTTTAGGGGGGGTCGGGGGACCAGAGGTCCGCCGGACCTCCAGTTCCCTGTTGCTAGGGGAGGTGGGGTCGTCAGTCGCCCACTGGGCCACCAGGGGCTTGTTAGAAATGCTGGGGGGGGGGGGGGGGTGGGGGGGGCTGGAGACCCACCGGATCTCCAGCCCTCCCTGAATCTGGGGCGGGGGGACCGGAGGTCTGCTGGACCGCCGGTCCCCATTTTGCGTTGCTCGGGTAGTTGGGGTCTGGTGGTCCCATGGACCTCCAGCCCCTGTGTTTGACAGGTCTGGGCTTTTGATAGCCCAGACTTGTCAAATAAGTGCAGGAGGATTGTGCCTGAGAACATGCTTGGGCACAATCCTCCTGCACTTCTTCCCTATGATCAGAGAGAATTGTGTGCTTAAATTAGCATATCATTATCTCTGATCATAGGTCCAATAACACCCCGTGCTGTTCCAGTGCTATTTTTAGAGCGGTTTGGAACAACGCAAGGCTTTTGATCATCTGCATGTTGGCTTGCACTAATGTCCGTTAGCATGCAGTCCCTGCGTGACCATCACGGATTTCGATGAAATTTTCTGTGAACATTCATGCATGTTCCCAAAGAACACTGGTAAAGTTTTACGTTCGCCGATGCAATACTTGCTGCTGAGATATAGTAATCTGTTTGACCCCATACTGCAGCCTTCGCGCAGGGACCACCAGACCACTTGATCTGGATGACCCAGTGAGCTTTAGTAAAAAGGCCCCTAAATGTGTGCTGTATTTTCAGCCAAACATGGAGAATAACCTTTCAGCTGAAAATTCATCTTAATTTACAAGCTTAAAAGTTATGTTTATAAACGTAAGCCCAGCTTTATGAGCCTAGCTCCTAACTGCTATTTTCTGCCCTAAATCCAACCCTGTTGCCACTCACTTTTTATGCTCCTTAATTTGAGTTTAGAGAAAGTCTGAGTAAAAATGTATGCAATCAGCCTTAATAAATTTTCAAAGAGGCCAATTTAAGTAAGAAGTATTAATCTCTTGAATACTGGGCCCTAAGAGTTTAAAAAGTAATCTTAAAAACGTTTGATAACATTCCTCTGAATAGCAACTTATTCATACTGCAGGAGAAAGATGTGAGGGCAGAAGATGACAGAACCAGATGCAAAACCTCCAGGATATTGGACTTACAATGAGGAGAAAGGGAAGGGGCTAAATAACATATGTAATACATACCATGAATACTAAAGACAGTTTATTAAAAGAGCAAGAGCTCCTGGAATAAACCTAATGTTTAATAATATTTTTGAATTACTGAATTAAGCTCTCTGACAACAAGTTTCTATACAGTTGCATATCACGATGTGTAATTCAGAGTCAGAGCAGACACCACATGAAAGATTTATGCATGTATTGAAAATTCCTACTCATCCAATACCAGAAGCACAGTTTGCAAAATTCTGCTTTCCAAACAATTTATGACAATGCCAATCTAATATTAATTAGATACCATGTTTTCCAATCCATCTCCGTCTTCACCTTCACACATGTTTCATGCCCATCCAATTCAGACCTTTTCTATGCATTAATATAGTATGGTTAAAACCAAGAACAGAGATCAATAAAACATCCCTAGCAGAAAATGAATTGCCTGCCAAGGACACCATAAGGATGCTAACTGCTTGCAACAACAGTGCATAAAAATGAAGAAGGATGTCCAGGGATGTCTGCATACAATCAAGAGCCAGACCTTTACTTGACCACTGGCAGGTGCCCAGAGATGATGGCTTTCAACTTTCCCCCACTACACTCGTCTGCCAATTACATGCACTGCAGTAACACAACTTATGAGCAATGATGCTCAATACCAGAACTTTAACAGCTGCTGGAAATCTTAGTATCAAGCATAAGGCTTGTGGTCTCTCAATTCTCCCTCCTTTGATATCACTCTGTGTAACATGAAGTATTCACCAGAGACTGAATATCACAGCTACTCTTTCATATGCCTTGGAAAATCATTCAATTAACATTACAACTATAAATCTCAAGAAAGTAAACAAGGAAACAAGGGGAAGAAATCTTCCCCTATAATCTCATCCACAAATATACTGATAAAATTTCTTGGAACTTTCAGCACTGACATATAATTGCATGACATTATACTATACCACAATACCACAGGTGTGAATGTATGACCTCTGCTAATTACAGGACACAAAGTGATGCACGTGGGGAAGAGGAACCCGAACTATAGCTACGTAATGCAAGGTTCTACATTAGGAGTCACTGACCAGGAAAGGGATCTAGGTGTCATCGTTGATGATAGAAACATTGAAATCCTCTGCTCAGTGTGCGGTGGCAGCTAAGAAAGCAAACAGAATGTTAGGTATTATTAGGAAAGGAAAACAAAAATTAGGAAGTTATAATGCCTTTATATCGATTCATGGTGCGACCGCACCTCAAATACTGTGTACAATTCTGGTCACCGCATCTCAAAAAAAGATATAGTGGAATTAGAAAAGGTACAGAGAAGGGCAACAAAAATGATAAAGGGGACGGGATGACTTCCCTATGAGGAAAGGCTAAGTGGCTAGGGATCCTCAGCTTGGAGAAAAGACAGCTGAGGTGAGATATGATAGAGGTCTGTAAAATAATCAATGGAGTGGAACAGGTAGACTTGAATTGCTTGTTTACTCTTTACAAAAATACTAGGACTAGGGGGCAAGCAATGAAGCTACAAAGTAGTAAATTTAAAATGAACTGGAGAAAATATTTCTTCACTCAACATTTATTTATTGCACTTGTATCCCACATTTTCCCACCTTTTTGCAGGCTCAATGTGGCTTACATATTGCCGTTACGGCGTTAGCCGATTCCGGTCTGAACAAATACATGGTATGAATGAATACAAGGTGATGTTGTGGTAGATAAGGTACATGTAAGGTAGGTGTAGTTGGGGGAACTTAGAGAGGTGAGGGGGAGGTTTCATGGTAGAGGGAGGGATATTGTATAGGATGACTCCAGAGAGGGAGGGGGTAGGTTCCAGGAAGCAACTGGACTACGACTTCACCTATATTTAAATCTTCTCAGTCCTATATTCTTTTTAGGAAAAATTTGAAAACCCTTTTGTTCCAGAAATATGTATTCCACCCGAACAACTGATTTACTATTTTTCTTCTTAATTACTGATTTACTAATGTAATTAAACTCTGGAATTTGTTGCCAGAGACTGTAGTTAAAGCAGTTAGCTTAGTGGGGTTTAAAAAAGGTTTGGATATCTTCCTAAAAGAAAAGTCTAAGCGCCATTATTAAAATGGACTTGGGGAAAAATCCACTGCTTATTTCTAGGAAAAGCAGCATAAAATGTATTGTACTGTTTTGGGATCTTGCCAGGTACTTGTAACCTGGATTGGTCACTGTTGGAAACAGGATGCTGGGCTTGATGGACCTTCGGTCTGTCCCAGTATGGCAATACTTATGTACTTATAAGAACTTCCAACAGAGAGTTAAGACAAATTTCACCTTTTCTTTGAGTATGCTACACTAGCTAAAGTGATTCAGTTCAGGATCAGAAGGACAGATTACTGTAACTTGTATGTGGGACAATCTCAAAAGGAGTATATGTGAGCTCCAGCTTACTCAACACTCTGCTACACGGCTAACAGTTTCCAAATTCAGCAGCCACAGCAGACTAGTTTTAAAGAGCCTTCACTGGCTACTGGCTGTTTCCTAAACAGAATTTAAGATTTTAATATTCAGTTTTAAGAGGCTCAGTTACCAAAACATCTAGCCAGTGCTTGTTTAAGGCTATTGCATTCAGATCGGCTACACTGTGCCCTGCAAGTGTGCCACAGATAAATCCCAAACAACTAACCTTCCATGTGATGACATCACCTGTCGCATCACTGTGTGCTTTTCTCATGTCCTTCTATTATTGCAAAAGCAGGAGCCAGGAAGTTTTCAAGGCATTGTTAGAACCTAACCCTCCTCTTGTGAGAACAGCACAAGCCCAAAGGGGGTAGGTGGCAGC
Organism: Microcaecilia unicolor; assembly: GCF_901765095.1. Lineage (NCBI taxonomy): Eukaryota > Metazoa > Chordata > Amphibia > Gymnophiona > Siphonopidae > Microcaecilia > Microcaecilia unicolor. Next base: position 656,157,496 of record NC_044031.1, on the reverse strand, counting down.
TGCTCTCCCACACCCATCGTCATCACCATCTGTAATTTCCTTACTGGAGCGTGGAATTTTATAGACAGCAATGCGTGACTGGAGGGAGAGAAGCTACACATCCACTTTGTTCACTCACATCTGGGAGACAAACCTGCTGTTGCCACTCCCACTGCAGATGCCTCCCATTTCCATCCCTCAGGGTGTGAAATCTTTTGGTTTTGGGGGATCAGTCCTTAAAATGGAGCTTTAGTAAAAGGGCCCCCATAATATACCGGAGTCAATATTCAGCCAGCTGAGGTGAGCATTCTTTTAACTACCACCAGTGTTATTCCCCAATATTCAATAGCGCTTAATAGGGTTTTATCTCTGCCCATTTTCAAACAGTCATACACCATGTTTATATTTATTATGAACATACTATACTGCCTTTAGTCCAGTGATAGCAGGGCGGTTTACAAAAAACTACAAAATAAACAGGACCGAGTAACATATAGAAAAGAATAGAAAGCGAGAGAGAGGAAGAGAGAGAAACAGAACACAACTGTCCATATCACCACTTCCAAATCTCTTCACACTGCAGCACTGGGGAAAACAAGAATGTTTTCAATTGTCTTACATTTTTGATAAAGATAACTCATCACAGATTGAAAGACAGAGTGTACCGCATAATGCCAGTGCTAGAAAAACGCATTTTGCAGAAAACTGATGGAATGCATAAGCGATGTTCAGAACTTGAATGAAGAATTCCCTGGGGAGCATAGGATGCAATGCTTGTTCAGTCCCAGATATATCAGCTGCCTTTGATGCTATAAATCATACCATACTTTTGTGTCTAAGCTTTCTGAATTAGAAGTGTCAGGGAAAGTGCTTATTTGGTTTGAAACTTAAGAATAGATCATATAGTGTTAAGGGACATACCGAGAGGTTCTCCACTTTCTCCATCACTATTCAATGTTTATCTCAGTTCTTTGGGTAATTTGTTTTCTGAGAAAAGAATTACAATGTTATCATATGCTGATATTTTTCTTTGCCCTGTGGGGGACTTTGGATAGTACTCTAAACTCTAATAAATACTATATTTCTTATATTGACAACTGGGAAATTAGACATCTTTTATGTTTGAATAAACAAAAGACTAACCAGCTTATTTTCGAAAAGAGATCGCCGGCTATTTTCCGACACAAATGGGGAGATGGCTGGCCATCTCCTGAAGCCGGCCAAATCGGTATAATCGAAAGACGATTTTTGCTGGCACCAACTGCTTTTCGTTGCGGAGCCGGCCAAACTTCAATGGGGCCGTTTCAGCAGGGTACAGAAGGCAGGACGGGGGCATAGTTACGAGATGGCCGGCTTCGCCCGATAATGGAAAAAAAGATGGCCGGCTCTGACGAGCATTTCGCCGGCTTCACTTGGTCCATTTATTTTTACGACCAAGCCTCAAAAAAGTGCCCCAATTGACCAGATGACCATGGGAGGGAATCGGGGATCACCTCCCCTTACTACCCCAGTGGTCACCAACCCCCCTCCCATCCCCCCCAAAACATTTTTTTGCCAGCCTCTATGCCAGCCTGAAATGTCATACCCAGCTCCCTGACAGCAGTATGCAGGTACCTGGAGCAATTTTTTGTGGATGCAGTGCACTTCAGGCAGGTGGACCCAGGCCCATCCCCCCCCCCCCCCCACCTGTTACACTTGTGGTGGTAAATGGGAGCCCTCCAACCCCCCCAAAACCCACTGTACCCACATGTAGGTGCCCCCCTTCACCCAATACCTTGCATTTCGCAGGGTTTGAGATGGCCGGGCCCGGTTTCCATTATGGCCGAAAACTGAAGCCGGCCATCTCAACATTTGAGCTAAGTGTTGAGATTTAGCCGGCCCCAACCGTATTATCGAAAGAAAAGATGGCCAGCCATCTTTTTTGAAAATACGGTTTGCTCCGCCCCTTTGCGGAGCCGGCCCCAAAGATGGCTGGCGCCATTCGATTATGCCCCTTCTAAGTTACTTTGGTTTGGCAAAAATGTACCAAATAGTTCTGTTTTGGTTTTAGGTGAAATTTTGAAAATTGAGGGCTTTTCCAGAGTATTAGGAGTCATTTTAGATTCCACTCTCTCATTTGAAAAGCAGGTCAGTGCTTTCAGTAAGAGATTTTTTTAAAGCTCAGACAACCACAATTAATTAGATGATCTTTGTGGAAAGAAGACTTTAGAACCTTGGCAAATGCCATTCTTCTTCCTCAGCTGGATTACTGTAATTCGCTATACTCTCAAATCAACTATAAACTGAAAAATCGTTTGCAGTTATTACAGAATACGGCAGCCAGACTAATTTCAGGCCTGGGTCGGTTTGCTAGGTTTCACCCATTCTAAAGGAGTTACATTGGCTGTCTAGAACAGTGTATTAGATTCAAAATGATATGTCTGATTTCCAAAGCACTTTTTGGGGCAAATGTGGAAGGGTTGGTAGATTTGTTAGAGATCCCTTCTAGCAGAAACCTTTGTTATTATCGGACCTTAACATTAGGCTATGCTACAACGAAAAATATTAGATTAAAATCAATAATAGAAAAATCATTTCCTTTTCAGGGTGAACATCATTGGAACGCATTACATATGAATATGAAAACACAATCTTCTTATATGTTGTTTAGGAAGATGTTAATGACTTATTGATACAAATGTTAGGTTTGGGCCTGTATTAGCGAGTTTTCTTTCTTCTAAATTTTATCCTTATTTTTAGAATTTCTCTTTTGCGCATCGCTGTGAATCCTGTTGGGAACAGCGGTCGGTATACAAGACCCAGACAGAATAGAATCTATATCCCCTTGCTGCTGAAAATATTTTATGTCTTGAAGGTTATGACATCAGGAATATTCTGGAAAATTAGCATGTATCACCAATGAATGGATGACAGACAACAGCCAAGAACACAAAAACAGAAATGTCTCCATACAGCCCCCGCACATTCCAAGCGTTGGGATTTCTATTTCTGTATCACTGTTCAGAACAAGTTAAAACAAGCCGAGTTCATAGGGCCACTCAAGCGCAGCAGCAGAGCTCAGGCTGGTAGATCTTTCTGCAATGCTTTTTATTCCTGCTCTTGGACTTCCTCTTCTTTCTGTGCTACTGTCATATCACTCACTTTACATACTAGACAGTCTGTTCTATTTATATCATTCATTTCCTATAAACTGTGATACAAAACCATTCACTAACATAACCTAAAACACATACTATACAAAGTTAAAGCAGTAGTAACTCTTCCATTTCTGCCAAATCTGAGTGAGACATACAGTGACCACCTTCTCTTATGGTTGAGTAAGCCTAGCCACTACTTTCACTTCCATTTGTATCAAAATTAGAAGCAGAATCTCTTTCACCATAATTGCTGGTGGTCTATTTTGAAGCAGCAGTCCTAACTAAAAGCATCTGTACACAAATTTCTTTTGTAGCTAAAGTACACAAATTCATTAAGTGCTCCCTTTTTAGCACTTTCATTTTTCCATCCTAACAGATATAGGAAAGAATACCATCTAAGGGGTCAGAGGACAAAATAACTCTTGCAAATTTTATGGTGCGGGACCATATTTGGTATGGGGGGAAAAGACAGATCAAGGTGGAAAATGGGACAGATCTGGCTGGGGGTTCCAGAAAAATAAGCTCCCTGAAAATGGCCCAATGCATTTCAATGGGAGACGAAACATCAATATAGCAAAGATACTTACTTGTAAGCAGGTATTCTCCAAGGACAGCAGGCCATTAATTCTCACACGTGGGTGACATCATCCACTTCGCCCAGTGCTGAATGCTTTTATAGCAAATACATCTTTAAAAGCCATGTGCCAGCATCCCCACTGCACATGTGTGAGTGCCTTCTCGCCTGCCACGAGAGCGTAGGACCAGCAGTACAGTATGTTAGCAATATAAAAACAACTCCAAGGGGAGGTGGGAGGGTATGTGAGAATTAATGGCCTGTTATCCTCGGAGAATACCTGCTGCAGGTAAGTATTTTTGCTTTCCCTGAGGACAAGCAGGCCAGATAATTCTTACATGTGGGAATCCCTAGGTACCAAATTGGAACTCACAATGGCAAGTTCAAAACACTAATCAATCTGAAACTATATACATACTGTGTGACAGTGCAGCCTTGAATAGAACAAAACAGTCCTAGGAGGGTGAAGTTGGATTCTAGACTTCAAACAAATTCGGCAGAACTGTCTGGCCAAACCGACCATTGCATCAGATATTCTGCTCAAGGCAATACTGAGATGTGAATGTGTGGGCTGAAGACTACATTGCAGCCTGGCAAATTTCTTCTACAGAAAGTGACCCAGCCATGGCTCTGACATTATGAGCCTTGACATGACCCTCAAGAGTCAGACCAGCTTGGGCGTATGTGAAATGCATTCTGCCAACCAACTGGAGATTGTACATTTCCCGATGGTGACTCCCATCCTGTTGGGATCAAAAGAAACAAAAAGCTGGGTGGACTGTCTGTAGGGCCTAGTCCACTCCAAGTAAAAGGCCAATGCTCACTTGAAGTCCAAAGTGTGCAGTGCGCTTTCGCCAAGATGGGAATGAGATTTGGGAAAGAATGTTGGAAGAACGATTGACTGGTTCAGATGGAACTTCGACACAACCTTGGGCAGGAACTTAGGGTGTGTACAGAGAACTACTCTGTTGTGCTAAAATGTAGAGTAAGGTGGATCTGCTACTAGGGCCTGAAGCTCATTGATCCTGCGAGCTGAAGTAACAGCCACCAAAAACAAGACCTTCCAGGTCAAGTATTTCAGATGACAGAATCAAGTGACTCAAAGGGAGCTTTCATCAGCTGGGTGAGGACGACATTGAGATCTCATGACCCAAGCAGAGGTTTGATAGGGGGCTCTGTCAACAGAAAACCTCTCATGAACAACTAGAGGCTGTCCAGAGATGGGCTTACCTTCTACACGGTGACGGTAAGCACTAATCTTACTGAGGTGAGCCTTACAGAGTCGGTCTTTAGACCAGACTCAGAAAGGTGAAGAAGGTATTCAAAAAAGATCTTTGTAGGGCAAGAAATAGGATCTATGGACCTACCCTCACACCAGAAGGCATACCTCTTCCAATTGAAAGTATAACATTTCTTAGTGAAATCTTTCCTGGAAGCCACAAGACCCTGGAGATACTCTCAGGAAGATGCAAGGAAGCAAATTCTAAGCTCTCAACATCCAGGCTGTGAGTGCCAGGGACTGGAGGTTAGGATGCAGATAAAATCCCTCTTTCTGCATGATGAGAGTCAGAAAACATCCCAATCTCCAACGTTCTTCGGAGGATAACTCCAGAAGGAGAGAGAACCAATAAGGGGTAAATAGGATCATGGTTCCTCAGTCTTGCTTGAGTTTCAGAAAAAGTCTTCTTCACGAGAAGACATGCATACAGAAGACTGCCCCCCCCCCCCCCCAATGGAGAAAAGACATCCAACGCTAATCTGTTTGCCATGACCCTGGAACAGTAATGATACTTTGTGGTTGGAGTAGCAAAGAGATCCATGAGGGGGTGCCCCAATTTTGGAAGATCTCGCAGGTAACACTCGTGCAGTTGCATGACCCCGCTCAGTCTGTCGGTCAGGGTGTTGGATTTTCCTGTTAGGTATGTGGCTCTGAGAACTATCCTGTTCTGGATGGCCCATTGCCACATCCCCACAGCCTCCTGACACAGAAGGCATGATCCGGTACCCCCCTATTGTTGGTGTAATACATTGAAAACTGATTGTCCATTTGAATGAGTATAATTTGGTTGACCAGCCTATCTCTGAAAGCCTTTATAGTGCTCCAGATCACCCATAACTCCAGAAGGTTGATCTGAAGGTCTGTTTCCTGCGTTGACCATGCACCCGGTTTGTGAAGCCATCTAAATGAGCTCCCCACCCCAGGCGGGATGCATCCGTCATCAACACCTTCTGAGGCTAAGCAATTTGAAATGAAAGTCTCACAGTCAAATTGGATCAGACTGTCCACCAGAAGAGGGACTGAACTACCTCTGGTGTTACTCAGATGACATCCGCTAGGTTCCCAGAGGCCTGACACCACTGGGAAGTTAGGTTCCACTGGGTGGTTCTCATGTGTAGACATGTCAAGAGAGTAATATGCACTGTGGCAGACATGTGGCCCAGCAACCTCAACATCTGCCAAGCTGTAACCTGCTATCTGGCTGGCTCAAACCCCTGCTGCAAGTGTTACTAGTGCATCCGCCCATAGCACACTGAGAAAGGCTCGTGCCTGCTGTGTATCTAGCAGGGCTCCAATGAATTCCAATTGCTGAACTGGGAGCAGATGATACTTGGGATAGTTTAAAATGAACCCTAGTAGCTCCAGCACCCGAATAGTTCTCCGCATGGACTCCTGAGCACTGCCCTTCGATGTGCTCTTTAAGAGCCAATCATCCAGGCAAGGAAACACATGAACTTCCAGTCTGCGTAGCGACACTGCAACTACTGCTAGACACTTGGTGAAAAACCTGGAAGCTGACGCAAGGCCAAACAGCATCACGCAGTACTAGAAGTGAAGAGTTCCCACCTGAAATCTGAGATACTTCCTGTGGCCTGAAAGTATTGGGATATGAATGTAGGTATCCTTTAAGTGCAAAGAGCATCACAGTCTTGAGCCTGAATCATTGAGAGAAAGGTGCTCAGGAAAACCATCCTGAACTCTTCTTTGTCCAGAAAGTTTTGTTCCGGGCCCTTAGGTCTAAGATGGGCTGACCACCCCCCCCCCCCCCCCCGTTTTTTTTTTTTCAGACAAGGAAGTACCTGGAATAGAATCCCTGCCCTTCCTCCCCTGGTGGACCGTGTTCAACAGTGTGGAACCTGGCCTTTAGAAGGCCAGGGAGTTCCTCTGCAAGTACTTTCTATGCTGACAGCTGAAGGAACATACCCCTAGGACTCCGTCCCCAACCCGTCCCAGCCCCATCAGTTCTGTCTTCATCTGCAGATGCCTTTAACACTTATGATTTTATATTTAAATCTTTTTATTAAGGAAGAATAATCTGTGCAACTGTTTATAAATCACAAATAGAAAACAATAACAACAACAAGCAACTATAACAACCACCTCCCCCACCACCTTCTACCGTTCCAATGCCAACAACAGCTGACTTTTGCTACCTCAAGAAACCCTAATCCACCCTGTTAAAATGTCCAGGGGGTACAAAATATAACCCGCTCTGTATGCCCTAGCAGGGGAGAAATATGCCCTATGAAGAACCGTTATGATTTTTTAATCTGTGCATGAATAATAAGTTATCAACAATCTCAGGACTCAACCTAGTTCTCCTGTCTTCCCCAGTCTTTCCTGCAATAGAAAATGTCTTTTCAGAAGATGTGCTGGTAGCACAAATGCACAGGATCCCCCGTTCAAATTTTGCCAGTTGTGGCTAGCACTTTTACTTGCTTTCCTGAAAAATGAAAACACCGTCATCTGCTTCGCTCAAACATAAATAACTGTCCAATTTACTAACAGCCTGCATAGTACAGAATGACACAGAGACAAAGTCTGTCCCCGTCCCACAGACACTGTCCATGTGTCATTCTCTAATGAACACATACCTGGACAGGTTTCTACTATCTCAGTAAAACAGATAACTTTAAATTCAGATTCTATAAACTTATAACATTAATTTCTCTTCTCTTTTTGCAGGAATGGAGCTAACCGTTCCTTCTTATAAACATGTTAGACTGGAGGATATCAGGTCCAAAACCTTTTATATTGAGGGATTTTGACTGTGAAATAACTTACCTGTGGAATTAAGGAAGGTGGACATTGAAAATTTACAGTTCAGAAAGTTACTCATGGCCTATTTCTTCACTCAGGCTTTTCTGGATGATTTATTTTAATCATAGTTTGGAATCTGTTATTCTAGCTTTAGTTTTTGTGTGATGGAGATTGCTTTTATAATTTTATGAATGTTATTTTGTAAACCGCCTAGAATATAGGATAGAACGGTCTATAAATTGTGTAATAAAATAAATAAATAAATATTACAGGTAAGTAGGAATAATTTTTATCACTTTGCTTACTTAGTAATAGTTCAATAATTTTACAATTTGAATGAATAGTATATACCAGTGGTGTGCCCAAACCTAGTCCACGAGGCACCCTTGCCAGTCAGGTTTTCAGGATATCCTATTCCTGTATCATATGTTATTTCCTAGTCACTGACAGATGCAGAAAAATAAAAATCCTTGTAACTTCAACAGACTGCTCATTCACACCTATATAAGGTTTCAGCCACACCTAATTTTTCACTGCACAGAAAATTAAGTCACACTTGGCTGTGTGACCAAATTTATTTTGAGAATTTCACTTCACCAATTCTGAAATACACTCTTCTGCCATTTAATAAAAGACCAAACCAGCCACTGACAAGTTTCAGCTTCAAATTTGTTATAGTTGACTGGTGCTCAGCCAACAGAACCTTCTGCAACTTTACAGATTGTCTGTACTTTTAAACTGTTTCTACAGTCAGATCTAGTTTTTGGCTTTCAGCATAGCTAGAATTCAGATTAAAGATTTTTTTTTTTTGTAACGCAATCCTTTACATTTTTTGTAATGCAATCCTTTACATTTTTAATAAACAGCAGCACAATAGCAATCTCTGTTCTGACATACCCTCTCATATTTACTTCTAGCTCACAATAAAAAGTGAAAAAAAAAATCAAACATAGTCCTCAAAAAATTAATATAGGGATGGTAATTAACACTCTCACGCTCCAATTTTCCACAGCTTGCCTAGGTAAACCCTGACACTTCCAGAGAAAAATAAAACCAAAACACTTTTCCACAACATAGTAAACTCCAGCCCCAGATTACCCTTTTCTTCCTAAAAGAACCTTGGCTCCCAGCGCTTCATACTTCTTCCGGGCACTTTTACTCATCCCAGCCAGACCTGGCTCAAACCTCCTGTTCTGCTGCCCTTGTCGACCCAGGTAGTGCCTGCACCTGCATGCATACACATACATGACACTGCCAGGTTCAGGTGGGAGGACTGTATTTCATCCAGATCTTCAACAGCTTGAATCTTAATCACGGCCCTGGTTCAGCACTGCTAACCACTCCCAGCAGCCCTGGAACCCAGTTCCGTCCACATATGGCCCTTCTTTTCCCAGAGGGCTTGGAGAACCTCCTGTGCACGCACACTTAAGAAGCACTTCCGTGACGCATTGCTGGGACAATGTTCCAATCCCTAGACTTGCACTCCACTCTCCGCACCCCCCCCCCCCCCACCCCAGTAGCCAGCAACCCAGCTCAGCCTAGCTCTACTCACAGCAAGCCTGCATTATTTAACTTTTTTCTTTTTCTCCTTATTATAGTGGGGACCCACAAATGTGGGTTTTACGAAGAAACCAATACAGTGTTAATTTGACCCTAACCATGGAACAGTGGCACCCTTGACCTTTAAACTATAAAAATCCATCCTTTGACATCTGATATCAGTGACATCTAATGATTTGATATTATTCCCACATTTCATTTTATATAATGCTTTTATAACCAACAGACTACTTGGTCACCACACCATTCAAGTCATTCCCTCCTCCATCTCCACCTTATTAAATAAATAAATAAATGCCAAAAGTGCACACAGAGACAGAGCTATTTACACACATACTTGCAGATGATTTGGAAATAATTCTGTAAGCCATGCTCTGCAGCATGCCTTCCCCACTTGTTAAACCTGTCCAAATACATTTAATTCCTGGAGAAACAATGTTTAAAGATTTGAATTTCCTTCTACTTTATTACTCCCACCACGATGCAGCAAAATCAAGGAGTTGTGCTGACCCCAACTCCAAGAAGATATTAAATACATAGTAGGAATACAGAAAACAAAATAAGATGGTAATTCAAATGAAAATAGCCACAGTAGATAATGTATACATTATATTCCAAGAAAGGATAAATGTAAGGAAAATAAAATACATCACGAGACGACTGGAAGAATTTCAAATGCTGGGTTCTTTACAACTGGGCAGCTACAGAGGAGCTGCTGTCACTATCCTAAACCCAGGGAGAGATGTCAAGGTTGGAAAAATAATGCCACTGTTGCTGCTACAGGGGAGAAATGCTGCTATTGTCGCTGCTGGCCAAGTTTGCCAAAAGGGTTTAGAAGGCTCTACAGATTTAGAGAGGAAGAATAAAGTGAAAAGGCATGAAACACTACAAACTGAGCAAAAATTTGTTTACAAAAGTAATTGCTTAAAACAGCAAAATGAGCACAAAAAGCAAAAAAAAAAAAAAAAAATATTTACCCTGTTAGCTGGGCACTCAAGTTTTCAGAAATCTTTCTGCTTCTGAATACAGAAAGAAAGAAAAATCTATGAATAAGATGAAATGAAATAGGTGAGAGTCCGTATTTCCTTGCTTTCAATACGGCTACCAATGTGACCCTTTGATTTTTCAAATTTTTATCACCTCTCTCCTTTTGTGATGGAATCAGTGCTCTGACTAGATAACCAGCTCCAATTTGACAGTGGCAAGATTCATGGAAGCAAAAATACATGCAAATTCCTAATGAAACAGTCCACATGTGTGCATCCAGCTTTGTTGTCTTTGCTTTATGAGTCAATAGCTGTTACAGCAACTTTTGTTTCTAGAAGACTACCAACAGACTTTTCTAATCTTCAGGTCCGTGATTAACAGAGAGCGATGCTAGCTGTGTGCCTTAGCTCCTGCTCAATGTTTACAAAGATTCTTTTAATGTCTTATTTAGATAATGCATTCCATATATAGTATGAAGAGACTCCCTCTTTAAATTTTAATGAGGTGGGGGGGGGGGGAGTGGAAGGCTTTGTTTGTTTGGTAAAATGCTTTTTCTCTCTATTTCCTGTATGTGTAAATTTGCGCATTCTACACAGAGATTAGATTATCTAGTTTACCTATTATATTTTTTATAAGATGTGATACACATTGATTGGCAATTACTCCTTTATTGTTTTTTTTTTTATTTTCATATTTAATAAGATATAATAAATATTTTAAAAAGCACATAAGTACATAAGTATTGCCTACCTATAAGACCAAAGGCCCATCAAGCCCAGCATCCTGTTTCCAACAGTGGCCAATCCAGGTCACAAATACCTGGAAAGATCCCAAAAAAGTACAAAACATTCTATACCGCTTTTCCCCAAGTCCATTTAATAATGGTCTATGGACTTTTCGTTTAGGAAGTAATCTAAACCTTTTTTAAACTCCACTAAGCTAACCGCCTTTACCACATTCTCTGGCAATGAATTCCAGAGTTTAATTACACGTTGTGTGAAGAAAAAGTTTCTCAGATTTGTTTTAAATGTACTACATTGTAGCTTCATCGCATGCCCCCTAGTCCTAGTATTTTTGTAAAGCGTAAACAGACGCTTCACATCTACCCGTTCAACCCCACTCATTATTTTATAGACCTCTATCATATCTCCCCTCAGCCGCCTTTTCTCCAAGCTGAAGAGCCCTAGCCACTTTAGCCTTTCCTCATAGGGAAGTCGTCCCATCCCCTTTATCATTTTCGTCACCCTTCTCTGCACTTTTTCTAATTCCACTATATCTTTTTTGAGATACGGCGAACAGAATTGAACACAATATTCAAGGTGCAGTTGCACCATGGAGCGATACAAAGGCATTATAACATCCTCATTTTTGTTTTCCATTCCTTTCCTAATAATACCTAACATTTTATTTGCTTTCTTAGCCACCGCAGCACACTGAGCAGAAGGTTTCAACGTATCATCGACGACAACACCTAGATCCCTTTCTTGGTCTGTGACTCCTAACGTGGAACCTTGCATTATGTAGCTATAATTCGGGTTCCTCTTTCCTACATGCATCACTTTCAACTTGCTCACATTAAACGTCATCGCCATTTAGACGCCCAGTCTCTCAGTCTTGTAAGGTCCTCTTGTAATTTTTCACAATCCTCCCTCGATTTAACGACTTTGATTAAGTTTGTGTCGTCAGCAAATTTAATTACCTCAGTAGTTACTCCCATCTCTAGGTCATTTATAAATATGTTAAAAAGCAGCGGTCTCGGCACAGACTCCTGGGGAACCCCACTAACTACCCTTCTCCATTGAGAATACTGACCATTTAACCCTACTCTCTATTTTCTCTCTTTTAACCAGTTTTTAATCCACAATAGGACAGTACCTCCTATCCCATGACTCTCCAATGTCCTCTGGAGTCTTTCATGAGGTACTTTGTCAAACGCCTTCTGAAAATCCAGATACACAATATCAACCGGCTCACCTTTAATAGAAGTAATTTGCAAATCATGCAACCAAAAATAAAAAGGATGATGGCCCAGCCCGCATTACAGAGAGAAAGAGCAGCAAAAAAACAAAAGAAAATAAAAACTGAAGGAGTGTCACATCCTCCAAAGGAGCCCTTTTACTAAAGATAAGCATGCCCTAACGGACATTAGCGTAATGTCCTATTTATACCTATGGGCCACGTGGCACTCAGAACATGCTAATGTCCAATAACATGGCTAAACTTTAGAAAAAAAAAAAAAAAGACTCCAAAATTTCTTGATCTCACTTCTCTATACTGCCCCAACATACAGACATCTCAAAACAACAAAATGTTTACCTTTTAAGAAAAATGTTTCAAAAATCCATATAAACATGTCTAAACCCCGTGTAAGTTACCAAGCATCTCAAGGAAACTTAAGAAAAACGTAGCCCAGCAGCTAAAACCCAAAGTCTCAACTGCAGAAAGGCCTATGAACTTTTTTTTACACATATCAGAAAACACAAAGTTTTTGACCACAAAAAGGTACAGTAGATATACATAAGGACAGCCTAATGTAAGTAATATTCTAACTTTAAACCTTAAGAAGCAAGAAAATGAGATGCCTCACATATAAAAAGCTACAGAAAAACACTCTTGTACCCGATTTGCTGTACATGCTTTACGTGCTGCTGGTCAAAAAGTTACATAAGATCTCCATCAGAACCATTATGTTCAAATTAAGGCTAAATACATCCTATATAATAATTTGTACCTCAATTTGTACCTCAATGTTCTACGGCTGGCTGGCTGGCTGGCTGTCTGGGTTCGTAACATCCTGACGTCAGCAAGCCTCCAGCGTTCCCTTCCCTCTCACTGTTCCTGCTCTCGTGTAAAGATGAAATGATGTCAGAGGAGGGCGGAACAGTGAGAGGGAAGGGAACATTGGAGGCGAACTGACGTCAGGATGTTACGAATGCAAGCAAGTGAAGGCCACGGAACGATGGAGGGGAGGACAGAATCGCAGGACATCGAGGTGAGGGGAGGGCAGAGGAGAATCGATGGACATGGATGGGATGGGAGGAGTTGAGATGAGAGAATCGCAGGACACAGATGGGAGGGCAGGGCACAGGACAATCGCTGGACATGGAGGGGAGGGCAGAATCGCAGGACAACTAGGTGAGGGGAGGGCAGGGCAGAGGAGAATCGATGGACATGGATGGGATGGGAGGAGAGGAGAGAAGAGAATTGCAGGACACGGATGGGAGGGCAGGACAGAGGAGAATCGCTAGACATGGAGGGGATGGGAGGCGAGGGGAGAATCGCGGGATATGGATGGGAGGACAGGGCAGAGGATAATCACTGGACATGGAGGGGAGGGCAGAATCACGGGACACCGAGGGGAGGGCAGAAGAGAATCGCTGGACATGGAGGGGAAGCCAGAATCGCGGGTCAGAGGGGACGGCAAGGCAGAGGAGAATCTCTGCACATGGAGGGGATGGGAGGGGAGGGAAGAATCACTGGACATGGAGGGGAGGGCAGGTGAGAGAGCAGAAATCGCTTCGACGAGAGCCTTGAAAACATAATTGCCATTACATGATAGCCTTGCTAGCGCCCGTTTCATTTTTTTGAGAAACGGGCCTTTTTTACTAGTTTGAATATAATGGTTCTGATGGATACCTTATGCCTAATCAAATACTGCTTATGTCTACTGTTTATATACAGGTTAACAGCAACAAAATCCGCTTGTTTTTGCTCCAGAGAATTATCAATGAAAAAATACTTATATGCTTATAATACTTTTGGAGTAAAAGTAAAAGTACAGAGACTAGATTGAATGCAACTGCAGTTAACGTTTTTATCTCAACAACGTTATTGTTCTAAAATTCAAGCTACTTGTTTACTTTTTGTAAAACTAAATTCTGAAAATGACTCACTTGCGCGGGTGCATTTGTGAGTCATAATTAAACCAGTACAGCTAACGGTGCTCAACAGCTGCAGAGGCAGGAAGTGATGCCTTTAGACTAATAAAAAGTTCCTTCAAATCAGGCCAGGCTGTAATACTACTGATGTCTTCTCACTGGGTCTGCGGGTATTGATCAAGTACATCTGTGTGAAACACTTGTCTTCCTTATAAAAGGATATTTTATCATCCATCCTATGCTAAACTTGGGATGCAGAACTGCTGCTACAACTGCTTTAGAGTAAAATAGACCAGAGAAATGGCAATCACAAGAGACTTACAGGTTGTTGTTGATGCTTTCTTGTCAATGAGCATCTCATGAAGCCTGGTAATGTGGCCAGCAAGTAGGCCATGAACATCTTTTTTGACTGCAGGATGCTCAAAGACTGACAGTAGATTTCATTACAGAAACAATCAACCAAGAAAGTCAACTCACCTACAAGTCAGTCTTGAAACTGCCAGCTTAGTGCAAATAGCACTGAATTGATCTTCACCATGCCTGGGATAGAGAAGGGAGCTGATACTGGAAGATGCTGGGAATGGGGATTGGGAAGAGAGTGCATTTTACTACTTTTAAATTTAAAAGCAGCATCATATGATCATTTCTGCCTGATAGATATACGGTCTGTGCCGGGGCTGGTGGTTGGGCGGCGGGGATAGTGCTGGGCAGACATATACGGTCTGTGCCAGAGCCGGTGGTGGGAGGCAGGGATAGTGCTGGGCAGACTAATACGGTCTGTGCCAGAGCCGGTGGTGGGAGGCAGGGATAGTGCTGGGCAGACTAATACGGTCTGTGCCAGAGCCGGTGGTGGGAGGCACGGATAGTGCTGGGCAGACTTATACGGTCTGTGCCAGAGCCGGTGGTGGGAGGCAGGGATAGTGCTGGGCAGACTTATATGGTCTGTGCCAGAGCTGGTGGTGGGAGGCAGGACTGGTAGTTGGGAGGTGAGGATAGTGCTGGGCAGACTTATACAGTCTGTGCCAGAGCTGGTGGTGGGAGGCGGGGTTGGTGGTTGGGAGGCGGGGATAGGGCTGGCCAGACTTATACGGTCTGTGCCCTGAAGAGGACAGTACAAATAAAAAAAGTAGCACATATGAATTTATCTTCTTGGGCAGACTGGATGGACCGTGCAGGTCTTTTTCTGCCGTCATCTACTATGTTTACTATGATAGGTATCTGCCTAGGGTGGCCGCACTTGGGGGTGGTAGCATGGCAGAACAGCATCCTCTCTTCCAGTTATTCCCTTGGTCCTGTGGTCAGCACTCCCCCCACCTCAGAGTACAGCATCTCATCTCCCGGTCCCATGGCCACCATCTTTTCCCCTTTCCTTTCCCAATGTGGCTGCTGTCCCCTATACCTCTTCCAGCACTCCAACGGTGCTCTGTCCTAATGCACAGTCTTCCAGTAGAGATCCGTGCTCAAGTGCTGCCACAATATGCCCTCTCCTCAACAGGAAATGCACTGGGAAGGGAAGGGATAGAAGATATTGACCACAGGACTAGGGAAGGCAACAAAAATGATATGAGGTTTGTGCCAAAAGATGTATGAGAAGAAACTTGAAGACCTCAATATGCATACCCTAGAGGAAAGGTGGGATGGGGGATATGATACAAACATTTACATACTTAAAACCGTATTAATATGTAAACTAATCATTTCCAGAGACAGGGTAGAACTAGAAGTCATGAGTTGAGGTTGTAGGGTTAGAGCCTTAGGAACAATTTGGAAATAACTTTTTCACAGAAAGAGTGGTGGATGCCTGGAATGCCCTCCCACGGGAGGAGGTGAAGACAAAAATAGTGATGGAATTCAAGAATGCTTGGGATAAACACAGAGGTTCACTATATAAGAAAAGGAAGGAGTCCAATTAAAGCATAACTTAAATGGCCTCATACTGGAGTGAGCTTTAAGGCAGTTTCAAGAGGTTAGGAAATAAGACCAAAGCTGAGCAGATTTCTATGGTCTGGGTCTCGTAAATGGGCAGACTTCTACGGTCTGTGCATCAAAATTGGCAGGAACAGAGATTAAAGTATACCAGCCTTTGATTATGAAGACACGGAGAACCTGGGCTGACTGCCAGATTGAACTCTGGCCTTCTTTATCTGCTGACATTTATTAAGTTACTATGAGGGACTGAGACATTGAGACATTGCACCCCGAGAAGGAAGGATGGTAAGGGAAATGCTGGAACTGTGGATCAGCTTGTGTCATAAATTTTGCAACTTTTACGAAATGTAATCAAGAGAATTGCCCTCTTAGAAATATCAGATGAAGATTCTAAAAATGCTGGAACATCTGAAGTATCGTGCTCAGTTAAAACATCTTGGCATCTTTCAAAATGTTTCCCACTGTACTCCTAGTTGACAAGTAACATAGTTTAGAAATACCTACTGCTTCAACATGGGAGAAATGGACAAATATTTCTTAAGTAACTCAAAAGGGGACAGAAGGCAAGTCTTTTTAAACAATGAAAATTCTTAGATTGCACTAAACGTTTCATAGTCTCTGCTTGACAGAGGAGTACAAAGTTCTCTAGTAATGATCACCCCTTTCACCTAGTGACTAGCAACTAGAATTCCAACTTAGATAAACTGCTTCCACCACATGACCAATTCCGGCCTCATGTTCACTGTCTCCTTACAGAAAGGCGCAAAATTATTCATAAATCCCTGAGGTAAGGAATCAGTGTGGAAAAGAATCTTCCAAATATCAAGCAGTGTAATATCACACATAGCAGATCTTCTAAAGGAGAGCTCAGAGCATGTATTGATGTAAGTTATGGAAGAGGCATATTCTTTTCTCTGACTGGTGTTAAGATCAAAACCTCCAGAAGCAATTTGGTCTCCACGTGAGAAATGCACCAGTCCCAGGGGCAGGAAGTTCAAGATGCCTCAAACTGCTGGGAAGAGTCAGGTGTTAAAGAAATACAACCTACTACTGATGCACCTGAAATCGCCTGGAGATGTTTGTCCATAGGGGCCATACCAGACTGGCATTACTATTTTATTATTGATTTTCCTCTTGCCTTTCTTCAAGTTGGCTCTGAACTCTAAATCAAAAATCAACAAGTTATTACTAACAGGCACCTGAGGAACCCAGGGGCACCATGTTCCTTCAGTCATTCATATCAAATTACACATTACTCTCATTGTTTTTCAGTTTGTTATTTTTTTCCTCTTTATTTCAATATGGGGACCTTCCTCCACCTCCTCAATATTTGGGCTCTCTATTCCGCCATCAACATCATTTCATTATCTTGGAGTACTTCTCGATTCTCATTTTCAATATCTTAGACAGGTTTCTATATTCTTCAAAAGATACGTTCATTACACACCTACCTTGACTCTCCGGCCCTTCAAACCCTGATAACATGCCCTATTCACTTCCTGCTTGGATTATTGTACTGCTCTTTAAGCCGGCCTCCCTCAATTCCAACTAAAACACCTCCAAACTCTGCAGAATACAGCCGCTTGCCTTATATCTAACTGAAAACGGGTTGATTTGAGTAATGCCTCTACTCATCAGGCTTCACTGGCTCCTTACCCACTACAGAATTCAGTTTCTGATACTATCTTTAGCTCATAAGGCCTATTATTCAAACACTCCTCACTATCTTTCTTCTTTAATTTCCCCATATGGCATTCCCTTTCCTGATTTTATGATTTATTTCATTTTGTGAACCACTCTATCCTACCAGTTAGTTAAAGCAGTATATCAAGCTCAAATAAACAAACATTTTGATTATCTTTGTTTTAATGCCTGTAAACTGCTTAGATTATAAGTCTATCAAACTTAGAAGTCTTTGATTAGAGGTCTATCCAACCTGAAACGGGAATGCACATTCATCAACAGGAGCTAATTCCACCCAGAAATAGCCACTGTTCTACCCTAAATTGCCGACACAGTCAGACCATGCAGTGTATACTCTCAGTCACAGTACACTGGCAGTTTTCTTTTCTTGGTAACATCAGCAAAAAAACAAAACAAAACAATGATTTAAGAGGGCAGCTTCAACCTAAACCTGTCTCCTGTTGTGTGCTACCAGAACATTGTTATTACTGAGCAGAAGAATGCATTCTGCCAAAAATGATGAGAAAAGAGTGAAAGGGGAAAAAAAAAAAAAAAAAAAAAAAAAAGAGTAAATGCACTCCTTCCCAAGTGCTCTCCAGTTTCCACTATGCGTTCGGAGTCTCTCTGTGATCTGCTGAAAAGTTTCAAGAGAACACAAGGGAACAATGAAACAATGACTGGTCAATGGTTTTGCAGCTCTTCCTGTTAGATTTTTATAATATAACTAGTAAAAGAGGCCCGTTTCGGAGCAAATGAAACGGGCGCTAGCAAGGTTTTCGTCGCCAACACCCCTCCCTCTGTGGCCAACCCCTTCGTTGTTCTGCCATTGCTCCGCCCCAACGTCATGACGTTTGACGCGAGGGCGGGGCCCGGAGCGATTCCCCCCCCCCCCACCTCCCTGCCAACCCCTTCGTTGTTCTGCCATTGCTCCGCCTTCGAGGGCGGGGCCCGGAGCGATTCTGGTGGCTTCACCACCACGAACCTTCAAACCTTTTTGAAGGAAGTCAGGGCTTGGCTTCACTGACGTCAGTGTCCTCAGAACGTTGAGGGTGAGTTTTATTATAGTAGATTTTGTCTCAGAAATGACAAAATCAAATTGAGCACAAGAAATATGCAGATTATGCTGAGCCATTACTGATGAAAAGCTTTCTGCGCCTTCTAATCTTTTCTTCAATGTCTGCCCTGCTATAGCCCTTTCAGCACATCATGAGATCTGAAATACTACAAAGATGACAGGCAGAAAGCAGTGCAATGGCCACAGCTAAAGTAATCTCCATTCTCCAGGGAATACGGATGCCTGTAGCTACTGGTCCTAATTTAATTTACTCTCCAGCACCTGGTTCTCTCCATCTTTCCTCTCCCAAGGCACCTTCAAACTCTACTTACAGTTCAAATTACTGGATAGACAAATTTATTAAAGCTACAGTACCAGTATAATAATTTGCTAATTCAGTTGCAGTTATGTATACAAAATGAGATTCCCCTAGTTTTCTGTTTTACTTTATATCATTCTTAAGGAGATATACTATTTAAAATATTTTAGTGCTGAGGAAGTGATGACATCTTGCGAAATAGCCGCTTGGGTACCTAGCTCTGGGCAAGCCATTGCTATCGTAGGCTACATTAGGGGCAGTCCAGTGTCATCGCAATTTTCTTTTACTGGATTTGTTCTTCTTTGCTGCCTGAGAGTCGGCAGCAATGTTTCAGAAACTGTGATCCATCAATTTAACAGCTTCAGAGCTTCGGAGATGAGCCGCATGGCGGGCCAAACTGTGGAGTCCACAATTGCTGATCAGCCTTATCCTATGCCTTCATGCATCGAACAACCTGCTATGGAGCCTTCGAGTGAAGATGCTGCCCTGAATCCAATGGGTGAGATCAGTCTTTGGCTTCAAGAAATAAAGGCTGATGTGAAAACACTGTGGATGGAGTTCACGACTCTGAGAGCTGACCTACGAGGAGAAATTAGCGAGTTGGGGCACAGGTTGAAAGATGAGGAATTGCGCCTGGATGAGCAAGCAGAGAATCTTAGGACGCTAGATAAAAATATGAAAGCAGCTCAAATACAGACTCAGCAAATATTAGATAAATTAGAGAATCTTGAGAATAGAAGCCGCTGCCGCAAATTGCGCTTCCGGGACATTCCAGAGACTCCCACCTATGCGGACAGTGAATCTGTGGTCCAAAAAATAGTTAGCACACTTTTATCTGAAGATCAACATAAACTGGATCCGTCCACTCTCAAACTAGGATGAGCACATAGAACTTTGGAACCTAATAGAAACAACAAGCCCAAAGATATTATTGTGTGCTTCTATGACTATAAACTCAAACAGTGAACTCTACATTCCACACGCCAGGCAGAGCAGTTTCAATGGGATTCTTACCCTGTTGAAATATATCAAGATCTAGATTCCGCCACACTACAACAGCGGTCAGAGTTACCACTCCTTACTACACATCTCTGGGAACAGGGAATCAAGTACAAATTGAAGCACCCTTTTGCCCTATTGTTTTACAAAGATGGCAAGCTCTACCAGATACGGTACACGTCGGAGGCCAAAGAAATTTTGCCAAAAACAGTGACCTCACTATCACCTTCCCAACCTGGTACGATATGCGTTCGCCAACAAGAGAAACCCAAATGTTTATGAGCGAAAAAAGGGCAACAAATGCTTACAGCATCAACGATTAGACTCTCGCCTTTCACCCAAAACACCTAGAGATCTGGATTTGCCACAGGTTCAACTGCTGTTGCCTCTATCATTGTGGCTCCACTTGTTGGATGCATATTAGTTATTTGACTGAAGTCATAGACCAGACTCTATCCGCTCATCACTGGACTGCCCTATAAACACTCAGGTTTTTGTGAGCTTTCTGCGCTTGTGGCTGCAGGTAACGGTTTGCTCCTATATGAAAGAGATCACTATTACCCTGAAGGATGATGAGGGAGGGGGTTGAATAGGAGAATGTTGGAATGTATGGAGACTCACTAGGCAGAATGTATACTTGAGGTCTTCTGCTTTGCTTATGTTTTACCAATAGATGGATGTATACTAGTGACCTTTAATGTGCGGGGATTCAACTCCCCTATAAAACGGGGTCTGCTCTTTCAGGAGTTAGTGCGCTTGAAACCAGATATCACTTTAGTCCAGGAAACTCATCTGAGACCTGAGCATGAGCGACTCTGCGCACATACTAAATACTCGAAAATATATTTTGCATCTAATACTTTTCAATCTAAGACTAAAGGGGTTTTGATAGCTTTGACTGGAAATAAAACCTGGCAAACACGACGGGTGAATCGAGATCAAGGGGAACAATATATTTTATTAGCTTTGTCCTTTGATAATACTACCTATATGGTAGTTAATGTTTATGCCCCCAATATGGATTATAAGATCTACATTGAAAGCCTGGATCAACTTTATGCTGAGGCCAATTTATTGCTAGGCACAGACTTTTAATTTTCCCAGTGTGGCATTACTTATGTCCATCTTTTGTTTCAAAAATACCGTCAGGCACATCCAAATCCTTAAATTTGGTTGTCCCTAGATTTGGACTTTTCTGATTTTCGGCAATTTTCAAAACCAAAGACGTCCATGTCAAAAACAACCAAATGCAAGCCATTTGGTCGTGGGAGGAGCCAGCATCTGTAGTGCACTGGTCCCCCTGACATGCCAGGGCACCAACCGGGCACCCTAGGGGGCACTGCAGTGAACTTCATAAATTGCTCCCAGGAACATAGCTCCCTTACCTTTGTCAGGAGTGCTGGAAGTCAAAATTATTGCTGGTACCTACCACCCCTCCTCCCACCTCCCCTACCACTCCAGTTCCTCCTATTCTGTTCCTCTCAGATATTAATTTGTTCCAGGAGGGGAAACCATTTCAGATTAAATACGATGCACCCCATGACGTGTTATATGATGTAGAATACCACTTTCTTACTTGGTATCTGTATCCTAAAGTATTTCTAGTCACTACCAAATATCCAAACTGCTCTCAATTTGTTGCCAACCACATAGATATGCTTAATACATGGGTGGATATGCAGTCAGCCACACCCCCAGCCAATCCCTCTAGATACAAGCGGGAATTATTAGACACCATTTTAGGAGGCACAGGAACTGTACTGGGAGCCCTTAATACAATTGATATGGAAGTGCTCCGGAATAAGATGGGATCCACAGCACAACATGCTTCTGAAGGGTTTACATCACAACATATTATTAATGAGGCTTCAGCTAAACTATCTAATGTAATTGTAGATCTTTTGCTCTTATATCACCCATTATAGAACAGAAAATTGTGACACTAGCACATGAATACAGGTTAGGAAAGAATATTTCATGGGCTATGGCCTGTGATCAAATACAGATCGACCTTATTACTATCCTAAAGGAAATTCTAATCACATCTAAGTTAGGCCACTGGCCACCATCTCTTGTTCAGATGGCTAGCACCAAATTACCAGAATTTGCTATAGCTCACACCTTGATTGGTGGACGGTTAGTGTTCCAATCTGTTCACAATAAGGATGTTCTATCTGTACTTTGGTCCCATGGTCAGGACAACATACAGTTATTTACCCTGTTGTTAATATTGGTGTGCAAATTAATAATGTGATAATGTATCCTCTGGACCATCTCACATGGGTGCAGCCCCTGGACAATGACTGGACATCATTCAGACCAATGGACCCTAGCCTGTGCCAGCGGACATCCTTTCATTTCCAGTGTGAACCTCATCAGTTTAAAGAGAGTGACAGCTCCTGCTGGAACAATTCATCCTCCTGTACTCTGACTGCTGAACTTTTATTTTCACCCACTGTCTCACATAGGGTGTACTACCTTGGAGCTGGACACTTTTGTTTTAATCTGTTCTTTCCTCAAAATATTTCCTTTTCCATTGCTCCCCAAGTACATGACATCCGCCTCACTAAGAACACTGTGCTGTACAGTTTGAACTATTTACAGAACAATACTTGGTGCAGTCATACACCGCTGGTGTCCATCATCATTAATGAGACAACATATTCGGCACCTCTGGTTACCAATGACACTATTGACATTCCAGATTTTATTCCATACGCTGTCCATCCACTCCCTCTGGGCACGGGAGAAGAAACTTTACATAAACTACTGAACTTTACTAAACTCCATGCCTATATGGACCATTTGAAAACAACCTCCACAGAAGTGAATCATACCATCACTTATGAGAATGGACAAATTAGACAAACTGTTCAAAATTTGGTACAAGACTCCCATGTCTCAGTGTGGGAACTATTCTTTGGATATTCACCTACTGCTGATCATGTCTTTAATGTCTTAATTCACCCTATCATTATTTTAACTAGTGTACAAGTATTGCTATGCATTGTTATGATTTTCATGTGTTGTAAACTTAGACATATGTACAACTCTCTGCAAAGTTTAACCTATAAAATACCCTCACCCCTATAAGGCAGCTATACACACATACACACACTACTTTCCTTCCCATCTGAATTTTTTTTAACTACTTTCTTCCCAGCATTTACATTTTTAATCTGGCATAGTAATTTGGCTTTTTTTTTAAC
Source organism: Microcaecilia unicolor (assembly GCF_901765095.1). NCBI lineage: Eukaryota > Metazoa > Chordata > Amphibia > Gymnophiona > Siphonopidae > Microcaecilia > Microcaecilia unicolor. The sequence goes on along the minus strand of NC_044031.1, from coordinate 656,134,149 downwards.
AGTCCCATCATCTACTTTGGAGCCACTCTAGTCTGGCAGGTTAATTGGAGCTTTGTATAACGGGCATCCTGGTACCTGTAGATCTTAACCTCCCAAATGCCTGCATCCCTTATGCACTGTCCATTCTGCTCTAAGACGGGTAAGGTGGCATATTAAGGACTGCCCAACCTAAGACACGAGGTTTGGACTCATAATGGGATTTAAACATCTCACTACTGTGGAGATATGAATTAGCAGGAACAATTTAACTGGAGTTATGGGACCATGAGAAAAAGAAAAAAGAGGTGTGGAGATGTCAGGAGTGCTGGAAGTCAAAATTATTGCTGGACATACTTATAGTAATATGAAACCAGCTTGACAATATTAAACCAGCTTCTGACCTCTGAGAACCACCCCCTCCCTCAGGAAGCACTGAGGATGGCACCAAATGGTGGTCAGAGGCCTGATAGCCCTTTGGTTTCTCAATTACTCTTGATTAACATACCTTTTGTTCCATCTGGGAGCAGGGCTTCAGAGCAACCAAAGCCAGACAGTGAGGCTCCATGACTAGTAACTTCAAACAGGACAACCTGTGAAAGTTGTCACTTTTCCTGACTTCAGAAAGTATCTGGAGTTCTGTAAAGGAAATAACTGGGAAGGAGAGAAGTTTTTGATCTCTCTCTGCTCCTGTTCCCGCGCTCTGTTCTTAGTAGGTATAAAGCAGAGCACGGGGGGGGGGGGGGGGGGGGGGGGGGGGGGGGGGGAGGGGGGAGGGGGGGCACTTCTCTCTCGGTCTCTGAGCCCGCAGGGCACAGGACTCTGTTAGGCTGCCTTTGTTTCTCCTTCTTCTTTCTCTACACACCTCCATCTTTAGCCACCAGAAAACAGAGCTCTGGTGGCTGGCAGCTTCTCTCTCTTCCTTTCCCTCTACACACATATATACCTCTTGCAGCACAACCCCAAGGCTTCTCTCTTCCTCTGAACAAACACCCTATCCTTCCTTTCTTTCTCTCCCTAAACACACACAGATACAGCACTGTATCAGTTACCTGTACTAAGTGCTGTGAGCCAATACATATATGCAAATATAATATACTTTATATATCCAAATCCGTGTGGATTGCGTATTCTTTGGGAACCCACTGCCTCTGTGAACTGGACCCCGGGACCACCCTAGACAACGATTGCTGGCAACCTTGTGTGCTGAGCCCCTCAAAACCCACTACCCACAACTGTATACCACTACCATAGCCCTTATGGATGAAGAGGGGCACCTACATATGGGTACAGTGGGTTTGCGGTGGGTTTTGGAGGGCTCGCTGTTTCCTCCACAAACATAAGTTGGGGGGGCTGGGTCCACCTGTCTGAAGTACACTGCACCCACTAAAACTGCTCCAGGGACCTGCATACTGCTGTGATGGACCTGAGTATGACATCTGAGGCTGGCACAAAATATTTTGAAAGATGTTTTTTGAGGCTGGAAGGGGGTTAGTGACCAGTGGAGGAGTAAGGGGAGGTCATTCCCGATTCCCTCCGGTGGTCATCTGGTCATTTCGGGCACCTTTTTGTGCCTTAGTCGTAAGAAAAACAGGTCTGGGTGAAAACGTCCAAGTGCTCATCAGGGACGTCCTTGTTTTTTTCTATTATGGGTCAAGGACGTCCAAGGGTTAGGCAGGCCCAAGTCCCGCCTTCGCTACGCCTGACACGCCCCCTTGAACTTTGGCCGTCCTTGCGACGGAGTGTAGTTGAAGACGTCCTAAATCGAGCTTCGATTATACCGATTTGGACGTCCCTGGGAGAAGGACGTCCATCTTCCGATTTATGTCGAAAGATGGGCGTCCTTCTCTTTTGAAAATGAGCCCGATAGTCTTTTTCTTGGTAGCAATAAGGGGAGAAATCAGGGCACACTGAACTGATGGAACCTTCCAAGGGTATGTACAACATCCTTACAGCCCAAGGATAATACTCACTGCTTGTTTCTTGGCACTACTGCAGGTTCCTGGCCTCTGTTCTCTAGGATCATTAATTACAATTATGTGTCTCAAGAGTTGAAAGAACTTGAAGGAGCATGTATGGTAGTAGTACCTGCCATACCATTTATAGACCAGTGTTTGAATGGAACTAACAAAACGAAAAGGCCAAATGGAACACATCCGAGTAGAGCTCAGAGAAGATCTGGTGGGTGGGTTTACTGATGGACCTGCTTTATCTATCTTTGGAGACTAGAGTGGTTCTGTGAGAAATTCAAAGTGGATAAATTAAATATAGACTCTACTAAAGGAAAAAAAATAGTAAAGTATCTATTTATTTACATTTTGCTCACACCTTTTTCAGTAGTAGCTCTTGAAGTCAGTAGGATGTATGATCTGAGGCAGCACAGGTTTAGCAAAGAAAGATCAAGTCGGACAAATCTGATCAATTTGTTTAATTGACCTGTGAATTAGGCCAGGAATGAGCAGTGTATTTGGATTTCATTAAAGCATTTGATATTGTCCTGGAGTGATCCACTGAGCAGACAACTGGTTGAGTATAAACAGAATGTGGCGGTAAACTGGAATTCACTCTGAAGGATGATCAGTCAAGAGTGCCTCAATGCTCTGTCCTGAAGCTTGTTCTTCTCTATATGTTTATAAGCAATATGCAGAAGTGATGGAATGATAAAAATTTTCTTTTTTCACAGATGGCACTAAGATCTGAAAATGAGTGGACAGAATAAGAAGTAACATAAAAGACTGAGGAGTGGTTGTGTGCTGCACTTAAAATTCCCTATAAAAAAGTGCATTCATGTATCTAGGGTAGAGTAAATGATTGGAGGTGAGGAACCAACCCATCCAAAAGATCTAAGCCTGGTTCTGTCTACTGACCTCAAGACTGTGAAACTGTGTGATAAGGTATGGACCAGAAGGATGCTAGATGTACATTCAGTAGAAAAGAAGTAATAAGGCCACAATACAAGTGATTAGCGAGACCTCACTCAGTACAATGCATCCAGTTTTGGAGGCTTTTTCCCCAAAGGATATACACGGGCTGGAGATGGTACAAAGAAAGGGTTCCAAAATAAAAGCCATGTGATATCAGACTAGATAGATTTTTTTTTTTTTAAATCATTTATTTATACATTTTGCAGAATTGTACAAAACCAGATTTAAACATCACTTGTCTCCAAAATATACCATTCTAATACGCATACATAGTCTCCTTTTCTGATTCATTTCCCGTAGAATGTCTTCTGATATTTCACTTACTATCCCCCCTCCCCTTCCCACCCTCTCCCCTCCCTCCCCTACTAAATATGCGGCATTAGGATTTCACAGAGGTTTCCCTCCAGGCTGTGTAAGATTCCCAAGTTTTTAGGTATTTAGCCATACATCCTGTCCTCATAGCTGTGAGTTTAGACATTAATTGAATATACTCCAATTTCCCTAATACAGTTGATATGTCTGGCAAATTCGGCTTCCTCCATGCTGCTGCTAATGTTAATTTGCCCGCCACAAATGTTTGTATGGCAAATTGATGTATATGCCGTGGTACCTTGGGCGGCCGAAGATGCAACAAACAGTATTCCATTTTCCGTTGATATTGTATAGTAGTCACTGAGCTGATAAAGTCTATGATGCTTGCCCAGTATCTTTGTGCATATATACATGACCACCAGATATGAAACATATCCCCATCTTCCCCACATTCTCGCCAACAACTTGCCGAGCTTAATCTGAACATTTTAGCCAAGCGGGTGGGTGTATAGTACCAGCTATATAATATTTTATGGCCATTTTCCACCATCTTGCTGGACACCGATACCCGGAGTAAGGACTTAAATATCTGTGCCCATTGTGGGGGATCATATATTGTTCCTATCGCTAGCTCCCATTTTTGTGTATAATGTTCCACTGGGCACTTCCTTGCCAACAGAGCTCCATAGATTCTAGTGATACTCCCTCGACCACCCCCTCCCATCATCCCTTTTTCCAGCTGTGTTTCTGTTAACTCCAGTTCCTCTCCCGCTGTTCGTTTAAGAAAGGTTTGCACTCTATAGTAATGAAAAGCCTGTAGCGGGGAGAGCCCATAGTCCTGACATAGCTCCTGATATGTGGGGATCGTCTCTTCATTACACATTTGTCCCAATTCATACAATCCCAGTTCTTCCCAGTCCTTGTATATTCTATCGTATCTGCCCATGCCAAATTGAGGGGCAAATCTAAGGTAAGTGTGTTGAAAATAAGTGCGTTCTGGAAAGAACTGTTCCCTAATCTTGCTCCAAACTGCCAAAGGCCACCGTAGGAGAGAGGGGCTTCTTCTAAGTACCTCCCTAAGTGTACTCTTAGGCAGCCATAGAATTGCTCTAAGTGGGTACGGACTTAGCCAATGTTGTTCTATGCCAACCCATAACTTCTCTGTGCTCTGGTACCAATTAGCCAATAGTCTAAGGTGTGCCGCGCAGTAATAATCATAAAATGATGGGACTCCCATACCTCCTTTGTCTCGGGGTTGATACATCGTGTCCCGCCTCACCCTGGGTGGTCTCTTCCTCCAAATAAAGGAAAAGACTCTATCCTGCAAGCCCCGAAAGAAGCTATCTGGTATCTCTATTGGTAATGCCATAAACAAGTAAAGCAGTTTCGGAAGTATGACCATCTTGATAGCATTGATTCTGCCTACCCATGATATTGTCAATCCCTCCCATCTTTCTATTTCCTGAAATAGTTCTCGTACCTTCCCAGGGAAATTGTATTCAAATAGATCTTCTATCCGACGAGGTATATTTATCCCCAGATACCTAATATATTTTTTAGCCCATTTATAGGGGAATCGTTTTTTCAAAAAGGTTAGGATAGAGTTTGGTATATTTATGTCGAGTGCTTCAGATTTATCAAAGTTAATCTTAAAGCCTGACAGCTCACCATATTTTTGTATCTCTTCTCCCACCACCGGTAAGGCAACCCGAGGGTCTTTTAATGTCAGCAAAATGTCATCTGCAAAGAGGAGTATCTTAGTTTCTATACCCCCTCCCTGAAGGCCCCTAATCTCTCCATGCCCTCGGATTCTAGTAGCTAATGGTTCCATCACCAATGCGAATAGTAAAGGCGACAGTGCACACCCTTGTCTGGTGCCTCTGTGTAAAGAAAACGGGCACGTCAGCGTCCCGTTGACGCGTACTGCTGCTGATGGGGTCTGGTAAATGAGATGTATCCACTCCATGAACTTCCCTTCTATGCCCATCTTTTTGAGCACCCCAAAAAGAAAAGGCCAGCTGACTCTATCGAAGGCCTTTTCTGCGTCTAAAGATAATATACATAATTGGGAGTTAAGTATATGGGCCCCTTGGATCACCTGTAGTGTTCTCCGGATGTTATCAAACGTCTGACGGGTGTGGACAAAGCCCGTCTGATCCTCATGTATTAGCTGTGGGAGAATTTTCTGGAGTCGTGTGGCCATGATCTTTGTAAATATTTTGTAGTCCACCCCTAATAACGAAATGGGTCGATATGAACTGCATAATTGGGGGTCTTTGCCTGGTTTATGTATAACCGTAATTGTGGCCATATTCCATGTTGAGGGCAAGCTCGTATTTTTATCTAGTGAGTTAAACACTTGTAGTAACAATGGGGCAAGTAGCTTTACATAAATTTTATAAAATTTGGGAGTAAACCCGTCTGGTCCTGGAGCTTTATCTGGGGATAGTGCTCGAATTGTCTGCTCCACCTCCTCTAATGTGATGGGTGTGCCCAAGGTTTGTGCGGCCTGTTCCGGTAGTTTCGGGAGATCTACATTCGCCAAGCATTCCCTTATTTCCTCTTCTCCGCCTCCCTCCTCTGCCCTGTATAAGTTTTGATAATATCCTCTAAATGCCGATTCCAGGAACTCTGGTTCCGAGTGTATCTCCCCCCCTGCATCTCTAAGTCCCCCTATCATATTCCTATTGGTGTGTTGTGCCAATTTGTGGGCCAAGAGCCTGCTTGGTTTGTCGCCAAATTCAAAATATATTTGGCGTACTCTCTGTAATTTTTCCGCTATTTCGGCTAACTCGAGCTCCTGCAGCTGAGTACGCAGTTCAGATGCCTGTCCCCTTAATTGTAACGGATTTTGGGCTGTCCCCTCTTGCAGTTGTCTTTCTACTTGTGTTAACCTCGAACGTAAATCTTTGTCTTTCGCGCATCTTTCCTTCCAGCATTTAGAACACAACGCTATCAAATGACCTCGGATCACTGCTTTGAACCCTTCCCATATCATGGTCGGAGAAACTTCCTCAGTATTATTAAATTGGATATATTCTCGGATATGTTGCTCTATCTGTATTATGTTTGCTGGGTCCGACAACAAGGCATTGTCCAAGCGCCACAGCCTCCTTGGCCCCGGCGGGCCCACCCCCCGGGAGCCGCAAGAGCACCGGGGAATGGTCCGACCAGGTCCTCGGTAAAATAGAATGTTCTCCTATTGCTCCTAATAAAGATGAGTCCCCCAACCACATATCAATTCGAGATGCGGATTGATGTACTGTGGAGAAGTATATATATGCCCTCTGGTTAGGATTGTCTCTCCGCCAGTAATCCTGTAGTTGCCAGTGGGTTATAAATTCATGAAATTGCCTTCTATCACTTTTTGCATAGTTTATCCTTCTCACCGTATTGTCTAATTGTGGGTTCAGTGTAAGATTAAAATCCCCTCCCATCAATAGGGGCCCTTCAACGTGTCTGGTGAGTGTTTGGTCTAGTGCTTTGAAAAATTCCCCATGTTGTGAGTTTGGGCCATATATATTCACTAAAGTATATGTTCGCCCCGCCAGAGCAAAGACAATCAGCAAGTATCGCCCCCCTTTATCCTTAATAACTTTTTAAATCTCCCATGGCTTCCCTCTACCAAATGCTATAAGGACACCTTTACTTTTTGTGTTATCTGTGCTCGAAGCAAAGTGCACAATAGGATATGCTTTGTGTGTGCATAGTCGCTCATATTTGGTTTTTAAATGGGTCTCCTGTATCAGCCCTATGTCCACCCTGTGGCGCTGCAGTTCCTGGAACAACAGCTGTCTTTTCCTGGGTATGTTTAGCCCCCTGGCATTTAGCACCAAACACTTAATGTCCCCCATGCCTTTTAATATACATGAATCCTTTCTTTATCTTCTCCCCCCTTTGGTTCATTATCTTATAATCAGCCTGCATCCCATGCCATGCTAAGCTATTACTTCCCCACCCCCCATCCCAAATTCCCCTCTCCCTTCCCTTCTATAAAGTTTAGGCATCCCTTATACCTCAGAGGATGCCTAGTCTAGGAGGAAGGAACAACCTGTTTCAATCCAGTCCCCCCTCCACAACAGCAGCTTCTCAACTTTCTCTTATTGTCCTGAGCTGATTAACAGCTCACCATAATTGAAACAACTCTTATTTAACATCATATAACTTTACCACCAATAATGTCCATGTTTCTTCAGGTAATTCTAGTTGCAGATTGTTGGCGCTGCAGTCTTCTCGGTCCCTTTCCAGCCCGTTGCCATTTCGGTGGGGGTGGGTGCGATCCAGGCTTTGGTCTGGTGCTCATGCCCGGCCCAGTCTCTGTGGTCGTTGTCTCCGGGAAAAGTTCTTGTGCTTCCATCAGTGATCTGATTTGATGCTGCTTCCCATCTTTATAGAACACCAGTGCAAAGGGATGCCTCCATCTGTATTGGATCTTGAAATCGCTAAGATGTCGTGTAAAGGGTTTCAAGTCTCCTCTTCGCTTTAGCGTCGCCGCCGCCAGATCTTGGTATACTTCGATATTATATGAGTCCCACTTAAATTCCTGTGTTTGGCGTGCTAGTTTCAGCACCTTTTCTTTCTGCTTATAGCTGGTAAAACAGGCAATGATATCTTTTGGTTTATTGTTGCGCATTGCTCCTAGTGCCCTATGTGCTCTTTCTATCTGGATAGCCTCAGGCTCCACCGTTTCGCCATTCGCTGTGTATAAGTCACGCACTATTTCCTGTACCACCTTCTCACAGTCCTGGTAGGTTGGGGTTTCAGGGAGGCCCCGGAATCTAAGATTGCTGCGGCGCCCCCTGTTTTCCAGGTCCTCTACCTTGTCCAGTAGCTGTTGTTGGTCGTTCTGCAGCCCCGCGACCTGCTGATCCATCGATCCGAGGGCCTCACCTTGTGCCTCCACCTGCGCTTCTGTCTCTTCCAGACGTGTTCCCAGCTCTCTGATTTCTCCTCTCAAATCAGCCCCCATTGACGCCACCTCTGCCCGTAGGGCTTTGAGATCGGAGCTGATATTTTGTAACCATTGCTGCAGGTTCAGCTGATCCATCTCAGACGGCTCTTCCGCCGTTTTGTTTCCCCAGCTTGCTGCCTTGGGGTGAGGCGCTTCCCGCCTCCGTTGCGCTTTTTGTTTTCCTCGCGTCCGCCATCTTGTTTGTATGCTGCGGTCCTGCTCCTTCGAACGCAAACCGGGATAAATCCACCCCCGAGGACGGCGGTTGCATGTGCGAGTTCTCGCTGTGTTCGCTGTCTGGTGAGTTATATTTTTAACCCTTCAGCTTCGCTTAACTATGCGAATTTCACCGTTGCCGCCGAGGGGGGACCGGAGCCAGTCTTTCAGGCGTCCATCTCTGTTGGTGACGTCACTTCCTCCTCAGACTAGATAGATTTTAAACAGTGGTAGGAGGAGCCAGCTACCATGGTGCATGTGAGTACTAATAATGTAAGTTGATATGGGAGGGAGGTTCTGGAAGCCAAATCTGAACTTTTAGGTAGAAAGTTGATATTCAGAATATTTCCAGTTGCATTCTCAGAAATGCTCCCCTGTCCAGACACAGGATACCAGAGGCAGGCAGAGCTCCGAAACCTCCATGGTTGAATGAGACAATGATGCATGGAACATAGTTTAGATTTGTTATTAACTGGATAGCATTGCGGGGGAAGGGGGAGCCTTTTCCAAAAGGTGCTAACATTTAAAAAGGTGATAGAACAGCTTTTAAACTAGATCTTAAGGGGAAATTGCGTTACTCAGGCAGGAAGTACATGGGTCAGAATAAAGCATCTTCAATTAAAACTGTCAAAACACTTAAGTCAGTATATTTCAACAGAGAGGTCATGGTAAAGGCTGAAGTAACTGAGATGTATTTAAATAAAAGCCAGATTAAATGCCTCAGATCAAAAAAATTAGAACGTATAGCTCTAAATGAAGATGTAGACATAATACGCATCTCAGACACTTAGTAGGAGGAGGACAACTAATGGGACATTGTGAGGCCAAGGTTCAAATTATACTGAAATGATAGGGTCAGTGAAATTGGTGGAAGGATGGTGCTCAATGTTAAGGATAGCATCAAATCGCAATGTGGAATACTTATGGACAGAAATTCCATGTGTAATGGGAAGAAGTATTAGGGGCGTATTATTGTCCACCTGAACAGGATAAAGAGATGGACAATGAAATGCCAACAGAAATCAGAAAGGTTAACAAATTTGCTAATCTGTAAATGACTGTTTCATGTAGCAGCTGATCCCTGAAATCAACAAGAGAAACTACTTTACATTTATTCCTTACTGGAATGCAGGACCTGGCTCAAGGGGTAACTATGGAGGGAGTGCTTATCAACAGAGATTCCAATATAATCCAAATATGTCAATCACTAGGAGAAGGACACTAAAGAAAACTACTTCTGTTGCTGTTAAAGTTTAAAAAGAAAGTCTATGATAAAATAAGGAAATTGGGGGGGGGGGGCTAACAGGAGCAGTTGCCAGGGTCAAAAATTTAAATATGACATGGGCACTATTTAAAAATACCATTTTGGAAACCCAGATCAAATATATTCCATGTCTTAGAAAAAAATGGAAGGAAGGCCAGCATGTTTGTGAGGGGAAAGAGGCAGTTAAAACTAGAAGTGCATCTTTTGAAATAAGGAAAAGAGGGATGAGCATAAGCACTGACAAGTTAGATATAAAACACCACCACCACAGGCCAACAGAAAAGTTGAAAATATGCTTGTTGAAGAGGCAAAACGAAATAACTTTTTCATGTACATTCAAAGCAGAATGCCAGTTGGACAGCTAGAAAACCAGTAAGTAAAAGCAGTGCTCAAGGAGAACAATGTAATAGCAGAATAGCTGACTCCTTTTAAGACCAGCAGGCAGTAATCTGCAACCACTATAACTACCACTGAAATGATGTTACAGACAGACACTGATTGACCTGTAGATCTACTATTTTAGCCTGGGGATGTGGGTATAGCCCAGAGTTCTGTGAAGGCAAGGTGGGAAGAGAAGAGAACAACATTGGCTACGACTACTAAAATGGAGAGGTTTTCTTGGAAAAAGTCAGCATACTGAGAATGTAATCATAATATATGTGCTGTGCTCAACTGAAACTGCTCAGTGCTTCTTAAAACACTGAACCGTGAATTGACAGTATCCTAATGAGGAAGTGTTCATGATGACAGTACAGAAAGGGAAGTGTGAATGTGAGAGAGTTACACTCATTGCAGTGCTGTTCCTACTGCCGAGAACCTCAAGCTTTAAAACTTGCAACTCCTCTGACTTCAAACCAGCGAGCTCCACAAGCAACTGCTGGGAAATCCCTATGCATTCAGCTCGGCAGCTCTTGCCACCTACCAAAACAAACCAGACAATATGCCAGTCACTAGTAGTATCTATAGGAAATTAACAAAACCAGATTAGCACTGCAAGCTGTATTGTGTGGGAATTACAGAACAAGAACAATTTATCTCAGGAAAAAGGGGAGAGCGGACATAAGATTTCATGCAAGCTTTTAGCTGATCAATAAAGGTTAAAAAAAAAACCCCACCTTAAACTGGTTTCTGTTCCCCTTTAACTGGTCAATGAAACCCTTGAACCTCCTTCCTAAGCCATGTGTCCTCTAGTTACTATTCATAGCTACATATGTTATCGTTAGTTGCTAACATCACCAGAATTACAGTAGTACAGTTATACTACCAATAATTGTTCTAATAACTGCCTCACTCTTTCTAGAATGTTTCAATAACTTGCCTTAGATTTCAAGACCCTTCTCTGCACCCTGTCTGACTAGATCACTGGTTAAGCATCCCTGGTTTAAGGGTATTCATTCAGTCCCAGAGACTCATCTCACTTTAGCCACTGGAATGACCCAGCTTTGCAGTTATAAAACTTCATTTTCACACGTCACCAAAGAGTGTGGAGTGCTTTCACTATCAATGTATTTATTTATTTTCCAAATTTCTATACTGCTTAAAAAATTAGGCGGTTTACAAAATATAAAGCATCTAACTTGCTTAAAATATATTAACAGAGTCAATAACATAGATAAAGGTGGGTACAAATGCCTCTTTACTGGTACATACAAAGTTTCCAGATGTATTAAGGATCCTTCCTCTTACAATGGAAACTTCATGGGTCCATGCACTAAGGCAAAGTCTAAACCGGGCTCCTTCCATCAACTAAAATTCAGGCTTTCTTCTTCTCTAGAGCTGAACATCTACACTTCAAAACTTCATTAACCAAAGAGGACTGTTAAAGACACAATCAAATAGCATAAAGCAATTTAAGGAAGCTTCTGCTATATTTTACTTTTCACAGAGTCACCTTAACTGCACTTTCAGCCTTTTATGTTTAACTCATCTTTATTAAGCCACTCAAACAAGTATTTCACAGGAACAAGCAATTTTCATGGCCATACATTTTACAACTTATCCAGTTTACCCCACAACCCCTCTTGCCTTTCTCCCCCCTTCCTTCCCAATCCCTTCCCTCCTTGTATCTCCAGAAGAGATAGATATATATTATCTACAGCTGGTTCAAAATTCTGCTTCTTGCTTGAGGCTGCAATGTGTCCCAAAAATGTTCCCAGGTCTGTCGAAAGCGCCTTCCCCTCTAAGACAAAAGGGAAGCGCCCCCAACCACACAACGCTCAATCTGTAACAATCCTATCATTTGTGTGCGCCACATTCCAACTGTAGGGGCTGAAGGCTCCCGCCAACACACCAATATCGTTTTCTTACCCAACCAAATAGCCTTTAGTAAAAATTAGTAACGGATGCATTTCAATCCTGCGGCCCCATAAGAATATATTATTGTCACTCTCTGGCTCCAAAATCTATGTACCTGTGGGCATGTCCAAAACATATGACTCAGTGTAGCAGGACTATGTAGACACTTTGGACACTCCCCCGTGGGATTTAACTTCGCTCTACATTCCCTATAGGGAGAGATGTACAAGCGAAGTGCAAAACGATATTGTAGCTCCCACAAGCGGTTAAAAGGTGTGCAACGCGGTATGTTCAGGACATAATGTTTGAATTGCTCTTCAGACTGTGTTATTCCTAACTCTAATGTCCATGCCTGTGCTAACTTTCGAAAGTCCAAGTCCTCAGTAGAGTCTTTTAGGTACCTATGATGTTATCGAAAGGGGACATCATTCTTGGACCCCAAGGTGAGAGCTGCATTCAACTTATCTTGCACATCCTCAGTCAAATTCGTCCAACCTAAATTGGTGACATAGTGCTGCAGTTGTATGTAGGCAAACTGTGAATTGCAGTCCAATTTATATTCATTTTGTAAATCCACCAAGGGTTTTAATTTCCCTTCTTCATTTAACAGCTGGTACAAATACAATATTCCCCGCCTCTTCCAACGGGCAAAAACCAAAGAAGTCGTGCTCACCGGAAAGTCAGGGTTTCGACATATCGCCAGATATGGAGTTGTTGCAGTAGAAAAATTATGTCTCCTACACAACCACCTCCAGGCAGTCCTAGCTGTAAGGAAAATTGGGTTATGATGTATCACTACATCTGAACTGCCTGGAATGGTGTGCAGAAGCCAACTCATGTGTACCCCTGGTGAAAGAGCGCCTTCGACTAAAGTAGCCGAGAATGCACTCGATCCTGTCAGCCAGTCCCTTATGTGTCTCATGGAACATGCTATAGTTAGATAACGAATACTGAAAGTCCCAGTCCTCCACCCGCCCTGGGTTTCTGTAGTACCATAATCGGTCGTCTAGGGTGCTTCCCTCCCCATAAAAACGTCTGAGTGGCCCTGTTTAATTGATGCTCCTCCCGTTGTTTTAAAAATAATGGTAACATCTGAAATACATAAAGCCACTGAGGAGCCAGCAACATATTAAACAGTGAAACCCGTCCCAACAGGGACAGGGGCTGTGCCACCCAGAGGCGTAACCATTGCTTTGTAGAATTCAATAAAGGCCTTACATTTTTATCATATAGCTTCTGTAGGTCTATTGGAATGGTAACTCCCAAATATTTAATCTGTTGGGTAGCCCACTGTAGTGGAAATTGCCCTTTCCAATCCTGAATTAGCTCTGGAGAAGATGGAAGCGCTAAAGATTTTTGCACATTTAGTCTAAAACCAGGTAGCGTTCCATACTCCTCAAAAGCGCGATCGAGTTTTGTGGCGCGATCGAGTTTTGTGGGTCCTCTATGTCAACAGCAGGTCATCTGCAAATGCCAATACTTTTATTGTATGTTCTCGGATATGAACCCCAGTTATCTCCTCCGCCATTCTGATTGTACACAGAAGAGGTTTTAACGCTAGTAGGAACAACAGAGGGGACAGCGGGCATCCCTGCCGTGTTCCCTTTCCAATTGAAAAATCAGGGGTCTTTACTCCATTCACCAGTAATTTCGCCCTGGGGTCTGTGTATAATGTTAGGACTGCCTGCAAGTACCAGCCCCGGAGTCCAACCCACCTGTGGCAAATAAAAATGGCCATAGCATGCGGTCAAAGGCCCGCTCTGCATCTAGACTCGCAACCAGTTGTGCAGTACCAGTCGTCTGACCCTGTATTATTGCTGTTAATAGTTTCCGGACATTTACCACTGACTGGCGACCTCTCACAAAACAAACTTGATCCTCTACAATCAATGTTGGGATAAAGGGCGCCAGTCGATCTGCCAGTATCTTTGACAATATCTTTTAAGTCCACATTTATTAGCGAAACTGGTTGATATGAATGTGCCTGTGTGGGGTCTCTTCCTGGCTTCGGTATTAGTGTGATAAGGGCAGTGTTGGCATAAAGGGGCAGATCCCTTCCCTCTATCACGGTATCATAATAATCTAGAAGGGGACATACTAGTTGATTCTGCAAAAGTTTATAAAACTCTTGCGTGAGCCCATCGGCCCCTGGGGCCGAAAAAAAGCTTTAAAGCTTTAATCGCCTTTTGTACTTCTTTTGCCAACAGCTTTCTAGGGAAAGACTAGGCAGACCCGAGGCCTTCAAGTATGCTCGTATTTTTGCCTCCTCCCTACTATCCACTTTGGTAGAATCAAAGACCTGTAAAGTGACGGAGAAAAATCTCAGAAATTTCCTCAAAATTAGTGGCAATCAATCCTTTTTCATTACATAAAGCCAGTATGTGTCAGGTTCTCAGGTTCAGAGCCCACGGGGGCCGGGCTCTGGAGCAAACGTGAGCCCTTGGGCTGCTGACGAGGAGTGACAGCAGCAGGCAAAACCCACCAACCAATGCTGGGCAAGCACACCGGCACCGGCAGGGACTGCAGGCACCGCCCAGCAACCGGAACACACGGACTGAAATCCCCCGGAATGGAATTCCCCGGACTGGAACACTGGACTGGTCCGAACAGTTTCACCTGCACTTAGCTACTAAGCCCCCCAGGAGTTGAGCTCCTGGGTTTGAGTAGCCGGCAGGACTTACCGGATACCGGATGACACAGGGACCAGGACAGGAAACAGAAGAGACAGCAGTGCTCCAAGGAACTGGACTAACCAGGGCACTCCTAGGCCTACACTAACAAAAGGACTTCCTAAGCCCTATACTAAACTGGAGCTCCTAAGCCCTGCTCAACAAAGGGACTTCCTAAGCCCTAAACTAACACAGCAGGGAACTAAATACACAAGCTAACAGGTGCTACTAAGCACCAAGCTACAAGCAGTGCTCTACAACTCTAAACTAACTAAGGTGCTCCTATGCACCAAACAACCAAAAGAGCTCCTAGCACTAAAAGGGAAGACAGGGAAGGCACAAGGAAAAAGCAGGAAAGCAAACACACGCTAGCAAAGGAGCTTCCTAAGCCCCCACGCTACAGCAGTGCACCACCGCACTAACCTAACCCAGGTTCCACTAAGCACCAAGCTACTGACGTACTTCTCACAGCGAACTGAAGTGCCTCTAACAGCACCAAACCCAGAAGTACTTCTAACAGCAAACTGAAGTGCTTTCTACAGCACCCAAAACCCAAACAGCAAAGACTGCAATGCTCCCAATAGCACAAACATCAGAAGTACTTCTAACAGCAAAATCTGTAGTGTTCCTAACACCACCAAACCCTGAAGTACTTCTAACAGCAACAGAGCTTCCAAAGCCCTACACACAGCAATGCTTCCAAAACCAAGAGGGAAAAGCAGGGGAACCAAAGGGAAAAGCAGGAAAGCTAAACACACAGTCACCAGTGCACACTGCACTAACACTAACCTGGCCCTTAACAAAAGCAAGCAGGGAAACAAGACACAAAGTCAGAAGTGCACACTGCACCACCCTACCTAAAGCAAACACCACCGTCGCAAAGGCTCTGAAGGAAACACCACCACTTCCTTATCAAGGCCCTCCCTGATGATGTCACACTCCCTAGACCTAAGCAAAAGCACACTGACCCAGAGAGGCCCAACCCACACCAATGCAACACCGTGAAGCACTTGAAGCCAGTACACCCAAAGAGAGGTAGAGCTAACTCAGTCCACCCACACAGCTGTAGTAAAGTAAAACAATTAACCCCATGCTGCTGGAAGCTGCCAGCACAGAGAGACAGAGCCAGCTCAGAAAGGACAGAGAAAAGAAACAGAAGCCAGCTAAGAAGCTGACTCCCAGGAAAGAGGTAAGTTTGAGAGGGGTTCTGACCCCAATCATAACAGTATAAATTGTGCTTTACGGCTTTGCTTTACTAAGCGTGCATAGACCTCCAGCTTTCTCTCCATACTTATGAAACTGGTATTTGCAATATATACAGTGGTGGAAATAAGTATTTGATCCCTTGCTGATTTTGTAAGTTTGCCCACTGACAAAGACATGAGCAGCCCATAATTGAAGGGTAGGTTATTGGTAACAGTGAGAGATAGCACATCACAAATTAAATCCGGAAAATCACATTGTGGAAAGTATATGAATTTATTTGCATTCTGCAGAGGGAAATAAGTATTTAATCCCTCTGGCAAACAAGACCTAATACTTGGTGGCAAAACCCTTGTTGGCAAGCACAGCGGTCAGACGTCTTCTGTAGTTGATGATGAGGTTTGCACACATGTCAGGAGGAATTTTGGTCCACTCCTCTTTGCAGATCATCTCTAAATCATTAAGAGTTCTGGGCTGTCGCTTGGCAACTCGCAGCTTCAGCTCCCTCCATAAGTTTTCAATGGGATTAAGGTCTGGTGACTGGCTAGGCCACTCCATGACCCTAATGTGCTTCTTCCTGAGCCACTCCTTTGTTGCCTTGGCTGTATGTTTTGGGTCATTGTCGTGCTGGAAGACCCAGCCACGACCCATTTTTAAGGCCCTGGCGGAGGGAAGGAGGTTGTCACTCAGAATTGTACGGTACATGGCCCCATCCATTCTCCCATTGATGCGGTGAAGTAGTCCTGTGCCCTTAGCAGAGAAACACCCCCAAAACATAACATTTCCACCTCCATGCTTGACAGTGGGGACGGTGTTCTTTGGGTCATAGGCAGCATTTCTCTTCCTCCAAACACGGCGAGTTGAGTTCATGCCAAAGAGCTCAATTTTTGTCTCATCTGACCACAGCACCTTCTCCCAATCACTCTCGGCATCATCCAGGTGTTCACTGGCAAACTTCAGACGGGCCGTCACATGTGCCTTCCGGAGCAGGGGGACCTTGCGGGCACTGCAGGATTGCAATCCGTTATGTCGTAATGTGTTACCAATGGTTTTCGTGGTGACAGTGGTCCCAGCTGCCTTGAGATCATTGACAAGTTCCCCCCTTGTAGTTGTGTAGGCTGATTTCTAACCTTCCTCATGATCAAGGATACCCCACGAGGTGAGATTTTGCGTGGAGCCCCAGATCTTTGTCGATTGACAGTCATTTTGTACTTCTTCCATTTTCTTACTATGGCACCAACAGTTGTCTCCTTCTCGCCCAGCGTCTTACTGATGGTTTTGTAGCCCATTCCAGCCTTGTGCAGGTGTATGATCTTGTCCCTGACATCCTTAGACAGCTCCTTGCTCTTGGCCATTTTGTAGAGGTTAGAGTCTGACTGATTCACTGAGTCTGTGGACAGGTGTCTTTCATACAGGTGACCATTGCCGACAGCTGTCTGTCATGCAGGTAACGAGTTGATTTGGAGCATCTACCTGGTCTGTAGGGGCCAGATCTCTTACTGGTTGGTGGGGGATCAAATACTTATTTCCCTCTGCAGAATGCAAATAAATTCATATACTTTCCACAATGTGATTTTCCGGATTTAATTTGTGATGTGCTATCTCTCACTGTTACCAATAACCTACCCTTCAATTATGGGCTGCTCATGTCTTTGTCAGTGGGCAAACTTACAAAATCAGCAAGGGATCAAGTACTTATTTCCACCACTGTATATATATGTGTCCTCTCATGTATTAAACTATTCAAGGCCACCCTAGTGGCCGTGTTTCAAACAATATGGGGGAAGGGCGTCGTGTATAGTTGCGTTTAAGAGCTCGCAATTTTCGTTCTAGGACTACAATTCCCTGCTGGATGCACTTATTGCAATTATAGGCAACTATATCTCCGCGGAGCATGGCCTTGGCAGCAGACCAGAACAACACTGGATCATCCGCATGGCCCTGGTTTGCCTCCATGTAATCTTGCCATTTATTTTGTAAGTATTTAGCAAAGCCTGCAGAATGGAATAAATATGCTGGGAATCGCCATCCCCTGGTCTGTTGATAAGCAATTGCTGGCTCAAGTTCAACCCAGATCAGGGCATGGTCCGATATTTCCTCTGGTCCTATCATTGCTGTGTGTACTTGTGAGAACAATTGTTGTAATAGCAAGATATAATCTAAGCGTGCAAGTGTCTGGTGAGCTCATGATGTATGGGTGTAATCTTTTTCATCAGGATGTAACAGTCTCCAGGGGTCCACCAGATCTAACATAGTACAAAAAGTCTCCAAAACTGATGGGCCTAAGACTATCTGTCCTCCCCACATGCCTGAGCAGTCTATATTTGCATAAAATACTAAATTCATATCTCCTGCTATGATCAACGGGAGGTGCCCATATCGCCGACACTCGGCCAAAAAATGTGGATAAAATGTTTTATCAAAAACTACTGGCGCATAAACTGCCACCAATAGAAAGCTTTTCCCCTGTAAGTTGATTTGCAGGCCTACATATCGACCTACTGAATCTTTCAATAAGAGTTTTGATTGCTATGCCAATGATTAATGGAATAGTATGGCCACTCCTCCTCTACGGCCTGCTGCTGGTGAGCTAAACACTTCCCCCACCCACTGTCTTTGCAATTTTAAGTGTTCTTCTGCCGACAGTCTAGTCTCTTGTAGGCAGACTATATTTGCTGTATGTTGTTTTAAAGTAGCTAAAATTTTCATTCTTTTCATGGGGGATGTTAGCCCCCCCCCCCCACATTCCATGAGACAACATGTATCGTCTGACTTGATGACTTAGCCAGGATCCCAGTGCCAATTCAGAACAGGATCATGTACATTCCACTCCTGCCCCGGGGCACCCAGTCTCCCCCTAGGATTATCAGCACATTCGCACACAACAGCCACAGCATGTTCCAACCAATTCATATAGCCTAGTATATCCTTCCGTTCCCTCTTATCTCTTTTCCCATCCCCGCTTCCTTCCCGCCTCTGTCCCCTCCCTCCTCCCCCCTTCCGAAACACTTCCTATCTAGGCCATCCATCCTGCAATTAGGATAGAGAGTCCACACGTATATGCTTGAGGCCCCGCGCCCCCCCCCCCCCCAAACAAACGCTCAAATTATTCTGCTCATTCACAGGAACCTCTGAGGTTTACAGAAAACTAAATTAACATCATTTTTGTCAAAATAACATTACCACTGCCATCCATGTTAAATCTGCCAATCCTTTAGGAGTCCATGTTTTGATATTTACTTATTTCTGCTACGCACACTTTTGCGTCTTCCAGCTTGTCAAATGATTTCCACCGTCCGTTTACCTACATAAGTACATAAGTATTGCCATACTGGGAAAGACCAAAAGGTCCATCAAGTCCAGCATCCTCTTTCCAACAGTGGCCAATCCAGGTCACAAATACCTGGCAAGATCCCAAAAAAGTACAAAACATTTTATACTGCTTATCCCAGAAATAGTGGATTTTCCCCAGGTCCATTTAACAATGGTCTATGGACTTTTCCTTTAGGAAGCCGGCCAAACCTTTTTTTAAACTCCGCTAAGCTAACCACCTTTACCACATTCTCTGGCAACGAATTCAGAAGTTTAATTACACGTTGAGTGAAGAAAAATTTTCTCCGATTCGTTTTAAATTTACTACATTGTAGCTTCAATATTGCAGGATAGAGTAACAAATTTAGCCTTGTGCTCATGTAGCTGACAACAAACTGGTCCAAATTGTCTCTGACGCTCTTGCAGTGCAACTGAATAATCCTGAAAAATTTGTATTTTGTGTCCATCATATTCCAAGTTCTCTTGCTTCTGGTGATATCCACATAATATCTCGACTTTATGGATGTAATTATGCACCTTTATTATCACCGTGCTCGATGTCTGGTGGCCATTTTGGAATCTGCCCAGGCGGTGAACTCTCTCTAAACACAGGGGTCCCACATGGTCCGATAGGGCAAACTCTGCCAACAACCATCGCTCCAGGATCGAAGACAGGACTTTCTCCCCCAAAGTTCCTGGTAACCCAACTATTCTTAAATTATCTCTGTGGGAATGGTTTTCTAAATCATCCACTTTCGCTGTTAGGTCATCTATTAGTGTTTGTAGTTTGCCTATAGTGGCCTGGGGGGGGGGGGGGAGGTCATCCTCTAGAGCTGACATTCATCTTTCCAATTCCCCAGTTCTTTTGCTGGATTCTGCAAGTAACATTTCAAAAGTGGTAAATCTCTCTGACAGCTGTTCTAGCCTGGGTTCCAGTGCTTTTTCTACTGCCATGGTTAGCTGCGAAAGTTGTTCCGCTGAAAAGCTTTCGCCATTCAGTAAGGCCTTCGCCTCCATTTTGCTCTCCGCTGCACGGGATTTATCTTTCTCTTTCCTTGTTCTTTTAGTTGCCATGCCACTCACTGGTGATTCTAAATATTTGTCCATCTGCTGAGTTTCAAGCTAAGTATAAGAGCGTTTTTAATGTGCGCTGTAGGTATTATAAAATAAGAAAGGGGAGCAGGAGCCTCGTAGAGCAGTGAAACACGTCCTGCTCTCTCAGCACATCATGTGGTCTCACTTCCGGCCTTTTAGGACAACATTCCAGTTGCTGGACATACCAGCTTCAATCTCAAAGCAACAAGGCAAAGAGTGACAGTGCAGCATCCTACTTTGGTTAGCAGAAACAACCCATGTTTGCATCTGCTTCTGTGAATAAATTACTGCAACATCTATTCACATCAAGCAATGATCAAACAATCAGCAGAACTTACAAGTTAAAACACATTATTATGGGACCTACAAAGACTGGTGTAGACAACAAGCTTCAACAGCATCCAGCCACAGAAGCTCACCAAGACTTCTAAGCACTATTCCCTCCTTTCCTCACTACCAGTTGTAGAAACTTCCACTTCCCATCCCCTTCTCGCATATGGATAGCAGTTCCTAGTCAGGCAAGTTCTGTTAATCTGCAAGATCAGAGTTTTGTAGCTACACCAGTGCAGAAGGTCCATGGCACTAGGTCTTTCAACACATTTTAAATATTTATGAATTAAACAGGTGAAAGAAAAAGCAGATGTGGAAGAGAAAGGAAAGTGGAGAGTTCATCTTCTGTTACCTAACCCTACAGCAGTGGAGACAAATGGATTCACCATCCACAGGAGCTCTGCTACTGCATGAAAGCTTCTGTATTCTTGGACCTCAGCATGGAGATATGTGTGAACATGAACAAAGACGTCTGCCTCTGTCAGAAATTTCCACCATGCAAATACTCCCTCACCTATAAACAACTCAGACAAAAGAAGGTGCAGAAAGGGTGGGGGAGAATGGCTATGCCTACTTTCATTCTGTGTGTACACCTTGCTGATTGTAGCTGGCTCAAAGACCTATTTAAAGATGAGGGGGTCTAAAGATCTGAAACCTGGTCACCAAAAGGGAAATAAACTGTGCAGCTGGAGAAATGCTCAGTTTCAATTTAAACAAAATTACAGAAAAACAAAATACTTAAGTCAGAAAAAGAATCCAGAGGCTCCCTCACTCTCAGAAAGGGAAGGGAAAGGGAAGGGAAGGGAAATGGGACTTGATATACCACCTTTCTGAGGTTTTTGCAACTACATTCAAAGCGGTTTACATATATTCAGGTACTTATTTTGTACCAGGGGCAATGGAGGGTTAAGTGACTTGCCCAGAGTCACAAGGAGCTGCAGTGGGAATCAAACTCAGTTCCCCAGGATCAAGGTCCACTGCACTAACCACTAGGCTACTCCTCCACTCCAGAAGACTGCATGCCCCTTTCCTGTCCAGTTAATGGAGTGGCATAAGGCAAAGAATGAATGAAATTGTCTATTATGGCACAGTCACAAGATTGGAGAAGCAGGAGGAGGGAGTAGTACAGCATTTAAGTATTTTAAAGACCATATCCCCTAGTCAGTTCCAACTCTAGTACTAGACATGGGAACAGAGAATGGTCCCTTAGGCCCAGGAAATATGGGGACCAATTCCAGTCAGCATTTGGTTGGGTGAAGGGCACAGCAGGTATGGTGAATGAGCCTAGGTTAAATTAGAACCTAACAGTCAGGAAGGAGGCAAAATCTTTCCCTTCTCCAACTGGCTGCACCTGAAGTATCTTGATGAGGTTACAGAAGTAGAATCTGCTAGACAACTGCTTCAAGGAGACAGAAGCAGTATTTCCAAAAATACTAGGACTAGGGGGCATGCAATGAAGCTACAAAGTAGTAAATTTAATACGAATCACAGAAAATGTTTCTTCACTCAACGTGTAATTAAACTCCGGAATTCACTGCCAGAGAATGTGGTAAAGGCGGTTAGCTTAGTGGGGTTTAAAAAGGGTCTGGACAGCTTCCTAAAAGAAAAGTCCATAGACCATTATTAAATTGACATAGGGAAAATCAACTGGTTATTTCTAGGATAAGCAGCATAAAATGTATTGAGTTTTTTTGGGATCTTGACAAGTATTTGTGACCTGGATTGGCCACTGTTGAAAACAGGAAGCTTGGCTTGATGGACCTTTGGTCTACCCCCGTGTGGCAATACTTATGTACTTATATGGAGTTTTTGGAATGCGGTACAGAACATTATTCCTTTTTTCTTATGTAAAGGAGGCCTGTAAAGAAGTTTTGCAACAGTGTGCAGTGAATGATGCAACAGGTGGTGGGTGAGGCCTCCTAACCTTGTCTTCTCCTAGCATTTATTGGGATAAAGGAAAGAAAGAGCAGAAATCACCTAACGTGTAGAAGAAACTAGGGCTGAATATTTAATGTGTTAATGCGATTAACTCATTACATATTTAACAAGCGTAAAAAATTTTAACACGTTAACTGCAGGTCTCTCACCTCATCCAGCACTACTTCACTTCCCTCCCCACCATACTAAATTATCTACTGCTTCTTTCACCTGTCCAAAGCCTCTCTATGTAGCATCCCCCTAAAAGCAGAAAGTTCTGTGAGAAGAGGCAGGACACCACAGAGACAGGCTTTGGGCAGGTGAGAGAAGGTGCCCATATTTGCTGGGAGTCTGCTGCCGGATGCCCCTGTGCTCTGTGGGTCCCACCTTCCTGGCCCCAGTGAATGCGGGAAGCCAAAGTAGTTCCGAGTTGCTCCTGGTTGTACTGTGATCCATGGGCTGCCACTTCCCAGCCCTGTCTCCGCTGCTGTATCTGCAGGGAGCTGGGGCGAGGCCATGTGGCTCTGGTCTGCAGGTAGATCTGTAATAGTTGTTTCTTTGCATGAAGAAAGGATGGCAGGTGAGGAGGGAATATGAACCACTGTGAGCTGTTATTAACCCCTTCCGGGGCATGACAGTGCGTTAATACCTTTTCCTCGAACATATGTTTTGTTAGTAATCTTGTAGCCCAGATTAGCTATGTAACTACCCCTCATTAGGGATATGGCTGAGGTGTGTTAATAACCCTTCCTGGGGTATGGCATGATTCCATTTGAACACGGTAAACAGTAGTAGCTATTTTTGTGTCCAGTAAGTCCTGTTTCCCTTTTCAGAGTACGCTGACAGGGGTTTGAAATCCGAATACAAACTGAAGCATTGAGATTCGGCCATTCCTCAGAACAGGGCTAACAACTGAAAATATTTTTTTTGCTGACAATCTTGTAGGCTATTATTGATCATGTTGTACACAGATACATTACCTATGGCGAGATGCTCTACTTCATAAACTGAGACAGAAAATCCCTGACTCCCAGGGACTGTGGTTATGGCCAATAGTATAGCTGTGTTTAAAGTAATTGTAACAAATTTTTGGAGGGTAACTCCATTAATAGCTATTAGGAAGACAGGCTTAAGACCCTCCCACTTCTTAATGTGGGATTGAGCAATGCAGTGTTTTTGGATCTGTAATTGTTCCAAATTTAATATTCTTTAATTTGGTAGTTGAATAGATTCATTTCTAGTATTGTACGGTTTTGCTTTATTATCTATGTAATATAAGGTTCCACATTAGACATCACCACCCAGGAAAAGAATTTAGGTATCTTTGTTGATAATACATTGAAACCCTCTGCTCAGTGTGCAGCAGTGGCTAAGAAAGCAAATAGAAATTATTAGGAAAGGAATGGAGAAGAAAACTGAGAATATTATAATGTCCTTGTATCACTCCATGGTGCAATTGCATCTCGCATATATGTGTGCAATTTTATGCCACCACATCTCAAAAAAGATACAGTGGAATTAGAAAAGGTACAACGAAGGGCGATGAAAATGATATAGGGGATGGGACGACTTCCCTATGAAGAAAGGCTAAAAAGGCTAGGGCTCTTCAGCTTGGAGAACAGACAGCTGAAGAGGAGCTAATGATTAAGGTCTATAAAATACAAAGTGGAGCGGAAATAGTAGATGTGAATTATTCATTTACTCTTCCAAAAATACAAGGACATGGGGGCATGCAATGAAGCTACTAAGTAGTACACTTAAAACAACTCAGGGAAAATATTTCTTCACTTGGCATTTAATTAACCTCTAGAAAGAATTCATTGCCAGAGAATGTTGTAAAATAAGTTAGCTTAGTTAGGTTTAAAAAGGTTTGGACAAGTTCCTAAAACAAAAGTCCATAAGCCATTATTAAGGTGGCCTTATTTATTTCTAGGATAAGTAGCATAAGACCTGTTTTGACTCTCTCGGGATCTTGCCAGGTACTTGTGACCTGGACTGGCCACTGTTGGAAACAGGAGACTGGGTTTGATGGACCTTCAGTCTGACCTAGTGTGGCAATGCTTATATTCTTATTTGAGGAGGGGAAGGAGAGAGAAGAGAGGAGATGGTGCCCATGGATGGAGGGGAAGGGATGAGAAAAGGGAGGAGACGGTGCCCATGAATGGAGGGGAAGTGAAGGAAAGAGAGAGAAAATAGATAAGAGTTGAGGAGGAAGAAAAATGGAAGAAAGCTGAATGTGAAATATAGATATGGGGCAGGAAGTGAAGAAGTAGAAAAAAAGAAATAGTGAATAGCCAGGAAGTCGTGGAAACAGAGTTCAGAACACAGGGAAGCAGAACTAGAGACAGGGAATGAGATGATTAGAAAGATAAAAAAAATCACCAGACAACAAAGGCAAGATAAATTATTTTATTTTTGGTTTAGTAATTGAAAAATATCAGTTTTGAGAATTTACATCTGCTGCCTATATATTGTACTGTACAGGAGGAAATATGAGGAAGGCACTCTGTGTGATTTAAAAAATTTTTAATCACGATTAATCGTGCGATTAAAAACATTAAATCTAGGTATTGCCCTAGTAGGAACTGTACCAGAGTAGTGCTATTGCACATTTACAAGAGTTGGGAGGAATTATTACTTAAGATTAAGGGCTAAAGCCCATTCAAGAAACTCCAATGAACTTTGTGGATTAGAGACTTATGCACCTAATGGAAAGTAAGGATGTTGTAGCCAAAAAGGAGACTAATTTTTTTCTCTCTTTTTGTCTCTCTTATATGAACTTCACCATGGTCAAACAGCAGCAAAACGCCGACAGACTGGAAGGGATAAAATTTCATACCTGTGGAAACCCCTTTTTCTAAAAGACATCTATATATTGGAACTGCCCACTGTGGAAAGGAACCATCATCCCAAAAGAAAGATGTTTCAGGTCAATTTGTAAAAGGAAAGGGTACATTTCTAACAATATTAAAAAGCCCAGAGGGCCATATTTATTTATTAGGATTTAAACAGAGGGGAGATGATGGGAATGGAGGGGGAGCATAGGGACAGGAACACAAAGGAGAGGTGCCACATGCAGATGGTATATGGACACAGAGGGGGTAAATAGGAACACAGAAGGCAGATGGGGGGGCACAGTGGCAGAGGAGTGATACTGGAAACATGTGGAGGAAATAGGGACAGAGTGGTAATGATGAATGTGGAGAGATGGACACAGTGGAGATGCTGGACTGGGGAGTATATGGGATATAGAGAAGAGAGATCCTGAGCATGGGAAAAAATAGATACACAGAGATGGAAGATGGATGGTGAGCATGGAGAAAGAAGAAATGTCAAATGGGTTATTTTTGTACTTGAGAGACCATGTTGAATAATTATTCTCTAAAATTGTATTAAAAAGCCTTATAAATAAATAAAAGAATATTTTCTGGAGTCTGAAACTGTTTGGATCCACATCTTTTGGAGTGAAGCATAGACAAGTGCCCCCTGCAGGCAACACTATAGCGAAGTTAGATTTTACCAGCTCATATTCTTTCCTTTAGTCTAAACAGACCAGTTCACAACTTGTGGGTTATGTTCATCAACCAGCAGGTGGAGACAAAGAAGTAGAGAACTATGCAGCCCCCTAGTGGAGTGAGCTATTAGAGGTGGCAGTTCACCTACCATAACGTATGCTGATGAAATCATATCTTTCAAACAACATGCTACTGTAGCCTTTGAAGCTGGTCCACCCTTATTGGCACTAGCCAAGACGATAAAAAGCTTATCTGATCTCCAAAATCCATTAGTAACCTCCAAAATAACAGATGAGAACTCGACAGACTGCTAAAAGCTTCAAAGTAGAAAAATCTTCCACTTGAAATGAAGGTAGAATCAAAGGTACCTTTGGAAGAAAGGAAAGTATGGTTTGAATAGAGACCCCTGCCTCTGAAAATTGTAAGAAAGGATCTCTATAGATAGAGCTTGTAGCTCTAACACAGTACACAGCAAATGTTAACAGATAAAGATCTGTATAGTCCTTCCAGTCTGCCTAACATGGTGGCAGCGTTGTACCTGGCACTTTGTGCCAGTTACACTTTTTCCACACTCTTCTGGCTGAAGCAACTGCAAACAAACCCACTGCCTATAAAAGGAAAGTCCTTTAACAAAGCCTTTTTTTAGATGTTCAAAGTGTCCACTGCAAGGATTTGAGACTCTGTCCACTATGGGCCACAGAGCAAACACATGCAGGAGAGTGGTGAATGGACACAGCTGAAGCAGGGCATCCAGGTCTTCCTAACCTTACAATTTTTTCCGACTAAAAAACCTGTGAACCTTGGCATTGTACATGGTGGCCAAAAGGTACATCAATGGAAGCCCCCACTTGGCCGTGATGAGGGAGGCAGCTTATCTAGAGAGCCCCCACTTGCCTAGGCCTGATGAATTCCTGTTGTGATAATCCGCATGGATATTCAACACTCCTACAATGTGTGCATCAGATGTTTTTCCACCCAATTAAAGTGCAGATGAGCCTCTATCACTAGCACATCACTCTGCATCATTCCTTGTCTGTCGATGTAGGACACTGCTGTCACATCATCTGATAACATCCTTACTGGCTTCCCCCAAAGACATGTGTCCTGCAAACAGTTTGAAGCGATTGAAGTACCAAGACGCCTCATTGGACGTCCACTTGCCCTGGGCTGTCTAGTGGCAACAGTGTGCCTCCCCAGCCAAAAAGACTGGTAACTGTTATCACTATCCAATCTAAGGTGGCTACAGGAGTCCCTGTTGAAGGTTGTGATTCTGACACCTTTACCTCAATACTGGATTTTGCCTGACAGATCCAGAGAAGTTGGCAGTTATTATCCTGAGAAGTCGGGGACCATCAACCCAAAAGAGATTGCCATAGGGGTCTCATGAACCTTTGCCCATGGAACTATACTGAAAATCGCCACCATCAATTCCAAAACATGCATGCACTCCCATGCCTGAGGATTGCTTTGCAGTAGGAATACTCAAATCTGAGACTGTAACTTTTCCCTTCTAGTTTCTGAGAGAAAGACCTTCCCTACCTGCATATCAAACAGGGTTCCCAAATATTACATAGTCAGGGAGGGAGGAAAAACAACTTTTGGAGAAGTTCATTATCCAACCTAGAGACTGCAGCAGCAATTTCACTAACTTGGAGGTGACTCGGGCACTTTTCTGAGGAGCAGATATGAAGGAATTCCGATTTCCTTGCATTGAAGAGCTACTGCTAAGACCACCATGACCTTCAAAAATGTCCTGGGAGCTGTGGCAAGGCAGAAGATCATTGCTCAAAATTGATAATGATCAACGAGGACTGCAAAATGCAGGAAATGATGAAGAGGCCAAATCGGAATACGAAAATATGAACCTATGAGATCTGGGGACATAAGAAATTCACCTGGAAAACCAGAGGTTATCACCAAAGGGTCCATTGTGAAATGAGTCATACAAAGGGAGTGATTGCCTGTTTTGATATCTAGGATAGGTCAAAAGGAACCCTCCTTTTTTGGAACCACTAAATATATGGAAAATCTCACTCAGTACCCTTTTGCCATTGGGAAAAGAACTACCACCCCTAGATTGAGGAGGTTCTACAAAGCGGACCAATTCCTCTTTTTTTCTGACCAGAGCTTTGCAAACAGACTCTAAGAAGGAATCTGTAAGGGGGAAGAAAAATTCCAGTTTGTATTCTACCCTGATAACCTCCAGTACCCACTGGTCGGTTGTTATTTGAGCCCACTTGTTGAGAAACCCAAACAGGTGACCTCCTATCCAGGTCCTTAAGGAATAGGCCTGGACTTCCTCATTGTGAGGTCAGGAAGCATTGAAAAGATGAGAGAAGTTTAGGCTGAACCCCTTCTATCCCTCTGAAAGGAAGACTGCCTGTTCTGAAACCGCTAGTACTTCCCAGAATGTCCAAAGCCATAACAATTCATGTCTGTAAACAAGAATGACTGGAAGAGGAATGCACTGAAGTCCTAGGCTTATCTTTATGGAGCTTCTGAGGTTTTGAGTTCCCTACATCCTTAGCCAAATTCTCTAGATCTTCACAAACAAAAGCTTAACCCAAAAAGGAAACTTATCAATATGAGATTTAGAAGCAGCATCCATATTCCAGTTCCTGATTTTTAGAAGCCATCTATGAGACACTACCAAGACCATCTTCCTAGCTGAAGCATAGATCAAATTATAAAGAGCATCTAGATGCCAAATACGCCAGACCTGCCTCAAGAAAAGGAAGCTCCAAATGACATTCAAGGCCTTCATCCTGGTCAGACGCCGTCGCTTGCTGTACCAGACACAGATGGGCTCTGGCAATGAAAAAAACCACAGACCAAAGCCTGGAGCACTAAGGCAATGAATTCAAATGATAGGTTTATGGAAGATTCAATCCTATAGTTGTAAGAGTCTTTAAGAGCAGTTACATCTTCCACTGGAACAGTCATTTTCTTTGTCAATGCAGTTACCAACTGCTGGCTGCTTAATCCTCTCTTTCTTTTCATGCAGCGGGAGATACAGATTAGACACAGACCTAGTCACCTGAAGCCCTGCACCCAGAGATTTCTATTCCAATGAAATTAATTCCTGAATTACAAGATGAACAGGAAAAGCGAGATTTTCTAGTCCCTGCCTTGGTAGGGTCCCCAAAAGGAAGTAGAAGCAGAAAAGGAGGTAGATTCAGTTGCTGCTCATCCTGAAAATATATATTTATTTGTGTACATTTGATATACCACACAAAGACCTACAAAGCAACTGGACTCCATCACTGTCAGGCTATATGAAGTTGCTAGCAAACCAAGGTAGAAAGTTTTTCTTTGTGGAAAAGCCAAAACAATGGGAGGGTCCTTCCCCTCATCTACCTGAACAACCTTCTTCCAAAGGTTCCCTTAAGCAAGAAGATCTAGAAGCTAGAGAAGGCAACAGCAGACTGAGGCAACAAACTCAAGGACTCTGTATCCTCTTCTGAAATCTGATCAAGCCTTCTACATTTCAAAGTAGACACCTCTGGAAGCCATCCTGAAGAACTAGAAAATTCTGAGGAAGCTATTCTTCTCATTAAATATGCTTGCTGTATGAGAAGAAAAAAGTCAGAAGAAACGTACAGGCTCAGAAGAATCCATACTCCTTAACAGAACAGTGAAGGAGGGGCCTGTAACAGCTGACAGACAAGACTGGGAGCAGAAGTGCACGAAGGTAAAATAGCTACTGTTCCCAGCCATAGACTCATCCCCTGAAGACGTCAAATTGTATCTAGAACTTATCCTGGCATTGCCTCAAACTGCCAAGCTCCTCCATTTGACATCATGGGGATGAAAGACAGAAGGAACAATGTCCAGAAGTTGCTCACCATGTGCCATAGCGGGAGCAGAGCACAGAGTCAAGCAGTGAAGAAAACTAAACAAAGCCATAAAGTGGAAGGGAAATCCCAAAGTACAATTAAAGGAGCACGGAAGGTGTGTCCTCACCACCTTGAGCCCCCCCCCCCCCCCAACTCCTTAGAGAGAAGTGAAGTCTTCAGCAGCAGTTACACTCACACTAAGATATATAGGTACAGCAGAGAATATCTATTGAATCCTACTCTCACAAACTGTTTAACTCCTCCTCCTCCTCCTTTCTTTTTTTGTTTTTGTCTTTTTAATGGTGCTGATTACCAAAAGAAATGAGAATGAATGTAGGAGGGAGAGAAGGGAGGACCCCTGTACAAACAGGTATACCCCCAAATCTCAAAGGCTGTGTAGGAAAATCTCACACCTCCCAGCTCAACTGAAACCAGGCAAAGCACTGGAGGAAGCCTCAACAGAGTAGTTCAAAACTGCACAGGGATAAGTTCACCAACTGCTGGATATAGAGAAATACTGAGTCACCTAAGCTGCAGTTTTGTGCTTCTCTATCTCCACCAGCTGGTTGATAAGAAACAGCCTGCAAGTTCTAGACTGGTCTGTTGAGGATGTTAAGGAAATACTGATTTATAGAGACCTAACCACAAGCTTAACAAATTCCTCTGTAGAGCCAATGTTAAATTATAATGTAAATACGAATGGCCAATTATTTGTCCAAGGCGTGCAACTGGACAATAAAGTATCCTATTGGCTTTATTCTAGATTTACTAGAGTAGAAATAAGAGTTTAGATTTATTAGAGTGGAAGAGTAAATACATATAAGCAGACTAACAAGACAAGCACAATTCTCTGCTCCAGATTTAGTACAAAACAGGTGCTAATATATCTCTGTTCAGCAACAGACCCTGAACTATCATTGTGCCCTTAACTAAGAAATTCTCCATCCAAAGACTCCTGTCTGACCCCGATATCCTTTACTATATGGACTAGTATAACCCTTGGTGGCAAAAAATAGGAGGGAGTCTAGCTAATAGTTTAAGTATAGGGCTTGTAGGATCCTCCAAATGACCTGAACTGGCCACACGTGGAAACAGGATACTATGCTCATTGGACTAATGGTCTACCCAGCACAGCACATCTTAAAAAGGAAAACAAAACCTGAAGTAATCATGGACTCCAACGCTGTAAGGAAAAGTTACGTCTTACCTGATAAATTTTCTCTCCTTTAGTCCTATCAGACCAGTCCAGACCAATGGGTTGTGTCCCTCTACCAGTGGATGGAGACAGAGGAAGAACACAGTTCTTGTGACTCGCCCCTTAAGGGTATTATGCAGCATAGAATGTTTGAATAGCCAAGCAATGGCGCTCAAAATCTGCCTGATGGCCAATATAGAAACTTCAAGACCAAGTGATTCAATCAGGTAATAACCTTTACAGCTAGTGAGGCATATACTCTACTAACTTATAGATAGTTCACTGATTCAGGAGACATGTGACATACAATAGTTTAGGAAAAACATGTAAATAAGAAGTCATGATACCTGAAAAATATAGCTTGTAAGCAAAATAAAATTAATCAACCAGGGAGGGATTCTGAATTGGAAAAGGAAAGAAAGTTATCAGGTAAAACATTACTTTTCCTTTCACAGCATCCTATCAGACCAGTCCGATGTAGCAAAGAAGTGGGATTAAAAGCACTAAACACTCAAAAAAGAGAGAAATCATTTTGCAAATAAATGGTAAAATTATGTATCATACCTGATAATTTTCTTTCCATTAATCATAGCTGATCAATCCATAGACTGGTGGGTTGTGTCCATCTACCAGCAGGTGGAGATAGAGAGCAATCCTTTTGCCTCCCTATATGTGGTCATGTGCTGCCGGAAACTCCTCAGTATGTCGATATCCAAGCTCCATCCGCAGGACTCAGCACTTAGAGAATTACACCCACAAAGGGACACTCTGCCCAGCTCACCACCGCCGAAACGGGGGAGGGGAATTAACCCAGCTCATCCCCACACAAGTGGGGGAGGGGAATCCGTCCAGCTCATCCCCGCGGAGCGGGGGAGGGACACCACACCCGCCGATGCGGGGGGATCTGGCTTATCCTGCAACCGCAACCGCGGGAGGAGCTGACTGACCCTAACACCGCCGAAGCGGGAGGGGTACAAAGCTGCCCTACTGCCGCACGAAGCGGGAGGGAGCGCCGGCAGAATTTAAGTCTCAATCCAGCCCCGTAAAACGGAGGGGAGAGGAATGCAGCAGCTCACTGTAACACAAATTCGTCTCAACTCTTGAAGAATCCATTGAAAAACTTGAACACAAAGTCCTCCTGAACAGGAACTGAAGACTAAACTTGAACCTGAAATGCAACCAGAATAGAACCAATACAGATATCTGGAAGGGACTATGGATTGATCAGCTATGATTAATGGAAAGAAAATTATCATCAGGTATGATACATAATTTTACCTTCCATATCATCATGCTGATCAATCCATAGACTGGTGGGATGTACCGAAGCAGTACTCACCCAGGGCGGGACATAGAAATCCCTGACCGCAACACTGAAGCTCCAAACCGGGCCTCCGCCCGAGCAGCCACAGCCAAGCGGTAATGCCTGGAGAAGGTATGGGCCGATGCCCAAGTTGCCGCCTTGCAAATCTCTTCCAAGGAGACGGACCCGGCCTCTGCCATCGAGGCCGCCTGAGCTCTAGTGGAGTGAGCTTTCAGCTGGATAGGCGGCACCTTCCCCGCGGCCACATAAGCCACTGCAATGGCTTCCTTGACCCATCTTGCCACTGTAGGCTTAGAAGCCTGCAGACCCTTACAAGGACCTGCAAACAGGACAAACAGATGATCCGATTTCCGGAAATCATTGGTCACTTCCAAGTATCTGATGATGACTCGTCTCACATCCAGATATTTGAGAGCAGAGTATTCCTCTGGGTAGTCCTCCCTACGAAAGGAAGGGAGACAGAGCTGCTGATTCACATGGAAGCGAGAAACAATCTTGGGCAGGAAGGAAGGCACTGTGCGAATAGACACTCCTGCCTCAGTGAACTGCAGAAAAGGCTCTCTACATGAGAGCACCTGGAGCTCGGAAACTCTTCTGGCTGAAGTGATAGCCACCAAAAAGACTGCTTTCAACGTCAGGTCTTTCAGAGATGCCCTCGACAAGGGTTCAAAAGGCGGCTTCTGCAAGGCTCTTAGCACCAGGTTGAGATTCCACGCAGGCACCACTGAGTGCAGAGGAGGGCGCAGGTGATTAACTCCCTTGAGAAAGCGCACCACATCTGGCTGCGAAGCCAGGGAAGCACCCTTCAGGCGGCCCCTGAAGCAAGCCAGAGCCGCTACCTGGACTTTAAGGGAACTGAGCGACAGGCCTTTCTCCAGGCCTTCTTGCAGGAACGCCAACACTGAAGAAATTGGAGCAGTGAAGGGAGAAAGTGAGCCTGCTTCACACCACGCTGCAAAGATACGCCAAACCCTGGCGTAAGCAGTAGAAGTAGAGCGCTTCCTCGCTCTCAGCATAGTGGCGATGACCTTGTCTGAGAAGCCCTTCTTTCTCAGACGCTGCCGCTCAATAGCCAGGCCGTAAGACCAAAGGGGAAGGGATCCTCCATCACCACGGGACCCTGATGTAACAGGCCCTGCTCCACTGGCAGCCGCAGAGGATCGTCGACTAAGAGCCTGATCAAGTCCGCATACCAGGGACGTCTGGGCCAGTCCGGACCCACCAGGATTATCCGGCCCGGATGCTTTGCCACCCGGTCTAGCACCCTGCCCAACATGGGCCAGGGCGGGAACACATAGAGAAGCTCTTGTGTCGGCCACTGTTGGAGAAGAGCATCTACTCCCAGGGATCGAGGGTCCCGTCCTCTGCTGAAAAAGCGCGGCACTTGGCAATTGGCCGATGACGCCATCAGATCTAGGCTCGGCTGGCCCCAGCGCTTCGTGATGTCCAAGAACGCCTGAGCAGATAGCTGCCACTCTCCGGGCTCCAAGGTATGGCGACTGAGAAAGTCCGCCTTGACATTCATGACTCCGGCAATGTGGGCCGCTGACAGCTGTTCCAGGTTCGCTTCCGCCCACTGGCATAGATTCATGGCCTCCTTGGCTAGAGGGGCGCTCTTGGTACCTCCCTGGCGGTTGACATAGGCCACAGCCGTGGCATTGTCCGACAGGACCCGTACTGGCTTCAACGCCAGTACCGGGATGAACTCCAAAAGCGCCAACCGAATGGCTCTGAGTTCCAGGAGGTTGATAGACCACTTTGCCTCTGCAGGAGACCAGAGCCCCTGCGCTGTCCTTCCCAAGCAGTGGGCTCCCCAGCCCGACAAAGAGGCGTCCGTCGTGACGACAATCCACTCCGGGGTCACCAGAGGCATTCCTGCAGACAACTTGTCTGTCTGCATCCACCAGCTCAGCGCCTTGCGCACTGCTGGGTCCAAGGGAAGGCGCACAGCATAATCCTCCGACATCGGAGTCCAGCGCTGCAGCAGAGAGTGTTGTAGTGGTCTCATATGAGCCCTGGCCCAGGGCACTACTTCCATCGTGGCCGTCATAGAGCCCAACAGCTGCACATAGTCCCAAGCCCGAAGAGGAGAGGCTACTAGGAACTGGTCCACTTCAGCCTGAAGCTTGACAATCCGATTGTCTGGCAGGAACACTCCGCCCACTTGGGTGTCGAATCGAACTCCCAGATACTCCAGGGACTGAGTCGGGCGCAGCTGGCTCTTCTCCCAGTTGATGATCCACCCCAGGGAGCTCAAAAAAGCAACCACCCGGTCCACAGCTTTGCCGCACTCTGCATAAGAGGGGGCTCGGATCAACCAGTCGTCCAGATAAGGATGGACTTGTACTCCTTCCTTCCGCAGGAAGGCCGCGATGACCACCATTACTTTGGAGAAGGTCCGCGGAGCAGTAGCCAACCCGAAAGGGAGGGCTCTGAACTGGAAGTGTCGGCCCAGGACTGCAAAACGCAGAAAGCGTTGATGAGGAGGCCAGATGGGAATATGCAGGTACGCTTCGTTGATGTCCAAAGAAGCCAAGAACTCTCCTGCCTTCACTGCCGCTATAACAGAGCGGAGAGTCTCCATGCGAAAGTGCCGCACTTTCAAGGCCCGATTGACCCCTTTGAGGTCGAGGATAGGCCGGACAGAACCTCCTTTCTTTGGTACCACAAAGTAAATGGAGTAACGTCCCTTGCCAATCTGATTTTCTGGCACCGGAACGACCGCACCCAGGCGGATCAGGTTGTCCAAGGTCTGCTGCACTGCCACAGCTTTGACCGGAGACTTGCAGGGAGAGAGTACAAACCCGTCTCTTAAGGGTCGGCAGAACTCTAACTTGTAGCCGTCTCTGATGACTTCCAGCACCCAAGCGTCTGAAGTTACTTTGGTCCACTCGCCCAGAAACGAGGACAGGCGTCCTCCAATCTGCACTGGGCCATGGACCAGGACCCCATCATTAGGTACGAGACCCTGGGGGAGGACCGGAGGGCGTACCTCCGGGACGGCGGTCTCTGCGAAAGGAATGCTGCTTGGGGGAGAAGTTCCTTTGAAGGAAGAGGGGGCAGAGGAGCCCGACTTGCCCGGGCGGTACCGACGGGCTTCTTGAAACCGTCCTCTGGAGATACCGGGGCGAGCACTGGCCCGAGCCCTGACCTCTGGTAACCTCTTGCCCTTAGACGTGCCGAGATCGGTCACGATTTTGTCCAGCTCGACCCCAAAGAGCAGCTTGCCTTTAAAAGGCAACTTAGCCAGGCGGGACTTAGAGGCGTGGTCCGCAGACCAATGTTTCAGCCAAAGCCAGCGCCGCACAGAGACTGTCTGAGCCATGCCTTTAGCCGAGGCTCTCTAGACATCATACAGTAAGTCTGCCAAATAAGCCAAGCCCGATTCCAGGGCCGGCCAGTCAGCCCTCAAGGAAGGATCCGAGGGGGAAGCCCGCTGCACCATCGTCAGGCACGCCCTGGCCACATAGGAGCCGCAAACTGAGGCCTGCAAACTTAAGGCAGCCGCCTCGAAGGACGACCTTAAAGCCGCTTCCAATCTTCTGTCTTGGGCGTCCTTTAGTGCCGTGCCACCTTCCACCGGCAACGCCGTTTTCTTAGTCACCGCAGTGATTAAAGAATCCACGGTAGGCCAAAGAAAGGCCTCACGTTCACTTTCAGGCAAAGGATAGAGGCGGGACATAGCCCTAGCCACTTTGAGGCTCGCTTCCGGGACATCCCATTGAGCCGAAATTAAGGTGTGCATGGCATCATGCACGTGGAAGGTTCTAGGCGGGCGCTTCGTCCCCAGCATAATGGCGGAGCCAACAGGGGCTGAGGGAGAGACATCCTCCGGAGAGGAAATCTTCAAAATGCTCATGGCCTGCATTAACAGGTTAGGCAAATCCTCTGAGCGAAAGATCCGTGCTGCAGAGGGGTCATCCGCTCCATCCGAGCGGGAATCCGTCTCCTCCAAGGAATCCCCAAAGGACCGTTGGGAGAACTCAGATACGCTGCCCTCATCTACATCAGAGGAAACAGCGTCCTCTAAGGCCTGGGCATCCACCCGAGGGCGTTTGCTTCCGGGGGCCTCAACCCCTTTATCGGACAAGGGAGAAGGGGCAGCGTTCTGCATAAGGAAGGCCTGATGCAGCAGCAAAATAAACTCGGGGGAGAAACCCCCCAAACTGTGCAATTCAGCAGCCTGGGCCACAGCCCTAGAAGCACCCTCAACCGGCGCTCGCAAGAGCGGGGGAGAACCATGCTGCGCATCCAAGATGGCGTCCGGCGCGACACTCCACGAAGGAGCCGCGCGGGAAGAACGGCGCTTAACTTTAGCCGCTTTTTTGCCGTCGCCCAAATCAAGGGCGGCCATGGCATGCACGTCTCCCAGCTCAAGGGCGGCCCAAGAAGAAGCCGTCCGAGCAGAGTGGCCGGCCAAGATGGCGGAGACGAGCAGCGGGGGATGGGCGTTTATGGCGGGAAAAACCGCCGCGCCATAGGAAGACCCGGGACACTGACCGGCCTCCAAACTGACACCCAACAAGGGCGAATCAGATTTTAAAACCCCCGCATCCCCGCTAGAAGCGCACACGCGGTCCGGGGAGCGATTCTTCGCACCCTCGCCCTCCGACGCCATAGGCCACGTGGAGATCAATCGGGGAACCCCCTGCCCGCTATAAAAAGGTAAAAATTACCTGCTTCTCGCTCCGAGTTGTAACGACCTGGTGTCCCAGTGAGTAGCTGCAATAAACGTTTAAATAAACGTCGAAATAAACGCCCTTAAGGACGTCCCAAATTTTTTTTTTTTTTAACGGAGCCAGCGGGAGGGGGGAGAAAAGGAGGGACCTGGCGCCACCAGGTTTGCACTTGCTCAAGAAGAGCCCTCAACCCCAGGCACTCAACAAAACCTAAAAATTAGGCTTGGAGGCCTAGCCAGAGCTGCTGCTGTGTGTGACCACCACCTGCTGAGATAGAGAACATACTGAGGAGTTTCCGGCAGCACATGACCACATATAGGGAGGCAAAAGGATTGCTCTCTATCTCCACCTGCTGGTAGATGGACACAACCCACCAGTCTATGGATTGATCAGCATGATGATATGGAAGCATCATTAATCTCCCTAGTCTAATAAACTGACAGAGAGACATAGATAAACTGGAATAACCTTAGCAGTCCTTTCCAGCAGTGCTTAATAGAGAGCGCCAAGAGCAATCAAAAGGGCTCTGGAAAGACAAAATGTATGGAAGGAAGCGATTCTCATGATCAGAAGGAATAACAGACAATAGTACTGATAAACCATGGAAGAGATGCACAGACCAAGAAACAAACCCAACTGATGTTCTCCTTGAAAGAGACTTTGAAGGCAACAGCCTAAGACTAAGGTACATCTATGAAGGGAATATTGCAACTAAAATGGAAGCCCTGGAGGAGTTGAATACCCAGAGAAGGAAATATAGTAAGAAAGTTATCAGGGGCTGAAAAACCACTGTGTTTCTCTATCTACATCTAGAACAACCAAAGAAAATTAAGAAGCACCCTTCACTGAGCATAAAAAAGGGAGACCAATGAGAATAGCTACTGACCTGGTGTCAGTGCTCTATTCAGACATGAAAACCCAAATATCATTGTAAGTGCAAGAAGACGGCATAAAGGCCATGAGACATAAGACACTCAGACATGACAACGCATGATAGGAGTCTATTAGTCTGATTTTTAAAAAAACCACAATACTAGAGACTTCCAGCAGTTGTATAACAGCGGTGGCTAATGTCAGTACTATCAAGTTAGCTATGTAAAACAGCTAGACTGTAGAATCACAAAGTAAATGGCTAGTATAGCCCAAGCCATATAAGCGATGGCCAAACTGTACTAAATAGTTTTGCAGAGTAGATGAGGCACAGTCAGCCACCAAAACCAGTGAAGTAGTCTACTGAAACAGTCATGCACCATAAGTAAATGTATCAAGAAATGTTACACGTGTAGCCCCAGTAGCTAGAGCTATAGACACGGCTGACAAAACTGGAGACATCCAGACCATCGCTAGAGCAGGAGTTAGAGGTGAGGCAACAGCAGTGGCTGGTGCCATTCAGGCAATAGAGTGATGCAGGTAGCTAGCTATGGTAACTGGCAACACACAGGTGGTGATCACTGCCTCTGAAGCCATACGCTTGCATGCTGCGACTGAAGCCATATCTGCAAATGCTGCATGCAATATGATGGAACATGCACTTGTCATAACTGACATATGCGTGGATGCTGACTCTCAATGCCCTACTTATGGTTTACCACAGCCAATGACACACAGTCAACTGCTGACTGGGATGCCACATAAATGTCCATCCAATGTACCACAAACAGCTGGAACATCTGATCCCATACAGGCAGTTCTGAAACTGCCATACACACAGCATCCATAACTGGGCCATACAGACAGTTGCTGGAACTGTGCTACACAGACAGCTGGTGCATTGCCATATAAGGTGACAGAGTAACCATGCTACACAGCTGGCTACTAAAACAGCGCTACAGAAAGATTTGGAATACTAGAACATGTAGGCACTATTGAAGGTAAAGAAATCTGGCTATTTCAGCTGCACAGTACAACAGATTGTGTAACCATATAAGACAGATGGTTGTTGCATCCATGAAATACCAGTACTGTACAACCCATGCAGTTATTACAGGCACAGAAAATAAGCAGCTGCTTAAGCTGAGCAGTACCAACGGCTGTTGCAGCTATGGAATGAGCTAGTTATTGCAAGTAAGCAAACAGTGACTGTTTCAACTGTTTCAACTAAACAACAGAGGTGACGGTAGCAGGAGCGACATGTTGCAGGACAGATAGACCGGCAACTGCTTTAGGAGAGCAATACTGGTGGTAGCTGCTATAGGAGAGCAACCCAGAGGAATGCTACAACTGGGCTAAATGTCACCACTGTGCAATACCAATGGGTACAGTTAGTGTATAATACCAGTGCCACTGGGCAACCATGCCATTGGGTGCAAGTGTGCAACCCAGGTGAGCAACTACATACACAGGGGATAAGAAGCCCAAGAAGATATTGAAAGAGCTGTACAGTATATGTGGCAGTGAACCACAGTTGAATGGAAAAACTGTACAATTGGGCCAGCTCCGAATTATCAATGGCTACCAAACTTCTTTGTCTGCACTATTTCTGTAACTGAAATACTAATGCATCTATCCTGAATCCCACAATAAAAGGGAAACTAGACTTGCTCTCAATAATGATAATCATACAGAGTAACAAAGAGTAATGCCCACGTGGCAACACACATACATTTCTAATCCTGTTAAGAAGAGACAAAGCAGAGGAGCATCCAACATTTACTTGAGCCGTTTTTGAAAACAATGTTGTTAGTCTACCCTGTGAATTTTTAGCACTCCACCTAACAGCCCCGGCCGAAACATCAATAGTAATGTTTGTGGGCGTTGGGTGCTATATTTTTGCTAAGATGCAGACTTTGCAGTAGCAGATAAGTGATCGCTTTTTTCTATATTTAGTTCTCCAAAAAACATTTTTGTGAACATTAATAAAGTTAGTGATTTTAGAACTTGCTGGTCAGTACAAGTATTGAGAAAGGGGGCATCTGATTTCTTTATATAGGCTGGGATTTGAAACAGCTAGAGCTATAACAGATCCAATAGCCTCTTATAAGTAAATGTCTGATGCCCCTCTGCTTTGTCTCTTACTTTTTAATAGGATTAGAAATGTATGTGTATGTATGTGTGTTGTACGTGGACATTACTTATTGTTACTCTTTATGACTATCCTGAATCCGGCAAGACAGATGAGTAACACATGTTGAAACAGAGTGGTAGAACACAGCCAAGAGCTGAATTGTACAGCTTTGACCAGATAGGAATTTTATTAAGAATAATGCTGGTGATGGGGGGGGGGGGGGGGGGGGGGAAGAAAAGCAAGTTTGACTATTTATGCCAAAATATAGTCAGCTGGCTGAAGAAGATAAGAACAGTTAATTCTTAGGAACGCCACACAGGAAAAAATAAATACAGTTAACTGTAATTAATGACTGACTGTTGCCATAAGAACAGACTTAGCCTGATAGTCAAATTGTACAGCGAGAAAAATAGAATCTGTATCTACTATTCAGGCAGCTACAACCATTAAGGTGACTGCATCAGAAATTACAAAATGAAATCAAATTGCAGCATACAGCAAGGAATAGGAGCACACGTCATAGAAAGGGATAAAATCTTTTTCTCTTTCTTTTTTTTTTTTTTTTTTTAAGACTTGAGAGCTAACAAATGTCTGGATTTGCTTACTGTGAATCAAACAACCAGGAAACACTTGAAAAAAAAAACAAACATCAAATGACAGAAATGGAAAAAGAATTTTGGCGGGAAAAACTGTAACAGTCTGGAACACTGAGGAACATTTGAGGTCGCACAAACAGTTGTAGTTAATCCTCCACATAACAACTCAAAGAAATATTCGCTGCTTATAGTCACACTAGCTGTTAAGCCCGATAAAACGGGCGAGATTTCCAGCTACCCTCCTCGCCGCCGCTCCCTCCCCCCTCCCTGCCGGGCCCCCTGCACTGACCTTCAGAAGAATCCGCAATACAACGGAGAACTCGAACGTCCCACTTTTACCTGCCCCTGCACTGACCTGACATCACCTCTCACCTCCGTGTGAAAGCGCTGCTGCCTGGGCGACTCTGGGAGAAGGACACCCATCTCCCAATTTGTGTCACAAGATAGGCGCCCTTCTCTTTCGAAAATAAGCCTGTATGCCACAGAAGGCATCCCAACTCAACTGAACCCTAGGCATTAAACCCGGACAGATGAACAAGCCCAGGAGGGCACCCCCACCTCAAATGGAACACAGCTGAGAAGCTGGTTCAGGAGAACAACCCTAATAAGCACCCCCAAACTCAACTGAGTCTCAATATAAAACTGGCTAAAAAGCAGAAAACCTCAAAAGGGTAGTGAAAGCTCAATTGAAACTAGTTATAAACCAGGTCAGGAACAGTGCTGTTAGCCCGTCATCCATCCACTTGGGAGACAGATGAAATACTTAACATTCTATGCTTAATAATACCCTTAAGGGGCAAATCACAAGAACTATTTTCTTCCTCTGTCTCCTTCTGCTGATTGAGGGACACAACCCATTCATCTGGACTAGTCTGATAGGATGCTATGAAATAGAATTTTAACAGGTCTGTTAGAAGAATAGTGGTAAGAAGAAGGTTGAAAGGTCAGGTAAAAGACAAGCATGGGAAGGGAAAGAGGTAAAGTTTATTTGCACATGCAAATGTATAGTCTCAGGAACACAGAGAGGAAAACAACTGTGTAGGTGTGGGTTAATTAGTATTTATTTTTTATCTACGTTATTGTGTAGTTTGATATTCCTGATTATACCATTTTGAATTAAAAATAAAACCCATAGCTGATGTGGTATTTACACACTGAAAATGGAAAAACAGCTGGATGTGATGTAGAGCAATTACTTAGAAAACTGGAAAGAGGGACAGATCTCAAGTGATATGTTTTAATATCCATTGCTGCTCAATGCAACTGGAAAGACTTTGTCCAAAGAGGCTTAGCTATATCTATCAAGAAAGTTAAAAAATTGTGTCACCGAACTCAGAACAGACAAGTGGGCAGTTTCCATCAACTGTACCAAACTGTTAACAAATCAACCAAACTGCTAATACATCACTACTTGAACCCTGCTCTCATGAGGAGTCTGATGTCATTTACACAGACAGCTGCCACTATTTTGTTTATAGCTACAACCACATTTTATTTCCTGCAACAAACTGAGCTATAGACTTTACTGGAGTGGGGATATAGCACTGCTTCTCCATCCAGACCTCAAATACCCCTAAACCAGTTTGATTTTCAGGATATGAGTATGTGATGTACATATAGCAGAGGCTGTATATACAAATCTCTTACACATTTATTTGGGTATTTGATAAACTGCACAGTCATAATAGTATCTCAGCAGTATGTACAAATCAATAGATTACAGCCAGCAGAATAAGATAAAAAAAATTTGCAATTCAAAAAAAACATAAGGAAGGGGAAGGAATAGCATTATAAAATTATGAGCATGACACTTTTAAAATGAACACAATATTCAAACAAAAAAAAAAAACAATAGGACAGGGAGATCAGAGTCAAGGATTGTATAGATAAAAAATAAAGATAGTATACGTAAATCACAGTGGGTATCTTTAGAATCATACTGGTGGAGGCTACATGAAGACTGGCTTGAGGATCATTGAGATAAATGATTTTCTATTTATGAGCTGGCCAAAACTCTTAGAACTGACAAGCGTTTATATTCTTCCATGCTTTCACTAGCTGCACAATGTAATGCTCTTTCGACAGTATAGGAAAAAGACTGCATTAAGGTGTATGGAAGTTTTCCCCACATGTAGCAACTACGTTCACTGAACTAGGATGGATTTCTACTCATGTCAACAATCAAACTGAATTGACTGCTTTATTATCAAACAAGTTAATGTACCACTGTTAAAGCAGGGCACCATCACCTGGTCACCAAGTATGATTAAACAATGTAGAAACAACTTCTTTCAACATACACAGAGAACATAGGGACAAGCTCTGAAGACACATTAACATTATCACTTGCCCTCTCTATTAAGTGGGACGATATGAAGAGGCAGTCACTGCAGATGCCAAAGTCAAAATTCTCTTAAGTATGCATAGAACTCACCTATTACACTTGCAAGGCTGAACAAAGAAAAACAAATGAATGGTGCAGATGTATTCTGAGCAACCTTCAACCAGACTGTGTCTATTGGAAAGAGAATGCTAACATTTATTTTATTCAATTTGACTGCACACTCAATTAAAGGCCCTGACCAAGTTACATAAAAATATATGCTAACGAGCTTGCAAACTTGACCAAGACTAAAATTTACTCTCAATCTGTCTACCCTTTACAGTAGAAGACATAGGCAGTCCAAAGTCACCATCCAGAAACAGATTTATTACAGAAGGAAAATATATATGTTATGCTGTTAACAAAGTTGTAAGTTTATGTTAAACTATATCTGCTGTATACCGCCTTGGGTGAATCTCTTCATATAGGTGGTTAATAAATACATAAACGGTTGTA
The DNA here is from genome assembly GCF_901765095.1 of Microcaecilia unicolor. NCBI lineage: Eukaryota > Metazoa > Chordata > Amphibia > Gymnophiona > Siphonopidae > Microcaecilia > Microcaecilia unicolor. The sequence goes on along the minus strand of NC_044031.1, from coordinate 656,090,697 downwards.
TCATATGGGAAATCACTGAACATATGTCATGCAATTCCTCTTTGCAAATCTTACCATGGGGCAAGAAGATTTCAAGAGAAAACTCCATGCCATGAACTATGCATGGAGAATTAACAACTATGCATGAACTGGGGACGACAATTTTGAAAACGGCTCTGCCTTTTGCCCACTGAAAATGCTTCTGAAAATTGCCCACATTATCTTACATTTCCAATATACAAGTATACAACAGACATTAATCCATAAAACACTCATGCCAATGGATCCCAAGCTGGGGAATAGCCTTCATTTGAAACAACAAAATATACAATGTTACGGGAAATTTAAAAAGTAAAATAAAACATAGTTTTATGACAGGATGTTTGCGACTAAGTACTAATGTCCGACTTAAGAAGGATTTGTGTTGTGGCTACACCTTAAGGGTCTGGAAACAGTCTTTGCTGGGAATAAGTAGCAGAGACAACATTTTTTGTATATTAATTTAATGTTATTATTTTAATTGTAACTTGACTAGGATTTATCTGGTGAGGTGAGGAATCAAATACTGTAAAGTTTGAAAAGTGGATTCATAACTTTTATGTTATTAAGCAAACAAACTACAACTCCCAGTTTTAGTGCTTTTTTCAATTAAAAAAAACTGTTGTGCTATGCTAAGTATATATATATATATATATATATATATAGGCTACTGAAAACAGATCTGTTCAAGAAGGCATACCATAAACACCCATCTTAAACACCAAAAAATAAGACTTTACACGACATAGACATAATTGAAATCTTATCATTGACTGATCAACCTCCTTACCACTAATGAATAAGCATAACCACTTCAGTCTCTATGTCGAATATGGTCTCTCCATAGTCGATGACCTAAAGAATAATACAACCCAATTTCGTACTCAGGAACGTTCACGTATTACTATAATTTATTCTTCCAATTTCTTACTCAGGAACTTTCATGTATTACCATAATTTATTCTTCCTTAACATATATATGCACATAATCTATATCTATACCATGATCTGTTCACGTATGTTATGTTACATGTATGTTACCATGTATGTATACAACTTAACACATTACCATTTGTTATTCTATTACCCGGAAATGGCAACCTCCATTACAGCAAATGTAAGCCACATTGAGCCTGCAAATTGTTGGGAAAATGTGGGATACAAATGCTACAAATAAAAAAAAATAATAAAAAATAAATATATATATATATATTTTAGAAGTCTTTATTGAAAATCAAAAGGCAGGAGAGTTACAAAAAAAAAAAAGAAAAAAAGGAGGGGGGAAAGAGACCCCCCTCACCTCCAACCCTATCATCAGAAAGTCCAGAAAAATAGAAGAGTACACAGAAGTACAGATCCAACAATTAAGTTGAACAATGTCTCAGAAAAGATTCCCAAAGAACGGCAACAAGCAGGTAAAAGACGTCCCGTGTCACAAATATACGAAAGCTTGTTAAGTCATTTCACCAAGGATGGAACAGTCCACTGCTTCCAATGAGTAACCAGGGTAAACCTGGCAGCACACACAGAAGCACCAGAAGAGCTTGAGGTAGCTTAAGTCCAGGTACTTTCTTAGGAAACAAAAAGAACACCGGGGACCATTGAATTGGGCAAGCCAGCCACACCTGGAGTCTATGCTGAAGCGCCCTCCAAAATGTCTGTGCTTTCACACAAGTCCACCAAATATGTCCCATGGTGCCAGCTTCCCCATAACCCTGCCAACATAAAGCAGAAGTGCCAGGGTAGATATGTGGAAGGCGGGTAGGCACGAGATGCCATCGGTACATAACTTTAACTGCATTTTCTTTAAATGGCACTGAAATAGAGACCTTCAACAATACTTTTTCCAAGGAATTCCACTCATTATCCTCTAAAGCCATCCCCAGCTCACGCTGCCAACTGAGACAGTGCAAAGTGTAAGGGAGCGTAAGGGAACAGCAATACTTTTAAAGGCAAGTAATCAAGCCCAGAGTGCCCCAGGAGTCCTTACATAAATCTCCCAAAAAGGAATCTTCCCAGACCACCCGCAAGCGGATGGAAGCCTATGAAAGGAAATGGTACAGCTGGATGTAGGCAAACCGGTCTTGGGGCAGAATTGGGTAGTCCTAGGTTAAGGAGGAAAAAGTAAGGCCTCGTCATCAAACAACTGACCCCAACTCTTTAAACCCAAGGAAAGTCATCTAGTAAAGGGCCCCGGGACAAGCCTGGATGGAACAAAACATTAAAAGCTATAGGTGTGAGATGAGACAAAATCCGTTCCTGAGAAGAAAACATACTAATAAAATTAAGTGGAAACAGAAGGACAAGGATCTCCACTGAGGAGGTGATATTAAGGATCCCAGAGGTCGAGAACCAACAAAGGCCTGATTCAGGTGAACCCACAACTTATGAAGAAGCACCCAAAACCATTCCAAAGCCGCACACGGCTAAGCCACCCTATAAATACCAGAAAATATCTAGAACTCCCAAACCTCCCTTGCACTTATCTCGATAAAGAAAGGAGCGGGGAAGATGCAGTCTCATACTGTGCCAAATGAGGTGGAGCAGGCGATCCCGCAAATTAGATAAAAAATTCCTCCTGCAAATTAGATTAAAAATCCCCGAAACAAATGAATGGGAAGAACCTGACAAGTACAGCAAGCAAGGCAAAATGTTCATTTTAACCGTGGGTATATGGCCAAACCACAACAATTCAACCTCATCCCATCGCTCCAAGTCACGACAGAGACCCTTGACCAGGGCAGGATAATTAGCAGAGAACAAGGAAAAGGAGGAGTCAGAAGTACACCCAAGTACTGAAGTCCATATGAAACCCAGAAGAAAAGGAAAAAAACGACTGCAGGGAGTCCAAAACCACCCAGGCATGTTAACATTTAAGGCTTCAGATTTGCTCACGTTTATCGTAAACCCAGAAACTGGCGAGTAACTCATTATAGCCTGCAAAAGATTGGGAAAGGAAATGAGGGGTCGCGTCTAAGAGAGAAGATCATCCTTGAAAACACTCATTTTGTATTTCCAGCCACCTATACAAACTCCTGATATAGCGGGATCCGAGCAAACCACAACCACAAAAGGCTCCATCGCCATGTCAAAAAGCATAGGAGATAGGGGAGCACCCTGTCGAGTGCCCCGAGTTAAAGAGAACATAGCCGAGTTCCCACCATCAATACGGACACAAGCCTTAGGGGAAGAATAAATCCCTGAATCCAAACACAGAAATATGTACTCAAACCAAAGCTCTCCACAACCCTATGCATAAAAGCCCAGTGGACACAATCGAAGACCTTCTCGGCATCCAGGCTGAGAAGGTACATAGGAATCCGTTCATGTATAGCAAAGTAAAGTAAATCCACCATCCGCCGAACATTATCCATCACTTGGCGGTGGCTGGTCAGGGTGGATAATGGAAGGCAAAACTACCGCAAGACAGATGGCCAGAACTTTAGCCAAGAGTTTAATATCCACATTCAGTACGGAAATAGGGCAAGAAGCAGCACACTCCATATGATCTTTATCTGGTTTTGGAATACCACAATCCAGGTCTCCATCACAGAAGGGAGCAAATACCTTCCCACTACGGACTGCACTAAGGTGGTCAGCATAAGAGCAGCCAATTCAACAGCAAAGCACTTATAAAAGTCATTCTGCAAGCCATCAAGACCAGGAAATGTACCTGTAGGAAACTCTATGATAGCCTGTTGGACTTCCCGTGGAGTCACTGGATGGTCAAGAACATTACGTTGGTCAGCATAGGGAGATTGCAGGAAGACAAATAAGTCTCAATAGCTTCAGAACTAATACTATCATCGTGAGAATAAAGAGACTGATAATAATCCTGAAATCACTGACGAATCAGAGATGACTTAGTCACAAAGTGACCTTATCACTCAAACAAAGAATAGTATGATCAGCACACATCTTATGAAGCTTCACAGCTAAAGAACGGCCGGCTTTGTTAGTATGTTTGTAGTGAATCAGCTTGTGCTGAGACTGAACAAACCACAACTGTTCAGAATAAATATCACCCAGTTGCAATTTAGCAGCCTGCAATTCCCACAAAACCAAACCGGTGGCTATATGAAGGTCTTCCAAGCGACTAATAGTATCTAAACACTGAGCCAACTGGATCATTGGACCTGAGCACACTTACTAGCCTGCTGAAGAAAATAACCCAAGGAAACTGCCTTTAGAGCATCCTAAATGATGCCCAATGAAGGCCCAGAGTGAAAGTTCACATTTAAATAATCTTTTAATAGAGATCTATATCCAAGAAACTCCTCGTCTTGTAGTAAGAAGGTATTTCAAGTCCATCTCTGATCTTTCTTTTCCTCCTGTAGGGAAGGGACAAGAGCCCATATATGCACATAATCCAAAAAAGTGATATTCCCAATACCAAAGGAAGGGGCCCCCTCAGCCAACCGAATATCAAGAAGAATGTAATATATGCGAGAGTAAGAGTCATGAGTAGGAGAATAGTAAAAGTAGTCCTGAACCTTAGGATGGGAAGTGCGTCAAATGTCACCGAGACCCAATGCCTATGAAAAAGAAGCCAATGCACTCAAAAGCCAGAAGTCCATCCCTGCAGCAGCACCAGAACAGTCCAGAGAAGAGTTAAAGGTGGCATTAAAGTTGCCACCTAAAATTAATTTAACCTGAAGGAAAGAAGACAGGATATCCCGGATCTTGATGTAAAAAGAATCCTGATGATCATTAGGAGCGCAAACAGAAGCCAAAGTGATTTTAACTTGATCTTTTAAAAAATGCAAAACAAGAAATGCCCCTCCAGATCTCGTCTGGTCTTGACAACCTGCACCTTAAGGGAGGAATGCAGCAAAATAGCCACTCCATGCTTCTTAGAATCATCTACCACCAATTGAGGTCTAAGAAAGGTTTCTAAATATATTAGTTCTGTATAAATGTTTCAAATAGAGATTTTTCTTTATAGTGATTTAAATTGTTCAATATGAATGTTTGGAACATAGTTCTTGTATTTTAATTTAGCCTGTATTTCTGTACAAGGATATCCTTGAATAATTGATTAAAAGTATAAATAAAATAAAATAAAATAAAGAATCATCTACCACCAAGGCACAGTAAACATAAGGATAGCGAGGACACGAGAGGAATTTTTCATGAGCACGTTGAAGGTGAGTTTCTTGTAAAAGGAAAAATTGTGTTCTTACCTGATAATTTTCTTTCCTTTAATCATACCAGACCAGTCCAGACTAATGGGTTGTGTCCATCTACCAGCGGAAGGAGACAGAGAAAATAGTTCCAAGTAAACCATCCCTTAAGGGTATCGTGCAGCCTGGAATGTTCAGTATTTTGAATAGCCAAGCAATGGTGCTCTGAAGTCTAGAAGAAAACACAGTTAATACCAAACAGGCAAACTCTTGGAGCCAATATGCAGAACCTCACTGTTCCTGCTTGGACAAAGGCAACTGCAACCTCACCTCACAGTAAAGTAAGCAGGAGGGAATGGTCCATACTGAGCTTGCCCAAGCACATAGAGATCTACCCCTGAATCCAGGGAAATAACTCCTTGATCCCAAGTAACAGGAGTCATACAGAGCTGGCAGAACAACAAGTGGCAGGAGATTAAATAGAGAAGATGAAGTAGGCAGTGCTGTAGGACATCCCACCGTATTGAAGCGTTGTGGAACAGCCAGGGATACCTAAAAGAAACAACACTGACAGACTTTGGCCAGGGAGGGCATCTAGACTGGTATGGTATGATTAAAGGAAAGAAAATTATCAGGTAAGAACATAATTTTTCCTTCCTTGTCATCTATATCAAACCAGTCCAGACTAATGGGATGTAGCAAAGCAGTTTCCCAAAGGGGGGGGGGGGGGGAGGGGGGGAGAAAAGAAGAATGAAGAAGGTTGAAAAATCAACAAAGCTATACACACAGCAAACAACTGATCAGCAGAAAAGGATTTGAATACCCGAACCACCAGGCTACCAAAATTGTACAGAGTTAGACACTAGAAAAGGAACTGAAGCCGTAGGACGTAAAACAAACGTCCTGAGCAAAAGAAAGATTACGTACCCCTGTCCCAAGAGAGCAAAAGAAGCAGCAAAAGATACTCATGCCAAAGGACCCCCCTTGGAAGGAAGGCAGCAGTCGTATCCGAGCAACAAGGAGAAGAACTGTCTCTCCTAGACCGGGATTCACTTCTCTGAACCCTGGCAGGACTAACTCCCAAACCTGCCAGTCTGCCTAGAGTCCACGATGGTCGGATAAAGCGACCCAAACAAGTACTAGGAGTACACAACCCCAAACAGTGCGCCACACTTCATAGAAGAAAGGAAGCAAGGCCCAGGAACCACCCAGACCTGCGCCTAGTGAGAGAATCAAACTCCACAGAACAAGAAGAGACTCCAGAGTCGAGAGAACCAACTAACTGGAGTGCTAGTCTCTTCAGGAGAACCATGAAGAAAAGGGCAGCAGCATACCAGGGTACAACCGTAGAAAGACAGTACTCCTCAACCAGCTTGCTCTGGACTTAGGGATGAAAGAACAGAGCCAAGAGATCAAAAGGAGATAAAAAGAAAGAGTTGAAAGCCACACTGTGGAGAAAAGACCCACAAGGTGCCAAGTAGCCACAAAAGGAGCAGAGACGAATTCAAACTCCAGCAATAGAGAAGCTTCTCACCAGCCATCAAGAGGCTACGGCAAGAAAGGTGCCACAGGAATGGTAACTAACAGGAGACAAGACAGCCTTGTCTAGCAATTTAAACTGCGGTATGCCACAGCTGCCGAGAAGTTAGTGTATCCAACCCACAGAAAAGAGCTGGGGTTGACCGACAAGGTGAAACAGTGCCCAACAGGCAAAGGTGAAAATATGCTCCACAGTCAGAGACTGAACTGTGCTCAAGGGACAGAAATAAAGCTACACTCATCAGGCAGAGTAGGATCCGTGCTCAACGAGAACAAACGGGTTTGTACTCAAACTGAGTCACGCACCACGGACAGAGAAGAGTTGCACACCTCTGGCAAAGAAAGAAATGTGCTGAACAAGCAGAGAAAAAGCTGAGAGTAACAGACAGAGGATGAGCAGTGCCCTACTGAAAGAGCTGGATGTTAGAGGTATCTGCAGAACTGAAGCTGCGGTAGCGATGGAACTGTGTATAAAAAGCAGACAAGGAGCAGCACTCCAGACACCGGCAAGGAGCTATGTTTCCTACGCAGACATGAAGCTGTGCAGCACCTGCAGTCACAGAGCTGTGCTCCACATACCACCCTGGAACTTCGCCCATTTTGCAGAGAAGAATTGTGCTAAACACACAGAGATGGAGCTACACTCAACAAGCGGTGGAGCTGCGCTCTGCATGCAGACAGGGAGCTGCGTTCCATACGCAAAGAGAGAGCTGTATGCCACACAGACAAGGAGCTACGTTCCACAGGCAGATACAGAGCCGTGTTCTACACGCAGACACAGGACTGTGCCCCCACACTGAGACCTGCAGAGAAAGAACTACACTCAACATGTGACAATGGAGCTGCATTCAACATGCAGAGATGAAAGGTTGCAGAATAAGCAGCGAAGGAACTTCACTCAACATGCCATGATAGAGCTGTCCTCAACATACAGTGATGGAGCTAAATCCAACCTGGAACTGTGGAACTGTGCCCAACATGGAACGGTGGAACTGCATGGAATAATGGAGCCGCGCTCAACATGCAGCGATGGAGCTGTGCTCAACAAGCAAAATGCATAAATGGAGCCCCGGGGGCCAGCCAGAAAAGCAGGTGCTGCCAGGAGGGCAACAGGAAAGGAGCACAACTTGTGGAAATGCAGACCTGGCGCTGCACTCCCCTGGCCCAGAGGGACTAAAACTACAAGAAGAGAAAGCTCCGTGCCCCAAGAGACACTCTCGGCCCCCAAGTGGTCTCTGAGCCACAATGACCGCCCTCCTAGGCAACCGATACGGAGCAGCAGTCAACGTAGAGAAAGAACTCCCGCAAAGAGGGAGGTAAGCATTACAGATCTGGAATCCTCGGACCGTAGGGAGCAAAATGCAACCGTAAGGCAGTGAGGAAGAAACAACTCTCGCCAGGCCAGGAACAAAGAGGAAGCTAGCCAGTAACACCAAACTGAGGAAAAACCAGCTAAGGGAGAGTAAACTCCAGACCTAGAACAAAACCACTTCCCTGCAGAAAAGTAGAGAAAAGCGCAGAGCTAAGAGGTGATAATCCAGATGCACAGCAGGAAAGAACGCGCCCCTTACAGAAAAAGGAAGGAGTGCCAAACGTGCCAGGAGAGAGACGCCTGAAACTAGAAAAGGCAAAATCTGCCTGTGCCAGGCTAAAACTCCCACCCGAAAGCAAGAGAAGCAAGGAAGAGCTGTGGCAAACTAGTTCTAAAAAGGCACATTCCCATAAAGAGACACTGAACTGAGTCCAAGCAAAAGACTGGCAAGAATGGCGCTCCCGAGGGTACTCAGAAGAGGGATTTGAGCTAGCAGTTGCAAACCAAGGGCAACTCGGACCCCCGCCAGAATGAAAGTACCCTGCAGACAAACCAGAGCAGACAGGAGGGATCCACGGGGCCGAGAGAACCAGAACCTCCCTAAGGAAGGGAGGAAAAACTACTGCCAAAACAAGAATCAAATAGCAGGGGCGTCACAAGCAAGATGTCTGAAGCAGCAGAGACCAGAATGTCTGTAGTTTCGTGATCTAGACAAGAGGTATGCCCCACAAAAAAAAAAAAAAAAATCAAAGCAACTGGTACCAGCTCGGAACGGTCCAAGATCAGAATCAAACGCCAGCCAATGAAATTCAAAGAAACTTCACAAGCGGCCCCCTAGAATACGCTGCCAAAGGCGGGAAAATAAATCAGGTAACAGGCAAGAGAAAGAAGGAAAAACAAAGTTTCTTCTTTTTTTTTTAAACAATCTTCTTCACTAGAGACAGGTTTACCTCAGAGGCAGAAAAAGAAGGAAAAACAAAGTTTCTTCTTCTTCCTTTTTTTTTTTTTTTTTTTTAAACATCCTTCTTCACTAGTGACAGGAATAAAGGTTTACCTCAGAGGCAGAAAAGGAGGGAAAAAACCAAGTTTCTTCTTCTTCCTTTTTTTTTTTGTTTGTTTGTAAACCACCTTCTTCACTAGTGACAGGAATTAATAAACGTTTACCTCAGAGGCAGAAAAGGAGGGAAAAACAAAGTTTCCTTTTTTTTTTTTTTTTTTTTTAATAACCTTCTTCACTACTGACAGGAATAAATAAAGGCTTCCCTCAGAGGCAGAAATTCAGATATACCTGCCACCACAGAAGAGAAGAACCCCACAGGGGAGACAAGTTACTACATGCCACAATCAACCATCACCCTGCTAGAAAGACAGTCAGGGGAGGTAGGGGAGGGGAGGGAACCAGGGTCATTGGATATCACCCTAGCTGGCAGATGAGGAACTCAGGCACTACTACTACTATTTAACATTTCTAAAGCGCTACCAGGGTTGCGCAGTGCTGTACAATTAACAAGATGGACAGTCCCTGCTCAAAGGAGCTTACAATCTACTGAGTATCATCTAAAACTAGCCCCAACACGGCTAACAGCACACCCCTGGCTCCACTGTCACCAGAAGAATCTGGGACAGGAACTACCAGCCAGCAATCCAGAGCAGCTAAACGATCTGTCCACCATCCGCTAGGAGAAAGAGAAAATACTGAACATTCCAGGCTGCACGATACCCTTAAGGGGCGGTTTACTTGGAACTATTTCTTTGTCTCCTTCCGCTGGTAGATGGACACAACCCATTAGTCTGGACTGGTCTCGTATAGATGACAAGGAAACACCACCCGAGGCGTCAGGTAAAGTAACTCTAAACAATTTTTGATGTTTCTGAGACAACACTTAAATCAGCACACATAATTATAAACAAAAGCATATAACAAAAAAAAAAAATTAAAATAAACCTTACTCATGGCCAGGCAGCTTCTCCAATGCATGACCCACAAGGTAAGCAAAAGAAAATCACGGATGGAGCAGGATAACACTAATGTGAGTGTGGTACAGGCGAAAGCGAAAGAGCTAGGCAGCCATTCGGTGCTGTGACATCATTCCCTCTCCTATTTACAAACACTTTTTTTTTAAGTCTCAAGCGTTGGTTCTGTTGGTTCTAAGGCAGCAACTATCCATATTGGGACAGAGCCCATGGGTGCTTTTTAACCCTTAATTGCCACAAGTTTCAGAGAGAAAGTCTGTATGTCCTTTCACTTTTGCCTCCCCTAAATGAGACCATACTGAGGGATAGCAATTGTCAGACAACCTAGTTACATGTGTAAATCATTATTTACCCATGAAAATGGCTTTGAAAATTGCCCTCTACAAGGCTCAGTCCTTTTCGGGAAAAGAGAGTACAAACTAAATTCTCCCTGCTCACAAGTGTGGCAGGAATCCAGTGGCCAACCTGCCCATCAGTTTCATCACTGAAGAACCACAAAATCAACGTGGCACAAATACAAAAATCAATGACGACCCTGAAGAAACTGGCTTTATGTAACTTTTTTTGCCAGGTGACCACCATGCCTTGCCTAGATTTGCCATTCTGGAAGGGAACTTTAGAGTCAGATGCAAGGGGCTATTCCTGTTTTTGTGTTCTTAAGAAAGGTATTCACTGAATTTTACACCAACTGTTCCGCAGCAATGTAGCCTGGAAGAAATCTATGGATATGATTTGCTAATGAATGACCAAACACACTAGGATTTCCAATATTCCAACAGCAGAAGAGGAAATGCACTTTAACTAGTATCTGAGCATGGATACAAGGTAGTATTATGGTAATCAACATGCAAAGATGAAAATACTTCTTGCCAGCTTCTCAAGGATGTGGTTGCTAGTTACAGTCTCGCACTGTGATTCAGGATTAAGAACTCACTATTAACCATTTCTCCCTGTAGTTCCTAAACCCAGAAAAAAAACAAGGTATTTGTCTCAAATTGATGCTCCCCCCTCCCTTCATCAACAAATAAAAATCAGAGCCTTCCAGGTCACTGGTTCAAATCCAGTTCAAGATGATAAAAGTGGTGAAATGAATTGATAGATGCCCCAACACTACCACCACATAAGATAGTACAGGAGGAGGAGCAACTTTTCTTCTCAGAAGTGTCTCCTTTAAGGTACAGCAGAGATAACTGACAAAGAGGGGCATAATCGAACGGGGCGCCCAAGTTTTCCTGAGGGTGTCCCCCGCAAAACGGCCCCGTGAAGGGGTGGGGAAACTGCTATTATCGAAACAAGATGGGCATCCATCTTTCGCTTCGATAATACGGTCGGGGACGCCCAAATCTCAACATTTAAGTCGACCTTAGAGATGATCAACCTAAATGTTGAGATGGTCGACCTTAGAGATGGTCGTCCCTGGTTTTCAGTGATAATGGAAAACGAGGACGCCCATCTCAAAAACGACCAAATCCAAGCCATTTGGTGGAGGGAGGAGCCAGCATTCATAGTGCACTGGTCCCCTTGACATGCCAGTACACCAACCGGGCACCGAAGGGGGCACTGCAATGGACTAACTGATGCACAAACTGAATGGAAGAAGTCCTTCCCTTACTGATCCCTTAGTGATTCGGAAAGGAACGGGCATACATGAAGGAAATCGCACAAATGAGCTAATCGCTGTTAGCTCATTTGCACACAATTTCCTTCCTAAGGAGGGGAAGCCAGAGCAGAGCAGCCAAGCGTTATGCTTGGCTGCTCTGCGCATGCCAAAGACGGCTTCATACACACAGACAAGCTGCATGTATAATAGCCGTCTACAACCTTACAAGTCCAGGTGAAATTTTTTTTTTTTTTTTAGTATGGGTGAAGGACGTCCAAGTGTTAGGCACCTTTGCTATGCCTCCGTCCCTGTGACGGGCAGTTGAGGATATTCAAAATGTGGATGTTTCTGTGAGGAGGACGTCCATGCCTTTGCTATGCCTCCGACACCACCTTTATTTATTTGGATTTTGGATCACAAGTAGCAGCAGTGGGATTTGAACCGGCCACCTCTGGATTGCAAAACCAGTGCTCTAACCACTAGGCCACTCCTCCATTCCACTCCCTTGAAATTTGGCCGTCGCTGTTGGGGGGGGCAGTTGATGTCCAAAATGTTTGAAAGGAGGACGTCCACACCTTCGCTGTCTCCGCTGACACACACACACACACCTCCCCCGCCCCCAGGGACCTGCATACTGCTGCGATGGACCTGAGTATGATATCTGAGGCTGGCAAAAAAAGTTTTTAAAGTAGTTTTTTTCAGGGTGGGAGGGGGTTAGTCACCACTGGGGGTATATGTATGTTATATATTTATTATTTTATAATTGCATGTTTATCCTGTAACCCATTCTGGACAAATCTAGTCATAAACAGGGTACCTTTGGAGCTCCCGAACCCCAAGGAGAGAAAGCATACAGGTGTTAAAGATGTAGTAACCCTAACCAGTCCTGTGCTCACATAACTCCATGTCTTAACAGGTCTATCCAGTCCTGGTTTTACTCTACTGAATAACATATACAAAATTAGTAACTCCCACTGCTAAATCAAAAAAAGAAGAATGAACGATATAGTGGTCATATGTGACAAATCTTGCAATGTTTGAAATTTTAAGGGGGGAAAAAAGCCTCAAGGTGCTTAGGATCCACACAACCTCTTAAGCAATCAATCAATCCTGGTGACCAATTACTCGGTCTTAAGAGGATCTATTCCTCATCATAGGCTACAAAAACCGCCCCAAAATTCTCATTAAAGAGCTGAAGAAAAATGGAGCACTTTAGAATCAAAATGCCGAAAAACTTACTAGTTAACATCAAACACCATATATGTAATCCAAAAAGAAGATATTCAATAAATGACTTAGCTTCTCAGTTGGTTTGTTGTCCAAATGGTTGCCACAGCCTGCTCTTCCTTGACCGACGTTGGCCAGCGTTTCGCTATACTAGCTGCTGATTCTAGCTGCGTCAGGGTCCACTTAGGAAGAAAGATGGCTCAGATGAACGGTGATTTCTCCAGCCCGGCTAGCAGGCAACACTTGCTACTCCTACAACCACTTTTGATATTGTTTAGTGGATTTTACTCTACTGAAGCATGGACCTGTAGTTCTGATTGTCCCATTGAGCTTACCCAAAAATCAACTCACAAATAGAAATCCATGCACGCAATAGGTAAAACCAAGACTGGATTAACCCATTCCTTATAATGTGGAGTCAGGTAGCAACCCTAGGTGGGCTGAGTGCACACAGGACTGATGCAGGGAGAACTGAGTAAGGACACAGGTGCAGGGAGCACAAGAATGTGAATATGAGGGGAAGGAGGGGTGCAGGTGAAAGACCACTGCTAAACAGAGAGATGAATGCTCAAAACTAAGGGTCCTGTTTACTGCTAACTTTTAGTACGCACTAACAATAGACACCCATTATATTCCTATGGGTCTATCAGCGTGCGTGCTAATTTTTAGCACACACTAAAAAGTTTGCTTGCTTACAGTACGGCTTAGTAAACAAGGCCATATATCTATCAACTCATAACATCAGAGCAAAAAAAAAAATTTCTCATCTGTAGGCTCAAAAACAAGTCACTTCCTATACAAGAAACGGCTACAGAAGCCAACTGATAACAGAGCATGTCTCTAGGCTTACCAATATATATCAGAGTGCATCTAGGAAGGGGGAACACGGGTACAAGGGCAGGAGATTGTGGATATGAGGAAGGGTGCAGGGGTGACACCAGGGCAGGAGAGCGTGGATACAGGGGAAGGAGCAAGGGTGCGGGGGAAGGAGAGTATGGATACAAGGGGGAAGGGACAAACGTGTAGGGGCACAAAAGCAGGGCGAGGACAGTTTATGTTTATTGGGATTTGATAAAAACACCCTAGTTGCACAGCAAATCAGGACAAAAAAACAGCAACAAAGTAATACAGAAGGGAACTCCATTAAAATATAGGCCAGAAAGTCAAAATTCATTCAAACTGAGCCAAACAGAGTTAGGAAGGAACCTGTCAACCAACCCTGCTGATTACCAGGAAATACATAAAAGGAAAAAAAAAAAACATTTCAATCAAAAGCTACTCTGAAAAGGTGTAAAAAGATAGCTCTAATCTTAGAGCAAGTGGAGGATTATTTTATTAAAAAAAAAAAAAGGACACAAGAAGTAGAAAGCACTCTTTCACATGGCTGTCCAGTGCACTTGAAATGGGCTGGGGAAAGTCAATCTATGATCATTCAGGGAGCGTAGTAAGCAAGTAGGGAATAGTTAGTCTGGCTAACTATTCTGGAAGGCCAGTATGAGGCCTTGTAGGTCAAAGTCAGGATCCTGAATTCAATCCTCTGGTTTATTGGTAACCAATGAAGGTGTCTAAAAAGAGGTTTAATATGATCCCCACACTTAGCCTTACACAAAACATGGGCTGTGGTGTTCCGGAGCGCTTGGAATCTCTTGAGTTCGGACTTAGAGATAACTGCATAGACCACATTACAATAGTCAAGATGGGAGTCAATGAAGGCATGAAATAAGAGTATGCAATGAGGAGAAATTAAGGAAACTCCAAACAGCTCTACTTTTACCAAGTACATGAAAACCAGATTTCAGAACTGATTAAATTTTTGAGGAAAAACTAAATTTGGAATCAATAACCACTCCTAGATACTTAAACTGATCAACTGGCTGCACTGGGAGGCCAAACAGAGTGGGAAGGAACATAGAAGGAGTGACAAGCCCAGATATCCAGTAGTGTTTTGAAGATTTAGGACCAGATAAGTCTTCAGAAGGGGGAGGGGGGAGAATAAGGGTGAGGGGACAGAACAGTGTGAATATGGGGGAGGGGTGAGGTATATGTAGAAGCAGGAGTGTGTGGATGCGGGGGAAGGGGAAGAAACAAGGGTATATGGCAGGAGAGTGTAGATTGGGGGGATGCAGGGAAAGGAGAGTGAGGATACAGGGGGAGGGGAACAGGTGCAAGACAAAAGAGCATGAATATAAAAGAATGAGAACGGGGGGGGGGGGGGGGGGAAGTGAGGGGGGGGAGAGGTGCAGAGGCAGTAAAGAGTAGATAGGGGAGGGGAACGGGTGCAGGGGCAGTCGAGAATAGATACGAGAGGGGAACGGGTGTAGGGGCAGTAGAGAGTAGATACGACACGGGAGGGCAGGGTATAGGGACAGTAGAGAGCAGATATGGGAGGGCAGTAGAAAGTAGATACAGGAGAGGAGGGAATGGGTGTGGGAGAACCTGAGAGTAGATAAGCTGTGGGATGGGTGTGGGGGCAGTGGGGGAGTAGATATGCAGAGGGATGGGTGCGGGGGTAGGGAGTAGATATGCGGTGGGATGGGTGCGGGGGTAGGGAGTAGATATGCGGTGAGATGGGTAAGGCGGCAGTAGAGAGTAGATACACTGTGGGATGGGTGTAGGTAGTAGAGGTAGAAATGCAGTGGGATAGGTGCGGGGGCAGTAGAGAGTAGATATGCGGTGTGGTAGGTGTGAGAGCAGTGGAGAGTAGGTACAGGGGAGGTGGTGTAATAGACAGTAGGTACAGGGAGGATGAGTGCTGGGGCAGTAGAGTGTAGATATGGGGACATGGATGCAGTGACAGTAGATACATGGGGAAGAATGGGTACAGGGACAGTAGAGAGTAGATACGGGAGGACAGGGTACAGGGACAGTAGAGAGTAGATATGGGAAGGCAGTAGAGAGTAGATACTGGAGAGGGGGAATGGGTGTAAGGGCAGTAGATAAAGGAGAGTGGGTAATGGGTATGGGGGAAGTAGAGAGTAGATACAGGGGCATGGGTGTAGGGGTAGCAAAAAGTAGATACGGAGGCATGGGTGCAGGGTCAGTTGAGACTAAATACAGGGGCATGGGTGCAGAAACAGCAGAGAGTAGGTATGGGTATAGGAACAGCAGAGAGTAGATAAGGGGGTATGGGTGTAGGAGCAACAGAGAGTAGATACAGGGCCATGGGTGTAGGGGCAACAAAAAGAAGATACGGGGGTGCGGGGACAGCAGAGAGTAGATACGGGGGCATGGGTGCAGGGACAGCAGGGAGTAGATACGGGGGGGGGGGGGATGGTTGCAGGGGAGTAGAGAGTAAATGCAGGGGGAAGGGAGCCTACAGGGGTAATAGAGAGTAGATACAGGGGGAGATTGGTGAAGGCTCAGTAGAGAGTTGATATACATGAAAGGGCAGTAGACAGCAAATATGGTGGCATGGGTACAGGGGCAGCAGAGAAGTAGATGGGGGGTACGTGCTGGGGCAGCTGAGAAGTAGATTGTAAATACAAGGGGTAGTAGAGAGTAAATATTATGGGGGGGTGAAAGGAGGAGCACTAGAAAGTACGTTTAAAAAGGGGGGGGGGCACGGATATAAAAGGCAGAGGTGAATGTTTCCGAGGGTGGGGCTACGGTTGCAAGGCCAGGACAAGTTAGGGTGAGGGGGACACAGATGCAAGGAAACGTATAAAGGGTGGAAATAGGATGCAGGCAGTAGAAGGGGGTACAGAATGCAGAGAAAGGGGAGCGTGAATACGGAATGAAGGGGCAGGAGAGCAGGTGGGGATGCAGAGGACGGGGCGGCCAAGTGGGTGCAAGCGCTGGAGAGAGCAAAGACAGACACAGAAATGAGTGACTACGAGAGCAAGCAAAGAGCGATAGGAGCGGAAGCAGCAGCACTCTCCCTTTCCCCAGGCGCTCCTGACAGGAGAGAGGCGGACAACCTACTCACCGCTGCCGGGCCCCGTCTCTCACGTCAGCTAGGGATCAGGAAGCTGCCGCTACCGCCTGAGCCTCCATACGTGGGCACGGGAGGAACAGCTGCTGGGACTCGGTCTCTGCCCTATACGGGCCGAAGACGCAGCAAACCGCTGCTCGTTCACAGCCTGAAGATGCACAGGCCGCACCGCACAAGAAGCTGCCCCGGATCCGTCCGCCGTCCTAGTAGTACTACTGCGCTTGCGTAGGCCTAGCCCAGCCCTGTGCAACGTACCAAGCGCTACCCTTACGGCTCCCTCTGAATAGCAGAAAGAGATCGCTTTGCGCTAGCGCCTGTGTCTTTAGGCGTTACATCCCCGCACCAGCGCCATCTACTGGTGTTCTTAGAGCATGTATGACTTCTGATGGGCGCTTCGTGTATATAGCTAAGGGTTTCTCTCTTGCAAAAAAATGTTGGTCAACCGTCAATGCAAGTTAATACGGATTCTTAACTTTATAATCTGCATGGCACCTTACTATTTCTTGGCTCTGTCAATAAGTTCGTCCTCTTTCTAAACCTTCGTTATTTTTTCACACAAAACGTTTTTGTTTTTCATAATGCAAATACTTTTTAATAAGGGATCCCCTGATTCCCCTTCCGTTTTGTTCACAGACAGATGCCAAAGTACAGAGGGAGTAATTTATGTGATTGTGTGCCCCTGCAAACTGTGGTGTGTCGGTCAAACAAGTAGAAAGTTAAAAATCAGAGTTGGGGAACATTTAAGTAACATCAGACGGGGGAATGTAGAAGCACCCTTGGTGCGACATTGGATGGACAAAAAATCACACACGTAAGGACCTTAAATTCTCTATCTTAGTTCAGATCGACATGGGAGGTAGGGGAGGTGATGTGAGTCAAAAATTGTTTAACTATCGAACAACGAATCATATTCTCCTGGAGGACCTTTCATCCATACGGATTGAATAAGGAGGGAGAGTGGGCAGAAATAATATAATATGAGGGTAATTAGAATCAGGGTTGACACTTAAACACAGGTGGAATCAATATTGACGACACAGAGCAAGAAGATAGGAGGTTCTTTAAAGACAGAGGGCTCCGTCCTATTGCGCATGTGAAGGCGGTCCTGATAGTTAATTGGGGGAAAGGATGGGGCAACCAGAACGGTTCTCCTATCTGAGGGATCACGCTGAAAAGTGAAATGATGAGTAAGTTATATAATGTAGGTAAGATTTATTTAGTTATAATTAATAGAGTAGTTTCTTGTATAACATGTATGGATTGTGAACAGCTATTGTGGGATGAGAAAGTTGGAAGTTCTGTTGTTATCAATAGAAATCAAACAAAATAAAACATGGAAAAGAAAGTAAGATGATACCTTTTTTATTGGACATAACTTAATACATTTCTTGATTAGCTTTCGAAGGTTGCCCTTCTTCGTCAGATCGGAAATAAGCAAATGTGGTAGCAGATCCTCCTTATTTTTTTATTATATATTATATAATAATTCTCACCTCCAACAGGATGTGCTTGGGACCGTGCCTGCCTGCCTGCCTGCCGGAAGTGGTCTGCTAGGCAGGCACGCACTGACCTCAGTGACATCAGTGACAGACAATTTGGCAAAGCAAAACAATCTGAGTGCTAGCCATTAGGACACAGGGTTGATAGGAGAGTTTTAAAAGCCTGAAGGAACCGAAAGTGTTAAATGGGGGGAGGGGGGAGTTCTGAACAACTGAAAGACATGAACATTTGGGACAGGAAAACAATCTCAATGCTGGCCATTAGCACACAGGGTACATAGGAGAGTTTTAAAAGGCTGAAGGAACCAAAAGTGTTCAAGGGGGGGGGCAAGTTCTGAATGAATGAAAGAAATGAAAATTTATGAGAGGAACACAATCTAAATGCCGGGCATTTGTACACAGGGTAGATAGGACACTTTTTTTTAAAAATGAAGGACGTGAAAGTATTACATCTTGGGGGAGGGGTGAGGAGGAAAGCGGTGGGGTATCCGGATACTGGGCGTTAGGGCCACGGGGGTACATAGACTTTTGAAAGCCTTAAGGAACCCAAAGTGTGGGAAGGAGGAGGAAGGGAGGGGAGGGAACGGGGTGACTGGCATTAGGAACAGGGGAGGGGGCCCTGTCACACACTCTCATTCTCACACACACACTGTCACACAGACAGTCTCACTCTGTCACACACCCGCACATTCACTCTGGCTCTCTCTCTCAAACATACACACTCCCAGGAAAACCTTGCTAGCGCCCGTTTCATTCGTTCCAGAAGCGGACCTTTTTTACTAGTAGTATATATGAGTAGTAGTAGAGAAACATCAAAGCATTACTTTGACAGACAGAGTGGGAGGGTGGGGGTATGCATGGGGACATCAAAGCATTTCATTGATATTCTAACAGAATGGGTGTTGGTAGGTGAGAGGAGGGCAATAAACAGAGAAATACAGCTCTGTGGTCCACAATGGGTTAGAAAACCCAGATCCCCATCAAGTCCTGTTTGTTGGGTGTCAAAATATTCAATCATTCCTATTTCAAAGGTCTCACATTCCTGCATTGTTCCAAAATTACCTTTCAGTATTCCCACTCTACTTAAGACGGAAGTTCTGTTGGAATGGCGCTCGATTACAGTGATTTATAAACAGCTCCTGAAGACGCCAAAGGCGAAACACAGTCCTGTGTAGAGCTGTAAGAACGGTCATATAAAGATCTTCATAGACTAATCCACAGGAAGCTATAAATACCGTAGGAACTGAACATCAACATGTTGGAACTGTGAAACAGTTGTGGACAAATGTAACAGCACAACGAGGATTTTTTCTTTCATTCATTGCTCTACATGGACTATAGACATTAAGAATTATGTTTTTGTATAATAGATGAAATGTGAACAATAAGGGATATAAGATTGAATAGTAATCATACTGCTAATAACATAGTTTTTTATAGCATTGTGGAGAATGACACATGTTAATACTTGTGAGATGAATGCACTATAGTAGATGTATAATACACTATTCTTCTTATTACTTAAGGGGTATATATAGTTTGAAGAATAGTATCTAGTAATTGTCCCTTAATATTTTTTCAATTTCAAAAAAGTCTTTAGCCTAGAACTGGGCATCTCTATACTCTGCAAAAATCTATGAGGCCCAGATATCACTAAGCCCCTAGCAACAAGAGGCAGGACCATAAGGAAATGTAGTTGCATCCTGGTGCTAGTGTTTTTGTTTCCCTCTGCAACTTGTAATTCAGCACCCTCCTCCTTCCCCATTCCAAGAGGTCCAGCATCTCCGTTTTCTCATCTTCTTTTTTGTCCCCTATCTCCTTGGTCCAGCATCTCCCTTTCTCTTCCCCTCTCCCCATCCAGCATTGCTCTTTATTCTCTCCCAACCACCCACCCATCCACCATCACTCCCCTCTCTGTCCCTCCCACCTATCTGTCTGGCATCACTCCCTCTCTCACTCCCTATCCCCTCCAGTCCAACATAATCTCCTCACACCTACCTCTCTTACTTCTGCTGCCCCCACTGCTGTTGTGTGCTCGGGACATGGTGGTAATCTATAAAGCCCCAGCTAAGCCATTGAGCCCATGTGCTTGTGAGGCCCTGGTGGTCCTCCTCCCTCTGGCAGGACCAGCAGGGCCTCACAAGCACATTCAGCCCTAGTAAATTTTCAAAGGGGCCAATTTAGGAGCTTAACTCTTTAAAGAGCCCTTTTACTAAACAACGTTAATTAATTTGTTACATTTGTATCCCAACTTTTCCCATCTATTTGTAGGCTCAATGTGGCTTACATAGTACCGGAGAGGCCTTTGCAGGCTCCGGTGTGAACAAATACAGGGTGATGTTATGGTAAGATCAAGTTCATGTGGCACAGCCTCATTAGGGAATCGGAGAACGGAAGCGTTATGTCCATTACGTGCTTTAGTTTGGTTGTGTTGCAGAGATTAGGCATTTAAGTTGGATCGGTAGGGTATGCCTTTTTAAACAAGTTGGTTTTTAGTGATTTCCGGAATTTTAGGTGGTCGTACGTCATTTTCAAGGCTTTTGGTAATGCGTTCCACAGTTGTGTGCTTATGTAGGAAAAACTAGATGCGTAAGTTGTTTTGCAGCTTGGGTAGTGCAGATTTAGATAAGATCGTGTTGATTCAGATAATTGGTAAGTCGATCAAGTCTGTCATGTAACTCGGGGCTTCTCCGTAGATGATTTTGTGAACCAGGGTGCAGATTTTGAAGGCGATGTGTTCTTTAGGAACCAGTGTAGTTTTTCATGGAGGGGTTTTGCACTTTCAAATCGCGTTTTACCAAATATAAGCCTAGCTGCCGTGTTTTGAGCGGTCTGAAGTTTCTTTAAGGTTTGTTCTTTACATCCCGCATAAATTCCATTGCAGGAATCTAAGTGGCTTAGTACCATTGATTGTATCAGGTTGCGAAATGTTTCCCTCGGGAAGAATTGCTTCACACGTTTGTTTCCACATTGAGTGGAACATTTTCTTTGTTGTGGATGCCACTTGGTTCTCAAGTGTTAAGTTATGGTCCATTGTAACGCCGAGGATTTTCAAGCTGTCTGAGATAGCAAGGGTGTGATCTGGGGTGTTGATACTTGTGGGGATGTCTGTGCTGTGTTGGGATGAGAGGATGAGACAAAGTACTTAACGCTTAGTTTATGCCATGTTAACTGCTAGCGCAGAGCGA
The DNA here is from genome assembly GCF_901765095.1 of Microcaecilia unicolor. NCBI lineage: Eukaryota > Metazoa > Chordata > Amphibia > Gymnophiona > Siphonopidae > Microcaecilia > Microcaecilia unicolor. Next base: position 656,069,286 of record NC_044031.1, on the reverse strand, counting down.
GGTTTAAGGGGCTTTACGGTAGATTTATACTTAGAACACAGTAAACCAGCATTAAGTGCTTTTTGTGTCACAAAGCATGGCATGAGCAGAAAGTGGGTATGAAAGGTGTTTGGCAGTTAATACCTTTCACTTACCACACATTATCTTTCTAATGCACAGTTAACATGGGACCACTTACTTCTTCCTAATTAGGAGGTGCTAAGTGCTTCTACTTTAATTGGGAGCAGGTACTGCACGTTAATCTGAATGTCGATGCATGACCTGCAGTTAAAGATAGTGGGAATACCCCCAATAGGTACCACGTTAAAGGGCCCTTTCACAACACCTCAGTAGAGCTACCACAGCATTGGCGCGCAGCAATCTGACTCTACCACTGGGCTTCCAGGGGCAGTAGCAGTCGGGTCATTTCATGTCAAGTGGTCTGGTGGTCCCTGCGCGACCATCACAGATTTCGATTTCATTGCACATTCATACATGTCCCCAATGAACATTGGTAAAGTTTTACGTTCGCTGATGCAATACTTGCTGAGATATAGTAATCTGTTTGACCCCAGACTGCAGCCTTCGCGCAGGGACCATCAGACCACTTGACATGGAATGACACAGTCCTACCATTAGGCCACCTGAGGTGGGGACCTCAGGCAGCAAGCACTCTTCTGAGGCGCCATCACCCCCTGCCCTTCCTTCCCCAACCCCTTTCCTCAAACTTACCTTTTCTTTTCTTGTTTTTTAAAAGGCGACGGCCCAGCAGTGATTCCCATAGGCTGCCCTGCTGTTGGTCCCGGCTCCTTCTCTCTACTGTGGCCCACCTCTCTGATGTAACTTCCTGTTTCCTTGGAGGTGGCCCGCAGTAGAGAGAAGTGGCCGGGACCGATGGTAGGGTAACCCATGGGAATCGCTGCCGCCACCTCCGCCTTTTGAAAAAAAAAAAAGAAGAGTTACGCTCCTAAAGTGGACCCTTTGAAAATGTAGCGCTGCCCAATTACCGCCGGCCACACCTACTCCCCGAGCCTGGAGGTAGGGTTGATTTGCTGTGCACTACCCCAGCGGTAGCCCTACCACCGGTTGATAAAAGGGCCCCTTAACTGGCATTGAATTTTGGGCTTAATGCCGGTGGTGGTCAGCAAAATGCTGTGCACCACTGGCTGAATATCGGTCCTTTTGTGCGTAATTGTTTGCCCTGCCAATGCTCTACCCTAACTGTGATAGAACTTTGTTCCAACAGCTTGTTTCTCTGACCAGCATTGCCCAAGTCATTTATTTTTGAAATACTGTACCAAGCACAATTGTTTACCTTCATGAGGAAGTTTGCATGTGATCCCTGAGGCAGGCAGCTGTCCACCGTCGAAACAAAGACTGTGTTGGCCGGGTCCAACTCTGGTGCATTCATTAAACGATTCTGATCCCTTTACAGTGGCTGGGTGTGCTTTTGTCATCCTCTACTCCTGCTGTTTTCCAGCTGATTGTAAGGCGGATGGCCTGTTTGTTTTGGCCATCCTAAATCTGCCCATGGGAACACCCACCTACAAAGTATGTGCCATCACATCTAGGTGCAATTGTACGGAATAGCGCTTAGCTGGGAAAACTCATTTACAAACGTGTATTCATATATGCATGTTAGATGACTAGAATATGGAACTCTCTACCTATTGCCATCAAAACAGAAAATAGCTAGCTTAGCTTGAGAAAGTGGCTAAAAACCTTTCTCTTCCCAAAGACTGCTTCATAACAATCCATTGCCTTCTAGCTCCTAGTATCATCCATTATCCTTTCCTATAATTTTTTTTTTGGTCTCATGCATTACACCAATGGTCTCTAATTGTTCTCATACTTCATACTAATATTATCGGCTTTTGTCTCACCTAGAATGTAAACCGCTCTGAACCCTGGAAAGGGGATATTAGCGGTAAGAATTGTTTGATTTAACGTGTTATCGCTGCCTAAAGCTAGGGGGCTCCTTAGAGACCTATCCCGTCTGGTGTAAATTCTATGAATGACGCCTAAAAAATAGGCATTAAAAAAAACCTGCTTAGTTGTGGCCATTTGCACCAGTGAAAACATGGTGCAAATGCCTGTGCCTAAATTTACATGTGGAGCACCATTATTCTGTAATTACACATGTAACTCAAAGCCACACCCCCACTGTGCCCTAAAATGCCCATGACCCGCCCATTTCCACATCTCCTCTTTTGGAATGCATGTACGTTTTAGGCACGGATCCCAAGCCTAACGTTACACGCGGTCCCAATTAAATCTAATTGCCAATAATTGCTTGTTAAGCCAATTGGCTTGTTCAATTAATTTGCACACGCAGATCAGGAATGTGCTTAAATCTGTGTGTGCAATTTTTGGCAAACTTTATAGAATCAGGGGGTCTGTGTGTAGCCATGTACATGTGTATGCAGTACCTCATATAAAATCATTGGTTGTATATATTTGGTGGACTATGTTTATTTGGATTTGATATACCACCCTTAACTGGCTATGCGGGTCAGAGTGATATATAATATAACAAAAACGAGGAAAAGAATGCCATAAAACTGACAGAAAAGTGAACATTCACAACAAAGAAAGGTTGAAGGAAGGTAAGAGTCAGTGGGCACAGTGTAATGCAGTCTTTGTGGCCATGACACGACAGTCTATTATTTTTGAGGTATTGCCCCAAATCTTACATTGAAAAAGTGAGTTTTCAATAGTTTTACATTTGGTGAATAATGTTTTCGCCCTTAGCATAGAAGGTTTCCAAGTTTAGGGGCCAGAAAGAAAAAGGCAGAGTTTTGTGTAGATTCGTAACGGGCTTTGGTAACTGGCATTAGTACGAGTCTATGTGAATCAAGGAATCTGAGAGCATGTTTACCACCTGAAGTTTATAAAATTACCTTGCTTCCTGTGTTCCTTATCAGGTCGATGCTACTACATCCTGCAGTAGCATCTAAGAAAAAAAAAAATCAGAGACAGAGAGTAGACCAGGAAATTGACAGCAGAAGATTTTACAGACTGCTCATAAAGGAAATGAGAAGATTTATTATATTTTATATTCTAGTTGGATGGCATAGCACTTTGTGATGCAGGCATCAGTTTGCTTGCATTCCCTGAGGAATCATCCAGAGACAGGAACCTGTGTGAACCTCCTCTGACATTTCGAAGAGTACAACAGGCAGCTGGCCATCTAGCCATTTGAATACCTACTGGAGGGTAGATTATTTACATCAGACAAGCAGCAGTGGTCTCATAGGGCTCTTGGCTCTGTCCAATCCATATTCAGAGGAAGTTATATGTTTACGGGTAGCTGGCTGGTGAACAAATTACGTCCTTATCTGTTGATTTTTGGCCGCTATATAGATAGTATTAAACCAAAAATCTCTCTAACTGGCCTAATACTATCCATGTAGCATAGGGGCAGAGCAGAAAATTTACCTGAATAGCAGCTATTTTCAGTCACTGTCCTGATAAGCTGTTTGTTTAGCTGAATGGACTGGATGAACCGTTCAGGTCTTTATCTGCTGTCATCTACTGTGATACTATGAGGTCAATATTCAAAATGAATTAAACAGTCTGGAGAGGCTCCTGCCCATTTAAATCATTTTTATGGGGCTATCCAGGCATATTTAGTGGCACCTCACTGAATAGTACCACTGAAAATGCCTGGTTAGCGCCTAATAGAAAAAAAAAAAAGATGCGAATCGCCCGTGGCAATGTTGAGAAAAATAATTTATTCACCACATTATTTAAAATAGGCCTGACACGGCCGCATTTCACCCTCCTAAAGGGCTTTGTCAGGAGCTAGCCTATAACAACCCAGTGGTGCAGTAAAACCAATTCCACCTACTGGACTAAAACAACTCCTGAGAAGCAGCAGCATTTCGTGGTGCACCACTGGGTTGGTCTGTGGATTAGAGAGACACCCCATTAGGGATCGGATGCCATTTGCAATTACATATTCTATGCTGCTGCATGTCATTACCAAATGAAAATGAGCAGAAAAAGGACATTTTGTGTTGTGTAGTTTGTTGAGAATAGTTTATGCATTCGCAATGGTTCACACATGCATGGTGTTTCCATTATAGGGAAAAAGTGCGCACTATTTCAGAAAGAGTGCAGTCTTTTGTTGAGTTTGTGTATGTGCATTAGTTTATACAAACTCAGCAAAAGAGTGCACCTGTGTCTGAAATAGTGCACACTCTTTCCCAATAGTAAAACCACCACGCATGTGTGAACCATTATGCATGCATAAACTAGTGTACATGTCACAGATTCAGGGATGGTGAGTCCTTGGGCCACAGCCAGGGCTATGGCAGACAAGTCCTCTGGGCTGCACAGGGCAGGAGTAACAAGGTATAACAAACAAGACAAGGACCAGATCCAGACAAGGAAAGCAAGGCAAAGGGGCAGAACTGGAACCCAGGGAAAATGAGGCAGAACTAGGTTAAAACTGGGTTCAGAATAAGCAAGACAGAACTGAACCCTAGGCAAAACAAGGGAAGGTACAGAACTAAGTAAACACTATGTCCATGAAAGGCAAGACACGGGCAAGGCAAGAATGGATCCAGACAGGACTGAGCAAGGCAAGGCTAGGCACAATTGGACAAAGCAGACAGGCAAGACGAGCTGGATCCAAACAAGGCAAGGCGAACAAGACAACAGGGCTAGAACTGAACCCAGACAGGAACAAGGCTAGAACTGAGTTCAGACAAGGCTAGGCAGGGCAAGAACTGGATTGAGATATGAGAAGAGAGCAGAACAAGACAAGGCAAAAGATACAGCAGACAAAACAGGGCTGGAGCTAGGCAAAAACAGGGCAGGGCTAGAGCTAGGCAACGGGAGCAAACAGAAGCAAGACTAAAGAAAAGGCAGGAACAGAGCTTGGCTATAGCAGGAACTAGGAATGGAGCTTGGCTGTAACAAGAACCAGGAACAGAGCTAGACTGTAGCAGGAGCCAAGAACAAGGTTTAACTGTAGCAAGAGCCAGGAGCAGGGTTAGACTGTAGCAAGACTTAAGAGCAGGATTAGACTGTAATAGGAGCCAGGAGCAGGGTCAGACTATAACAGAAACTAGGAACTGGGTTTAGCTATAGCAGGAGCCAGGCTTTCAGGAACAAGGACTCGGGGACAAGACTCACAGGAACAAAGCTAGGCAAGAAACAAGACACACTGGAATAAGGCTTCCATTAACAAGGTTTGCAAGAGCAAGGCTTTCAGGAACAAAGTTCAGGAACATTGATTCAGGGACAAGACACACAGGAACAAAGCCAAGCAGGAACTGGATCCAAACAGGGAACAGAAAGACAAGGCTAAGAGACCTCTTGCAAAGCAGGAAAGTCCCAGAGTTCCTTATAAAGGTCCTCACTGATGATGTCAGAACCTCTGGTGCCCTGGAAGTGCTTGGACACAGGAACACTAGAGCGAGGCTTGGATAGACTCTGAAGTGAGACTTGGATGCAAGAACACCATAGTAAGGCTTGCATGCAGGAACACCAGAGTGAGGCTTGGATAGACTGGAGTGGTGCTTGGATGCAGGAACACCAGAGCGAGGCTTGGATAACAGGAAAACAGACAGCAGATGCATCAATGCAAGGACAAGGCAGTCTGGAGAAGTTACAGAGCCCAACCACTGGAAAAAAGTGAGTCTGGATGCGGGAGCACAGCCATGACAGTACATATGCAAACTCAGCGAAATAGTGCACCCTATTTCCCAATATGGAACCACCACGTATCTGTGAACCATTGTGCATGCATAAACTAATGTACATACGCAAACTCGGTGAAAGAGTGTACCTCTTTCTGAAATAGTGCGCACTCTTTCCCGATAGTGGAATGACCACGTGTGTGTGAACTCTTGTACATGTGTAAACTAGTGTACATATGCAAACTCAGCGAAAGAGTGCACCTCTTTCTGAAATAGTGTGCATGCTTTCCCGATTGTGGAACCATCACATGTGTGAACCATTGCCATGCACAAGTTAGTGCACATGTGCAACTCAATGAAAGAGTGCACCTCTTTCTGAAATAGTGCGCATTCTTTCCCGATAGTGGAATCACCACACATGTGTGAATCATTGTGCATACGTAAACTAGTGTACATATGAAAACTTAGCAAAAGAATGCAACTCTTTCCGAAATAGTGTGCATTCTTTCCTGGTAGTGGAACCACCATATATGTATGAACCATTGTGCATGTATAAACTAGTGTACATAATCAAACTCAGTGAAACAGTGCACCTCTTTCTGAAATAGTGTGCATTCTTTCCCGATAGTGGAACCACTACATGTGTGAGCTATTGTGCATGCACAAACTAGGAAGGATAGAGAGGGTCGTAAAGGTGGAGGAGTAGCTCTGTATGTGAGAAATGATATCACGGCGACTGAAATGACAGGGACCTGGGGAAAAGAAGAAGCGATATGGATCACCTTAAAAAGAGACGATAGAACCTCAGTCCATGTGGGTGTTGTCTACAGACCCCCGACACAACTGGAAGAACTAGATAGGGATCTGATCGCGGATATTCAAAAGTTAGGAAAGAAGAGGGAGGTGCTGTTGCTGGGAGATTTCAATCTGCCGGATGTAGATTGGAAGGTTCCGTCGGCGAAATCGGAGAGAAGTAGACAGAGCGTGGATGCTTTCCAAAGTGTTTTGCTCAGACAAATGGTGACGGAACCCACGAGGGAGGGAGCGACGCTGGATCTGGTGCTCACAAATGGGGATAGCGTGTCAAATGTCCGAGTGGGTGCCCACCTGGGCGGCAGTGACCATCAAACGGTTTGGTTTGATATGACTGCTGTAGTGGAGGGCAGCCACTCAAAACTCAAAGTCCTGGATTTCAAGCATGCTGACTTCACTAAAATGGGGGAATACCTGAGGAAGGAGCTGATGGGCGGGGAGGAAGTACAAGAAGTGAAAGGACAGTGGTCCAGGCTGAAAGAAGCTATAAATAGGGCTACAAACCTTTATGTAAGGAAAGTAAATAAAAGCAAGAGAAAAAGGAAACCGATATGGTTCTCCAAGCAAGTGGCTGAGAAAATAAAGGCTAAAGAGTTGGCGTTCCAGAAATACACAAAAACTCAAGAACAGGAACACGGGAAGGAATACCGGAGGAAACTGAAAGAAGCCAAGAGAGAGATACGTCTGGCGAAAGCGGAAGAACAAATGGCTAGAAATGTAAGGAGGGGTGACAAAAATTTCTTCAGGTATATTAGTGAAAGGAGAATGACTAAAAAGGGAATTGTGAGACTAAAAGATACTGCGAACCGCTATGTAGATAGTGATGAAGGAAAAGCAAATTTGCTAAATAGATACTTTTGTTCTGTTTTCACAGAAGAAAATCCTGGAGCAGGACCGCGATGGACTGGAAAAAGTACAAATGATAGTGGAGTGGATACAGCATCATTTACAGAAGAGAGTGTGTATGAACAACTTGTAAAGCTAAAGGTGGACAAAGCCATGGGACCGGACGGGATCCACCCCAGGATATTAAGGGAGCTCAGAGAGGTTCTGGCAGGTCCTCTTAAAGATTTGTTTAATAAATCCTTGGAGACGGGAGATGTTCCGAGGGATTGGAGAATGGCGGAGGTGGTCCCTCTTCACAAAAGTGGTGATAGGGAAGTAGCTGGAAACTACAGGCCGGTAAGCCTCACTTCGGTTATTGGAAAAGTAATGGAAGCGATGCTGAAGGAAAGGATAGTGAATTTCCTGGAAGCCAATAAGTTGCAAGATCCGAGACAACATGGTTTTACCAAAGGGAAATTGTGCCAAACGAATCTCATTGAGTTTTTTGATTGGGTGACTGGAGAATTGAAGCAGGGACGAGCTATGGACGTAATCTACTTAGATTTCAGCAAAGCTTTTGACACGGTTCCCCACAGGAGGCTTTTAAATAACTGGATGGGCTGAAGATAGGACCTAAAGTGGTGAACTGGATTAGGAACTGGTTGACGGACAGACGCCAGAGGGTGGTGGTGAATGGAGTTAGCTCGGAGGAGGAAAAGGTGAGTAGTGGAGTGCCTCAAGGATCGGTGCTGGAGCCGATTCTGTTCAATATATTTGTGAGTGACCTTGCCGAAGGGTTAGAAGGTAAAGTTTGCCTATTTGCGGATGATACTAAGATCTGTAACAGAGTGGACACCCCGGAGGGAGTGGAAAACATGAAAAAGGATTTGAAGAAGCTAGAACAATGGTCTAAGGTCTGGCAATTAAAATTCAATGCGAAGAAATGCAAAGTGATGCACTTAGGGAATAGAAATCCACGGGAGACGTATGTGTTAGGTGGCGAGAGTCTGATAGGTTCAGACGGGGAGAGGGACCTTGGGGTGATAGTATCTGAGGATTTGAAGGTGACGAAACAGTGTGACAAGGCGGTGGCTGTATTTAGAAGGTTGTTGGGCTGTATAGAGAGAGGTGTGACCAGCAGAAGAAAGGGGGTGTTGATGCCTCTGTATAAGTCATTGGTGAGGCCCCATCTAGAGTATTGTGTTCAGTTTTGGAGGCCGTATCTTGCTAAGGATGTAAAAAGAATCGAAGTGGTGCAAAGAAAAGCTACGAGAATGGTATGGGATTTGCGTAACAAGACGTATGAGGAGAGACTTGCTGACCTGAACATGTATACCCTGGAGGAAAGGAGAAACAGGGGTGATATGATACAGACGTTCAAATATTTGAAAGGTATTAATCCGCAAACGAACCTTTTCCGGAGATACGAAGGCGGTAGAACGAGAGGACATGAAATGAGATTGAAGGGGGGCAGACTCAAGAAAAATGTCAGGAAGTATTTCTTCACGGAGAGAGTGGTGGATGCTTGGAATGCCCTCCCGCGGGAGGTGGTGGAGAGGAAAACGGTAACTGAATTCAAACATGCGTGGGATAAACATAAAGGAATTCTGTTCAGAAGGAAAGGATTCTCAGGAGCTTAACCGAGATTGGATAGCAGAGCCGGTAGTGGGAGGCGGGGCTGGAGGTTGGGAGGCGGGGATAGTGCGGGGCAGACTTATACGGTCTGTGCCAGAGCTAGTGGTGGGAGGCAGGACTGGAGGTTGGGAGGCAGGGATAGCCCTGGGCAGACTTATACGGTCTGTGCCAGAGCCGGTGGTGGGAGGCAGGGATAGTGCTGGGCAGACTTATACGGTCTATGCCAGAACCGGTGGTTGGGAGGCGGGGCTAGTGCTGGGCAGACTTATACGGTCTGTGCCCTGAAGAGCACAGGTACAAATCAAAGTAGGGTATACACAAAAGTAGCACACATGAGTTGTCTTGTTGGGCAGACTGGATGGACCGTGCAGGTCTTTTTCTGCCGTCATCTACTATGTTACTATGTTACATATGCAAACTCAGTGAAAGTGTGCACCTCTTTTTGAAATACTGCACACACTTTCCCGATAGTTGAACCACCAGATATGTGTGAACCATTATGCACGTGTAAACAGTGTACGTACGCAAACTCATCGAAAGAGTGCACCTCTTTCTGAAATAGTGTGCACACTTTCCCAATAGTGGAGCTACCACACATGTGTGAACCATTGTGCATGCATAAACTAGTGTACATATGGAAACTCAGCAAAAGAGTGCACCTTTTTCCACATAGTGCTCAGTAATATCAGAAACTGACTAAAAAATGGCTAGAAAACAAAGAATAACATGAAAATTTCCATAAATGACACAGGAAACAATACAAAATAAACATTTTAAGGTTACCCATCCCTACACCACATAGCGTATAACATGAATCATAGAAAGCAGAATGGGGTGGGCCAATGGGGACATGGTCCAAGCAATATTTTGCTCAACAAAATTTCAGCAACGAGAGAGCTTGAGGCAGAGCAGGAGATGGCTTGGTTGATCCCTCCAATCAAAGATGTATTCTGCTGTCCCTGACATGAATAAAAAATTTATAATTTACTAACCCATAGAATGAGAGACTTCTAGTTATTATAAAATTAATTCTCAGGTTATTTCTCTCTTTTACAAATAGTGGGCCATGTTTACTAAGGTGCGCTAGCGTTTTTAGCGCGCGCTAATGCTAGAGATGCCTATATATTCCTATTGATGTCTCTAGTGTTATCACGATAACTATAGTGCAACATAGTAAACAGGGCCCAGTATTATTGGACTTGTTAGCAGCCACAACACAGCACTTCATTCATCTCTGAATTAGGTTACTCAAATATGCTTTCAAACCCCCTACTTCCATCGTGTTAAACATCTAATGAAATAACACTGTTCATCGTTGATTAAAATCAATATTGGTTTAAGAGCCAAAATAAGCAAAGCAGAGTTCAATATGGCAAGGTTGTGCAACAAGCTGCCAGCAAAATTCTAGGACTTGTAGACCTCCACATCCCGCCATCTATCTTGATATCCCTGCCAGGAGTTTACAGAGATGCCAAGTCTTACACATTAGGTGTGAGATTAGATACCACATGTGCACATGGCAGGCTTCTCCTTTCATGCATTCAAAGCCTCTGGGAAAGGAAGGAAAACAGAAAAAGCTGAGCGACTGACTACATTCCCCCATTGGCACAAGAAGAATGAGAGGCCCAGAACTTGAGCAGTGCACAGGGTGAGGTTCCTTAAGACCATTGGCACAAAAAGAATGTGACACCCAAGACCAGAGAAGCATGGAGACCATGGTCCCCTAGACACGAATGTTGACACCTAAGATGCAAACTGTAGAAAGCAGTGTTCCCTAGACATCTCCAGTCCAGCAGAAGAATAATATGACACCCAAGTCTGGAGCAGCATGGAGAGCAGGGTTCCGTAGACACGAATGTGACACCCAAGACTGGAGCAGCATGGAGAGCAGGGTTCCTTGGACACGAATGTGACACCCAAGAATGGAGCAGCATGGAGAGCAGGGTTCCTTGGACACGAATGTGACACCCAAGACTGGAGCAGCATGGAGATAAGGTTTCCGTAGACATGAATGTGACACCCAAGACTGGAGCAGCTATCAGACGCTGGCCCAAAGATGCACCGATGCCGACGCCCCAGCATGACGTGGCTCTCTGTCCCAGCGCAGCCGGCTGACGTCAGACACCGCCACTATTTCCATGAGCCTTCCCTGTCCCTCGGGGCTTCAGCTTCTACTGAGGTAGGTGTCACGCTTTGCTTCCATTTTTACTTGTTCCTCGTTACTGACTCCTGCCTAAACCCGGATTACTCTCTGACCTGCTGCCTGCCTACTGATTCCTGTCTGCACCCGGATTACTCTCTGATCTGCTGTCTGCCTACTGACTTTTGCCTGCACCTGGATTACTCTCGTCTCGCTGCACAAGTCCTGCCGGCCACCCGCACCTGGGGGCTCAACCCCCGGGGAACGGTGGTCACGGCAGGTGAACTTCGGGGTTGCTTGGCCGCCAAGCAGTATTTGGATTCGTGTCTTCGCACCCGGCAGCGCTCTACTTGGCCTAAGGAACTCACAACTCTGACAACTACATTTTGATAGCATTTTTAATGCTATGAGTATAAACCAATCAGAGATAAAGGGGTATTCACTGATGCATGATTGGCTTTCTCTCTGACAGCGTCCAATGTATAATATGGGCCCCATTTTGAAAATGCTTCACTAGTAGTGCTGAAAGTAGGGACAGCAGAGATAACGAATATATCAGCTGCTTTATCCAAAAAGATAAATTAACTAAAAATTATTTTTGGGATGATAATCTCTTCCTGTGTTGGGGATGTATACACGCTACTGTCTAGAAGGATGTAATAAGTGGAATTTGGAGTCACTGAGTCATTCTTCAACTCTTGGAGCTGGGACTAACTTGCCAGTGCACTCTATACCCCCTTCCCTGTATCCTTAAACTCATTTGCCAATTCCCACACTACCCCAATAAGCACACATCAAATAACTCAATAATACACTTATCTGGGATAACAGTAGGCCACAGCTTAGTTTATTAAACAACGTTTTAAACATTGCAACATCTTTCATAAATAGATGATACCCCCTAAGCTACAGCTATCAAGTGTAAGAATATCCAAACCTCTGCCGCTGCTTGCCATGTCAGAGCAGCAAATCTGCTTCCAGTCTATCGCTGCCAATCTCCTTCTTCCAGCTCCACCTTGACAGCAAAAGCCCTGATGCAGGTGTGGCCTCCACACTCATTAACCAAGTATTCTGACTCCTGATTAATAACCTGGTTCATCCCCCATGAGCCACCAGCCCTGTAGCTCGGGTTTTCCGCCACAGGGGCCTTTGACACCTGTCAAAGACACCCCCCCCCCCCCACACACACACACAAAACCAAGCTGCAGCCTACAGCAACCCACCCACCTAGACCACTCTGGGCAATCATCCCCTGAATGTCATTTGGAACAGGTCCAACCCAACGCCTGGGAAAGGAGTACTGTCCCTACTGACAGGCCAGCACCCTGCTTGACAGTGCATTCCCATAGAAACCAAAAGTCACTCCCAACCAGCATCAAGACCCCAGTGAACAAAAGAACATCTGATTTATCCAGACTTGACCACACTGTCTTGGCCAACAGCACCTGGAAAAACAACCATACAAATGGGAGAGAGCAAGGAAGGCAGATGAACACCTGGAGCAATCCCCCAACAGCTACAAGGGGGCCCTGATGCAGAAAGGGGAAATTTAAGAGCCCATAGCCGGGCCAACAACAGCCATCCCCAAAGAGAAAACCAGGGAATCCCCCAACTCATCCCTAGCAAAACTAGGAGAGCTGGATACTGCATTGAAAGGCCCTGGACAACCACCCTTCAATAACTTTTTATAGTCTGGCACTTCCAAGCCTGCCTTGCAGGCATCAGTTGCCACATCAATGTGGAGTGAGTGCCAACATGCCTGGGATCCTCCCCTACACAAGGTAGGCAGAAGCGCAGAATGGCAGCAAACCAAATATTTCAGCAATGCTTCTCCATCCACTGGAACAAGCAGAGGCAAGGGACCCACAGGACACATGTTCAGAAATGCTGCAGCCAAGGTTACCAGACAGGAGGCAATCCCTGGCACCCGATCCAAAACCATAGTGCCCCTAACATCTGCCTGATCAGTCTTGGAACACGGCAAGCAAATCCTCAGAACTACATTCTGTATGATCATGTACTCCCACAGGAGCCCACTAAGGACAGAAGCTGATTGACTCCAGGCACCAACTCATCCACCCGGAAGGCACGGTAGAAGGCCAATGCAAATGCCGCACAGAACAGACTCGTCCCGGAAGCATAGCACATCACATCTGGGACAATATGCAAAAGATTGAGTGGACATGACTGTCCAGAATCAGGAATGGGAGGACAAGACCCACATGAATAGGACACAGAAATCCAACAGCAGGTGACCACCACCAAATCCATGCCAAAAGGCAAATCTCACCAAGTGTTAACTCACAGCACTCTTCGAACACCCCAGCACATTGGCGTGTACTACATATGCTGCCAGTAGCACAGCCATCACATAACCAGTGTCCCATCCCTCACTATAAAGATAATCCACAACACGCTCAAAGCTGGATATAGAGACAGACCGCGTGGAAGGCACCACCCATGTTCCTCAGCATCCCCCAGACATCAGACCACTTCACCACAGACAGGCCTGCATTGACATTCCTGCCACTGCCATACCCGGTGCCGGGACTTGACAGCTTGAAACTGAAAATGAGAAAATGCATCAGCCAGCCCAATAGTAGCCCTCAGCAAGTGCTGAGTCCTGGCATATATACCCAATTGAAGACAGTGGAGCACCAAATCCCTGATTGAGGAATTCACCATCAAACATCTGACAGTCTGCTCGCTAACCACGCCCCAAATGTTGCACCACACCAGAATATGCCTGTGTCGCATCCTATTAGGCCAGGGCTCACACGCAACAAACAAAAGAAATAGTTTAAGGAAGGTGATGTTCCTCGTCAAGCCAGTGTCCATCCAAGACCTGGGCCACAATGCTGCTTGTGAAGAGCCTGCCTAAGAAACTCTGAACTCCGTGTCTGGAAATAGCTCCATATCCACACCAGACACCCAGTGCACTGTAATGCCAGGTGCTATAGAAGGAGGACCAAAAACCCCAGCCACGTTTGAAGATTCATTTGAATGCCAGCGGCCATACTCGCAGAATAGTACAATTTCAGCATACCTGCTATGGTGAAGGCTAAGTGTCAAGAAATGTAGACCCATCAGAATGACTCCATGAACAAAACTGAGGCCACCTATGAGCAAGTGTGCCATAAGCAATGGGGGCCTTCTGTGCCCGCCAAACAGACAATATTTGCATCTGCAACCTCTCGACCCTGGCCCTAGGCACCTGGGTCACTGTAAACTGATCATTACTTCAGTGCCCAGAAAAGTTGGTACCAAAAAACAGGGACCCCACTCTAGGCACTGTCCAAGAAATGCCAATATCACTGGCTATCTCCAAGAACACCCTGGAAATGACTACCATCAGCACCCTCAGAGGTGCCTCCTAAGAGAAAGTCACTCAAAAGTTCAGTATACTATCTAGGCTCATCCCCTGGAAAAAGGAGCTGAACTGTTCTACGAAGGCACAGGAGATGGAACAGCCAGGTAGCATACACTGGACAAAATAAAAGGCCTCCTCAACCCAGAATCCCAACAATGGGAAGGAGGAAGGTGTACAGGCAGCAACCACAAGGCCAATTCATTGTCCACTTTCGCCAACTGTGCCCCAACACCACACTGGTGGACCAGTATACAGCACCAAACAAGTTCTATGTGAATGCCCACATTGACCGACCCACCAAGCGGGTGAAAGAAGTTGTGGAGTAAGCTAAAATTTGTATTTATTTATTTTTTGGGGCCTGGCTGCCCTCTCAGGGCCACTGCTGAAGGTGAAATTAACACTGAAACAGGACAGCAATCCCAAGGGAGACAGCATTTCTAGCAAATCCGATTTCCTCTGGCAGCTTCTCACTAACAACCTCTCTCAACCGATCAGTAGGCACAGAGTTCTGCACCAAAGTGTAAGCTAAAACACCCTAGAACAGAAGAAACCCCACCCGGAACCCTCTCTTCTGGAACTCTGCCAGTTCCCGAGCTGAGCCTTGATGCACCCAGGCCACATAATATCCACCTACATTGGGGTCAGTGCCCAAGAAACGAATCAGTGCTGCCCTGCAAAGAAAACCCCACTGGCACATGTGGGACATTAGGCTGGAGAGTGTCCCTGACCACACAAGGCATAGTCATGTCAAATTTACAAGCCTGAAAGGGGGCAAGAAGACCTGTTGATACGCTAAGAGACTAGAGTCGAAGGCCCATCCAGCCCTGAAGCTCCCCCCCCCCCCCCCCCCAGATCCGGACAGACAAAGGAACGCATGGTCCCCGACGATGCTGCCCCTGACCCACTCGCACCTACTGATGAAGACCTAGTAGCCAGATTGATGATCCACAGGTTACTAACCTGCATCCTCCACAACATGCGGAAGTTCTCCTCCATCCCATTGCAAAATGCCTCCTTGTAAATGAACCACAACCATCAGCCACTGCGCTGAAAGGCATCTGGCACTGCATCCGTGGATGCTAACATAAGGTTGTATTGACTGGGGTACTTGTGCCCCCCCCCCCCCACTGGCCAGTCTCACAAAGGAGCGCCTCCAATTAACTACGGTTGTGGCCCATTTCCTTCGCAGCCACCTTCTTGCCCTTTTCCATGCACCTGCCTTTCCAACAGCTGCAACATACTCCCCCCCCCCTCCTAATCTACCTATGCAAATCACGAGGGACCTGCTCCCATAATTTGTAGAGGGCCCCCATGACAAGTGGGCCCCAGGCACTATCCCCCCCAGCCGTGGCAGCCTAAAGGCATAGACAACAGCGCAGGAGGAGAAGCCGAAGAAGAGGTAGAAGAGGACAAAGAAGAAACATCAGAAGAGGAAGAACCCATATACCACATTCTGTACCCCTACTACCTGCACCCAGGTCGTGCTTCTGCTCAGAAGAATGTGTAGATCGTTTACCATATTTCTGCCACAGAAGTTCAGCAGAGCCCTCTTCAGTCTACCTTCCCATGAATCAGCTGTCACAGACACCCTAGGGGCCAAAGCCTGAGCATGACCAGGACCAGCATAGCCGCTTCTACGAGCTGCCAATGGTCCTGTGTCCAAGTTCGTAGGCAGTGTTGCCAATGGCCCCATCTCGCCATCTGCATTGGAGCCTGCTAGATCCCACCCTCCAGAGGACAGTACCTGTGGAGACACAAAAGGAACAGCAGCAGAAAAAACCCGCAACTCTCCTGCTCATGCCCCTGCCCCGTGAGACAACCCTCCCCCATATCATAGGGCCCAAGGAGAGACAGACCTGCCACAAGCTGTGGGAGAAAAACCCTCCTGTGGGCCACATGGGGCTAGAGATAGGAGGCCAAAAATAGGGCTGCCAAGTCCCTACACTTCTGGAGGGTCCAAAAAACCGTTGGTTATCTTGGACTAGGAGAAGGCACCTCCGGTGGAATTTGAACTTGCAACCTCAGAATAACAGGTGACTGTACGAACCTCTACATGAGGGAGGGAGGGAGGGAGGCTATCCACTTAGAGAAGCAAACCAGCTGCAGTGAGGCTATCACCTGAGTTCCTCAGGCCACAGTCCACACATCACTTACCACCTGGCTACTCCTGTGACCTGCATGCAAGGGGTCCCTGGCTGAGGCACCAGCTGAGCGAGGAGGCAACAGGAGTCCCACCCTCCCCAGTCCAGCGCCAGCAGGAATTGAACTCCTGAAGTGGCGCACTCCAACCCCAACACCAGTGCAAAGGAAACCCAGGACCACTGCACCAAAGAAACATGTAGGAGCACTGGGGGGAGGAAGGGAAGCCTGTAAAACCAATGAAGACCCCTCCAGCTCCTGCAGAGCAACCTGCGCGGGACCCACACCCAGAGCTGACAGCAAGCCCGGACATGGTAGGCCTGACTGTAGACCCGAACCAGTTGCAGGCCCAACTCAGAAGGTTCCCGATTACTTCCTGTCCACACCAAGGGCTGCATTGGCCACCAGATGCTCCCCTCAGACCTATGGGTCATGGAGAAAGCTGAGGACCCACTCAGAACTGTCCGAGCATCAAGGGAGCCACTATCATAGAGGGAGACTCCTTCTGACCCGTGGACCTCCACCGTAGGGCTGAATGCTATATCGCTCACCTAAGCCACTTCCGAGGAGCAGGAACGCTCTGTTCCTCGGAGGGAGCCTGCTTTTATGTGCCAGTACCCGACCAGCCTCACTCCCTTGATTGTCCAATCACCCTGCTAGCAGGTTCGCGGGCAACCCATTATTGTTAAATGTGTCCAATTGCCTATGCTGTCACCGCCCCACACTGGCCGCCAGCCAACCGGGTTAGCCCTGGGCAAGATGGCCCAGCCAACGGTTAATTGGGGCCCATCGAGACAAGCTTTTGGGCTTGTCTTTTCTGTTTTAGGAAGTAGTGCAAATACAGAATAAGGTAAAGAAAACTACTCTGTGATTGACGTCAGAGTCCACTGGTGCTTGCTACTGATGAAGCTCGTTTGTAAAATGGCAGCGTTCTGTTGAGCACATCTGAGTACATCTTTTGTCAGATAAGTTGTTCCTTGTATTAATGACTGTTTTCAATCAATATAAGAAAAAAATGCAAAAAATGGTTTGAAAAATAAATGAGGAAGAATTACACAGGATTAAAATAGAAAAATATAAAATAAAATTGAAGGAGGTTTTTTAGACTTGAGAAGAAGCTTTGAAATTTACTCCAGGGAAATGATGTGCTTACATTTGCACCTGCTCTTTGGTGCACAGAAATGTTCAGAGTTCATTTAAGCATATAAATTGAATTTTCAAAAATATGTACATAAGTACAAAGACCTCCTGAACCTGTTACTGGTCCAGGTAAACTAATGTGCATTCGAGTTGAACATGGTTACGTTTACCTGCATATTGGATGGATAATTTACAAAAACCTGTGGAAATGCTTTTGGAAATTACCATCATAATGTGTGTGATATTAAGAGGTTTATAGATTACAGCCTGTGGGCATACTCAGCTCATGGGAGCTCTTCATTCAGCCCCTGGCAGCAAGTCTTTGTTCAGTCCATAAATGAAGGCTACATAGGCCTTTCCAGGGCTGCATTAAGGTTTAGGTTTATTAATATTTGAGTATTGACATGATACTCTTGCCCCAGGATACCTATCTTCAAACAAAAGCAGTGAAACAGAAGTAGCACAATGCCTGGAATGAGGAGCAGCTCTTAGTGTCTATAATTCTTTCTCACTGTCTCCACCTGTCACTATCTGAAGACCAAAATCCCAGGAGAGTACCACAGGACTGGCCAATTGAAGTGAGGGGGGTAAATGGAGGAAGCAATAATTATTAGAGGGTCACTGGGCAACAGTAAAATTGGAGTGCTGGGGTAAGAACAGATTGCAATAAAAATAGACTCGGGATGGGGGCAGTAAAATTTAGAGATCAGAAGAGGTGAAAAGGAGAAGATAGACTGAAAGAGGGAGGATAGTAAATACTGGAGAATTTTCATGGGGAGAGTGAGAGAGTACAGAAAAACTGGAGGGTCCTGAGCAGCAGGCGGGGGCAGTAAAAAAAGCAGAAGATTGGAGAAGGGTAGCGTGGAACTGTAAATTTTGGAAGAGGGTGGATTGGAAGACCCCAGAAAAACTGGAGTATCACCTGGGGTGGGGGAGGAAGAGGGTACAGCAAAATGTGAAAAATTGATAGGGTTGGGGGAAATGAAACTTCAAAAATTGCCACCGAAACAGGGGATAATACAAATCAGATTATCACCAGGGGTGTAGCTAGGTGGGGCCACGGGAGCATGGGCCCCTACAGATTTAGCCCTGGCTCCCTCTACTTTCAAACTCCCCTCCCTCCGCCGCCGCCACCACCAGGTACCATTCCTGACATAGGAATGTGCAGGATGTCAGGAGTCAGGACTCACAGAAACAGATCAGCAAATGCGCTGGAGACCGGCGCTGAAGAGGACTTCGGCTGGCGGTGGTTGGAGACCCCGCCAGCAAAGGTACCTGGCGGAGACAAGGGAGGGTCGGAGGTGGGGGGGAGGTCAAAAGTGGCAGGGGGGGGGGCTAAAATGTGCCCCCTCACCTCGGGCTCTGGATCCCCCTCCAGCCGAGGTCTGGCTATGCCCCTGATTATCACTGGAAGCAGGGAAGACTTTTTGATGTGACCCAAGCTGAAAACAATGTTGAGCTTCTCCTCCAGTCAGTGTTATGTCGCTTTAAAATACTACATGGACCACACAGGAAACAACTTTCTTGTAAGCAATGAGCTTCTAAATCATAACAGCTGTTTGACCTTTTGCATAGGGTGGAGTGTGGACAGCTTTCTTTAAAGACACCTTCAACATCATTAAGATTAAAATGAATCAGTCAGAATTGTGGTGTTTCATTATACACTTTTGTTTTCCTTCAGACTCCTTAAAAATAAATTTCCATCCAATCATAAGAAAGCTGGGTAAAAATAAATAACTAATTGATTCCTTCACTTTGATGCTAAAGTGGCTTACATTGCATAAAGCGCCCTCCTGAGGGTCAACTGAAAACTGCATTCTGGTTCGCAAATAGGGATCCCCACTAGAGAGTTGCAAGGGGACAGAAATTTCACTTGTCCCCACCATTCCCACTGAAATCTAACCTGACCCTGCAAGTAATCGTGTCCATCCCCGCCTATCCCTTGTGGTAAAATAACCCAATTTAATAGAAGCCCATATTGATAACTTCCCTCTCAGTGCTTACGGGAATTTCTCAGTGCTTATGGGAATTTCAAAGCTATCAATCATATCCATTAATTTTTTAATGCGATTATAATTGCAGTGAAAGGATAGGTAAGCTGGCATTGCACTACACTTCCGCGGGAATCCCGCAGGACCTGTGTCCATCCCCGCAGGAGTCCCGTGGGCCTGGAGGGGGATCCTTGCTAACCCCGTTCCCATGCAGCTCTTTAGTGTCCACAGGAAATGTTTTCATGATATTTTATTGTGATTTTTGTTTTTATTTTAAAATAAAAAACAACAAAATACATAAGTACATATAAACTATACATACCCATTTTTACCTTTTCGTTGGAGCAGGTGTAAATTCATGTGTGAGTGTGCTGCTGGGGATAGTTCAGGGTGTGTATTTTATAAAGGCATCTATGTTACCTGTATAAAATATCCAAACAAAAACTAACACCCCTGTTTACTAAGCCGCACGGCAATGCAACACAGCCCATTCAAAGTGAATGAGCTGTGTTGGCATTAGCGCAGGGCAGCCACTAGCGCAGCTTAGTAAACAGGGGGGGTTAGTTAACTAGGGAAAACAAAAATTATTTATATTTAAGTCTTATGTTGACCTCAAGGAGACATTAATGGGCAATTGCAGAATGTTTGAATAGCAACAGGTAGGCACCACACTCTTTCAACATTTGTTTCCTAGACTTAGGCCCTGATGCTCAAAGCTTACCAAGCTTCCAACATTTGATTTAGACTGGTTGTAGCCAGTCTAGCAAACGTGTTATTTAGTGCCTAATACACAAAGGGTTCTGCACCGCTTTTACCGTTTGCGGTAGCAACTACCGAGAATCCTATGCACATGTATTACAACGAGCTCATTAGTATTAAAATGAGCATTCCGTGCGCCTACCTTCAACTTCAAAATGTTCCGGCAGGTCTGGAGCTGTCGTTGCATGAAGATGACTTCTCGTCAGAGCAGTCTGCTTGCATTTTTTAATAGTATTTAGTATTTACATGTGTGTGTATTATATGTCTGTATTCTGCACGTACTAGTGCGAAAAAGTTGTTGTGGAACATTTGTTAATAGAATCTGCATGTGTGTGGGAAATGTGCTGTGTATTTGTGTGTGTGTTCCACACATAACAGCGCTGCTACAGTCATGGAACCCTATGATTCAGTTGTCACCTTTTTTCCCTGGGCATGCATATAACATTGACGCTTACTGCAAGACTGTTCTACGCATGTGCTAAGCACTTTGCCTACCGTGCCTCTTGCAGAATTTCTGTTCAACTCATTTGCATCCGATTTCCTTTGAGAGAGGGCTCATTTGAGATTGAAGGTCCTGGATTTCAAAAGAACTAACTTTGCTAAGATGGGGGAATTTCTCAAGGAACAGTTAGTACAATGAGAACAGCTGAAGTTAGTAGAACAACAATGGATAAGACTCAAAGACTTAGAAAATTACATAAGTAAGAGGAAAAGAAGGCTGCTCTGGTACTCAAACATAGTAACTGAAAAGATAAGGGAAAGGAGGTTAGTCTTCACATGTTATAAGATGACTCAAAAAGATGAAGAAGGGCAAGAATACCTGGATAAGCGAAAAGAAGTTGGAAAAGCTGTCAGGAAAGCAAAGAGGCATATGGAAGAAAAGATAGCTAATACAGTAAAATTGGGAGATACGTAAGTGACAGGAGGATGTGCCATAATAGCATTGTGAGGCTCAAAGCTGAGGGAGAGAAATATGTGGAAGATGATAAGGATAAAGCTGAACTGCTTAACAATTATTTTATCTCTGTGTTCACAAATGAAAGACCGTGGGAAGAGCTGCAGAAAACAAATGCTAAAGGGGATGGATGTATGGTAGACCAAGACCTGTTTATTGGAGGACTGTGTTCGTGAGGAGCTAGTTAAGCTAAACGAAGACAGAGTGATGGGGCCTTATGGGATACACCCGAGGGTGCTCAAGGAACTCGGAAAGGTTCTGGCAGCTCCGCTGACTGACCTCTTCAATGCTTTCTTAGAGACTTGAGTGTTTCTGGAGGCCTGTAGAAGGGCCAATGTGTTTCCTTTGCACAAGAGTGGAAGTAAGGAGGAGGTTGGAAATTATAGACCTGTCAGTCTGACCTCGGTGGTGAATAAACTAATGGAAACGCTACTAAAGCAGAGGATTTTGAGATTTCTCAAACTGAATGGACTGCAGGACCAGAGGCAGCATGGCTTCACTAGTGGCAGGTCATGTCAGACGAATCTGACTGACTTCTTCAACTGAGTGACCAAACAGTTGGACGTGGGAGGGGCGCCAGATGTGGTATACTTAGATTTCAGCAAAGCCTTTGACATGGTTCTACACAGGTTACTGATAAATAAATTGAGTGCCCTCGGTATGGGACCTAGAGTACCTGATTGGGTTAAAAATTGGTTGAATGGAAGGAGATACAGGGTAGTGGTAAATGGAGCTTGCTCTGAAGAAAGGGATGTTGTCAGTGGAGTACCGCAGGGATCGATCCTTGGGCCGGCTCTTTTTAATGTCTTTGTGAGCGATATTGTGGAAGGGCTGTCTGGTAAGGTTCTTTTGCTGATGATACCAAACTCTGCAACAGGGTGGACACCCTGGAGGGTGTAAATGACATGAGGAAGGACCTAGCAAAGTTGGAGGAATGGACCGATATTTGGCAACTAAGATTTAATGCTAAAAAATGCAGGGTCATGTACTTGGGTCACAAGAATCCGAGGGAACAGTACAATATAGGGGGTGAAGTGCTTCAGTGTACGAAGGAAGAGCGGGACTTGGGGATGATTGTGTCTGATGACCTTAAAACTTCCAAACAGGTAGTAAAAGTGACGGTCAAAGCTAAGTGCTTCTACTTTGTTATGTCAAAACTGCTCCGGAAAAGCCAGTGGCATATTGCATGCAAAAAAACCAATCACCAGCTTTTCCGGATTAGTTTTAACATTTGGTGTTTTTTAAAATAACTGACAGTGTTTGCAATGGAGGTTTCACTTGATGCGGTAGCGATATTCATGTTAGAATTGCCATCGTTGCAGGAAAAGGTTTGATACTATAGATACGCTACGGCGTTTCTTATCCATCCAGTTGAGTCTGCTTGTAAAATTGCTTAAGGGAGTGTTTTTTGTCCCCTTTTCTTTATTTTTGAGAGCATCAGAACTTTTGGACCCCAGAGACAGGCGTTGGTACGCCGAAACATGGCCCGTGTCAGGACTTTATGAATAAAGGACTCTCAGTTGTTCCAGTCTTGAAGGCCCTGCTGTGCTTTTTTTTCTTTTGCTGTTTATGTTTGTGTACTTTCGAACCCTCTCTTTTGTTACTTGGTGGCATGTCAAAAAACTTTTTTTCTCTGCATTCCTGGGGATTTGGTAACGACCACAGTTCTATTCATTTTACTATAGCATGCAGCCATGTTTACTGCGTGAATTATACGTCAGCAATCAACTCCTTTATGCAGTGCTCGGCCAGTAACCTGCACTAAACCCACAGCAGCCTGCAGTTTGGCACATGGTAGCTTTTTGCATCGGCCCATGGGAGAGGTTGTCGCCTTATCTGTAATCTCTAGAATTTCCTGTTTCCTTACCTAAATCGCTCCCCCCCCCCCCAACCCACTAATGCCGAATCTGTGAGTTTTCATATACAGTAGTTATAACATTTATTCTGCCAGGCAGATCCATTATTCTTGTAACATTTTGAAAACAATAGAGATTATGCAGCCGGCAGTGGTTGGTTTGTTTTTCCTCATTTGACCTGACATGAACTTGTATTCATTCTGCACTTTGATCCAGTAGAGTGTGCTAGTGATCCTTCTGTCTGCATGTGTACTAACAGGAATATCTTACTATAATAATTTCCACCGCCAACGTTCTGAAGCTGACTCCGTGGCTTCACTGAAGTGAAGGGTTCGTAAGGTTCGTTAGGTTCGTCAGTCTGTCACCATCTCTCTCTGTCCCGCCCTCGCGTCAAAACGTGATGACGTCGAGGGCGGAACAGTGAGAGGCAAGGCAACCAACTAACGTGTTTCCTTACTCCTCCAAGCGCGGCACCACAGAACCCCCCCCCCTCAGCACATCACCCAAGCCCCCCCCCCCCGGTGCATCAAACCCCCCTCG
Organism: Microcaecilia unicolor; assembly: GCF_901765095.1. Lineage (NCBI taxonomy): Eukaryota > Metazoa > Chordata > Amphibia > Gymnophiona > Siphonopidae > Microcaecilia > Microcaecilia unicolor. The sequence continues at coordinate 656,045,496 of NC_044031.1, read as the reverse complement.
CCACACGCAGATGCCAGTAGTAACGCTGTCCGGCCGCTGCTGCTTCTCCTGTTGAGCAGCAGCGGCCGCTACAAAAAGAAAAGAAGCGAAAAATATTTTTAAACACAGCCCAAATCATTCGCAAATGCCCGAGTCTTAAAACGCAGTCTCTGCAGCCGCTCCTCCTCTCGCCTGTCATGTCACTGCGTTCCTCCAGGGTCTTCCTCCAGGGACAGTGACGTGGAGGCGAGAGGAGGAGCGGAGGAGCCGATGCAGAGACTGCGTTTTAAGGCTTGGGCATTTCCAAATGATTTGGGCTGGGTTTAAAAACATTTATTGCTTCTTTTCTTTTTGAAGCGGCCCTGCTGCTCAACAGGAGAAGCAGCAGCGGCCGGACAACGTTACCACTTGCAGCTGCGGGTGGAGAGGGGGTTTGATGCGCCGGGGGGGGGGGGGGAAGGGGAGGGTCGCTGGACATGGGGGGGGAGGGAAGGATCGCTGGACATGGGTCGCTGGAGGAGGGGAGGAGAGGGTCCGCTGGGCATGGGTAGCTGCAGGGGGGGCAGGGGGAGAGGAGGGTCGCTGCACATGGATGGCTGGAGGTGGGGAGGGGGTCCTGAGACCAGAGAGGTGGGGGTGGGGAGTGGGGCCCTGCGAGAGGGGGGGGTGGGGGCTCACACTCACTCACTGTCTCTCACATACACTCTCTCTGACACACTCCCTGTCTATCACACTCTATCTCTCTGTCAGACATACAAACAAACACACTGTCTCTCACACTCTCTCTCTCTCTCTCACACAAACACACACACACACACGCTGTCTCTGTCTCTCTTTCATTCTCTCTCTGACACACACACTCCATCTCTCACACACACTCTCTCTCAAACATACACACTCCGAGGAAAACCTTGCTAGCGCCCGTTTCATTTGTGTCTGAAATGGGCCTCTTTTACTGGTAGTCCATAAAATGTGGGCCAGGCCAAAGTTTATGTTACTATTATGATTTGTGTAGTGCATGATAGATATGCAGTGCTTACATAGTCACATGGAGTAATTTTATAGCGTTCTTTCTGTGTGTAAAACCTGTATTACCTGCAGAAAAGGGCTTTTTAAAAAAAGTTTGCGACCAACTTCACATAGGTGATGGGACTTGATATACTGCCTTTCTGTGGTTACAATCCAAGTGGTTTACATATATTGCATGTGTGAAAGTTTGCACTAAGAAAATGGAAAAAAGGAAGCGGGCAAGTGGTTGTTTAAAATTGAGAGAGTTGCTTTAAATACTGTTTTTTCCTATGACAATTAAATATTTGTACATTGAATTTTGGATAAGATGTTTTTTTATGCCGATGATAAAACTTAAGCCTATACAGACCTAGATTGTAGGTCAAGGCTTCCCGAGGATTTTCTTCTCTATATCATAAGCTCTGTGACGTGTATACCCATGTTTGATATGTATATATATATTTGATAGTTGATTATGTTTATTTCACCTCCACCTCCACCTCCTTCCCAAGTGTACTCTGCTCTCTAGTTCATAAAATTCTATATGGTGAGGTACCTGGCTACATGATAGATCTCATCATCCTACCTCTCAGGAATACATTCAGACTCTCTCGTTCGTATCTTAGCCTTCATTATCCAAAATGCAACAGCATCAAGTACAAATCCACGTATGCTACATCCTTCTCTTTCATCAGCACTCAGCTTTGGAACTCTTTGCCGAAAACCATAAAAACCATCCCCAACCATCTAACTTTCAGGAAATCTTTAAAGACCATGTTATTTGGAAATTCTTATCCAACGACCTCTGCATGTGTCTCCACTATTGGATGCGCATCGATTTAGAGACATTTTGGACACATTGCCCTTCCCTCTTCCCTCCTGGTTTTCCTACTCCTTCCATCCATTCCTACTCTTCCCCATTCTCTCTTGCAGTGGCGTAGCCAAGGGTGGGCTGGGGTGGGCCCAGGCCCACCCACTTTAGGTTCAGGCCCACCAAGTACCAGAACACCTATAATGTGGCTGGCAGGGACCCCAAGCCCCACCAGCCAAAAACTCCCAACAACTGTTTGCTGCCGATGAAAATCTGCTATTTAAAAGGTATACAGGGGAGAGGGGATGCTTGAAAGACTGTATGGCATGCAGGCGAGAGAGGGAGAAACCAAATCACTTGTAGGACAAGGCGGAGTTCTGCCCACCCACCTTGGGTCCAGGCCCAACCAAACTTGGGTGTCTGGCTATGCCCCTGCTCTCTTGTAGGTTTTTCTGCTATATTAGCTTCATTTCACTGCATTGGCGTCTGCCTCTGTGGTGCGCTGTAAGTCACATTGAGCCTAACACTGTTGGGAAACTGTGGGGTACAAATGAGATAATAAATAAATATACTCAGAAAATGTGTGCCTAGTTTTATGCAACCTGAGGACGAAGCTTGGGCAGAACAGAGGCAGAATTGCAATGCATATGCACATGGGTATGCACAAATTCTCGGAGCAGCTGTAAATTTGTGCATTGGCATTTGTACGTTATTGAGGCTGAATCTGGGAGCCTTTTTGGACTTTTCATCTAAGTGTTCCATTATAAAGTTACCCCCAAAATGGACACTCACAGTTCACTGGAGTTTATAGTCAAGTCAAGAAAGGCATAAGTACATAAGTAGTGCCATACTGGGAAAGACCAAAGGTCCATCTAGCCCAGCATCCTGTCACCGACAGTGGCCAATCCAGGTCAAGGGCACCTGGCACGCTCCCCAAACGTAAAAACATTCCAGACAAGTTATACCTAAAAATGCGGAATTTTTCCAAGTCCATTTAATAGCGGTCTATGGACTTGTCCTTTAGGAATCTATCTAACCCCTTTTTAAACTCCGTCAAGCTAACCGCCCGTACCACGTTCTCCGGCAACGAATTCCAGAGTCTAATTACACATTGGGTGAAGAAAAATTTTCTCCGATTCGTTTTAAATTTACCACACTGTAGCTTCAACTCATGCCCTCTAGTCCTAGTATTTTTGGATAGCGTGAACAGTCGCTTCACATCCACCCGATCCATTCCACTCATTATTTTATACACTTCTATCATATCTCCCCTCAGCCGTCTCTTCTCCAAGCTGAAAAGCCCTAGCCTTCTCAGCCTCTCTTCATAGGAAAGTCGTCCCATCCCCACTATCATTTTCGTCGCCCTTCGCTGTACCTTTTCCAATTCTACTATATCTTTTTTGAGATACGGAGACCAGTACTGAACACAATACTCCAGGTGCGGTCGCACCATGGAGCGATACAACGGCATTATAACATCCGCACACCTGGACTCCATACCCTTCCTAATAACACCCAACATTCTATTCGCTTTCCTAGCCGCAGCAGCACACTGAGCAGAAGGTTTCAGCGTATCATCGACGACGACACCCAGATCCCTTTCTTGATCCGTAACTCCTAACGCGGAACCTTGCAAGACGTAGCTATAATTCGGGTTCCTCTTACCCACATGCATCACTTTGCACTTGTCAACACTGAACTTCATCTGCCACTTGCACGCCCATTCTCCCAGTCTCGCAAGGTCCTCCTGTAATCGTTCACATTCCTCCTGCGACTTGACGACCCTGAATAATTTTGTGTCATCGGCGAATTTAATTACCTCACTAGTTATTCCCATCTCTAGGTCATTTATAAATACATTAAAAAGCAACGGACCCAGCACAGACCCCTGCGGGACCCCACTAACTACCCTCCTCCACTGAGAATACTGCCCACGCAATCCTACTCTCTGCTTCCTATCTTTCAACCAGTTCTTAATCCATAATAATACCCTACCTCCGATTCCATGACTCTGCAATTTCTTCAGGAGTCTTTCGTGCGGCACTTTGTCAAACGCCTTCTGAAAATCCAGATATACAATATCAACCGGCTCCCCATTGTCCACATGTTTGCTTACCCCCTCAAAAAATGCATTAGATTGGTGAGGCAAGACTTCCCTTCACTAAATCCGTGCTGACTTTGTCTCATCAGTCCATGTTTTTGTATATGCTCTGCAATTTTATTCTTAATAATAGCCTCCACCATCTTGCCCGGCACCGACGTCAGACTCACCGGTCTATAATTTCCCGGATCTCCTCTGGAACCCTTCTTAAAAATCGGAGTAACATTGGCTACCCTCCAGTCTTCCGGTACTACACTCGATTTTAGGGACAGATTGCATATTTCTAACAGTAGCTCCGCAAGTTCATTTTTTAGTTCTATTAATACTCTGGGATGAATACCATCAGGTCCCGGTGATTTACTACTCTTCAGCTTGCTGAACTGACCCATTACATCCTCCAAGGTTACAGAGAATTTGTTTAGTTTCTCCGACTCCCCCGCTTCAAATATTCTTTCCGGCACCGGTGTCCCCCCCAAATCCTCCTCGGTGAAGACCGAAGCAAAGAATTCATTTAATTTCTCCGCTACGGCTTTGTCCTCCTTGATCGCCCCTTTAACACCATTTTCGTCCAGCGGCCCAACCGACTCTTTGGCCGGTTTCCTGCTTTTAATGTATCTAAAAAAATTTTTACTATGTATTTTTGCTTCCAACGCTAATTTCTTCTCAAAGTCCTTTTTTGCCCTCCTTATCTCCGCTTTGCATTTGGCTTGGCATTCCTTATGATCTATCCTGTTACTTTCAGTTGGTTCTCTTCTCCACTTTCTGAAGGATTGTTTCTTGGCTCTAATGATTTCCTTTATCTTACTGTTTAGCCACGCCGGCTGACGTTTAGTCTTTTTTCCCTTTTTTCTAATACGTGGAATATATTTGTCCTGAACCTACATACACAGATCATACACACAACAAAAACTATGAATAGAATAGTGAGATACCATGTTTCGGGGGCCTGATTGGCCACCAGCCTGGGTGAGATTGAGGCGAGGCAGGTCCCACCCATTTCTCTCCTCCCCTTCTTTCTCATGCACTCCCATATTCTTCCCTCACTTCTTTCTGTATGTCCTTATATCTGTTTCAACTTTATTTTCTTTCCATCCTCCTAGCAATATGTACCTATACTCTCTTCATGGACAAAAATGCCGCATCCTGACCCTTTCGGGCATATATTTCTACAAATGTAGCTTTTTTTTTTTATGCGGGTAAGTCGGCTATGTATGGATGAATGGAATTTCAGCAGCTTGAAAGTATACACCCATACTCCCAGCTTCAATATAGGCTGCCCATATTTGGGCGCAAATGTCAGATCTAATTAGTTAACAAGCCATTAACAATTATTGATGTTAATTTGCACTAATTAGGATTTGTGCATGAATCTACCTATGCACTGTTCTATAATACTGCACATCTAAAGTTTCTTATGTGAAACTCAAAAGAGTGTAGCCATGGGAGGGGCATAGGTGAGTCAGGGGCATTCCCAAAATTTAGGGGCAGTGTTATAGAATACTTGCACACTAGGATTTACACCTGGTTTCAGCAAATGTTAAGTCTACACACCCACAGTTGGGCACACGAATCTACACAGAGAACGTTTTATAGAAAAGCACTTAGCGTGGATTCTGCCCAGTGCCTAGCATTGGACACCTTTTACTGTAGCTGGCCCATAATGGACTAGATTCTATATTTGGCGCCTGAAAAATCTGCGCAGAAAAAAAAAAGCCCTAGGTGTACTTTTATAGAATAAGCCTAAAGTTCCACACAGATTATATAATACGCCGAGCACAGGTCTGCGCAACTAAATTTAGTTGCAGGCAGGGATGTAGCCAGACCTCGACAGGGGGGCCAGAGCCCAAAGGGGGAGGCACATTTTGGGCCACCTCCCCACCGTCGCCCCCACCCCCCGCCGTATGATGGTACCTTGGCTAGCGGGGGTCCCCAACCCCCGCCAGCTGAAACGTTTGTCCTGTGCTGGTCTTGCATTGCCTGCCCTGCTGTGTTCTCAGTCACGCCATGCATGCTCGTTTCAGTGAAACAAGGTTCTCCCCTCTGGTCTTCGATCAGATAACTGCCCGTTAGGGGATGCCAGAGATGGACTTAATGGCCACCGCATTCAATGCGAAGGTTCCCCGTTTCTTCAGCAGAGGACGAGAGCTGGGCTCAGAAGGCATCGATGCCCTTCAACCTTGGCCCAGGGGCCTGCTCTATGCCTTTCCTCCGTGGCCAATGGTGGGCAGGTTACTGACTTGCATTGCCAGTCATCCCAGTCGAGTGATCCTAGTGGACCCGGATTGGCCCAGACAACCCTGGTACGCAGCTGTAATCAGGCTTCTGTTTGATCATCCTTTTCTGCTACCGGCGCAGGACGGTCTCCTGTTGCAGGGGCCAGTCACGATGGAGGATCCCTCCCCCTTTGGTCTTATGGCCTGGCCCTTGAAAGGGCGAGGTTGAAAAGAAAAGGGTATCCGGATGCGGTTATCGCTACGATGCTGTAGGCTCGGAAAAGATCTACCTCGATAGCTTATGCTAGGGTGTGGTGTACCTTCGATTTGTGGTGTGCAAGTTTGGGATTGTCAGCGGCTTCGGCTTCAGTATCGGTTATCCTCGCGTTTCTTCAGGAGGCTGTACAAAAATCACTCTCATTGAGTTCTCTTAAGGTGCAGGTGGCAGCTCTGGCATGTTTTAGAGGCCGGCTTCAGGGGGCGTCCATCACCTCCCACCCAGATGTGGTTAATTTCTTGAGGGGCGTAAATCATTTGCGCCCGCCTCACGTGCCAGTTCTTCCATCCTGAAACCTTAATCTAGTTCTCAAAGCGCTTCAGCGTCCTCCTTTCGAACCCTTTATCGGGGATTACGATTAAGGATCTCACCTTGAAGGCGATTTTCCTAGTAGCCATTACTGCCGCTCGGAGAATTTCAGAGTTGCAGGCCCTTTCTTGCAGAGACCCCTTCCTGTGTTTTACAAAGGCGGGGGTATCGATTAGGACAGTTCCTTCGTTTTCCACTTGGGGCAGTACCTGCATTTGCTGGCCTTCCGCCGGGTAGATTACCCTGAGCAATTTCGGGCTCTTCGCTGCCTCGACATGAGACGGGCTCTTTTCAGGTACATGGCGGTGATGAATAAATTTCATCTTTCTGACCATCTCTTCATCCTTTTTGGAGGCAGTAAGAAGGGTCATATGGTGTCCAAGGACACCATAGCCCGTTGGTTGCGGGAGGCCTTTTCTTCGACATACGTGGCATTGGGCAAGCAAGCCCCTTTGCAAGTTTGTGCTCATTCTACACGAGCTCAAGCTTCCTCCTATGCAGAGTTCCATTTGGTTTCTCTGGAAGATATCTGCAGGGCAGCTACATGGGCTTCAGTCCATACATTCATTCGTCATTATCGGGTGGATGTGGCAGTTCGTCAAGATGCAGTGTTTGGCTCATCTGTGATTTCTGTCGGGTTGGGGGTGTCCCACCCTACTTGAGGACAGCTTGGGTACATCCCACAAGTCTCTGGATTGATCTGTGGGACACCATGGAATGAAAAATTAATTCTTACCTGATAATTTTCTTTCCATTAGTCCCAACAGATCAATCCAGAGGCCCCCCTGGGTTTACTGTCTGCGATTTTTTTTTGCGGTTGGTTAGTTTTTTCAGGTTCGGTTGTTCTGAATGTTCCTTCGTTTGATTAAAAAATAAAATAAAACAAATAAATATAGAAGTGGTGGAAGTATGTTGGGCAATTGGTCTGACAATGTGTTACGTCTGTGCTCACCTCGCCCTCTGGTGGCCAAAACCAGTGGCTGCTATGGACTATCATCCGTTCCAGACTTTAGCCCAGTCCAGTCCGTATCTTCCAGGCTGCCAGACTTGTCTGTCTTGTTTGGCCCTGCACAGCACCCATACCTGCCTGGTGATTGTTGCTGCTTGAGCTCCAGATGCTGCTGGGCTTATTAGCCATTTTGATACTCTCTGCCTTTGCCTTTGCATTGCGTCTAAGGCCCTGGTATGTTGGTGCTTTTGCACTTCAGCCTGAGTTTTGTTTCCTTGCTCTAGTTCTTGCCTGAAATCTTGCCTGTACTAGTTAGTCTATGTTTTTTTTGGGGTATTGCTTGTTTACTGTATTGCTTGTTTCCCAGTCTGGTGTTTTGTTTGTATGTCTTTGCCTAGTTCTGGGTTTGTCTGTGTTTGTTCCCTGCTTCAGTGGCTGCTTGCAGCTTTCAGTTCAGTCTCCTGTCTATCTGTGTTTGTTCCCTATTTCGGTGGCTGCTGGCAGCTTTCAGTCCTGTCATTTGGCCCATCCTTTCCCTGCCTTGCTGTCCCTGTTTGTGCCTTTTCCCTCTGGCCCTCAGTCCCTGTGCTGCCTAGCTGTTATCCAGTCTTGTCCTGCCGGCCACCTGAAGCCAGGAGCTCAACTCTTGGTGAAAAGTGGCCTAGTGCAGGTGACATTTAAAGGTACTTGCTCTGCTTTAGTCCTGCTTGTTTGCCTCTGCTGCGACTCCAGTCCGGGGTCCAGTCCTGTTCTGCTTAGTCTCCTGTGTGGGGTGGTTTTACCTGCCGCTGCCGCTCCTCGGCAGTGGTCCAAGGGCTCACAACCCAGTTTCCAGCTTTGAGTACGTGACACAATGTCAGGAGAGTTTTCTATTGTTTCCATTCCACTGCTTTGGTATCGTTCATACTGAGGTTCAGCTGGCTGCACAGGTTCACATACAGCAAACCTCAGAGGTTCTCTCTATCTCTACCTGCTGGTAGAGGGACACAACCCACTGTTAGGTTCTCAGGTTCAAAACATGCAGGCACGGACTCTGGAGCAATCGTGAGCCCTTGGGCTGCTGACGAGAAGCGGCAGCATCAGGCAAAACCCATCAACCAACACTGGGCTAGAATGCACTGGACTACTACGCACTGAACTGGAACGCACCGGACTGGTACGCACTGAACTGGAACACACTGGACAGGAACACACAGGACTGGACCTAGGCTTCACCTACACTTAGTCGCCGTTCCCCGGGGGTTGAGCCCCTGGGTGCAGGCAGCCGGCAGGGCTTGGAGGAAAACCGGTACTGGAACTAGCAGGCTGGAACACCAGGAATCATGATTCAGAAGTGCCCACAGGCACCTAGACAAAAGCAGGGCAGACAGGGTTCAGAAGTGCCCACAGGCACCTAGACGAAAGCAAGGCAGATAGGGGATCAGGGTACTCAGACAGGAGGGAAAGGAAGCCAAAAGAAGACAGGATTCAGACGTGCCACCAGGCATAAGGTTACCATTTGTCCGGATTTCCCTGGACATGTCCTCTTTTTGAGGGCGCCGTCGGGAGTCCGGGTGGATTTCCGCTTTCCCTTCAGTTGTCCGGGTTTCTCGGGTCATCGCATCACATGACCCGCTCCAAGTCCGACGTCCGACCTGTCACCTGATGCACACGCGGCGGCGGCGTGGGCCGACGCAGGCAGGCTACAGGCAGCGTATGTGCATGTGCGTGCCAGCCAGCGCCTGCCTGCATCAGCTGATGTAATGTCGTCGATCCTGCTGCACGCCTGCCGCCTTTTTCGCCATATAAATCGAGTCGACGACGAGGCTGCAGCGTGCAGCGTCTGGATGGTGACGGTCGTCTGGTGGTCTCTCCAAGTCCTTTTGTGCCCTTGCTGCCCTGCTTAGCTGGCACATAACCTGCTGAGAATCACGAGGTAGGATTTAAGATTAAAATCATTTGTGTTCGTCTGGGTAGCCTAAGATTAAAGGCTACTTCTGTTCTGTTTGAACTTGAAGGGGAAGGATTAAGGAAGGGGGTCGAAGGGAGGGTATTCTTGTTGGCGGGGAGGGGAGGAACCGAAAACACATGGCTGGCTCTCCTGTGCGTCTCACAATAGGGTGTATGCCAGTAGCCACCGTTCTGAATGCATCTAAAATGTGAGGAAGGACATGGAACTGTCTGTGGCTGTGGCCAAACTGGTGATTGTTTCTATCTCAGTGCCCAACGATTTTCACATCACCGATGCCAGCTGGTTAATCTGCTTTTACTGTAATGGTTTGCTCCAGTAGGAGTATCAATCAGGAACAATTAATAGATGTTTAAATTTTAAAAAATATATTATATATGTATATATATATATATATATATAATTTTTAGGGGGTGAGGAGGAAGGCTGAAGGGAAGGTGTGTGTGTGTGTATATATATATATATATACACACACACGCTGCATAATTTCTGTTACTATTCATAGTTGTATCAGCCCATAATACAGACCTTCTTGCAAGATGGAGCATTTTCATAGACTCGAGTGTGATCCTTCAGTATCAGTATGCATATCATTATTCACCATTGTTTTAAATGGTTCACTCAGGATTATAATCTTATAACTTTAGGGTTTCAAAATCTTTTTTTTTGAAGGATTTGAGGGCAGCAGACAGCTATTTTCAGAAAACTCAAACTAGAATGTTAAGGTAAAAGGGGGTGGGGGGGGGGGGTGTACAGCCACTTTCTTTAATGTTAGCCAGTTTGCGATGCAGTAAAGAGACGCAGCAATATTATCAACTGTACACAGAGCAGATTTCCCAGGAACAACAAATTCCAGAATTTAATTAAACGTTGAGTGAGGAAATATTTTCTACAGTTTGTTTTAAATTTACTACTCAGTAGTTTCGTTGCATATGATCCCCTAGGCCTTGTATTTTGGAAAATAGTAAACAAGCAATTCATGTCTACTCATTCCACTCCACAGTCCACTCATTATTTCATAGACCTCTATCATACCTCCCCTCAGCTTTCACTTTTCCAAGGTGGCGAGCCCTAGCCTCTTTATCCTTTCTTCATAGGGAAGTCTGTCATCCTGTTTGCCATTTTTGTCACTCTTCTCTATACCTTTTCTACTTCCGTTATATATTTTTTTGAGGTACAGTGACCAGAATTGCACTCAGTATTCAAGGTGCAGTCGCACCATGGAGTGATACAAAGGCATCATAATATTCTCATGTTTGTTTTTCATTCCTAATAGCTTAACAGACAGTGGGGGGGGGGGAACTAGGAGACGTTTGGAACTGGGAATGAGGTTGAGCATGGGGGAGATATGCTGGATAAGAAGACAGGATGAAAGTGGAAGAAGTGAACAGGGAGACAGTGGGAATCCTGGTCATACAAGGAATAGATATTACAGTTTTCTTGCTTTGTGTTTACAGATTTTTCACTGCACTGACCTAGAGAGCACGGTCATCTAACGTGAGCTATGAACTTGAAATGCCAAAATGAAACTGTTCATTTACTGATATGATGAAAGCTATACACCACATGTTTGGAATATTTGGAAATGTGGACCGTGCCACTGGAGGAGTTCACTGTATTTTCATGGATGGCTTTCACTAAAATTCCAAGTTGGGATGAAGTTCTTGCAACTGTGGCATATCTCAAAGAAAAGGAAATAGACATTGACGATAGCAAATGTTTTGATCAGTTCTGCAACTTGAAGACATTTGTTGAGTCAAACCAAAATGAAGATTTTGAAAAGTTATTGTCACATGAGAAATGGGTGAAGTACTTCAACAGATGCAAGACTGAGGAATGTCTCTCAGAACTTCTTACCATTGCTGAGTTTTTCTTTGCGATTCCATCACATAATGCTAACACTGAACGAGTTTTTTCCTTAATGCAGAGCCAATGGACAAAGGAGAGAAACAAACTTCTGGTTGAGTCTGTAAAGGGAATTCTCCTTGTGCACCACAACTTTAAGCATATGACATGCAAAGACTTTCATGTGTATATCAAGTGCCAACCAAAGTTGTTGCAGAATATCCGCTCTTCTGATAAGTATTCTAGAGCTCAGACTCAGTCAAATTCAGATTCAGAAACCTTTGAAACGTAGATTGTCTACTGCTGCTGCAGTGTCATGAGAGAGGTTTGCACTGCATGTGGGTATCCTGGAAATCTGGCTGGGGAGCCTCCAGGACCACTGCATGCAAACTTTGCAAATCTCTTTCATGAATATTAATTGTGGGTATCCTGAAAACCTGACTGGCTGGAATGCGGGTGCCTCCAGGAGTATGGACCAGGTTTGGAAACCACTGCAATTCTCTGTTGTACGGTACACTCAATACAGCTGCTTGTCAACTTTTTGCAGTTTTGCTGCTTTTATAACCTATTCACCTTCTCATTTGCAGGACACAGACCATAAAAGTCTGTCCAGCACTATCCTCGTGTTCTAGCCACAAAAGTTGCTGTCTAACCCTTTCCCACCCATCCTAAACCAGATTGCCATATATGAGACACAGACCGTACGTACAGGTCTCCCAGTATCGGCCCTAGTTCATCACACTACAGTCACCATCTATGTGTCACGTGACATATCCACACACAAGCAGCCATTTAAAGTTTATGTTTTTTATAACTTCCATTTTCTAATTAGAGATTCTCTGTGTTCATCCCATGCCTTTCTGAAACCTGCCACAATTGTTATTTCTGTTTGGACTCATTGAATCCCGCGTTAAACATTACTGTTTGTTGTGCTTTTAGATGTCAATTAAAGCCGAACCCTTGTGTTTCAACGTTATTGGTCTACCTCCATTTTCTTGTGGGTTTTATTTGTCCATGCAAATGGGGGCAAACAGTTGTTCAAAAACTTGAAATCTGACATAAAATCGTGGCTCTCTTTGGTAGGGTTACCATGAGGCTCATTTTCAAAGCACATAGACTTACAAAGTTATGTATGTTACTTTGGAACTTTATAAGTCTATGTGCTTTGAAAATGAGCACCCATATGTCCAGTTTTACCTGGACATGTCCTCTTATTGAGAACATGGCCAGGCATCCGGGTGGATTTTGCCAGCCTGCCCATTTGCCAGATTTGCGGATGAATGGGCAGGCTCGAGAGCAGACAGCTGGGCAGTCCTCAAGGTATCCTATCCTCCCCTCCTCTCCTTTACCTTACTGTGGTGCCCTGGTGGTCTAGTGACCTCTTCAGGGCAGAAAAGAGCCCCCTCTTTCCTGCCCAGCACACCTACAGATTGTCTTGCTCCCTGTGCCACTTCAAAATTGCTGCTAACAGTTCAAGCGGCAGCTTCGCAAGACTTCCATTGAAGTCTTGCATAGGGGGCGGGGGCGGGGTGGGGTGTGCCAGGGGGCGGGGTATGTGTCCTCTTTTTTTTCTTTGGGCAAATATGGTAACCCTAACCAGGCACCCAGACAAGAGCAAGGCAGAAGTGCTAACTGCACCAGGAATACAGGGTTCTCAGACAGGGGGGAAAGGGAGCCAAAAGCAGATAGGATAGGATAGCAGGATTCAGGATAGGATTCAAGGCAAGCAAGACAAGACAACACTAACCAGGACCTTTGGCGTTTGAAAAGGCCCTGAATGGAAGAACACCACTTCCTTATCAAGGGCCTGACTGATGATGTCACAGCTACAGGACTCAGGCAGAAAGCATACTGAAGCACAGAGAGGCTCAACACACACAGGTGCAGTATAGTGGAGTAATTAGAGCCACGCTGGAAGCAGCCAGCAGACAGAGGCAGAGTTAACTCAGGAAGGACAGACAGAAGCCAGCTCACAAGCTGACCCCCAGAAATAAGGTAAGTCTGAGAGGGGTCACGACCACAATCGTGACACCCAAAAGTCTCTGGATTGATCTGTTGGGACTAATGGAAAGAAAATTATCAGGTAAGAATTAATTTTTCCATGCTGCATCGAGAGTAGAATTGCATGAATGTTTAAAAGATGTTTGATTTGGAACTTTATTTCAGTGTCACATATTTAATAGGATCCATTTTGAGTAGCTTCTTTGGAGATGTAACAATTTAATTCTCAATGGTTTTTTTTATGTCAGTAAAGTTAATCTACCTAATATATTGCTACCAAGTTTTCTTCTGTAATAAAGAAGTGGAGGAAGCATTTTGAGGCTTGTTCCCTTTGCCTTTTTTGTACTCCAATGAACCTATGATATTTATAAGTTTGGCAAGTTCAGTTACAGAAGGAGTACTAAGAAGAGGTGTATATATTGTCTATTTCTTCCTCTATTACGATATTTATAAGGGTTACTCTGGCTGCAAACTTGGGAAATACTGTCCTAGGGTTGCTGAGGATCAGGCTCTGTGTGTAACACTCCATGGGTAAAACATCATCACAATGCTGTCTTGAGAAGAAAACCAGATCC